>NW_027223043.1:0-1200000 GCF_043380555.1 Nothobranchius furzeri
GGTCTGACTGAGCGCCTCCAGGAGAGAGGCCCAAGCAAGACGCGCCCCGAGGAGCATCTTTCCACGTGTCACCACTGGGTCTGACTGAGCGCCTCCAGGAGAGAGGCCCAAGCAAGACGCGCCCCGAGGAGCGTCTTGCCACATGTCAACACTGGGTCTGACTGAGCGCCTCCAGGAGAGAGGCCCAAGCAAGACGCGCCCCGAGGAGCGTCTTGTCACATGTCAACACTGGGTCTGTCTGAGCGCCTCCAGGAGAGAAGCCCAAGCAAGACGCGCCCCGAGGAGTGTCTTGCCACATGTCAACAATGGGTCTGACTGAGGGCCTCCAGGAGAGAAGCCCAAGCAAGACGCGCCCCGAGGAGCGTCTTGCCACATGTCAACAATGGGTCTGACTGAGGGCCTCCAGGAGAGAAGCCCAAGCAAGACGCGCCCCGAGGAGCGTCTTGACACATGTCACCACTGGGTCTGACAGAGGGCCTCCACGAGAGAGGCCCAAGCAAGACGCGCCCCGAGGTGCGTCTTGCCACATGTCACCACTGGGTCTGACTGAGCGCCTCCAGGAGAGAGGCCCAAGCAAGACGTGCCCCGAGGAGCGTCAGGCCACATGTCACTACTCAGTCTGACTGAGCGCCTCCAGGAGAGAGGCCCAAGCAAGACGTGCCCCGAGGAGCGTCTTGCCACATGTCAACAATGGGTCTGACTGAGGGCCTCCAGGAGAGAAGCCCAAGCAAGCCGCGCCCCGAGGAGCGTCTTGCCACATGTCAACACTGGGATTGACTGAGGGCCTCCAGGAGAGAGGCCCAAATAAGACGCTCCCCGAGGAGCGTCTTGCCACATGTCAACACTGGGTCTGACTGAGGGCCTCCAGGAGAGAAGCCCAAGCAAGATGAGCCCCGAGGAGCGTCTTGCCACATGTCAGCACTCGGTCTGACTGAGCGCCTCCAGGAGATAGGCCCAAGCAAGACGCGCCCCTAGGAGCGTCTTGCCACATGTCAACCTGGAGGCACTCAGTCAGACCCAGTGCTGACATGTGGCAAGACGCTCCTCGGGGCGCGTCTTGCTTGGGCCTCTCTCCTGGAGGCACTCAGTCAGACCCAGTGTTGACATGTGGCAAGACGCTCCTCGGGGCGCGTCTTGCTTGGGCCTCTCTCCTGGGGGCGCTCAGTCAAACCCAGTGGTGACACGTGGAAAGACGCTCCTCGGGGCGCGTCTTGCTTGGGCCTCTCTCCTGGAGGCGCTCAGTCAGACCCAGTGTTGACACGTGGCAAGACGCTCCTCGGGGCGCGTCTTGCCTGGGCCTCTCCCCTGGAGGCGCTCATTCAGACCCAGTGGTGACATGTGGCAAGACGCTCCTCGGGGCGCGTATTGCTTGGGCCTCTCTCCTGAATGCCCTCTGTCAGACCGAGTGTTGACATGTGGCAAGACTCTCCTCGGGGCGCGTCTTGCTTGGGCTTCTCTCATGGAGGCCCTTAGTCCGACCCAGTGTTGACATGTGTCAAGACGCTCCTCGGTGCGTGTCTTGCTTGGGCCTCTCTCCTGGAGGCGCTCAGTCAGACCCAGTGTTGACATGTGGCAAGACGCTCCTCGGGGCACGTCTTGCTTGGGCCTCTCTCCTGGAGGCGCTCAGTCAGACCGAGTAGTGACATGTGGCAAGACGCTCCTCGGGGCGCGTCTTGCTTGGACCTCCCTCCTGGAGGCGCTCAGTCAGACCGAGTAGTGACATTTGGCAAGACGCTCCTCGGGGCGCGTCTTGCTTGGACCTCTCTCCTGGAGGCGCTCAGTTAGACCGAGTAGTGACATGTGGCAAGACGCTCCTCGGGGCGCGTCTTGCTTGGGCCTCTCTCCTGGAGGCGCTCAGTCAGACCGAGGGCTGATATAAGGCAAGACGCTCCTCGGGGCGCTTCTTGCTGGGGCCTCTCTCCTGGAGGTGCTCAATCAGACCCAGTGGTGACACGTGGCAAGACGCTCCTCGGGGCGCATCTTGCTTGGTTCTCTCTCCTGGAGGCGCTCAGTCAGACACAGTGTTGACATGTGGCAAGACACTCCTCGGGGCGTGTCTTGCTTGGGCTTCTCTCATGGAGGCCCTCAGTAAGACCCATTGTTGACATGTGGAAAGAAGCTCCTCGGGGCGCGTCTTCCTTTGGCTTCTCTCCTGGAGGCCCTCAGTCAGACCCATTGTTGACATGTGGCAAGACGCTCCTCGGGGCGCGTATTGCTTGGGCCTCTCTCCTGGATGCCCTCTGTCAGACCCAGTGTTGACATGTGGCAAGACTCTCCTCGGGGCGCGTCTTGCTTGGGCTTCTCTCATGGAGGCCCTCAGTCAGACCCAGTGTTGACATGTGTCAAGACGCTCCTCGGGGCGTGTCTTGCTTGGGCCTCTCTCCTGGAGGCGCTCAGTCAGACCCAGTGTTGACATGTGGCAAGACGCTCCTCGGGGCGCTTCTTGCTTGGGCTTCTCTCCTGGAGGCCCTCAGTCAGACCCATTGTTGACATGTGGCAAGACGCTCCTCGGGGCACGTCTTGCTTGGGCCTCTCTCCTGGAGGCGCTCAGTCAGACCGAGTAGTGACATGTGGCAAGACGCTCCTCGGGGCGCGTGTTGCTTGGACCTCTCTCCTGGAGGCGCTCAATTAGACCCAGTGTTGACATGTGGCAAGACGCTCCTCGGGGCGCGTCTTGCTTGGGCTTCTCTCCTGGAGACCCTCAGTCAGACCCATTGTTGACATGTGGCAAGACGCTCCTCGGGGCGCGTCTTGCTGGGGCCTCTCTCCTGGAGGCGCTCAGTCAAACCCAGTGTTGACATGTGTCAAGACGCTCCTCGGGCGTTTCTTGCTTGCGCCTCTCTCCTGGAGGCGCTCAGTCAGACCCAGAGGTGACATGTGGCAAGACGCTCCTCGGGCCGCTCTCCTGGAGGCTCTCAGTCAGACCCAGTGTTGACATGTGGCAAGACGCTCCTCGGGGCGCATATTGCTTGGGCCTCTCTCCTGAATGCCCTCTGTCAGACCGAGTGTTGACATGTGGCAAGACTCTAATCGGGGCGCGTCTTGCTTGGGCTTCTCTCATGGAGGCCCTCAGTCCGACCCAGTGTTGACATGTGTCAAGACGCTCCTCGAGGCGTGTCTTGCTTGGGCCTCTCTCCTGGAGGCGCTCAGTCAGACCCAGTGTTGACATTTGGCAAGACGCTCCGCTGGGCGCGTCTTGCTTGGGCTTCTCTCCTGGAGGCCCTCAGTCAGACCCATTGTTGACATGTGGCAAGACGCTCCTCGGGGCACGTCTTGCTTGGGCCTCTCTCCTGGAGGCGCTCAGTCAGACCGAGTAGTGACATGTGGCAAGACGCTCCTCGGGGCGCGTCTTGCTTGGACCTCCCTCCTGGAGGCGCTCAGTCAGACAGAGTAGTGACATTTGGCAAGACGCTCCTCGGGGCGCGTCTTGCTTGGACCTCTCTCCTGGAGGCGCTCAGTTAGACCGAGTAGTGACATGTGGCAAGACGCTCCTCGGGGCGCGTCTTGCTTGGGCCTCTCTCCTGGAGGCGCTCAGTCAGACCGAGTGCTGATATAAGGCAAGACGCTCCTCGGGGCGCGTCTTGCTGGGGCCTCTCTCCTGGAGGTGCTCAATCAGACCCAGTGGTGACACGTGGCAAGACGCTCCTCGGGGCGCGTCTTGCTTGGGCCTCTCTCCTGGAGGAGCTCAGTCAGACCCAGTGGTGACACGTGGCAAGACGCTCCTCGGGGCGCATATTGCTTGGGCCTCTCTCCTGGAGGCGCTCAGTCAGACACAGTGTTGACATGTGGCAAGACACTCCTCGGGGCGCGTCTTGCTTGGGCTTCTCTCATGGAGTTCCTCAGTAAGACCCATTGTTGACATGTGGAAAGAAGCTCCTCGGGGCGCGTCTTGCTTTGGCTTCTCTCCTGGAGGCCCTCAGTCAGACCCATTGTTGACATGTGGCAAGACGCTCCTCGGGGCGCGTATTGCTTGGGCCTCTCTCCTGGATGCCCTCTGTCAGACCCAGTGTTGACATGTGGCAAGACTCTCCTCGGGGCGCGTCTTGCTTGGGCTTCTCTCATGGAGGCCCTCAGTCAGACCCAGTGTTGACATGTAAGAGTCACAGTCACAGTCCCTCTCCCTCACACATTGACAGTCACAGTCCCTCTCCCTCACACAGTCACAGTCACAGTCAGAGTCCCTCTCCCTCACACAGTCACAGTCCCTCTCCCTCACACAGACACAGTCCCTCTCCCTCACAGAGTCACAGTCCCTCTCCCTCACACAGTCACAGTCCCTCTCCCTCACACAGACACAGTCCCTCTCCCTCACAGAGTCACAGTCCCTCTCCCTCACACAGTCATAGTCCTTCTCCCTCACACAGTCACAGTCACAGTCCCTCTCCCTCACACAGTCACAGTCACAGTCCCTCTCCCTCACACAGTCACAGTCACAGTCACAGTCCCTCTCCCTCACACAGTCACAGTCCCTCTCCCTCACACAGTCACAGTCACAGTCACAGTCACAGTCCCTCTCCTTCACACAGTCACAGTCCCTCTCCCTCACACAGTCACAGTCATAGTCCCTCTCCCTCACATAGTCACAGTCCCTCTCCCTCACACAGTCCCTCACAGTCACATTCACAGTCCCTCTCCCTCACACAGTCCCTCACTGTCACAGTCCCTCTCCCTCACACAGTCACAGTCACAGTCACAGTCATAGTCCCTCTCCCTCACAAAGTCACAGTCCCTCTCCCTCACACAGTCCCTCACAGTCACATTCACAGTCCCTCTCCCTCACACAGTCCCTCACAGTCACAGTCCCTCTCCCTCACACAGTCACAGTCACAGTCCCTCTCCCTCACACAGTCACAGTCACAGTCCCTCTCCATCATACAGTCCCTCACAGTCACAGTCACAGTCCCTCTCCCTCACACAGTCCCTCACAGTCACAGTCACAGTCCCTCTCCCTCACACAGTGCCTCACAGTCAGAGTCAAAGTCCCTCTCCCTCACACAGTCACAGTCACAGTCAAAGTCACAGTCCCTCTCCCTCACACAGTCACAGTCCCTCACCCTCACACAGTCACAGTCCCTCTCCCTCACACAGTCACAGTCCCTCTCCCTCACACACTCACAGTCACAGTCCCTCTCCCTCACACAGTCACAGTCACAGTCCCTCTCGCTCACACAGTCACAGTCACAGTCCCTCTCCCTCACACAGTCACAGTCCCTCTACCTCACACAGTCACAGTCCCTCTCCCTCACACAGTCAAAGTCCCTCTACCTCACACAGTCACAGTCACAGTCCCTCTCCCCGACACAGTCACAGTCCCTCTCCCTCACACAGTCACAGTCAACGTCCCTCTCCCTCACACAGTCACAGTCCCTCTCCCTCACACAGTCACAGTCACAGTCACAGTCCCTCTCCCTCACACAGTCACAGTCACAGTCACAGTCCCTCTCCCTCACACAGTAAGAGTCACAGTCACAGTCCCTCTCCCTCACACATTGACAGTCACAGTCCCTCTCCCTCACACAGTCACAGTCACAGTCAGAGTCCCTCTCCCTCACACAGTCACAGTCCCTCTCCCTCACACAGACACAGTCCCTCTCCCTCACAGAGTCACAGTCCCTCTCCCTCACACAGTCACAGTCCCTCTCCCTCACACAGACACAGTCCCTCTCCCTCACAGAGTCACAGTCCCTCTCCCTCACACAGTCATAGTCCTTCTCCCTCACACAGTCACAGTCACAGTCCCTCTCCCTCACACAGTCACAGTCACAGTCCCTCTCCCTCACACAGTCACAGTCACAGTCCCTCTCCCTCACACAGTCACAGTCCCTCTCCCTCACACAGTCACAGTCACAGTCACAGTCACAGTCCCTCTCCCTCACACAGTCACAGTCCCTCTCCCTCACACAGTCACAGTCAAAGTCCCTCTCCCTCACATAGTCACAGTCCCTCTCCCTCACACAGTCCCTCACAGTCACATTCACAGTCCCTCTCCCTCACACAGTCCCTCACAGTCACAGTCCCTCTCCCTCACACAGTCACAGTCACAGTCACAGTCATAGTCCCTCTCCCTCACAAAGTCACAGTCCCTCTCCCTCACACAGTCCCTCACAGTCACATTCACAGTCCCTCTCCCTCACACAGACCCTCACAGTCACAGTCCCTCTCCCTCACACAGTCACAGTCCCTCTCCCTCACACAGTCACAGTCACAGTCCCTCTCCATCATACAGTCCCTCACAGTCACAGTCACAGTCCCTCTCCCTCACACAGTCCCTCACAGTCACAGTCACAGTCCCTCTCCCTCACACAGTGCCTCACAGTCAGAGTCAAAGTCCCTCTCCCTCACACAGTCACAGTCACAGTCAAAGTCACAGTCCCTCTCCCTCACACAGTCACAGTCCCTCACCCTCACACAGTCACAGTCCCTCTCCCTCACACAGTCACAGTCCCTCTCCCTCACACACTCACAGTCACAGTCCCTCTCCCTCACACAGTCACAGTCACAGTCCCTCTCGCTCACACAGTCACAGTCACAGTCCCTCTCCCTCACACAGTCACAGTCCCTCTACCTCACACAGTCACAGTCCCTCTCCCTCACACAGTCAAAGTCCCTCTACCTCACACAGTCACAGTCACAGTCCCTCTCCCCGACACAGTCACAGTCCCTCTCCCTCACACAGTCACAGTCAACGTCCCTCTCCCTCACACAGTCACAGTCCCTCTCCCTCACACAGTCACAGTCACAGTCACAGTCCCTCTCCCTCACACAGTCACAGTCACAGTCACAGTCCCTCTCCCTCACACAGTAAGAGTCACAGTCACAGTGCCTCTCCCTCACACAGTCACAGTCACAGTCACAGTCCCTCTCCCTCACACAGTCAGTCACAGTCCCTCTCCCTCACACAGTCACAGTCCCTCTCCCTCACACAGTCCCTCACAGTCACAGTCACAGTCCCTCTCCCTCACACAGTCCCTCACAGTCACAGTCCCTCTCCCTCACACAGTCACAGTCACAGTCACAGTCCCTCTCCCTCACACAGTCAAAGTCACAGTCCCTCTCCCTCATACAGTCCCTCACAGTCACAGTCACAGTCCCTCTCCCTCACACAGTCCCTCACAGTCACAGTCCCTCTCCCTCACACAGTCCCTCACAGTCACATTCACAGTCCCTCTCCCTCACACAGTCCCTCACAGTCACATCTCCCTCACACAGTCACAGTCACAGTCACAGTCCCTCTCCCTCACACAGTCACAGTCACAGTCCCTCTCCCTCACAGAGTCACAGTCACAGTCCCTCTCCCTCACAAAGTCACAGAAACAGTCACTGTCACAGTCCCTCTCCCTCACAGAGTCACAGTAACAGTCCCTCTCCCTCACACAGTCACAGTCACAGTCCCTCTCCCTCACACAGTCACAGTCCCTCTCCCTCACACAGTCACAGTCACTCTCCCTCACACAGTCACAGTCCCTCTCCCTCACACAGTGACAGTCACAGTCACAGTCCCTCTCCCTCACACAGTCAGAGTCACAGTCCCTCTCCCTCACAAAGTCAGTCACAGTCCCTCTCCCTCACAGAGTCACAGTCCCTCTCCCTCACACAGTCACAGTCCTTCTCCCTCACACAGTCACAGTCCCTCTCCCTCACACAGTCACAGTCACAGTCACAGTCCCTCTCCCTCACACAGTCACAGTCACAGTCACTCTCCCTCACACAGTCACAGTCCCTCTCCGTCACACAGTCACAGTCCCTCTCCCTCACACAGTCACAGTCACAGTCCCTCTCCCTCACACAGTCACAGTCACAGTCACAGTCCCTCTCCCTCACATAGTCACAGTCCCTCTCCCTCACATAGTCCCTTAAAGTCACAGTCACAGTCCCTCTCCCTCACACAGTCCCTCACAGTCACAGTCCCTCTCCCTCACACAGTCACAGTCACAGTCACAGTCCCTCTCCCTCACACAGTCCCTCACAGTCACAGTCACAGTCCCTCACACAGTCACAGTCACAGTCCCTCTCCCTCACACAGTAAGAGTCACAGTCACAGTCCCTCTCCCTCACACAGTAACAGTCACAGTCACAGTCCCTCTCCCTCACACAGTCACAGTCACAGTCCCTCTCCCTCACACAGGCACAGTCACAGTCACAGTCACAGTCACAGTCCCTCTCCCTCACACAGTCACAGTCACAGTCCCTCTCCCTCACACAGGCACAGTCACAGTCACAGTCACAGTCACAGTCCCTCTCCCTCACACAGTAACAGTCACAGTCACAGTCGCTCTCCCTCACACAGTCACAGTCACAGTCCCTCTCCCTCACACAGTAACAGTCACAGTCCCTCTCCCTCACACAGTCATAGTCACAGTCACAGTCCCTCTCCCTCACACAGTCACAGTCACAGTCCCTCTCCCTCACACAGTCACAGTCCCTCTCCCTCACACAGACACAGTCCCTCTCGCTCACACAGTCACAGTCAAAGTCCCTGTCCCTCACACAGTTACAGTCCCTCTCCCTCACACAGTCACAGTCACAGTCCCTCACAGTCCCTCTCCCTCACACAGTCACAGTCCCTCTCCCTCACACAGTCACAGTCCCTCGCCCTCACACAGTCACAGTCACAGTCACAGTCCCTCTCCCTCACACAGTCACAGTCCCTCTCCCTCACACAGTCACAGTCCCTCGCCCTCACACAGTCACAGTCACAATCCCTCTCCCTCACACAGTTACAGTCCCTCTCCCTCACACAGTCACAGTCACAGTCCCTCTCCCTCACACAGTCACAGTCCCTCTCCCTCACACAGTCACAGTCCCTCGCCCTCACACAGTCACAGTCACAGTCACAGTCACAGTCACAGTCCCTCACACAGTCACAGTCCCTCTCCCTCACACAGTCACAGTCCCTCGCCCTCACACAGTCACAGTCCCTCTCCCTCACACAGTCACAGTCACACTCCCTCTCGCTCACACAGTCACAGTCACAGTCACAGTCCCTCTACCTCACAAAGTCACAGTCCCTCTCCCTCACACAGTCACAGTCAGAGTCCCTCTCCCTCACACAGTCACAGTCCCTCTACCTCACAAAGTCACAGTCCCTCTCCCTCACACAGTCAAAGTCCCTCTCCCTCACACAGTCACAGTCACAGTCCCTCTCCCTCACACAGTCACAGTCAAAGTCACAGTCCCTCTCCCTCACACAGTCACAGTCACAGTCACAGTCCCTCTCCCTCACACAGTCACAGTCACAGTCCCTCTCCCTCACACAGTAAGAGTCACAGTCACAGTCCCTCTCCCTCACACATTGACAGTCACAGTCCCTCTCCCTCACACAGTCACAGTCCCTCTCCCTCACAGAGTCACAGTCCCTCTCCCTCACACAGTCATAGTCCTTCTCCCTCACACAGTCACAGTCACAGTCCCTCTCCCTCACACAGTCACAGTCACAGTCCCTCTCCCTCACACAGTCACAGTCACAGTCCCTCTCCCTCACACAGTCACAGTCACAGTCACAGTCCCTCTCCCTCACACAGTCACAGTCACAGTCACAGTCCCTCTCCCTCACACAGTCACAGTCACAGTCACAGTCCCTCTCCCTCACACAGTAAGAGTCACAGTCACAGTCCCTCTCCCTCACACATTGACAGTCACAGTCCCTCTCCCTCACACAGTCACAGTCACAGTCAGAGTCCCTCTCCCTCACACAGTCACAGTCCCTCTCCCTCACACAGACACAGTCCCTCTCCCTCACAGAGTCACAGTCCCTCTCCCTCACACAGTCACAGTCCCTCTCCCTCACACAGACACAGTCCCTCTCCCTCACAGAGTCACAGTCCCTCTCCCTCACACAGTCATAGTCCTTCTCCCTCACACAGTCCCTCACAGTCACATTCACAGTCCCTCTCCCTCACACAGTCCCTCACAGTCACAGTCCCTCTCCCTCACACAGTCACAGTCACAGTCCCTCTCCCTCACACAGTCACAGTCACAGTCCCTCTCCATCATACAGTCCCTCACAGTCACAGTCCCTCTCCCTCACACAGTCACAGTCACAGTCCCTCTCCCTCACACAGTCACAGTCACAGTCCCTCTCCCTCACAGAGTCACAGTCACAGTCCCTCTCCCTCACAAAGTCACAGAAACAGTCACTGTCACAGTCCCTCTCCCTCACAGAGTCACAGTAACAGTCCCTCTCCCTCACACAGTCACAGTCACAGTCCCTCTCCCTCACACAGTCACAGTCCCTCTCCCTCACACAGTCACAGTCACTCTCCCTCACACAGTCACAGTCCCTCTCCCTCACACAGTGACAGTCACAGTCACAGTCCCTCTCCCTCACACAGTCACAGTCACAGTCCCTCTCCCTCACAAAGTCAGTCACAGTCCCTCTCCCTCACAGAGTCACAGTCCCTCTCCCTCACACAGTCACAGTCCTTCTCCCTCACACAGTCACAGTCCCTCTCCCTCACACAGTCACAGTCACAGTCACAGTCCCTCTCCCTCACACAGTCACAGTCACAGTCACTCTCCCTCACACAGTCACAGTCCCTCTCCGTCACACAGTCACAGTCCCTCTCCCTCACACAGTCACAGTCACAGTCCCTCTCCCTCACACAGTCACAGTCACAGTCACAGTCCCTCTCCCTCACATAGTCACAGTCCCTCTCCCTCACACAGTCCCTTAAAGTCACAGTCACAGTCCCTCTCCCTCACACAGTCCCTCACAGTCACAGTCCCTCTCCCTCACACAGTCACAGTCACAGTCACAGTCCCTCTCCCTCACACAGTCCCTCACAGTCACAGTCACAGTCCCTCACACAGTCACAGTCACAGTCCCTCTCCCTCACACAGTAAGAGTCACAGTCACAGTCCCTCTCCCTCACACAGTAACAGTCACAGTCACAGTCCCTCTCCCTCACACAGTCACAGTCACAGTCCCTCTCCCTCACACAGGCACAGTCACAGTCACAGTCACAGTCACAGTCCCTCTCCCTCACACAGTCACAGTCACAGTCCCTCTCCCTCACACAGGCACAGTCACAGTCACAGTCACAGTCACAGTCCCTCTCCCTCACACAGTAACATTCACAGTCACAGTCGCTCTCCCTCACACAGTCACAGTCACAGTCCCTCTCCCTCACACAGTAACAGTCACAGTCCCTCTCCCTCACACAGTCATAGTCACAGTCACAGTCCCTCTCCCTCACACAGTCACAGTCACAGTCCCTCTCCCTCACACAGTCACAGTCCCTCTCCCTCACACAGACACAGTCCCTCTCGCTCACACAGTCACAGTCAAAGTCCCTCTCCCTCACACAGTTACAGTCCCTCTCCCTCACACAGTCACAGTCACAGTCCCTCTCCCTCACACAGTCACAGTCCCTCTCCCTCACACAGTCACAGTCCCTCGCCCTCACACAGTCACAGTCACAGTCACAGTCCCTCTCCCTCACACAGTCACAGTCCCTCTCCCTCACACAGTCACAGTCCCTCGCCCTCACACAGTCACAGTCACAATCCCTCTCCCTCACACAGTTACAGTCCCTCTCCCTCACACAGTCACAGTCACAGTCCCTCTCCCTCACACAGTCACAGTCCCTCTCCCTCACACAGTCACAGTCCCTCGCCCTCACACAGTCACAGTCACAGTCACAGTCACAGTCACAGTCCCTCACACAGTCACAGTCCCTCTCCCTCACACAGTCACAGTCCCTCGCCCTCACACAGTCACAGTCCCTCTCCCTCACACAGTCACAGTCACACTCCCTCTCGCTCACACAGTCACAGTCACAGTCACAGTCCCTCTACCTCACAAAGTCACAGTCCCTCTCCCTCACACAGTCACAGTCAGAGTCCCTCTCCCTCACACAGTCACAGTCCCTCTACCTCACAAAGTCACAGTCCCTCTCCCTCACACAGTCAAAGTCCCTCTCCCTCACACAGTCACAGTCACAGTCCCTCTCCCTCACACAGTCACAGTCAAAGTCACAGTCCCTCTCCCTCACACAGTCACAGTCACAGTCACAGTCCCTCTCCCTCACACAGTCACAGTCACAGTCCCTCTCCCTCACACAGTAAGAGTCACAGTCACAGTCCCTCTCCCTCACACATTGACAGTCACAGTCCCTCTCCCTCACACAGTCACAGTCCCTCTCCCTCACAGAGTCACAGTCCCTCTCCCTCACACAGTCATAGTCCTTCTCCCTCACACAGTCACAGTCACAGTCCCTCTCCCTCACACAGTCACAGTCACAGTCCCTCTCCCTCACACAGTCACAGTCACAGTCCCTCTCCCTCACACAGTCACAGTCACAGTCACAGTCCCTCTCCCTCACACAGTCACAGTCACAGTCACAGTCCCTCTCCCTCACACAGTCACAGTCACAGTCACAGTCCCTCTCCCTCACACAGTAAGAGTCACAGTCACAGTCCCTCTCCCTCACACATTGACAGTCACAGTCCCTCTCCCTCACACAGTCACAGTCACAGTCAGAGTCCCTCTCCCTCACACAGTCACAGTCCCTCTCCCTCACACAGACACAGTCCCTCTCCCTCACAGAGTCACAGTCCCTCTCCCTCACACAGTCACAGTCCCTCTCCCTCACACAGACACAGTCCCTCTCCCTCACAGAGTCACAGTCCCTCTCCCTCACACAGTCATAGTCCTTCTCCCTCACACAGTCCCTCACAATCACATTCACAGTCCCTCTCCCTCACACAGTCCCTCACAGTCACAGTCCCTCTCCCTCACAGAGTCACAGTCACAGTCCCTCTCCCTCACACAGTCACAGTCACAGTCCCTCTCCATCATACAGTCCCTCACAGTCACAGTCACAGTCCCTCTCCCTCACACAGTCCCTCACAGTCACAGTCACAGTCCCTCTCCCTCACACAGTGCCTCACAGTCAGAGTCAAAGTCCCTCTCCCTCACACAGTCACAGTCACAGTCAAATTCACAGTCCCTCTCCCTCACACAGTCACAGTCCCTCACCCTCACACAGTCACAGTCCCTCTCCCTCACACAGTCACAGTCCCTCTCCCTCACACACTCACAGTCACAGTCCCTCTCCCTCACACAGTCACAGTCACAGTCCCTCTCGCTCACACAGTCACAGTCACAGTCCCTCTCCCTCACACAGTCACAGTCCCTCTACCTCACACAGTCACAGTCCCTCTCCCTCACACAGTCAAAGTCCCTCTACCTCACACAGTCACAGTCACAGTCCCTCTCCCCGACACAGTCACAGTCCCTCTCCCTCACACAGTCACAGTCAACGTCCCTCTCCCTCACACAGTCACAGTCCCTCTCCCTCACACAGTCACAGTCACAGTCACAGTCCCTCTCCCTCACACAGTCACAGTCACAGTCACAGTCCCTCTCCCTCACACAGTAAGAGTCACAGTCACAGTGCCTCTCCCTCACACAGTCACAGTCACAGTCACAGTCCCTCTCCCTCACACAGTCAGTCACAGTCCCTCTCCCTCACACAGTCACAGTCCCTCTCCCTCACACAGTCCCTCACAGTCACAGTCACAGTCCCTCTCCCTCACACAGTCCCTCACAGTCACAGTCCCTCTCCCTCACACAGTCACAGTCACAGTCACAGTCCCTCTCCCTCACACAGTCAAAGTCACAGTCCCTCTCCCTCATACAGTCCCTCACAGTCACAGTCACAGTCCCTCTCCCTCACACAGTCCCTCACAGTCACAGTCCCTCTCCCTCACACAGTCCCTCACAGTCACATTCACAGTCCCTCTCCCTCACACAGTCCCTCACAGTCACAGTCCCTCTCCCTCACACAGTCACAGTCACAGTCACAGTCCCTCTCCCTCACACAGTCACAGTCACAGTCCCTCTCCCTCACAGAGTCACAGTCACAGTCCCTCTCCCTCACAAAGTCACAGAAACAGTCACTGTCACAGTCCCTCTCCCTCACAGAGTCACAGTAACAGTCCCTCTCCCTCACACAGTCACAGTCACAGTCCCTCTCCCTCACACAGTCACAGTCCCTCTCCCTCACACAGTCACAGTCACTCTCCCTCACACAGTCACAGTCCCTCTCCCTCACACAGTGACAGTCACAGTCACAGTCCCTCTCCCTCACACAGTCACAGTCACAGTCCCTCTCCCTCACAAAGTCAGTCACAGTCCCTCTCCCTCACAGAGTCACAGTCCCTCTCCCTCACACAGTCACAGTCCTTCTCCCTCACACAGTCACAGTCCCTCTCCCTCACACAGTCACAGTCACAGTCCCTCTCCCTCACACAGTCACAGTCACAGTCACTCTCCCTCACACAGTCACAGTCCCTCTCCGTCACACAGTCACAGTCCCTCTCCCTCACACAGTCACAGTCACAGTCCCTCTCCCTCACACAGTCACAGTCACAGTCACAGTTCCTCTCCCTCACATAGTCACAGTCCCTCTCCCTCACACAGTCCCTTAAAGTCACAGTCACAGTCCCTCTCCCTCACACAGTCCCTCACAGTCACAGTCCCTCTCCCTCACACAGTCACAGTCACAGTCACAGTCCCTCTCCCTCACACAGTCCCTCACAGTCACAGTCACAGTCCCTCACACAGTCCCTCACAGTCACAGTCACAGTCCCTCACACAGTCCCTCACAGTCACAGTCACAGTCCCTCTCCCTCACACAGTCACAGTCACAGTCACAGTCCCTCTCCCTCACACAGTCCCTCACAGTCACAGTCACAGTCCCTCACACAGTCCCTCACAGTCACAGTCCCTCTCCCTCACACAGTCCCTCACAGTCACAGTCACAGTCCCTCTCCCTCACACAGTCCCTCACAGTCACAGTCCCTCTCCCTCACACAGTCACAGTCACAGTCCCTCTCCCTCATACAGTCCCTCACAGTCACAGTCACAGTCCCTCACACAGTCCCTCACAGTCACAGTCACAGTCCCTCTCCCTCACACAGTCCCTCACAGTCACAGTCACAGTCCCTCACACAGTCCCTCACAGTCACAGTCACAGTCCCTCTCCCTCACACAGTCCCTCACAGTCACAGTCACAGTCCCTCACACAGTCCCTCACAGTCACAGTCACAGTCCCTCTCCCTCACACAGTCCCTCACAGTCACAGTCCCTCTCCCTCACACAGTCACAGTCACAGTCCCTCTCCCTCACACAGTCCCTCACAGTCACAGTCACAGTCCCTCTCCCTCATACAGTCCCTCACAGTCACAGTCACAGTCCCTCTCCCTCACAGTCACAGTCACAGTCACAGTCCCTCTCCCTCACACAGTGCCTCACAGTCACAGTCACAGTCCCTCTCCCTCACACAGTCACAGTCACAGTCACAGTCACAGTCCCTCTCCCTCACACAGTCACAGTCCCTCTCCCTCATATAGTCACAGTCCCTCGCCCTCACACAGTCACAGTCCCTCTCCCTCACACAGTCACAGTCCCTCTCCCTCACACAGTCACAGTCACAGTCCCTCTCCCTCACACAGTCAAAGTCCCTCTCCCTCACACAGTCACAGTCACAGTCCCTCTCCCTGACACAGTCACAGTCACAGTCAACGTCCCTCTCCCTCACACAGTCACAGTCCCTCTCCCTCACACAGTGACAGTGACAGTCACAGTCACAGTCCCTCTCCCTCACACAGTCAGTCACAGTCCCTCTCCCTCACACAGTCACAGTCCCTCTCCCTCACACAGTCACAGCCACAGTCCCTCTCCCTCACACAGTCACAGTCCCTCTCCCTCACACAGTCACAGTCCCTCTCCCTAACAGAGTCACAGTCCCTCTCCCTCACACAGTCCCTCACATAGTCACAGTCCCTCTCCCTCACACAGTCCCTCAAAGTCACAGTCACAGTCCCTCTCCCTCACACAGTCACAGTCACAGTCACAGTACCTGTCCCTCACACAGTCCCTCAAAGTCACAGTCACAGTCCCTCTCCCTCACACAGTCACAGTCACAGTACCTGTCCCTCACACAGTCACAGTCACAGTCCCTCTCCCTGACACAGTCACAGTCACAGTCACAGTCCCTCTCCCTCACAAAGTCAGTCACAGTCCCTCTCCCTCACACAGTCACAGTCATAGTCCCTCTCCCTCACACAGTCAGTCACAGTCCCTCTCCCTCACACAGACACAGTCCCTCTCCCTAACAGAGTCACAGTCCCTCTCCCTCACACAGTCACAGTCCCTCTCCCTCACACAGTCACAGTCACAGTCCCTCTCCCTCACACAGTCACAGTCACAGGCACAGTCCCTCTCCCTCACACAGTCACAGTCACAGTCACAGTCCCTCTCCCTCACACAGTCACAGTCACAGTCCCTCTCCCTCACACAGTCACAGTCACAGTCACAGTCCCTCTCCCTCACACAGTCACTGTCACAGTCACAGTCCCTCTCCATCACACAGTCACAGTCACAGTCACAGTCCCTCTCCCTCACACAGTCACAGTCCCTCGCCCTCACACAGTCACAGTCCCTCTCCCTCACACAGTCACAGTCCCTCTCCCTCACACCGTCACAGTCACAGTCCCTCTCGCTCACACAGTCACAGTCACAGTCCCTCTCCCTCACACAGTCATAGTCCCTCTCCCTCACACAGTCCCTCTCCCTAACACAGTCAAAGTCCCTCTCCCTCACACAGTCACAGTCAAAGTCCCTCTCCCTCACACAGTCACAGTCACAGTCACAGTCCCTCTCCCTCACACAGTCACAGTTACAGTCACAGTCACAGTCCCTCTCCCTCACAAAGTCACATAAACAGTCACAGTCACAGTCCCTCTCCCTCACACAGTCACAGTCCCTCTCCCTCACACAGTCACAGTCCCTCGCCCTCACACAGTCACAGTCCCTCTCCCTCACACAGTCACAGTCCCTCTCCCTGACACAGTCACAGTCACAGTCAACGTCCCTCTCCCTCACACAGTCACAGTCCCTCTCCCTCACACAGTCACAGTCACAGTCCCTCTCCCTGACACAGTCACAGTCACTGTCCCTCTCCCTCACACAGTCACAGTCACAGTCACAGTCCCTCTGCCTCACACAGTTACAGTCACAGTCACAGTCCCTCTCCCTCACAAAGTCACAGAAACAGTCACAGTCACAGTCCCTCTCCCTCACACAGTAACAGTCACAGTCACAGTCCCTCTCCCTCACACAGTCACAGTCCCTCTCCCTCACACAGTCACAGTCAAAGTCACAGTCCCTCTTCCTCACAAAGTCACAGAAACAGTCACAGCCACAGTCCCTCTCCCTCACACAGTAACAGTCACAGTCACAGTCCCTCTCCCTCACACAGTCACAGTCCCTCTCCCTCACACAGTCACAGTCACAGTCCCTCTCGCTCACACAGTCACACTCACAGTCCCTCTCGCTCACACAGTCACAGTCACAATCCCTCTCCCTCACACAGTTACAGTCCCTCTCCCTCACACAGTCACAGTCACAGTCCCTCTCCCTCACACAGTCACAGTCCCTCTCACTCACACAGTCACAGTCCCTCGCCCTCACATAGTCACAGTCCCTCTCCCTCACACAGTCACAGTCACAGTCCCTCTCCCTCACACAGTCACAGTCCCTCTCACTCACACAGTCACAGTCCCTCGCCCTCACAGAGTCACAATCACAGTCACAGTCCCTCTCCCTCACACAGTCACAGTCACAGTCCCTCTCCCTCACACAGTCACAGTCACAGTCCCTCTCGCTCACACAGTCACAGTAACAGTCCCTCTCCCTCACACAGTCACAGTCCCTCTACCTCACACAGTCACAGTCCCTCTCCCTCACACAGTCAAAGTCCCTCTCCCTCACATAGTCACAGTCCCTCTCCCTGAAACAGTCACAGTCACAGTCAACGTCCCTCTCCCTCACACAGTCACATTCCCTCTCGCTCACACAGTCCCTCACAGTCACAGTCCCTCTTCCTCATACAGTCCCTCACAGTCACAGTCACAGTCCCTCTCCCTCACACAGTCACAGTCACAGTCACAGTCCATCTCCCTCACACAGTCACAGTCACAGTCCATCTCCCTCACACAGTCCCTCACAGTCACAGCCCCTTTCCCTCACACAGTCACAGTCCCTCTCCCTCACACAGTCACAGTCACAGTCACAGTCCCTCTCCCTCACACAGTCACAGTTCCTCTCCCTCACACAGTCCCTCATAGTCACAGTCACAGTCCCTCTCCCTCACACAGTCCCTCACAGTCACAGTCCCTCTCCCTCACACAGTCACAGTCACAGTAACAGTCCCTCTCCCTCATACAGTCCGTCACAGTCACAGTCCCTCTCCCTCACACAGTCCCTCACAGTCACAGTCCCTCTCCCTCACACAGTCACAGTCACAGTCCCCCTCCCTCACACAGTCCCTCACAGTCACAGTCACAGTCAACGTCCCTCTCCCTCATACAGTCCCTCACAGTCACAGTCACAGTCCCTCTCCCTCACACAGTGCCTCACAGTCACAGTCACAGTCCCTCTCCCTCACACAGTCACAGTCACAGTCACAGTCACAGTCCCTCTCCCTCACACAGTCACAGTCCCTCTCCCTAACACAGTCACAGTCCCTCGCCCTCACACAGTCACAGTCCCTCTCCCTCACACAGTCACAGTCCCTCTCCCTCACACACTCACAGTCACAGTCCCTCTCCCTCACACAGTCACAGTCCCTCTCTCTCACACAGTCACAGTCCCTTTCCCTCACACACTCACAGTCACAGTCCCTCTCCCTCACACAGTCACAGTCACAGTCCCTCTCCCTCACACAGTCACAGTCCCTCTACCTCACACAGTCACAGTCCCTCTCCCTCACACAGTCACAGTCACAGTCCCTCTCCCTCACACAGTCACAGTCCCTCTACCTCACACAGTCACAGTCCCTCTCCCTCACACAGTCACAGTCACAGTCCCTCTCCCTGACACAGTCATAGTCCTTCTCCCTCACACAGTCACAGTCACAGTCCCTCTCCCTCACACAGTTACAGTCCCTCTCCCTCACACAGTCACAGTCACAGTCCCTCTCCCTCACACAGTCACAGTCCGTCTCACTCACACAGTCACAGTCCCTCGCCCTCACACAGTCACAGTCCCTCGCCCTCACATAGTCACAATAACAGTCACAGTCACTCTCCCTCACACAGTCACAGTCCCTCTCCCTCACACAGTCACAGTCACAGTCCCTCTCGCTCACACAGTCACAGTCACAGTCCCTCTCCCTCACACAGTCACAGTCCCTCTACCTCACACAGTCACAGTCCCTCTCCCTCACACAGTCAAAGTCCCTCTCCCTGACACAGTCACAGTCACAGTCAACGTCCCTCTCCCTCACACAGTCACAGTCCCTCTCGCTCACACAGTCCCTCACAGTCACAGTCCCTCTCCCTCACACAGTCCCTCACAGTCACAGTCACAGTCCCTCTCCCTCACACAGTCACAGTCACAGTCACAGTCCCTCTCCCTCACACAGTCACAGTCACAGTCCCTCTCCCTCACACAGTCACAGTCCCTCTCCATCACACAGACACAGTCCCTTTCCCTCACACAGTCACAGTCCCTCTCGCTCACACAGTCACAGTCACAATCCCTCTCCCTCACACAGTTACAGTCACAGTCCCTCTCCCTCACACAGTTACAGTCACAGTCCCTCTCCCTCACACAGTCACAGTCACAGTCCCTCTCCCTCACACAGTCACAGTCCCTCTCGCTCACACAGTCACAGTCACAATCCCTCTCCCTCACACAGTTACAGTCCCTCTCCCTCACACAGTCACAGTCACAGTCCCTCTCCCTCACACAGTCACAGTCCCTTGCCCTCACACAGTCACAATCCCTCTCCCTCACACAGTCACAGTCCCTCTCCCTCACACAGTCACAGTCCCTCACCCTCACACAGTCACAGTCCCTCTCCCTCACACAGTCACAGTCCCTCTCCCTCACACAGTCACAATCACAGTCACAGTCCCTCTCCCTCACACAGTCACAGTCCCTCTCCCTCACACAGTCACAGTCCCTCTCCCTCACACAGTCACAGTCCCTCTCCCTCACACACTAACAGTCACAGTCCCTCTCGCTCACACAGTCACAGTCACAGTCCCTCTCCCTCACACAGTCAAAGTCCCTCTCCCTGACACAGTCACAGTCACAGTCCCTCTCCCTCAAACAGTCAGTCACAGTCCCTCTCCCTCACACAGTCACAGTCCCTCTCCCTCACACAGTCCCTCACAGTCACAGTCACAGTCCCTCTCCCTCACACAGTCCCTCACAGTCACAGTCCCTCTCCCTCACACAGTCACAGTCACAGTACCTCTCCCTCACACAGTCCCTCTCCCTGACACAGTCACAGTCACAGTCACAGTCCCTCTCCCTCACACAGTCACAGTCACAGTCACAGTCCCTCTCCCTCACACAGTCACAGTCACAGTCACAGTCCCTCTCCCTCACACAGTCACAGTCACAGTACCTCTCCCTCACACAGTCACAGTCACAGTCCCTCTCCCTGACACAGTCACAGTCACAGTCACAGTCCCTCTCCCTCACACAGTCAGTCACAGTCTCTCTCCCTCACACAGTCACAGTCCCTCTCCCTCACAGAGTCACAGTCCCTCTCCCTCACACAGTCATAGTCCTTCTCCCTCACACAGTCACAGTCACAGTCCCTCTCCCTCACACAGTCACAGTCACAGTCCCTCTCCCTCACACAGTCACAGTCACAGTCCCTCTCCCTCACACAGTCACAGTCACAGTCACAGTCCCTCTCCCTCACACAGTCACAGTCACAGTCACAGTCCCTCTCCATCACACAGTCACAGTCACAGTCACAGTCCCTCTCCCTCACACAGTCACTGTCACAGTCACAGTCCCTCTCCATCACACAGTCACAGTCACAGTCACAGTCCCTCTCCCTCACACAGTCACAGTCCCTCTCCCTCACACAGTCACAGTCCCTCTCCCTCACACAGTCACAGTCACAGTCCCTCTCGCTCACACAGTCACAGTCACAGTCCCTCTCCCTCACACAGTCATAGTCCCTCTCCCTCACACAGTCCCTCTCCCTCACACAGTCACAGTCCCTCTCCCTCACACAGTCACAGTCCCTCTCCCTCACACAGTCACAGTCACAGTCCCTCTCCCTCACACAGTCACAGTCCCTCTACCTCACACAGTCACAATCCCTCTCCCTCACACAGTCACAGTCACAGTCCCTCTCCCTGACACAGTCACAGTCCCTCTCCCTCACACAGTCACAGTCCCTCTCCCTCACACAGTCACAGTCACAGTGCCTCTCCCTCACAGAGTAAGAGTCACAGTCACAGTCCCTCTCCCTCACACAGTCACAGTCCCTCTCCCTCACACAGACACAGTCACTCTCCCTCACAGAGTCACAGTCCCTCTCCCTCACACAGTCACAGTCACAGTCCCTCTCCCTCACACAGTCACAGTCACAGTCACAGTCCCTCTCCCTCACCCAGTCACAGTCACAGTCCCTCTCCCTCACACAGTCACAGTCCCTCACCCTCACACAGTCACAGTCCCTCTCCCTCACACAGTCACAGTCCCTCTCCCTCACACAGTCACAGTCACAGTCCCTCTCGCTCACACAGTCACAGTCACAGTCCCTCTCCCTCACACAGTCAGTCACAGTCCCTCTCCCTCACACAGTCACAATCCCTCTCCCTCACACAGTCAGTCACAGTCCCTCTCGCTCACACAGTCACAGTCACAGTCCCTCTCCCTCACACAGTCACAGTCCCTCTCCCTCACACAGTCACAGTCACAGTCCCTCTCCCTCACACAGTCAGTCACAGTCACAGTCCCTCTCCCTCACACAGTCACAGTCCCTCACCCTCACACAGTCACAGTCCCTCTCCCTCACACAGTCACAGTCCCTCTCCCTCACACAGTCACAGTCACAGTCCCTCTCGCTCACACAGTCACAGTCACAGTCCCTCTCCCTCACACAGTCAGTCACAGTCCCTCTCCCTCACACAGTCACAATCCCTCTCCCTCACACAGTCAGTCACAGTCCCTCTCGCTCACACAGTCACAGTCACAGTCCCTCTCCCTCACACAGTCACAGTCACAGTCCCTCTCCCTCACACAGTCAGTCACAGTCCCTCTCCCTCACACAGTCACAGTCCCTCTCCCTCACACAGTCAGTCACAGTCCCTCTCCCTCACAGAGTCACAGTCCCTCTCCCTCACACAGTCATAGTCACAGTCACAGTCCCTCTCCCTCACACTGTCACAGTCACAGTCCCTCTCCCTCACACAGTCAGTCACAGTCCCTCTCCCTCACACAGTCACAGTCCCTCTCCCTCACACAGTCAGTCACAGTCCCTCTCCCTCACAGAGTCACAGTCCCTCTCCCTCACACAGTCACAGTCACAGTCACAGTCCCTCTCCCTCACACAGTCACAGTCACAGTCACAGTCCCTCTGCCTCACACAGTCACGGTCCCTCGCCCTCACACAGTCAAAGTCCCTCTCCCTCACACAGTCACAGTCATAGTCCCTCTCGCTCACACAGTCACAGTCACAGTCCCTCTCCCTCACACAGTCACAGTCCCTCTCCCTCACACAGTCACAGTCCCTCTCCCTCACACAGTCACAGTCACAGTCCCTCTCCCTGACACAGTCACTTTCACAGTCACAGTCACAGTCCCTCTCCCTCACACAGTTACAGTCACAGTCACAGTCACAGTCCCTCTCCTTCACACAGTCACATTCACAGTCCCTCTCCCTCACACAGTCAGTCACAGTCTCTCTCCCTCACACAGTCACAGTCCCTCTCCCTCACAGAGTCACAGTCCCTCTCCCTCACACAGTCATAGTCCTTCTCCCTCACACAGTCACAGTCCCTCTCCCTCACACAGTCACAGTCACAGTCCCTATCCCTCACACAGTCACAGTCCCTCTCCTTCACACAGTCACAATCACAGTCACAGTCCCTCTCCCTCACACAGACACAGTCCCTCTCCCTCACACAGTCATAGTCCTTCTCCCTCACACAGTCACAGTCACAGTCCCTCTCCCTCACACAGTCACAGTCACAGTCACAGTCCCTCTCCCTCACACAGTCACAGTCACAGTCACAGTCCCTCTCCCTCACACAGTCACAGTCCCTCTCCCTCACACAGTCACAATCACAGTCACAGTCCCTCTTCCTCACACAGTCACAGTCACAGTCCCTCTCCCTCACACAGTCACAGTCACAGTCCCTCTCCCTCACACAGTCACAGTCCCTCGCCCTCACACAGTCACAGTCCCTCTCCCTCACACAGTCACAGTCACAGTCCATCTCCCTCACACAGTCACAGTCCCTCTCCCTCACACAGTCACAGTCCCTCTCCCTCACACAGTCCCTCTCCGTCACACAGTCACAGTCACAGTCAAAGTCACAGTCCCTCTCCCTCACACAGTCACAGTCACAGTCCCTCTCCCTCACACAGTCACAGTCCCTCTCCCTCACACAGTCACAGTCCCTCTCCCTCACACAGTCCCTCTCCGTCACACAGTCACAGTCACAGTCACAGTCACAGTCCCTCTCCCTCACACAGTCACAGTCCCTCTCCCTCAAACAGTCACAGTCCCTCTCGCTCACACAGTCACACTCACAGTCCCTCTCGCTCACACAGTCACAGTCACAGTCCCTCTCACTCACACAGTCACAGTCCCTCGCCCTCACACAGTCACAATCACAGTCACAGTCCCTCTACCTCACACAGTCACAGTCACAGTCCCTCTCGCTCACACAGTCACAGTCACAGTCCCTCTCCCTCACACAGTCACAGTCCCTCTAACTCACACAGTCACAGTCACAGTCCCTCTCGCTCACACAGTCACAGTCCCTCTAACTCACACAATCACAGTCACAGTCCCTCTACCTCACACAGTCACAGTCACAGTCCCTCTCCCTCACACAGTCACAGTCACAGTCCCTCTCCATCACACAGTCACAGTCACAGTCACAGTCCCTCTCCCTCACACAGTCACTGTCACAGTCACAGTCCCTCTCCCTCACACAGTCACAGTCCCTCTCCCTCACACAGTCACAGTCCCTCTCCCTCACACAGTCCCTCTCCCTCACACAGTCACAGTGACAGTCCCTCTCCCTCACACAGTCATAGTCCCTCTCCCTCACACAGTCCCTCTCCCTCACACAGTCACAGTCCCTCTCCCTCACACAGTCACAGTCCCTCTCCCTCACACAGTCACAGTCACAGTCCCTCTCCCTCACACAGTCACAGTCCCTCTACCTCACACAGTCACAATCCCTCTCCCTCACACAGTCACAGTCACAGTCCCTCTCCCTCACACAGTCACAGTCCCTCTCCCTCACACAGTCACAGTCACAGTCCCTCTCCCTCACACAGTAAGAGTCACAGTCACAGTCCCTCTCCCTCACACAGTCACAGTCCCTCTCCCTCACACAGACACAGTCCCTCTCCCTCACAGAGTCACAGTCCCTCTCCCTCACACAGTCACAGTCACAGTCACAGTCCCTCTCCCTCACACAGTCACAGTCACAGTCCCCCTCCCTCACACAGGCACAGTCCCTCACCCTCACACAGTCACAGTCCCTCTCCCTCACACAGTCACAGTCCCTCTCCCTCACACAGTCACAGTCACAGTCCCTCTCGCTCACACAGTCACATTCACAGTCCCTCTCCCTCACACAGTCACAGTCCCTCTCCCTCACACAGTCACAGTCACAGTCCCTCTCCCTCACACAGTCAGTCACAGTCCCTCTCCCTCACACAGTCACAATCCCTCTCCCTCACACAGTCAGTCACAGTCCCTCTCGCTCACACAGTCACAGTCACAGTCCCTCTCCCTCACACAGTCACAGTCCCTCTCCCTCACAGAGTCACAGTCACAGTCCCTCTCCCTCACACAGTCAGTCACAGTCCCTCTCCCTCACACAGTCACAGTCCCTCTCCCTCACACAGTCAGTCACAGTCCCTCTCCCTCACAGAGTCACAGTCCCTCTCCCTCACAGAGTCATAGTCACAGTCACAGTCCCTCTCCCTCACACAGTCACAGTCACAGTCACAGTCCCTCTCCCTCACACAGTCACAGTCACAGTCACAGTCCCTCTCCCTCACACAGTCACGGTCCCTCGCCCTCACACAGTCAAAGTCCCTCTCCCTCACACAGTCACAGTCATAGTCCCTCTCGCTCACACAGTCACAGTCACAGTCCCTCTAACTCACACAGTCACAGTCCCTCTCCCTCACACAGTCAAAGTCCCTCTCCCTGACACAGTCACAGTCACAGTCAACGTCCCTCTCCCTCACACAGTCACAGTCCCTCTCGCTCACACAGTCCCTCACAGTCACAGTCCCTCTTCCTCACACAGTCCCTCACAGTCACAGTCACAGTCCCTCTCCCTCACACAGTCACAGTCACAGTCACAGTCCATCTCCCTCACACAGTCACAGTCATAGTCCCTCTCCCTCACATAGTCACAGTCCCTCTCACTCTCACAGTCCCTTACAGTCACAGTCACAGTCCCTCACACAGTCACAGTCACAGTCCCTCTCCCTCACACAGTCACAGTCCCTCTCCCTCACACAGTCACAGTCACAGTCACAGTCCCTCTCGCTCACACAGTCCCTCACAGTCACAGTCCCTCTCCCTCACATAGTCACAGTCACAGTCCCTCTCCCTCACACAGTCACAGTCACAGTCCCTCTCCCTCACACAGTCCCTCACAGTCACAGTCCCTCTCCCTCACATAGTCACAGTCACAGTCCCTCTCCCTCACACAGTCACAGTCACAGTCCCTCTCCCTCACACAGTCACAGTCACAGTCCCTCTCCCTCAAACAGTAAGAGTCACAGTCACAGTCCCTCTCCCTCACACAGTCACAGTCACAGTCACAGTCCCTCTCCCTCACACAGTCACAGTCACAGTCCCTCTCCCTCACACAGTAAGAGTCACAGTCACAGTCCCTCTCCCTCACACAGTCACAGTCACAGTCACAGTCCCTCTCCCTCACACAGTCACAGTCACAGTCACAGTCCATCTCCCTCACACAGTCACAGTCATAGTCCCTCTCCCTCACATAGTCACAGTCCCTCTCCCTCACACAGTCCCTCACAGTCACAGTCCCTCTCCCTCACACAGTCACAGTCACAGTCCCTCTCCCTCACACAGTCACAGTCCCTCTCCCTCACACAGTCACAGTCACAGTCACAGTCCCTCTCGCTCACACAGTCCCTCACAGTCACAGTCCCTCTCCCTCACTTAGTCACAGTCACAGTCCCTCTCCCTCACACAGTCACAGTCACAGTCCCTCTCCCTCACACAGTCCCTCACAGTCACAGTCCCTCTCCCTCACATAGTCACAGTCACAGTCCCTCTCCCTCACACAGTCACAGTCACAGTCCCTCTCCCTCACACAGTCACAGTCACAGTCCCTCTCCCTCAAACAGTAAGAGTCACAGTCACAGTCCCTCTCCCTCACACAGTCACAGTCACAGTCACAGTCCCTCTCCCTCACACAGTCACAGTCACAGTCCCTCTCCCTCACACAGTAAGAGTCACAGTCACAGTCCCTCTCCCTCACACAGTCACAGTCACAGTCACAGTCCCTCTCCCTCACACAGTCACAGTCCTTCTCCCTCACACAGTCACAGTCCCTCTCCCTCACACAGTCACAGTCACAGTCACAGTCCCTCTCCCTCACACAGTTACAGTCACAGTCCCTCACACAGTCCCTCACAGTCACAGTCACAGTCCCTCTCCCTCACACAGTCACAGTCACAGTCACAGTCCCTCTCCCTCACACAGTCACAGTCCCTCTCCCTCACACAGTCACAGTCCCTCTCCCTCACACAGTCACAGTCCCTCTCCCTCAAACAGTCACAGTCCCTCTCCCTCACACAGTTACAGTCCCTCTCCCTCACACAGTCCCTCACAGTCACAGTCACAGTCCCTCTCCCTCACACAGTCACAGTTACAGTCACAGTCCCTCTCCCTCACACAGTCACAGTCCCTCTCCCTCACACAGTTACAGTCCCTCTCCCTCACACAATCACAGTCCCTCTCGCTCACACAGTCACAGTCACAGTCCCTCTCCCTCACACAGTCAGTCACAGTCCCTCTCCCTCACACAGTCACAGTCCCTCTCCCTCACACAGACACAGTCCCTCTCCCTCACACAGTCATAGTCCTTCTCCCTCACACAGTCACAGTCACAGTCCCTCTCCCTCACACAGTCACAGTCACAGTCCCTCTCCCTCACACAGTCCCTCACAGTCACAGTCACAGTCCCTCTCCCTCACACAGTCACAGTCACAGTCCCTCTCCCTAAAAACAGTAAGAGTCACAGTCACAGTCACAGTCCCTCTCCCTCACACTGTCAGTCACAGTCCCTCTCCCTCACACATACACAGTCCCTCTCCCTCACAGAGTCACAGTCCCTCTCCCTCACACAGTCACAGTCCTTCTCCCTCACACAGTCACAGTCACAGTCCCTCTCCCTCACACAGTCACAGTCACAGTCACTCTCCCTCACACAGTCCCTCACAGTCACAGTCACAGTCCCTCTCCCTCACACAGTCCCTCACAGTCACAGTCACAGTCCCTCTCCCTCACACAGTCACAGTCACAGTCCCTCTCCCTCACACAGTCACAGTCACAGTCCCTCTCCCTCAAACAGTAAGAGTCACAGTCACAGTCCCTCTCCCTCACACAGTCACAGTCACAGTCACAGTCCCTCTCCCTCACACAGTCAGTCACAGTCCCTCTCCCTCACACAGTCACAGTCACAGTCCCTCTCCCTCACGGAGTTACAGTCCCTCACACAGTCCCTTACAGTCACAGTCCCTCTCCCTCACACAGTCCCTTACAGTCACAGTCCCTCTCCCTCACACAGTCACAGTCACAGTCCCTCTCCCTCACACAGTCCCTTAAAGTCACAGTCCCTCTCCCTCACACAGTCACAGTCACAGTCACAGTCCCTCTCCCTCACACAGTCACAGTCACAGTCCCTCTCCCTCACACAGTCCCTCACAGTCACAGTCACAGTCCCTCTCCCTCACACAGTCCCTCACATTCACAGTCACAATCCCTCTCCCTCACAACGTCCCTCACAGTCACAGTCACAGTCCCTCTCCCTCACACAGTCCCTCACAGTCACAGTCACAGTCCCTCTCCCTCACACAGTCCCTCACAGTCACAGTCACAGTCCCTCTCCCTCACACAGTCACAGTCACAGTCCCTCTCCCTAAAAACAGTAAGAGTCACAGTCACAGTCACAGTCCCTCTCCCTCACACTGTCAGTCACAGTCCCTCTCCCTCACACATACACAGTCCCTCTCCCTCACAGAGTCACAGTCCCTCTCCCTCACACAGTCACAGTCCTTCTCCCTCACACAGTCACAGTCACAGTCCCTCTCCCTCACACAGTCACAGTCACAGTCACTCTCCCTCACACAGTCCCTCACAGTCACAGTCACAGTCCCTCTCCCTCACACAGTCCCTCACAGTCACAGTCACAGTCCCTCTCCCTCACACAGTCACAGTCACAGTCCCTCTCCCTCACACAGTCACAGTCACAGTCCCTCTCCCTCAAACAGTAAGAGTCACAGTCACAGTCCCTCTCCCTCACACAGTCACAGTCACAGTCACAGTCCCTCTCCCTCACACAGTCAGTCACAGTCCCTCTCCCTCACACAGTCACAGTCACAGTCCCTCTCCCTCACGGAGTTACAGTCCCTCACACAGTCCCTTACAGTCACAGTCCCTCTCCCTCACACAGTCCCTTACAGTCACAGTCCCTCTCCCTCACACAGTCACAGTCACAGTCCCTCTCCCTCACACAGTCCCTTAAAGTCACAGTCCCTCTCCCTCACACAGTCACAGTCACAGTCACAGTCCCTCTCCCTCACACAGTCACAGTCACAGTCCCTCTCCCTCACACAGTCCCTCACAGTCACAGTCACAGTCCCTCTCCCTCACACAGTCCCTCACATTCACAGTCACAATCCCTCTCCCTCACAACGTCCCTCACAGTCACAGTCACAGTCCCTCTCCCTCACACAGTCCCTCACAGTCACAGTCACAGTCCCTCTCCCTCACACAGTCCCTCACAGTCACAGTCACAGTCCCTCTCCCTCACACAGTGCCTCACAGTCACAGTCACAGTCCCTCTCCCTCACACAGTCACAGTCCCTCTCCCTCAAACAGTCACAGTCACAGTCACAGTCACTCTCCCTCACACAGTCACAGTCACAGTCCCTCTCCCTCACACAGTCACAGTCACCGTCCCTCTCCCTCACACAGTCACCGTCACAGTCCCTCTCCCTCACACAGTCACAGTCCCTCTCCCTCACACAGTCACAGTCACAGTCCCTCTCCCTCACACAGTCACAGTCTCAGTCCCTCTCCCTCACACAGTCACAGTCCCTCTCCCTCACACAGTCACAGTCCCTCTCCCTCACACAGTCACAGTCACAGTCCCTCTCCCTCACACATTCACAGTCCCTCTCCCTCACACAGTCACAGTCACAGTCCCTCTCCCTCACACAGTCACAGTCACCGTCCCTCTCCCTCACACAGTCTCCGTCACAGTCCCTCTCCCTCACACAGTCACAGTCCCTCTCCCTCACACAGTCACAGTCACAGTCCCTCACACAGTCACAGTCACAGTCCCTCTCCCTCACACAGTCACAGTCCCTCTCCCTCACACAGTCACAGTCCCTCTCCCTCACACAGTCACAGTCACAGTCCCTCTCCCTCACACATTCACAGTCCCTCTCCCTCACACAGTCACAGTCACAGTCCCTCTCCCTCACACAGTCACAGTCCCTCTCCCTCACACAGTCACAGTCACAGTCCCTCTCCCTCACACAGTCACAGTCACAGTCCTTCTCTCTCACACAGACACAGTCCATCTCCCTCACACAGTCACAGTCCCTCTCCCTCACACAGTCACAGTCACAGTCCCTCTCCCTCACACAGTCACATTCACAGTCACAGTTCCTCTCCCTCACACAGTCACAGTCCCTCTCCCTCACACAGGCACAGTCCCTCTCCCTCACACAGTCACAGTCCCTCTCCCTCACACAGTCACAGTCCCTCTCCCTCACACAGTCCCTCACAGTCACATTCACAGTCACAGTCCCTCTCCCTCACACAGTCACAGTCCCTCTCCCTCACACAGTCCCTCACACAGTCACAGTCAAAGTCACAGTCCCTCTCCCTCACACAGTCACAGTCCCTCTCCCTCACACAGTCACAGTCACCGTCCCTCTCCCTCACACAGTCACAGTCACAGTCCCTCTCCCTCACACAGTCACAGTCCCTCTCCCTCACACAGTCACAGTCACAGTCCCTCTCCCTCACACAGTCACAGTCCCTCTCCCTCACACAGTCACAGTCACAGTCCCTCTCCCTCACAAAGTCACAGTCACCGTCCCTCTCTCTCACACAGTCACAGTCACAGTCCCTCTCCCTCACACAGTCACAGTCACAGTCCCTCTCCCTCACACAGTCACAGTCACAGTCCTTCTCTCTCACACAGACACAGTCCATCTCCCTCACACAGTCACAGTCCCTCTCCCTCACACAGTCACAGTCACAGTCCCTCTCCCTCACACAGTCACAGTCCCACTCCCTCAGACAGTCACAGTCACAGTCCCTCTCCCTCACACAGTCACAGTCACAGTCACAGTTCCTCTCCCTCACACATTCACAGTCCCTCTGCCTCACACAGGCACAGTCCCTCTCCCTCACACAGTCACAGTCCCTCTCCCTCACACAGTCAAAGTCCCTCTCCCTCACACAGTCCCTCACAGTCACAGTCACAGTCACAGTCCCTCTCCCTCACACAGTCACAGTCCCTCTTCCTCACACAGTCCCTCACACAGTCACAGTCAAAGTCACAGTCCCTCTCCCTCACACAGTCACAGTCCCTCTCCCTCACACAGTCACAGTCCCTCTCCCTCACACAGTCACAGTCCCTCTCCCTCACACAGTCACAGTCACAGTCCCTCTCCCTCACACAGTCACAGTCCCTCTCCCTCACACAGTCACAGTCACAGTCACAGTCCCTCTCCCTCACACAGTCACAGTCACAGTCACAGTCCCTCTCCCTCACACAGTCACACTCCCTCTCCCTCACACAGTCACAGTCCCTCTCCCTCACACAGTCACAGTCCCTCTCCCTGACACGGTCACAGTCACAGTTACAGTCCCTCTCCCTCACACAGTCACAGTCCCTCTCCCTCACACAGTCACAGTCCCTCTCCCTCACACAGTCACAGTCCCTCTCCCTCACACAGTCACAGTCCCTCTCCCTCACACAGTCACAGTCCCTCTCCCTCACACAGTCACAGTCCCTCTCCCTCACACAGTCACAGACCCTCTCCCTCACACAGTCATAGTCCTTCTCCCTCACACAGTCACAGTCACAGTCCCTCTCCCTCACACAGTCACAGTCACAGTCACAGTCCCTCTCCCTCACACAGTCACAGTCACAGTCACAGTCCCTCTCCCTCACACAGTCACAGTCCCTCTCCCTCACACAGTCACAATCACAGTCACAGTCCCTCTTCCTCACACAGTCACAGTCACAGTCCCTCTCCCTCACACAGTCACAGTCACAGTCCCTGTCCCTCACACAGTCACAGTCCCTCGCCCTCACACAGTCACAGTCCCTCTCCCTCACACAGTCACAGTCACAGTCCATCTCCCTCACACAGTCACAGTCCCTCTCCCTCACACAGTCACAGTCCCTCTCCCTCACACAGTCCCTCTCCGTCACACAGTCACAGTCACAGTCAAAGTCACAGTCCCTCTCCCTCACACAGTCACAGTCACAGTCCCTCTCCCTCACACAGTCACAGTCCCTCTCCCTCACACAGTCACAGTCCCTCTCCCTCACACAGTCCCTCTCCGTCACACAGTCACAGTCACAGTCACAGTCACAGTCCCTCTCCCTCACACAGTCACAGTCCCTCTCCCTCAAACAGTCACAGTCCCTCTCGCTCACACAGTCACACTCACAGTCCCTCTCGCTCACACAGTCACAGTCACAGTCCCTCTCACTCACACAGTCACAGTCCCTCGCCCTCACACAGTCACAATCACAGTCACAGTCCCTCTACCTCACACAGTCACAGTCACAGTCCCTCTCGCTCACACAGTCACAGTCACAGTCCCTCTCCCTCACACAGTCACAGTCCCTCTAACTCACACAGTCACAGTCACAGTCCCTCTCGCTCACACAGTCACAGTCCCTCTAACTCACACAATCACAGTCACAGTCCCTCTACCTCACACAGTCACAGTCACAGTCCCTCTCCCTCACACAGTCACAGTCACAGTCCCTCTCCATCACACAGTCACAGTCACAGTCACAGTCCCTCTCCCTCACACAGTCACTGTCACAGTCACAGTCCCTCTCCCTCACACAGTCACAGTCCCTCTCCCTCACACAGTCACAGTCCCTCTCCCTCACACAGTCCCTCTCCCTCACACAGTCACAGTGACAGTCCCTCTCCCTCACACAGTCATAGTCCCTCTCCCTCACACAGTCCCTCTCCCTCACACAGTCACAGTCCCTCTCCCTCACATAGTCACAGTCCCTCTCCCTCACACAGTCACAGTCACAGTCCCTCTCCCTCACACAGTCACAGTCCCTCTACCTCACACAGTCACAATCCCTCTCCCTCACACAGTCACAGTCACAGTCCCTCTCCCTCACACAGTCACAGTCCCTCTCCCTCACACAGTCACAGTCACAGTCCCTCTCCCTCACACAGTAAGAATCACAGTCACAGTCCCTCTCCCTCACACAGTCACAGTCCCTCTCCCTCACACAGACACAGTCCCTCTCCCTCACAGAGTCACAGTCCCTCTCCCTCACACAGTCACAGTCACAGTCACAGTCCCTCTCCCTCACACAGTCACAGTCACAGTCCCCCTCCCTCACACAGGCACAGTCCCTCACCCTCACACAGTCACAGTCCCTCTCCCTCACACAGTCACAGTCCCTCTCCCTCACACAGTCACAGTCACAGTCCCTCTCGCTCACACAGTCACATTCACAGTCCCTCTCCCTCACACAGTCACAGTCCCTCTCCCTCACATAGTCACAGTCCCTCTCCCTCACACAGTCACAGTCACAGTCCCTCTCCCTCACACAGTCACAGTCCCTCTACCTCACACAGTCACAATCCCTCTCCCTCACACAGTCACAGTCACAGTCCCTCTCCCTCACACAGTCACAGTCCCTCTCCCTCACACAGTCACAGTCACAGTCCCTCTCCCTCACACAGTAAGAATCACAGTCACAGTCCCTCTCCCTCACACAGTCACAGTCCCTCTCCCTCACACAGACACAGTCCCTCTCCCTCACAGAGTCACAGTCCCTCTCCCTCACACAGTCACAGTCACAGTCACAGTCCCTCTCCCTCACACAGTCACAGTCACAGTCCCCCTCCCTCACACAGGCACAGTCCCTCACCCTCACACAGTCACAGTCCCTCTCCCTCACACAGTCACAGTCCCTCTCCCTCACACAGTCACAGTCACAGTCCCTCTCGCTCACACAGTCACATTCACAGTCCCTCTCCCTCACACAGTCACAGTCCCTCTCCCTCACACAGTCACAGTCACAGTCCCTCTCCCTCACACAGTCAGTCACAGTCCCTCTCCCTCACACAGTCACAATCCCTCTCCCTCACACAGTCAGTCACAGTCCCTCTCGCTCACACAGTCACAGTCACAGTCCCTCTCCCTCACACAGTCACAGTCCCTCTCCCTCACAGAGTCACAGTCACAGTCCCTCTCCCTCACACAGTCACAGTCCCTCTCACTCTCACAGTCCCTTACAGTCACAGTCACAGTCCCTCACACAGTCACAGTCACAGTCCCTCTCCCTCACACAGTCACAGTCCCTCTCCCTCACACAGTCAGTCACAGTCCCTCTCCCTCACAGAGTCACAGTCCCTCTCCCTCACAGAGTCATAGTCACAGTCACAGTCCCTCTCCCTCACACAGTCACAGTCACAGTCACAGTCCCTCTCCCTCACACAGTCACAGTCACAGTCACAGTCCCTCTCCCTCACACAGTCACGGTCCCTCGCCCTCACACAGTCAAAGTCCCTCTCCCTCACACAGTCACAGTCATAGTCCCTCTCGCTCACACAGTCACAGTCACAGTCCCTCTAACTCACACAGTCACAGTCCCTCTCCCTCACACAGTCAAAGTCCCTCTCCCTGACACAGTCACAGTCACAGTCAACGTCCCTCTCCCTCACACAGTCACAGTCCCTCTCGCTCACACAGTCCCTCACAGTCACAGTCCCTCTTCCTCACACAGTCCCTCACAGTCACAGTCACAGTCCCTCTCCCTCACACAGTCACAGTCACAGTCACAGTCCATCTCCCTCACACAGTCACAGTCATAGTCCCTCTCCCTCACATAGTCACAGTCCCTCTCACTCTCACAGTCCCTTACAGTCACAGTCACAGTCCCTCACACAGTCACAGTCACAGTCCCTCTCCCTCACACAGTCACAGTCCCTCTCCCTCACACAGTCACAGTCACAGTCACAGTCCCTCTCGCTCACACAGTCCCTCACAGTCACAGTCCCTCTCCCTCACATAGTCACAGTCACAGTCCCTCTCCCTCACACAGTCACAGTCACAGTCCCTCTCCCTCACACAGTCCCTCACAGTCACAGTCCCTCTCCCTCACATAGTCACAGTCACAGTCCCTCTCCCTCACACAGTCACAGTCACAGTCCCTCTCCCTCACACAGTCACAGTCACAGTCCCTCTCCCTCAAACAGTAAGAGTCACAGTCACAGTCCCTCTCCCTCACACAGTCACAGTCACAGTCACAGTCCCTCTCCCTCACACAGTCACAGTCACAGTCCCTCTCCCTCACACAGTAAGAGTCACAGTCACAGTCCCTCTCCCTCACACAGTCACAGTCACAGTCACAGTCCCTCTCCCTCACACAGTCACAGTCACAGTCACAGTCCATCTCCCTCACACAGTCACAGTCATAGTCCCTCTCCCTCACATAGTCACAGTCCCTCTCCCTCACACAGTCCCTCACAGTCACAGTCCCTCTCCCTCACACAGTCACAGTCACAGTCCCTCTCCCTCACACAGTCACAGTCCCTCTCCCTCACACAGTCACAGTCACAGTCACAGTCCCTCTCGCTCACACAGTCCCTCACAGTCACAGTCCCTCTCCCTCACTTAGTCACAGTCACAGTCCCTCTCCCTCACACAGTCACAGTCACAGTCCCTCTCCCTCACACAGTCCCTCACAGTCACAGTCCCTCTCCCTCACATAGTCACAGTCACAGTCCCTCTCCCTCACACAGTCACAGTCACTGTCCCTCTCCCTCACACAGTCACAGTCACAGTCCCTCTCCCTCAAACAGTAAGAGTCACAGTCACAGTCCCTCTCCCTCACACAGTCACAGTCACAGTCACAGTCCCTCTCCCTCACACAGTCACAGTCACAGTCCCTCTCCCTCACACAGTAAGAGTCACAGTCACAGTCCCTCTCCCTCACACAGTCACAGTCACAGTCACAGTCCCTCTCCCTCACACAGTCACAGTCCTTCTCCCTCACACAGTCACAGTCCCTCTCCCTCACACAGTCACAGTCACAGTCACAGTCCCTCTCCCTCACACAGTTACAGTCACAGTCCCTCACACAGTCCCTCACAGTCACAGTCACAGTCCCTCTCCCTCACACAGTCACAGTCACAGTCACAGTCCCTCTCCCTCACACAGTCACAGTCCCTCTCCCTCACACAGTCACAGTCCCTCTCCCTCACACAGTCACAGTCCCTCTCCCTCAAACAGTCACAGTCCCTCTCCCTCACACAGTTACAGTCCCTCTCCCTCACACAGTCCCTCACAGTCACAGTCACAGTCCCTCTCCCTCACACAGTCACAGTTACAGTCACAGTCCCTCTCCCTCACACAGTCACAGTCCCTCTCCCTCACACAGTTACAGTCCCTCTCCCTCACACAATCACAGTCCCTCTCGCTCACACAGTCACAGTCACAGTCCCTCTCCCTCACACAGTCAGTCACAGTCCCTCTCCCTCACACAGTCACAGTCCCTCTCCCTCACACAGTCATAGTCCTTCTCCCTCACACAGTCACAGTCACAGTCCCTCTCCCTCACACAGTCACAGTCACAGTCCCTCTCCCTCACACAGTCCCTCACAGTCACAGTCACAGTCCCTCTCCCTCACACAGTCACAGTCACAGTCCCTCTCCCTAAAAACAGTAAGAGTCACAGTCACAGTCACAGTCCCTCTCCCTCACACTGTCAGTCACAGTCCCTCTCCCTCACACATACACAGTCCCTCTCCCTCACAGAGTCACAGTCCCTCTCCCTCACACAGTCACAGTCCTTCTCCCTCACACAGTCACAGTCACAGTCCCTCTCCCTCACACAGTCACAGTCACAGTCACTCTCCCTCACACAGTCCCTCACAGTCACAGTCACAGTCCCTCTCCCTCACACAGTCCCTCACAGTCACAGTCACAGTCCCTCTCCCTCACACAGTCACAGTCACAGTCCCTCTCCCTCACACAGTCACAGTCACAGTCCCTCTCCCTCAAACAGTAAGAGTCACAGTCACAGTCCCTCTCCCTCACACAGTCACAGTCACAGTCACAGTCCCTCTCCCTCACACAGTCAGTCACAGTCCCTCTCCCTCACACAGTCACAGTCACAGTCCCTCTCCCTCACGGAGTTACAGTCCCTCACACAGTCCCTTACAGTCACAGTCCCTCTCCCTCACACAGTCCCTTACAGTCACAGTCCCTCTCCCTCACACAGTCACAGTCACAGTCACAGTCCCTCTCCCTCACACAGTCCCTTACAGTCACAGTCCCTCTCCCTCACACAGTCACAGTCACAGTCCCTCTCCCTCACACAGTCCCTTAAAGTCACAGTCCCTCTCCCTCACACAGTCACAGTCACAGTCACAGTCCCTCTCCCTCACACAGTCACAGTCACAGTCCCTCTCCCTCACACAGTCCCTCACAGTCACAGTCACAGTCCCTCTCCCTCACACAGTCCCTCACATTCACAGTCACAATCCCTCTCCCTCACAACGTCCCTCACAGTCACAGTCACAGTCCCTCTCCCTCACACAGTCCCTCACAGTCACAGTCACAGTCCCTCTCCCTCACACAGTCCCTCACAGTCACAGTCACAGTCCCTCTCCCTCACACAGTGCCTCACAGTCACAGTCACAGTCCCTCTCCCTCACACAGTCACAGTCCCTCTCCCTCAAACAGTCACAGTCACAGTCACAGTCACTCTCCCTCACACAGTCACAGTCACAGTCCCTCTCCCTCACACAGTCACAGTCACCGTCCCTCTCCCTCACACAGTCACCGTCACAGTCCCTCTCCCTCACACAGTCACAGTCCCTCTCCCTCACACAGTCACAGTCACAGTCCCTCTCCCTCACACAGTCACAGTCACAGTCCCTCTCCCTCACACAGTCACAGTCCCTCTCCCTCACACAGTCCCTCTCCCTCACACAGTCACAGTCACAGTCCCTCTCCCTCACACATTCACAGTCCCTCTCCCTCACACAGTCACAGTCACAGTCCCTCTCCCTCACACAGTCACAGTCACCGTCCCTCTCCCTCACACAGTCTCCGTCACAGTCCCTCTCCCTCACACAGTCACAGTCCCTCTCCCTCACACAGTCACAGTCACAGTCCCTCACACAGTCACAGTCACAGTCCCTCTCCCTCACACAGTCACAGTCCCTCTCCCTCACACAGTCACAGTCCCTCTCCCTCACACAGTCACAGTCACAGTCCCTCTCCCTCACACATTCACAGTCCCTCTCCCTCACACAGTCACAGTCACAGTCCCTCTCCCTCACACAGTCACAGTCCCTCTCCCTCACACAGTCACAGTCACAGTCCCTCTCCCTCACACAGTCACAGTCACAGTCCTTCTCTCTCACACAGACACAGTCCATCTCCCTCACACAGTCACAGTCCCTCTCCCTCACACAGTCACAGTCACAGTCCCTCTCCCTCACACAGTCACATTCACAGTCACAGTTCCTCTCCCTCACACAGTCACAGTCCCTCTCCCTCACACAGGCACAGTCCCTCTCCCTCACACAGTCACAGTCCCTCTCCCTCACACAGTCACAGTCCCTCTCCCTCACACAGTCCCTCACAGTCACAGTCACAGTCACAGTCCCTCTCCCTCACACAGTCACAGTCCCTCTCCCTCACACAGTCCCTCACACAGTCACAGTCAAAGTCACAGTCCCTCTCCCTCACACAGTCACAGTCCCTCTCCCTCACACAGTCACAGTCACCGTCCCTCTCCCTCACACAGTCACAGTCACAGTCCCTCTCCCTCACACAGTCACAGTCCCTCTCCCTCACACAGTCACAGTCACAGTCCCTCTCCCTCACACAGTCACAGTCCCTCTCCCTCACACAGTCACAGTCACAGTCCCTCTCCCTCACAAAGTCACAGTCACCGTCCCTCTCCCTCACACAGTCACAGTCACAGTCCCTCTCCCTCACACAGTCACAGTCACAGTCCCTCTCCCTCACACAGTCACAGTCACAGTCCTTCTCTCTCACACAGACACAGTCCATCTCCCTCACACAGTCACAGTCCCTCTCCCTCACACAGTCACAGTCACAGTCCCTCTCCCTCACACAGTCACAGTCCCACTCCCTCAGACAGTCACAGTCACAGTCCCTCTCCCTCACACAGTCACAGTCACAGTCACAGTTCCTCTCCCTCACACATTCACAGTCCCTCTGCCTCACACAGGCACAGTCCCTCTCCCTCACACAGTCACAGTCCCTCTCCCTCACACAGTCAAAGTCCCTCTCCCTCACACAGTCCCTCACAGTCACAGTCACAGTCACAGTCCCTCTCCCTCACACAGTCACAGTCCCTCTCCCTCACACAGTCCCTCACACAGTCACAGTCAAAGTCACAGTCCCTCTCCCTCACACAGTCACAGTCCCTCTCCCTCACACAGTCACAGTCCCTCTCCCTCACACAGTCACAGTCCCTCTCCCTCACACAGTCACAGTCACAGTCCCTCTCCCTCACACAGTCACAGTCCCTCTCCCTCACACAGTCACAGTCACAGTCACAGTCCCTCTCCCTCACACAGTCACAGTCACAGTCACAGTCCCTCTCCCTCACACAGTCACACTCCCTCTCCCTCACACAGTCACAGTCCCTCTCCCTCACACAGTCACAGTCCCTCTCCCTGACACGGTCACAGTCACAGTTACAGTCCCTCTCCCTCACACAGTCACAGTCCCTCTCCCTCACACAGTCACAGTCCCTCTCCCTCACACAGTCACAGTCCCTCTCCCTCACACAGTCACAGTCCCTCTCCCTCACACAGTCACAGTCCCTCTCCCTCACACAGTCACAGTCCCTCTCCCTCACACAGTCACAGACCCTCTCCCTCACACAGTCACAGCCACAGTCCCTCTCCCTCACACAGTCAAAGTCACAGTCCCTCTCCCTCACACAGTCACAGTCACAGTCACAGTCCCTCTCCCTCACAAAGTCACAGTCACCGTCCCTCTCCCTCACACAGTCACAGTCACAGTCCCTCTCCCTCACACAGTCACAGTCCCTCTCCCTCACACAGTCACAGTCACAGTCCCTCCCCCTCACACAGTCACAGTCCCTCTCCCTCACACAGTCACAGTCACAGTCCTTCTCTCTCACACAGACACAGTCCATCTCCCTCACACAGTCACAGTCCCTCTCCCTCACACAGTCACAGTCACAGTCCCTCTCCCTCACACAGTCACAGTCCCACTCCCTCAGACAGTCACAGTCACAGTCCCTCTCCCTCACACAGGCACAGTCCCTCTCCCTCACACAGTCACAGTCCCTCTCCCTCACACAGTCACAGTCCCTCTCCCTCACACAGTCCCTCACAGTCACAGTCACAGTCCCTCTCCCTCACACAGTCACAGTCCCTCTCCCTCACACAGTCACAGTCACAGTCACAGTCCCTCTCCCTCACACAGTCACAGTCCCTCTCCCTCACACAGTCCCTCACAGTCACAGTCACAGTCCCTCTCCCTCACACAGTCACAGTCCCTCTCCCTCACACAGTCACAGTCACAGTCCCTCTCCCTCACACAGTCACAGTCACAGTCACAGTCCCTCTCCCTCACACAGTCACACTCCCTCTCCCTCACACAGTCACAGTCCCTCTCCCTCACACAGTCACAGTCCCTCTCCCTCACACAGTCACAGTCCCTCTCCCTCACACAGTCACAGTCCCTCTCCCTCACACAGTCACAGTCCCTCTCCCTCACACAGTCACAGTCCCTCTCCCTCACACAGTCACAGACCCTCTCCCTCACACAGTCACAGCCACAGTCCCTCTCCCTCACACAGTCACAGTCTCTCTCCCTCACACAGTCACAGTCACAGTCAATCTCCCTCACACAGTCACAGTCACAGTCACAGTCCCTCTCCCTCACACAGTCGCAGTCACAGTCCCTCTCCCTCACACAGTCACAGTCCCTCTCCCTCACACAGTCACAGTCCCTCTCCCTCACACAGTCACAGTCACAGTCACAGTCCCTCTCCCTCACACAGTCACAGTCCCTCTCCCTCACACAGTCACAGTCACAGTCACAGTCCCTCTCCCTCACACAGTCACAGTCCCTCTCCCTCACACAGTCACAGTCTCAGTCACAGTCCCTCGCCCTCACACAGTCACAGTCCCTCTCCCTCACACAGTCACAGTCACAGTCACAGTCCCTCTCCCTCACACAGTCACAGTCCCTCTCCCTCACACAGTCACAGTCCCTCTCCCTCACACAGTCACAGTCCCTCTCCCTCACACAGTCACAGTCCCTCTCCCTCACACAGTCACAGACCCTCTCCCTCACACAGTCACAGCCACAGTCCCTCTCCCTCACACAGTCACAGTCTCTCTCCCTCACACAGTCACAGTCACAGTCAATCTCCCTCACACAGTCACAGTCACAGTCACAGTCCCTCTCCCTCACACAGTCGCAGTCACAGTCCCTCTCCCTCACACAGTCACAGTCCCTCTCCCTCACACAGTCACAGTCCCTCTCCCTCACACAGTCACAGTCACAGTCACAGTCCCTCTCCCTCACACAGTCACAGTCCCTCTCCCTCACACAGTCACAGTCACAGTCACAGTCCCTCTCCCTCACACAGTCACAGTCCCTCTCCCTCACACAGTCACAGTCTCAGTCACAGTCCCTCGCCCTCACACAGTCACAGTCCCTCTCCCTCACACAGTCACAGTCACAGTCACAGTCCCTCTCCCTCACACAGTCACAGTCCCTCTCCCTCACACAGTCACAGTCCCTCTCCCTCACACAGTCACAGTCACAGTCACAGTCCCTCTCCCTCACAGAGTCACAGTCCCTCTCCCTCACACAGTCACAGTCCCTCTCCCTCACACAGTCACAGTCCCTCTCCCTCACACAAGCACAGTCACAGTCACAGTCACAGTCCCTCTCCCTCACACAGTCACAGTCCCTCTCCCTCACACAGTCACAGTCCCTCTCCGTCACACAGTCACAGTCCCTCTCCCTCACACAGTCACAGTCACAGTCACAGTCCCTCTCCCTCACACAGTCACAGTCCCTCTCCGTCACACAGTCACAGTCCCTCTCCCTCACACAGTCACAGTCACAGTCACAGTCCCTCTCCCTCACACAGTCACAGTCCCTCTCCCTCACACAGTCACAGTCCCTCTCCCTCACACAGTCACAGTTCCTCTCCCTCACACAGTCACAGTCACAGTCCCTCTCCCTCTCCCTCACACCGTCACAGTCCCTCTCCCTCACACAGTCACAGTCCCTCTCCCTCACACAGTCACAGTCCCTCTCCCTCACACAGTCACAGTCACAGTCACAGTCACAGTCCCTCTCCCTCACACAGTCACAGTCCCTCTCCCTCACACAGTCACAGTCACAGTCACAGTCCCTCTCCCTCACACAGTCACAGTTCCTCTCCCTCACACAGTCCCTCTCCCTCACACAGTCACAGTCACAGTCACAGTCCCTCGCCCTCACACAGTCCCTCTCCCTCACACAGTCACAGTCACAGTCACAGTCCCTCGCCCTCACACAGTCACAGTCCCTCTCCCTCACACAGTCACAGTCACAGTCACAGTCCCTCTCCCTCACAGAGTCACAGTCCCTCTCCCTCACACAGTCACAGTCCCTCTCCCTCACACAGTCACAGTACCTCTCCCTCACACAGTCACAGTCCCTCTCCCTCACACAAGCACAGTAACAGTCACAGTCCCTCTCCCTCACACAGTCACAGTCCCTCTCCCTCACACAGTCACAGTCCCTCTCCCTCACACAGTCACACTCCCTCTCCCTCACACAGTCACAGTCCCTCTCCCTCACACAGTCACAGTCACAGTCCCTCTCCCTCACACAGTCACAGTCCCTCTCCCTCACACAGTCACAGTCCCTCTCCCTCACACAGTCACAGTCCCTCTCCCTCACACAGTCACAGTCACAGTCACAGTCCCTCTCCCTCACACAGTCACACTCCCTCTCCCTCACACAGTCACAGTCCCTCTCCCTCACACAGTCACAGTCACAGTCCCTCTCCCTCACACAGTCACAGTCCCTCTCCCTCACACAGTCACAGTCCCTCTCCCTCACACAGTCACAGTCACAGTCACAGTCCCTCTCCCTCACAGAGTCACAGTCCCTCTCCCTCACACAGTCACAGTCCCTCTCCCTCACACAGTCACAGTACCTCTCCCTCACACAGTCACAGTCCCTCTCCCTCACACAGTCACAGTCACAGTCCCTCGCCCTCACACAGTCACAGTCCCTCTCCCTCACACAAGCACAGTCACAGTCACAGTCACAGTCCCTCTCCCTCACACAGTCACAGTCCCTCTCCGTCACAGTCACAGTCCCTCTCCCTCACACAGTCACAGTCCCTCTCCCTCACACAGTCACAGTCCCTCTCCCTCACACAGTCACAGTCCCTCTGCCTCACACAGTCACAGTCCCTCTCCCTCACACAGTCACAGTTCCTCTCCCTCACACAGTCACAGTCACAGTCCCTCACACAGTCACAGTCCCTCTCCCTCACACAGTCACAGTCCCTCTCCCTCACACAGTCAATGTCCCTCTCCCTCACACAGTCAGAGTCACAGTCACAGTCCCTCTCCCTCACACAGTCACAGTCCCTCTCCCTCACACAGTCACAGTTCCTCTCCCTCACACAGTCACAGTCACAGTCACAGTCCCTCTCCCTCACACAGTCACAGTTCCTCTCCCTCACACAGTCACAGTCCCTCTCCCTCACACAGTCACAGTCCCTCTCCCTCACACAGTCACAGTCACAGTCCCTCGCCCTCACACAGTCACAGTCCCTCTCCCTCACACAGTCAAAGTCCCTCTCCCTCACACAGTCACAGTCCCTCTCCCTCACACAGTCACAGTCCCTCTCCCTCACAGAGTCACAGTACCTCTCCCTCACACAGTCACAGTCCCTCTCCGTCACACAGTCACAGTCCCTCTCCCTCACACAGTCACAGTCACAGTCCCTCGCCCTCACACAGTCACAGTCCCTCTCCCTCACACAAGCACAGTCACAGTCACAGTCACAGTCCCTCTCCCTCACACAGTCACAGTCCCTCTCCCTCACACAGTCACAGTCCCTCTCCGTCACACAGTCACAGTCCCTCTCCCTCACACAGTCACAGTCCCTCTCTCTCACACAGTCCCTCTCCCTCACACAGTCACAGTCACAGTCCCTCTCCCTCTCCCTCACACAGTCACAGTCCCTCTCCCTCACACAGTCACAGTCCCTCTCCCTCACACAGTCACAGTCACAGTCACAGTCACAGTCCCTCTCCCTCACACAGTCACAGTCCCTCTCCCTCACACAGTCACAGTCACAGTCACAGTCCCTCTCCCTCACACAGTCGCAGTCACAGTCCCTCTCCCTCACACAGTCACAGTCACAGTCACAGTCCCTCTCCCTCACACAGTCACAGTCACAGTCACAGTCCCCCTCCCTCACACAGTCACAGTCCCTCTCCCTCACACATTCACAGTCCCTCTCCCTCACACATTCACAGTCCCTCTCCCTCACACAGTCACAGTCCCTCTCCCTCACACAGTCACAGTCACAGTCCCTCTCCCTCACACAGTCACAGTCCCTCTCCCTCACACGGTCACAGTCACAGTTACAGTCCCTCTCCCTCACACAGTCACAGTCCCTCTCCCTCACACAGTCACAGTCCCTCTCCCTCACACGGTCACAGTCACAGTTACAGTCCCTCTCCCTCACACAGTCACAGTCCCTCTCCCTCACACAGTCACAGTCACAGTCCCTCTCCCTCACACAGTCACAGTCCCTCTCCCTCACACAGTCACAGTCCCTCTCCCTCACACAGTCACAGTCACAGTCACAGTCCCTCACCCTCACCCTCACACAGTCACAGTCCCTCTCCCTCACACAGTCACAGTCCCTCTCCCTCACACAGTCACAGTCACAGTCCCTCTCCGTCACACAGTCACAGTCCCTCTCCCTCACACAGTCACAGTCCCTCTCCCTCGCACAGTCACAGTCACAGTCGCAGTCCCTCTCCCTCACACAGTCACAGTCCCTCTCCCTCACAACGTCACAGTCCCTCTCCCTCACACAGTCACAGTCCCTCTCCCTCACACAGTCACAATCACAGTCACAGTCCCTCTCCCTCACACAGTCACAGTCCCTCTCCCTCACACAGTCACAGTCACAGTCACAGTCCCTCTCCCTCACACAAGCACAGTCACAGTCACAGTCACAGTCCCTCTCCCTCACACAGTCACAGTCCCTCTCCCTCACACAGTCACAGTCACAGTCACAGTCCCTCTCCCTCACACAGTCACAGCCACAGTCACAGTCCCTCTCCCTCACACAGTCACAGTCACAGTCCCTCTCCCTCACACAGTCACAGTCACAGTCACAGTCCCTCTCCCTCACACAGTCACAGTCACTCTCCCTCACACAGTCACAGTCACAGTCACAGTCCCTCTCCCTCACACAGTCACAGTCCCTCTCCCTCACACAGTCACAGTCACAGTCCCTCTCCCTCACACAGTCACAGTCCCTCTCCTTCACACAGTCACAGTCCCTCTCCCTCACACAGTCACAGTCCCTCTCTCTCACACAGTCCCTCTCCCTCACACAGTCACAGTCACAGTCCCTCGCCCTCACACAGTCACAGTCCCTCTCCCTCACACAAGCACAGTCACAGTCACAGTCACAGTCCCTCTCCCTCACACAGTCACAGTCCCTCTCCCTCACACAGTCACAGTCCCTCTCCGTCACACAGTCACAGTCCCTCTCCCTCACACAGTCACAGTCCCTCTCTCTCACACAGTCCCTCTCCCTCACACAGTCACAGTCACAGTCCCTCTCCCTCTCCCTCACACAGTCACAGTCCCTCTCCCTCACACAGTCACAGTCCCTCTCCCTCACACAGTCACAGTCACAGTCACAGTCACAGTCCCTCTCCCTCACACAGTCACAGTCCCTCTCCCTCACACAGTCACAGTCACAGTCACAGTCCCTCTCCCTCACACAGTCGCAGTCACAGTCCCTCTCCCTCACACAGTCACAGTCACAGTCACAGTCCCTCTCCCTCACACAGTCACAGTCACAGTCACAGTCCCCCTCCCTCACACAGTCACAGTCCCTCTCCCTCACACATTCACAGTCCCTCTCCCTCACACATTCACAGTCCCTCTCCCTCACACAGTCACAGTCCCTCTCCCTCACACAGTCACAGTCACAGTCCCTCTCCCTCACACAGTCACAGTCCCTCTCCCTCACACGGTCACAGTCACAGTTACAGTCCCTCTCCCTCACACAGTCACAGTCCCTCTCCCTCACACAGTCACAGTCCCTCTCCCTCACACGGTCACAGTCACAGTTACAGTCCCTCTCCCTCACACAGTCACAGTCCCTCTCCCTCACACAGTCACAGTCACAGTCCCTCTCCCTCACACAGTCACAGTCCCTCTCCCTCACACAGTCACAGTCCCTCTCCCTCACACAGTCACAGTCACAGTCACAGTCCCTCACCCTCACCCTCACACAGTCACAGTCCCTCTCCCTCACACAGTCACAGTCCCTCTCCCTCACACAGTCACAGTCACAGTCCCTCTCCGTCACACAGTCACAGTCCCTCTCCCTCACACAGTCACAGTCCCTCTCCCTCGCACAGTCACAGTCACAGTCGCAGTCCCTCTCCCTCACACAGTCACAGTCCCTCTCCCTCACAACGTCACAGTCCCTCTCCCTCACACAGTCACAGTCCCTCTCCCTCACACAGTCACAATCACAGTCACAGTCCCTCTCCCTCACACAGTCACAGTCCCTCTCCCTCACACAGTCACAGTCACAGTCACAGTCCCTCTCCCTCACACAAGCACAGTCACAGTCACAGTCACAGTCCCTCTCCCTCACACAGTCACAGTCCCTCTCCCTCACACAGTCACAGTCACAGTCACAGTCCCTCTCCCTCACACAGTCACAGCCACAGTCACAGTCCCTCTCCCTCACACAGTCACAGTCACAGTCCCTCTCCCTCACACAGTCACAGTCACAGTCACAGTCCCTCTCCCTCACACAGTCACAGTCACTCTCCCTCACACAGTCACAGTCACAGTCACAGTCCCTCTCCCTCACACAGTCACAGTCCCTCTCCCTCACACAGTCACAGTCACAGTCCCTCTCCCTCACACAGTCACAGTCCCTCTCCTTCACACAGTCACAGTCCCTCTCCCTCACACAGTCACAGTCACAGTCCCTCTCCCTCACACAGTCACAGTCCCTCTCCTTCACACAGTCACAGTCCCTCTCCCTCACACAGTCACAGTCCCTCTCCCTCACACAGTCACAGTCACAGTCCCTCTCCCTCACACAGTCACAGTCACCGTCACAGTCCCTCTCCCTCACACAGTCACAGTCACAGTCACAGTCCCTCTCCCTCACACAGTTACAGTCCCTCTCCCTCACACAGTCACAGTCACAGTCCCTCTCCCTCACACAGTCACAGTCCCTCTCCCTCACACAGTCACAGTCCCTCTCCCTCACACAGTCACAGTCCCTCTCCCTCACACAGTCACAGTCCCTCTCCCTCACACAGTCACAGTCCCTCTCCCTCACACAGTCACAGTCCCTCTCCCTCACACAGTCACAGTCCCTCGCCCTCACACAGTCATAGTCCCTCTCCCTCACACAGTCACAGTCCCTCTCCCTCACACAGTCACAGTCACAGTCACAGTCCCTCTCCCTCACACAGTCACAGTCACAGTCCCTCTCGCTCACACAGTCACAGCAGCAGTCACAGTCCCTCTCCCTCACACAGTCACAGTCACAGTCACAGTCCTTCTCCCTCACACAGTCACAGTCCCTCTCCCTCACACAGTCACAGTCCCTCTCCCTCACACAGTCACAGTCCCTCTCTCTCACACAGTCCCTCTCCCTCACACAGTCACAGTTCCTCTCCCTCACACAGTCACAGTCACAGTCCCTCTCCCTCTCCCTCACACAGTCACAGTCCCTCTCCCTCACACAGTCACAGTCCCTCTCCCTCACACAGTCACAGTCACAGTCACAGTCACAGTCCCTCTCCCTCACACAGTCACAGTCCCTCTCCCTCACACAGTCACAGTCCCTCTCCCTCACACAGTCACAGTCACAGTCACAGTCCCTCTCCCTCACACAGTTGCAGTCACAGTCCCTCTCCCTCACACAGTCACAGTCACAGTCACAGTCCCTCTCCCTCACACAGTCACAGTCACAGTCACAGTCCCCCTCCCTCACACAGTCACAGTCCCTCTCCCTCACACAGTCACAGTCCCTCTCCCTCACACAGTCACAGTCCCTCTCCCTCACACAGTCACAGTCCCTCTCCCTCACACAGTCACAGTCACAGTCCCTCTACATCACACAGTCACAGTCACAGTCACAGTCACAGTCCCTCTCCCTCACACAGTCACAGTCCCTCTCCCTCACACGGTCACAGTCACAGTTACAGTCCCTCTCCCTCACACAGTCACAGTCCCTCTCCCTCACACAGTCACAGTCCCTCTCCCTCACACAGTCACAGTCCCTCTCCCTCACACAGTCACAGTCCCTCTCCCTCACACAGTCACAGTCCCTCTCCCTCACACAGTCACAGTCCTTCTCCCTCACACAGTCACAGTCACAGTCCCTCTCCCTCACACAGTCACAGTCCCTCTCCCTCACACAGTCACAGTCACTCTCCCTCACACAGTCACAGTCACAGTCACAGTCCCTCTCCCTCACACAGTCACAGTCCCTCTCCCTCACACAGTCACAGTCACAGTCCCTCTCCCTCACACAGTCACAGTCCCTCTCCTTCACACAGTCACAGTCCCTCTCCCTCACACAGTCACAGTCACAGTCCCTCTCCCTCACACAGTCACAGTCCCTCTCCTTCACACAGTCACAGTCCCTCTCCCTCACACAGTCACAGTCCCTCTCCCTCACACAGTCACAGTCACAGTCCCTCTCCCTCACACAGTCACAGTCACCGTCACAGTCCCTCTCCCTCACACAGTCACAGTCACAGTCACAGTCCCTCTCCCTCACACAGTCACAGTCCCTCTCCCTCACACAGTCACAGTCACAGTCCCTCTCCCTCACACAGTCACAGTCCCTCTCCCTCACACAGTCACAGTCCCTCTCCCTCACACAGTCACAGTCCCTCTCCCTCACACAGTCACAGTCCCTCTCCCTCACACAGTCACAGTCCCTCTCCCTCACACAGTCACAGTCCCTCTCCCTCACACAGTCACAGTCCCTCGCCCTCACACAGTCATAGTCCCTCTCCCTCACACAGTCACAGTCCCTCTCCCTCACACAGTCACAGTCACAGTCACAGTCCCTCTCCCTCACACAAGCACAGTCACAGTCACAGTCACAGTCCCTCTCCCTCACACAGTCACAGTCCCTCTCCCTCACACAGTCACAGTCACAGTCACAGTCCCTCTCCCTCACACAGTCACAGCCACAGTCACAGTCCCTCTCCCTCACACAGTCACAGTCACAGTCCCTCTCCCTCACACAGTCACAGTCACAGTCACAGTCCCTCTCCCTCACACAGTCACAGTCACTCTCCCTCACACAGTCACAGTCACAGTCACAGTCCCTCTCCCTCACACAGTCACAGTCCCTCTCCCTCACACAGTCACAGTCCCTCTCCCTCACACAGTCACAGTCCCTCTCCCTCACACAGTCACAGTCACAGTCACAGTCCCTCTCCCTCACACAGTCGCAGTCACAGTCCCTCTCCCTCACACAGTCACAGTCACAGTCACAGTCACAGTCCCTCTCCCTCACACAGTCACAGTCACAGTCACAGTCCCCCTCCCTCACACAGTCACAGTCCCTCTCCCTCACACAGTCACAGTCCCTCTCCCTCACACAGTCACAGTCCCTCTCCCTCACACAGTCACAGTCCCTCTCCCTCACACAGTCACAGTCCCTCTACATCACACAGTCACAGTCACAGTCACAGTCACAGTCCCTCTCCCTCACACAGTCACAGTCCCTCTCCCTCACACGGTCACAGTCACAGTTACAGTCCCTCTCCCTCACACAGTCACAGTCCCTCTCCCTCACACAGTCACAGTCCCTCTCCCTCACACAGTCACAGTCCCTCTCCCTCACACAGTCACAGTCCCTCTCCCTCACACAGTCACAGTCCCTCTCCCTCACACAGTCACAGTCACAGTCACAGTCCTTCTCCCTCACACAGTCACAGTCACAGTCCCTCTCCCTCACACAGTCACAGTCCCTCTCCCTCACACAGTCACAGTCACAGTCCCTCTCCCTCACACAGTCACAGTCCCTCTCCCTCACACAGTCACAGTCACAGTCCCTCTCCCTCACACAGTCACAGTCCCTCTCCTTCACACAGTCACAGTCCCTCTCCCTCACACAGTCACAGTCACAGTCCCTCTCCCTCACACAGTCACAGTCCCTCTCCTTCACACAGTCACAGTCCCTCTCCCTCACACAGTCACAGTCCCTCTCCCTCACACAGTCACAGTCACAGTCCCTCTCCCTCACACAGTCACAGACACCGTCACAGTCCCTCTCCCTCACACAGTCACAGTCACAGTCACAGTCCCTCTCCCTCACACAGTCACAGTCCCTCTCCCTCACACAGTCACAGTCACAGTCCCTCTCCCTCACACAGTCACAGTCCCTCTCCCTCACACAGTCACAGTCCCTCTCCCTCACACAGTCACAGTCCCTCTCCCTCACACAGTCACAGTCCCTCTCCCTCACACAGTCACAGTCCCTCTCCCTCACACAGTCACAGTCCCTCGCCCTCACACAGTCATAGTCCCTCTCCCTCACACAGTCACAGTCCCTCTCCCTCACACAGTCACAGTCACAGTCACAGTCCCTCTCCCTCACACAAGCACAGTCACAGTCACAGTCACAGTCCTTCTCCCTCACACAGTCACAGTCCCTCTCCCTCACACAGTCACAGTCACAGTCACAGTCCCTCTCCCTCACACAGTCACAGCCACAGTCACAGTCCCTCTCCCTCACACAGTCACAGTCAAAGTCCCTCTCCCTCACACAGTCACAGTCACAGTCACAGTCCCTCTCCCTCACACAGTCACAGTCACTCTCCCTCACACAGTCACAGTCACAGTCACAGTCCCTCTCCCTCACACAGTCACAGTCACAGTCACAGTCCCTCACCCTCACCCTCACACAGTCACAGTCCCTCTCCCTCACACAGTCACAGTCCCTCTCCCTCACACAGTCACAGTCACAGTCCCTCTCCGTCACACAGTCACAGTCCCTCTCCCTCACACAGTCACAGTCACAGTCGCAGTCCCTCTCCCTCACACAGTCACAGTCCCTCTCCCTCACAACGTCACAGTCCCTCTCCCTCACACAGTCACAGTCCCTCTCCCTCACACAGTCACAGTCACAGTCACAGTCCCTCTCCCTCACACAAGCACAGTCACAGTCACAGTCACAGTCCCTCTCCCTCACACAGTCACAGTCCCTCTCCCTCACACAGTCACAGTCCCTCTCCCTCACACAGTCACAGTCACAGTCACAGTCCCTCTCCCTCACACAGTCACAGTCACAGTCACAGTCCCTCTCCCTCACACAGTCACAGTCACTCTCCCTCACACAGTCACAGTCACAGTCACAGTCCCTCTCCCTCACACAGTCACAGTCCCTCTCCCTCACACAGTCACAGTCACAGTCCCTCTCCCTCACACAGTCACAGTCCCTCTCCCTCACACAGTCACAGTCCCTCTCCCTCACACAGTCACAGTCCCTCTCCCTCACACAGTCACAGTCCCTCTCCCTCACACAGTCACAGTCCCTCTCCCTCACACAGTCACAGTCCCTCTCCCTCACACAGTCACAGTCCCTCGCCCTCACACAGTCATAGTCCCTCTCCCTCACACAGTCACAGTCCCTCTCCCTCACACAGTCACAGTCACAGTCACAGTCCCTCTCCCTCACACAGTCACAGTCACAGTCCCTCTCGCTCACACAGTCACAGCAGCAGTCACAGTCCCTCTCCCTCACACAGTCACAGTCACAGTCACAGTCCTTCTCCCTCACACAGTCACAGTCACAGTCCCTCTCCCTCACACAGTCACAGTCCCTCTCCCTCACACAGTCACAGTCCCTCTCTCTCACACAGTCCCTCTCCCTCACACAGTCACAGTTCCTCTCCCTCACACAGTCACAGTCACAGTCCCTCTCCCTCTCCCTCACACAGTCACAGTCCCTCTCCCTCACACAGTCACAGTCCCTCTCCCTCACACAGTCACAGTCACAGTCCCTCTCCCTCACACAGTCACAGTCCCTCTCCCTCACACAGTCACAGTCCCTCTCCCTCACACAGTCACAGTCACAGTCACAGTCCCTCTCCCTCACACAGTCGCAGTCACAGTCCCTCTCCCTCACACAGTCACAGTCACAGTCACAGTCCCTCTCCCTCACACAGTCACAGTCACAGTCACAGTCCCCCTCCCTCACACAGTCACAGTCCCTCTCCCTCACACAGTCACAGTCCCTCTCCCTCACAGAGTCACAGTCCCTCTCCCTCACACAGTCAAAGTCCCTCTCCCTCACACAGTCACAGTCACAGTCCCTCTACATCACACAGTCACAGTCACAGTCACAGTCACAGTCCCTCTCCCTCACACAGTCACAGTCCCTCTCCCTCACACGGTCACAGTCACAGTTACAGTCCCTCTCCCTCACACAGTCACAGTCCCTCTCCCTCACAGAGTCACAGTCCCTCTCCCTCACACAGTCACAGTCCCTCTCCCTCACACAGTCACAGTCCCTCTCCCTCACACAGTCACAGTCCCTCTCCCTCACACAGTCACAGTCACAGTCACAGTCCTTCTCCCTCACACAGTCACAGTCACAGTCCCTCTCCCTCACACAGTCACAGTCCCTCTCCCTCACACAGTCACAGTCACAGTCACAGTCCCTCTCCCTCACACAGTCACAGTCACAGTCCCTCTCCCTCACACAGTCACAGTCCCTCTCCCTCACACAGTCACAGTCACCGTCACAGTCCCTCTCCCTCACACAGTCACAGTCACAGTCCCTCTCCCTCACACAGTCACAGTCCCTCTCCTTCACACAGTCACAGTCCCTCTCCCTCACACAGTCACAGTCCCTCTCCCTCACACAGTCACAGTCACCGTCACAGTCCCTCTCCCTCACACAGTCACAGTCACAGTCACAGTCCCTCTCCCTCACACAGTGACAGTCACAGTCACAATCCCTCTCCCTCACACAGTCACAGTCCCTCTCCTTCACACAGTCACAGTCCCTCTCCCTCACACAGTCACAGTCACCGTCACAGTCCCTCTCCCTCACACAGTCACAGTCACAGTCACAGTCCCTCTCCCTCACACAGTCACAGTCCCTCGCCCTCACACAGTCATAGTCCCTCTCCCTCACACAATCACAGTCCCTCTCCCTCACACAGTCACAGTCACAGTCACAGTCCCTCTCCCTCACACAGTCACAGTCACAGTCCCTCTCGCTCACACAGTCACAGTCACAGTCCCTCTCCCTCACACAGTCACAGCAGCAGTCACAGTCCCTCTCCCTCACACAGTCACAGTCACAGTCACAGTCCTTCTCCCTCACACAGTCACAGTCACAGTCACAGTCCCTCTCCCTCACACAGTCACAGTCCCTCTCCCTCACACAGTCACAGTCACAGTCCCTCTCCCTCACACAGTCACAGTCACAGTCCCTCTCCCTCACACAGTCACAGTCCCTCTCCCTCACACAGTCACAGTCCCTCTATCTCACACAGTCACAGTCACAGTCCCTCTCCATCACACAGTCACAGTCACAGTCACAGTCCCTCTCCCTCACACAGTCACAGTCCCTCTCCCTCACACAGTCACAGTCCCTCTCCCTCACACAGTCACAGTCACAATCACAGTCACATTCACAGTCCCTCTCCCTCACACAGTCACAGTCACAGTCACAGTCCCTCTCCCTCACACAGTCACAGTCACAGTCACAGTCCCTCTCCCTCACACAGTCACAGTCCCTCTCCCTCACACAGTCACAGTCCCTCTCCCTCACACAGTCACAGTCACAGTCCCTCTCCCTCACACAGTCACAGTCACAGTCACAGTCCTTCTCCCTCACACAGTCACAGTCACAGTCCCTCTCCATCACACAGTCACAGTCACAGTCACAGTCCCTCTCCCTCACACAGTCACAGTCCCTCTCCCTCACACAGTCACAGTCACAGTCCCTCTCCCTCACACAGTCACAGTCCCTCTCCCTCACACAGTCACAGTCCCTCTCCCTCACACAGTCACAGTCACAGTCCCTCTCCCTCACACAGTCACAGTCCCTCTCCCTCACACAGTCACAGTCCCTCTCCCTCTCCCTCACACAGTCACAGTCCCTCTCCCTCACACAGTCACAGTCCCTCTCCCTCACACAGTCACAGTCACAGTCCCTCTCCCTCACACAGTCACAGTCACAGTCCCTCTCCCTCACACAGTCACAGTCCCTCTCCCTCACACAGTCACAGTCACAGTCCCTCTCCCTCACACAGTCACAGTCCCTCTCCCTCACACAGTCACAGTCCCTCTCCCTCACACAGTCACAGTCACAGTCCCTCTCCCTCACACAGTCACAGTCACAGTCACAGTCCTTCTCCCTCACACAGTCACAGTCACAGTCCCTCTCCATCACACAGTCACAGTCACAGTCCCTCTCCCTCTCCCTCACACAGTCACAGTCCCTCTCCCTCACACAGTCACAGTCCCTCTCCCTCACACAGTCACAGTCCCTCTCCCTCACACAGTCACAGTCCCTCTCCCTCACACAGTCACAGTCCCTCTCCCTCACACAGTCACAGTCCCTCTCCCTCACACAGTCACAGTCACAGTCCCTCTCCCTCACACAGTCACAGTCCCTCTCCCTCACACAGTCACAGTCACAGTCACAGTCCCTCTCCCTCACACATTCACAGTCCCTCTCCCTCACACAGTCACAGTCACAGTCCCTCTCCCTCTCCCTCACACAGTCACAGTCCCTCTCCCTCACACAGTCACAGTCCCTCTCCCTCACACAGTCACAGTCCCTCTCCCTCACACAGTCACAGTCCCTCTCCCTCACACAGTCACAGTCCCTCTCCCTCACACAGTCACAGTCCCTCTCCCTCACACAGTCACAGTCACAGTCCCTCTCCCTCACACAGTCACAGTCCCTCTCCCTCACACAGTCACAGTCACAGTCACAGTCCCTCTCCCTCACACAGTCACACTCCCTCTCCCTCACACAGTCACAGTCCCTCTCCCTCACACAGTCACAGTCCCTCTCCCTCACACAGTCACAGTCACAGTCACAGTCCCTCTTCCTCACACAGTCACAGTCCCTCTCCCTCACACAGTCACAGTCCCTCTACCTCACACAGTCACAGTCCCTCTCCCTCACACAGTCACAGTCCCTCTCCCTAAAACAATCACAGTCCCTCTCCCTCACACAGTCACAGTCACAGTCACAGTCCCTCTCCCTCACACAGTCACAGTCCCTCTCCCTCACACAGTCACAGTCCCTCTCCCTCACACAGTCACAGTCACAGTCCCTCTCCCTCACACAGTCACAGTCCCTCTCCCTCACACAGTCAAAGTCCCTCTCCCTCACACAGTCACAGCCACAGTACCTCTCCCTCACACAGTCACAGTCCCTCTCCCTCACACAGTCACAGTCACAGTCAATCTCCCTCACACAGTCACAGTCCCTCTCCCTCACACAGTCACAGTCACAGTCCCTCTCCCTCACACAGTCACAGTCACAGTCACAGTCCCTCGCCCTCACACAGTCACAGTCCCTCTCTCTCACACAGTCACAGTCCCTCTCCCTCACACAGTCACAGTCCCAGTCCCTCTCCCTCACACAGTCACAGTCACAGTCCCTCTCGCTCACACAGTCACAGTCACAGTCCCTCTCCCTCACACAGTCACAGTCACAGTCCCTCTCCCTCAAACAGTCACAGTCACAGTCCCTCTCCCCCACACAGTCACAGTCACAGTCCCTCTCCCTCACACAGTCACAGTCCCTCTCGAACACACAGTCACAGACATAGTCACAGTCCCTCGCCCTCACACAGTCACAGTCCCTCTCGAACACACAGTCACAGTCCCTCTCCCTCACACAGTCACAGTCACAGTCCCTCTCCCTCACACAGTCACAGTCACAGTCCCTCTCGCTCACACAGTCACAGTCACAGTCCCTCTCCCTCACACAGTCACAGTCACAGTCCCTCTCCCTCAAACAGTCACAGTCACAGTCCCTCTCCCTCACACAGTCACAGTCACAGTCCCTCTCCCTCACACAGTCACAGTCCCTCTCCCTCACACAGTCACAGTCACTGTCCCTCACACAGTCACAGTCACAGTCACAGTCCCTCTCCCTCACACAGTCACAGTCCCTCTCCCTCACACAGTCACAGTCCCTCTCCCTCACACAGTCACAGTCTCAGTCCCTCTCCCTCACACAGTCACAGTCACAGTCACAGTCCCTCTCCCTCACACAGTCACAGTCCCTCTCCCTCACACAGTCACAGTCCCTCTCCCTCACACAGTCACAGTCACAGTCCCTCTCCCTTACACAGTCACAGTCCCTCTTCCTCACACAGTCACAGTCACAGTCACAGTCCCTCGCCCTCACACAGTCACAGTCCCTCTCCCTCACACAGTCACAGTCCCTCTCCCTCACACAGTCACAGTCAAAGTCACATTCCCTCTCCCTCACACAGTCACAGTCACAGTCCCTCTCCCTCACACAGTCACAGTCCCTCTCCCTCACACAGTCACAGTCACAGTCACATTCCCTCTCCCTCACACAGTCACAGTCACAGTCACAGTCCCTCTCCCTCACACAGTCACAGTCACAGTCACATTCCCTCTCCCTCACACAGTCACAGTCACAGTCCCTCTCGCTCACACAGTCACAGTCACATTCACATTCCCTCTCCCTCACACAGTCACAGTCACAGTCACAATCCCTCTCCCTCACACAGTCACAGTCGCTCTCCCTCACACAGTCACAGTCACAGTCACAGTCCCTCTCCCTCACACAGTCACAGTCACTCTCCCTCACACAGTCACAGTCACAGTCACAGTCCCTCTCCCTCACACAGTCACAGTCACTCTCCCTCACACAGTCACAGTCACAGTCACAGTCCCTCTCACTCACACAGTCACAGTCCCTCTCCCTCACACAGTCAAAGTCCCTCGCCCTCACACAGTCACAGTCCCTCTCCCTCACACAGTCACAGTCCCTCTCCCTCACACAGTCACAGTTCCTCTCCCTCACACAGTCACAGTCACAGTCACATTCCCTCTCCCTCACACAGTCACAGTCACAGTCCCTCTCGCTCACACAGTCACAGTCACAATCCCTCTCCCTCACACAGTCACAGTCGCTCTCCCTCACACAGTCACAGTCACAGTCCCTCTCCCTCACACAGTCACAGTCACAGTCCCTCTCCATCACACAGTCACAGTCACTCTCCCTCACACAGTCACAGTCACAGTCACAGTCCCTCTTCCTCACACAGTCACAGACCCTCTCCCTCACACAGTCACAGTCAAAGTCCCTCTCCCTCACACATTCATAGTCACAGTCCCTCTCCCTCACACAGTCACAGTCACTCTTCCTCACACAGTCACAGTCACAGTCCCTCTCCCTCACACATTCATAGTCACAGTCCCTCTCCCTCACACAGTCACAGTCACAGTCACAGTCCCTCTTCCTCACACAGTCACAGTTCCTCTCCCTCACACAGTCACAGTCCCTCTCCCTCACACAGTCACAGTCCCTCTCCCTCACACAGTCACAGTCACAGTCCCTCTCACTCACACAGTCACAGTCACTGTCCCTCACACAGTCACAGTCACAGTCACAGTCCCTCTCCCTCACACAGTCACAGTCCATCTCCCTCACACAGTCACAGTCACAGTCACAGTCCCTCTTCCTCACACAGTCACAGTCCCTCTCCCTCACACAGTCACAGTCCCTCTCCCTCACACAGTCACAGTCCCTCTCCCTCACACAGTCACAGTCACAGTCCCTCTCCCTCACACAGTCACAGTCACTGTCCCTCACACAGTCACAGTCACAGTCACAGTCCCTCTCGCTCACACAGTCACAGTCACAATCCCTCTCCCTCACACAGTCACAGTCACTCTCTCTCACAGAGTCACAGTCCCTCTCCCTCACACAGTCATAGTCCTTCTCCCTCACACAGTCACAGTCGCTCTCCCTCACACAGTCACAGTCACAGTCCCTCTCCCTCACACAGTCACAGTCACAGTCTCTCTCCATCACACAGTCACAGTCACTCTCCCTCACACAGTCACAGTCCCTCTCCCTCACACAGTCACAATCACAGTCCCTCTTCCTCACACAGTCACAGTCCCTCTCCCTCACACAGTCACAGTCCCTCTCCCTCACACAGTCACAGTCCCTCTCCCTCACACAGTCACAGTCACAGTCCCTCTTCCTCACACAGTCACAGTCCCTCTCCCTCACTCAGTCACAGTCCATCTCCCTCACACAGTCACAGTCCCTCTCCCTCACACAGTCACAGTCCCTCTCCCTCACACAGTCACAGTCCCTCTCCCTCACACAGTCACAATCACAGTCACAGTCCCTCTCCCTCACACAGTCCCTCTCCCTCACAGAGTCACAGTCCCTCTCCCTCACACAGTCACAGTCCCTCTCCCTCACACAGTCACAGTCACAGTCACAGTCCCTCTCCCTCACACAGTCACAGTCCCTCTCCCTCACACAAGCACAGTCACAGTCACAGTCCCTCTCCCTCATACAGTCACAGTCTCTCTCCCTCACACAGTCACAGTCACAGTCCCTCGCCCTCACACAGTCACAGTCCCTCTCCCTCACACAGTCACAGTCACTCTCCCTCACACAGTCACAGTCCCTCTCCGTCACACAGTCACAGTCCCTCTCCCTCACACAGTCACAGTCACTCTCCCTCACACAGTCACAGTCCCTCTCCGTCACAGAGTCACAGTCCCTCTCCCTCACACAGTCACAGTCACAGTCCCTCTCCCTCACACAGTCACAGTCCCTCTCCCTCACACAGTCACAGTCACAGTCCCTCTCCCTCATACAGTCACAGTCCCTCTCCCTCACACAGTCACAGTCACAGTCCCTCGCCCTCACACAGTCACAGTCACTCTCCCTCACACAGTCACAGTCCCTCTCCCTCACACAGTCACAGTCACTCTCCCTCACACAGTCACAGTCCCTCTCCGTCACAGAGTCACAGTCCCTCTCCCTCACACAGTCACAGTCACAGTCCCTCTCCCTCACACAGTCACAGTCCCTCTCCCTCACACAGTCACAGTCACAGTCCCTCTCCCTCATACAGTCACAGTCCCTCTCCCTCACACAGTCACAGTCACAGTCCCTCGCCCTCACACAGTCACAGTCACTCTCCCTCACACAGTCACAGTCCCTCTCCCTCACACAGTCACAGTCCCTCGCCCTCACACAGTCACAGTCCCTCTCCCTCACACAGTCACAGTCCCTCTCCCTCACACAAGCACAGTCACAGTCACAGTCACAGTCCCTCTCCCTCACACAGTCACAGTCACTCTCCCTCACACAGTCACAGTCCCTCTCCCTCACACAGTCACAGTCACAGTCCCTCTCCCTCACACAGTCACAGTCCCTCTCCCTCACACAGTCACAGTCCCTCTCCCTCACACAGTCACAGTCACAGTCCCTCTCCCTCACACAGTCACAGTCCCTCTCCCTCACACAGTCACAGTCCCTCTCCCTCACACAGTCACAATCATAGTCCCTCTCCCTCACACAGTCACAGTCACAGTCCCTCTCCCTCACACAGTCACAGTCACAGTCCCTCTCCCTCACACAGTCACAGTCACAGTCACAGTCCCTCTCCCTCACACAGTCACAGTCACAGTCACAGTCTCTCTCCCTCACACAGTCACAGTCACAGTCACAGTCCCTCTCCCTCACACAGTCACAGTCCCTCTCTCTCACACAGTCACAGTCCCTCTCCCTCACACAGTCAAAGTCCCTCTCCCTCACACAGTCACAGTCCCTCTCCGTCACAAAGTCACAGTCCCTCTCCCTCACACAGTCACAGTCACAGTCCCTCTCCCTCACACAGTCACAGACCCTCTCCCTCACACAGTCACAGTCCCTCTCCCTCACACAGTCACAGTCCCTCTCTCTCACACAGTCCCTCTCCCTCACACAGTCACAGTCACAGTCCCTCTCCCTCACACAGTCACAGTCACAGTCCCTCTCCCTCACACAGTCACAGTCCCTCTCCCTCAGACAGTCACAGTCACAGTCCCTCTCCCTCACACAGTCACAGTCACAGTCACAGTCCCTCTCCCTCACACAGTCACAGTCCCTCTCCCTCACACAGGCACAGTCCCTCTCCCTCACACAGTCACAGTCCTTCTCCCTCACACAGTCCCTCACACAGTCACAGTCACAGTCCCTCTCGCTCACACAGTCACAGTCCCTCTCCCTCACACAGTCACAGTCCCTCTCCCTCACACAGTCAAAGTCCCTCTCCCTCACACAGTCACAGTCCCTCTCCGTCACACAGTCACAGTCCCTCTCCCTCACACAGTCACAGTCACAGTCCCTCTCCCTCACACAGTCACAGACCCTCTCCCTCACACAGTCACAGTCCCTCTCCCTCACACAGTCACAGTCCCTCTCTCTCACACAGTCCCTCTCTCTCACACAGTCCCTCTCCCTCACACAGTCACATTTCCTCTCCCTCACACAGTCACAGTCACAGTCCCTCTCCCTCACACAGTCACAGTCCCTCTCCCTCAGACAGTCACAGTCACAGTCCCTCTCCCTCACACAGTCACAGTCACAGTCACAGTCCCTCTCCCTCACACAGTCACAGTCCCTCTCCCTCACACAGTCACAGTCCCTCTCCCTCACACAGTCACAGTCCCTCTCCCTCACACAGTCACAGTCCCTCTCCCTCACACAGTCACAGTCCCTCTCTCTCACACAGTCCCTCTCCCTCACACAGTCACAGTTCCTCTCCCTCACACAGTCACAGTCACAGTCCCTCTCCCTCACACAGTCACAGTCACAGTCCCTCTCCATCTCCCTCACACAGTCACAGTCCCTCTCCCTCACACAGTCACAGTCCCTCTCCCTCACACAGTCACAGTCACAGTCCCTCTCCCTCACACAGTCATAGTCACAGTCCCTCTCCCTCACACAGTCGCAGTCACAGTCCCTCTCCCTCACACAGTCACAGTCCCTCTCCCTCACACAGTCACAGTCACAGTCCCTCTCCCTCACACAGTCACAGTCACAGTCCCTCTCCCTCACACAGTCACAGTCCCTCTCCCTCACACAGTCACAGTCACAGTCCCTCGCCCTCACACAGTAACAGTCCCTCTCCCTCACACAGTCACAGTCCCTCTCCGTCACACAAGCACAGTCACAGTCACAGTCCCTCTCCCTCACACAGTCACAGTCCCTCTCCCTCACACAGTCACAGTCCCTCTCCGTCACACAGTCACAGTCCCTCTCCCTCACACAGTCACAGTCCCTCTCTCTCACACAGTCACAGTCCCTCTCTCTCACACAGTCACAGTCACAGTCCATCTCCCTCACACAGTCACAGTCACAGTCACAGTCCCTCTCCCTCACACAGTCACAGTCCCTCTCCCTCACACAGTCACAGTCCCTCTCCCTCACACAGTCAAAGTCCCTCTCCCTCACACAGTCACAGTCCCTCTCCGTCACACAGTCACAGTCCCTCTCCCTCACACAGTCACAGTCACAGTCCCTCTCCCTCACACAGTCACAGACCCTCTCCCTCACACAGTCACAGTCCCTCTCCCTCACACAGTCACAGTCCCTCTCTCTCACACAGTCCCTCTCCCTCACACAGTCACATTTCCTCTCCCTCACACAGTCACAGTCACAGTCCCTCTCCCTCACACAGTCACAGTCCCTCTCCCTCAGACAGTCACAGTCACAGTCCCTCTCCCTCACACAGTCACAGTCACAGTCACAGTCCCTCTCCCTCACAAAGTCACAGTCCCTCTCCCTCACACAGTCACAGTCCCTCTCCCTCACACAGTCACAGTCCCTCTCCCTCACACAGTCACAGTCCCTCTCCCTCACACAGTCACAGTCCCTCTCTCTCACACAGTCCCTCTCCCTCACACAGTCACAGTTCCTCTCCCTCACACAGTCACAGTCACAGTCCCTCTCCCTCACACAGTCACAGTCACAGTCCCTCTCCATCTCCCTCACACAGTCACAGTCCCTCTCCCTCACACAGTCACAGTCCCTCTCCCTCACACAGTCACAGTCACAGTCCCTCTCCCTCACACAGTCGCAGTCACAGTCCCTCTCCCTCACACAGTCACAGTCCCTCTCCCTCACACAGTCACAGTCACAGTCCCTCTCCCTCACACAGTCACAGTCACAGTCCCTCTCCCTCACACAGTCACAGTCCCTCTCCCTCACACAGTCACAGTCACAGTCCCTCGCCCTCACACAGTCACAGTCCCTCTCCCTCACACTGTCACAGTCCCTCTCCGTAACACAAGCACAGTCACAGTCACAGTCACAGTCCCTCTCCCTCACACAGTCACAGTCACTCTCCCTCACACAGTCACAGTCCCTCTCCGTCACACAGTCATAGTCCCTCTCCCTCACACAGTCACAGTCACAGTCCCTCTCCCTCACACAGTCACAGTCCCTCTCCCTCACACAGTCACAGTCACAGTCCCTCTCCCTCACACAGTCACAGTCACAGTCCCTCTCCCTCATACAGTCACAGTCCCTCTCCCTCACACAGTCACAGTCACAGTCCCTCGCCCTCACACAGTCACAGTCACTCTCCCTCACACAGTCACAGTCCTTCTCCGTCACACAGTCACAGTCACAGTCACAGTCACTCTCCCTCACACAGTCACAGTCCCTCTCCCTCACACAGTCACAGTCACAGTCCCTCTCCCTCACACAGTCACAGTCACAGTCACAGTCCCTCTCCCTCACACAGTCACAGTCCCTCGCCCTCACACAGTCACAGTCCCTCTCCCTCACACAGTCACAGTCCCTCTCCCTCACACAAGCACAGTCACAGTCACAGTCCCTCTCCCTCACACAGTCACAGTCCCTCTCCCTCACACAGTCACAGTCCCTCTCCCTCACACAGTCACAGTCACAGTCCCTCTCCCTCACACAGTCACAGTCACAGTCCCTCTCCCTCACACAGTCACAGTCACAGTCCCTCTCCCTCACACAGTCACAATCATAGTCCCTCTCCCTCACACAGTCACAGTCACAGTCCCTCTCCCTCACACAGTCACAGTCACAGTCCCTCTCCCTCACACAGTCACAGTCACAGTCACAGTCCCTCTCCCTCACACAGTCACAGTCACAGTCACAGTCTCTCTCCCTCACACAGTCACAGTCACAGTCACAGTCCCTCTCCCTCACACAGTCACAGTCCCTCTCCCTCACACAGTCACAGTCCCTCTCCCTCACACAGTCAAAGTCCCTCTCCCTCACACAGGCACAGTCCCTCTCCGTCACAAAGTCACAGTCCCTCTCCCTCACACAGTCACAGACCCTCTCCCTCACACAGTCACAGTCCCTCTCCCTCACACAGTCACAGTCCCTCTCTCTCACACAGTCCCTCTCCCTCACACAGTCACAGTCACAGTCCCTCTCCCTCACACAGTCACAGTCACAGTCCCTCTCCCTCACACAGTCACAGTCCCTCTCCCTCAGACAGTCACAGTCACAGTCCCTCTCCCTCACACAGTCACAGTCACAGTCACAGTCCCTCTCCCTCACACAGTCACAGTCCCTCTCCCTCACACAGGCACAGTCCCTCTCCCTCACACAGTCACAGTCCTTCTCCCTCACACAGTCCCTCACACAGTCACAGTCACAGTCACAGTTCCTCTCGCTCACACAGTCACAGTCCCTCTCCCTCACACAGTCACAGTCCCTCTCCCTCACACAGTCACAGTCCCTCTCCCTCACACAGTCACAGTCACAGTCCCTCTCCCTCACACAGTCACAGTCCCTCTCCCTCACACAGTCACAGTCACAGTCCCTCTCTCTCACACAGTCACAGTTCCTCTCCCTCACACAGTCACAGTCACAGTCCCTCTCCCTCACAAAGTCACAGTCACAGTTCCTCTCCCTCACACAGTCACAGTCACAGTCCCTCTCCCTCACACAGTCACAGTCCCTCTCCCTCACACAGTCACACTCCCTCTCCTTCACACAGTCACAGTCACAGTCACAGTCCCTCTCTCTCACACAGTCACAGTCCCTCTCCCTCACACAGTCACAGTCCCTCTCCCTCACACAGTCACAGTCACAGTCACAGTCCCTCTCCCTCACACAGTCACAGTCCCTCTCCCTCACACAGTCACAGTCCCTCTCCCTCACACAGTCAAAGTCCCTCTCCCTCACACAGGCACAGTCCCTCTCCGTCACAAAGTCACAGTCCCTCTCCCTCACACAGTCACAGACCCTCTCCCTCACACAGTCACAGTCCCTCTCCCTCACACAGTCACAGTCCCTCTCTCTCACACAGTCCCTCTCCCTCACACAGTCACAGTCACAGTCCCTCTCCCTCACACAGTCACAGTCACAGTCCCTCTCCCTCACACAGTCACAGTCCCTCTCCCTCAGACAGTCACAGTCACAGTCCCTCTCCCTCACACAGTCACAGTCACAGTCACAGTCCCTCTCCCTCACACAGTCACAGTCCCTCTCCCTCACACAGGCACAGTCCCTCTCCCTCACACAGTCACAGTCCTTCTCCCTCACACAGTCCCTCACACAGTCACAGTCACAGTCACAGTTCCTCTCGCTCACACAGTCACAGTCCCTCTCCCTCACACAGTCACAGTCCCTCTCCCTCACACAGTCACAGTCACAGTCCCTCTCCCTCACACAGTCACAGTCCCTCTCCCTCACACAGTCACAGTCACAGTCACAGTCCCTCTCTCTCACACAGTCACAGTTCCTCTCCCTCACACAGTCACAGTCACAGTCCCTCTCCCTCACAAAGTCACAGTCACAGTTCCTCTCCCTCACACAGTCACAGTCACAGTCCCTCTCCCTCACACAGTCACAGTCCCTCTCCCTCACACAGTCACACTCCCTCTCCTTCACACAGTCACAGTCACAGTCACAGTCCCTCTCTCTCACACAGTCACAGTCCCTCTCCCTCACACAGTCACAGTCCCTCTCCCTCACACAGTCACAGTCCCTCTCCCTCACACAGTCACAGTCCCTCTCCCTCACACAGTCACAGTCCCTCTCCCTCACACAGTCACAGTCACAGTCACAGTCCCTCTCTCTCACACAGTCCCTCTCCCTCACACAGTCACAGTCACAGTCCCTCTCCCTCACACAGTCACAGTCACAGTCCCTCTCCCTCTCCCTCACACAGTCACAGTCCCTCTCCCTCACACAGTCACAGTCCCTCTCCCTCACACAGTCACAGTCACAGTTCCTCTCCCTCTCCCTCACACAGTCACAGTCCCTGTCCCTCACACAGTCACAGTCCCTCTCCCTCACACAGTCACAGTCCCTCTCCCTCACACAGTCACAGTCACAGTCCCTCTCCCTCACACAGTCACAGTCACAGTCCCTCTCCCTCACACAGTCACAGTCACAGTCCCTCTCCCTCACACAGTCACAGTCACAGTCCCTCGCCCTCACACAGTCACAGTCCCTCTCCCTCACACAGTCACAGTCCCTGTCCCTCACACAGTCACAGTCCCTTTCCCTCACACAGTCACAGTCACAGTCCCTCTCCCTCACACAGTCACAGTCACACTCACAGTCACAGTCACAGTCACAGTCCCTCTCCCTCACACTGTCACAGTCACAGTCCCTCTCCATCACACAGTCACAGTCGAAGTCACAGTCCCTCTCCCTCACACACTCACAGTCACAGTCACAGTCTCTCTCCCTCACACAGTCACAGTCCATCTCCCTCACACAGTCACAGTCCCTCTCCCTCACACAGTCACAGTCCCTCTCCCTCACACAGTCACAGTCACAGTCCCTCTCCCTCACACAGTCACAGTCACAGTCCCTCTCCCTCACACAGTCACAGTCACAGTCCCTCTCCCTCACACAGTCACAGTCACAGTCCCTCTCCCTCACACAGTCACAGTCCCTCTTCCTCACACAGTCACAGTCCCTCTCCCTCACACAGTCACAGTCCCTCTCCCTCACACAGTCACAGTCCCTCTTCCTCACACAGTCACAGTCCCTCTCCCTCACACAGTCACAGTCCCTCTCCCTCACACAGTCACAGTCCCTCTCCCTCACACAGTCACAGTCACAGTCCCTCTCCCTCACACAGTCAGAGTCACAGTCACAGTCCCTCTCCCTCACACAGTCACAGTCACAGTCACAGTCCCTCTCCCTCACACAGTCACAGTCCCTCTCCCTCACACAGTCACAGTCCCTCGCCCTCACACAGTCACAGTCCCTCTCCCTCACACAGTCACAGTCCCTCTCCCTCACACAGTCACAGTCACAGTCACAGTCCCTCTCCCTCACACAGTCACAGTCCCTTTCCCTCACACAGTCACAGTCACAGTCACAGTCCCTCTCCCTCACACAGTCACAGTCCCTCGCCCTCACACAGTCACAGTCCCTCTCCCTCACACAGTCACAGTCCCTCTCCCTCACACAGTCACAGTCACAGTCCCTCTCGCTCACACAGTCACAGTCACAATCCCTCTCCCTCACACAGTCACAGTCCCTCTCCCTCACACAGTCACAGTCACAGTCACAGTCCCTCTCCCTCACACAGTCACAGTCACAGTCCCTCTCCCTCACACAGTCACAGTCACAGTCACAGTCCCTCTCCCTAACAAAGTCACAGAAACAGTCACAGTCACAGTCCCTCTCCCTCACACAGTCACAGTCACAGTCACAGTCCCTCTCCCTCACACAGTCACAGTCACAGTCCCTCTCCCTCACACAGTAACAGTCACAGTCACAGTCCCTCTCCCTCACACAGTAACAGTCACAGTCACAGTCCCTCTCCCTCACACAGTCACAGTCACAGTCACAGACCCTCTCCCTCACACAGTCACAGTCACAGTCCCTCTCCCTCACACAGTCACAGTCCCTCTCCCTCACACAGACACAGTCCCTCTCCCTCACACAGTCACAGTCCCTCTCCCTCACACAGTCACAGTCACAGTCCCTCTCCCTGACACAGTCACAGACACAGTCACAGTCAAAGTCCCTCTCCCTCACACAGTCACACTCACAGTCCCTCTCGCTCACACAGTCACAGTCACAATCCCTCTCCCTCACGCAGTCACAGTCCCTCTCCCTCACACAGTCACAGTCCCTCTCCCTCACACAGTCACAGTCCCTCTCCCTCACACAGTCACAGTCACAGTCCCTCTCCCTCACACAGTCACAGTCCCTCTCCCTCACACAGTCACAGTCCCTCTCCCTCACACAGTCACAGTCACAGTCCCTCTCCCTCACACAGTCACAATCCCTCTCCCTCACGCAGTCACAGTCCCTCTCCCTCACACAGTCACAGTCCCTCTCCCTCACACAGTCACAGTCACAGTCCCTCTCCCTCACACAGTCACAGTCCTTCTCCCTCACACAGTCACAGTCACAGTCACAGTCCCTCTCCCTCACACAGTCACAGTCCCGCTCCTTCACACAGTCACAGTCACAGTTGCAGTCCCTCTCCCTCACACAGTCACAGTCCCTCTCCCTCAGACAGTCACAGTCACAGTCCCTCTCCCTCACACAGTCACAGTCCCTCTCCCTCACACAGTCACAGTCAAAGTCACAGTCACAGTCCCTCTCCCTCACACAGTCACAGTTACAGTCCCTCTCCCTCACACAGTCACAGTCACATCACAGTCCCTCTCCCTCACACAGCCACAGTCACAGTCACAGTCCCTCTCCCTCACACAGTCACAGTCCCTCTCCCTCACACAGTCACAGTCACAGTCACAGACCCTCTCCCTCACACAGTCACAGTCACAGTCCCTCTCCCTCACGCAGTCACAGTCCCTCTCCCTCACACAGTCACAGTCCCTCTCCCTCACACAGTCACAGTCCTTCTCCCTCACACAGTCACAGTCACAGTCCCTCTCCCTCACACAGTCACAGTCCCTCTCCCTCACACAGTCACAGTCACAGTCCCTCTCGCTCACACAGTCACAGTCAAAGTCCCTCTCCCTCACACAGTCACACTCACAGTCCCTCTCGCTCACACAGTCACAGTCACAATCCCTCTCCCTCACGCAGTCACAGTCCCTCTCCCTCACACAGTCACAGTCCCTCTCCCTCACACAGTCACAGTCCCTCTCCCTCACACAGTCACAGTCACAGTCCCTCTCCCTCACACAGTCACAGTCACAGTCCCTCTCCGTCACACAGTCACAGTCCCTCTCCCTCACACAGTCACAGTCACAGTCCCTCTCGCTCACACAGTCACAGTCAAAGTCCCTCTCCCTCACACAGTCACACTCACAGTCCCTCTCGCTCACACAGTCACAGTCACAATCCCTCTCCCTCACGCAGTCACAGTCCCTCTCCCTCACACAGTCACAGTCCCTCTCCCTCACACAGTCACAGTCCCTCTCCCTCACACAGTCACAGTCACAGTCCCTCTCCCTCACACAGTCACAGTCCCTCTCCCTCACACAGTCACAGTCACAATCCCTCTCCCTCACGCAGTCACAGTCCCTCTCCCTCACACAGTCACAGTCCCTCTCCCTCACACAGTCACAGTCCCGCTCCTTCACACAGTCACAGTCACAGTCCTTCTCCCTCACACAGTCACAGTCACAGTCCCTCTCCGTCACACAGTCACAGTCCCTCTCCCTCACACAGTCACAGTCACAGTCCCTCTCGCTCACACAGTCACAGTCAAAGTCCCTCTCCCTCACACAGTCACACTCACAGTCCCTCTCGCTCACACAGTCACAGTCACAATCCCTCTCCCTCACGCAGTCACAGTCCCTCTCCCTCACACAGTCACAGTCCCTCTCCCTCACACAGTCACATTCCCTCTCCCTCACACAGTCACAGTCACAGTCCCTCTCCCTCACACAGTCACAGTCCCTCTCCCTCACACAGTCACAGTCCCTCTCCCTCACACAGTCACAGTCCTTCTCCCTCACACAGTCACAGTCATAGTCCCTCTCCCTCACACAGTCACAGTCCCTCTCCCTCACACAGTCACAGTCCCTCTCCCTCACACAGTCACAGTCCTTCTCCCTCACACAGTCACAGTTGCAGTCCCTCTCCCTCACACAGTCACAGTCCCTCTCCCTCAGACAGTCACAGTCACAGTCCCTCTCCCTCACACAGTCACATTCCCTCTCCCTCACACAGTCACAGTCAAAGTCACAGTCACAGTCCCTCTCACTCACACAGTCACAGTCACAGTCACAGTCCCTCTCCCTCACACAGTCACAGTTACAGTCCCTCTCCCTCACACAGTCACAGTTACAGTCAAAGTCCCTCTCCCTCACACAGTCACAGTCACAGTCCCTCTCCCTCACACAGTCACAGTCCCTCTCCCTAACACAGTCACAGTCACAGTCCCTTTCCCTCACACAGTCACAGTCCCTCTCCCTCACACAGTCACAGTCCCTCTCCCTCACACAGTCACAGTCCCTCTTCCTCACACAGTCACAGTCACAGTCCCTCTCCCTCACACAGTCACAGTCACAGTCACAGTCCCTCTCCCTCACACAGTCACAGTCCCTCTCCCTCACACAGTCACAGTCACAGTCACAGTCCCTCTCCTTCACACAGTCACAGTCACAGTCCCTCTCCCTCACACAGTCACAGTCCCTCTCCCTCACACAGTCACAGTCCCTCTCCCTCACACAGTCACAGTCCCTCTCCCTCACACAGTCACAGTCCCTCTCCCTAACACAGTCACAGTCACAGTCCCTTTCCCTCACACAGTCACAGTCCCTCTCCCTCACACAGTCACAGTCCCTCTCCCTCACACAGTCACAGTCCCTCTCCCTCACACAGTCAGAGTCACAGTCCCTCTCCTTCACACAGTCACAGTCACAGCCCCTCTCCCTCACACAGTCATAGTCCCTCTCCCTCACACAGTCACAGTCACAGTACCTCTCCCTCACACAGTCACAGTCACAGTCACAGTCCCTCTCCCTCACACAGTCACAGTCACAGTACCTCTCCCTCACACAGTCACAGTCACAGTCACAGTCCCTCTCCCTCACACAGTCACTGTACCTCTCCCTCACACAGTCACAGTCCCTCTCCCTCACACAGTCACAGTCATAGTCACAGTCACAGTCCCTTTCCCTCACACAGTCACAGTCCCTCTCCCTCACACAGTCACAGTCCCTCTCCCTCACACAGTCACAGTCCCTCTCCCTCACACAGTCACAGTCGCAGTCCCTCTCCCTCACACAGTCACAGTCGCTCTCCCTCACACAGTCACAGTCACAGTCCCTCTCACTCACACAGTCACAGTCACAGTCCCTCTCCCTCACACAGTCACAGTCACAATCACAGTCCCTCTCCCTCACACAGTCACAGTCGCTCTCCGTCACACAGTCACAGTCACAGTCCCTCTCCCTCACACAGTCACAGTCACAGTCCCTCTCCCTCACACAGTCACAGTCACAGTCCCTCTCCCTCACACAGTCACAGTCACAGTCCCTCTCCCTCACACAGTCACAGTCACATTCCCTCTCCCTCACACAGTCACAGTCCCTCTCCCTCACACAGTCACAGTCACAGTCCTTCTCCCTCATACAGTCACAGTCACAGTCCCTCTTCCTCACACAGTCACAGTCACAGTCACAGTCCCTCTCCCTCACACAGTCAGTCACAGTCCCTCTCCCTCACACAGTAAGAGTCACAGTCACAGTCCCTCTCCCTCACACAGTCACAGTCACAGTCACAGTCCCTCTCCCTCACACAGTCACAGTCCTTCTCCCTCACACAGTCACAGTCACAGTCCCACTCCCTCACACAGTCAGTCACAGTCCCTCTCCCTCACACAGTCACAGTCCTTCTCCCTCACACAGTCACAGTCACAGTCCCTCTCCCTCACACAGTCACAGTCACAGTCCCTCTCCCTCACACAGTCACAGTCACAGTCCCTCTCCCTCACACAGTCACAGTCCCTCTCGCTCACACAGACACAGTCCCTCTCCCTCACACAGTCACAGTCCCTCTCCCTCACACAGTCACAGTCACAGTCCCTCTCGCTCACACAGTCACAATCAAAGTCCCTCTCCCTCACACAGTCACAGTCACAGTCCCTCTCGCTCACACAGTCACAGTCACAGTCCCTCTCCCTCACACAGTTACAGTCCCTCTCCCTCACACAGTCACAGTCACAGTCCCTCTCCCTCACACAGGTACAGTCACAGTCACAGTCCCTCTCCCTCACACAGTCACAGTCACAGTCACAGTCCCTCTCCCTCACACAGTCACAGTCCCTCTCCCTCACACAGTCACAGTCCCTCGCCCTCACACAGTCACAGTCCCTCTCCCTCATACAGTCACAGTCCCACTCCCTCACACAGTCACAGTCCCTCTCCCTCACACAGTCACAGTCACAGTCCCTCTCCCTCACACAGTCACAGTCCCTCTCCCTCACACAGTCACAGTCCCTCGCCCTCACACAGTCACAGTCCCTCTCCCTCACACAGTCACAGTCACAGTCCCTCTCCCTCCCACAGTCACAGTCACAGTCCCTCTCGCTCACACAGTCACAGTCACAGTCCCTCTCCCTCACACAGTCACAGTCCCTCTCCCTCACACAGTCAAAGTCCCTCTCTCTCTCACACAGTCACAGTCACAGTCCCTCTCCCTGACACAGTCACAGTCACAGACCCTCTCCCTCACACAGTCACAGTCCCTCTCCCTCACACAGTCACACTCACAGTCCCTCTCCCTCACACAGTCACAGTCACAGTCCCTCTCCCTCACACAGTAAGAGTCACAGTCACAGTCCCTCTCCCTCACACAGTAAGAGTCACAGTCACAGTCCCTCTCCCTCACACAGTGACAGTCACAGTCACAGTCCCTCTCCCTCACACAGTCAGTCACAGTCCCTCTCCCTCACACAGTCACAGTCACAGTCACAGTGCCTCTCCCTCACACAGTAAGAGTCACAGTCACAGTCCCTCTCCCTCACACAGTGACAGTCACAGTCACAGTCACAGTCCGTCTCCATCACACAGTCAGTCACAGTGCCTCTCCCTCACACAGTAAGAGTCACAGTCACAGTGCCTCTCCCTCACACAGTCACAGTCACAGTCCCTCTCCCTCACACATTCAGTCACAGTCCCTCTCCCTCACACAGTCACAGTCACAATCACAGTCCCTCTCCCTCACACAGTCACAGTCCCTCTCCCTCACACAGTCACAGTCACAATCACAGTCCCTCTCCCTCACAGAGTCACAGTCCCTCTCCCTCACACAGTCACAGTCGCTCTCCCTCACACAGTAACAGTCTCTCTCCCTCACACAGTCACAGTCCCTCTCACTCACACAGTCACAGTCACAGTCCCTCTCCCTCACACAGTCACAGTCACAATCACAGTCCCTCTCCCTCACACAGTCACAGTCGCTCTCCCTCACACAGTCACAGTCACAGTCCCTCTCCCTCACACAGTCACAGTCACAGTCCCTCTCCCTCACACAGTCACAGTCACAGTCACAGTCCCTCTCCCTCACACAGTCACAGTCACAGTCCCTCTCAATCACACAGTCACAGTCCCTCTCCCTCACACAGTCACAGTCACAGTCCCTCTCCCTCTCAGAGTCCCTCACAGTCACAGTCACAGTCCCTCTCCCTCACACAGTCACAGTCACAGTCCCTCTCCCTCACACAGTCACAGTCACATTCCCTCTCCCTCACACAGTCACAGTCCCTCTCCCTCACACAGTCACAGTCACAGTCCCTCTCCCACATACAGTCACAGTCAAAGCCCCTCTTCCTCACACAGTCACAGTCACAGTCACAGTCCCTCTCCCTCACACAGTCAGTCACAGTCCCTCTCCCTCACACAGTAATAGTCACAGTCACAGTCCCTCTCCCTCACACAGTCACAGTCACAGTCACAGTCCCTCTCCCTCACACAGTCAGTCACAGTCCCTCTCCCTCACACAGTCACAGTCCCTCTCCCTCATACAGTCACAGTCCTTCTCCCTCACACAGTCACAGTCACAGTCCCTCTCCCTCACACAGTCACAGTCACAGTCACAGTCCCTCTCCCTCAAACAGTCACAGTCACAGTCCCTCTCCCTCACACAGTCACAGTCCCTCTCGCTCACACAGACACAGTCCCTCTCCCTCACACAGTCACAGTCCCTCTCCCTCACACAGTCACAGTCACAGTCCCTCTCGCTCACACAGTCACAGTCAAAGTCCCTCTCCCTCACACAGTCACAGTCACAGTCCCTCTCCCTCACACAGTCACAGTCACAGTCCCTCTCCCTCACACAGTCACAGTCACAGTCACAGTCCCTCTCCCTCACACAGTCACAGTCACAGTCACAGTCCCTCTCCCTCACACAGTCACAGTCCCTCTCCCTCACACAGTCACAGTCCCTCGCCCTCACACAGTCACAGTCCCTCTCCCTCATACAGTCACAGTCCCACTCCCTCACACAGTCACAGTCCCTCTCCCTCACACAGTCACAGTCACAGTCCCTCTCCCTCACACAGTCAGTCACAGTCCCTCTCCTTCACACAGACACAGTCCCTCTCCCTCACAGAGTCACAGTCCCTCTCCCTCACACAGTCACAGTCACAGTCCCTCCCCCTCACACAGTCACAGTCACAGTCCCTCTCCCTCACACAGTCACAGTCCCTCTCCCTCACACAGTCACAGTCCCTCTCCTTCACACAGTCACAGTCACAGTCCCTCTCCCTCACACAGTCACAGTCACAGTCACAGTCCCTCTCCCTCACACAGTCACAGTCCTTCTCCCTCACACAGTCACAGTCACAGTCCCTCCCCCTCACACAGTCACAGTCACAGTCCCTCTCCCTCACACAGTCACAGTCCCTCTCCCTCACACAGTCACAGTCAGAGTCCCTCTCGCTCACACAGTCCCTCACAGTCACAGTCACAGTCCCTCTCCCTCACACAGTCCCTCACAGTCACAGTCCCTCTCCCTCACACAGTCAGAGTCACAGTCCCTCTCCCTCACTCAGTCACAGTCACAGTCCCTCTCCCTCACACAGTCACAGTCACAGTCCCTCTCCCTCACACAGTCACAGTCACTGTCACAGTCCCTCTTCCTCACACAGTCACAGTCCCTCTCCATCACACAGTAAGATTCACAGTCACAGTCCCTCTCCCTCACACAGTGACAGTCACAGTCACAGTCCCTCTCCCTCACACAGACACAGACCCTCTCCCTCACAGAGTCACAGTCCCTCTCCCTCACACAGTCACAGTCCCTCTCCCTCACACAGTCACAGTCCCTCTCCCTCACACAGACACAGTCCCTCTCCCTCACAGAGTCACAGTCCCTCTCCCTCACAGAGTCACAGTCCCTCTCCCTCACACAGTCACAGTCCTTCTCCCTCACACAGTCACAGTCCCTCTCCCTCACACAGTCACAGTCACAGTCACAGTCCCTCTCCCTCACACAGTCACAGTCACATTCCCTCTCCCTCACACAGTCACAGTCCCTCTCCCTCACACAGTCACAGTCCCTCTCCCTTACACAGTCCCTCACAGTCACAGCCCCTCCCTCACACAGTCACAGTCACATTCCCTCTCCCTCACACAGTCACAGTCCCTCTCCCTCACACAGTCAAAGTCCCTCTCCCTCACACAGTCCCTCACAGTCACAGTCCCTCTCCCTCACTCAGTCACAGTCACAGTCCCTCTCCCTCACTCAGTCACAGTCACAGTCCCTCTCCCTCACACAGTCACAGTCACAGTCCCTCTCCCTCACACAGTCACAGTCACAGTCCCTCTTCCTCACACAGTCACAGTCACAGTCCCTCTCCCTCACACAGTAAGAGTCACAGTCACAGTCCCTCTCCCTCACACAGTGACAGTCACAGTCACAGTCCCTCTCCCTCACACAGTCTGTCACAGTCCCTCTCCCTCACACAGACACAGACCCTCTCCCTCACAGAGTCACAGTCCCTCTCCCTCACACAGTCACAGTCCTTCTCCCTCACACAGTCACAGTCCCTCTCCCTCACACAGTCACAGTCACAGTCACAGTCCCTCTCCCTCACACAGTCACATTCCCTCTCCCTCACACAGTCACAGTCCCTCTCCCTCACACAGTCACAGTCACAGTCACAGTCCCTCTCCCTCACACAGTCACAGTCACAGTCCCTCTCCCTCACACAGTCCCTCACAGTCACAGTCACAGTCCCTCTCCCTCACACAGTCCCTCACAGTCACAGTCACAGTCCCTCTCCCTCACACAGTGCCTCACAGTCACAGTCCCTCTCCCTCACACAGTCCCTCACAGTCACAGTCCCTCTCCCTCACACAGTCACAGTCACAGTCACAGTCCCTCTCCCTCACACAGTCACAGTCACAGTCCCTCTCCCTCACACAGTCCCTCACAGTCACAGTCACAGTCCCTCTCCCTCACACAGTCCCTCACAGTCACAGTCACAGTCCCTCTCCCTCACACAGTGCCTCACAGTCACAGTCCCTCTCCCTCACACAGTCACAGTCACAGTCACAGTCCCTCTCCCTCACACAGTCACAGTCCCTCTCCCTCAAACAGTCACAGTCCCTCGCCCTCACACAGTCACAGTCCCTCTCCCTCACACAGTCACAGTCCCTCTCCCTCACACAGTCACAGTCACAGTCCCTCTCGCTCACACAGTCACAGTCACAGTCCCTCTCCCTCACACAGTCACAGTCCCTCTCCCTCACACAGTCACAGTCCATCTCCCTCACACAGTCACAGTCCATCTCCCTCACACAGTCACAGTCACAGTCCCTCTCGCTCACACAGTCACAGTCCATCTCCCTCACACAGTCACAGTCCATCTCCCTCACACAGTCAAAGTCCATCTCCCTCACACAGTCACAGTCACAGTCCCTCTCCCTCACACAGTCACAGTCCATCTCCCTCACACAGTCACAGTCCATCTCCCTCACACAGTCACAGTCACAGTCCCTCTCGCTCACACAGTCACAGTCACAGTCCCTCTCCCTCACACAGTCACAGTCCCTCTCCCTCACACAGTCAAAGTTCCTCTCCCTCACAAAGTCACAGTCACAGTCCCTCTCCCTGACACAGTCACAGTCACAGTCAACGTCCCTCTCCCTCACACAGTCACAGTCCCTCTCCCTCACACAGTCAAAGTTCCTCTCCCTCACAAAGTCACAGTCACAGTCCCTCTCCCTGACACAGTCACAGTCACAGTCAACGTCCCTCTCCCTCACACAGTCACAGTCCCTCTCCCTCACACAGTCACAGTCACAGTCCCTCTCCCTCACACAGTAAGAGTCACAGTCACAGTCCCTCTCCCTCACAGTCAGTCACAGTCCCTCTCCCTCACACAGTCACAGTCCCTCTCCCTCACACAGACACAGTCCCTCTCCCTCACAGAGTCACATTCCCACTCCCTCACACAGTCATAGTCCTTCTCCCTCACACAGTCACAGTCACAGTCCCTCTCCCTCACACAGTCATAGTCACAGTCACAGTCCCTCTCCCTCACACAGTCACAGTCCCTCTCGCTCACACAGTCACAGTCACAGTCCCTCTCCCTGACACAGTCACAGTCCCTCTACCTCACACAGTCACAGTCACAGTCCCTCTCCATCACACAGTCACAGTCACAGTCCCACTCCCTCACACAGTCACAGTCACAGTCCCTCTCCCTCACACAGTCACAGTCACAGTCCCTCTCCCTCACACAGTAAGAGTCACAGTCACAGTCCCTCTCCCTCACACAGTAAGAGTCACAGTCACAGTCCCTCTCCCTCACACAGTGACAGTCACAGTCCCTCTCCCTCACACAGTCACAGTCACAGTCCCTCTCCCTCACACAGTAAGAGTCACAGTCACAGTCCCTCTCCCTCACACAGTAAGAGTCACAGTCACAGTCCCTCTCCCTCACACAGTGACAGTCACAGTCACAGTCCCTCTCCCTCACACAGTCACCGTCACAGTCACAGTCCCTCTCCCTCACACAGTGACAGTCACAGTCACAGTCCCTCTCCCTCACACAGTCACAGTCACAGTCACAGTCCCTCTCCCTCACACAGTAAGAGTCACAGTCACAGTCCGTCTCCCTCACACAGTGACAGTCACAGTCACAGTCCCTCTCCCTCACACAGTCAGTCACAGTCCCTCTCCCTCACACAGTGACAGTCAAAGTCACAGTCCCTCTCCCTCACACAGTGACAGTCACAGTCACAGTCCCTCTCCCTCACACAGTCACCGTCACAGTCACAGTCCCTCTCCCTCACACAGTAAGAGTCACAGTCACAGTCCCTCTCCCTCACACAGTGACAGTCACAGTCACAGTCCCTCTCCATCATAAAGTCACAGTCACAGTCACAGTCCCTCTCCCTCACACAGTAAGAGTCACAGTCACAGTCCCTCTCCCTCACACAGTCAGTCACAGTCCCTCTCCCTCACACAGACACAGTCCCTCTCCCTCACAGAGTCACAGTCCCTATCCCTCACACAGTCACAGTCCGTCTCCCTCACACAGTGACAGTCACAGTCACAGTCCCTCTCCCTCACACAGTCAGTCACAGTCCCTCTCCCTCACACAGACACAGTCCCTCTCCCTCACAGAGTCACAGTCCCTATCCCTCACACAGTCACAGTCCTTCTCCCTCACACAGTCACAGTCACATTTACAGTCCCTCTCCCTCACACAGTCACAGTCACAGTCCCTCTCCCTCACACAGTCACAGTCCCTCTCGCTCACACAGTCCCTCACAGTCACAGTCCCTCTCCCTCACACAGTCCCTCACAGTCACAGTCACAGTCCCTTTCCCTCACACAGTCACAGTCACAGTCCCTCTCCCTCACACAGTCACAGTCACAGTCCCTCTCCCTCACACAGTCACAGTCACAGTCCCTCTCCCTCACACTGTCACAGTCACAGTCCCTCTCCCTCACACAGTCACAGTCTTAGTCCCTCTCCCTCACACTGTCACAGTCACAGTCACAGTCCCTCTCCCTCACACAGTCACAGTCACAGTCACAGTCCCTCTCCCTCACACAGTCACAGTCACAGTCACAGTCCCTCTCCCTCACACAGTCAGTCACTGTCCCTCTCCCTCACACAGTCACAGTCACAGTCCCTCTCCCTCACACAGTCACAGTCACAGTACCTCTTCCTCACACAGTCACAGTCACAGTCCCTCTCCCTCACACAGTCACAGTCACAGTCCCTCTCCCTCACACTGTCACAGTCACAGTCACAGTCCCTCTCCCTCACACAGTCACAGTCACAGTCACAGTCCCTCTCCCTCACACAGTCACAGTCACAGTCCCTCTCCCTCACACAGTCACAGTCACAGTCCCTCTCCCTCACACAGTCACAGTCACAGTCCCTCTCCCTCACACAGTCAGTCACTGTCCCTCTCCCTCACACAGTCACTGTCACTCTCCCTCACACAGACACAGTCCCTCTCCCTCACACAGTCACAGTCACAGTCACAGTCCCTCTCCCTCACACAGTAAGAGTCACAGTCACAGTCCGTCTCCCTCACACAGTGACAGTCACAGTCACAGTCCCTCTCCCTCACACAGTCAGTCACAGTCCCTCTCCCTCACACAGTGACAGTCACAGTCACAGTCCCTCTCCCTCACACAGTGACAGTCACAGTCACAGTCCCTCTCCCTCACACAGTCACCGTCACAGTCACAGTCCCTCTCCCTCACACAGTAAGAGTCACAGTCACAGTCCCTCTCCCTCACACAGTGACAGTCACAGTCACAGTCCCTCTCCATCATAAAGTCACAGTCACAGTCACAGTCCCTCTCCCTCACACAGTAAGAGTCACAGTCACAGTCCCTCTCCCTCACACAGTCAGTCACAGTCCCTCTCCCTCACACAGACACAGTCCCTCTCCCTCACAGAGTCACAGTCCCTATCCCTCACACAGTCACAGTCCGTCTCCCTCACACAGTGACAGTCACAGTCACAGTCCCTCTCCCTCACACAGTCAGTCACAGTCCCTCTCCCTCACACAGACACAGTCCCTCTCCCTCACAGAGTCACAGTCCCTATCCCTCACACAGTCACAGTCCTTCTCCCTCACACAGTCACAGTCACAGTCCCTCTCCCTCACACAGTCACAGTCCCTCTCGCTCACACAGTCCCTCACAGTCACAGTCCCTCTCCCTCACACAGTCCCTCACAGTCACAGTCACAGTCCCTTTCCCTCACACAGTCACAGTCACAGTCCCTCTCCCTCACACAGTCACAGTCACAGTCCCTCTCCCTCACACAGTCACAGTCACAGTCCCTCTCCCTCACACTGTCACAGTCACAGTCCCTCTCCCTCACACAGTCACAGTCTTAGTCCCTCTCCCTCACACTGTCACAGTCACAGTCACAGTCCCTCTCCCTCACACAGTCACAGTCACAGTCACAGTCCCTCTCCCTCACACAGTCACAGTCACAGTCACAGTCCCTCTCCCTCACACAGTCAGTCACTGTCCCTCTCCCTCACACAGTCACAGTCACAGTCCCTCTCCCTCACACAGTCACAGTCACAGTACCTCTTCCTCACACAGTCACAGTCACAGTCCCTCTCCCTCACACAGTCACAGTCACAGTCCCTCTCCCTCACACTGTCACAGTCACAGTCACAGTCCCTCTCCCTCACACAGTCACAGTCACAGTCACAGTCCCTCTCCCTCACACAGTCACAGTCACAGTCCCTCTCCCTCACACAGTCACAGTCACAGTCCCTCTCCCTCACACAGTCACAGTCACAGTCCCTCTCCCTCACACAGTCAGTCACAGTCCCTCTCCCTCACACAGTCCCTCACAGTCACAGTCCCTCACCCTCACACAGTCACAGTCACAGTCACAGTCCCTCTCCCTCACACAGTCACAGTCACAGTCCCTCTCCCTCACCCAGTCCCTCACAGTCACAGTCACAGTCCCTCTCCCTCACACAGTGCCTCACAGTCACAGTCACAGTCCCTCTCCCTCACACAGTCCCTCACAGTCACAGTCACAGTCCCTCTCCCTCACAAAGTCCCTCACAGTCACAGTCCCTCGCCCTCACACAGTCACAGTCACAGACCCTCTCCCTCACACAGACACAGTCACAGTCCCTCTCCCTCACACAGTCACAGTCACAGTCACAGTCCCTCTCCCTCACACAGTCAGTCACAGTCCCTCTCCCTCACACAGTAAGAGTCATAGTCACAGTCCCTCTCCCTCACAAAGTGACAGTCACAGTCACAGTCACAGTCCCTCTCCCTCACACTGTCACAGTCACAGTCACAGTCCCTCTCCCTCACACAGTCAGTTACAATCCCTCTCCCTCACACAGTCACAGTCCCTCTCCCTCACACAGTCACAGTCCCTCTCCCTCACACAGACACAGTCCCTCTCCCTCACAGAGTCACAGTCCCTCTCCCTCACACAGTCACAGTCCCTCTCCCTCACACAGTCACAGTCACAGTCACAGTCCCTCTCGCTCACACAGTCACAGTCCCTCTCCCTCACACAGTCACAGTCCCTCTCCCTCACACAGTCACAGTCCTTCTCCCTCACACAGTCACAGTCCCTCTCCCTCACACAGTCACAGTCACAGTCACAGTCCCTCTCCCTCACACAGTCCCTCACAGTCACAGTCCTTCTCCCTCACACAGTCACAGTCACAGTCCCTCTCCCTCACACAGTCACAGTCACTGACCCTCTCCCTCACACAGTCCCTCACAGTCACAGTCACAGTCACAGTCCCTCTCCCTCATACAGTCCCTCACAGTCACAGTCACAGTCCCTCTCCCTCACACAGTGCCTCACAGTCACAGTCACAGTCCCTCTCCCTCACACAGTCCCTCACAGTCACAGTCACAGTCCCTCTCCCTCACACAGTCCCTCACAGTCACAGTCACAGTCCCTCTCCCTCACACAGTCCCTCACAGTCACAGTCACAGTCCCTCTCCCTCACACAGTCCCTCACAGTCACAGTCCCTCACCCTCACACAGTCACAGTCACAGTCCCTCTCCCTCACACAGTCCCTCACAGTCACAGTCACAGTCCCTCTCCCTCATACAGTCCCTCACAGTCACAGTCACAGTCCCTCTCCCTCACCCAGTCCCTCAGAGTCAAAGTCACAGTCCCTCTCCCTCACACAGTGCCTCACAGTCACAGTCACAGTCCCTCTCCCTCACACAGTCCCTCACAGTCACAGTCACAGTCCCTCTCCATCACACAGTCCCTCACAGTCACAGTCACAGTCCCTCTCCCTCACAAAGTCCCTCACAGTCACAGTCCCTCGCCCTCACACAGTCACAGTCACAGACACTCTCCCTCACACAGACACAGTCACAGTCCCTCTCCCTCACACAGTCACAGTCCCTCTCCCTCACACAGTCACAGTCCCTCTACCTCACACAGTCACAGTCCCTCTCCCTCACACAGTCACAGTCACAGTCACAGTCCCTCTCCCTCACACAGTCAGAGTCACAGTCCCTCTCCCTCACACTGTCACAGTCACAGTCCCTCTCCCTCACACAGTCACAGTCGCTCTCCCTCACACAGTCACAGTCACAGTCCCTCTCCCTCACACAGTCACAGTCACAGTCCATCTCCCTCACACAGTCACAGTCCATCTCCCTCACACAGTCACAGTCCCTCTCCCTAACACAGTCACAGTCCCTTTCCCTCACACAGTCACAGTCCCTCTCCCTCACACAGTCACAGTCCCTCTGCCTCACACAGTCACAGTCCCTCTCCCTCACACAGTCACAGTCCCTCTCCCTCACACAGTCACAGTCACAGTCCCTCTCCCTCACACAGTCACAGTCACAGTACCTCTCCCTCACACAGTCACAGTCCCTCTCCCTCACACAGTCACAGTCACAGTCACAGTCCCTCTCCCTCACACAGTCACAGTCCCTCTCCCTCACACAGTCACAGTCCCTCTCCCTCACACTGTCACAGTCACAGTCCCTCTCCCTCACACAGTCACAGTCGCTCTCTCTCACACAGTCACAGTCACAGTCCCTCTCCCTCACACAGTCACAGTCACAGTCCCTCTCCCTCACACAGTCACAGTCACAGTCCATCTCCCTCACACAGTCACAGTCCCTCTCCCTCACACAGTCACAGTCCCTCTCCCTAACACAGTCACAGTCCCTTTCCCACACACAGTCACAGTCCCTCTCCCTCACACAGTCACAGTCCCTCTCCCTCACACAGTCACAGTCCCTCTCCCTCACACAGTCACAGTCCCTCTCCCTCACACAATCACAGTCACAGTCCCTCTCCCTCACACAGTCACAGTCACAGTACCTCTCCCTCACACAGTCACAGTCCCTCTCCCTCACACAGTCACAGTCACAGTCACAGTCCCTCTCCCTCACACAGTCACAGTCCCTCTCCCTCACACAGTCACAGTCCCTCTCCCTCACACAGTCACAGTCACAGTCCCTCTCCCTCACACAGTCACAGTCCCTCTCCCTCACACAGTCACAGTCCCTCTCCCTCACACAGTCGCAGTCATAGTCACAGTCACAGTCCCTCTCCCTCACACAGTCACAGTCCCTCTCCCTCACACAGTCACAGTCCCTCTCCCTCACACAGTCACAGTCGCAGTCCCTCTCCCTCACACAGTCACAGTCCCTCTCCCTCACACAGTCACAGTCCCTCTCCCTCACACAGACACAGTCACAGTCACAGTCGCTCTCCCTCCCACAGTCACAGTCACAGTCCCTCTCCCTCACACAGTCACAGTCACAGTCGCTCTCCCTCCCACAGTCACAGTCACAGTCCCTCTCCCTCACACAGTCACAGTCACAGTCACAGTCACAGTCCCTCACACAGTCCCAGTCCCTCTCCCTCACACAGGCCCTCTCCCTCACACAGTCACAGTCCCTCTCCCTCACACAGTCACAGTCACAGTCACAGTTCCTCTCCCTCACACAGTCACAGTCACAGTCCCTCTCCCTCACACAGTCACAGTCACAGTCCCTCTCCCTCTCCCTCACACAGTCACAGTCCCTCCGGCTCACACAGTCACAGTCACAGTCACAATCACAGTCCCTCTCCCTCACACAGTCACAGTCACAGTCCCTCTCCCTCACACGGTCACCGTCCCTCTCCCTCACACAGTCACAGTCTCTCCCCCTCACACAGTCACAGTCACAATCCCCTCTCCCTCACACAGACACAGTCACAGTCACAGTCCCTCTCCCTCACACAGTCACAGTCCCTCTCCCTCACACAGTCACAGTCCCTCTCCCTCACACAGACACAGTCCCTCTCCCTCACAGAGTCACAGTCCCTCTCCCTCACACAGTCACAGTCCCTCTCCCTCACACAGTCACAGTCACAGTCACAGTCCCTCTCCCTCACACAGTCACAGTCCCTCTCCCTCACACAGTCACAGTCCCTCTCCCTCACACAGTCACAGTCCTTCTCCCTCACACAGTCACAGTCCCTCTCCCTCACACAGTCACAGTCACAGTCACAGTCCCTCTCCCTCACACAGTCTCTCACAGTCACAGTCCATCTCCCTCACACAGTCACAGTCACAGTCCCTCTCCCTCACACAGTCACAGTCACTGACCCTCTCCCTCACACAGTCCCTCACAGTCACAGTCACAGTCACAGTCCCTCTCCCTCATACAGTCCCTCACAGTCACAGTCACAGTCCCTCTCCCTCACACAGTGCCTCACAGTCACAGTCACAGTCCCTCTCCCTCACACAGTCCCTCACAGTCACAGTCACAGTCCCTCCCCCTCACACAGTCCCTCACAGTCACAGTCACAGTCCCTCTCCCTCACACAGTCCCTCACAGTCACAGTCACAGTCCCTCTCCCTCACAAAGTCCCTCACAGTCACAGTCCCTCACCCTCACACAGTCACAGTCACAGTCACAGTCCCTCTCCCTCACTCAGTCACAGTCACAGTCCCTCTCCCTCACACAGTCCCTCACAGTCACAGTCACAGTCCCTCTCCCTCATACAGTCCCTCACAGTCACAGTCACAGTCCCTCTCCCTCACCCAGTCCCTCAGAGTCACAGTCACAGTCCCTCTCCCTCACACAGTGCCTCACAGTCACAGTCACAGTCCCTCTCCCTCACACAGTCCCTCACAGTCACAGTCACAGTCCCTCTCCATCACACAGTCCCTCACAGTCACAGTCACAGTCCCTCTCCCTCACAAAGTCCCTCACAGTCACAGTCCCTCGCCCTCACACAGTCACAGTCACAGACACTCTCCCTCACACAGACACAGTCACAGTCCCTCTCCCTCACACAGTCACAGTCCCTCTCCCTCACACAGTCAAAGTCCCTCTACCTCACACAGTCACAGTCCCTCTCCCTCACACAGTCAGAGTCACAGTCCCTCTCCCTCACACTGTCACAGTCACAGTCCCTCTCCCTCACACAGTCACAGTCGCTCTCCCTCACACAGTCACAGTCACAGTCCCTCTCCTTCACACAGTCACAGTCACAGTCCCTCTCCCTCACACAGTCACAGTCACAGTCCATCTCCCTCACACAGTCACAGTCCCTCTCCCTCACACAGTCACAGTCCCTCTCCCTAACACAGTCACAGTCCCTTTCCCTCACACAGTCACAGTCCCTCTCCCTCACACAGTCACAGTCCCTCTCCCTCACACAGTCACAGTCCCTCTCCCTCACACAGTCACAGTCACAGTCCCTCTCCCTCACACAGTCACAGTCACAGTACCTCTCCCTCACACAGTCACAGTCCCTCTCCCTCACACAGTCACAGTCCCTCTCCCTCACACAGTCACAGTCCCTCTCCCTCACACTGTCACAGTCACAGTCCCTCTCCCTCACACAGTCACAGTCGCTCTCCCTCACACAGTCACAGTCACAGTCCCTCTCCCTCACACAGTCACAGTCACAGTCCCTCTCCCTCACACAGTCACAGTCACAGTCCATCTCCCTCACACAGTCACAGTCCCTCTCCCTCACACAGTCACAGTCCCTCTCCCTAACACAGTCACAGTCCCTTTCCCTCACACAGTCACAGTCCCTCTCCCTCACACAGTCACAGTCCCTCTCCCTCACACAGTCACAGTCCCTCTCCCTCACACAGTCACAGTCCCTCTCCCTCACACAGTCACAGTCACAGTACCTCTCCCTCACACAGTCACAGTCCCTCTCCCTCACACAGTCACAGTCACAGTCACAGTCCCTCTCCCTCACACAGTCACAGTCCCTCTCCCTCACACAGTCACAGTCCCTCTCCCTCACACAGTCACAGTCCCTCTCCCTCACACAGTCACAGTCACAGTCCATCTCCCTCACACAGTCACAGTCCCTCTCCCTCACACAGTCACAGTCCCTCTCCCTCACACAGTCACAGTCACAGTCGGAGTCCCTCTCCCTCACACAGTCACAGTCCCTCTCCCTCACACAGTCACATTCACAATCACAGTCACAGTCCCTTTCCCTCACACAGTCACAGTCCCTCTCCCTCACACAGTCACAGTCCCTCTCCCTCACACAGTCACAGTCCCTCTCCCTCACACAGTCACAGTCCCTCTCCCTCACACAGTCACAGTCAAGGTCGGAGTCCCTCTCCCTCACACAGTCACAGTCCCTCTCCCTCACATAGTCACAGTCACAGTCCCTCACACAGTCACTGTCACAGTCCCTCTCCCTCACACAGTCACAGTCACAGTCCCTCTCCCTCACACAGTCACAGTCACAGTCCCTCTCCCTCACACAGTCACAGTCACAGTCCCTCTCCCTCACACAGTCACAGTCACAGTCGCTCTCCCTCACACAGTCACAGTCCCTCTCCCTCACACAGTCACAGTCACAGTCACAGTCCCTCTCCCTCACACAGTCACAGTGCCTCTCCCTCACACAGTCACAGTCACAGTCGCTCTCCCTCTCCCTTACACAGTCACAGTCAAAGTCCCTCTCCCTCACACAGTCACAGTCACAGTCCCTCTCCCTCACACAGTCACAGTCACAGTCCCTCTCCCTCACACAGTCACAGTCACATTCCCTCTCCCTCACACAGTCACAGTCCCTTTCCCTCACACAGTCACAGTCCATCTCCCTCACACAGTCACAGTCACAGTCACAGTCCCTCTCCCTCACACAGTCACAGTCACAGTCCCTCTCCCTCACACAGTCACAGTCACAGTCACAGTCCCTCTCCCTCATACAGTCACAGTCCCTCTCCCTCACACAGTCACAGTCACAGTCCCACTCCCTCACACAGTCACAGTCACAGTCCCTCTCCCTCACACAGTCACAGTCACAGTCCCTCTCCCTCACACAGTAAGAGTCACAGTCACAGTCCCTCTCCCTCACACAGTAAGAGTCACAGTCACAGTCCCTCTCCCTCACACAGTGACAGTCACAGTCACAGTCCCTCTCCCTCACACAGTCACAGTCACAGTCCCTCTCCCTCACACAGTAAGAGTCACAGTCACAGTCCCTCTCCCTCACACAGTAAGAGTCACAGTCACAGTCCCTCTCCCTCACACAGTGACAGTCACAGTCACAGTCCCTCTCCCTCACACAGTCACCGTCACAGTCACAGTCCCTCTCCCTCACACAGTGACAGTCACAGTCACAGTCCCTCTCCCTCACACAGTCACAGTCACAGTCACAGTCCCTCTCCCTCACACAGTAAGAGTCACAGTCACAGTCCGTCTCCCTCACACAGTGACAGTCACAGTCACAGTCCCTCTCCCTCACACAGTCAGTCACAGTCCCTCTCCCTCACACAGTGACAGTCACAGTCACAGTCCCTCTCCCTCACACAGTGACAGTCACAGTCACAGTCCCTCTCCCTCACACAGTCACCGTCACAGTCACAGTCCCTCTCCCTCACACAGTAAGAGTCACAGTCACAGTCCCTCTCCCTCACACAGTGACAGTCACAGTCACAGTCCCTCTCCATCATAAAGTCACAGTCACAGTCACAGTCCCTCTCCCTCACACAGTAAGAGTCACAGTCACAGTCCCTCTCCCTCACACAGTCAGTCACAGTCCCTCTCCCTCACACAGACACAGTCCCTCTCCCTCACAGAGTCACAGTCCCTATCCCTCACACAGTCACAGTCCGTCTCCCTCACACAGTGACAGTCACAGTCACAGTCCCTCTCCCTCACACAGTCAGTCACAGTCCCTCTCCCTCACACAGACACAGTCCCTCTCCCTCACAGAGTCACAGTCCCTATCCCTCACACAGTCACAGTCCTTCTCCCTCACACAGTCACAGTCACATTTACAGTCCCTCTCCCTCACACAGTCAGAGTCACAGTCCCTCTCCCTCACACAGTCACAGTCCCTCTCGCTCACACAGTCCCTCACAGTCACAGTCCCTCTCCCTCACACAGTCCCTCACAGTCACAGTCACAGTCCCTTTCCCTCACACAGTCACAGTCACAGTCCCTCTCCCTCACACAGTCACAGTCACAGTCCCTCTCCCTCACACAGTCACAGTCACAGTCCCTCTCCCTCACACTGTCACAGTCACAGTCCCTCTCCCTCACACAGTCACAGTCTTAGTCCCTCTCCCTCACACTGTCACAGTCACAGTCACAGTCCCTCTCCCTCACACAGTCACAGTCACAGTCACAGTCACAGTCCCTCTCCCTCACACAGTCACAGTCACAGTCACAGTCCCTCTCCCTCACACAGTCAGTCACTGTCCCTCTCCCTCACACAGTCACAGTCACAGTCCCTCTCCCTCACACAGTCACAGTCACAGTACCTCTTCCTCACACAGTCACAGTCACAGTCCCTCTCCCTCACACAGTCACAGTCACAGTCCCTCTCCCTCACACTGTCACAGTCACAGTCACAGTCCCTCTCCCTCACACAGTCACAGTCACAGTCACAGTCCCTCTCCCTCACACAGTCACAGTCACAGTCCCTCTCCCTCACACAGTCACAGTCACAGTCCCTCTCCCTCACACAGTCACAGTCACAGTCCCTCTCCCTCACACAGTCAGTCACTGTCCCTCTCCCTCACACAGTCACTGTCACTCTCCCTCACACAGACACAGTCCCTCTCCCTCACAGAGTCACAGTCCTTCTCCCTCACACAGTCACAGTCACAGTCACAGTCCCTCTCCTTCACACAGTCACAGTCACAGTCCCTCTCCCTCACATAGTCACAGTCCCTCTCCCTCACACAGTCACAGTCACAGTCCCTCTCCCTCACACAGTCACAGTCACAGTCCCTCTCCCTCACACAGTCACAGTCACAGTCCCTCTCCCTCACACAGTCACAGTCACAGTCACAGTCCCTCTCCCTCACACAATCACAGTCACAGTCCCTCTCCCTCACACAGTCACAGTCACAGTCCCTCTCCCTCACACAGTCACAGTCACAGTCCCTCTCCCTCACACAGTCACAGTCCCTCTACCTCACACAGTCACAGTCCCTCTCCCTCACACAGTCACAGTCACAGTCACAGTCACAGTCCCTCTCCCTCACACAGTCACAGTCCCTCTCCCTCACACAGTCACAGTCCCTCTACCTCACACAGTCACAGTCCCTCTCCCTCACACAGTCACAGTCACAGTCACAGTTCCTCTCCCTCACACAGTCACAGTCCCTCTCCCTCACACAGTCACAGTCCCTCGCCCTCACACAGTCACAGTCCCTCTCCCTCACACAGTCACAGTCCCTCTCTCTCACACAGTCACAGTCACAGTCCCTCTCCCTCACACAGTCACAGTCACAGTCCCTCTCCCTCACACAGTCACAGTCACAGTCCCTCTCCCTCACACAGTCACAGTCACAGTCCCTCTCCCTCACACAGTCACAGTCACAATTCCTCTCCCTCACACAGTCACAGTCCCTCGCCCTCACAAAGTCACAGTCCCTCTCCCTCACACAGTCACAGTCCCTCTCCCTCACACAGTCACAGTCCCTCTCCCTCACACAGTCACAGCTCCTCTCCCTCACACAGTCAAAGTCCCTCTCCCTCACACAGTCACAGTCACAGTCCCTCTCCCTGACACAGTCACAGACACAGTCACAGTCACAGTCCCTCTCCCTCACACAGTTACAGTCACAGTCACAGTCCCTCTCCCTCACAAAGTCACAGAAACAGTCACAGTCACAGTCCCTCTCCCTCACACAGTTACAGTCACAGTCACAGTCCCTCTCCCTCACACAAGCACAGTCACAGTCACAGTCACAGTCCCTCTCCCTCACAAAGTCACAGTCACAGTCCCTCTCCCTCACACGGTAACAGTCACAGTCACAGTCCCTCTCCCTCACACAGTGACAGTCACAGTCACAGTCACAGTCACAGTCCCTCTCCCTCACACAGTGACAGTCACAGTCACAGTCACAGTCCCTGTCCCTCACACTGTCACAGTCACAGTCACAGTCCCTCTCCCTCACACAGTCAGTTACAATCCCTCTCCCTCACACAGTCACAGTCCCTCTCCCTCACACAGTCACAGTCCCTCTCCCTCACACAGACAAAGTCCCTCTCCCTCACAGAGTCACAGTCCCTCTCCCTCACACAGTCACAGTCCCTCTCCCTCACACAGTCACAGTCACAGTCACAGTCCCTCTCCCTCACACAGTCACAGTCCCTCTCCCTCACACAGTCACAGTCCTTCTCCCTCACACAGTCACAGTCCCTCTCCTTCACACAGTCACAGTCACAGTCACAGTCCCTCTCCCTCACACAGTCACAGTCACAGTCCCTCTCCCTCACACAGTCACAGTCACTGACCATCTCCCTCACACAGTCCCTCACAGTCACAGTCACAGTCACAGTCCCTCTCCCTCATACAGTCCCTCACAGTCACAGTCACAGTCCCTCTCCCTCACACAGTCCCTCACAGTCACAGTCACAGTCCCTCTAACTCACACAGTCCCTCACAGTCACAGTCACAGTCCCTCTCCCTCACACAGTCCCTCACAGTCACAGTCCCTCACCCTCACACAGTCACAGTCACAGTCACAGTCCCTCTCCCTCACACAGTCACAGTCACAGTCCCTCTCCCTCACCCAGTCCCTCACAGTCACAGTCACAGTCCCTCTCCCTCACACAGTGCCTCACAGTCACAGTCACAGTCCCTCTCCCTCAAACAGTCCCTCACAGTCACAGTCACAGTCCCTCTCCCTCACAAAGTCCCTCACAGTCACAGTCCCTCGCCCTCACACAGTCACAGTCACAGACCCTCTCCCTCACACAGACACAGTCACAGTCCCTCTCCCTCACACAGTCACAGTCACAGTCACAGTCCCTCTCCCTCACACAGTCAGTCACAGTCCCTCTCCCTCACACAGTAAGAGTCACAGTCACAGTCCCTCTCCCTCACAAAATGACAGTCACAGTCACAGTCACAGTCCCTCTCCCTCACACTGTCACAGTCACAGTCACAGTCCCTCTCCCTCACACAGTCAGTTACAATCCCTCTCCCTCACACAGTCACAGTCCCTCTCCCTCACACAGTCACAGTCCCTCTCCCTCACACAGACACAGTCCCTCTCCCTCACAGAGTCACAGTCCCTCTCCCTCACACAGTCACAGTCCCTCTCCCTCACACAGTCACAGTCACAGTCACAGTCCCTCTCCCTCACACAGTCACAGTCCCTCTCCCTCACACAGTCACAGTCCCTCTCCCTCACACAGTCACAGTCCTTCTCCCTCACACAGTCACAGTCCCTCTCCCTCACACAGTCACAGTCACAGTCACAGTCCCTCTCCCTCACACAGTCCCTCACAGTCACAGTCCTTCTCCCTCACACAGTCACAGTCACAGTCCCTCTCCCTCACACAGTCACAGTCACTGACCCTCTCCCTCACACAGTCCCTCACAGTCACAGTCACAGTCACAGTCCCTCTCCCTCATACAGTCCCTCACAGTCACAGTCACAGTCCCTCTCCCTCACACAGTGCCTCACAGTCACAGTCACAGTCCCTCTCCCTCACACAGTCCCTCACAGTCACAGTCACAGTCCCTCTCCCTCACACAGTCCCTCACAGTCACAGTCACAGTCCCTCTCCCTCACACAGTCCCTCACAGTCACAGTCACAGTCCCTCTCCCTCACACAGTCCCTCACAGTCACAGTCCCTCACCCTCACACAGTCACAGTCACAGTCCCTCTCCCTCACTCAGTCACAGTCACAGTCCCTCTCCCTCACACAGTCCCTCACAGTCACAGTCACAGTCCCTCTCCCTCATACAGTCCCTCACAGTCACAGTCACAGTCCCTCTCCCTCACCCAGTCCCTCAGAGTCAAAGTCACAGTCCCTCTCCCTCACACAGTGCCTCACAGTCACAGTCACAGTCCCTCTCCCTCACACAGTCCCTCACAGTCACAGTCACAGTCCCTCTCCATCACACAGTCCCTCACAGTCACAGTCACAGTCCCTCTCCCTCACAAAGTCCCTCACAGTCACAGTCCCTCGCCCTCACACAGTCACAGTCACAGACACTCTCCCTCACACAGACACAGTCACAGTCCCTCTCCCTCACACAGTCACAGTCCCTCTCCCTCACACAGTCACAGTCCCTCTACCTCACACAGTCACAGTCCCTCTCCCTCACACAGTCAGAGTCACAGTCCCTCTCCCTCACACTGTCACAGTCACAGTCCCTCTCCCTCACACAGTCACAGTGGCTCTCCCTCACACAGTCACAGTCACAGTCCCTCTCCCTCACACAGTCACAGTCACAGTCCCTCTCCCTCACACAGTCACAGTCACAGTCCATCTCCCTCACACAGTCACAGTCCATCTCCCTCACACAGTCACAGTCCCTCTCCCTAACACAGTCACAGTCCCTTTCCCTCACACAGTCACAGTCCCTCTCCCTCACACAGTCACAGTCCCTCTGCCTCACACAGTCACAGTCCCTCTCCCTCACACAGTCACAGTCCCTCACACAGTCACAGTCACAGTCCCTCTCCCTCACACAGTCACAGTCACAGTACCTCTCCCTCACACAGTCACAGTCCCTCTCCCTCACACAGTCACAGTCACAGTCACAGTCCCTCTCCCTCACACAGTCACAGTCCCTCTCCCTCACACAGTCACAGTCCCTCTCCCTCACACTGTCACAGTCACAGTCCCTCTCCCTCACACAGTCACAGTCGCTCTCTCTCACACAGTCACAGTCACAGTCCCTCTCCCTCACACAGTCACAGTCACAGTCCCTCTCCCTCACACAGTCACAGTCACAGTCCATCTCCCTCACACAGTCACAGTCCCTCTCCCTCACACAGTCACAGTCCCTCTCCCTAACACAGTCACAGTCCCTTTCCCTCACACAGTCACAGTCCCTCTCCCTCACACAGTCACAGTCCCTCTCCCTCACACAGTCACAGTCCCTCTCCCTCACACAGTCACAGTCCCTCTCCCTCACACAGTCACAGTCACAGTCCCTCTCCCTCACACAGTCACAGTCACAGTACCTCTCCCTCACACAGTCACAGTCCCTCTCCCTCACACAGTCACAGTCACAGTCACAGTCCCTCTCCCTCACACAGTCACAGTCCCTCTCCCTCACACAGTCACAGTCCCTCTCCCTCACACAGTCACAGTCACAGTCCCTCTCCCTCACACAGTCACAGTCCCTCTCCCTCACACAGTCGCAGTCATAGTCACAGTCACATTCCCTCTCCCTCACACAGTCACAGTCCCTCTCCCTCACACAGTCACAGTCCCTCTCCCTCACACAGTCACAGTCGCAGTCCCTCTCCCTCACACAGTCACAGTCCCTCTCCCTCACACAGTCACAGTCCCTCTCCCTCACACAGACACAGTCACAGTCACAGTCGCTCTCCCTCCCACAGTCACAGTCACAGTCCCTCTCCCTCACACAGTCACAGTCACAGTCGCTCTCCCTCCCACAGTCACAGTCACAGTCCCTCTCCCTCACACAGTCACAGTCACAGTCACAGTCACAGTCCCTCACACAGTCCCAGTCCCTCTCCCTCACACAGGCCCTCTCCCTCACACAGTCACAGTCCCTCTCCCTCACACAGTCACAGTCACAGTCACAGTTCCTTTCCCTCACACAGTCACAGTCACAGTCCCTCTCCCTCACACAGTCACAGTCACAGTCCCTCTCCCTCTCCCTCACATAGTCACAGTCCCTCCGGCTCACACAGTCACAGTCACAGTCACAATCACAGTCCCTCTCCCTCACACAGTCACAGTCACAGTCCCTCTCCCTCACACGGTCACCGTCCCTCTCCCTCACACAGTCACAGTCTCTCCCCCTCACACAGTCACAGTCACAATCCCCTCTCCCTCACACAGACACAGTCACAGTCCCTCTCCCTCACACAGTCACAGTCCCTCTCCCTCACACAGTCACAGTCCCTCTCCCTCACACAGACACAGTCCCTCTCCCTCACAGAGTCACAGTCCCTCTCCCTCACACAGTCACAGTCCCTCTCCCTCACACAGTCACAGTCACAGTCACAGTCCCTCTCCCTCACACAGTCACAGTCCCTCTCCCTCACACAGTCACAGTCCCTCTCCCTCACACAGTCACAGTCCTTCTCCCTCACACAGTCACAGTCCCTCTCCCTCACACAGTCACAGTCACAGTCACAGTCCCTCTCCCTCACACAGTCCCTCACAGTCACAGTCCATCTCCCTCACACAGTCACAGTCACAGTCCCTCTCCCTCACACAGTCACAGTCACTGACCCTCTCCCTCACACAGTCCCTCACAGTCACAGTCACAGTCACAGTCCCTCTCCCTCATACAGTCCCTCACAGTCACAGTCACAGTCCCTCTCCCTCACACAGTGCCTCACAGTCACAGTCACAGTCCCTCTCCCTCACACAGTCCCTCACAGTCACAGTCACAGTCCCTCTCCCTCACACAGTCCCTCACAGTCACAGTCACAGTCCCTCTCCCTCACACAGTCCCTCACAGTCACAGTCACAGTCCCTCTCCCTCACACAGTCCCTCACAGTCACAGTCCCTCACCCTCACACAGTCACAGTCACAGTCACAGTCCCTCTCCCTCACTCAGTCACAGTCACAGTCCCTCTCCCTCACACAGTCCCTCACAGTCACAGTCACAGTCCCTCTCCCTCATACAGTCCCTCACAGTCACAGTCACAGTCCCTCTCCCTCACCCAGTCCCTCAGAGTCACAGTCACAGTCCCTCTCCCTCACACAGTGCCTCACAGTCACAGTCACAGTCCCTCTCCCTCACACAGTCCCTCACAGTCACAGTCACAGTCCCTCTCCATCACACAGTCCCTCACAGTCACAGTCACAGTCCCTCTCCCTCACAAAGTCCCTCACAGTCACAGTCCCTCGCCCTCACACAGTCACAGACACTCTCCCTCACACAGACACAGTCACAGTCCCTCTACCTCACACAGTCACAGTCCCTCTCCCTCACACAGTCAGAGTCACAGTCCCTCTCCCTCACACTGTCACAGTCGCTCTCCCTCACACAGTCACAGTCACAGTCCCTCTCCTTCACACAGTCACAGTCACAGTCCCTCTCCCTCACACAGTCACAGTCACAGTCCATCTCCCTCACACAGTCACAGTCCCTCTCCCTCACACAGTCACAGTCCCTCTCCCTAACACAGTCACAGTCCCTCTCCCTCACACAGTCACAGTCCCTCTCCCTCACACAGTCACAGTCCCTCTCCCTCACACAGTCACAGTCCCTCTCCCTCACACAGTCACAGTCACAGTCCCTCTCCCTCACACAGTCACAGTCACAGTACCTCTCCCTCACACAGTCACAGTCCCTCTCCCTCACACAGTCACAGTCCCTCTCCCTCACACAGTCACAGTCCCTCTCCCTCACACTGTCACAGTCACAGTCCCTCTCCCTCACACAGTCACAGTCGCTCTCCCTCACACAGTCACAGTCACAGTCCCTCTCCCTCACACAGTCACAGTCACAGTCCCTCTCCCTCACACAGTCACAGTCACAGTCCATCTCCCTCACACAGTCACAGTCCCTCTCCCTCACACAGTCACAGTCCCTCTCCCTAACACAGTCACAGTCCCTTTCCCTCACACAGTCACAGTCCCTCTCCCTCACACAGTCACAGTCCCTCTCCCTCACACAGTCACAGTCCCTCTCCCTCACACAGTCACAGTCCCTCTCCCTCACACAGTCACAGTCCCTCTCCCTCACACAGTCACAGTCACAGTACCTCTCCCTCACACAGTCACAGTCCCTCTCCCTCACACAGTCACAGTCACAGTCACAGTCCCTCTCCCTCACACAGTCACAGTCCCTCTCCCTCACACAGTCACAGTCCCTCTCCCTCACACAGTCACAGTCACAGTCCCTCTCCCTCACACAGTCACAGTCACAGTCCATCTCCCTCACACAGTCACAGTCCCTCTCCCTCACACAGTCACAGTCCCTCTCCCTCACACAGTCACAGTCACAGTCGGAGTCCCTCTCCCTCACACAGTCACAGTCCCTCTCCCTCACACAGTCACATTCACAATCACAGTCACAGTCCCTTTCCCTCACACAGTCACAGTCCCTCTCCCTCACACAGTCACAGTCCCTCTCCCTCACACAGTCACAGTCCCTCTCCCTCACACAGTCACAGTCCCTCTCCCTCACACAGTCACAGTCAAGGTCGGAGTCCCTCTCCCTCACACAGTCACAGTCCCTCTCCCTCACATAGTCACAGTCACAGTCCCTCACACAGTCACTGTCACAGTCCCTCTCCCTCACACAGTCACAGTCACAGTCCCTCTCCCTCACACAGTCACAGTCACAGTCCCTCTCCCTCACACAGTCAAAGTCCCTCTCCCTCACACAGTCACAGTCACAGTCGCTCTCCCTCACACAGTCACAGTCCCTCTCCCTCAGACAGTCACAGTCACAGTCACAGTCCCTCTCCCTCACACAGTCACAGTGCCTCTCCCTCACACAGTCACAGTCACAGTCGCTCTCCCTCTCCCTTACACAGTCACAGTCAAAGTCCCTCTCCCTCACACAGTCACAGTCACAGTCCCTCTCCCTCACACAGTCACAGTCACAGTCCCTCTCCCTCACACAGTCACAGTCACATTCCCTCTCCCTCACACAGTCACAGTCCCTTTCCCTCACACAGTCACAGTCCATCTCCCTCACACAGTCACAGTCACAGTCACAGTCCCTCTCCCTCACACAGTCACAGTCACAGTCCCTCTCCCTCACACAGTCACAGTCACAGTCACAGTCCCTCTCCCTCATACAGTCACAGTCCCTCTCCCTCACACAGTCACAGTCACAGTCACAGTCCCTCTCCCTCACACAGTCACAGTCACAGTCACAGTCCTTCTCTCTCACACAGTCACAGTCACAGTCCCTCTCCCTCACACAGTCACAGTCACAGTCACAGTCCCTCTCCCTCACACAGTCACAGTCACAGTCCCTCTCCCTCACACAGACAGTCACAGTCACAGTCCCTCTCCCTCACACAGTCACAGTCACAGTCACAGTCCCTCTCCCTCATACAGTCACAGTCCCTCTCCCTCACACAGTCACAGTCACAGTCACAGTCCCTCTCCCTCACACAGTCACAGTCACAGTCACAGTCCCTCTCCCTCACACAGTCACAGTCACAGTCACAGTCACAGTCCCTCTCCCTCACAGTCACAGTCACAGTCCCTTTCCCTCACACAGTCACAGTCACAGTCCCTCTCCCTCACACAGTCACAGTCACAGTCCCTCTCCCTCACACAGTCACAGTCACAGTCACAGTCCCTCTCCCTCACACAGTCACAGTCACAGTCACAGTCACAGTCCCTCTCCCTCATACAGTCACAGTCCCTCTCCCTCACACAGTCACAGTCACAGTCACAGTCCCTCTCCCTCATACAGTCACAGTCCCTCTCCCTCACACCGTCACAGTCCCTCTCCCTCACACAGTCACAGTCCCTCTCCCTCAACAGTCACAGTCCCTCTCCCTCACACAGTCACAGTCACAGTCCCTCACAGAGTCACAGTCCCTCTCCCTCACACAGTCATAGTCCTTCTCCCTCACACAGTCACAGTCACAGTCCTCCTCCCTCACACAGTCACAGTCACAGTCCCTCTCCCTCACACAGTCACAGTCACAGTCACAGTCCCTCTCCCTCACACAGTCACAGTCACAGTCACAGTCCCTCTCCCTCACACAGTCACAGTCACATTCCCTCTCCCTCACACAGTCACAGTCACAGTCACAGTCCCTCTCCCTCACACAGTCACAGTCCCTCTCCCTCACACAGTCACAGTCCCTCTCCCTCACACAGTCACAGTCACAGTCACAGTCCCTCTCCCTCACACAGTCACAGTCACAGTCCCTCTCGCTCACACAGTCACAGTCACAGTCCCTCTCCCGAACACAGTCACAGTCACAGTCACAGTCCCTCTCCCTCACACAGTCACAGTCCCTCTCCCTCTCACAGTCACAGTCCCTCTCCCTCACACAGTCACAGTCACAGTCACAGTCCCTCTCCCTCACACAGTCACAGTCACAGTCCCTCTCGCTCACACAGTCACAGTCACAGTCCCTCTCCCGAACACAGTCACAGTCCGTCTCCCTCACACAGTCAAAGTCCCTCTCCCTCACACAGTCACAGTCACAGTCCCTCTCCCTGACACAGTCACAGTCACAGTCCCTCTCCCTCACACAGTCACAGTCACAGTCAAAGTCCCTCTCCCTCACACAGTCACAGTCACAGTCCCTCTCCCTGACACAGTCACAGTCACAGCCCCTCTCCCTCACACAGTCACAGTCACAGTCCCACTCCCTCACACAGTGACAGTCACAGTCCCTCTCGCTCACACAGTCACAGTCACAGTCCCTCTCCCTCACACAGTCACAGTCCCTCTACCTCACACAGTCACAGTCCCTCTCCCTCACACAGTCAAAGTCCCACTACCTCACACAGTCACAGTCCCACTCCCTCACACAGTGACAGTCACAGTCCCTCTCGCTCACACAGTCACAGTCACAGTCCCTCTCCCTCACACAGTCACAGTCCCTCTACCTCACACAGTCACAGTCCCTCTACCTCACACAGTCACAGTCCCACTCCCTCACACAGTGACAGTCACAGTCCCTCTCCCTCACACAGTCACAGTCACAGTCACAGTCCCTCTCCCTCACACAGTCACAGTCACAGTCCCTCTCCCTCACACAGTCACAGTCACAGTCCCTGTCCCTCGCACAGTAAGAGTCACAGTCCCTCTCCCTCACACAGTCACAGTCACAGTCCCTCTCCCTCACACAGTCACAGTCACAGTCCCTCTCCCTCACACAGTCACAGTCACAGTCCCTCTCCCTCACACAGTGACAGTCACAGTCACAGTCACAGTCCCTCTCCCTCACACAGTCACAGTCACAGTCACAGCCCCTCTCCCTCACACAGTCACAGTCCCTCTCCCTCACACAGACACAGTCCCTCTCCCTCACAGAGTCACAGTCCCTCTCCCTCACACAGTCATAGTCCTTCTCCCTCACACAGTCACAGTCACAGTCCCTCTCCCTCACACAGTCACAGTCACAGTCACAGTCCCTCTCCCTCACACAGTCACAGTCACAGTCCCTCTCCCTCACACAGTCACAGTCCCTCTCCCTCACACAGTCACAGTCACAGTCCCTCTCCCTCACACAGTCCCTCACAGTCACAGTCACAGTCCCTCTCCCTCACACAGTCCCTCACAGTCACAGTCCCTCTCCCTCACACAGTCACAGTAACAGTCACAGTCCCTCTCCCTCACACAGTCACAGTCACAGTCCCTCTCCCTCACACAGTCACAGTCACAGTCACAGTCCCTCTCCCTCACACAGTCACAGTCACAGTCACAGTCCCTCTCCCTCACACAGTCACAGTCCCTCTCCCTCACACAGTGACAGTCACAGTCACAGTCACATTCCCTCTCCCTCACACAGTCACAGTCACAGTCCCTCTCCCTCACACAGTCAGTCACAGTCCCTCTCCCTCACACAGTCACAGTCACAGTCCCTCTCCCTCACAGAGTCAGTCACAGTCCCTCTCCCACACACAGTCACAGTCACAGTCCCTCTCCCTCACACAGTCACAGTCACAGTCCCTCTCCCTCACACAGTCACAGTCACAGTCCCTCTCCCTCACACAGTCACAGTCCCTCACAGTCACAGTCCCTCTCCCTCACACAGTCACAGTCACAGTCCCTCTCCCTCATACAGTCCCTCACAGTCACAGTCCCTCTCCCTCACACAGTCCCTCACAGTCACAGTCCCTCTCCCTCACACAGTCCCTCACAGTCACAGTCACAGTCACAGTCCCTCTCCCTCATACAGTCCCTCACAGTCACAGTCCCTCTCCCTCACACAGTCCCTCACAGTCACAGTCACAGTCACAGTCCCTCTCCCTCATACAGTCCCTCACAGTCACAGTCCCTCTCCCTCACACAGTCCCTCACAGTCACAGTCACAGTCCCTCTCCCTCACACAGTCCCTCACAGTCACAGTCACAGTCCCTCTCCCTCACACAGTCCCTCACAGTCACAGTCACAGTCCCTCTCCCTCACACAGTCCCTCACAGTCACAGTCCCTCTCCCTCACACAGTCACAGTCACAGACCCTCTATCTCACACAGACACAGTAACAGTCCCTCTACCTCACACAGTCATAGTCACTCTCCCTCACACAGTCACAGTCCCTCTCCCTCACACAGTCACAGTCACAGTCCCTTTCACTCACACAGTCACAGTCACAGGCCATCTCGCTCACACAGTCACAGTCACAGTCCCTCTCCCTCACACAGTCACAGTCCGTCTCCCTCACACAGTCACAGTCCCTCTCCCTCACACAGTCAAAGTCCCTCTCCCTCACACAGTCACAGTCACAACCCCTCTCCCTGACACAGTCACAGTCACAGTCACAGTCCCTCTCCCTCACACAGGCAAAGTCACAGTCCCTCTCCCTCACACAGTCACAGTCACAGTCACAGTCCCTCTCCCTCACACAGTCACAGTCACAGTCCCTCTCCCTCACACAGGCACAGTCACAGTCACAAACCCTCTCCCTCACACAGTCACAGTCACAGTCCCTCTCCCTCACACAGTCACAGTCACAGTCCCTCTCCCTCACACAGTCACAGTCACAGTCCCTCTCCCCCACACAGTCACTGTCACAGTCCCTCTCCCTCACACAGTCACAGTCACAGTCACAGTCACAGTCCCTCTCGCTCACACAGTCACAGTCACAGTCCCTCTCCCTCACACAGTCACAGTCCCTCTACCTCACACAGTCACAGTCCCTCTCCCTCACACAGTCAAAGTCCCTCTCCCTCACACAGTCACAGTCACAGTCAACGTCCCTCTCCCTCACACAGTCACAGTCCCTCTCCCTCACACAGTCACAGTCCCTCTCCCTCACACAGTCACAGTCACAGTCACAGTCCCTCTCCCTCACACAGTCACAGTCACAGTCCCTCTCCCTCACACAGTCATAGTCACAGTCCCTCTCCCTCGCACAGTAAGAGTCACAGTCCCTCTCCCTCACACAGTCACAGTCACAGTCCCTCTCCCTCACACAGTCACAGTCACAGTCCCTCTCCCTCACACAGTGACAGTCACAGTCACAGTCACAGTCCCTCTCCCTCACACAGTCACAGTCACAGTCACAGCCCCTCTCCCTCTCACAGACACAGTCCCTCTCCCTCACAGAGTCACAGTCCCTCTCCCTCACACAGTCACAGTCACAGTCCCTCTCGCTCACACATTCACAGTCAAAGTCCCTCTCCCTCACACAGTCACAGTCACAGTCCCTCTCGCTCACACAGTCACAGTCACAATCCGTCTCCCTCACACAGTTACAGTCCCTCTCCCTCACACAGTCACAGTCCCTCTCCCTCACACAGTCACAGTCACAGTCACAGTCCCTCTTCCTCACACAGTCACAGTCACAGTTACAGTCCCTCTCCCTCACACAGTCACAGTCCCTCTCCCTCACACAGTCACAGTCCCTCTCCCTCACACAGTCACAGTCCCTCGCCCTCGCCCTCACACAGTCACAGTCCCTCTCCCTCACACAGTCACAGTCCCTCTCCCTCACACAGTCACAGTCACAGTCCCTCTCGGTCACACAGTCACAGTCACAGTCCCTCACCCTCACATAGTCACAGTCCCTCTCCCTCACACAGTCACAGTCACAGTCCCTCTCGGTCACACAGTCACAGTCCCTCTCGGTCACACAGTCACAGTCACAGTCCCTCTCCCTCACAGAGTCACAGTCCCTCTCCCTCACACAGTCACAGTCCCTCTCCCTCACACAGTCAAAGTCCCTCTCCCTCACACAGTCACAGTCACAGTCCCTCTCCCTGACACAGTCACAGTCCCTCTCCCTCACACAGTCACAGTCACAGTCCCTCTCCCTCACAAAGTCACAGTCACAGTCACAGTCCCTCTCCCTCACACAGTCACAGTCACAGTCACAGCCCCTCTCCCTCACACAGTCACAGTCACAGTCACAGTCCCTCTCCCTCACACAGTCACAGTCACAGTCACAGTCACAGTCCCTCTCCCTCACACAGTTACAGTCACAGTCCCTCTCCCTCACACATTCACAGTCACAGTCCCTCTCCCTCACACAGTTACAGTCACAGTCACAGTCACAGTCCCTCTCCCTCACACAGTCACAGTCAGAGTCACAGTCCCTCTCCCTCACACAGTCAGTCACAGTCCCTCTCCCTCACACAGTCACAGTCCCTCTCCCTCACACAGTCACAGTCACAGTCACAGTCCCTCTCCCTCACACAGTCACAGTCCCTCTCCCTCACACAGTCACAGTCACAGTCCCTCTCCCTCACACAGTGACAGTAGCAGTCACAGTCACAGGCCCTCTCCCTCACACAGTCACAGTCACAGTCACAGTCCCTCTCCCTCACACAGTCAGTTACAGTCCCTCTCCCTCACACAGTCACAGTCCCTCTCCCTCACACAGTCAAAGTCCCTCTCCCTCACACAGTCACAGTCACAGTCCCTCTCCCTCACACAGTCAGTTTCAGTCCCTCTCCCTCACACAGTCACAGTCCCTCTCCCTCACACAGACAAAGTCCCTCTCCCTCACAGAGTCACAGTCCCTCTCCCTCACACAGTCACAGTCCCTCTCCCTCACACAGTCACAGTCACAGTCACAGTCCCTCTCCCTCACACAGTCACAGTCCCTCTCCCTCACACAGTCACAGTCCCTCTCCCTCACACAGTCACAGTCCCTCTCCCTCACAGTCACAGTCACAGTCCCTCTCCCTCACACAGTCCCTCACAGTCACAGTCCCTCTCCCTCACACAGTCACAGTCACAGTCCCTCTCCCTCACACAGTCACAGTCACTGTCCCTCTCCCTCACTCAGTCCCTCACAGTCACAGTCACAGTCACAGTCCCTCTCGCTCATACAGTCCCTCACAGTCACAGTCACAGTCCCTCTCCCTCACACAGTGCCTCACAGTCACAGTCACAGTCCCTCTCCCTCACACAGTCCCTCACAGTCACAGTCACAGTCCCTCTCCCTCACACAGTCCCTCACAGTCACAGTCACAGTCCCTCTCCCTCACACAGTCCCTCACAGTCACAGTCACAGTCCCTCTCCCTCACACAGTCCCTCACAGTCACAGTCCCTCTCCCTCACACAGTCACAGTCACAGTCCCTCTCCCTCACACAGTCCCTCACAGTCACAGTCACAGTCCCTCTCCCTCACACAGTCCCTCACAGTCACAGTCCCTCGCCCTCAGACAGTCACAGTCACAGACCCTCTCCCTCACACAGTCACAGTCCCTCTCCCTCACACAGTCACAGTCCCTCTCCCTCACACAGTCACAGTCACAGTCCCTCTACCTCACACAGTCACAGTCCCTCTCCCTCACACAGTCACAGTCACAGTCACAGTCCCTCTCCCTCACACAGTCACAGTCCCTCTCCCACACACAGGCACAGTCACAGTCCCTCTCCCTCACACAGTCACAGTCACAGTCCCTCTCCCTCACACAGTCACAGTCACAGTCCCTCTCCCTCACACAGTCACAGTCCCTCACAGTCACAGTCCCTCTCCCTCACACAGTCACAGTCACAGTCCCTCTCCCTCATACAGTCCCTCACAGTCACAGTCCCTCTCCCTCACACAGTCCCTCACAGTCACAGTCCCTCTCCCTCACACAGTCCCTCACAGTCACAGTCACAGTCACAGTCCCTCTCCCTCATACAGTCCCTCACAGTCACAGTCCCTCTCCCTCACACAGTCCCTCACAGTCACAGTCACAGTCACAGTCCCTCTCCCTCATACAGTCCCTCACAGTCACAGTCCCTCTCCCTCACACAGTCCCTCACAGTCACAGTCCCTCTCCCTCACACAGTCCCTCACAGTCACAGTCACAGTCCCTCTCCCTCACACAGTCCCTCACAGTCACAGTCACAGTCCCTCTCCCTCACACAGTCCCTCACAGTCACAGTCCCTCTCCCTCACACAGTCACAGTCACAGACCCTCTATCTCACACAGACACAGTAACAGTCCCTCTACCTCACACAGTCATAGTCACTCTCCCTCACACAGTCACAGTCCCTCTCCCTCACACAGTCACAGTCACAGTCCCTTTCACTCACACAGTCACAGTCACAGGCCATCTCGCTCACACAGTCACAGTCACAGTCCCTCTCCCTCACACAGTCACAGTCCGTCTCCCTCACACAGTCACAGTCCCTCTCCCTCACACAGTCAAAGTCCCTCTCCCTCACACAGTCACAGTCACAACCCCTCTCCCTGACACAGTCACAGTCACAGTCACAGTCCCTCTCCCTCACACAGGCAAAGTCACAGTCCCTCTCCCTCACACAGTCACAGTCACAGTCACAGTCCCTCTCCCTCACACAGTCACAGTCACAGTCCCTCTCCCTCACACAGGCACAGTCACAGTCACAAACCCTCTCCCTCACACAGTCACAGTCACAGTCCCTCTCCCTCACACAGTCACAGTCACAGTCCCTCTCCCTCACACAGTCACAGTCACAGTCCCTCTCCCCCACACAGTCACTGTCACAGTCCCTCTCCCTCACACAGTCACAGTCACAGTCACAGTCACAGTCCCTCTCGCTCACACAGTCACAGTCCCTCTCCCTCACACAGTCACAGTCCCTCTACCTCACACAGTCACAGTCCCTCTCCCTCACACAGTCAAAGTCCCTCTCCCTCACACAGTCACAGTCACAGTCAACGTCCCTCTCCCTCACACAGTCACAGTCCCTCTCCCTCACACAGTCACAGTCCCTCTCCCTCACACAGTCACAGTCACAGTCACAGTCCCTCTCCCTCACACAGTCACAGTCACAGTCCCTCTCCCTCACACAGTCATAGTCACAGTCCCTCTCCCTCGCACAGTAAGAGTCACAGTCCCTCTCCCTCACACAGTCACAGTCACAGTCCCTCTCCCTCACTCAGTCACAGTCACAGTCCCTCTCCCTCACACAGTGACAGTCACAGTCACAGTCACAGTCCCTCTCCCTCACACAGTCACAGTCACAGTCACAGCCCCTCTCCCTCTCACAGACACAGTCCCTCTCCCTCACAGAGTCACAGTCCCTCTCCCTCACACAGTCACAGTCACAGTCCCTCTCGCTCACACATTCACAGTCAAAGTCCCTCTCCCTCACACAGTCACAGTCACAGTCCCTCTCGCTCACACAGTCACAGTCACAATCCGTCTCCCTCACACAGTTACAGTCCCTCTCCCTCACACAGTCACAGTCCCTCTCCCTCACACAGTCACAGTCACAGTCACAGTCCCTCTTCCTCACACAGTCACAGTCACAGTTACAGTCCCTCTCCCTCACACAGTCACAGTCCCTCTCCCTCACACAGTCACAGTCCCTCTCCCTCACACAGTCACAGTCCCTCGCCCTCGCCCTCACACAGTCACAGTCCCTCTCCCTCACACAGTCACAGTCCCTCTCCCTCACACAGTCACAGTCACAGTCCCTCTCGGTCACACAGTCACAGTCACAGTCCCTCTCCCTCACACAGTCACAGTCCCTCTCCCTCACACAGTCACAGTCACAGTCCCTCTCGGTCACACAGTCACAGTCACAGTCCCTCTCGGTCACACAGTCACAGTCACAGTCCCTCTCCCTCACAGAGTCACAGTCCCTCTCCCTCACACAGTCACAGTCCCTCTCCCTCACACAGTCAAAGTCCCTCTCCCTCACACAGTCACAGTCACAGTCCCTCTCCCTGACACAGTCACAGTCCCTCTCCCTCACACAGTCACAGTCACAGTCCCTCTCCCTCACAAAGTCACAGTCACAGTCACAGTCCCTCTCCCTCACACAGTCACAGTCACAGTCACAGTCCCTCTCCCTCACACAGTCACAGTCACAGTCACAGTCACAGTCCCTCTCCCTCACACAGTTACAGTCACAGTCCCTCTCCCTCACACAGTCACAGTCACAGTCCCTCTCCCTCACACAGTTACAGTCACAGTCACAGTCACAGTCCCTCTCCCTCACACAGTCACAGTCAGAGTCACAGTCCCTCTCCCTCACACAGTCAGTCACAGTCCCTCTCCCTCACACAGTCACAGTCCCTCTCCCTCACACAGTCACAGTCACAGTCACAGTCCCTCTCCCTCACACAGTCACAGTCCCTCTCCCTCACACAGTCACAGTCACAGTCCCTCTCCCTCACACAGTGACAGTAGCAGTCACAGTCACAGTCCCTCTCCCTCACACAGTCACAGTCACAGTCACAGTCCCTCTCCCTCACACAGTCAGTTACAGTCCCTCTCCCTCACACAGTCACAGTCCCTCTCCCTCACACAGTCACAGTCCCTCTCCCTCACACAGTCAAAGTCCCTCTCCCTCACACAGTCACAGTCACAGTCCCTCTCCCTCACACAGTCAGTTACAGTCCCTCTCCCTCACACAGTCACAGTCCCTCTCCCTCACACAGACAAAGTCCCTCTCCCTCACAGAGTCACAGTCCCTCTCCCTCACACAGTCACAGTCCCTCTCCCTCACACAGTCACAGTCACAGTCACAGTCCCTCTCCCTCACACAGTCACAGTCCCTCTCCCTCACACAGTCACAGTCCCTCTCCCTCACACAGTCACAGTCCCTCTCCCTCACAGTCACAGTCACAGTCCCTCTCCCTCACACAGTCCCTCACAGTCACAGTCCCTCTCCCTCACACAGTCACAGTCACAGTCCCTCTCCCTCACACAGTCACAGTCACTGTCCCTCTCCCTCACTCAGTCCCTCACAGTCACAGTCACAGTCACAGTCCCTCTCGCTCATACAGTCCCTCACAGTCACAGTCACAGTCCCTCTCCCTCACACAGTGCCTCACAGTCACAGTCACAGTCCCTCTCCCTCACACAGTCCCTCACAGTCACAGTCACAGTCCCTCTCCCTCACACAGTCCCTCACAGTCACAGTCACAGTCCCTCTCCCTCACACAGTCCCTCACAGTCACAGTCACAGTCCCTCTCCCTCACACAGTCCCTCACAGTCACAGTCCCTCTCCCCCACACAGTCACAGTCACAGTCCCTCTCCCTCACACAGTCCCTCACAGTCACAGTCACAGTCCCTCTCCCTCACACAGTCCCTCACAGTCACAGTCCCTCGCCCTCACACAGTCACAGTCACAGACCCTCTCCCTCACACAGTCACAGTCCCTCTCCCTCACACAGTCACAGTCCCTCTCCCTCACACAGTCACAGTCACAGTCCCTCTACCTCACACAGTCACAGTCCCTCTCCCTCACACAGTCACAGTCACAGTCACAGTCCCTCTCCCTCACACAGTCACAGTCAAAGTCACAGTCCCTCTCCCTCACACAGTCACAGTCACAGTCACAGTCCCTCTCCCTCACACAGTCACAGTCCCTCTCCCTCACACAGGCCCTCTCCCTCACACAGTCACAGTCTCTCTTCCTCACACAGTCACAGTCACAGTCCCTCTCCCTCACACAGTCACAGTCACAGTCCCTCTCCCTCACACGGTCACCGTCCCTCTCCCTCACACAGTCACAGTCTCTCCCCCTCACACAGTCACAGTCACAATCCCTCTCCCTCACACGGTCACCGTCCCTCTCCCTCACACAGTCACAGTCTCTCCCCCTCACACAGACACAGTCACAGTCACAGTCCCTCTCCCTCACACAGTCACAGTCCCTCTCCCTCACACAGTCACAGTCCCTCTCCCTCACACAGTCACAGTCACAGTCCCTCTCCCTCACACAGTCACAGTCCCTCTCCCTCACACAGTCACAGTCACAGTCCCTCTCCCTCACACGGTCACCGTCCCTCTCCCTCACACAGTCACAGTCTCTCCCCCTCACACAGACACAGTCACAGTCACAGTCCCTCTCCCTCACACAGTCACAGTCACAGTCCCTCTCCCTCACACAGTAAGAGTCACAGTCACAGTCCCTCTCCCTCACACAGTGACAGTCACAGTCACAGTCCCTCTCCCTCACACAGTCACAGTCCCTCTCCCTCACACAGTCCCAGTCCATCTCCCTCACACAGTCACAGTCACAGTCCCTCTCCCTCACACAGTCACAGTCACAGTCCCTCTCGCTCACACAGTCCCTCACAGTCACACTCCCTCTCCCTCACACAGTCCCTCACAGTCACAGTCACAGTCCCTCTCCCTCACACAGTCCCTAACAGTCACAGTCACAGTCCCTCTCCCTCACAGAGTCACAGTCACAGTCCCTCTCCCTCACACAGTCACAGTCACAGTCCCTCTCCCTCACACAGTCACAGTACCAGTCCCTCTCCCTCACACAGTCACAGTCACAGTCACAGTCCCTCTCCCTCACACAGTAAGAGTCACAGTCACAGTCCCTCTCCCTCACACAGTCACAGTCACAGTCACAGTCCCTCTCACTCCCACAGTCACAGTCACAGTCACAGTCCCTCTCCCTCACACAGTCACAGTCACAGTCACAGTCCCTCTCCCTCACACAGTCACAGTCCCTCTCCCTCACACAGTCACAGTCCCTCTCCCTCACACAGACAAAGTCCCTCTCCCTCACACAGACAAAGTCCCTCTCCCTCACACAGACAAAGTCCCTCTCCCTCACAGAGTCACAGTCCCTCTCCCTCACACAGTCACAGTCCCTCTCCCTCACACAGTCAAAGTCCCTCTCACTCACACAGTCACAGTCCCTCTCACTCACACAGTCACAGTCCGTCTCCCTCACACGGTCACAGTCCCTCTCCCTCACACAGTCACAGTCACAGTCCCTCTCCCTCACAGTCACAGTCACAGTCCCTCTCCCTCACACAGACAAAGTCCCTCTCCCTCACAGAGTCACAGTCCCTCTCCCTGACACAGTCACAGTCCCTCTCACTCACACAGTCACAGTCCGTCTCCCTCACACAGTCACAGTCCCTCTCCCTCACACAGTCACAGTCACAGTCCCTCTCCCTCACAGTCACAGTCACAGTCACTCTCCCTCACACAGTCCCTCTCAGTCACAGTCCTTCTCCCTCACACAGTCACAGTCACAGTCCCTCTCCCTCACACAGTCACAGTCACTGTCCCTCTCCCTCACACAGTGCCTCACAGTCACAGTCACAGTCCCTCTCCTTCATACAGTCCCTCACAGTCACAGTCACAGTCACAGTCCCTCTCCCTCATACAGTCCCTCACAGTCACAGTCACAGTCCCTCTCCCTCACACAGTCCCTCACAGTCACAGTCACAGTCCCTCTCCCTCACACAGTGCCACACAGTCACAGTCACAGTCCCTCACACAGTCCCTCACAGTCACAGTCTCAGTCCCTCTCCCTCACACAGTCCCTCACAGTCACAGTCACAGTCCCTCTCCCTCACACAGTCCCTCACAGTCACAGTCACAGTCCCTCTCCCTCACACAGTCCCTCACAGTCACAGTCCCTCTCCCTCACACAGTCACAGTCACAGTCAAAGTCCCTCTCCCTCACACAGTCACAGTCACAGTCCCTCTCCCTCACACAGTCCCTCTCCCTCACACAGTGCCTCACAGTCACAGTCACAGTCCCTCTCCCTCACACAGTCCCTCACAGTCACAGTCACAGTCCCTCTCCCTCACACAGTCCCTCACAGTCACAGTCCCTCGCCCTCACACAGTCACAGTCACAGACCCTCTCCCTCACACAGACACAGTCACAGTCCCTCTCCCTCACACAGTCACAGTCCCTCTCCCTCACACAGTCACAGTCCCTCTCCCTCACACAGTCACAGTCACAGTCCCTCTACCTCACACAGTCACAGTCCCTCTCCCTCACACAGTCACAGTCACAGTCCCTCTCCCTCACACAGTCACAGTCACAGTCCCTCTACCTCACACAGTCACAGTCACAGTCCCTCTCCCTCACACAGTCACAGTCCCTCGCCCTCACACAGTCACAGTCCCTCGCCCTCACACAGTCACAGTCCCTCTCCCTCACACAGTCACAGTCCCTCTCCCTCACACAGTCACAGTCCCTCTCCCTCACACAGTCACAGTCCCTCGCCCTCACACAGTCACAGTCCCTCTCCCTCACACAGTCACAGTCCCTCTCCCTCACACAGTCACAGTCCTTCTCCCTCACACAGTCACAGTCCCTCTCCCTCACACAGTCACAGTCCCTCGCCCTCACACAGTCACAGTCCCTCGCCCTCACACAGTCACAGTCCCTCTCGCTCACACATTCACAGTCACAGTCCCTCTCCCTCACACAGTCACAGTCCCTCTCCCTGACACAGTCACAGTCACAGTCACAGTCCCTCTCCCTCACACAAGAAGAGTCACAGTCACAGTCCCTCTCCCTCACACAGTCACAGTCACTGTCCCTCTCCCTCACAAGGTCACAGTCACAGTCCCTCTCCCTCACACAGTAAGAGTCACAGTCACATTCCCTCTCCCTCACACAGTGACAGTCACAGTCACAGTCCCTCTCCCTCACACAGTAAGAGTCACAGTCACAGTCCGTATCCCTCACACAGTCACAGTCACAGTCACTCTCCCTCACACAGTCACAGTCACAGTCCCTCTCCCTCACACAGTCACAGTCACAGTCCCTCTCCCTCACACAGTCACAGTCACAGTCCCTCACCCTCACACAGTCAGTCACAGTCCCTCTCCCTCACACAGACACAGTCCCTCTCCCTCACAGAGTCACAGTCCCTCTCCCTCACATAGTCACAGTCACAGTCACAGTCCCTCTCCCTCACACAGTCACAGTCCCTCTCCCTCACACAGTCACAGTCCCTCTCCCTCACACAGTCACAGTCCCTCTCCCTCACACAGTCACAGTCACAGTCCCTCTCCCTCACACAGTCACAGTCCCTCTCCCTCACACAGTCACAGTCCCTCTCCCTCACACAGTCACAGTCCCTCTCCCTCACACAGTCACAGTCCCTCTCCCTCACACAGTCACAGTCACAGTCCCTCTCCCTCACACAGTCACAGTCTCTCTCCCTCACACAGTCACAGTCACAGTCCATCTCCCTCACACAGTCACAGTCCCTCTCCCTCACACAGTCACAGTCCCTCGCCCTCACACAGTCACAGTCCCTCTCCCTCACACAGTCACAGTCCCTCTCCCTCACACAGTCACAGTCCCTCTCCCTCACACAGTCACAGTCCCTCGCCCTCACACAGTCACAGTCCCTCTCCCTCACACAGTCACAGTCCCTCTCCCTCACACAGTCACAGTCACTCTCCCTCACACAGTCACAGTCCCTCTCCCTCACACAGTCACAGTCCCTCGCCCTCACACAGTCACAGTCCCTCGCCCTCACACAGTCACAGTCCCTCTCGCTCACACAGTCACAGTCACAGTCCCTCTCCCTCACACAGTCACAGTCCCTCTCCCTGACACAGTCACAGTCACAGTCACAGTCCCTCTCCCTCACACAATAAGAGTCACTGTCCCTCTCCCTCACAAGGTCACAGTCACAGTCCCTCTCCCTCACACAGTCACAGTCACTGTCCCTCTCCCTCACAAGGTCACAGTCACAGTCCCTCTCCCTCACACAGTAAGAGTCACAGTCACATTCCCTCTCCCTCACACAGTGACAGTCACAGTCACAGTCCCTCTCCCTCACACAGTAAGAGTCACAGTCACAGTCCGTATCCCTCACACAGTCACAGTCACAGTCCCTCTCCCTCACACAGTCACAGTCACAGTCCCTCTCCCTCGCACAGTCACAGTCACAGTCACAGTCCCTCTCCCTCACACAGTCACAGTCCCTCTCACTCACACAGTCACAGTCCCTCTCCCTCACACAGTCACAGTCCCTCTCCCTCACACAGTCACAGTCCCTCTCCCTCACACAGTCACAGTCCCTCTCCCTCACAAAGTAACAGTCACAATCCCTCTCCCTCACACAGTCACAGTCACAGTCCCTCTCCCTCACACAGTCACAGTCCCTCTCCCTCCCACAGTCACAGTCCCTCTCCCTCACACAGTCACAGTCCCTCTCCCTCACACAGTCACAGTCATAGTCACAGTCACAGTCCCTTTCCCTCACACAGTCACAGTCCCTCTCCCTCACACAGTCACAGTCCCTCTCCCTCACACAGTCACAGTCACAGTCCCTCTCCCTCACACAGTCACAGTCCCTCTCCCTCACACAGTCACAGTCACAGTCTCTCTCCCTCACACAGTCACAGTCACAGTCCATCTCACTCACACAGTCACAGTCACAGTCACAGTCCCTCTCCCTCACACAGTCACAGTCACAGTCACAGTCCCTCTCCCTCACACAGTAAGAGTCACAGTCACAGTCCCTCTCCCTCACACAGTCACAGTCACAGTCACAGTCCCTCTCCCTCCCACAGTCACAGTCACAGTCACAGTCCCTCTCCCTCACACAGTCACAGTCACAGTCACAGTCCCTCTCCCTCACACAGTCACAGTCCCTCTCCCTCACACAGTCACAGTCCCTCTCCCTCACACAGACAAAGTCCCTCTCCCTCACACAGACAAAGTCCCTCTCCCTCACACAGACAAAGTCCCTCTCCCTCACAGAGTCACAGTCCCTCTCCCTCACACAGTCACAGTCCCTCTCCCTCACACAGTCAAAGTCCCTCTCACTCACACAGTCACAGTCCCTCTCACTCACACAGTCACAGTCCGTCTCCCTCACACGGTCACAGTCCCTCTCCCTCACACAGTCACAGTCACAGTCCCTCTCCCTCACAGTCACAGTCACAGTCCCTCTCCCTCACACAGACAAAGTCCCTCTCCCTCACAGAGTCACAGTCCCTCTCCCTCACACAGTCACAGTCCCTCTCACTCACACAGTCACAGTCCGTCTCCCTCACACAGTCACAGTCCCTCTCCCTCACACAGTCACAGTCACAGTCCCTCTCCCTCACAGTCACAGTCACAGTCACTCTCCCTCACACAGTCCCTCTCAGTCACAGTCCTTCTCCCTCACACAGTCACAGTCACAGTCCCTCTCCCTCACACAGTCACAGTCACTGTCACTCTCCCTCACACAGTGCCTCACAGTCACAGTCACAGTCCCTCTCCTTCATACAGTCCCTCACAGTCACAGTCACAGTCACAGTCCCTCTCCCTCATACAGTCCCTCACAGTCACAGTCACAGTCCCTCTCCCTCACACAGTCCCTCACAGTCACAGTCACAGTCCCTCTCCCTCACACAGTGCCACACAGTCACAGTCACAGTCCCTCACACAGTCCCTCACAGTCACAGTCTCAGTCCCTCTCCCTCACACAGTCCCTCACAGTCACAGTCACAGTCCCTCTCCCTCACACAGTCCCTCACAGTCACAGTCACAGTCCCTCTCCCTCACACAGTCCCTCACAGTCACAGTCCCTCTCCCTCACACAGTCACAGTCACAGTCAAAGTCCCTCTCCCTCACACAGTCACAGTCACAGTCCCTCTCCCTCACACAGTCCCTCTCCCTCACACAGTGCCTCACAGTCACAGTCACAGTCCCTCTCCCTCAAACAGTCCCTCACAGTCACAGTCACAGTCCCTCTCCCTCACACAGTCCCTCACAGTCACAGTCCCTCGCCCTCACACAGTCACAGTCACAGACCCTCTCCCTCACACAGACACAGTCACAGTCCCTCTCCCTCACACAGTCACAGTCCCTCTCCCTCACACAGTCACAGTCACAGTCCCTCTACCTCACACAGTCACAGTCCCTCTCCCTCACACAGTCACAGTCACAGTCCCTCTCCCTCACACAGTCACAGTCACAGTCCCTCTACCTCACACAGTCACAGTCACAGTCCCTCTCCCTCACACAGTCACAGTCCCTCTCCCTCACACAGTCACAGTCCCTCGCCCTCACACAGTCACAGTCCCTCTCCCTCACACAGTCACAGTCCCTCTCCCTCACACAGTCACAGTCCCTCTCCCTCACACAGTCACAGTCCCTCGCCCTCACACAGTCACAGTCCCTCTCCCTCACACAGTCACAGTCCCTCTCCCTCACACAGTCACAGTCCTTCTCCCTCACACAGTCACAGTCCCTCTCCCTCACACAATCACAGTCCCTCGCCCTCACACAGTCACAGTCCCTAGCCCTCACACAGTCACAGTCCCTCTCGCTCACACATTCACAGTCACAGTCCCTCTCCCTCACACAGTCACAGTCCCTCTCCCTGACACAGTCACAGTCACAGTCACAGTCCCTCTCCCTCACACAAGAAGAGTCACAGTCACAGTCCCTCTCCCTCACACAGTCACAGTCACTGTCCCTCTCCCTCACAAGGTCACAGGCACAGTCCCTCTCCCTCACACAGTAAGAGTCACAGTCACATTCCTTCTCCCTCACACAGTGACAGTCACAGTCACAGTCCCTCTCCCTCACACAGTAAGAGTCACAGTCACAGTCCGTATCCCTCACACAGTCACAGTCACAGTCACTCTCCCTCACACAGTCACAGTCACAGTCCCTCTCCCTCACACAGTCACAGTCACAGTCCCTCTCCCTCACACAGTCACAGTCCCTCACCCTCACACAGTCAGTCACAGTCCCTCTCCCTCACACAGACACAGTCCCTCTCCCTCACAGAGTCACAGTCCCTCTCCCTCACATAGTCACAGTCACAGTCACAGTCCCTCTCCCTCACACAGTCACAGTCCCTCTCCCTCACACAGTCACAGTCCCTCTCCCTCACACAGTCACAGTCCCTCTCCCTCACACAGTCACAGTCCCTCTCCCTCACAAAGTAACAGTCACAATCCCTCTCCCTCACACAGTCACAGTCACAGTCCCTCTCCCTCACACAGTCACAGTCCCTCTCCCTCACACAGTCACAGTCCCTCTCCCTCACACAGTCACAGTCCCTCTCCCTCACACAGTCACAGTCACAGTCCCTCTCCCTCACACAGTCACAGTCCCTCTCCCTCACACAGTCACAGTCCCTCTCCCTCACACAGTCACAGTCCCTCTCCCTCACACAGTCACAGTCACAGTCCCTCTCCCTCACACAGTCACAGTCTCTCTCCCTCACACAGTCACAGTCACAGTCCATCTCCCTCACACAGTCACAGTCCCTCTCCCTCACACAGTCACAGTCCCTCGCCCTCACACAGTCACAGTCCCTCTCCCTCACACAGTCACAGTCCCTCTCCCTCACACAGTCACAGTCCCTCTCCCTCACACAGTCACAGTCCCTCGCCCTCACACAGTCACAGTCCCTCTCCCTCACACAGTCACAGTCCCTCTCCCTCACACAGTCACAGTCCCTCTCCCTCACACAGTCACAGTCCCTCTCCCTCACACAGTCACAGTCCCTCGCCCTCACACAGTCACAGTCCCTCGCCCTCACACAGTCACAGTCCCTCTCGCTCACACAGTCACAGTCACAGTCCCTCTCCCTCACACAGTCACAGTCCCTCTCCCTGACACAGTCACAGTCACAGTCCCTCTCCCTCACACAATAAGAGTCACAGTCACAGTCCCTCTCCCTCACACAGTCACAGTCACTGTCCCTCTCCCTCACAAGGTCACAGTCACAGTCCCTCTCCCTCACACAGTAAGAGTCACAGTCACATTCCCTCTCCCTCACACAGTGACAGTCACAGTCACAGTCCCTCTCCCTCACACAGAAAGAGTCACAGTCACAGTCCGTATCCCTCACACAGTCACAGTCACAGTCCCTCTCCCTCACACAGTCACAGTCACAGTCCCTCTCCCTCGCACAGTCACAGTCACAGTCACAGTCCCTCTCCCTCACACAGTCACAGTCCCTCTCACTCACACAGTCACAGTCCCTCTCCCTCACACAGTCACAGTCCCTCTCCCTCACACAGTCACAGTCCCTCTCCCTCACACAGTCACAGTCCCTCTCCCTCACAAAGTAACAGTCACAATCTCTCTCCCTCACACAGTCACAGTCACAGTCCCTCTCCCTCACACAGTCACAGTCCCTCTCCCTCCCACAGTCACAGTCCCTCTCCCTCACACAGTCACAGTCCCTCTCCCTCACACAGTCACAGTCATAGTCACAGTCACAGTCCCTTTCCCTCACACAGTCACAGTCCCTCTCCCTCACACAGTCACAGTCCCTCTCCCTCACACAGTCACAGTCCCTCTCCCTCACACAGTCACAGTCACAGTCCCTCTCCCTCACACAGTCACAGTCCCTCTCCCTCACACAGTCACAGTCACAGTCTCTCTCCCTCACACAGTCACAGTCACAGTCCATCTCACTCACACAGTCACAGTCACAGTCACAGTCCCTCTCCCTCACACAGTCACAGTCACAGTCCCTCTCCCTCACACAGTCACAGTCACAGTCACAGTCCCTCTCCCTCACACAGTCACAGTCACAGTCCCTCTCCCTCACACAGTCATAGTCACAGTCACAGTCCCTTTCCCTCACACAGTCACAGTCCCTCTCCCTCACACAGTCACAGTCCCTCTCCCTCACACAGTCACAGTCCCTCTCCCTCACACAGTCACAGTCACAGTCCCTCTCCCTCACACAGTCACAGTCCCTCTCCCTCACACAGTCACAGTCATAGTCTCTCTCCCTCACACAGTCACAGTCACAGTCCATCTCACTCACACAGTCACAGTCACAGTCACAGTCCCTCTCCCTCACACAGTCACAGTCACAGTCACAGTCCCTCTCCCTCACACAGTCACAGTCACAGTCCCTCTCAATCACACAGTCACAGTCCCTCTCCCTAACACAGTCACAGTCACAGTCCCTCTCCCTCTCACAGTCCCTCACAGTCACAGTCACAGTCCCTCTCCCTCACACAGTCCCTCACAGTCACAGTCCCTCGCCCTCACACAGTCAAAGTCCCTCTCCCTCACACAGTCACAGTCACTGTCCCTCTCCCTCACAAGGTCACAGTCACAGTCCCTCTCCCTCACACAGTAAGAGTCACAGTCACATTCCCTCTCCCTCACACAGTGACAGTCACAGTCACAGTCCCTCTCCCTCACACAGTAAGAGTCACAGTCACAGTCCGTATCCCTCACACAGTCACAGTCACAGTCACTCTCCCTCACACAGTCACAGTCACAGTCCCTCTCCCTCACACAGTCACAGTCACAGTCCCTCTCCCTCACACAGTCACAGTCACAGTCCCTCACCCTCACACAGTCAGTCACAGTCCCTCTCCCTCACACAGACACAGTCCCTCTCCCTCACAGAGTCACAGTCCCTCTCCCTCACATAGTCACAGTCACAGTCACAGTCCCTCTCCCTCACACAGTCACAGTCCCTCTCCCTCACACAGTCACAGTCCCTCTCCCTCACACAGTCACAGTCCCTCTCCCTCACACAGTCACAGTCCCTCTCCCTCACAAAGTAACAGTCACAATCCCTCTCCCTCACACAGTCACAGTCACAGTCCCTCTCCCTCACACAGTCACAGTCCCTCTCCCTCACACAGTCACAGTCCCTCTCCCTCACACAGTCACAGTCCCTCTCCCTCACACAGTCACAGTCACAGTCCCTCTCCCTCACACAGTCACAGTCCCTCTCCCTCACACAGTCACAGTCCCTCTCCCTCACACAGTCACAGTCCCTCTCCCTCACACAGTCACAGTCCCTCTCCCTCACACAGTCACAGTCACAGTCCCTCTCCCTCACACAGTCACAGTCTCTCTCCCTCACACAGTCACAGTCACAGTCCATCTCCCTCACACAGTCACAGTCCCTCTCCCTCACACAGTCACAGTCCCTCTCCCTCACACAGTCACAGTCCCTCGCCCTCACACAGTCACAGTCCCTCTCCCTCACACAGTCACAGTCCCTCTCCCTCACACAGTCACAGTCCCTCTCCCTCACACAGTCACAGTCCCTCTCCCTCACACAGTCACAGTCCCTCGCCCTCACACAGTCACAGTCCCTCGCCCTCACACAGTCACAGTCCCTCTCGCTCACACAGTCACAGTCACAGTCCCTCTCCCTCACACAGTCACAGTCCCTCTCCCTGACACAGTCACAGTCACAGTCACAGTCCCTCTCCCTCACACAATAAGAGTCACAGTCACAGTCCCTCTCCCTCACACAGTCACAGTCACTGTCCCTCTCCCTCACAAGGTCACAGTCACAGTCCCTCTCCCTCACACAGTAAGAGTCACAGTCACATTCCCTCTCCCTCACACAGTGACAGTCACAGTCACAGTCCCTCTCCCTCACACAGTAAGAGTCACAGTCACAGTCCGTATCCCTCACACAGTCACAGTCACAGTCCCTCTCCCTCACACAGTCACAGTCACAGTCCCTCTCCCTCGCACAGTCACAGTCACAGTCACAGTCCCTCTCCCTCACACAGTCACAGTCACAGTCACAGTCCCTCTCACTCACACAGTCACAGTCCCTCTCCCTCACACAGTCACAGTCCCTCTCCCTCACACAGTCACAGTCCCTCTCCCTCACACAGTCACAGTCCCTCTCCCTCACAAAGTAACAGTCACAATCCCTCTCCCTCACACAGTCACAGTCACAGTCCCTCTCCCTCACACAGTCACAGTCCCTCTCCCTCCCACAGTCACAGTCCCTCTCCCTCACACAGTCACAGTCCCTCTCCCTCACACAGTCACAGTCATAGTCACAGTCACAGTCCCTTTCCCTCACACAGTCACAGTCCCTCTCCCTCACACAGTCACAGTCCCTCTCCCTCACACAGTCACAGTCCCTCTCCCTCACACAGTCACAGTCACAGTCCCTCTCCCTCACACAGTCACAGTCCCTCTCCCTCACACAGTCACAGTCACAGTCTCTCTCCCTCACACAGTCACAGTCCATCTCACTCACACAGTCACAGTCACAGTCACAGTCCCTCTCCCTCACACAGTCACAGTCACAGTCCCTCTCCCTCACACAGTCACAGTCACAGTCACAGTCCCTCTCCCTCACACAGTCACAGTTACAGTCCCTCTCCCTCACACAGTCATAGTCACAGTCACAGTCCCTTTCCCTCACACAGTCACAGTCCCTCTCCCTCACACAGTCACAGTCCCTCTCCCTCACACAGTCACAGTCCCTCTCCCTCACACAGTCACAGTCCCTCTCCCTCACACAGTCACAGTCATAGTCTCTCTCCCTCACACAGTCACAGTCACAGTCCATCTCACTCACACAGTCACAGTCACAGTCACAGTCCCTCTCCCTCACACAGTCACAGTCACAGTCCCTCTCCCTCACACAGTCACAGTCACAGTCCCTCTCAATCACACAGTCACAGTCCCTCTCCCTAACACAGTCACAGTCACAGTCCCTCTCCCTCTCACAGTCCCTCACAGTCACAGTCACAGTCCCTCTCCCTCACACAGTCCCTCACAGTCACAGTCCCTCGCCCTCACACAGTCAAAGTCCCTCTCCCTCACACAGTCACAGTCACAGTCCCTCTCGCTCACACAGTCACAGTCACAGTCCCTCTCCCTCACACAGTCACAGTCCCTCTCCCTCACACAGTCACAGTCCCTCTCCCTGACACAGTCACAGTCACAGTCACAGTCCCTCTCCCTCACACAGTCACAGTCCCTCTCCCTCACACAGTCACAGTCCCTCTCCCTGACACAGTCACAGTCACAGTCACAGTCCCTCTCCCTCACACAGTCACAGTCACAGTCACAGTCCCTCTCCCTCACACAGTCACAGTCACAGTCCCTCTCCCTCACACAGTAAGAGTCACAGTCACAGTCCCTCTCCCTCACACAGTGACAGTCACAGTCACAGTCCCTCTCCCTCACACAGTCACAGTCACATTCACAGTCCCTCTCCCTCACACAGTAAGAGTCACAGTCATAGTCCCTCTCCCTCACACAGTAAGAGTCACAGTCACAGTCCGTCTCCCTCACACAGTCACAGTCACAGTCACAGTCCCTCTCCCTCACAAGGTCACAGTCACAGTCCCTCTCCCTCACACAGTAAGAGTCACAGTCACAGTCCCTCTCCCTCACACAGTGACAGTCACAGTCACAGTCCCTCTCCCTCACACAGTAAGAGTCACAGTCACAGTCCGTCTCCCTCACACAGTCACAGTCACAGTCCCTCTCGGTTACACAGTCACAGTCACAGTCCCTCTCGGTCACACAGTCTCAGTCACAGTCCCTCTCCCTCACAGAGTCACAGTCCCTCTCCCTCACACAGTCACAGTCCCTCTCCCTCACACAGTCAAAGTCCCTCTCCCTCACACAGTCACAGTCACAGTCCCTCTCCCTGACACAGTCACAGTCCCTCTCCCTCACACAGTCACAGTCACAGTCCCTCTCCCTCACAAAGTCACAGTCATAGTCACAGTCCCTCTCCCTCACACAGTCACAGTCACAGTCACAGCCCCTCTCCCTCACACAGTCACAGTCACAGTCCCTCTCCCTCACACAGTCACAGTCACAGTCACAGTCCCTCTCCCTCACACAGTCACAGTCACAGTCACAGTCACAGTCCCTCTCCCTCACACAGTTACAGTCACAGTCCCTCTCCCTCACACAGTCAGTCACAGTCCCTCTCCCTCACACAGTCACAGTCAGAGTCACAGTCCCTCTCCCTCACACAGTCACAGTCACAGTCCCTCTCCCTCACACAGTCACAGTCACAGTCACAGTCCCTCTCCCTCACACAGTCACAGTCACAGTCACAGTCACAGTCCCTCTCCCTCACACAGTTACAGTCACAGTCCCTCTCCCTCACACAGTCAGTCACAGTCCCTCTCCCTCACACAGTCACAGTCAGAGTCACAGTCCCTCTCCCTCACACAGTCAGTCACAGTCCCTCTCCCTCACACAGTCACAGTCCCTCTCCCTCACACAGTCACAGTCACAGTCACAGTCCCTCTCCCTCACACAGTCACAGTCACAGTCACAGTCCCTCTCCCTCACACAGTCACAGTCCCTCTCCCTCACACAGTCACAGTCACAGTCCCTCTCCCTCACACAGTGACAGTAGCAGTCACAGTCACAGTCCCTCTCCCTCACACAGTCACAGTCACAGTCACAGTCCCTCTCCCTCACACAGTCAGTTACAGTCCCTCTCCCTCACACAGTCACAGTCCCTCTCCCTCACACAGTCACAGTCCCTCTCCCTCACACAGTCAAAGTCCCTCTCCCTCACACAGTCACAGTCAAAGTCCCTCTCCCTCACACAGTCAGTTACAGTCCCTCTCCCTCACACAGTCACAGTCCCTCTCCCTCACAGAGTCACAGTCCCTCTCCCTCACACAGTCACAGTCCCTCTCCCTCACACAGTCACAGTCACAGTCACAGTCCCTCTCCCTCACACAGTCACAGTCCCTCTCCCTCACACAGTCACAGTCCCTCTCCCTCACAGTCACAGTCACAGTCCCTCTCCCTCACACAGTCCCTCACAGTCACAGTCCCTCTCCCTCACACAGTCACAGTCACAGTCCCTCTCCCTCACAGAGTCACAGTCCCTCTCCCTCACACAGTCACAGTCCCTCTCCCTCACACAGTCACAGTCACAGTCACAGTCCCTCTCCCTCACACAGTCACAGTCCCTCTCCCTCACACAGTCACAGTCCCTCTCCCTCACACAGTCACAGTCCCTCTCCCTCACAGTCACAGTCACAGTCCCTCTCCCTCACACAGTCCCTCACAGTCACAGTCCCTCTCCCTCACACAGTCACAGTCACAGTCCCTCTCCCTCACACAGTCACAGTCACTGTCCCTCTCCCTCACTCAGTCCCTCACAGTCACAGTCACAGTCACAGTCCCTCTCGCTCATACAGTCCCTCACAGTCACAGTCACAGTCCCTCTCCCTCACACAGTGCCTCACAGTCACAGTCACAGTCCCTCTCCCTCACACAGTCCCTCACAGTCACAGTCACAGTCCCTCTCCCTCACACAGTCCCTCACAGTCACAGTCACAGTCCCTCTCCCTCACACAGTCCCTCACAGTCACAGTCCCTCTCCCTCACACAGTCACAGTCACAGTCCCTCTCCCTCACACAGTCCCTCACAGTCACAGTCACAGTCCCTCTCCCTCACACAGTCCCTCACAGTCACAGTCCCTCGCCCTCACACAGTCACAGTCACAGACCCTCTCCCTCACACAGTCACAGTCCCTCTCCCTCACACAGTCACAGTCCCTCTCCCTCACACAGTCACAGTCACAGTCCCTCTCCCTCACACAGTCACAGTCACAGTCACAGTCCCTCTCCCTCACACAGTCACAGTCCCTCTCCCTCACACAGTCCCTCACAGTCACAGTCCCTCGCCCTCACACAGTCACAGTCACAGACCCTCTCCCTCACACAGTCACAGTCCCTCTCCCTCACACAGTCACATTCCCTCTCCCTCACACAGTCACAGTCACAGTCCCTCTCCCTCACACAGTCACAGTCACAGTCACAGTCCCTCTCCCTCACACAGTCACAGTCAAAGTCACAGTCCCTCTCCCTCACACAGTCACAGTCACAGTCCCTCTCCCTCACACAGTCACAGTCCCTCTCCCTCACACAGGCCCTCTCCCTCACACAGTCACAGTCTCTCTTCCTCACACAGTCACAGTCACAGTCCCTCTCCCTCACACAGTCACAGTCACAGTCCCTCTCCCTCTCCCTCACACAGTCACAGTCCCTCCCCCTCACACAGTCACAGTCCCTCTCCCTCACACAGTCACAGTCACAGTCCCTTTCCCTCACACAGTCACAGTCACAGTCACAATCACAGTCCCTCTCCCTCACACAGTCACAGTCACAGTCCCTCTCCCTCACACGGTCACCGTCCCTCTCCCTCACACAGTCACAGTCTCTCCCCCTCACGCAGTCACAGTCACAATCCCTCTCGCTCACACGGTCACCGTCCCTCTCCCTCACACAGTCACAGTCTCTCCCCCTCACACAGACACAGTCACAGTCACAGTCCCTCTCCCTCACACAGTCACAGTCCCTCTCCCTCACACAGTCACAGTCCCTCTCCCTCACACAGTCACAGTCACAGTCCCTCTCCCTCACACAGTCACAGCCCCTCTCCCTCACACAGTCACAGTCACAGTCCCTCTCCCTCACACGGTCACCGTCCCTCTCCCTCACACAGTCACAGTCCCTCTCCCTCACAGTCACAGTCACAGTCCCTCTCCCTCACACAGTCCCTCACAGTCACAGTCCCTCTCCCTCACACAGTCACAGTCACAGTCCCTCTCCCTCACACAGTAACAGTCACAGTCACAGTCCCTCTCCCTCACACAGTCACAGTCACAGTCCCTCTCCCTCACACAGTAACAGTCACAGTCCCTCTCCCTCACACAGTAACAGTCACAGTCCCTCTCCCTCACACAGTCACAGTCACAGTCACAGTCCCTCTCCCTCACACAGTCACAGTCACAGTCCCTCTCCCTCACACAGTCACAGTCCCTCTCCCTCACACAGTCACAGTCCCTCTCCCTCACACAGTCACAGTCCCTCTCGCTCACACAGTCACAGTCAAAGTCCCTCTCCCTCACACAGTCACACTCACAGTCCCTCTCATTCACACAGTCACAGTCACAATCCCTCTCCCTCACACAGTTACAGTCCCTCTCCCTCACACAGTCACAGTCACAGTCCCTCTCCCTCACACAGTCACAGTCCCTCTCCATCACACAGTCACAGTCCCTCGCCCTCACACAGTCACAGTCCCTCTCCCTCACACAGTCACAGTCACAGTCACAGTCCCTCTCCCTCACACAGTCACAGTCCCTCTTCCTCACACAGTCACAGTCCCTCGCCCTCACACAGTCACAGTCCCTCTCCCTCACACAGTCACAGTCACAGTCCCTCTCCCTCACACAGTCACAGTCACAGTCACAGTCCCTCTCCCTCACACAGTCACAGTCAGAGTCCCTCTCACTCACACAGTCACAGTCCCTCTACCTCACACAGTCACAGTCCCTCTCCCTCACACATTGACAGCCACAGTCACAGTCCCTCTCCCTCACACAGTCACAGTCACAGTGACAGTCCCTCTCCCTCACACAGTCAGTCAAAGTCCCTCTCCCTCACACAGTAACAGTCACAGTCACAGTCCCTCTCCCTCACACAGTCACAGTCACAGTCCCTCTCCCTCACACAGTAACAGTCACAGTCACAGTCCCTCTCCCTCACACAGTCACAGTCCCTCTCCCTCACACAGTCACAGTCACAGTCACAGTCCCTCTCCCTCACACAGTCACAGTCAGAGTCCCTCTCACTCACACAGTCACAGTCCCTCTACCTCACACAGTCACAGTCCCTCTCCCTCACACATTGACAGCCACAGTCACAGTCCCTCTCCCTCACACAGTCACAGTCACAGTGACAGTCCCTCTCCCTCACACAGTCAGTCAAAGTCCCTCTCCCTCACACAGTAACAGTCACAGTCACAGTCCCTCTCCCTCACACAGTCACAGTCACAGTCCCTCTCCCTCACACAGGCACAGTCACAGTCACAGTCCCTCTCCCTCACACAGTAACAGTCACAGTCACAGTCCCTCTCCCTCACACAGTCACAGTCACAGTCCCTCTCCCTCACACAGTAACAGTCACAGTCACAGTCCCTCTCCCTCACACAGTCACAGTCACAGTCCCTCTCCCTCACACAGTAACAGTCACAGTCCCTCTCCCTCACACAGTAATAGTCACAGTCCCTCTCCCTCACACAGTCACAGTCACAGTCACAGTCCCTCTCCCTCACACAGTCACAGTCACAGTCCCTCTCCCTCACACAGTCACAGTCCCTCTCCCTCACACAGACACAGTCCCTCTCCCTCACACAGTCACAGTCCCTCTCCCTCACACAGTCACAGTCCCTCTCGCTCACACAGTCACAGTCAAAGTCCCTCTCCCTCACACAGTCACACTCACAGTCCCTCTCATTCACACAGTCACAGTCACAGTCCCTCTCCCTCACACAGTCACAGTCCCTCTCCATCACACAGTCACAGTCCCTCGCCCTCACACAGTCACAGTCCCTCTCCCTCACACAGTCACAGTCACAGTCACAGTCCCTCTCCCTCACACAGTCACAGTCCCTCTTCCTCACACAGTCACAGTCCCTCTCCCTCACACAGTCACAGTCACAGTCCCTCTCCCTCACACAGTCACAGTCCCTCTCCCTCACACAGTCACAGTCCCTCTCGCTCACACAGTCACAGTCAAAGTCCCTCTCATTCACACAGTCACAGTCACAATCCCTCTCCCTCACACAGTCACAGTCCCTCTCCATCAAACAGTCACAGTCACAATCCCTCTCCCTCACACAGTTACAGTCCCTCTCCCTCACACAGTCACAGTCACAGTCCCTCTCCCTCACACAGTCACAGTCCCTCTCCCTCACACAGTCACAGTCACAGTCACAGTCCCTCTCCCTCACACAGTCACAGTCCCTCTTCCTCACACAGTCACAGTCCCTCGCCCTCACACAGTCACAGTCCCTCTCCCTCACACAGTCACAGTCACAGTCCCTCTCGCTCACACAGTCACAGTCACAGTCCCTCTCCCTCACACAGTCACAGTCACAGTCCCTCTCCCTCACACAGTCACAGTCCCTCTCGCTCACACAGTCACAGTCAAAGTCCCTCTCCCTCACACAGTCACACTCACAGTCCCTCTCATTCACACAGTCACAGTCACAATCCCTCTCCCTCACACAGTTACAGTCCCTCTCCCTCACACAGTCACAGTCACAGTCCCTCTCCCTCACACAGTCACAGTCCCTCTCCATCACACAGTCACAGTCCCTCGCCCTCACACAGTCACAGTCCCTCTCCCTCACACAGTCACAGTCACAGTCACAGTCCCTCTCCCTCACACAGTCACAGTCCCTCTTCCTCACACAGTCACAGTCCCTCGCCCTCACACAGTCACAGTCCCTCTCCCTCACACAGTCACAGTCACAGTCCCTCTCCCTCACACAGTCACAGTCACAGTCACAGTCCCTCTCCCTCACACAGTCACAGTCAGAGTCCCTCTCACTCACACAGTCACAGTCCCTCTACCTCACACAGTCACAGTCCCTCTCCCTCACACATTGACAGCCACAGTCACAGTCCCTCTCCCTCACACAGTCACAGTCACAGTGACAGTCCCTCTCCCTCACACAGTCAGTCAAAGTCCCTCTCCCTCACACAGTAACAGTCACAGTCACAGTCCCTCTCCCTCACACAGTCACAGTCACAGTCCCTCTCCCTCACACAGTAACAGTCACAGTCACAGTCCCTCTCCCTCACACAGTCACAGTCCCTCTCCCTCACACAGTCACAGTCACAGTCACAGTCCCTCTCCTTCACACAGTCACAGTCAGAGTCCCTCTCACTCACACAGTCACAGTCCCTCTACCTCACATAGTCACAGTCCCTCTCCCTCACACATTGACAGCCACAGTCACAGTCCCTCTCCCTCACACAGTCACAGTCACAGTGACAGTCCCTCTCCCTCACACAGTCAGTCAAAGTCCCTCTCCCTCACACAGTAACAGTCACAGTCACAGTCCCTCTCCCTCACACAGTCACAGTCACAGTCCCTCTCCCTCACACAGTCACAGTCACAGTCCCTCTCCCTCACACAGTAACAGTCACAGTCACAGTCCCTCTCCCTCACACAGTCACAGTCACAGTCCCTCTCCCTCACACAGTAACAGTCACAGTCCCTCTCCCTCACACAGTAACATTCACAGTCCCTCTCCCTCACACAGTCACAGTCACAGTCACAGTCCCTCTCCCTCACACAGTCACAGTCACAGTCCCTCTCCCTCACACAGTCACAGTCCCTCTCCCTCACACAGACACAGTCCCTCTCCCTCACACAGTCACAGTCCCTCTCCCTCACACAGTCACAGTCCCTCTCGCTCACACAGTCACAGTCAAAGTCCCTCTCCCTCACACAGTCACACTCACAGTCCCTCTCATTCACACAGTCACAGTCCCTCGCCCTCACACAGTCACAGTCCCTCTCCCTCACACAGTCACAGTCACAGTCACAGTCCCTCTCCCTCACACAGTCACAGTCCCTCTTCCTCACACAGTCACAGTCCCTCTCCCTCACACAGTCACAGTCACAGTCCCTCTCCCTCACACAGTCACAGTCCCTCTCCCTCACACAGTCACAGTCCCTCTCGCTCACACAGTCACAGTCAAAGTCCCTCTCATTCACACAGTCACAGTCACAATCCCTCTCCCTCACACAGTCACAGTCCCTCTCCATCAAACAGTCACAGTCACAATCCCTCTCCCTCACACAGTTACAGTCCCTCTCCCTCACACAGTCACAGTCACAGTCCCTCTCCCTCACACAGTCACAGTCCCTCTCCCTCACACAGTCACAGTCCCTCGCAATCACACAGTCACAGTCCCTCTCCCTCACACAGTCACAGTCACAGTCCCTCTCCCTCACACAGTCACAGTCCCTCTTCCTCACACAGTCACAGTCCCTCGCCCTCACACAGTCACAGTCCCTCTCCCTCACACAGTCACAGTCACAGTCCCTCTCGCTCACACAGTCACAGTCACAGTCCCTCTCCCTCACACAGTCACAGTCACAGTCCCTCTCCCTCACACAGTCACAGTCAGAGTCCCTCTCCCTCACACAGTCACAGTCCCTCTACCTCACACAGTCACAGTCCCTCTCCCTCACACAGTCAAAGTCCCTCTCCCTCACACAGTCACAGTCACAGTCCCTCTCCCTCACACAGTCACAGTCACAGTCCCTCTACCTCACACAGTAAGAGTCACAGTCACAGTCCCTCTCCCTCACACATTGACAGTCACAGTCCCTCTCCCTCACACAGTCACAGTCACAGTCCCTCTCCCTCACACAGTCACAGTCACAGTCACAGTCCCTCTCCCTCACACAGTCACAGTCCCTCTCCCTCACACAGTCACAGTCCCTCTCCCTCACACAGTCATAGTCCTTCTCCCTCACACAGTCATAGTCCTTCTCCCTCACACAGTCACAGTCACAGTCCCTCTCCCTCACACAGTCACAGTCACAGTCCCTCTCCCTCACACAGTCACAGTCACAGTCACAGTCCCTCTCACTCACACAGTCACAGTCCCTCTCCCTCACACATTCACAGTCACAGTCACAGTCACAGTCCCTCTCCCTCACACAGTCACAGTCACAGTCCCTCTCCCTCACACAGTCCCTCACAGTCACAGTCACAGTCATAGTCCCTCTCCCTCACATAGTCACAGTCCCTCTCCCTCACACAGTCCCTCACAGTCACAGTCCCTCTCCCTCACACAGTCCCTCACAGTCACAGTCACAGTCCCTCTTCCTCACACAGTCACAGTCACAGTCCCTCTCCCTCACACAGTCACAGTCACAGTCACAGTCCCTCTCCCTCACACAGTCACAGTCACAGTCCCTCTCCCTCACACAGTCCCTCACAGTCACAGTCACAGTCCCTCTCCCTCATACAGTCCCTCACAGTCACAGTCACAGTCCCTCTCCCTCACACAGTCCCTCACAGTCCCAGTCACAGTCCCTCTCCCTCACACTGCCTCACAGTCAGAGTCAAAGTCCCTCTCCCTCACACAGTCACAGTCACAGTCAAAGTCACAGTCCCTCTCCCTCACACAGTCACAGTCCCTCACCCTCACACAGTCACAGTCCCTCTCCCTCACACACTCACAGTCACAGTCCCTCTCCCTCACACAGTCACAGTCACAGTCCCTCTCGCTCACACAGTCACAGTCACAGTCCCTCTCCCTCACACAGTCACAGTCCCTCTACCTCACACAGTCACAGTCCCTCTCCCTCACAAAGTCAAAGTCCCTCTCCCTCACACAGTCACAGTCACAGTCCCTCTCCCCGACACAGTCACAGTCCCTCTCCCTCACACAGTCACAGTCACAGTCAACGTCCCTCTCCCTCACACAGTCAAAGTCCCTCTCCCTCACACAGTCAGTTACAGTCCCTCTCCCTCACACAGTCACAGTCCCTCTCCCTCACAGAGTCACAGTCCCTCTCCCTCACACAGTCACAGTCCCTCTCCCTCACACAGTCACAGTCACAGTCACAGTCCCTCTCCCTCACACAGTCACAGTCCCTCTCCCTCACACAGTCACAGTCCCTCTCCCTCACAGTCACAGTCACAGTCCCTCTCCCTCACACAGTCACAGTCACAGTCCCTCTCCCTCACACAGTCACAGTCCCTCTCCCTCACACAGACACAGTCCCTCTCCCTCACACAGTCACAGTCCCTCTCCCTCACACAGTCACAGTCCCTCTCGCTCACACAGTCACAGTCAAAGTCCCTCTCCCTCACACAGTCACACTCACAGTCCCTCTCATTCACACAGTCACAGTCCCTCGCCCTCACACAGTCACAGTCCCTCTCCCTCACACAGTCACAGTCACAGTCACAGTCCCTCTCCCTCACACAGTCACAGTCCCTCTTCCTCACACAGTCACAGTCCCTCTCCCTCACACAGTCACAGTCACAGTCCCTCTCCCTCACACAGTCACAGTCCCTCTCCCTCACACAGTCACAGTCCCTCTCGCTCACACAGTCACAGTCAAAGTCCCTCTCATTCACACAGTCACAGTCACAATCCCTCTCCCTCACACAGTCACAGTCCCTCTCCATCAAACAGTCACAGTCACAATCCCTCTCCCTCACACAGTTACAGTCCCTCTCCCTCACACAGTCACAGTCACAGTCCCTCTCCCTCACACAGTCACAGTCCCTCTCCCTCACACAGTCACAGTCCCTCGCAATCACACAGTCACAGTCCCTCTCCCTCACACAGTCACAGTCACAGTCCCTCTCCCTCACACAGTCACAGTCCCTCTTCCTCACACAGTCACAGTCCCTCGCCCTCACACAGTCACAGTCCCTCTCCCTCACACAGTCACAGTCACAGTCCCTCTCGCTCACACAGTCACAGTCACAGTCCCTCTCCCTCACACAGTCACAGTCACAGTCCCTCTCCCTCACACAGTCACAGTCAGAGTCCCTCTCCCTCACACAGTCACAGTCCCTCTACCTCACACAGTCACAGTCCCTCTCCCTCACACAGTCAAAGTCCCTCTCCCTCACACAGTCACAGTCACAGTCCCTCTCCCTCACACAGTCACAGTCACAGTCCCTCTCCCTCACACAGTAAGAGTCACAGTCACAGTCCCTCTCCCTCACACATTGACAGTCACAGTCCCTCTCCCTCACACAGTCACAGTCACAGTCCCTCTCCCTCACACAGTCACAGTCACAGTCACAGTCCCTCTCCCTCACACAGTCACAGTCCCTCTCCCTCACACAGTCACAGTCCCTCTCCCTCACACAGTCATAGTCCTTCTCCCTCACACAGTCATAGTCCTTCTCCCTCACACAGTCACAGTCACAGTCCCTCTCCCTCACACAGTCACAGTCACAGTCCCTCTCCCTCACACAGTCACAGTCACAGTCACAGTCCCTCTCACTCACACAGTCACAGTCCCTCTCCCTCACACATTCACAGTCACAGTCACAGTCACAGTCCCTCTCCCTCACACAGTCACAGTCACAGTCCCTCTCCCTCACACAGTCCCTCACAGTCACAGTCACAGTCATAGTCCCTCTCCCTCACATAGTCACAGTCCCTCTCCCTCACACAGTCCCTCACAGTCACAGTCCCTCTCCCTCACACAGTCCCTCACAGTCACAGTCACAGTCCCTCTTCCTCACACAGTCACAGTCACAGTCCCTCTCCCTCACACAGTCACAGTCACAGTCACAGTCCCTCTCCCTCACACAGTCACAGTCACAGTCCCTCTCCCTCACACAGTCCCTCACAGTCACAGTCACAGTCCCTCTCCCTCATACAGTCCCTCACAGTCACAGTCACAGTCCCTCTCCCTCACACAGTCCCTCACAGTCCCAGTCACAGTCCCTCTCCCTCACACTGCCTCACAGTCAGAGTCAAAGTCCCTCTCCCTCACACAGTCACAGTCACAGTCAAAGTCACAGTCCCTCTCCCTCACACAGTCACAGTCCCTCACCCTCACACAGTCACAGTCCCTCTCCCTCACACACTCACAGTCACAGTCCCTCTCCCTCACACAGTCACAGTCACAGTCCCTCTCGCTCACACAGTCACAGTCACAGTCCCTCTCCCTCACACAGTCACAGTCCCTCTACCTCACACAGTCACAGTCCCTCTCCCTCACAAAGTCAAAGTCCCTCTCCCTCACACAGTCACAGTCACAGTCCCTCTCCCCGACACAGTCACAGTCCCTCTCCCTCACACAGTCACAGTCACAGTCAACGTCCCTCTCCCTCACACAGTCACAGTCCCTCTCCCTCACACAGTCACAGTCACAGTCCCTCTCCCTCACACAGTAAGAGTCACAGTCACAGTCGCTCTCCCTCACACAGTCACAGTCACAGTCACAGTCCCTCTCCCTCACTCAGTCAGTCACAGTCCCTCTCCCTCACACAGTCACAGTCCCTCTCCCTCACACAGTCCCTCACAGTCACAGTCACAGTCCCTCTCCCTCACACAGTCCCTCACAGTCACAGTCACAGTCCCTCTCCCTCACACAGTCCCTCACAGTCACAGTCCCTCTCCCTCACACAGTCCCTCACAGTCACAGTCCCTCTCCCTCACATAGTCACAGTCCCTCTCCCTCACACAGTTCCTCACAGTCACAGTCACAGTCCCTCTCCCTCACACAGTCCCTCACAGTCACAGTCCCTCTCCCTCACACAGTCCCTCACAGTCACAGTCCCTCTCCCTGACACAGTCACAGTCACAGTCACAGTCCCTCTCCCTCACACAGTCAAAGTCACAGTCCCTCTCCCTCACACAGTGCCTCACAGTCACAGTCACAGTCCCTCTCCCTCATACAGTCCCTCACAGTCACAGTCACAGTCCCTCTCCCTCACACAGTCCCTCACAGTCACAGTCCCTCTCCCTCACACAGTCCCTCACAGTCACAGTCACAGTCCCTCTCCCTCACACAGTCCCTCACAGTCACATTCACAGTCCCTCTCCCTCACACAGTCCCTCACAGTCACAGTCCCTCTCCCTCACACAGTCACAGTCACAGTCCCTCTCCCTCATACAGTCCCTCACAGTCACAGTCACAGTCCCTCTCCCTCACACAGTCACAGTCACAGTCCCTCTCCCTCATACAGTCCCTCACAGTCACAGTCACAGTCAACGTCCCTCTCCCTCATACAGTCCCTCACAGTCACAGTCACAGTCCCTCTCCCTCACACAGTGCCTCACAGTCACAGTCACAGTCCCTCTCCCTCACACAGTCACAGTCACAGTCACAGTCACAGTCCCTCTCCCTCACACAGTCACAGTCCCTCTCCCTCACACTGTCACAGTCCCTCGCCCTCACACAGTCACAGTCCCTCTCCCTCACACAGTCACAGTCCCTCTCCCTCACACACTCACAGTCACAGTCCCTCTCCCTCACACAGTCACAGTCACAGTCCCTCTCGCTCACACAGTCACAGTCCCTCTCCCTCACACACTCACAGTCACAGTCCCTCTCCCTCACACAGTCACAGTCACAGTCCCTCTCCCTCACACAGTCACAGTCCCTCTCCCTCACACACTAACAGTCACAGTCCCTCTCCCTCACACAGTCACAGTCACAGTCCCTCTACCTCACACAGTCACAGTCCCTCTCCCTGACACAGTCACAGTCACAGTCAACGTCCCTCTCCCTCACACAGTCACAGTCCCTCTCCCTCACACAGTCACAGTCATAGTCAAAGTCCCTCTCCCTCACACAGTCACAGTCACAGTCCCTCTCCCTCACACAGTAAGAGTCACAGTCACAGTCCCTCTCCCTCACACAGTCACAGTCACAGTCCCTCTCCCTCACACAGTCACAGTCCATCTCCATCACACAGACACAGTCCCTCTCCCTCACACAGTCACAGTCACAGTCCCTCTCCCTCACACAGTCATTGTCACAGTCCCTCTCCCTCACACAGTCAGTCACAGTCCCTCTCCCTCACACAGTCACAGTCCCTCTCCCTCACACAGTCACAGTCAGAGTCCCTCTCCCTCACAAAGTCAGTCACAGTCCCTCTCCCTCACACAGACACAGTCCCTCTCCCTCACAAAGTCAGTCACAGTCCCTCTCCCTCACACAGACACAGTCCCTCTCCCTCACACAGTCATAGTCCTTCTCCCTCACACAGTCACAGTCACAGTCCCTCTCCCTCACACAGTCACAGTCACAGTCACAGTCCCTCTCCCTCACACAGTCACAGTCACAGTCCCTCTCCCTCACACAGTAACAGTCACAGTCACAGTCCCTCTCCCTCACACAGTCACAGTCACAGTCACAGTCCCTCTCCCTCACACAGTCACAGTCCCTCTCCCTCACACAGTCACAGTCCCTCTCCCTCACACAGTCACAGTCCCTCTCGCTCACACAGTCACAGTCAAAGTCCCTCTCCCTCACACAGTCACACTCACAGTCCCTCTCGCTTACACAGTCACAGTCACAATCCCTCTCCCTCACACAGTTACAGTCCCTCTCCCTCACACAGTCACAGTCACAGTCCCTCTCCCTCACACAGTCACAGTCCCTCTCCCTCACACAGTCACAGTCCCTCGCCCTCACACAGTCACAGTCCCTCTCCCTCACACAGTCACAGTCACAGTCACAGTCACAGTCCCTCTCCCTCACACAGTCACAGTCCCTCTCCCTCACACAGTCACAGTCCCTCGCCCTCACACAGTCACAGTCCCTCTCCCTCACACAGTCACAGTCCCTCTCTCTCACACAGTCACAGTCACAGTCCCTCTCCCTCACACAGTCACAGTCACAGTCCCTCTCCCTCACACAGTCACAGTCACAGTCCCTCTCCCTCACACAGTCACAGTCACAGTCCCTCTCCCTCACACAGTCACAGTCACAGTCACAGTCCCTCTCCCTCACACAGTCACAGTCACAGTCCCTCTCCCTCACACAGTCACAGTCACAGTCCCTCTCGCTCACACAGTCACAGTCACAGTCCCTCTCCCTCACACAGTCACAGTCCCTCTACCTCACACAGTCACAGTCCCTCTCCCTCACACAGTGAAAGTCCCTCTCCCTCACACAGTCACAGTCACAGTCCCTCTCCCTGACACAGTCACAGTCACAGTCAACGTCCCTCTCCCTCACACAGTCACAGTCCCTCTCCCTCACACAGTCACAGTCCCTCTCCCTCACACAGTCACAGTCCCTCTCCCTCACACAGTCACAATCACAGTCACAGTCCATCTCCCTCACACAGTCACAGTCACAGTCCCTCTCCCTCACACAGTCCCTCACAGTCACAGTCACAGTCACAGTCCCTCTCCCTCACACAGTCACAGTCCCTCTCCCTCACACAGTCACAGTCCCTCTCCCTCACACAGTCACAGTCCCTCTCCCTCACACAGTCACAATCACAGTCACAGTCCATCTCCCTCACACAGTCACAGTCACAGTCCCTCTCCCTCACACAGTCACAATCACAGTCACAGTCCCTCTCGCTCACACAGTCACAGTCACAGTCCCTCTCCCTCACACAGTCAAAATCCCTCTCCCTCACACAGTCACAGTCACAGTCCCTCTCCCTGACACAGTCACAGTCACAGTCAACGTCCCTCTCCCTCACACAGTCACAGTCCCTCTCCATCTCACAGTCACAGTCACAGTCCCTCTCCCTCACACAGTCACAGTCACAGTCACAGTCCCTCTCCCTCACACAGTCACAGTCACAGTCCCTCTCCCTCACACAGTAAGAGTCACAGTCACAGTCCCTCTCCCTCACACATTGACAGTCACAGTCACAGTCCCTCTCCCTCACACAGTCACAGTCACAGTGACAGTCCCTCTCCCTCACACAGTCAGTCACAGTCCCTCTCCCTCACACAGTAACAGTCACAGTCCCTCTCCCTCACACAGTCACAGTCACAGTCCCTCTCCCTCACACAGGCACAGTCACAGTCACAGTCACAGTCACAGTCCCTCTCCCTCACACAGTCACAGTCACAGTCCCTCTCCCTCACACAGGCACAGTCACAGTCACAGTCACAGTCCCTCTCCCTCACACAGTAACAGTCACAGTCACAGTCGCTCTCCCTCACACAGTCACAGTCACAGTCCCTCTCCCTCACACAGTAACAGTCACAGTCCCTCTCCCTCACACAGTCATAGTCACAGTCACAGTCCCTCTCCCTCACACAGTCACAGTCACAGTCCCTCTCCCTCACACAGTCACAGTCCCTCTCCCTCACACAGACACAGTCCCTCTCGCTCACACAGTCACAGTCAAAGTCCCTCTCCCTCACACAGTCACACTCACAGTCCCTCTCATTCACACAGTCACAGTCACAATCCCTCTCCCTCACACAGTTACAGTCACAGTCCCTCACCCTCACACAGTCACAGTCCCTCTCCCTCACACAGTCACAGTCCCTCGCCCTCACACAGTCACAGTCACAGTCACAGTCCCTCTCCCTCACACAGTCACAGTCCCTCTCCCTCACACAGTCACAGTCCCTCGCCCTCACACAGTCACAGTCCCTCTCCCTCACACAGTCACAGTCACACTCCCTCTCGCTCACACAGTCACAGTCACAGTCACAGTCCCTCTACCTCACAAAGTCACAGTCCCTCTCCCTCACACAGTCACAGTCAGAGTCCCTCTCCCTCACACAGTCACAGTCCCTCTACCTCACAAAGTCACAGTCCCTCTCCCTCACACAGTCAAAGTCCCTCTCCCTCACACAGTCACAGTCACAGTCCCTCTCCCTCACACAGTCACAGTCAAAGTCACAGTCCCTCTCCCTCACACAGTCACAGTCACAGTCACTGTCCCTCTCCCTCACACAGTCACAGTCACAGTCCCTCTCCCTCACACATTGACAGTCACAGTCCCTCTCCCTCACACAGTCACAGTCACAGTCAGAGTCCCTCTCCCTCACACAGTCAGTCACAGTCCCTCTCCCTCACACAGTCACAGTCCCTCTCCCTCACAGAGTCACAGTCCCTCTCCCTCACACAGTCATAGTCCTTCTCCCTCACACAGTCACAGTCACAGTCCCTCTCCCTCACACAGTCACAGTCACAGTCCCTCTCCCTCACACAGTCACAGTCACAGTCCCTCTCCCTCACACAGTCACAGTCACAGTCACAGTCCCTCTCCCTCAAACAGTCACAGTCACAGTCACAGTCCCTCTCCCTCACACAGTCACAGTCACAGTCACAGTCCCTCTCCCTCACACAGTAAGAGTCACAGTCCCTCTCCCTCACACATTGACAGTCACAGTCCCTCTCCCTCACACAGTCACAGTCACAGTCAGAGTCCCTCTCCCTCACACAGTCAGTCACAGTCCCTCTCCCTCACACAGTCACAGTCCCTCTCCCTCACACAGACACAGTCCCTCTCCCTCACAGAGTCACAGTCCCTCTCCCTCACACAGTCATAGTCCTTCTCCCTCACACAGTCACAGTCACAGTCCCTCTCCCTCATACAGTCACAGTCACAGTCCCTCTCCCTCACACAGTCACAGTCACAGTCACAGTCCCTCTCCCTCACACATTCACAGTCCCTCTCCCTCACACAGTCACAGTCACAGTCACAGTCACAGTCCCTCTCCCTCACACAGTCACAGTCCCTCTCCCTCACACAGTCACAGTCATAGTCCCTCTCCCTCACATAGTCACAGTCCCTCTCCCTCACACAGTCCCTCACAGTCACATTCACAGTCCCTCTCCCTCACACAGTCCCTCACAGTCACAGTCCCTCTCCCTCACACAGTCACAGTCACAGTCACAGTCATAGTCCCTCTCCCTCACATAGTCACAGTCCCTCTCCCTCACACAGTCCCTCACAGTCACATTCACAGTCCCTCTCCCTCACACAGTCCCTCACAGTCACAGTCCCTCTCCCTCACACAGTCACAGTCACAGTCCCTCTCCCTCACACAGTCACAGTCACAGTCCCTCTCCATCATACAATCCCTCACAGTCACAGTCACAGTCCCTCTCCCTCACACAGTCCCTCACAGTCACAGTCACAGTCCCTCTCCCTCACAAAGTCACAGAAACAGTCACAGTCACAGTCCCTCTCCCTCACACAGTCACAGTCCCTCTCCCTCACACAGTCAAAGTCACAGTCCCTCTCCCTGACACAGTCACAGACACAGTCACAGTCACAGTCCCTCTCCCTCACACAGGCACAGTCACAGTCACAGTCCCTCTCCCTCACAAAGTCACAGAAACAGTCACAGTCACAGTCCCTCTCCCTCACAGAGTCACAGTAACAGTCCCTCTCCCTCACACAGTCACAGTCACAGTCCCTCTCCCTCACACAGTCACAGTCCCTCTCCCTCACACAGTCACAGTCACTCTCCCTCACACAGTCACAGTCCCTCTCGCTCACACAGTCACAGTCAAAGTCCCTCTCCCTCACACAGTCACACTCACTCTCCCTCACACAGTCACAGTCCCTCTTGCTCACACAGTCACAGTCAAAGTCCCTCTCGCTCACACAGACACAGTCCCTCTCCCTCACACAGACACAGTCCCTCTCCCTCACACAGTCACAGTCCCTCTCCCTCACACAGTGACAGTCACAGTCACAGTCCCTCTCCCTCACAAAGTCAGTCACAGTCCCTCTCCCTCACACAGTCACAGTCCTTCTCCCTCACACAGTCACAGTCCCTCTCCCTCACACAGTCACAGTCACAGTCCCTCTCCCTCACACAGTCACAGTCACAGTCACTCTCCCTCACACAGTCACAGTCCCTCTCCGTCACACAGTCACAGTCCCTCTCCCTCACACAGTCACAGTCACAGTCCCTCTCCCTCACACAGTCACAGTCACAGTCCCTCTCCCTCACATAGTCACAGTCCCTCTCCCTCACACAGTCCCTTAAAGTCACAGTCACAGTCCCTCTCCCTCACACAGTCCCTCACAGTCACAGTCCCTCTCCCTCACACAGTCACAGTCACAGTCACAGTCCCTCTCCCTCACACAGTCCCTCACAGTCACAGTCACAGTCCCTCACACAGTCCCTCACAGTCACAGTCACAGTCCCTCTCCCTCACACAGTCCCTCACAGTCACAGTCCCTCTCCCTCACACAGTCACAGTCACAGTCCCTCTCCCTCATACAGTCCCTCACAGTCACAGTCACAGTCCCTCACACAGTCCCTCACAGTCACAGTCACAGTCCCTCACACAGTCCCTCACAGTCACAGTCACAGTCCCTCTCCCTCACACAGTCCCTCACAGTCACAGTCACAGTCCCTCACACAGTCCCTCACAGTCACAGTCACAGTCCCTCTCCCTCACACAGTCCCTCACAGTCACAGTCACAGTCCCTCACACAGTCCCTCACAGTCACAGTCCCTCTCCCTCACACAGTCCCTCACAGTCACAGTCCCTCTCCCTCACACAGTCACAGTCACAGTCCCTCTCCCTCACACAGTCCCTCACAGTCACAGTCACAGTCCCTCTCCCTCATACAGTCCCTCACAGTCACAGTCCCTCTCCCTCACAGTCACAGTCACAGTCACAGTCCCTCTCCCTCACACAGTCACAGTCACAGTCACAGTCCCTCTCCCTCACACAGTCACAGTCCCTCTCCCTCATATAGTCACAGTCCCTCGCCCTCACACAGTCACAGTCCCTCTCCCTCACACAGTCACAGTCCCTCTCCCTCACACAGTCAAAGTCCCTCTCCCTCACACAGTCACAGTCACAGTCCCTCTCCCTGACACAGTCACAGTCACAGTCAACGTCCCTCTCCCTCACACAGTCACAGTCCCTCTCCCTCACACAGTCAGTCACAGTCCCTCTCCCTCACACAGTCACAGTCCCTCTCCCTCACACAGTCCCTCACATAGTCACAGTCCCTCTCCCTCACACAGTCAGTCACAGTCCCTCTCCCTCACACAGTCCCTCACATAGTCACAGTCCCTCTCCCTCACACAGTCAGTCACAGTCCCTCTCCCTCACACAGTCACAGTCCCTCTCCCTCACACAGTCCCTCACATAGTCACAGTCCCTCTCCCTCACACAGTCCCTCAAAGTCACAGTCACAGTCCCTCTCCCTCACACAGTCACAGTCACAGTCCCTCTCCCTCACACAGTCACAGTCACAGTACCTGTCCCTCACACAGTCACAGTCACAGTCCCTCTCCCTGACACAGTCACAGTCACAGTCACAGTCCCTGTCCCTCACAAAGTCAGTCACAGTCCCTCTCCCTCACACAGTCACAGTCATAGTCCCTCTCCCTCACACAGTCAGTCACAGTCCCTCTCCCTCACACAGTCACAGTCCCTCTCCCTCACACAGACACAGTCCCTCTCCCTAACAGAGTCACAGTCCCTCTCCCTCACACAGTCACAGCCACAGTCCCTCTCCCTCACACAGTCACAGTCCCTCTCCCTCACACAGTCACAGTCACAGTCAATCTCCCTCACACAGTCACAGTCACAGTCACAGTCCCTCTCCCTCACACAGTCCCTCACATAGTCACAGTCCCTCTCCCTCACACAGTCCCTCAAAGTCACAGTCACAGTCCCTCTCCCTCACACAGTCACAGTCACAGTCACAGTCCCTCTCCCTCACACAGTCACAGTCACAGTACCTGTCCCTCACACAGTCACAGTCACAGTCCCTCTCCCTCACAAAGTCAGTCACAGTCCCTCTCCCTCACACAGTCACAGTCATAGTCCCTCTCCCTCACACAGTCAGTCACAGTCCCTCTCCCTCACACAGTCACAGTCCCTCTCCCTCACACAGACACAGTCCCTCTCCCTAACAGAGTCACAGTCCCTCTCCCTCACACAGTCACAGTCCCTCTCCCTCACACAGTCACAGTCACAGTCCCTCTCCCTCACACAGTCACATTCACAGTCACAGTCCCTCTCCCTCACACAGTCACAGTCACATTCACAGTCCCTCTCCCTCACACAGTCACAGTCACAGTCCCTCTCCCTCACACAGTCACACTCACAGTCACAGTCCCTCTCCCTCACACAGTCACTGTCACAGTCACAGTCCCTCTCCATCACACAGTCACAGTCACAGTCACAGTCCCTCTCCCTCACACAGTCACAGTCCCTCGCCCTCACACAGTCACAGTCCCTCTCCCTCACACAGTCACAGTCCCTCTCCCTCACACAGTCAGAGTCACAGTCCCTCTCGCTCACACAGTCACAGTCACAGTCCCTCTCCCTCACACAGTCATAGTCCCTCTCCCTCACACAGTCCCTCTCCCTCACACAGTCAAAGTCCCTCTCCCTCACACAGTCACAGTCAAAGTCCCTCTCCCTCACACAGTCACAGTCACAGTCCCTCTCCCTCACACAGTCACAGTCACAGTCACAGTCACAGTCCCTCTCCCTCACACAGTTACAGTCACAGTCACAGTCCCTCTCCCTCACAAAGTCACATAAACAGTCACAGTCACAGTCCCTCTCCCTCACACAGTCACAGTCCCTCTCCCTCACACAGTCACAGTCCCTCGCCCTCACACAGTCACAGTCCCTCTCCCTCACACAGTCACAGTCCCTCTCCCTCACACAGTCACAATCACAGTCACAGTCCCTCTCCCTCACACAGTCACAGTCACAGTCCCTCTCCCTCACACAGTCACAGTCCCTCTACCTCACACAGTCACAGTCCCTCTCCCTCACACAGTCACAGTCACAGTCCCTCTCCCTGACACAGTCACAGTCACAGTCAACGTCCCTCTCCCTCACACAGTCACAGTCCCTCTCCCTCACACAGTCACAGTCACAGTCCCTCTCCCTGACACAGTCACAGTCACTGTCCCTCTCCCTCACACAGTCACAGTCACAGTCCCTCTCCCTCACACAGTCACAGTCCCTCTACCTCACACAGTCACAGTCCCTCTCCCTCACACAGTCACAGTCACAGTCACAGTCCCTCTCCCTCACACAGACACAGTCCCTCTCCCTCACAGAGTCACAGTCCCTCTCCCTCACACAGTCACAGTCACAGTCCCTCTCCCTCACACAGTCACAGTCCCTCTCCCTCACACAGTCACAGTCACAGACCCTCTCCCTCACACAGTCACAGTCCCTCTCCCTCACACAGTCACAGTCCCTCGCCCTCACACAGTCACAGTCCCTCTCCCTCACACAGTCACAGTCACAGTCCCTCTCGCTCACACAGTCACAGTCACAGTCCCTCTCCCTCACACAGTCACAGTCCCTCTCCCTCACACAGTCACAGTCACAGTCACAGTCACAGTCCCTCTCCCTCACACAGTCACAGTCACAGTCCCTCTCCCTCACACAGTCAGTCACAGTCCCTCTCCCTCACACAGTCACAATCCCTCTCCCTCACACCGACACAGTCCCTCTCCCTCACAGAGTCACAGTCCCTCTCCCTCACACAGTCATAGTCCTTCTCCCTCACACAGTCACAGTCACAGTCCCTGTCCCTCACACAGTCACAGTCACAGTCACAGTCCCTCTCCCTCACACAGTCACAGTCACAGTCACAGTCCTTCTCCCTCACACAGTCACAGTCACAGTCCCTCTCCCTCACACAGTCACGGTCCCTCGCCCTCACACAGTCACAGTCCCTCTCCCTCACACAGTCACAGTCCCTCTCCCTCACACAGTCACAGTCACAGTCCCTCTCGCTCACACAGTCACAGTCACAGTCCCTCTCCCTCACACAGTCACAGTCCCTCTCCCTCACACAGTCACAGTCCCTCTCCCTCACACAGTCACAGTCCCTCTCCCTCACACAGTCCCTCTCCCTCACACAGTCACAGTCACAGTCCCTCTCCCTGACACAGTCACTTTCACAGTCACAGTCACAGTCCCTCTCCCTCACACAGTTACAGTCACAGTCACAGTCACAGTCCCTCTCCTTCACACAGTCACAGTCACAGTCACAGTCACAGTCCCTCTCCCTCACACAGTCACAGTCACAGTCCCTCTCCCTCACAGAGTCACAGTCCCTCTCCCTTACACAGTCACAGTCCCTCTCCCTCACACAGTCACAGTCACAGTCACAGTCCCTCTCCCTCACACAGTCACAGTCACAGTCCCTCTCCCTCACACAGTCACAGTCACAGTCCCTCTCCCTCACACAGTCACAGTCCCTCTCCCTCACACAGTCACAATCACAGTCACAGTCCGTCTCCCTCACACAGTCACAGTCACAGTCCCTCTCCCTCACACAGTCACAGTCCCTCGCCCTCACACAGTCACAGTCCCTCTCCCTCACACAGTCACAGTCCCTCTCCCTCACACAGTCACAGTCACAGTCCCTCTCCCTCACACAGTCACAGTCACAGTCCCTCTCCCTCACACAGTCACAGTCCCTCTCCCTCACACAGTCACAATCACAGTCACAGTCCGTCTCCCTCACACAGTCACAGTCACAGTCCCTCTCCCTCACACAGTCACAGTCCCTCGCCCTCACACAGTCACAGTCCCTCTCCCTCACACAGTCACAGTCCCTCTCCCTCACACAGTCACAGTCACAGTTCCTCTCCCTCACACAGTCACAGTCCCTCTCCCTCACACAGTCACAGTCCCTCTCCCTCACACAGTCCCTCTCCCTCACACAGTCAAAGTCCCTCTCCCTCACACAGTCACAGTCACAGTCCCTCTCCCTGACACAGTCACAGTCACAGTCACAGTCCCTCTCCCTCACACAGTCACAGTCACAGTCAAAGTCACAGTCCCTCTCCCTCACACAGTTACAGTCACAGTCACAGTCCCTCTCCCTCACAAAGTCACAGTCACAGTCAAAGTCACAGTCCCTCTCCCTCACAAAGTCACAGAAACAGTCACAGTCACAGTCCCTCTCCCTCACACAGTAACAGTCACAGTCACAGTCCCTCTCCCTCACACAGTCACAGTCCCTCTCCCTCACACAGTCACAGTCCCTCTCCCTCACACAGTCACAGTCACAGTCCCTCTCATTCACACAGTCACACTCACAGTCCCTCTCGCTCACACAGTCACAGTCACAATCCCTCTCCCTCACACAGTCACAGTCACAGTCCCTCTCCCTCACACAGTCACAGTCCCTCTCACTCACACAGTCACAGTCCCTCGCCCTCACACAGTCACAGTCCCTCGCCCTCACACAGTCACAATCACAGTCACAGTCCCTCTCCCTCACACAGTCACAGTCACAGTCCCTCTCCCTCACACAGTCACACTCACAGTCCCTCTCGCTCACAGTCACAGTCACAATCCCTCTCCCTCACACAGTCACATTCACAGTCCCTCTCCCTCACACAGTCACAGTCCCTCTCACTCACACAGTCACAGTCCCTCGCCCTCACACAGTCAGAGTCCCTCGCCCTCACACAGTCACAATCACAGTCACAGTCCCTCTCCCTCACACAGTCACAGTCACAGTCCCTCTCCCTCACACAGTCACAGTCACAGTCCCTCTCGCTCACACAGTCACAGTCACAGTCCCTCTCCCTCACACAGTCACAGTCCCTCTACCTCACACAGTCACAGTCCCTCTCCCTCACACAGTCACAGTCACAGTCCCTCTCCCTCACACAGTCACAGTCCCTCGCCCTCACACAGTCACAGTCACAGTCAACGTCCCTCTCCCTCACACAGTCACAGTCACAGTCAACGTCCCTCTCCCTCACACAGTCACAGTCCCTCTTCCTCACACAGTCCCTCACAGTCACAGTCACAGTCCCTCTCCCTCACACAGTCCCTCACAGTCACAGTCCCTTTCCCTCACACAGTCACAGTCACAGTCACAGCTCCTCTCCCTCACACAGTCCCTCACAGTCACAGTCCCTCTCCCTCACACAGTCACAGTCACAGTCACAGTCCCTCTCCCTTACACAGTCACAGTCACAGTCACAGTCCCTCTCCCTCACACAGTCACAGTCACAGTCACAGTCCCTCTCCCTCACACAGTCACAGTCACAGTCCCTCTCCCTCACACAGTCACAGTCCCTCTCCCTCACACAGTCACAGTCCCTCTCCCTCACACAGTCCCTCTCCCTCACACAGTCACAGTCACAGTCACAGTCCCTCTCCCTCACACAGTCACAGTCACAGTCCCTCTCCCTCACACAGTCAGTCACAGTCCCTCTCCCTCACACAGTCACAATCCCTCTCCCTCACACAGACACAGTCCCTCTCCCTCACAGAGTCACAGTCCCTCTCCCTCACACAGTCACAGTCACAGTCACAGTCCCTCTCCCTCACACAGTCACAGTCACAGTCACAGTCCCTCTCCCTCACACAGTCACAGTCCCTCGCCCTCACACAGTCACAGTCCCTCTCCCTCACACAGTCACAGTCACAGTCACAGTCCCTCTCCCTCACACAGTCACAGTCACAGTCACAGTGCCTCTCCCTCACACAGTCACAGTCCCTCGCCCTCACACAGTCACAGTCCCTCTCCCTCACACAGTCACAGTCACAGTCACAGTCCCTCTCCCTCACACAGTCACAGTCACAGTCCCTCTCCCTCACACAGTCACAGTCCCTCGCCCTCACACAGTCACAGTCCCTCTCCCTCACACAGTCAGAGTCCCTCTCCCTCACACAGTCACAGTCACAGTCCCTCTCGCTCACACAGTCACAGTCACAGTCCCTCTCCCTCACACAGTCACAGTCCCTCTCGCTCACACAGTCACAGTCACAGTCCCTCTCCCTCACACAGTCACAGTCCCTCTCCCTGACACAGTCACTTTCACAGTCACAGTCACAGTCCCTCTCCCTCACACAGTTACAGTCACAGTCACAGTCACAGTCCCTCTCCTTCACACAGTCACAGTCACAGTCACAGTCACAGTCCCTCTCCCTCACACAGTCACAGTCACAGTCACAGTCCCTCTCCCTCACACAGTCAGTCACAGTCCCTCTCCCTCACACAGACACAGTCCCTCTCCCTCACAGAGTCACAGTCCCTCTCCCTCACACAGTCACAGTCCCTCTCCCTCACACAGTCATAGTCACAGTCCCTGTCCCTCACACAGTCACAGTCACAGTCACAGTCCCTCTCCCTCACACAGTCACAGTCCCTCTCCCTCACACAGTCACAATCACAGTCACAGTCCATCTCCCTCACACAGTCACAGTCACAGTCCCTCTCCCTCACACAGTCACAGTCCCTCTCCCTCACACAGTCACAGTCACAGTCCCTCTCCCTGACACAGTCACAGTCACAGTCACAGTCACAGTCCCTCTCCCTCACACAGTCCCTCATAGTCACAGTCACAGTCCCTCTCCCTCACACAGTCCCTCACAGTCACAGTCCCTCTCCCTCACACAGTCACAGTCACAGTCCCCCTCCCTCACACAGTCCCTCACAGTCACAGTCACAGTCAACGTCCCTCTCCCTCATACAGTCCCTCACAGTCACAGTCACAGTCCCTCTCCCTCACACAGTGCCTCACAGTCACAGTCACAGTCACAGTCCCTCTCCCTCACACAGTCACAGTCCCTCTCCCTCACACAGTCACAGTCCCTCGCCCTCACACAGTCACAGTCCCTCTCCCTCACACAGTCACAGTCCCTCTCCCTCACACACTCACAGTCCCTCTCCCTCACACAGTCACAGTCACAGTCCCTCTCGCTCACACAGTCACAGTCCCTTTCCCTCACACACTCACAGTCACAGTCCCTCTCCCTCACACAGTCACAGTCACAGTCCCTCTCCCTCACACAGTCACAGTCACAGTCCCTCTCCCTCACACAGTCACAGTCCCTCTACCTCACACAGTCACAGTCCCTCTCCCTCACACAGTCACAGTCACAGTCCCTCTCCCTCACACAGTCACAGTCCCTCTACCTCACACAGTCACAGTCCCTCTCCCTCACACAGTCACAGTCACAGTCCCTCTCCCTGACACAGTCATAGTCCTTCTCCCTCACACAGTCACAGTCACAGTACCTCTCCCTCACACAGTTACAGTCCCTCTCCCTCACACAGTCACAGTCACAGTCCCTCTCCCTCACACAGTCACAGTCCCTCTCACTCACACAGTCACAGTCCCTCGCCCTCACACAGTCACAGTCCCTCGCCCTCACATAGTCACAATAACAGTCACAGTCACTCTCCCTCACACAGTCACAGTCACAGTCCCTCTCCCTCACACAGTCACAGTCACAGTCCCTCTCGCTCACACAGTCACAGTCACAGTCCCTCTCCCTCACACAGTCACAGTCCCTCTACCTCACACAGTCACAGTCCCTCTCCCTCACACAGTCAAAGTCCCTCTCCCTCACACAGTCACAGTCCCTCTCCCTGACACAGTCACAGTCACAGTCAACGTCCCTCTCCCTCACACAGTCACAGTCCCTCTCGCTCACACAGTCCCTCACAGTCACAGTCCCTCTTCCTCACACAGTCCCTCACAGTCACAGTCACAGTCCCTCTCCCTCACACAGTCCCTCACAGTCACAGTCACAGTCCCTCTCCCTCACACAGTCACAGTCACAGTCCCTCTCCCTCACACAGTCACAGTCCCTCTCGATCACACAGACACAGTCCCTTTCCCTCACACAGTCACAGTCCCTCTCGCTCACACAGTCACAGTCACAATCCCTCTCCCTCACACAGTTACAGTCCCTCTCCCTCACACAGTCACAGTCACAGTCCCTCTCCCTCACACAGTCACAGTCCCTCTCGCTCACACAGTCACAGTCACAATCCCTCTCCCTCACACAGTTACAGTCCCTCTCCCTCACACAGTCACAGTCACAGTCCCTCTCCCTCACACAGTCACAGTCCCTTGCCCTCACACAGTCACAATCCCTCTCCCTCACACAGTCACAGTCCCTCTCCCTCACACAGTCACAGTCCCTCACCCTCACACAGTCACAGTCCCTCTCGCTCACACAGTCACAGTCCCTCTCCCTCACACAGTCACAATCACAGTCACAGTCCCTCTCCCTCACACAGTCACAGTCCCTCTCCCTCACACAGTCACAGTCCCTCTCCCTCACAAACTAACAGTCACAGTCCCTCTCGCTCACACAGTCACAGTCACAGTCCCTCTCGCTCACACAGTCACAGTCAAAGTCCCTCTCCCTGACACAGTCACAGTCACAGTCCCTCTCCCTCACACAGTCAGTCACAGTCCCTCTCCCTTACACAGTCACAGTCCCTCTCCCTCACACAGTCACAGTCCCTCTCCCTCACACAGTCCCTCACAGTCACAGTCACAGTCCCTCTCCCTCACACAGTCCCTCAAAGTCACAGTCCCTCTCCCTCACACAGTCACAGTCACAGTCACAGTCCCTCTCCCTCACACAGTCACAGTCACAGTACCTCTCCCTCACACAGTCCCTCTCCCTGACACAGTCACAGTCACAGTCACAGTCCCTCTCCCTCACACAGTCACAGTCACAGTCACAGTCCCTCTCCCTCACACAGTCACAGTCACAGTCACAGTCCCTCTCCCTCACACAGTCACAGTCACGGTACCTCTCCCTCACACAGTCACAGTCACAGTCCCTCTCCCTGACACAGTCACAGTCACAGTCACAGTCCCTCTCCCTCACAAAGTCAGTCACAGTCCCTCTCCCTCACACAGTCACAGTCACAGTCCCTCTCCCTCACACAGTCAGTCACAGTCTCTCTCCCTCACACAAGCACAGTCCCTCTCCCTCACAGCGTCACAGTCCCTCTCCCTCACACAGTCATAGTCCTTCTCCCTCACACAGTCACAGTCACAGTCCCTCTCCCTCACACAGTCACAGTCACAGTCCCTCTCCCTCACACAGTCACAGTCACAGTCCCTCTCCCTCACACAGTCACAGTCACAGTCACAGTCCCTCTCCCTCACACAGTCACAGTCACAGTCCCTCTCCCTCACACAGTCACAGTCACAGTCACAGTCCCTCTCCATCACACAGTCACAGTCACAGTCACAGTCCCTCTCCCTCACACAGTCACAGTCACAGTCACAGTCCCTCTCCCTCACACAGTCACAGTCCCTCTCCCTCACACAGTCCCTCTCCCTCAAACAGTCACAGTCACAGTCCCTCTCCCTCACACAGTCATAGTCCCTCTCCCTCACACAGTCCCTCTCCCTCACACACTCCCTCTCCCTCACACAGTCACAGTCCCTCTCCCTCACACAGTCACAGTCAAAGTCCCTCTCCCTCACACAGTCACAGTCCCTCTACCTCACACAGTCACAATCCCTCTCCCTCACACAGTCACAGTCACAGTCCCTCTCCCTGACACAGTCACAGTCCCTCTCCCTCACACAGTCACAGTCCCTCTCCCTCACACAGTCACAGTCACAGTCCCTCTCCCTCACACAGTAAGAGTCACAGTCACAGTCCCTCTCCCTCACACAGTCACAGTCCCTCTCCCTCACACAGACACAGTCCCTCTCCCTCACAGAGTCACAGTCCCTCTCCCTCACACAGTCACAGTCCCTCTCCCTCACACAGTCACAGTCACAGTCACAGTCCCTCTCCCTCACACAGTCACAGTCACAGTCCCTCTCCCTCACACAGTCACAGTCCCTCACCCTCACACAGTCACAGTCCCTCTCCCTCACACAGTCACAGTCCCTCTCCCTCACACAGTCACAGTCACAGTCCCTCTCGCTCACACAGTCACATTCACAGTCCCTCTCCCTCACACAGTCACAGTCCCTCTCCCTCACACAGTCACAGTCACAGTCCCTCTCCCTCACACAGTCAGTCACAGTCCCTCTCCCTCACACAGTCACAATCCCTCTCCCTCACACAGTCAGTCACAGTCCCTCTCGCTCACACAGTCACAGTCACAGTCCCTCTCCCTCACACAGTCACAGTCCCTCTCCCTCACACAGTCACAGTCACAGTCCCTCTCCCTCACACAGTCAGTCACAGTCCCTCTCCCTCACACAGTCACAGTCCCTCTCCCTCACACAGTCAGTCACAGTCCCTCTCCCTCACAGAGTCACAGTCCCTCTCCCTCACACAGTCATAGTCACAGTCACAGTCCCTCTCCCTCACACAGTCACAGTCACAGTCACAGTCCCTCTCCCTCACACAGTCACAGTCACAGTTACAGTCCCTCTCCCTCACACAGTCACGGTCCCTCGCCCTCACACAGTCAAAGTCCCTCTCCCTCACACAGTCACAGTCATAGTCCCTCTCGCTCACACAGTCAAAGTCACAGTCCCTCTCCCTCACACAGTCACAGTCCCTCTCCCTCACACAGTCACAGTCCCTCTCCCTCACACAGTCACAGTCACAGTCCCTCTCCCTGACACAGTCACTTTCACAGTCACAGTCACAGTCCCTCTCCCTCACACAGTTACAGTCACAGTCACAGTCACAGTCCCTCTCCTTCACACAGTCACATTCACAGTCCCTCACAGAGTCACAGTCCCTCTCCCTCACACAGTCAGTCACAGTCTCTCTCCCTCACACAGTCACAGTCCCTCTCCCTCACAGAGTCACAGTCCCTCTCCCTCACACAGTCATAGTCCTTCTCCCTCACACAGTCACAGTCCCTCTCCCTCACACAGTCACAGTCACAGTCCCTATCCCTCACACAGTCACAGTCCCTCTCCCTCACACAGTCCCTCTCCGTCACACAGTCACAGTCACAGTCAAAGTCACAGTCCCTCTCCCTCACACAGTAACAGTCACAGTCACAGTCCCTCTCCCTCACACAGTCACAGTCCCTCTCCCTCAAACAGTCACAGTCCCTCTCGCTCACACAGTCACACTCACAGTCCCTCTCGCTCACACAGTCACAGTCACAGTCCCTCTCACTCACACAGTCACAGTCCCTCGCCCTCACACAGTCACAATCACAGTCACAGTCCCTCTACCTCACACAGTCACAGTCACAGTCCCTCTCGCTCACACAGTCACAGTCACAGTCCCTCTCCCTCACACAGTCACAGTCCCTCTAACTCACACAGTCACAGTCACAGTCCCTCTCGCTCACACAGTCACAGTCCCTCTAACTCACACAATCACAGTCACAGTCCCTCTACCTCACACAGTCACAGTCACAGTCCCTCTCCCTCACACAGTCACAGTCACAGTCACAGTCCCTCTCCATCACACAGTCACAGTCACAGTCACAGTCCCTCTCCCTCACACAGTCACAGTCCCTCTCCCTCACACAGTCACTGTCACAGTCACAGTCCCTCTCCATCACACAGTCACAGTCACAGTCCCTCTCCCTCACACAGTCACAGTCCCTCTCCCTCACACAGTCCCTCTCCCTCACACAGTCACAGTCACAGTCCCTCTCGCTCACACAGTCCCTCTCCCTCACACAGTCATAGTCCCTCTCCCTCACACAGTACCTCTCCCTCACACAGTCACAGTCCCTCTCCCTCACACAGTCACAGTCCCTCTCCCTCACACAGTCACAGTCCCTCTCCCTCACACAGTCACAGTCCCTCTACCTCACACAGTCACAATCCCTCTCCCTCACACAGTCACAGTCACAGTCCCTCTCCCTGACACAGTCACAGTCCCTCTCCCTCACACAGTCACAGTCCCTCTCCCTCACACAGTCACAGTCACAGTCCCTCTCCCTCACACAGTAAGAGTCACAGTCACAGTCCCTCTCCCTCACACAGTCACAGTCCCTCTCCCTCACACAGACACAGTCCCTCTCCCTCACAGAGTCACAGTCCCTCTCCCTCACAAAGTCACAGTCACAGTCCCTCTCCCTCACAAAGTCACAGTCACAGTCACAGTCCCTCTCCCTCACACAGTCACAGTCACAGTCCCTCTCCCTCACACAGTCACAGTCCCTCACCCTCACACAGTCACAGTCCCTCTCCCTCACACAGTCACAGTCCCTCTCCCTCACACAGTCACAGTCACAGTCCCTCTCGCTCACACAGTCACAGTCACAGTCCCTCTCCCTCACACAGTCACAGTCCCTCTCCCTCACACAGTCACAGTCACAGTCCCTCTCCCTCACACAGTCAGTCACAGTCCCTCTCCCTCACACAGTCACAATCCCTCTCCCTCACACAGTCAGTCACAGTCCCTCTCGCTCACACAGTCACAGTCACAGTCCCTCTCCCTCACACAGTCACAGTCCCTCTCCCTCACACAGTCACAGTCACAGTCCCTCTCCCTCACACAGTCAGTCACAGTCCCTCTCCCTCACAGAGTCACAGTCCCTCTCCCTCACACAGTCATAGTCACAGTCACAGTCCCTCTCCCTCACACAGTCACAGTCACAGTCCCTCTCCCTCACACAGTCACAGTCACAGTCACAGTCCCTCTCCCTCACACAGTCACGGTCCCTCGCCCTCACACAGTCAAAGTCCCTCTCCCTCACACAGTCACAGTCACAGTCCCTCTAACTCACACAGTCACAGTCCCTCTCCCTCACACAGTCAAAGTCCCTCTCCCTGACACAGTCACAGTCACAGTCAACGTCCCTCTCCCTCACACAGTCACAGTCCCTCTCGCTCACACAGTCCCTCACAGTCACAGTCCCTCTTCCTCACACAGTCCCTCACAGTCACAGTCACAGTCCCTCTCCCTCACACAGTCACAGTCACAGTCACAGTCCATCTCCCTCACACAGTCACAGTCATAGTCCCTCTCCCTCACATAGTCACAGTCCCTCTCCCTCACACAGTCCCTTACAGTCACAGTCACAGTCCCTCTCCCTCACACAGTCCCTCACAGTCACAGTCCCTCTCCCTCACACAGTCACAGTCACAGTCCCTCTCCCTCACACAGTCACAGTCCCTCTCCCTCACACAGTCACAGTCATAGTCCCTCTCCCTCACATAGTCACAGTCCCTCTCCCTCACACAGTCCCTTACAGTCACAGTCACAGTCCCTCTCCCTCACACAGTCCCTCACAGTCACAGTCCCTCTCCCTCACACAGTCACAGTCACAGTCCCTCTCCCTCACACAGTCACAGTCCCTCTCCCTCACACAGTCACAGTCACAGTCCCTCTCGCTCACACAGTCCCTCACAGTCACAGTCCCTCTCCCTCACACAGTCCCTCACAGTCAATGTCACAGTCCCTCTCCCTCACACAGTCCCTCACAGTCACAGTCCCTCTCCCTCACATAGTCACAGTCACAGTCCCTCTCCCTCACACAGTCACAGTCACAGTCCCTCTCCCTCACACAGTCACAGTCACAGTCCCTCTCCCTCAAACAGTAAGAGTCACAGTCACAGTCCCTCTCCCTCACACAGTCACAGTCACAGTCACAGTCCCTCTCCCTCACACAGTCACAGTCACAGTCCCTCTCCCTCACACAGTAAGAGTCACAGTCACAGTCCCTCTCCCTCACACAGTCACAGTCACAGTCACAGTCCCTCTCCCTCACACAGTCACAGTCCTTCTCCCTCACACAGTCACAGTCCCTCTCCCTCACACAGTCACAGTCACAGTCACAGTCCCTCTCCCTCACACAGTCACAGTCACAGTCCCTCTCCCTCACACAGTCACAGTCCCTCTCCCTCACACAGTCACAGTCCCTCTCCCTCACACAGTCACAGTCCCTCTCCCTCAAACAGTCACAGTCCCTCTCCCTCACACAGTTACAGTCCCTCTCCCTCACACAGTCCCTCACAGTCACAGTCACAGTCCCTCTCCCTCACACAGTCACAGTTACAGTCACAGTCCCTCTCCCTCACACAGTCACAGTCCCTCTCCCTCACACAATCACAGTCCCTCTCGCTCACACAGTCACAGTCACAGTCCCTCTCCCTCACACAGTCACATTCACAGTCCCTCTCCCTCACACAGTCAGTCACAGTCCCTCTCCCTCACACAGTCACAGTCCCTCTCCCTCACACAGACACAGTCCCTCTGCCTCACACAGTCATAGTCCTTCTCCCTCACACAGTCACAGTCACAGTCCCTCTCCCTCACACAGTCACAGTCACAGTCCCTCTCCCTCACACAGTCCCTCACAGTCACAGTCACAGTCACAGTCCCTCACACAGTCACAGTCACAGTCCCTTTCCCTAAAAACAGTAAGAGTCACAGTCACAGTCACAGCCCCTCTCCCTCACACTGTCAGTCACAGTCCCTCTCCCTCACAGAGTCACAGTCCCTCTCCCTCACACAGTCACAGTCCTTCTCCCTCACACAGTCACAGTCACAGTCCCTCTCCCTCACACAGTCACAGTCACAGTCCCTCTCCCTCACACAGTCCCTCACAGTCACAGTCACAGTCCCTCTCCCTCACACAGTCACAGTCACAGTCCCTCTCCCTCACACAGTCACAGTCACAGTCCCTCTCCCTCAAACAGTAAGAGTCACAGTCACAGTCCCTCTCCCTCACACAGTCACAGTCACAGTCACAGTCCCTCTCCCTCACACAGTCAGTCACAGTCCCTCTCCCTCACACAGTCACAGTCACAGTCCCTCTCCCTCATACAGTCACAGTCACAGTCACAGTCCCTCTCCCTCACACAGTCAGTCACAGTCCCTCTCCCTCACGGAGTTACAGTCCCTCTCCCTCACACAGTCCCTTACAGTCACAGTCCCTCTCCCTCACACAGTCCCTTACAGTCACAGTCCCTCTCCCTCACACAGTCACAGTCACAGTCACAGTCCCTCTCCCTCACACAGTCCCTTACAGTCACAGTCCCTCTCCCTCACACAGTCACAGTCACAGTCCCTCTCCCTCACACAGTCCCTTACAGTCACAGTCCCTCTCCCTCACACAGTCACAGTCACAGTCACAGTCCCTCTCCCTCACACAGTCACAGTCACAGTCCCTCTCCCTCACACAGTCCCTCACAGTCACAGTCACAGTCCCTCTCCCTCACACAGTGCCTCACAGTCACAGTCACAGTCCCTCTCCCTCACACAGTCCCTCACATTCACAGTCACAGTCCCTCTCCCTCACAACGTCCCTCACAGTCACAGTCACAGTCCCTCTCCCTCACACAGTCCCTCACAGTCACAGTCACAGTCCCTCTCCCTCACACAGTCCCTCACAGTCACAGTCACAGTCCCTCTCCCTCACACAGTGCCTCACAGTCACAGTCACAGTCCCTCTCCCTCACACAGTCCCTCACAGTCACAGTCACAGTCCCTCTCCCTCACACAGTGCCTCACAGTCACAGTCACAGTCCCTCTCCCTCACACAGTCACAGTCCCTCTCCCTCACACAGTCACAGTCCCTCTCCCTCACACAGTCACAATCACAGTCACAGTCCATCTCCCTCACACAGTCACAGTCACAGTCCCTCTCCCTCACACAGTCACAGTCCCTCTCCCTCACACAGTCACAGTCCCTCTCCCTCACACAGTCACAGTCACAGTCCCTCTCCCTGACACAGTCACAGTCACAGTCACAGTCACAGTCCCTCTCCCTCACACAGTCCCTCATAGTCATAGTCACAGTCCCTCTCCCTCACACAGTCCCTCACAGTCACAGTCCCTCTCCCTCACACAGTCACAGTCACAGTCCCCCTCCCTCACACAGTCCCTCACAGTCACAGTCACAGTCAACGTCCCTCTCCCTCATACAGTCCCTCACAGTCACAGTCACAGTCCCTCTCCCTCACACAGTGCCTCACAGTGACAGTCACAGTCACAGTCCCTCTCCCTCACACAGTCACAGTCCCTCTCCCTCACACAGTCACAGTCCCTCGCCCTCACACAGTCACAGTCCCTCTCCCTCACACAGTCACAGTCCCTCTCCCTCACACACTCACAGTCCCTCTCCCTCACACAGTCACAGTCACAGTCCCTCTCGCTCACACAGTCACAGTCCCTTTCCCTCACACACTCACAGTCACAGTCCCTCTCCCTCACACAGTCACAGTCACAGTCCCTCTCCCTCACACAGTCACAGTCACAGTCCCTCTCCCTCACACAGTCACAGTCCCTCTACCTCACACAGTCACAGTCCCTCTCCCTCACACAGTCACAGTCACAGTCCCTCTCCCTCACACAGTCACAGTCCCTCTACCTCACACAGTCACAGTCCCTCTCCCTCACACAGTCACAGTCACAGTCCCTCTCCCTGACACAGTCATAGTCCTTCTCCCTCACACAGTCACAGTCACAGTACCTCTCCCTCACACAGTTACAGTCCCTCTCCCTCACACAGTCACAGTCACAGTCCCTCTCCCTCACACAGTCACAGTCCCTCTCACTCACACAGTCACAGTCCCTCGCCCTCACACAGTCACAGTCCCTCGCCCTCACATAGTCACAATAACAGTCACAGTCACTCTCCCTCACACAGTCACAGTCACAGTCCCTCTCCCTCACACAGTCACAGTCACAGTCCCTCTCCCTCACACAGTCCCTTACAGTCACAGTCCCTCTCCCTCACACAGTCACAGTCACAGTCACAGTCCCTCTCCCTCACACAGTCACAGTCACAGTCCCTCTCCCTCACACAGTCCCTCACAGTCACAGTCACAGTCCCTCTCCCTCACACAGTGCCTCACAGTCACAGTCACAGTCCCTCTCCCTCACACAGTCCCTCACATTCACAGTCACAGTCCCTCTCCCTCACAACGTCCCTCACAGTCACAGTCACAGTCCCTCTCCCTCACACAGTCCCTCACAGTCACAGTCACAGTCCCTCTCCCTCACACAGTCCCTCACAGTCACAGTCACAGTCCCTCTCCCTCACACAGTGCCTCACAGTCACAGTCACAGTCCCTCTCCCTCACACAGTCCCTCACAGTCACAGTCACAGTCCCTCTCCCTCACACAGTGCCTCACAGTCACAGTCACAGTCCCTCTCCCTCACACAGTCACAGTCCCTCTCCCTCACACAGTCACAGTCCCTCTCCCTCACACAGTCACAATCACAGTCACAGTCCATCTCCCTCACACAGTCACAGTCACAGTCCCTCTCCCTCACACAGTCACAGTCCCTCTCCCTCACACAGTCACAGTCCCTCTCCCTCACACAGTCACAGTCACAGTCCCTCTCCCTGACACAGTCACAGTCACAGTCACAGTCACAGTCCCTCTCCCTCACACAGTCCCTCATAGTCATAGTCACAGTCCCTCTCCCTCACACAGTCCCTCACAGTCACAGTCCCTCTCCCTCACACAGTCACAGTCACAGTCCCCCTCCCTCACACAGTCCCTCACAGTCACAGTCACAGTCAACGTCCCTCTCCCTCATACAGTCCCTCACAGTCACAGTCACAGTCCCTCTCCCTCACACAGTGCCTCACAGTCACAGTCACAGTCACAGTCCCTCTCCCTCACACAGTCACAGTCCCTCTCCCTCACACAGTCACAGTCCCTCGCCCTCACACAGTCACAGTCCCTCTCCCTCACACAGTCACAGTCCCTCTCCCTCACACACTCACAGTCCCTCTCCCTCACACAGTCACAGTCACAGTCCCTCTCGCTCACACAGTCACAGTCCCTTTCCCTCACACACTCACAGTCACAGTCCCTCTCCCTCACACAGTCACAGTCACAGTCCCTCTCCCTCACACAGTCACAGTCACAGTCCCTCTCCCTCACACAGTCACAGTCCCTCTACCTCACACAGTCACAGTCCCTCTCCCTCACACAGTCACAGTCACAGTCCCTCTCCCTCACACAGTCACAGTCCCTCTACCTCACACAGTCACAGTCCCTCTCCCTCACACAGTCACAGTCACAGTCCCTCTCCCTGACACAGTCATAGTCCTTCTCCCTCACACAGTCACAGTCACAGTACCTCTCCCTCACACAGTTACAGTCCCTCTCCCTCACACAGTCACAGTCACAGTCCCTCTCCCTCACACAGTCACAGTCCCTCTCACTCACACAGTCACAGTCCCTCGCCCTCACACAGTCACAGTCCCTCGCCCTCACATAGTCACAATAACAGTCACAGTCACTCTCCCTCACACAGTCACAGTCACAGTCCCTCTCCCTCACACAGTCACAGTCACAGTCCCTCTCGCTCACACAGTCACAGTCACAGTCCCTCTCCCTCACACAGTCACAGTCCCTCTACCTCACACAGTCACAGTCCCTCTCCCTCACACAGTCAAAGTCCCTCTCCCTCACACAGTCACAGTCCCTCTCCCTGACACAGTCACAGTCACAGTCAACGTCCCTCTCCCTCACACAGTCACAGTCCCTCTCGCTCACACAGTCCCTCACAGTCACAGTCCCTCTTCCTCACACAGTCCCTCACAGTCACAGTCACAGTCCCTCTCCCTCACACAGTCCCTCACAGTCACAGTCACAGTCCCTCTCCCTCACACAGTCACAGTCACAGTCCCTCTCCCTCACACAGTCACAGTCCCTCTCCATCACACAGACACAGTCCCTTTCCCTCACACAGTCACAGTCCCTCTCGCTCACACAGTCACAGTCACAATCCCTCTCCCTCACACAGTTACAGTCCCTCTCCCTCACACAGTCACAGTCACAGTCCCTCTCCCTCACACAGTCACAGTCCCTCTCGCTCACACAGTCACAGTCACAATCCCTCTCCCTCACACAGTTACAGTCCCTCTCCCTCACACAGTCACAGTCACAGTCCCTCTCCCTCACACAGTCACAGTCCCTTGCCCTCACACAGTCACAATCCCTCTCCCTCACACAGTCACAGTCCCTCTCCCTCACACAGTCACAGTCCCTCACCCTCACACAGTCACAGTCCCTCTCGCTCACACAGTCACAGTCCCTCTCCCTCACACAGTCACAATCACAGTCACAGTCCCTCTCCCTCACACAGTCACAGTCCCTCTCCCTCACACAGTCACAGTCCCTCTCCCTCACAAACTAACAGTCACAGTCCCTCTCGCTCACACAGTCACAGTCACAGTCCCTCTCCCTCACACAGTCAAAGTCCCTCTCCCTGACACAGTCACAGTCACAGTCCCTCTCCCTCACACAGTCAGTCACAGTCCCTCTCCCTTACACAGTCACAGTCCCTCTCCCTCACACAGTCACAGTCCCTCTCCCTCACACAGTCCCTCACAGTCACAGTCACAGTCCCTCTCCCTCACACAGTCCCTCAAAGTCACAGTCCCTCTCCCTCACACAGTCACAGTCACAGTCACAGTCCCTCTCCCTCACACAGTCACAGTCACAGTACCTCTCCCTCACACAGTCCCTCTCCCTGACACAGTCACAGTCACAGTCACAGTCCCTCTCCCTCACACAGTCACAGTCACAGTCACAGTCCCTCTCCCTCACACAGTCACAGTCACAGTCACAGTCCCTCTCCCTCACACAGTCACAGTCACGGTACCTCTCCCTCACACAGTCACAGTCACAGTCACAGTCCCTCTCCCTCACAAAGTCAGTCACAGTCCCTCTCCCTCACACAGTCACAGTCACAGTCCCTCTCCCTCACACAGTCAGTCACAGTCTCTCTCCCTCACACAAGCACAGTCCCTCTCCCTCACAGAGTCACAGTCCCTCTCCCTCACACAGTCATAGTCCTTCTCCCTCACACAGTCACAGTCACAGTCCCTCTCCCTCACACAGTCACAGTCACAGTCCCTCTCCCTCACACAGTCACAGTCACAGTCCCTCTCCCTCACACAGTCACAGTCACAGTCACAGTCCCTCTCCCTCACACAGTCACAGTCACAGTCCCTCTCCCTCACACAGTCACAGTCACAGTCACAGTCCCTCTCCATCACACAGTCACAGTCACAGTCACAGTCCCTCTCCCTCACACAGTCACAGTCACAGTCACAGTCCCTCTCCCTCACACAGTCACAGTCCCTCTCCCTCACACAGTCACAGTCCCTCTCCCTCACACAGTCCCTCTCCCTCAAACAGTCACAGTCACAGTCCCTCTCCCTCACACAGTCATAGTCCCTCTCCCTCACACAGTCCCTCTCCCTCACACACTCCCTCTCCCTCACACAGTCACAGTCCCTCTCCCTCACACAGTCACAGTCACAGTCCCTCTCCCTCACACAGTCACAGTCCCTCTACCTCACACAGTCACAATCCCTCTCCCTCACACAGTCACAGTCACAGTCCCTCTCCCTGACACAGTCACAGTCCCTCTCCCTCACACAGTCACAGTCCCTCTCCCTCACACAGTCACAGTCACAGTCCCTCTCCCTCACACAGTAAGAGTCACAGTCACAGTCCCTCTCCCTCACACAGTCACAGTCCCTCTCCCTCACACAGACACAGTCCCTCTCCCTCACAGAGTCACAGTCCCTCTCCCTCACACAGTCACAGTCCCTCTCCCTCACACAGTCACAGTCACAGTCACAGTCCCTCTCCCTCACACAGTCACAGTCACAGTCCCTCTCCCTCACACAGTCACAGTCCCTCACCCTCACACAGTCACAGTCCCTCTCCCTCACACAGTCACAGTCCCTCTCCCTCACACAGTCACAGTCACAGTCCCTCTCGCTCACACAGTCACATTCACAGTCCCTCTCCCTCACACAGTCACAGTCCCTCTCCCTCACACAGTCACAGTCACAGTCCCTCTCCCTCACACAGTCAGTCACAGTCCCTCTCCCTCACACAGTCACAATCCCTCTCCCTCACACAGTCAGTCACAGTCCCTCTCGCTCACACAGTCACAGTCACAGTCCCTCTCCCTCACACAGTCACAGTCCCTCTCCCTCACACAGTCACAGTCACAGTCCCTCTCCCTCACACAGTCAGTCACAGTCCCTCTCCCTCACACAGTCACAGTCCCTCTCCCTCACACAGTCAGTCACAGTCCCTCTCCCTCACAGAGTCACAGTCCCTCTCCCTCACACAGTCATAGTCACAGTCACAGTCCCTCTCCCTCACACAGTCACAGTCACAGTCACAGTCCCTCTCCCTCACACAGTCACAGTCACAGTTACAGTCCCTCTCCCTCACACAGTCACGGTCCCTCGCCCTCACACAGTCAAAGTCCCTCTCCCTCACACAGTCACAGTCATAGTCCCTCTCGCTCACACAGTCACAGTCACAGTCCCTCTCCCTCACACAGTCACAGTCCCTCTCCCTCACACAGTCACAGTCCCTCTCCCTCACACAGTCACAGTCACAGTCCCTTTCCCTGACACAGTCACTTTCACAGTCACAGTCACAGTCCCTCTCCCTCACACAGTTACAGTCACAGTCACAGTCACAGTCCCTCTCCTTCACACAGTCACATTCACAGTCCCTCACAGAGTCAAAGTCCCTCTCCCTCACACAGTCAGTCACAGTCTCTCTCCCTCACACAGTCACAGTCCCTCTCCCTCACAGAGTCACAGTCCCTCTCCCTCACACAGTCATAGTCCTTCTCCCTCACACAGTCACAGTCCCTCTCCCTCACACAGTCACAGTCACAGTCCCTATCCCTCACACAGTCCCTCTCCGTCACACAGTCACAGTCACAGTCAAAGTCACAGTCCCTCTCCCTCACACAGTAACAGTCACAGTCACAGTCCCTCTCCCTCAAACAGTCACAGTCCCTCTCGCTCACACAGTCACACTCACAGTCCCTCTCGCTCACACAGTCACAGTCACAGTCCCTCTCACTCACACAGTCACAGTCCCTCGCCCTCACACAGTCACAATCACAGTCACAGTCCCTCTACCTCACACAGTCACAGTCACAGTCCCTCTCGCTCACACAGTCACAGTCACAGTCCCTCTCCCTCACACAGTCACAGTCCCTCTAACTCACACAGTCACAGTCACAGTCCCTCTCGCTCACACAGTCACAGTCCCTCTAACTCACACAATCACAGTCACAGTCCCTCTACCTCACACAGTCACAGTCACAGTCCCTCTCCCTCACACAGTCACAGTCACAGTCACAGTCCCTCTCCATCACACAGTCACAGTCACAGTCACAGTCCCTCTCCCTCACACAGTCACAGTCCCTCTCCCTCACACAGTCACTGTCACAGTCACAGTCCCTCTCCATCACACAGTCACAGTCACAGTCCCTCTCCCTCACACAGTCACAGTCCCTCTCCCTCACACAGTCCCTCTCCCTCACACAGTCACAGTCACAGTCCCTCTCGCTCACACAGTCCCTCTCCCTCACACAGTCATAGTCCCTCTCCCTCACACAGTCCCTCTCCCTCACACAGTCACAGTCCCTCTCCCTCACACAGTCACAGTCCCTCTCCCTCACACAGTCACAGTCACAGTCCCTCTCCCTCACACAGTCACAGTCCCTCTACCTCACACAGTCACAATCCCTCTCCCTCACACAGTCACAGTCACAGTCCCTCTCCCTGACACAGTCACAGTCCCTCTCCCTCACACAGTCACAGTCCCTCTCCCTCACACAGTCACAGTCACAGTCCCTCTCCCTCACACAGTAAGAGTCACAGTCACAGTCCCTCTCCCTCACACAGTCACAGTCCCTCTCCCTCACACGGACACAGTCCCTCTCCCTCACAGAGTCACAGTCCCTCTCCCTCACACAGTCACAGTCACAGTCCCTCTCCCTCACAAAGTCACAGTCACAGTCACAGTCCCTCTCCCTCACACAGTCACAGTCACAGTCCCTCTCCCTCACACAGTCACAGTCCCTCACCCTCACACAGTCACAGTCCCTCTCCCTCACACAGTCACAGTCCCTCTCCCTCACACAGTCACAGTCACAGTCCCTCTCGCTCACACAGTCACAGTCACAGTCCCTCTCCCTCACACAGTCACAGTCCCTCTCCCTCACACAGTCACAGTCACAGTCCCTCTCCCTCACACAGTCAGTCACAGTCCCTCTCCCTCACACAGTCACAATCCCTCTCCCTCACACAGTCAGTCACAGTCCCTCTCGCTCACACAGTCACAGTCACAGTCCCTCTCCCTCACACAGTCACAGTCCCTCTCCCTCACACAGTCACAGTCACAGTCCCTCTCCCTCACAGAGTCAGTCACAGTCCCTCTCCCTCACAGAGTCACAGTCCCTCTCCCTCACACAGTCATAGTCACAGTCACAGTCCCTCTCCCTCACACAGTCACAGTCACAGTCCCTCTCCCTCACACAGTCACAGTCACAGTCACAGTCCCTCTCCCTCACACAGTCACGGTCCCTCGCCCTCACACAGTCAAAGTCCCTCTCCCTCACACAGTCACAGTCACAGTCCCTCTAACTCACACAGTCACAGTCCCTCTCCCTCACACAGTCAAAGTCCCTCTCCCTGACACAGTCACAGTCACAGTCAACGTCCCTCTCCCTCACACAGTCACAGTCCCTCTCGCTCACACAGTCCCTCACAGTCACAGTCCCTCTTCCTCACACAGTCCCTTACAGTCACAGTCACAGTCCCTCTCCCTCACACAGTCACAGTCACAGTCACAGTCCATCTCCCTCACACAGTCACAGTCATAGTCCCTCTCCCTCACATAGTCACAGTCCCTCTCCCTCACACAGTCCCTTACAGTCACAGTCACAGTCCCTCTCCCTCACACAGTCCCTCACAGTCACAGTCCCTCTCCCTCACACAGTCACAGTCACAGTCACAGTCCCTCTCCCTCACACAGTCACAGTCCCTCTCCCTCACACAGTCACAGTCATAGTCCCTCTCCCTCACATAGTCACAGTCCCTCTCCCTCACACAGTCCCTTACAGTCACAGTCACAGTCCCTCTCCCTCACACAGTCCCTCACAGTCACAGTCCCTCTCCCTCACACAGTCACAGTCACAGTCCCTCTCCCTCACACAGTCACAGTCCCTCTCCCTCACACAGTCACAGTCACAGTCCCTCTCGCTCACACAGTCCCTCACAGTCACAGTCCCTCTCCCTCACACAGTCCCTCACAGTCAATGTCACAGTCCCTCTCCCTCACACAGTCCCTCACAGTCACAGTCCCTCTCCCTCACATAGTCACAGTCACAGTCCCTCTCCCTCACACAGTCACAGTCACAGTCCCTCTCCCTCACACAGTCACAGTCACAGTCCCTCTCCCTCAAACAGTAAGAGTCACAGTCACAGTCCCTCTCCCTCACACAGTCACAGTCACAGTCACAGTCCCTCTCCCTCACACAGTCACAGTCACAGTCCCTCTCCCTCACACAGTAAGAGTCACAGTCACAGTCCCTCTCCCTCACACAGTCACAGTCACAGTCACAGTCCCTCTCCCTCACACAGTCACAGTCCTTCTCCCTCACACAGTCACAGTCCCTCTCCCTCACACAGTCACAGTCACAGTCACAGTCCCTCTCCCTCACACAGTCACAGTCACAGTCCCTCTCCCTCACACAGTCACAGTCCCTCTCCCTCACACAGTCACAGTCCCTCTCCCTCACACAGTCACAGTCCCTCTCCCTCAAACAGTCACAGTCCCTCTCCCTCACACAGTTACAGTCCCTCTCCCTCACACAGTCCCTCACAGTCACAGTCACAGTCCCTCTCCCTCACACAGTCACAGTTACAGTCACAGTCCCTCTCCCTCACACAGTCACAGTCCCTCTCCCTCACACAATCACAGTCCCTCTCGCTCACACAGTCACAGTCACAGTCCCTCTCCCTCACACAGTCACATTCACAGTCCCTCTCCCTCACACAGTCAGTCACAGTCCCTCTCCCTCACACAGTCACAGTCCCTCTCCCTCACACAGACACAGTCCCTCTCCCTCACACAGTCATAGTCCTTCTCCCTCACACAGTCACAGTCACAGTCCCTCTCCCTCACACAGTCACAGTCACAGTCCCTCTCCCTCACACAGTCCCTCACAGTCACAGTCACAGTCCCTCTCCCTCACACAGTCACAGTCACAGTCCCTTTCCCTAAAAACAGTAAGAGTCACAGTCACAGTCACAGCCCCTCTCCCTCACACTGTCAGTCACAGTCCCTCTCCCTCACAGAGTCACAGTCCCTCTCCCTCACACAGTCACAGTCCTTCTCCCTCACACAGTCACAGTCACAGTCCCTCTCCCTCACACAGTCCCTCACAGTCACAGTCACAGTCCCTCTCCCTCACACAGTCACAGTCACAGTCCCTCTCCCTCACACAGTCACAGTCACAGTCCCTCTCCCTCAAACAGTAAGAGTCACAGTCACAGTCCCTCTCCCTCACACAGTCACAGTCACAGTCACAGTCCCTCTCCCTCACACAGTCAGTCACAGTCCCTCTCCCTCACACAGTCACAGTCACAGTCCCTCTCCCTCATACAGTCACAGTCACAGTCACAGTCCCTCTCCCTCACACAGTCAGTCACAGTCCCTCTCCCTCACGGAGTTACAGTCCCTCTCCCTCACACAGTCCCTTACAGTCACAGTCCCTCTCCCTCACACAGTCCCTTACAGTCACAGTCCCTCTCCCTCACACAGTCACAGTCACAGTCACAGTCCCTCTCCCTCACACAGTCCCTTACAGTCACAGTCCCTCTCCCTCACACAGTCACAGTCACAGTCCCTCTCCCTCACACAGTCCCTTACAGTCACAGTCCCTCTCCCTCACACAGTCACAGTCACAGTCACAGTCCCTCTCCCTCACACAGTCACAGTCACAGTCCCTCTCCCTCACACAGTCCCTCACAGTCACAGTCACAGTCCCTCTCCCTCACACAGTGCCTCACAGTCACAGTCACAGTCCCTCTCCCTCACACAGTCCCTCACATTCACAGTCACAGTCCCTCTCCCTCACAACGTCCCTCACAGTCACAGTCACAGTCCCTCTCCCTCACACAGTCCCTCACAGTCACAGTCACAGTCCCTCTCCCTCACACAGTCCCTCACAGTCACAGTCACAGTCCCTCTCCCTCACACAGTCCCTCACAGTCACAGTCACAGTCCCTCTCCCTCACACAGTGCCTCACAGTCACAGTCACAGTCCCTCTCCCTCACACAGTCACAGTCCCTCTCCCTCACACAGTCACAGTCCCTCTCCCTCAAACAGTCACAGTCACAGTCACAGTCACTCTCCCTCACACAGTCACAGTCACAGTCCCTCTCCCTCACACAGTCACAGTCACCGTCCCTCTCCCTCACACAGTCACCGTCACAGTCCCTCTCCCTCACACAGTCACAGTCCCTCTCCCTCACACAGTCACAGTCACAGTCCCTCTCCCTCACACAGTCACAGTCACGGTCCCTCTCCCTCACACAGTCACAGTCCCTCTCCCTCACACAGTCACAGTCCCTCTCCCTCACACAGTCACAGTCACAGTCCCTCTCCCTCACACATTCACAGTCCCTCTCCCTCACACAGTCACAGTCACAGTCCCTCTCCCTCACACAGTCACAGTCACCGTCCCTCTCCCTCACAAAGTCTCCGTCACAGTCCCTCTCCCTCACACAGTCACAGTCCCTCTCCCTCACACAGTCACAGTCACAGTCCCTCACACAGTCACAGTCACAGTCCCTCTCCCTCACACAGTCACAGTCCCTCTCCCTCACACAGTCACAGTCCCTCTCCCTCACACAGTCACAGTCACAGTCCCTCTCCCTCACACATTCACAGTCCCTCTCCCTCACACAGTCACAGTCACAGTCCCTCTCCCTCACACAGTCACAGTCCCTCTCCCTCACACAGTCACAGTCACAGTCCTTCTCTCTCACACAGACACAGTCCATCTCCCTCACACAGTCACAGTCCCTCTCCCTCACACAGTCACAGTCCCTCTCCCTCACACAGTCACATTCACAGTCACAGTTCCTCTCCCTCACACAGTCACAGTCCCTCTCCCTCACACAGGCACAGTCCCTCTCCCTCACACAGTCACAGTCCCTCTCCCTCACACAGTCACAGTCCCTCTCCCTCACACAGTCCCTCACAGTCACAGTCACAGTCACAGTCCCTCTCCCTCACACAGTCACAGTCCCTCTCCCTCACACAGTCCCTCACACAGTCAAAGTCACAGTCCCTCTCCCTCACACAGTCACAGTCCCTCTCCCTCACACAGTCACAGTCACCGTCCCTCTCCCTCACACAGTCACAGTCACAGTCCCTCTCCCTCACACAGTCACAGTCCCTCTCCCTCACACAGTCACAGTCACAGTCCCTCTCCCTCACACAGTCACAGTCCCTCTCCCTCACACAGTCACAGTCCCTCTCCCTCACACAGTCACAGTCACATTACCTCTCCCTCACAAAGTCACAGTCACCGTCCCTCTCCCTCACACAGTCACAGTCACAGTCCCTCTCCCTCACACAGTCACAGTCCCTCTCCCTCACACAGTCAGAGTCCCTCTCCCTCACACAGTCACTGTCACAGTCACAGTCCCTCTCCCTCACACAGTCACAGTCACAGTCACAGTCCCTCTCCCTCACACAGTCACACTCCCTCTCCCTCACACAGTCACAGTCCCTCTCCCTCACACAGTCACAGTCCCTCTCCCTCACACAGTCACAGTCCCTCTCCCTCACACAGTCACTGTCCCTCTCCCTCACACAGTCACAGTCCCTCTCCCTCACACAGTCACAGACCCTCTCCCTCACACAGTCACAGCCACAGTCCCTCTCCCTCACACAGTCACAGTCTCTCTCCCTAACACAGTCACAGTCACAGTCAATCTCCCTCACACAGTCACAGTCACAGTCACAGTCACAGTCCCTCTCCCTCACACAGTCGCAGTCACAGTCCCTCTCCCTCACACAGTCACAGTCCCTCTCCCTCACACAGTCACAGTCCCTCTCCCTCACACAGTCACAGTCACAGTCACAGTCCCTCTCCCTCACACAGTCACAGTCCCTCTCCCTCACACAGTCACAGTCACAGTCACAGTCCCTCTCCCTCACACAGTCACAGTCTCAGTCACAGTCCCTCGCCCTCACACAGTCACAGTCCCTCTCCCTCACACAGTCACAGTCACAGTCCCTCTCCCTCACACAGTCACAGTCCCTCTCCCTCACACAGTCACAGTCACAGTCACAGTCCCTCTCCCTCACAGAGTCACAGTCCCTCTCCCTCACACAGTCACAGTCCCTCTCCCTCACACAGTCACAGTACCTCTCCCTCACACAGTCACAGTCCCTCTCCGTCACACAGTCACAGTCCCTCTCCCTCACACAGTCACAGTCCCTCTCCCTCACACAAGCACAGTCACAGTCACAGTCACAGTCCCTCTCCCTCACACAGTCACAGTCCCTCTCCCTCACACAGTCACAGTCCCTCTCCGTCACACAGTCACAGTCCCTCTCCCTCACACAGTCACAGTCACAGTCACAGTCCCTCTCCCTCACACAGTCACAGTCCCTCTCCGTCACACAGTCACAGTCCCTCTCCCTCACACAGTCACAGTCACAGTCACAGTCCCTCTCCCTCACACAGTCACAGTCCCTCTCCCTCACACAGTCACAGTCACAGTCACAGTCCCTCTCCCTCACACAGTCACAGTCCCTCTCCCTCACACAGTCACAGTCCCTCTCCCTCACACAGTCACAGTACCTCTCCCTCACACAGTCACAGTCCCTCTCCCTCACACAGTCACAGTTCCTCTCCCTCACACAGTCACAGTCACAGTCCCTCTCCCTCTCCCTCACACAGTCACAGTCCCTCTCCCTCACACAGTCACAGTCCCTCTCCCTCACACAGTCACAGTCACAGTCACAGTCACAGTCCCTCTCCCTCACACAGTCACAGTCCCTCTCCCTCACACAGTCACAGTCCCTCTCCCTCACACAGTCACAGTCACAGTCACAGTCCCTCTCCCTCACACAGTCACAGTTCCTCTCCCTCACACAGTCACAGTCCCTCTCCCTCACACAGTCCCTCTCCCTCACACAGTCACAGTCACAGTCACAGTCCCTCGCCCTCACACAGTCACAGTCTCTCTCGCTCACACAGTCACAGTCCCTCTCCCTCACACAGTCACAGTCACAGTCACAGTCCCTCTCCCTCACAGAGTCACAGTCCCTCTCCCTCACACAGTCACAGTCCCTCTCCCTCACACAGTCACAGTACCTCTCCCTCACACAGTCACAGTCCCTCTCCGTCACACAGTCACAGTCCCTCTCCCTCACACAAGCACAGTAACAGTCACAGTCCCTCTCCCTCACACAGTCACAGTCCCTCTCCCTCACACAGTCACAGTCCCTCTCCCTCACACAGTCACACTCCCTCTCCCTCACACAGTCACAGTCCCTCTCCCTCACACAGTCACAGTCACAGTCCCTCTCCCTCACACAGTCACAGTCCCTCTCCCTCACACAGTCATAGTCCCTCTCCCTCACACAGTCACAGTCCCTCTCCCTCACACAGTCACAGTCACAGTCACAGTCCCTCTCCCTCACACAGTCACACTCCCTCTCCCTCACACAATCACAGTCCCTCTCCCTCACACAGTCACAGTCACAGTCCCTCTCCCTCACACAGTCACAGTCCCTCTCCCTCACACAGTCACAGTCCCTCTCCCTCACACAGTCACAGTCACAGTCACAGTCCCTCTCCCTCACAGAGTCACAGTCCCTCTCCCTCACACAGTCACAGTCCCTCTCCCTCACACAGTCACAGTACCTCTCCCTCACACAGTCACAGTCCCTCTCCGTCACACAGTCACAGTCCCTCTCCCTCACACAGTCACAGTCACAGTCCCTCGCCCTCACACAGTCACAGTCCCTCTCCCTCACACAAGCACAGTCACAGTCACAGTCACAGTCCCTCTCCCTCACACAGTCACAGTCCCTCTCCGTCACACAGTCACAGTCCCTCTCCCTCACACAGTCACAGTCACAGTCCCTCTCCCTCACACAGTCACAGTCCCTCTCCCTCACACAGTCACAGTCCCTCTCCCTCACACAGTCACAGTCCCTCTGCCTCACACAGTCACAGTCCCTCTCCCTCACACAGTCACAGTTCCTCTCCCTCACACAGTCACAGTCACAGTCCCTCACACAGTCACAGTCCCTCTCCCTCACACAGTCACAGTCCCTCTCCCTCACACAGTCACAGTCCCTCTCCCTCACACAGTCACAGTCACAGTCACAGTCCCTCTCCCTCACACAGTCACAGTCCCTCTCCCTCACACAGTCACAGTCCCTCTCCCTCACACAGTCACAGTCACAGTCACAGTCCCTCTCCCTCACACAGTCACAGTTCCTCTCCCTCACACAGTCACAGTCACAGTCACAGTCCCTCTCCCTCACACAGTCACAGTTCCTCTCCCTCACACAGTCACAGTCCCTCTCCCTCACACAGTCACAGTCCCTCTCCCTCACACAGTCACAGTCACAGTCCCTCGCCCTCACACAGTCACAGTCCCTCTCCCTCACACAGTCACAGTCCCTCTCCCTCACACAGTCACAGTCCCTCTCCCTCACACAGTCACAGTCCCTCTCCCTCACAGAGTCACAGTACCTCTCCCTCACACAGTCACAGTCCCTCTCCGTCACACAGTCACAGTCCCTCTCCCTCACACAGTCACAGTCACAGTCCCTCGCCCTCACACAGTCACAGTCCCTCTCCCTCACACAAGCACAGTCACAGTCACAGTCACAGTCCCTCTCCCTCACACAGTCACAGTCCCTCTCCCTCACACAGTCACAGTCCCTCTCCGTCACACAGTCACAGTCCCTCTCCCTCACACAGTCACAGTCCCTCTCTCTCACACAGTCCCTCTCCCTCACACAGTCACAGTCACAGTCCCTCTCCCTCTCCCTCACACAGTCACAGTCCCTCTCCCTCACACAGTCACAGTCCCTCTCCCTCACACAGTCACAGTCACAGTCACAGTCCCTCTCCCTCACACAGTCACAGTCCCTCTCCCTCACACAGTCATAGTCACAGTCACAGTCCCTCTCCCTCACACAGTCACAGTCACAGTCCCTCTCCCTCACACAGTCACAGTCACAGTCACTGTCACAGTCCCTCTCCCTCACACAGTCACAGTCACAGTCACAGTCCCCCTCCCTCACACAGTCACAGTCCCTCTCCCTCACACAGTCACAGTCCCTCTCCCTCACACATTCACAGTCCCTCTCCCTCACACAGTCACAGTAACAGTCCCTCTACCTCACACAGTCACAGTCACAGTCCCTCTCCCTCACACAGTCACAGTCCCTCTCCCTCACACAGTCACAGTCACAGTCCCTCTACCTCACACAGTCACAGTCCCTCTCCCTCACACAGTCACAGTCCCTCTCCCTCACACGGTCACAGTCACAGTTACAGTCCCTCTCCCTCACACAGTCACAGTCCCTCTCCCTCACACAGTCACAGTCCCTCTCCCTCACACAGTCACAGTCCCTCTCCCTCACACGGTCACAGTCACAGTTACAGTCCCTCTCCCTCACACAGTCACAGTCCCTCTCCCTCACACAGTCACAGTCCCTCTCCCTCACACAGTCACAGTCCCTCTCCCTCACACAGTCACAGTCCCTCTCCCTCACACAGTCACAGTCCCTCTCCCTCACACAGTCACCGTCCCTCTCCCTCACACAGTCACAGCCACAGTCCCTCTCCCTCACACAGTCACAGTCCCTCTCCCTCACACAGTCACAGTCAATCTCCCTCACACAGTCACAGTCCCTCTCCCTCACACAGTCGCAGTCACAGTCCCTCTCCCTCACACAGTCACAGTCCCTCTCCCTCACACAGTCACGGTCCCTCTCCCTCACACAGTCACAGTCACAGTCACAGCCCCTCTCCCTCACACAGTCACAGTCCCTCTCCCTCACACAGTCACATTCACAGTCACAGTCCCTCTCCCTCACACAGTCACAGTCCCTCTCCCTCACACAGTCACAGTCACAGTCACAGTCCCTCGCCCTCACACAGTCACAGTCCCTCTCCCTCACACAGTCACAGTCACAGTCACAGTCCCTCTCCCTCACACAGTCACAGTCCCTCTCCCTCACACAGTCACAGTACCTCTCCCTCACACAGTCACAGTCCCTCTCCGTCACACAGTCACAGTCCCTCTCCCTCACACAGTCACAGTCACAGTCCCTCGCCCTCACACAGTCACAGTCCCTCTCCCTCACACAAGCACAGTCACAGTCACAGTCCCTCTCCGTCACACAGTCACAGTCCCTCTCTCTCACACAGTCCCTCTCCCTCACACAGTCACAGTCCCTCTCCCTCACACAGTCGCAGTCACAGTCCCTCTCCCTCACACAGTCACAGTCACAGTCACAGTCACAGTCCCTCTCCCTCTCCCTCACACAGTCACAGTCCCTCTCCCTCACACAGTCACAGTCCCTCTCCCTCACACGGTCACAGTCACAGTCACAGTCCCTCTCCCTCTCCCTCACACAGTCACAGTCCCTCTCCCTCACACAGTCACAGTCCCTCTCCCTCACACAGTCACAGTCCCTCTCCCTCACACAGTCACAGTCACAGTCACAGTCCCTCTCCCTCACACAGTCGCAGTCACAGTCCCTCTCCCTCACACATTCACAGTCACAGTCACAGTCACAGTCCCTCTCCCTCACACAGTCACAGTCACAGTCACAGTCCCCCTCCCTCACACAGTCACAGTCCCTCTCCCTCACACAGTCACAGTCACAGCCCCTCTCCCTCACACAGTCACAGTCCCTCTCCCTCACACAGTCACAGTCCCTCTCCCTCACACAGTCACAGTCACAGTCACAGTCCCTCACCCTCACCCTCACACAGTCACAGTCCCTCTCCCTCACACAGTCACAGTCCCTCTCCCTCACACAGTCGCAGTCACAGTCCCTCTCCCTCACACAGTCACAGTCACAGTCCCTCTCCCTCACACAGTCACAGTCCCTCTCCGTCACACAGTCACAGTCCCTCTCCCTCGCACAGTCACAGTCACAGTCGCAGTCCCTCTCCCTCACACAGTCACAGTCCCTCTCCCTCACAACGTCACAGTCCCTCTCCCTCACACAGTCACAGTCCCTCTCCCTCACACAGTCACAGTCACAGTCACAGTCCCTCTCCCTCACACAGTCACAGTCCCTCTCCCTCACACAGTCACAGTCACAGTCACAGTCCCTCTCCCTCACACAAGCACAGTCACAGTCACAGTCACAGTCCCTCTCCCTCACACAGTCACAGTCCCTCTCCCTCACACAGTCACAGTCACAGTCACAGTCCCTCTCCCTCACACAGTCACAGCCACAGTCACAGTCCCTCTCCCTCACACAGTCACAGTCACAGTCCCTCTCCCTCACACAGTCACAGTCACAGTCACAGTCCCTCTCCCTCACACAGTCACAGTCCCTCTCCCTCACACAGTCACAGTCACAGTCCCTCTACCTCACACAGTCACAGTCCCTCTCCCTCACACAGTCACAGTCCCTCTCCCTCACACGGTCACAGTCACAGTTACAGTCCCTCTCCCTCACACAGTCACAGTCCCTCTCCCTCACACAGTCACAGTCCCTCTCCCTCACACAGTCACAGTCCCTCTCCCTCACACGGTCACAGTCACAGTTACAGTCCCTCTCCCTCACACAGTCACAGTCCCTCTCCCTCACACAGTCACAGTCCCTCTCCCTCACACAGTCACAGTCCCTCTCCCTCACACAGTCACAGTCCCTCTCCCTCACACAGTCACAGTCCCTCTCCCTCACACAGTCACCGTCCCTCTCCCTCACACAGTCACAGCCACAGTCCCTCTCCCTCACACAGTCACAGTCCCTCTCCCTCACACAGTCACAGTCAATCTCCCTCACACAGTCACAGTCCCTCTCCCTCACACAGTCGCAGTCACAGTCCCTCTCCCTCACACAGTCACAGTCCCTCTCCCTCACACAGTCACGGTCCCTCTCCCTCACACAGTCACAGTCACAGTCACAGCCCCTCTCCCTCACACAGTCACAGTCCCTCTCCCTCACACAGTCACATTCACAGTCACAGTCCCTCTCCCTCACACAGTCACAGTCCCTCTCCCTCACACAGTCACAGTCACAGTCACAGTCCCTCGCCCTCACACAGTCACAGTCCCTCTCCCTCACACAGTCACAGTCCCTCTCCCTCACACAGTCACAGTCACAGTCACAGTCCCTCTCCCTCACACAGTCACAGTCCCTCTCCCTCACACAGTCACAGTACCTCTCCCTCACACAGTCACAGTCCCTCTCCGTCACACAGTCACAGTCCCTCTCCCTCACACAGTCACAGTCACAGTCCCTCGCCCTCACACAGTCACAGTCCCTCTCCCTCACACAAGCACAGTCACAGTCACAGTCCCTCTCCGTCACACAGTCACAGTCCCTCTCTCTCACACAGTCCCTCTCCCTCACACAGTCACAGTCCCTCTCCCTCACACAGTCGCAGTCACAGTCCCTCTCCCTCACACAGTCACAGTCACAGTCACAGTCACAGTCCCTCTCCCTCTCCCTCACACAGTCACAGTCCCTCTCCCTCACACAGTCACAGTCCCTCTCCCTCACACGGTCACAGTCACAGTCACAGTCCCTCTCCCTCTCCCTCACACAGTCACAGTCCCTCTCCCTCACACAGTCACAGTCCCTCTCCCTCACACAGTCACAGTCCCTCTCCCTCACACAGTCACAGTCACAGTCACAGTCCCTCTCCCTCACACAGTCGCAGTCACAGTCCCTCTCCCTCACACATTCACAGTCACAGTCACAGTCACAGTCCCTCTCCCTCACACAGTCACAGTCACAGTCACAGTCCCCCTCCCTCACACAGTCACAGTCCCTCTCCCTCACACAGTCACAGTCACAGCCCCTCTCCCTCACACAGTCACAGTCCCTCTCCCTCACACAGTCACAGTCCCTCTCCCTCACACAGTCACAGTCACAGTCACAGTCCCTCACCCTCACCCTCACACAGTCACAGTCCCTCTCCCTCACACAGTCACAGTCCCTCTCCCTCACACAGTCGCAGTCACAGTCCCTCTCCCTCACACAGTCACAGTCACAGTCCCTCTCCCTCACACAGTCACAGTCCCTCTCCGTCACACAGTCACAGTCCCTCTCCCTCGCACAGTCACAGTCACAGTCGCAGTCCCTCTCCCTCACACAGTCACAGTCCCTCTCCCTCACAACGTCACAGTCCCTCTCCCTCACACAGTCACAGTCCCTCTCCCTCACACAGTCACAGTCACAGTCACAGTCCCTCTCCCTCACACAGTCACAGTCCCTCTCCCTCACACAGTCACAGTCACAGTCACAGTCCCTCTCCCTCACACAAGCACAGTCACAGTCACAGTCACAGTCCCTCTCCCTCACACAGTCACAGTCCCTCTCCCTCACACAGTCACAGTCACAGTCACAGTCCCTCTCCCTCACACAGTCACAGCCACAGTCACAGTCCCTCTCCCTCACACAGTCACAGTCACAGTCCCTCTCCCTCACACAGTCACAGTCACAGTCACAGTCCCTCTCCCTCACACAGTCACAGTCACTCTCCCTCACACAGTCACAGTCACAGTCACAGTCCCTCTCCCTCACACAGTCACAGTCCCTCTCCTTCACACAGTCACAGTCACAGTCACAGTCCCTCTCCCTCACACAGTCACAGTCCCTCTCCTTCACACAGTCACAGTCCCTCTCCCTCACACAGTCACAGTCCCTCTCCCTCACACAGTCACAGTCACAGTCCCTCTCCCTCACACAGTCACAGTCACCGTCACAGTCCCTCTCCCTCACACAGTCACAGTCACAGTCCCTCTCCCTCACACAGTCACAGTCCCTCTCCCTCACACAGTCACAGTCACAGTCCCTCTCCCTCACACAGTCACAGTCCCTCTCCCTCACACAGTCACAGTCCCTCTCCCTCACACAGTCACAGTCCCTCTCCCTCACACAGTCACAGTCCCTCTCCCTCACACAGTCACAGTCCCTCTCCCTCACACAGTCACAGTCCCTCGCCCTCACACAGTCATAGTCCCTCTCCCTCACACAGTCACAGTCCCTCTCCCTCACACAGTCACAGTCACAGTCACAGTCCCTCTCCCTCACACAGTCACAGTCACAGTCCCTCTCGCTCACACAGTCACAGCAGCAGTCACAGTCCCTCTCCCTCACACAGTCACAGTCACAGTCACAGTCCTTCTCCCTCACACAGTCACAGTCACAGTCCCTCTCCCTCACACAGTCACAGTCCCTCTCCCTCACACAGTCACAGTCCCTCTCTCTCACACAGTCCCTCTCCCTCACACAGTCACAGTTCCTCTCCCTCACACAGTCACAGTCACAGTCCCTCTCCCTCTCCCTCACACAGTCACAGTCCCTCTCCCTCACACAGTCACAGTCCCTCTCCCTCACACTGTCACAGTCACAGTCACAGTCACAGTCCCTCTCCCTCACACAGTCACAGTCCCTCTCCCTCACACAGTCACAGTCCTTCTCCCTCACACAGTCACAGTCACAGTCCCTCTCCCTCACACAGTCGCAGTCACAGTCCCTCTCCCTCACACAGTCACAGTCACAGTCACAGTCCCTCTCCCTCACACAGTCACAGTCACAGTCACAGTCCCCCTCCCTCACACAGTCACTGTCCCTCTCCCTCACACAGTCACAGTCCCTCTCCCTCACACAGTCACAGTCCCTCTCCCTCACACAGTCACAGTCCCTCTCCCTCACACAGTCACAGTCACAGTCCCTCTACCTCACACAGTCACAGTCACAGTCACAGTCACAGTCCCTCTCCCTCACACAGTCACAGTCCCTCTCCCTCACACGGTCACAGTCACAGTTACAGTCCCTCTCCCTCACACAGTCACAGTCCCTCTCCCTCACACAGTCACAGTCCCTCTCCCTCACACAGTCACAGTCCCTCTCCCTCACACAGTCACAGTCCCTCTCCCTCACACAGTCACAGTCCCTCTCCCTCACACAGTCACAGTCCCTCTCCCTCACACAGTCACAGTCACAGTCAATCTCCCTCACACAGTCACAGTCACAGTCCCTCTCCCTCACACAGTCGCAGTCACAGTCCCTCTCCCTCACACAGTCACAGTCCCTCTCCCTCACACAGTCACGGTCCCTCTCCCTCACACAGTCACAGTCACAGTCACAGCCCCTCTCCCTCACACAGTCACAGGCCCTCTCCCTCACACAGTCACATTCACAGTCACAGTCCCTCTCCCTCACACAGTCACAGTCCCTCTCCCTCACACAGTCACAGTCACAGTCCCTCTCCCTCACACAGTCGCAGTCACAGTCCCTCTCCCTCACACAGTCACAGTCACAGTCACAGTCACAGTCCCTCTCCCTCACACAGTCACAGTCACAGTCCCCCTCCCTCACACAGTCACAGTCCCTCTCCCTCACACAGTCACAGTCCCTCTCCCTCACACAGTCACAGTCCCTCTCCCTCACACAGTCACAGTCCCTCTCCCTCACACAGTCACAGTCACAGTCCCTCTACCTCACACAGTCACAGTCACAGTCACAGTCACAGTCCCTCTCCCTCACACAGTCACAGTCCCTCTCCCTCACACGGTCACAGTCACAGTTACAGTCCCTCTCCCTCACACAGTCACAGTACCTCTCCCTCACACAGTCACAGTCCCTCTCCGTCACACAGTCACAGTCCCTCTCCCTCACACAGTCAAAGTCACAGTCCCTCGCCCTCACACAGTCACAGTCCCTCTCCCTCACACAGTCACAGTCACAGTCACAGTCCCTCTCCCTCACACAGTCACAGTCCCCCTCCCTCACACAGTCACAGTCCCTCTCCCTCACACAGTCACAGTCCCTCTCTCTCACACAGTCCCTCTCCCTCACACAGTCACAATTCCTCTCCCTCACACAGTCACAGTCACAGTCCCTCTCCCTCACACAGTCGCAGTCACAGTCCCTCTCCCTCACACAGTCACAGTCACAGTCACAGTCACAGTCCCTCTCCGTCACACAGTCACAGTCCCTCTCCCTCACACAGTCACAGTCACAGTCACAGTCCCTCTCCCTCACACAGTCACAGTCCCCCTCCCTCACACAGTCACAGTCCCTCTCCCTCACACAGTCACAGTCCCTCTCTCTCACACAGTCCCACTCCCTCACACAGTCACAATTCCTCTCCCTCACACAGTCACAGTCACAGTCCCTCTCCCTCACACAGTCGCAGTCACAGTCCCTCTCCCTCACACAGTCACAGTCACAGTCACAGTCCCTCTCCCTCACACAGTCACAGTCACAGTCACAGTCCCCCTCCCTCACACAGTCACAGTCCCTCTCCCTCACACAGTCACAGTCCCTCTCCCTCACACAGTCACAGTCCCTCTCCCTCACACAGTCACAGTCCCTCTCCCTCACACAGTCACAGTCACAGTCCCTCTACCTCACACAGTCACAGTCACAGTCACAGTCACAGTCCCTCTCCCTCACACAGTCACAGTCCCTCTCCCTCACACGGTCACAGTCACAGTTACAGTCCCTCTCCCTCACACAGTCACAGTCCCTCTCCCTCACACAGTCACAGTCCCTCTCCCTCACACAGTCACAGTCCCTCTCCCTCACACAGTCACAGTCCCTCTCCCTCACACAGTCACAGTCCCTCTCCCTCACACAGTCACAGTCCCTCTCCCTCACACAGTCACAGTCACAGTCAATCTCCCTCACACAGTCACAGTCACAGTCCCTCTCCCTCACACAGTCGCAGTCACAGTCCCTCTCCCTCACACAGTCACAGTCCCTCTCCCTCACACAGTCACGGTCCCTCTCCCTCACACAGTCACAGTCACAGTCACAGCCCCTCTCCCTCACACAGTCACAGGCCCTCTCCCTCACACAGTCACATTCACAGTCACAGTCCCTCTCCCTCACACAGTCACAGTCCCTCTCCCTCACACAGTCACAGTCACAGTCCCTCTCCCTCACACAGTCGCAGTCACAGTCCCTCTCCCTCACACAGTCACAGTCACAGTCACAGTCACAGTCCCTCTCCCTCACACAGTCACAGTCACAGTCCCCCTCCCTCACACAGTCACAGTCCCTCTCCCTCACACAGTCACAGTCCCTCTCCCTCACACAGTCACAGTCCCTCTCCCTCACACAGTCACAGTCCCTCTCCCTCACACAGTCACAGTCACAGTCCCTCTACCTCACACAGTCACAGTCACAGTCACAGTCACAGTCCCTCTCCCTCACACGGTCACAGTCACAGTTACAGTCCCTCTCCCTCACACAGTCACAGTCCCTCTCCCTCACACAGTCACAGTCCCTCTCCCTCACACAGTCACAGTCCCTCTCCCTCACACAGTCACAGTCCCTCTCCCTCACACAGTCACAGTCACAGTCAATCTCCCTCACACAGTCACAGTCACAGTCACAGTCACAGTCAATCTCCCTCACACAGTCGCAGTCACAGTCCCTCTCCCTCACACAGTCAGAATCCCTCTCCCTCACACAGTCATGGTCCCTCTCCCTCACACAGTCACATTCACAGTCACAGTCCCTCTCCCTCACACAGTCACAGTCCCTCTCCCTCACACAGTCACATTCACAGTCACAGTCCCTCTCCCTCACACAGTCACAGTCCCTCTCCCTCACACAGTCACAGTCACAGTCACAGTCCCTCGCCCTCACACAGTCACAGTCCCTCTCCCTCACACAGTCACAGTCCCTCTCCCTCACACAGTCACAGTCACAGTCACAGTCCCTCTCCCTCACAGAGTCACAGTCCCTCTCCCTCACACAGTCACAGTCCCTCTCCCTCACACAGTCACAGTCACAGTCACAGTCCCTCTCCCTCACACAGTCACAGTCACAGTCCCTCTCCCTCACACAGTCACAGTCACAGTCACAGTCCCTCTCCCTCACAGAGTCACAGTCCCTCTCCCTCACAAAGTCACAGTCCCTCTCCGTCACACAGTCACAGTCCCTCTCCCTCACACAGTCAAAGTCACAGTCCCTCGCCCTCACACAGTCACAGTCCCTCTCCCTCACACAAGCACAGTCACAGTCACAGTCCCCCTCCGTCACACAGTCACAGTCCCTCTCCCTCACACAGTCACAGTCCCTCTCCCTCACACGGTCACAGTCACAGTTACAGTCACTCTCCCTCACACAGTCACAGTCCCTCTCCCTCACACAGTCACAGTCCCTCTCCCTCACACAGTCACAGTCCCTCTCCCTCACACAGTCACAGTCCCTCTCCCTCACACATTCACAGCCACATTCCCTCTCCCTCACACAGTCACAGTCCCTCTCCCTCACACAGTCACAGTCACAGTCAATCTCCCTCACACAGTCACAGTCACAGTCACAGTCACAGTCCCTCTCCCTCACACAGTCGCAGTCACAGTAACTCTCCCTCACACAGTCACAGTCCCTCTCCCTCACACAGTCACGGTCCCTCTCCCTCACACAGTCACAGTCACAGTCACAGCCCCTCTCCCTCACACAGTCACAGTCCCTCTCCCTCACACAGTCAAAGTCACAGTCACAGCCCCTCTCCCTCACACAGTCACAGTCCCTCTCCCTCACACAGTCACAGTCCCTCTCCCTCACACAGTCACAGTCACAGTCCCTCTCCCTCACAGAGTCACAGTCCCTCTCCCTCACACAGTCACAGTCCCTCTCCCTCACACAGTCACAGTACCTCTCCCTCACACAGTCACAGTCCCTCTCCGTCACACAGTCACAGTCCCTCTCCCTCACACAGTCAAAGTCACAGTCCCTCGCCCTCACACAGTCACAGTCCCTCTCCCTCACACAGTCACAGTCACAGTCACAGTCCCTCTCCCTCACACAGTCACAGTCCCCCTCCCTCACACAGTCACAGTCCCTCTCCCTCACACAGTCACAGTCCCTCTCTCTCACACAGTCCCTCTCCCTCACACAGTCACAATTCCTCTCCCTCACACAGTCACAGTCACAGTCCCTCTCCCTCACACAGTCGCAGTCACAGTCCCTCTCCCTCACACAGTCACAGTCACAGTCACAGTCACAGTCCCTCTCCGTCACACAGTCACAGTCCCTCTCCCTCACACAGTCACAGTCACAGTCACAGTCCCTCTCCCTCACACAGTCACAGTCCCCCTCCCTCACACAGTCACAGTCCCTCTCCCTCACACAGTCACAGTCCCTCTCTCTCACACAGTCCCACTCCCTCACACAGTCACAATTCCTCTCCCTCACACAGTCACAGTCACAGTCCCTCTCCCTCACACAGTCGCAGTCACAGTCCCTCTCCCTCACACAGTCACAGTCACAGTCACAGTCACAGTCCCTCTCCCTCTCCCTCACACAGTCACAGTCCCTCTCCCTCACACAGTCACAGTCCCTCTCCCTCACACGGTCACAGTCACAGTCACAGTCACAGTCCCTCTCCCTCACACAGTCACAGTCCCTCTCCCTCACACAGTCACAGTCCCTCTCCCTCACACAGTCACAGTCACAGTCCCTCTCCCTCACACAGTCACAGTCACAGTCACAGTCCCTCTCCCTCACACAGTCACAGTCACAGTCACAGTCCCCCTCCCTCACACAGTCACAGTCCCTCTCCCTCACACAGTCACAGTCACTCTCCCTCACACAGTCACAGTCCCTCTCCCTCACACAGTCACAGTCACAGTCACAGTCCCTCACCCTCACACAGTCACAGTCCCTCTCCCTCACACAGTCACAGTCACAGTCACAGTCCCTCACCCTCACACAGTCACAGTCCCTCTCCCTCACACAGTCACAGTCCCTCTCCCTCACACAGTCACAGTCACAGTCACAGTCCCTCACCCTCACACAGTCACAGTCCCTCTCCGTCACACAGTCACAGTCCCTCTCCCTCACACAGTCACAGTCCCTCTCCCTCGCACAGTCACAGTCACAGTCGCAGTCCCTCTCCCTCACACAGTCACAGTCCCTCTCCCTCACAACGTCACAGTCCCTCTCCCTCACACAGTCACAGTCCCTCTCCCTCACACAAGCACAGTCACAGTCACAGTCACAGTCCCTCTCCCTCACACAGTCACAGTCCCTCTCCCTCACACAGTCACAGTCACAGTCACAGTCCCTCTCCCTCACACAGTCACAGCCACAGTCACAGTCCCTCTCCCTCACACAGTCACAGTCACAGTCCCTCTCCCTCACACAGTCACAGTCACAGTCACAGTCCTTCTCCCTCACACAGTCACAGTCACAGTCCCTCTCCCTCACACAGTCACAGTCCCTCTCCCTCACACAGTCACAGTCACAGTCACAGTCCCTCTCCCTCACACAGTCACAGTCCCTCTCCCTCACACAGTCACAGTCCCTCTCCTTCACACAGTCACAGTCCCTCTCCCTCACACAGTCACAGTCCCTCTCCCTCACACAGTCACAGTCACCGTCACAGTCCCTCTCCCTCACACAGTCACAGTCACAGTCCCTCTCCCTCACACAGTCACAGTCACAGTCACAGTCCCTCTCCCTCACACAGTCACAGTCCCTCTCCTTCACACAATCACAGTCCCTCTCCCTCACACAGTCACAGTCACCGTCACAGTCCCTCTCCCTCACACAGTCACAGTCACAGTCACAGTCCCTCTCCCTCACACAGTCACAGTCCCTCTCCCTCACACAGTCACAGTCACAGTCCCTCTCCCTCACACAGTCACAGTCCCTCTCCCTCACACAGTCACAGTCCCTCTCCCTCACACAGTCACAGTCCCTCGCCCTCACACAGTCATAGTCCCTCTCCCTCACACAGTCACAGTCCCTCTCCCTCACACAGTCACAGTCACAGTCACAGTCCCTCTCCCTCACACAGTCACAGTCCCTCTCGCTCACACAGTCACAGTCACAGTCCTTCTCCCTCACACAGTCACAGCAGCAGTCACAGTCCCTCTCCCTCACACAGTCACAGTCACAGTCACAGTCCTTCTCCCTCACACAGTCACAGTCACAGTCACAGTCCCTCTCCCTCACACAGTCACAGTCCCTCTCCCTCACACAGTCACAGTCACAGTCCCTCTCCCTCACACAGTCACAATCACAGTCCCTCTCCCTCACACAGTCACAGTCCCTCTCCCTCACACAGTCACAGTCCCTCTATCTCACACAGTCACAGTCACAGTCCCTCTCCATCACACAGTCACTGTCACAGTCACAGTCCCTCTCCCTCACACAGTCACAGTCCCTCTCCCTCACACAGTCACAGTCACAATCACAGTCACAGTCACAGTCCCTCTCCCTCACACAGTCACAGTCACAGTCACAGTCCCTCTCCCTCACACAGTCACAGTCACAGTCCCTCTCCCTCACACAGTCACAGTCCCTCTCCCTCACACAGTCACAGTCCCTCTCCCTCACACAGTCACAGTCAAAGTCCCTCTCCCTCACACAGTCACAGTCACAGTCACAGTCCTTCTCCCTCACACAGTCACAGTCACAGTCCCTCTCCATCACACAGTCCCTCACAGTCACAGTCCCTCTCCCTCACACAGTCACAGTCACAGTCCCTCTCCCTCACACAGTCCCTCACAGTCACAGTCCCTCTCCCTCACACAGTCACAGTCACAGACCCTCTCCCTCACACAGACACAGTCACAGTCCCTCTCCCTCACACAGTCACAGTCCCTCTCCCTCACACAGTCACAGTCCCTCTCCCTCACACAATCACAGTCACAGTCCCTCTCGCTCAAACAGTCACAGTCACAGTCTCTCTCGCTCACACAGTCACAGTCACAATCCCTCTCCCTCACACAGTCACAGTCCCTCTCGCTCACACAGTCACAGTCACAGTCCCTCTCCCTCACACAGTCACAGTCCCTCTCCCTCACAGAGTCACAGTCCCTCTCCGTCACACAGTCATAGTCCTTCTCCCTCACACAGTCACAGTCACAGTCCCTCTACCTCACACAGTCACAGTCACAGTCACAGTCACAGTCCCTCTCCCTCACACAGACACAGTCACAGTCCCTCTCCCTCACACAGTCCCTCACAGTCACAGTCACAGTCCCTCTCCCTCACACAGTCCCTCACAGTCACGGTCACAGTCCCTCTCCCTCACACAGTCCCTCACAGTCACAGTCCCTCCCCCTCACACAGTCACAGTCACAGTCACAGTCCCTCTCCCTCACACAGTCACAGTCACAGTCACAGTCCCTCTCCCTCACACAGTCACAGTCACAGTCACAGTCCCTCTCCCTCACACAGTCACAGTCACAGTCCCTCTCCCTCACACAGTGACAGTCACAGTCACAGTCCCTCTCCCTCACACAGTGACAGTCACAGTCACAGTCACAGTCCCTCTCCCTCACACAGTCACAGTCACAGTCACAGTCCCTCTCCCTCACACAGTCACAGTCCCTCTCCCTCACACAGTCACAGTCCCTCTCGCTCACACAGTCCCTCACAGTCACAGTCCCTCTCCCTCACACAGTCCCTCACAGTCACAGTCCCTCTCCCTCACACAGTCCCTCACAGTCACAGTCACAGTCCCTCTCCCTCACACAGTCACTCACAGTAACAGTCACAGACCCTCTCCCTCACACAGTCCCTCACAGTCACAGTCACAGTCCCTCTCCCTCACACAGACACAGTCACAGTCCCTCTCCCTCACACAGTCACAGTCCCTCTCCCTCACACAGTCCCTCACACAGTCACAGTCAAAGTCACAGTCCCTCTCCCTCACACAGTCACAGTCCCTCTCCCTCACACAGTCACAGTCCCTCTCCCTCACACAGTCCCTCACACAGTCACAGTCAAAAACACAGTCCCTCTCCCTCACACAGACACAGTCACAGTCCCTCTCCCTCACACAGTCACAGTCCCTCTCCCTCACACAGTCCCTCACACAGTCACAGTCAAAGTCACAGTCCCTCTCCCTCACACAGACACAGTCACAGTCCCTCTCCCTCACACAGTCACAGTCACAGTCCCTCTCGCTCACACAGTCACAGTCACAGTCCCTCTCCCTCACACAGTCACAGTCCCTCTCCCTCACACAGTCACAGTCCCTCTCCCTCACACAGTCACAGTCACAGACCCTCTCCCTCACACAGACACAGTCACAGTCCCTCTCCCTCACACAGTCACAGTCCCTCTCCCTCACACAGTCACAGTCACAGTCCCTCTCCCTCACACAGTCACAGTCCCTCTCCCTCACACAGTCACAGTCCCTCTCCCTCACACAGTCACAGTCACAGTCCCTCTCGCTCACACAGTCACAGTCACAGTCCCTCTCCCTCACACAGTCACAGTCCCTCTCCCTCACACAGTCACAGTCCCTCTCCTTCACACAGTCAAAGTCCCTCTCCCTCACACAGTCACAGTCACAGTCCCTCTCCCTCACACAGTCCCTCACAGTCACAGTCCCTCTCCCTCACACAGTCACAGTCCCTCTCCCTCACACAGTCACAGTCCCTCTCCCTCACACAGTCACAGTCACAGTCCCTCTCCCTCACACAGTCACAGTCCCTCTCCCTCACACAGTCACAGTCCCTCTCCCTCACACAGTCAAAGTCCCTCTCCCTCACACAGTCACAGTCACAGTCCCTCTCCCTCACACAGTCACAGTCCCTCTCCCTCACACAGTCACAGTCCCTCTCCCTCACACAGTCAAAGTCCCTCTCCCTCACAGTCACAGTCACAGTCCCTCTCCCTCACACAGTCCCTCACAGTCACAGTCCCTCTCCCTCACACAGTCACAGTCACAGTCACAGTCCCTCTCCCTCACACAGTCACAGTCACAGTCCCTCTCCCTCACACAGTCCCTCACAGTCACAGTCACAGTCACAGTCCCTCTCCCTCATACAGTCCCTCATAGTCACAGTCACAGTCCCTCTCCCTCACACAGTCCCTCACAGTCACAGTCCCTCTCCCTCACACAGTCCCTCACAGTCACAGTCACAGACCCTCTCCCTCACACAGTCCCTCATAGTCACAGTCACATTCCCTCTCCCTCACACAGACACAGTCACAGTCCCTCTCCCTCACACAGTCACAGTCCCTCTCCCTCACACAGTCACAGTCCCTCTCCCTCACACAGTCACAGTCACAGTCACAGTCCCTCACCCTCACCCTCACACAGTCACAGTCCCTCTCCCTCACACAGTCACAGTCCCTCTCCCTCACACAGTCACAGTCACAGTCCCTCTCCCTCACACAGTCACAGTCCCTCTCCCTCACACAGTCACAGTCCCTCTCCCTCACACAGTCAAAGTCCCTCTCCCTCACAGTCACAGTCACAGTCCCTCTCCCTCACACAGTCCCTCACAGTCACAGTCCCTCTCCCTCACACAGTCACAGTCACAGTCCCTCTCCCTCACACAGTCACAGTCCCCCTCCCTCACACAGTCACAGTCACAGTCCCTCTCCCTCACACAGTCACAGTCCCTCTCCCTCACACAGTCACAGTCCCTCTCCCTCACACAGTCACAGTCACAGTCACAGTCCCTCACCCTCACCCTCACACAGTCACAGTCCCTCTCCCTCACACAGTCACAGTCCCTCTCCCTCACACAGTCACAGTCACAGTCCCTCTCCCTCACACAGTCACAGTCCCTCTCCCTCACACAGTCACAGTCCCTCTCCCTCACACAGTCAAAGTCCCTCTCCCTCACAGTCACAGTCACAGTCCCTCTCCCTCACACAGTCCCTCACAGTCACAGTCCCTCTCCCTCACACAGTCACAGTCACAGTCACAGTCCCTCTCCCTCACACAGTCACAGTCACAGTCCCTCTCCCTCACACAGTCCCTCACAGTCACAGTCACAGTCACAGTCCCTCTCCCTCATACAGTCCCTCATAGTCACAGTCACAGTCCCTCTCCCTCACACAGTCCCTCACAGTCACAGTCCCTCTCCCTCACACAGTCCCTCACAGTCACAGTCACAGTCCCTCTCCCTCACACAGTCACTCACAGTCACAGTCACAGACCCTCTCCCTCACACAGTCCCTCATAGTCACAGTCACATTCCCTCTCCCTCACACAGACACAGTCACAGTCCCTCTCCCTCGCACAGACACAGTCACAGTCCCTCTCCCTCACACAGTCACAGTCACAGTCCCTCTCCCTCACACAGTCCCTCACAGTCACAGTCCCTCTCCCTCACACAGTCACAGTCACAGACCCTCTCCCTCACACAGACACAGTCACAGTCCCTCTCCCTCACACAGTCACAGTCCCTCTCCCTCACACAGTCACCGTCCCTCTCCCTCACACAGTCACAGCCACAGTCCCTCTCCCTCACACAGTCACAGTCCCTCTCCCTCACACAGTCACAGTCAATCTCCCTCACACAGTCACAGTCCCTCTCCCTCACACAGTTGCAGTCACAGTCCCTCTCCCTCACACAGTCACAGTCCCTCTCCCTCACACAGTCACGGTCCCTCTACCTCACACAGTCACAGTCACAGTCACAGCCCCTCTCCCTCACACAGTCACAGTCCCTCTCCCTCACACAGTCACATTCACAGTCACAGTCCCTCTCCCTCACACAGTCACAGTCCCTCTCCCTCACACAGTCACAGTCACAGTCACAGTCCCTCGCCCTCACACAGTCACAGTCCCTCTCCCTCACACAGTCACAGTCCCTCTCCCTCACACAGTCACAGTACCTCTCCCTCACACAGTCACAGTCCCTCTCCGTCACACAGTCACAGTCCCTCTCCCTCACACAGTCAGAGTCACAGTCCCTCGCCCTCACACAGTCACAGTCCCTCTCCCTCACACAAGCACAGTCACAGTCACAGTCCCTCTCCGTCACACAGTCACAGTCCCTCTCTCTCACACAGTCCCTCTCCCTCACACAGTCACAGTCCCTCTCCCTCACACAGTCGCAGTCACAGTCCCTCTCCCTCACACAGTCACAGTCACAGTCACAGTCCCTCTCCCTCTCCCTCACACAGTCACAGTCCCTCTCCCTCACACAGTCACAGTCCCTCTCCCTCACACAGTCACAGTCACAACACAGTCCCTCTCCCTCACACAGTCGCAGTCACAGTCCCTCTCCCTCACACAGTCACAGTCACAGTCACAGTCCCCCTCCCTCACACAGTCACAGTCACAGTCCCTCTCCCTCACACAGTCACAGTCCCTCTCCCTCACACAGTCACAGTCCCTCTCCCTCACACAGTCACAGTCACAGTCACAGTCCCTCACCCTCACCCTCACACAGTCACAGTCCCTCTCCCTCACACAGTCACAGTCCCTCTCCCTCACACAGTCACAGTCACAGTCCCTCTCCCTCACACAGTCACAGTCCCTCTCCGTCACACAGTCACAGTCCCTCTCCCTCGCACAGTCACAGTCACAGTCGCAGTCCCTCTCCCTCACACAGTCACAGTCCCTCTCCCTCACAACGTCACAGTCCCTCTCCCTCACACAGTCACAGTCCCTCTCCCTCACACAGTCACAGTCACAGTCACAGTCCCTCTCCCTCACACAAGCACAGTCACAGTCACAGTCACAGTCCCTCTCCCTCACACAGTCACAGTCCCTCTCCCTCACACAGTCACAGTCACAGTCACAGTCCCTCTCCCTCACACAGTCACAGCCACAGTCACAGTCCCTCTCCCTCACACAGTCACAGTCACAGTCCCTCTCCCTCACACAGTCACAGTCACAGTCACAGTCCCTCTCCCTCACACAGTCACAGTCCCTCTCCCTCACACAGTCACAGTCACAGTCACAGTCCCTCTCCCTCACACAGTCACAGTCACAGTCCCTCTCCCTCACACAGTCACAGTCCCTCTCCTTCACAAAGTCACAGTCCCTCTCCCTCACACAGTCACAGTCCCTCTCCCTCACACAGTCACAGTCACAGTCCCTCTCCCTCACACAGTCACAGTCACAGTCACAGTCCCTCTCCCTCACACAGTCACAGTCCCTCTCCCTCACACAGTCACAGTCACAGTCCCTCTCCCTCACACAGTCACAGTCCCTCTCCCTCACACAGTCACAGTCCCTCTCCCTCACACAGTCACAGTCCCTCTCCCTCACACAGTCACAGTCCCTCTCCCTCACACAGTCACAGTCCCTCGCCCTCACACAGTCATAGTCCCTCTCCCTCACACAGTCACAGTCCCTCTCCCTCACACAGTCACAGTCACAGTCACAGTCCCTCTCCCTCACACAGTCACAGTCACAGTCCCTCTCGCTCACACAGTCACAGCAGCAGTCACAGTCCCTCTCCCTCACACAGTCACAGTCACAGTCCTTCTCCCTCACACAGTCACAGTCACAGTCCCTCTCCCTCACACAGTCACAGTCCCTCTCCCTCACACAGTCACAGTCCCTCTCTCTCACACAGTCCCTCTCCCTCACACAGGCACAGTTCCTCTCCCTCACACAGTCACAGTCACAGTCCCTCTCCCTCACACAGTCACAGTCCCTCTCCCTCACACAGTCACAGTCACAGTCCCTCTCCCTCACACAGTCGCAGTCACAGTCCCTCTCCCTCACACAGTCACAGTCACAGTCACAGTCCCTCTCCCTCACACAGTCACAGTCACAGTCACAGTCCCCCTCCCTCACACAGACACAGTCCCTCTCCCTCACACAGTCACAGTCACAGTCCCTCTCCCTCACACAGTCCCTCACAGTCACAGTCCCTCTCCCTCACACAGTCACAGTCACAGACCCTCTCCCTCACACAGACACAGTCACAGTCCCTCTCCCTCACACAGTCACAGTCCCTCTCCCTCACACAGTCACAGTCCCTCTCCCTCACACAGTCACCGTCCCTCTCCCTCACACAGTCACAGCCACAGTCCCTCTCCCTCACACAGTCACAGTCCCTCTCCCTCACACAGTCACAGTCAATCTCCCTCACACAGTCACAGTCCCTCTCCCTCACACAGTCGCAGTCACAGTCCCTCTCCCTCACACAGTCACAGTCCCTCTCCCTCACACAGTCACGGTCCCTCTCCCTCACACAGTCACAGTCACAGTCACAGCCCCTCTCCCTCACACAGTCACAGTCCCTCTCCCTCACACAGTCACATTCACAGTCACAGTCCCTCTCCCTCACACAGTCACAGTCCCTCTCCCTCACACAGTCACAGTCACAGTCACAGTCCCTCGCCCTCACACAGTCACAGTCCCTCTCCCTCACACAGTCACAGTCCCTCTCCCTCACACAGTCACAGTACCTCTCCCTCACACAGTCACAGTCCCTCTCCCTCACACAGTCAGAGTCACAGTCCCTCGCCCTCACACAGTCACAGTCCCTCTCCCTCACACAGTCAGAGTCACAGTCCCTCGCCCTCACACAGTCACAGTCCCTCTCCCTCACACAAGCACAGTCACAGTCACAGTCCCTCTCCGTCACACAGTCACAGTCCCTCTCCCTCACACAGTCAGAGTCACAGTCCCTCGCCCTCACACAGTCACAGTCCCTCTCCCTCACACAAGCACAGTCACAGTCACAGTCCCTCTCCGTCACACAGTCACAGTCCCTCTCTCTCACACAGTCCCTCTCCCTCACACAGTCACAGTCCCTCTCCCTCACACAGTCGCAGTCACAGTCCCTCTCCCTCACACAGTCACAGTCACAGTCACAGTCCCTCTCCCTCTCCCTCACACAGTCACAGTCCCTCTACCTCACACAGTCACAGTCCCTCTCCCTCACACAGTCACAGTCACAACACAGTCCCTCTCCCTCACACAGTCGCAGTCACAGTCCCTCTCCCTCACACAGTCACAGTCACAGTCACAGTCCCCCTCCCTCACACAGTCACAGTCACAGTCCCTCTCCCTCACACAGTCACAGTCCCTCTCCCTCACACAGTCACAGTCCCTCTCCCTCACACAGTCACAGTCACAGTCCCTCACCCTCACCCTCACACAGTCACAGTCCCTCTCCCTCACACAGTCACAGTCCCTCTCCCTCACACAGTCACAGTCACAGTCCCTCTCCCTCACACAGTCACAGTCCCTCTCCCTCACACAGTCACAGTCCCTCTCCCTCACACAGTCAAAGTCCCTCTCCCTCACAGTCACAGTCACAGTCCCTCTCCCTCACACAGTCCCTCACAGTCACAGTCCCTCTCCCTCACACAGTCACAGTCACAGTCACAGTCCCTCTCCCTCACACAGTCACAGTCCCTCTCCCTCACACAGTCCCTCACACAGTCACAGTCAAAGTCACAGTCCCTCTCCCTCACACAGACAGAGTCACAGTCCCTCTCCCTCACACAGTCACAGTCACAGTCCCTCTCGCTCACACAGTCACAGTCAAAGTCCCTCTCCCTCACACAGTCACAGTCCCTCTCCCTCACACAGTCACAGTCCCTCTCCCTCACACAGTCACAGTCACAGACCCTCTCCCTCACACAGACACAGTCACAGTCCCTCTCCCTCACACAGTCACAGTCCCTCTCCCTCACACAGTCACAGTCACAGTCCCTCTCCATCACACAGTCACAGTCCCTCTCCCTCACACAGTCACAGTCCCTCTCCCTCACACAGTCACAGTCACAGTCCCTCTCGCTCACACAGTCACAGTCACAGTCCCTCTCCCTCACACAGTCACAGTCCCTCTCCCTCACACAGTCACAGTCCCTCTCCCTCACACAGTCAAAGTCCCTCTCCCTCACACAGTCACAGTCACAGTCCCTCTCCCTCACACAGTCCCTCACAGTCACAGTCCCTCTCCCTCACACAGTCACAGTCCCTCTCCCTCACACAGTCACAGTCCCTCTCCCTCACACAGTCACAGTCACAGTCCCTCTCCCTCACACAGTCACAGTCCCTCTCCCTCACACAGTCACAGTCCCTCTCCCTCACACAGTCAAAGTCCCTCTCCCTCACACAGTCACAGTCACAGTCCCTCTCCCTCACACAGTCACAGTCCCTCTCCCTCACACAGTCACAGTCCCTCTCCCTCACACAGTCAAAGTCCCTCTCCCTCACAGTCACAGTCACAGTCCCTCTCCCTCACACAGTCCCTCACAGTCACAGTCCCTCTCCCTCACACAGTCACAGTCACAGTCACAGTCCCTCTCCCTCACACAGTCACAGTCACAGTCCCTCTCCCTCACACAGTCCCTCACAGTCACAGTCACAGTCACAGTCCCTCTCCCTCGTACAGTCCCTCATAGTCACAGTCACAGTCCCTCTCCCTCACACAGTCCCTCACAGTCACAGTCCCTCTCCCTCACACAGTCCCTCACAGTCACAGTCACAGTCCCTCTCCCTCACACAGTCACTCACAGTCACAGTCACAGACCCTCTCCCTCACACAGTCCCTCATAGTCACAGTCACATTCCCTCTCCCTCACACAGACACAGTCACAGTCCCTCTCCCTCACACAGTCACAGTCCCTCTCCCTCACACAGTCACAGTCACAGTCACAGTCCCTCACCCTCACCCTCACACAGTCACAGTCCCTCTCCCTCACACAGTCACAGTCCCTCTCCCTCACACAGTCACAGTCACAGTCCCTCTCCCTCACACAGTCACAGTCCCTCTCCCTCACACAGTCACAGTCCCTCTCCCTCACACAGTCAAAGTCCCTCTCCCTCACAGTCACAGTCACAGTCCCTCTCCCTCACACAGTCCCTCACAGTCACAGTCCCTCTCCCTCACACAGTCACAGTCACAGTCCCTCTCCCTCACACAGTCACAGTCCCCCTCCCTCACACAGTCACAGTCACAGTCCCTCTCCCTCACACAGTCACAGTCCCTCTCCCTCACACAGTCACAGTCCCTCTCCCTCACACAGTCACAGTCACAGTCACAGTCCCTCACCCTCACCCTCACACAGTCACAGTCCCTCTCCCTCACACAGTCACAGTCCCTCTCCCTCACACAGTCACAGTCACAGTCCCTCTCCCTCACACAGTCACAGTCCCTCTCCCTCACACAGTCACAGTCCCTCTCCCTCACACAGTCAAAGTCCCTCTCCCTCACAGTCACAGTCACAGTCCCTCTCCCTCACACAGTCCCTCACAGTCACAGTCCCTCTCCCTCACACAGTCACAGTCACAGTCACAGTCCCTCTCCCTCACACAGTCACAGTCACAGTCCCTCTCCCTCACACAGTCCCTCACAGTCACAGTCACAGTCACAGTCCCTCTCCCTCATACAGTCCCTCATAGTCACAGTCACAGTCCCTCTCCCTCACACAGTCCCTCACAGTCACAGTCCCTCTCCCTCACACAGTCCCTCACAGTCACAGTCACAGTCCCTCTCCCTCACACAGTCACTCACAGTCACAGTCACAGACCCTCTCCCTCACACAGTCCCTCATAGTCACAGTCACATTCCCTCTCCCTCACACAGACACAGTCACAGTCCCTCTCCCTCGCACAGACACAGTCACAGTCCCTCTCCCTCACACAGTCACAGTCACAGTCCCTCTCCCTCACACAGTCCCTCACAGTCACAGTCCCTCTCCCTCACACAGTCACAGTCACAGACCCTCTCCCTCACACAGACACAGTCACAGTCCCTCTCCCTCACACAGTCACAGTCCCTCTCCCTCACACAGTCACCGTCCCTCTCCCTCACACAGTCACAGCCACAGTCCCTCTCCCTCACACAGTCACAGTCCCTCTCCCTCACACAGTCACAGTCAATCTCCCTCACACAGTCACAGTCCCTCTCCCTCACACAGTCGCAGTCACAGTCCCTCTCCCTCACACAGTCACAGTCCCTCTCCCTCACACAGTCACGGTCCCTCTACCTCACACAGTCACAGTCACAGTCACAGCCCCTCTCCCTCACACAGTCACAGTCCCTCTCCCTCACACAGTCACATTCACAGTCACAGTCCCTCTCCCTCACACAGTCACAGTCCCTCTCCCTCACACAGTCACAGTCACAGTCACAGTCCCTCGCCCTCACACAGTCACAGTCCCTCTCCCTCACACAGTCACAGTCCCTCTCCCTCACACAGTCACAGTACCTCTCCCTCACACAGTCACAGTCCCTCTCCGTCACACAGTCACAGTCCCTCTCCCTCACACAGTCAGAGTCACAGTCCCTCGCCCTCACACAGTCACAGTCCCTCTCCCTCACACAAGCACAGTCACAGTCACAGTCCCTCTCCGTCACACAGTCACAGTCCCTCTCTCTCACACAGTCCCTCTCCCTCACACAGTCACAGTCCCTCTCCCTCACACAGTCGCAGTCACAGTCCCTCTCCCTCACACAGTCACAGTCACAGTCACAGTCCCTCTCCCTCTCCCTCACACAGTCACAGTCCCTCTCCCTCACACAGTCACAGTCCCTCTCCCTCACACAGTCACAGTCACAACACAGTCCCTCTCCCTCACACAGTCGCAGTCACAGTCCCTCTCCCTCACACAGTCACAGTCCCTCTCCCTCACACAGTCACAGTCACAACACAGTCCCTCTCCCTCACACAGTCACAGTCACAGTCCCCCTCCCTCACACAGTCACAGTCACAGTCCCTCTCCCTCACACAGTCACAGTCCCTCTCCCTCACACAGTCACAGTCCCTCTCCCTCACACAGTCACAGTCACAGTCACAGTCCCTCACCCTCACCCTCACACAGTCACAGTCCCTCTCCCTCACACAGTCACAGTCCCTCTCCCTCACACAGTCACAGTCACAGTCCCTCTCCCTCACACAGTCACAGTCCCTCTCCGTCACACAGTCACAGTCCCTCTCCCTCGCACAGTCACAGTCACAGTCGCAGTCCCTCTCCCTCACACAGTCACAGTCCCTCTCCCTCACAACGTCACAGTCCCTCTCCCTCACACAGTCACAGTCCCTCTCCCTCACACAGTCACAGTCACAGTCACAGTCCCTCTCCCTCACACAAGCACAGTCACAGTCACAGTCACAGTCCCTCTCCCTCACACAGTCACAGTCCCTCTCCCTCACACAGTCACAGTCACAGTCACAGTCCCTCTCCCTCACACAGTCACAGCCACAGTCACAGTCCCTCTCCCTCACACAGTCACAGTCACAGTCCCTCTCCCTCACACAGTCACAGTCACAGTCACAGTCCCTCTCCCTCACACAGTCACAGTCCCTCTCCCTCACACAGTCACAGTCACAGTCACAGTCCCTCTCCCTCACACAGTCACAGTCACAGTCCCTCTCCCTCACACAGTCACAGTCCCTCTCCTTCACACAGTCACAGTCCCTCTCCCTCACACAGTCACAGTCCCTCTCCCTCACACAGTCACAGTCACAGTCCCTCTCCCTCACACAGTCACAGTCACAGTCACAGTCCCTCTCCCTCACACAGTCACAGTCCCTCTCCCTCACACAGTCACAGTCACAGTCCCTCTCCCTCACACAGTCACAGTCCCTCTCCCTCACACAGTCACAGTCCCTCTCCCTCACACAGTCACAGTCCCTCTCCCTCACACAGTCACAGTCCCTCTCCCTCACACAGTCACAGTCCCTCTCCCTCACACAGTCACAGTCCCTCGCCCTCACACAGTCATAGTCCCTCTCCCTCACACAGTCACAGTCCCTCTCCCTCACACAGTCACAGTCACAGTCACAGTCCCTCTCCCTCACACAGTCACAGTCACAGTCCCTCTCGCTCACACAGTCACAGCAGCAGTCACAGTCCCTCTCCCTCACACAGTCACAGTCACAGTCCTTCTCCCTCACACAGTCACAGTCACAGTCCCTCTCCCTCACACAGTCACAGTCCCTCTCCCTCACACAGTCACAGTCCCTCTCTCTCACACAGTCCCTCTCCCTCACACAGGCACAGTTCCTCTCCCTCACACAGTCACAGTCACAGTCCCTCTCCCTCTCCCTCACACAGTCACAGTCCCTCTCCCTCACACAGTCACAGTCCCTCTCCCTCACACAGTCACAGTCACAGTCCCTCTCCCTCACACAGTCGCAGTCACAGTCCCTCTCCCTCACACAGTCACAGTCACAGTCACAGTCACAGTCCCTCTCCCTCACACAGTCACAGTCACAGTCACAGTCCCCCTCCCTCACACAGACACAGTCCCTCTCCCTCACACAGTCACAGTCACAGTCCCTCTCCCTCACACAGTCCCTCACAGTCACAGTCCCTCTCCCTCACACAGTCACAGTCACAGACCCTCTCCCTCACACAGACACAGTCACAGTCCCTCTCCCTCACACAGTCACAGTCCCTCTCCCTCACACAGTCACAGTCCCTCTCCCTCACACAGTCACCGTCCCTCTCCCTCACACAGTCACAGCCACAGTCCCTCTCCCTCACACAGTCACAGTCCCTCTCCCTCACACAGTCACAGTCAATCTCCCTCACACAGTCACAGTCCCTCTCCCTCACACAGTCGCAGTCACAGTCCCTCTCCCTCACACAGTCACAGTCCCTCTCCCTCACACAGTCACGGTCCCTCTCCCTCACACAGTCACAGTCACAGTCACAGCCCCTCTCCCTCACACAGTCACAGTCCCTCTCCCTCACACAGTCACATTCACAGTCACAGTCCCTCTCCCTCACACAGTCACAGTCCCTCTCCCTCACACAGTCACAGTCACAGTCACAGTCCCTCGCCCTCACACAGTCACAGTCCCTCTCCCTCACACAGTCACAGTCCCTCTCCCTCACACAGTCACAGTACCTCTCCCTCACACAGTCACAGTCCCTCTCCGTCACACAGTCACAGTCCCTCTCCCTCACACAGTCAGAGTCACAGTCCCTCGCCCTCACACAGTCACAGTCCCTCTCCCTCACACAAGCACAGTCACAGTCACAGTCCCTCTCCGTCACACAGTCACAGTCCCTCTCTCTCACACAGTCCCTCTCCCTCACACAGTCACAGTCCCTCTCCCTCACACAGTCGCAGTCACAGTCCCTCTCCCTCACACAGTCACAGTCACAGTCACAGTCCCTCTCCCTCTCCCTCACACAGTCACAGTCCCTCTCCCTCACACAGTCACAGTCCCTCTCCCTCACACAGTCACAGTCACAACACAGTCCCTCTCCCTCACACAGTCGCAGTCACAGTCCCTCTCCCTCACACAGTCACAGTCACAGTCACAGTCCCCCTCCCTCACACAGTCACAGTCACAGTCCCTCTCCCTCACACAGTCACAGTCCCTCTCCCTCACACAGTCACAGTCCCTCTCCCTCACACAGTCACAGTCACAGTCACAGTCCCTCACCCTCACCCTCACACAGTCACAGTCCCTCTCCCTCACACAGTCACAGTCACAGTCCCTCTCCCTCACACAGTCACAGTCCCTCTCCCTCACACAGTCACAGTCCCTCTCCCTCACACAGTCAAAGTCCCTCTCCCTCACAGTCACAGTCACAGTCCCTCTCCCTCACACAGTCCCTCACAGTCACAGTCCCTCTCCCTCACACAGTCACAGTCACAGTCACAGTCCCTCTCCCTCACACAGTCACAGTCACAGTCCCTCTCCCTCATACAGTCCCTCATAGTCACAGTCACAGTCCCTCTCCCTCACACAGTCCCTCACAGTCACAGTCCCTCTCCCTCACACAGTCCCTCACAGTCACAGTCACAGTCCCTCTCCCTCACACAGTCACTCACAGTCACAGTCACAGACCCTCTCCCTCACACAGTCCCTCATAGTCACAGTCACATTCCCTCTCCCTCACACAGACACAGTCACAGTCCCTCTCCCTCGCACAGACACAGTCACAGTCCCTCTCCCTCACACAGTCACAGTCACAGTCCCTCTCCCTCACACAGTCCCTCACAGTCACAGTCCCTCTCCCTCACACAGTCACAGTCACAGACCCTCTCCCTCACACAGACACAGTCACAGTCCCTCTCCCTCACACAGTCACAGTCCCTCTCCCTCACACAGTCACAGTCCCTCTCCCTCACACAGTCACAGTCCCTCTCCCTCACACAGTCGCAGTCACAGTCCCTCTCCCTCACACAGTCACAGTCCCTCTCCCTCACACAGTCACGGTCCCTCTCCCTCACACAGTCACAGTCACAGTCACAGCCCCTCTCCCTCACACAGTCACAGTCCCTCTCCCTCACACAGTCACATTCACAGTCACAGTCCCTCTCCCTCACACAGTCACAGTCCCTCTCCCTCACACAGTCACAGTCACAGTCACAGTCCCTCGCCCTCACACAGTCACAGTCCCTCTCCCTCACACAGTCACAGTCCCTCTCCCTCACACAGTCACAGTACCTCTCCCTCACACAGTCACAGTCCCTCTCCGTCACACAGTCACAGTCCCTCTCCCTCACACAGTCAGAGTCACAGTCCCTCGCCCTCACACAGTCACAGTCCCTCTCCCTCACACAAGCACAGTCACAGTCACAGTCCCTCTCCGTCACACAGTCACAGTCCCTCTCTCTCACACAGTCCCTCTCCCTCACACAGTCACAGTCCCTCTCCCTCACACAGTCGCAGTCACAGTCCCTCTCCCTCACACAGTCACAGTCACAGTCACAGTCCCGCTCCCTCTCCCTCACACAGTCACAGTCCCTCTCCCTCACACAGTCACAGTCCCTCTCCCTCACACAGTCACAGTCACAACACAGTCCCTCTCCCTCACACAGTCGCAGTCACAGTCCCTCTCCCTCACACAGTCACAGTCACAGTCACAGTCCCCCTCCCTCACACAGTCACAGTCACAGTCCCTCTCCCTCACACAGTCACAGTCCCTCTCCCTCACACAGTCACAGTCACAGTCACAGTCCCTCACCCTCACCCTCACACAGTCACAGTCCCTCTCCCTCACACAGTCACAGTCCCTCTCCCTCACACAGTCACAGTCACAGTCGCAGTCCCCCTCCCTCACACAGTCACAGTCACAGTCCCTCTCCCTCACACAGTCACAGTCCCTCTCCCTCACACAGTCACAGTCACAGTCACAGTCCCCCTCCCTCACACAGTCACAGTCACAGTCCCTCTCCCTCACACAGTCACAGTCCCTCTCCCTCACACAGTCACAGTCACAGTCACAGTCCCTCACCCTCACCCTCACACAGTCGCAGTCACAGTCCCTCTCCCTCACACAGTCACAGTCACAGTCACAGTCCCCCTCCCTCACACAGTCACAGTCACAGTCCCTCTCCCTCACACAGTCACAGTCCCTCTCCCTCACACAGTCACAGTCACAGTCACAGTCCCTCACCCTCACCCTCACACAGTCACAGTCCCTCTCCGGCACACAGTCACAGTCCCTCTCCCTCGCACAGTCACAGTCACAGTCGCAGTCCCTCTCCCTCACACAGTCACAGTCCCTCTCCCTCACAACGTCACAGTCCCTTTCCCTCACACAGTCACAGTCCCTCTCCCTCACACAGTCACAGTCACAGTCACAGTCCCTCTCCCTCACACAAGCACAGTCACAGTCACAGTCACAGTCCCTCTCCCTCACACAGTCACAGTCCCTCTCCCTCACACAGTCACAGTCACAGTCACAGTCCCTCTCCCTCACACAGTCACAGCCACAGTCACAGTCCCTCTCCCTCACACAGTCACAGTCACAGTCCCTCTCCCTCACACAGTCACAGTCACAGTCACAGTCCCTCTCCCTCACACAGTCACAGTCCCTCTCCCTCACACAGTCACAGTCACAGTCACAGTCCCTCTCCCTCACACAGTCACAGTCACAGTCCCTCTCCCTCACACAGTCACAGTCCCTCTCCTTCACACAGTCACAGTCCCTCTCCCTCACACAGTCACAGTCCCTCTCCCCCACACAGTCACAGTCACAGTCCCTCTCCCTCACACAGTCACAGTCACAGTCACAGTCCCTCTCCCTCACACAGTCACAGTCCCTCTCCCTCACACAGTCACAGTCACAGTCCCTCTCCCTCACACAGTCACAGTCCCTCTCCCTCACACAGTCACAGTCCCTCTCCCTCACACAGTCACAGTCCCTCTCCCTCACACAGTCACAGTCCCTCTCCCTCACACAGTCACAGTCCCTCGCCCTCACACAGTCATAGTCCCTCTCCCTCACACAGTCACAGTCCCTCTCCCTCACACAGTCACAGTCACAGTCACAGTCCCTCTCCCTCACACAGTCACAGTCACAGTCCCTCTCGCTCACACAGTCACAGCAGCAGTCACAGTCCCTCTCCCTCACACAGTCACAGTCACAGTCCTTCTCCCTCACACAGTCACAGTCACAGTCCCTCTCCCTCACACAGTCACAGTCCCTCTCCCTCACACAGTCACAGTCCCTCTCTCTCACACAGTCCCTCTCCCTCACACAGGCACAGTTCCTCTCCCTCACACAGTCACAGTCACAGTCCCTCTCCCTCTCCCTCACACAGTCACAGTCCCTCTCCCTCACACAGTCACAGTCCCTCTCCCTCACACAGTCACAGTCCCTCTCCCTCACACAGTCGCAGTCACAGTCCCTCTCCCTCACACAGTCACAGTCACAGTCACAGTCACAGTCCCTCTCCCTCACACAGTCACAGTCACAGTCACAGTCCCCCTCCCTCACACAGACACAGTCCCTCTCCCTCACACAGTCACAGTCCCTCTCCCTCACACAGTCACAGTCCCTCTCCCTCACACAGTCACAGTCCCTCTCCCTCACACAGTCACAGTCACAGTCCCTCTACCTCACACAGTCACAGTCACAGTCACAGTCACAGTCACAGTCCCTCTCCCTCACACAGTCACAGTCCCTCTCCCTCACACGGTCACAGTCACAGTTACAGTCCCTCTCCCTCACACAGTCACAGTCCCTCTCCCTCACACAGTCACAGTCCCTCTCCCTCACACAGTCACAGTCCCTCTCCCTCACACAGTCACAGTCCCTCTCCCTCACACAGTCACAGTCCCTCTCCCTCACACAGTCACAGTCCCTCTCCCTCACACAGTCACAGTCACAGTCAATCTCCCTCACACAGTCACAGTCACAGTCACAGTCCCTCTCCCTCACACAGTCGCAGTCACAGTCCCTCTCCCTCACACAGTCACAGTCCCTCTCCCTCACACAGTCACGGTCCCTCTCCCTCACACAGTCACAGTCCCTCTCCCTCACACATTCACAGTCACAGTCCCTCTCCCTCACACAGTCACAGTCCCTCTCCCTCACACAGTCACAGTCACAGTCCCTCTCCCTCACACAGTCACAGTCCCTCTCCTTCACACAGTCACAGTCCCTCTCCCTCACACAGTCACAGTCCCTCTCCCTCACACAGTCACAGTCACCGTCACAGTCCCTCTCCCTCACACAGTCACAGTCACAGTCCCTCTCCCTCACACAGTCACAGTCACAGTCACAGTCCCTCTCCCTCACACAGTCACAGTCCCTCTCCTTCACACAGTCACAGTCCCTCTCCCTCACACAGTCACAGTCACAGTCCCTCTCCCTCACACAGTCACAGTCACCGTCACAGTCCCTCTCCCTCACACAGTCACAGTCACAGTCACAGTCCCTCTCCCTCACACAGTCACAGTCCCTCTCCCTCACACAGTCACAGTCACAGTCCCTCTCCCTCACAGAGTTACAGTCCATCTCCCTCACACAGTCACAGTCCCTCTCCCTCACACAGTCACAGTCCCTCGCCCTCACACAGTCATAGTCCCTCTCCCTCACACAGTCACAGTCCCTCTCCCTCACACAGTCACAGTCACAGTCACAGTCCCTCTCCCTCACACAGTCACAGTCCCTCTCGCTCACACAGTCACAGTCACAGTCCTTCTCCCTCACACAGTCACAGCAGCAGTCACAGTCCCTCTCCCTCACACAGTCACAGTCACAGTCACAGTCCTTCTCCCTCACACAGTCACAGTCACAGTCACAGTCCCTCTCCCTCACACAGTCACAGTCACAGTCCCTCTCCCTCACACAGTCACAATCACAGTCCCTCTCCCTCACACAGTCACAGTCCCTCTCCCTCACACAGTCACAGTCCCTCTATCTCACACAGTCACAGTCACAGTCCCTCTCCATCACACAGTCACAGTCACAGTCACAGTCCCTCTCCCTCACACAGTCACAGTCCCTCTCCCTCACACAGTCACAGTCACAATCACAGTCACAGTCACAGTCCCTCTCCCTCACACAGTCACAGTCACAGTCCCTCTCCCTCACACAGTCACAGTCACAGTCACAGTCCCTCTCCCTCACACAGTCACAGTCCCTCTCCCTCACACAGTCACAGTCCCTCTCCCTCACACAGTCACAGTCAAAGTCCCTCTCCCTCACACAGTCACAGTCACAGTCACAGTCCTTCTCCCTCACACAGTCACAGTCACAGTCCCTCTCCATCACACAGTCCCTCACAGTCACAGTCCCTCTCCCTCACACAGTCACAGTCACAGTCCCTCTCCCTCACACAGTCCCTCACAGTCACAGTCCCTCTCCCTCACACAGTCACAGTCACAGACCCTCTCCCTCACACAGACACAGTCACAGTCCCTCTCCCTCACACAGTCACAGTCACAGTCCCTCTCCCTCACACAGTCACAGTCCCTCTCCCTCACACAGTCACAGTCACAGTCCCTCTCGCTCACACAGTCACAGTCACAGTCTCTCTCGCTCACACAGTCACAGTCACAATCCCTCTCCCTCACACAGTCACAGTCCCTCTCGCTCACACAGTCACAGTCACAGTCCCTCTCCCTCACACAGTCACAGTCCCTCTCCCTCACAGAGTCACAGTCCCTCTCCGTCACACAGTCACAGTCACAGTCCCTCTACCTCACACAGTCACAGTCACAGTCACAGTCACAGTCCCTCTCCCTCACACAGACACAGTCACAGTCCCTCTCCCTCACACAGTCCCTCACAGTCACAGTCACAGTCCCTCTCCCTCACACAGTCCCTCACAGTCACAGTCACAGTCCCTCTCCCTCACACAGTCCCTCACAGTCACAGTCCATCCCCCTCACACAGTCACAGTCACAGTCACAGTCCCTAACCCTCACACAGTCACAGTCACAGTCACAGTCCCTCTCCCTCACACAGTCACAGTCACAGTCACAGTCCCTCTCCCTCACACAGTTAAAGTCACAGTCCCTCTCCCTCACAGAGTGACAGTCACAGTCACAGTCCCTCTCCCTCACACAGTGACAGTCACAGTCACAGTCACAGTCCCTCTCCCTCACACAGTCACAGTCACAGTCACAGTCCCTCTCCCTCACACAGTCACAGTCCCTCTCCCTCACACAGTCACAGTCCCTCTCGCTCACACAGTCCCTCACAGTCACAGTGCCTCTCCCTCACACAGTCCATCACAGTCAGAGTCACAGTCCCTCTCCCTCATACAGTCCCTCACAGTCACAGTCCCTCTCCCTCACACAGTCCCTCACAGTCACAGTCCCTCTCCCTCACACAGTCCCTCACAGTCACAGTCACAGTCCCTCTCCCTCACACAGTCCCTCACAGTCACAGTCACAGTCCCTCTCCCTCACACAGACACAGTCACAGTCCCTCTCCCTCACACAGTCACAGTCCCTCTCCCTCACACAGTCCCTCACAGAGTCACAGTCAAAGTCAAAGTCCCTCTCCCTCACACAGTCACAGTCCCTCTCCCTCACACAGTCACAGTCCCTCTCCCTCACACAGTCCCTCACACAGTCACAGTCAAAGTCACAGTCCCTCTCCCTCACACAGACACAGTCACAGTCCCTCTCCCTCACACAGTCACAGTCCCTCTCCCTCACACAGTCCCTCACACAGTCACAGTCAAAGTCACAGTCCCTCTCCCTCACACAGACACAGTCACAGTCCCTCTCCCTCACACAGTCACAGTCACAGTCCCTCTCGCTCACACAGTCACAATCACAGTCCCTCTCCCTCACACAGTCACAGTCCCTCTCCCTCACACAGTCACAGTCCCTCTCCCTCACACAGTCACAGTCACAGACCCTCTCCCTCACACAGACACAGTCACAGTCCCTCTCCCTCACACAGTCACAGTCCCTCTCCCTCACACAGTCACAGTCACAGTCCCTCTCCCTCACACAGTCACAGTCCCTCTCCCTCACACAGTCACAGTCCCTCTCCCTCACACAGTCACAGTCACAGTCCCTCTCGCTCACACAGTCACAGTCACAGTCCCTCTCCCTCACACAGTCACAGTCCCTCTCCCTCACACAGTCAAAGTCCCTCTCCCTCACACAGTCACAGTCACAGTCCCTCTCCCTCACACAGTCCCTCACAGTCACAGTCCCTCTCCCTCACACAGTCACAGTCCCTCTCCCTCACACAGTCACAGTCCCTCTCCCTCACACAGTCACAGTCACAGTCCCTCTCCCTCACACAGTCACAGTCACTCTCCCTCACACAGTCACAGTCCCTCTCCCTCACACAGTCAAAGTCCCTCTCCCTCACACAGTCACAGTCACAGTCCCTCTCCCTCACACAGTCACAGTCCCTCTCCCTCACACAGTCACAGTCCCTCTCCCTCACACAGTCAAAGTCCCTCTCCCTCACAGTCACAGTCACAGTCCCTCTCCCTCACACAGTCACAGTCACAGTCCCTCTCCCTCACACAGTCCCTCACAGTCACAGTCACAGTCACAGTCCCTCTCCCTCACACAGTCACAGTCACAGTCCCTCTCCCTCACACAGTCCCTCACAGTCACAGTCACAGTCACAGTCCCTCTCCCTCATACAGTCCCTCATAGTCACAGTCACAGTCCCTCTCCCTCACACAGTCCCTCACAGTCACAGTCCCTCTCCCTCACACAGTCCCTCACAGTCACAGTCACATTCCCTCTCCCTCACACAGACACAGTCACAGTCCCTCTCCCTCGCACAGACACAGTCACAGTCCCTCTCCCTCACACAGTCACAGTCACAGTCCCTCTCCCTCACACAGTCCCTCACAGTCACAGTCCCTCTCCCTCACACAGTCACAGTCACAGACCCTCTCCCTCACACAGACACAGTCACAGTCCCTCTCCCTCACACAGTCACAGTCCCTCTCCCTCACACAGTCACAGTCCCTCTCCCTCACACAGTCACCGTCCCTCTCCCTCACACAGTCACAGCCACAGTCCCTCTCCCTCACACAGTCACAGTCCCTCTCCCTCACACAGTCACAGTCAATCTCCCTCACACAGTCACAGTCCCTCTCCCTCACACAGTCGCAGTCACAGTCCCTCTCCCTCACACAGTCAAAGTCCCTCTCCCTCACACAGTCCCTCAAAGTCACAGTCCCTCTCCCTCACACAGTCACAGTCACAGTACCTGTCCCTCACACAGTCACAGTCACAGTCCCTCTCCCTGACACAGTCACAGTCACAGTCACAGTCCCTGTCCCTCACAAAGTCAGTCACAGTCCCTCTCCCTCACACAGTCACAGTCATAGTCCCTCTCCCTCACACAGTCAGTCACAGTCCCTCTCCCTCACACAGTCACAGTCCCTCTCCCTCACACAGACACAGTCCCTCTCCCTAACAGAGTCACAGTCCCTCTCCCTCACACAGTCACAGCCACAGTCCCTCTCCCTCACACAGTCACAGTCCCTCTCCCTCACACAGTCACAGTCACAGTCAATCTCCCTCACACAGTCCCTCACATAGTCACAGTCCCTCTCCCTCACACAGTCCCTCAAAGTCACAGTCACAGTCCCTCTCCCTCACACAGTCACAGTCACAGTCACAGTCCCTCTCCCTCACACAGTCACAGTCACAGTACCTGTCCCTCACACAGTCACAGTCACAGTCCCTCTCCCTCACAAAGTCAGTCACAGTCCCTCTCCCTCACACAGTCACAGTCATAGTCCCTCTCCCTCACACAGTCAGTCACAGTCCCTCTCCCTCACACAGTCACAGTCCCTCTCCCTCACACAGTCACAGTCACAGTCACAGTCCCTCTCCCTCACACAGTCACAGTCACAGTACCTGTCCCTCACACAGTCACAGTCACAGTCCCTCTCCCTCACAAAGTCAGTCACAGTCCCTCTCCCTCACACAGTCACAGTCATAGTCCCTCTCCCTCACACAGTCAGTCACAGTCCCTCTCCCTCACACAGTCACAGTCCCTCTCCCTCACACAGACACAGTCCCTCTCCCTAACAGAGTCACAGTCCCTCTCCCTCACACAGTCACAGTCCCTCTCCCTCACACAGTCACAGTCACAGTCCCTCTCCCTCACACAGTCACATTCACAGTCACAGTCCCTCTCCCTCACACAGTCACAGTCACATTCACAGTCCCTCTCCCTCACACAGTCACAGTCACAGTCCCTCTCCCTCACACAGTCACACTCACAGTCACAGTCCCTCTCCCTCACACAGTCACTGTCACAGTCACAGTCCCTCTCCATCACACAGTCACAGTCACAGTCACAGTCCCTCTCCCTCACACAGTCACAGTCCCTCGCCCTCACACAGTCACAGTCCCTCTCCCTCACACAGTCACAGTCCCTCTCCCTCACACAGTCACAGTCACAGTCCCTCTCGCTCACACAGTCCCTCTCCCTCACACAGTCAAAGTCCCTCTCCCTCACACAGTCACAGTCAAAGTCCCTCTCCCTCACACAGTCACAGTCACAGTCCCTCTCCCTCACACAGTCACAGTCACAGTCACAGTCACAGTCCCTCTCCCTCACACAGTTACAGTCACAGTCACAGTCCCTCTCCCTCACAAAGTCACATAAACAGTCACAGTCACAGTCCCTCTCCCTCACACAGTCACAGTCCCTCTCCCTCACACAGTCACAGTCCCTCGCCCTCACACAGTCACAGTCCCTCTCCCTCACACAGTCACAGTCCCTCTCCCTCACACAGTCACAATCACAGTCACAGTCCCTCTCCCTCACACAGTCACAGTCACAGTCCCTCTCCCTCACACAGTCACAGTCCCTCTACCTCACACAGTCACAGTCCCTCTCCCTCACACAGTCACAGTCACAGTCCCTCTCCCTGACACAGTCACAGTCACAGTCAACGTCCCTCTCCCTCACACAGTCACAGTCCCTCTCCCTCACACAGTCACAGTCACAGTCCCTCTCCCTGACACAGTCACAGTCACTGTCCCTCTCCCTCACACAGTCACAGTCCCTCTCCCTCACACAGTCACAGTCCCTCTACCTCACACAGTCACAATCCCTCTCCCTCACACAGTCACAGTCACAGTCACAGTCCCTCTCCCTCACACAGACACAGTCCCTCTCCCTCACACAGTCACAGTCACAGTCCCTCTCCCTCACACAGTCACAGTCACAGTCCCTCTCCCTCACACAGTCACAGTCACAGACCCTCTCCCTCACACAGTCACAGTCCCTCTCCCTCACACAGTCACAGTCCCTCGCCCTCACACAGTCACAGTCCCTCTCCCTCACACAGTCACAGTCCCTCTCCCTCACACAGTCACAGTCACAGTCCCTCTCCCTCACACAGTCACAGTCACAGTCCCTCTCCCTCACACAGTCACAGTCCCTCTCCCTCACACAGTCACAGTCACAGTCACAGTCCCTCTCCCTCACACAGTCACAGTCACAGTCCCTCTCCCTCACACAGTCAGTCACAGTCCCTCTCCCTCACACAGTCACAATCCCTCTCCCTCACACAGACACAGTCCCTCTCCCTCACAGAGTCACAGTCCCTCTCCCTCACACAGTCATAGTCCTTCTCCCTCACACAGTCACAGTCACAGTCCCTGTCCCTCACACAGTCACAGTCACAGTCACAGTCCCTCTCCCTCACACAGTCACAGTCACAGTCACAGTCCTTCTCCCTCACACAGTCACAGTCACAGTCCCTCTCCCTCACACAGTCACGGTCCCTCGCCCTCACACAGTCACAGTCCCTCTCCCTCACACAGTCACAGTCCCTCTCCCTCACACAGTCACAGTCACAGTCCCTCTCGCTCACACAGTCACAGTCACAGTCCCTCTCCCTCACACAGTCACAGTCCCTCTCCCTCATACAGTCACAGTCCCTCTCCCTCACACAGTCACAGTCCCTCTCCCTCACACAGTCCCTCTCCCTCACACAGTCACAGTCACAGTCCCTCTCCCTGACACAGTCACTTTCACAGTCCCAGTCACAGTCCCTCTCCCTCACACAGTTACAGTCACAGTCACAGTCACAGTCCCTCTCCTTCACACAGTCACAGTCACAGTCACAGTCACAGTCCCTCTCCCTCACACAGTCACAGTCACAGTCCCTCTCCCTCACAGAGTCACAATCCCTCTCCCTTACACAGTCACAGTCCCTCTCCCTCACACAGTCACAGTCACAGTCACAGTCCCTCTCCCTCACACAGTCACAGTCACAGTCCCTCTCCCTCACACAGTCACAGTCACAGTCCCTCTCCCTCACACAGTCACAGTCCCTCTCCCTCACACAGTCACAATCACAGTCACAGTCCATCTCCCTCACACAGTCACAGTCACAGTCCCTCTCCCTCACACAGTCACAGTCCCTCACCCTCACACAGTCACAGTCCCTCTCCCTCACACAGTCACAGTCCCTCTCCCTCACACAGTCACAGTCACAGTCCCTCTCGCTCACACAGTCACAGTCACAGTTCCTCTCCCTCACACAGTCACAGTCCCTCTCCCTCACACAGTCACAGTCCCTCTCCCTCACACAGTCCCTCTCCCTCACACAGTCAAAGTCCCTCTCCCTCACACAGTCACAGTCACAGTCCCTCTCCCTGACACAGTCACAGTCACAGTCACAGTCCCTCTCCCTCACACAGTCACAGTCACAGTCAAAGTCACAGTCCCTCTCCCTCACACAGTTACAGTCACAGTCACAGTCCCTCTCCCTCACACAGTCACAGTCACAGTCAAAGTCACAGTCCCTCTCCCTCACAAAGTCACAGAAACAGTCACAGTCACAGTCCCTCTCCATCACACAGTAACAGTCACAGTCACAGTCCCTCTCCCTCACACAGTCACAGTCCCTCTCCCTCACACAGTCACAGTCACAGTCCCTCTCGTTCACACAGTCACACTCACAGTCCCTCTCGCTCACACAGTCACAGTCACAATCCCTCTCCCTCACACAGTCACAGTCACAGTCCCTCTCCCTCACACAGTCACAGTCCCTCTCACTCACACAGTCACAGTCCCTCGCCCTCACACAGTCACAGTCCCTCGCCCTCACACAGTCACAATCACAGTCACAGTCCCTCTCCCTCACACAGTCACAGTCACAGTCCCTCTCCCTCACACAGTCACACTCACAGTCCCTCTCGCTCACACAGTCACAGTCACAATCCCTCTCCCTCACACAGTCACAGTCACAGTCCCTCTCCCTCACACAGTCACAGTCCCTCTCACTCACACAGTCACAGTCCCTCGCCCTCACACAGTCACAGTCCCTCGCCCTCACACAGTCACAATCACAGTCACAGTCCCTCTCCCTCACACAGTCACAGTCACAGTCCCTCTCCCTCACACAGTCACAGTCACAGTCCCTCTCGCTCACACAGTCACAGTCACAGTCCCTCTCCCTCACACAGTCACAGTCCCTCTACCTCACACAGTCACAGTCCCTCTCCCTCACACAGTCACAGTCACAGTCCCTCTCCCTCACACAGTCACAGTCCCTCGCCCTCACACAGTCACAGTCACAGTCAACATCCCTCTCCCTCAAACAGTCACAGTCACAGTCAACGTCCCTCTCCCTCACACAGTCACAGTCCCTCTTCCTCACACAGTCCCTCACAGTCACAGTCACAGTCCCTCTCCCTCAAACAGTCCCTCACAGTCACAGTCCCTTTCCCTCACACAGTCACAGTCCCTCTCCCTCACACAGTCACAGTCACAGTCACAGTCCCTCTCCCTCACACAGTCCCTCACAGTCACAGTCCCTCTCCCTCACACAGTCACAGTCACAGTCACAGTCCCTCTCCCTTACACAGTCACAGTCACAGTCACAGTCCCTCTCCCTCACACAGTCACAGTCACAGTCACAGTCCCTCTCCCTCACACAGTCAGAGTCACAGTCCCTCTCCCTCACACAGTCACAGTCCCTCTCCCTCACACAGTCACAGTCCCTCTCCCTCACACAGTCACAGTCACAGTCACAGTCACAGTCCCTCTCCCTCACACAGTCACAGTCACAGTCCCTCTCCCTCACACAGTCAGTCACAGTCCCTCTCCCTCACACAGTCACAATCCCTCTCCCTCACACAGACACAGTCCCTCTCCCTCACAGAGTCACAGTCCCTCTCCCTCACACAGTCACAGTCACAGTGACAGTCCCTCTCCCTCACACAGTCACAGTCACAGTCACAGTCCCTCTCCCTCACACAGTCACAGTCCCTCGCCCTCACACAGTCACAGTCCCTCTCCCTCACACAGTCACAGTCACAGTCACAGTCCCTCTCCCTCACACAGTCACAGTCACAGTCACAGTGCCTCTCCCTCACACAGTCACAGTCCCTCGCCCTCACACAGTCACAGTCCCTCTCCCTCACACAGTCAAAGTCACAGTCACAGTCCCTCTCCCTCACACAGTCACAGTCACAGTCCCTCTCCCTCACACAGTCACAATCCCTCGCCCTCACTCAGTCACAGTCCCTCTCCCTCACACAGTCACAGTCCCTCTCCCTCACACAGTCACAGTCACAGTCCCTCTCGCTCACACAGTCACAGTCACAGTCCCTCTCCCTCACACAGTCACAGTCCCTCTCGCTCACACAGTCACAGTCACAGTCCCTCTCCCTCACACAGTCACAGTCCCTCTCCCTGACACAGTCACTTTCACAGTCACAGTCACAGTCCCTCTCCCTCACACAGTTACAGTCACAGTCACAGTCACAGTCACAGTCCCTCTCCCTCACACAGTCACAGTCACAGTCACAGTCCCTCTCCCTCACACAGTCAGTCACAGTCCCTCTCCCTCACACAGACACAGTCCCTCTCCCTCACAGAGTCACAGTCCCTCTCCCTCACACAGTCAAAGGCCCTCTCCCTCACACAGTCATAGTCACAGTCCCTGTCCCTCACACAGTCACAGTCACAGTCACAGTCCCTCTCCCTCACACAGTCACAGTCCCTCTCCCTCACACAGTCACAATCACAGTCACAGTCCATCTCCCTCACACAGTCACAGTCACAGTCCCTCTCCCTCACACAGTCACAGTCCCTCTCCCTCACACAGTCACAGTCACAGTCCCTCTCCCTGACACAGTCACAGTCACAGTCACAGTCACAGTCCCTCTCCCTCACACAGTCCCTCATAGTCACAGTCACAGTCCCTCTCCCTCACACAGTCCCTCACAGTCACAGTCCCTCTCCCTCACACAGTCACAGTCACAGTCCCCCTCCCTCACACAGTCCCTCACAGTCACAGTCACAGTCAACGTCCCTCTCCCTCATACAGTCCCTCACAGTCACAGTCACAGTCCCTCTCCCTCACACAGTGCCTCACAGTCACAGTCACAGTCACAGTCCCTCTCCCTCACACAGTCACAGTCCCTCTCCCTCACACAGTCACAGTCCCTCGCCCTCACACAGTCACAGTCCCTCTCCCTCACACAGTCACAGTCCCTCTCCCTCACACACTCACAGTCCCTCTCCCTCACACAGTCACAGTCACAGTCCCTCTCGCTCACACAGTCACAGTCCCTTTCCCTCACACACTCACAGTCACAGTCCCTCTCCCTCACACAGTCACAGTCACAGTCCCTCTCCCTCACACAGTCACAGTCACAGTCCCTCTCCCTCACACAGTCACAGTCCCTCTACCTCACACAGTCACAGTCCCTCTCCCTCACACAGTCACAGTCACAGTCCCTCTCCCTCACACAGTCACAGTCCCTCTACCTCACACAGTCACAGTCCCTCTCCCTCACACAGTCACAGTCACAGTCCCTCTCCCTGACACAGTCATAGTCCTTCTCCCTCACACAGTCACAGTCACAGTCCCTCTCCCTCACACAGTTACAGTCCCTCTCCCTCACACAGTCACAGTCACAGTCCCTCTCCCTCACACAGTCACAGTCCCTCTCACTCACACAGTCACAGTCCCTCGCCCTCACACAGTCACAGTCCCTCGCCCTCACACAGTCACAGTCACAGTCCCTCTCGCTCACACAGTCACAGTCACAGTCCCTCTCCCTCACACAGTCACAGTCCCTCTACCTCACACAGTCACAGTCCCTCTCCCTCACACAGTCAAAGTCCCTCTCCCTCACACAGTCACAGTCCCTCTCCCTGACACAGTCACAGTCACAGTCACCGTCCCTCTCCCTCACACAGTCACAGTCCCTCTCGCTCACACAGTCCCTCACAGTCACAGTCCCTCTTCCTCACACAGTCCCTCACAGTCACAGTCACAGTCCCTCTCCCTCACACAGTCCCTCACAGTCACAGTCACAGTCCCTCTCCCTCACACAGTCACAGTCACAGTCCCTCTCCCTCACACAGTCACAGTCCCTCTCGCTCACACAGTCACAGTCACAATCCCTCTCCCTCACACAGTTACAGTCCCTCTCCCTCACACAGTCACAGTCCCTCTCCCTCACACAGTCACAGTCCCTCTCGCTCACACAGTCACAGTCACAATCCCTCTCCCTCACACAGTTACAGTCCCTCTCCCTCACACAGTCACAGTCACAGTCCCTCTCCCTCACACAGTCACAGTCCCTTGCCCTCACACAGTCACAATCCCTCTCCCTCACACAGTCACAGTCCCTCTCCCTCACACAGTCACAGTCCCTCACCCTCACACAGTCACAGTCCCTCTCGCTCACACAGTCACAGTCCCTCTCCCTCACACAGTCACAATCACAGTCACAGTCCCTCTCCCTCACACAGTCACAGTCCCTCTCCCTCACACAGTCACAGTCCCTCTCCCTCACACAGTCACAGTCCCTCTCCCTCACACACTAACAGTCACAGTCCCTCTCGCTCACACAGTCACAGTCACAGTCCCTCTCCCTCACACAGTCAAAGTCCCTCTCCCTGACACAGTCACAGTCACAGTCCCTCTCCCTCACACAGTCAGTCACAGTCCCTCTCCCTTACACAGTCACAGTCCCTCTCCCTCACACAGTCACAGTCCCTCTCCCTCACACAGTCCCTCACAGTCACAGTCACAGTCCCTCTCCCTCACACAGTCCCTCACAGTCACAGTCCCTCTCCCTCACACAGTCACAGTCACAGTCACAGTACCTCTCCCACACACAGTCCCTCTCCCTGACACAGTCACAGTCACAGTCACAGTCCCTCTCCCTCACACAGTCACAGTCACAGTCACAGTCCCTCTCCCTCACACAGTCACAGTCACAGTCACAGTCCCTCTCCCTCACACAGTCACAGTCACAGTACCTCTCCCTCACACAGTCACAGTCACAGTCCCTCTCCCTGACACAGTCACAGTCACAGTCCCTCTCCCTCACACAGTCAGTCACAGTCTCTCTCCTTCACACAAGCACAGTCCCTCTCCCTCACAGAGTCACAGTCCCTCTCCCTCACACAGTCATAGTCCTTCTCCCTCACACAGTCACAGTCACAGTCCCTCTCCCTCACACAGTCACAGTCACAGTCCCTCTCCCTCACACAGTCACAGTCACAGTCACAGTCCCTCTCCCTCACACAGTCACAGTCACAGTCACAGTCCCTCTCCCTCACACAGTCACAGTCACAGTCCCTCTCCCTCACACAGTCACAGTCACAGTCACAGTCCCTCTCCATCACACAGTCACAGACACAGTCACAGTCCCTCTCCCTCACACAGTCACTGTCACAGTCACAGTCCCTCTCCATCACACAGTCACAGTCACAGTCACAGTCCCTCTCCCTCACACAGTCACAGTCCCTCTCCCTCACACAGTCCCTCTCCCTCAAACAGTCACAGTCACAGTCCCTCTCCCTCACACAGTCATAGTCCCTCTCCCTCACACAGTCCGTCTCCCTCACACAGTCACAGTCCCTCTCCCTCACACAGTCACAGTCCCTCTCCCTCACACAGTCACAGTCACAGTCCCTCTCCCTCACACAGTCACAGTCCCTCTACCTCACACAGTCACAATCCCTCTCCCTCACACAGTCACAGTCACAGTCCCTCTCCCTGACACAGTCACAGTCCCTCTCCCTCACACAGTCACAGTCCCTCTCCCTCACACAGTCACAGTCACAGTCCCTCTCCCTCACACAGTAAGAGTCACAGTCACAGTCCCTCTCCCTCACACAGTCACAGTCCCTCTCCCTCACACAGACACAGTCCCTCTCCCTCACAGAGTCACAGTCCCTCTCCCTCACACAGTCACAGTCACAGTCCCTCTCCCTCACACAGTCACAGTCACAGTCACAGTCCCTCTCCCTCACACAGTCACAGTCACAGTCCCTCTCCCTCACACAGTCACAGTCCCTCACCCTCACACAGTCACAGTCCCTCTCCCTCACACAGTCACAGTCCCTCTCCCTCACACAGTCACAGTCACAGTTCCTCTCGCTCACACAGTCACAGTCACAGTCCCTCTCCCTCACACAGTCACAGTCCCTCTCCCTCACACAGTCACAGTCACAGTCCCTCTCCCTCACACAGTCAGTCACAGTCCCTCTCCCTCACACAGTCACAATCCCTCTCCCTCACACAGTCAGTCACAGTCCCTCTCGCTCACACAGTCACAGTCACAGTCCCTCTCCCTCACACAGTCACAGTCCCTCTCCCTCACACAGTCACAGTCACAGTCCGACTCCCTCACACAGTCAGTCACAGTCCCTCTTCCTCACACAGTCACAGTCCCTCTCCCTCACACAGTCAGTCACAGTCCCTCTCCCTCACAGAGTCACAGTCCCTCTCCCTCACACAGTCATAGTCACAGTCACAGTCCCTCTCCCTCACACAGTCACAGTCACAGTCCCTCTCCCTCACACAGTCACAGTCACAGTTACAGTCCCTCTCCCTCACACAGTCACGGTCCCTCGCCCTCACACAGTCAAAGTCCCTCTCCCTCACACAGTCACAGTCATAGTCCCTCTCGCTCACACAGTCACAGTCACAGTCCCTCTCCCTCACACAGTCACAGTCCCTCTCCCTCACACAGTCACAGTCCCTCTCCCTCACACAGTCACAGTCACAGTCCCTCTCCCTGACACAGTCACTTTCACAGTCACAGTCACAGTCCCTCTCCCTCACACAGTTACAGTCACAGTCACAGTCACAGTCCCTCTCCTTCACACAGTCACATTCACAGTCCCTCTCCCTCACACAGTCAGTCACAGTCTCTCTCCCTCACACAGTCACAGTCCCTCTCCCTCACAGAGTCACAGTCCCTCTCCCTCACACAGTCATAGTCCTTCTCCCTCACACAGTCACAGTCCCTCTCCCTCACACAGTCACAGTCACAGTCCCTATCCCTCACACAGTCACAGTCCCTCTCCCTCACACAGTCACAATCACAGTCACAGTCCCTCTCCCTCACACAGACACAGTCCCTCTCCCTCACACAGTCATAGTCCTTCTCCCTCACACAGTCACAGTCACAGTCCCTCTCCCTCACACAGTCACAGTCACAGTCAGAGTCCCTCTCCCTCACACAGTCACAGTCACAGTCACAGTCCCTCTCCCTCACACAGTCACAGTCCCTCTCCCTCACACAGTCACAATCACAGTCACAGTCCCTCTTCCTCACACAGTCACAGTCACAGTCCCTCTCCCTCACACAGTCACAGTCACAGTCCCTCTCCCTCACACAGTCACAGTCCCTCGCCCTCACACAGTCACAGTCCCTCTCCCTCACACAGTCACAGTCACAGTCCCTCTCCCTCACACAGTCACAGTCCCTCTCCCTCACACAGTCACAGTCCCTCTCCCTCACACAGTCCCTCTCCGTCACACAGTCACAGTCACAGTCAAAGTCACAGTCCCTCTCCCTCACACAGTAACAGTCACAGTCACAGTCCCTCTCCCTCACACAGTCACAGTCCCTCTCCCTCAAACAGTCACAGTCCCTCTCGCTCACACAGTCACACTCACAGTCCCTCTCGCTCACACAGTCACAGTCACAGTCCCTCTCACTCACACAGTCACAGTCCCTCGCCCTCACACAGTCACAATCACAGTCACAGTCCCTCTACCTCACACAGTCACAGTCACAGTCCCTCTCGCTCACAAAGTCACAGTCACAGTCCCTCTCCCTCACACAGTCACAGTCCCTCTAACTCACACAGTCACAGTCACAGTCCCTCTCGCTCACACAGTCACAGTCCCTCTAACTCACACAATCACAGTCACAGTCCCTCTACCTCACACAGTCACAGTCACAGTCCCTCTCCCTCACACAGTCACAGTCACAGTCACAGTCCCTCTCCCTCACACAGTCACAGTCCCTCTCCCTCACACAGTCACTGTCACAGTCACAGTTCCTCTCCATCACACAGTCACAGTCACAGTCCCTCTCCCTCACACAGTCACAGTCCCTCTCCCTCACACAGTCCCTCTCCCTCACACAGTCACAGTCACAGTCCCTCTCGCTCACACAGTCACAGTCACAGTCCCTCTCCCTCACACAGTCATAGTCCCTCTCCCTCACACAGTCCCTCTCCCTCACACAGTCACAGTCCCTCTCCCTCACACAGTCACAGTCCCTCTCCCTCACACAGTCACAGTCACAGTCCCTCTCCCTCACACAGTCACAGTCCCTCTACCTCACACAGTCACAATCCCTCTCCCTCACACAGTCACAGTCACAGTCCCTCTCCCTGACACAGTCACAGTCCCTCTCCCTCACACAGTCACAGTCCCTCTCCCTCACACAGTCACAGTCACAGTCCCTCTCCCTCACACAGTAAGAGTCACAGTCACAGTCCCTCTCCCTCACACAGACACAGTCCCTCTCCCTCACAGAGTCACAGTCCCTCTCCCTCACACAGTCACAGTCACAGTCCCTCTCCCTCACACAGTCACAGTCACAGTCACAGTCCCTCTCCCTCACACAGTCACAGTCACAGTCCCTCTCCCTCACACAGTCACAGTCCCTCACCCTCACACAGTCACAGTCCCTCTCCCTCACACAGTCACAGTCCCTCTCCCTCACACAGTCACAGTCACAGTCCCTCTCGCTCACACAGTCACAGTCACAGTCCCTCTCCCTCACACAGTCACAGTCCCTCTCCCTCACACAGTCACAGTCACAGTCCCTCTCCCTCACACAGTCAGTCACAGTCCCTCTCCCTCACACAGTCACAATCCCTCTCCCTCACACAGTCAGTCACAGTCCCTCTCGCTCACACAGTCACAGTCACAGTCCCTCTCCCTCACACAGTCACAGTCCCTCTCCCTCACACAGTCACAGTCACAGTCCCTCTCCCTCACACAGTCAGTCACAGTCCCTCTCCCTCACAGAGTCACAGTCCCTCTCCCTCACACAGTCATAGTCACAGTCACAGTCCCTCTCCCTCACACAGTCACAGTCACAGTCCCTCTCCCTCACACAGTCACAGTCACAGTCCCTCTCCCTCACACAGTCACGGTCCCTCGCCCTCACACAGTCAAAGTCACAGTCCCTCTAACTCACACAGTCACAGTCCCTCTCCCTCACACAGTCAAAGTCCCTCTCCCTGACACAGTCACAGTCACAGTCAACGTCCCTCTCCCTCACACAGTCACAGTCCCTCTCGCTCACACAGTCCCTCACAGTCACAGTCCCTCTTCCTCACACAGTCCCTCACAGTCACAGTCACAGTCCCTCTCCCTCACACAGTCACAGTCACAGTCACAGTCCATCTCCCTCACACAGTCACAGTCATAGTCCCTCTCCCTCACATAGTCACAGTCCCTCTCCCTCACACAGTCCCTTACAGTCACAGTCCCTCTCCCTCACACAGTCCCTCACAGTCACAGTCCCTCTCCCTCACACAGTCACAGTCACAGTCACAGTCCCTCTCCCTCACACAGTCACAGTCCCTCTCCCTCACACAGTCACAGTCATAGTCCCTCTCCCTCACATAGTCACAGTCCCTCTCCCTCACACAGTCCCTTACAGTCACAGTCACAGTCCCTCTCCCTCACACAGTCCCTCACAGTCACAGTCCCTCTCCCTCACACAGTCACAGTCACAGTCCCTCTCCCTCACACAGTCACAGTCCCTCTCCCTCACACAGTCACAGTCACAGTCCCTCTCGCTCACACAGTCCCTCACAGTCACAGTCCCTCTCCCTCACACAGTCCCTCACAGTCAATGTCACAGTCCCTCTCCCTCACACAGTCCCTCACAGTCACAGTCCCTCTCCCTCACATAGTCACAGTCACAGTCCCTCTCCCTCACACAGTCACAGTCACAGTCCCTCTCCCTCACACAGTCACAGTCACAGTCCCTCTCCCTCAAACAGTAAGAGTCACAGTAACAGTCCCTCTCCCTCACACAGTCACAGTCACAGTCCCTCTCCCTCACACAGTCACAGTCACAGTCCCTCTCCCTCACACAGTAAGAGTCACAGTCACAGTCCCTCTCCCTCACACAGTCACAGTCACAGTCACAGTCCCTCTCCCTCACACAGTCACAGTCCTTCTCCCTCACACAGTCACAGTCCCTCTCCCTCACACAGTCACAGTCACAGTCCCTCTCCCTCACACAGTTACAGTCACAGTCCCTCACACAGTCCCTCACAGTCACAGTCACAGTCCCTCTCCCTCACACAGTCACAGTCACAGTCACAGTCCCTCTCCCTCACACAGTCACAGTCCCTCTCCCTCACACAGTCACAGTCCCTCTCCGTCACACAGTCACAGTCCCTCTCCCTCAAACAGTCACAGTCCCTCTCCCTCACACAGTTACAGTCCCTCTCCCTCACACAGTCCCTCACAGTCACAGTCACAGTCCCTCTCCCTCACACAGTCACAGTTACAGTCACAGTCCCTCTCCCTCACACAGTCACAGTCCCTCTCCCTCACACAATCACAGTCCCTCTCGCTCACACAGTCACAGTCACAGTCCCTCTCCCTCACACAGTCACAGTCACAGTCCCTCTCCCTCACACAGTCAGTCACAGTCCCTCTCCCTCACACAGTCACAGTCCCTCTCCCTCACACAGACACAGTCCCTCTCCCTCACACAGTCATAGTCCTTCTCCCTCACACAGTCACAGTCACAGTCCCTCTCCCTCACACAGTCACAGTCACAGTCCCTCTCCCTCACACAGTCCCTCACAGTCACAGTCACAGTCCCTCTCCCTCACACAGTCACAGTCACAGTCCCTTTCCCTAAAAACAGTAAGAGTCACAGTCACAGTCACAGCCCCTCTCCCTCACACTGTCAGTCACAGTCCCTCTCCCTCACAGAGTCACAGTCCCTCTCCCTCACACAGTCACAGTCCTTCTTCCTCACACAGTCACAGTCACAGTCCCTCTCCCTCACACAGTCACAGTCACAGTCACTCTCCCTCACACAGTCCCTCACAGTCACAGTCACAGTCCCTCTCCCTCACACAGTCACAGTCACAGTCCCTCTCCCTCACACAGTCCCTCACAGTCACAGTCACAGTCCCTCTCCCTCACACAGTCACAGTCACAGTCCCTCTCCCTCACACAGTCACAGTCACAGTCCCTCTCCCTCAAACAGTAAGAGTCACAGTCACAGTCCCTCTCCCTCACACAGTCACAGTCACAGTCACAGTCCCTCTCCCTCACACAGTCAGTCACAGTCCCTCTCCCTCACACAGTCACAGTCACAGTCCCTCTCCCTCACACAGTAAGAGTCACAGTCACAGTCCCTCTCCCTCACACAGTCACAGTCACAGTCCCTCTCCCTCACACAGTCAGTCACAGTCCCTCTCCCTCACACAGTCCCTTACAGTCACAGTCCCTCTCCCTCACACAGTCCCTTACAGTCACAGTCCCTCTCCCTCACACAGTCACAGTCACAGTCACAGTCCCTCTCCCTCACACAGTCCCTTACAGTCACAGTCCCTCTCCCTCACACAGTCACAGTCACAGTCCCTCTCCCTCACACAGTCCCTTACAGTCACAGTCCCTCTCCCTCACACAGTCACAGTCACAGTCACAGTCCCTCTCCCTCACACAGTCACAGTCACAGTCCCTCTCCCTCACACAGTCCCTCACAGTCACAGTCACAGTCCCTCTCCCTCACACAGTCCCTCACATTCACAGTCACAGTCCCTCTCCCTCACAACGTCCCTCACAGTCACAGTCACAGTCCCTCTCCCTCACACAGTCCCTCACAGTCACAGTCACAGTCCCTCTCCCTCACACAGTCCCTCACAGTCACAGTCACAGTCCCTCTCCCTCACACAGTGCCTCACAGTCACAGTCACAGTCCCTCTCCCTCACACAGTCCCTCACAGTCACAGTCACAGTCCCTCTCCCTCACACAGTGCCTCACAGTCACAGTCACAGTCCCTCTCCCTCACACAGTCACAGTCCCTCTCCCTCACACAGTCACAGTCCCTCTCCCTCAAACAGTCACAGTCACAGTCACAGTCACTCTCCCTCACACAGTCACAGTCACAGTCCCTCTCCCTCACACAGTCACAGTCACCGTCCCTCTCCCTCACACAGTCACCGTCACAGTCCCTCTCCCTCACACAGTCACAGTCACAGTCCCTCTCCCTCACACAGTCACAGTCACGGTCCCTCTCCCTCACACAGTCACAGTCCCTCTCCCTCACACAGTCACAGTCCCTCTCCCTCACACAGTCACAGTCACAGTCCCTCTCCCTCACACATTCACAGTCCCTCTCCCTCACACAGTCACAGTCACAGTCCCTCTCCCTCACACAGTCACAGTCACCGTCCCTCTCCCTCACAAAGTCTCCGTCACAGTCCCTCTCCCTCACACAGTCACAGTCCCTCTCCCTCACACAGTCACAGTCACAGTCCCTCACACAGTCACAGTCACAGTCCCTCTCCCTCACACAGTCACAGTCCCTCTCCCTCACACAGTCACAGTCCCTCTCCCTCACACAGTCACAGTCACAGTCCCTCTCCCTCACACATTCACAGTCCCTCTCCCTCACACAGTCACAGTCACAGTCCCTCTCCCTCACACAGTCACAGTCCCTCTCCCTCACACAGTCACAGTCACAGTCCTTCTCTCTCACACAGACACAGTCCATCTCCGTCACACAGTCACAGTCCCTCTCCCTCACACAGTCACAGTCCCTCTCCCTCACACAGTCACATTCACAGTCACAGTTCCTCTCCCTCACACAGTCACAGTCCCTCTCCCTCACACAGGCACAGTCCCTCTCCCTCACACAGTCACAGTCCCTCTCCCTCACACAGTCACAGTCCCTCTCCCTCACACAGTCCCTCACAGTCACAGTCAAAGTCACAGTCCCTCTCCCTCACACAGTCACAGTCCCTCTCCCTCACACAGTCCCTCACACAGTCACAGTCAAAGTCACAGTCCCTCTCCCTCACACAGTCACAGTCCCTCTCCCTCACACAGTCACAGTCACCGTCCCTCTCCCTCACACAGTCACAGTCACAGTCCCTCTCCCTCACACAGTCACAGTCCCTCTCCCTCACACAGTCACAGTCACAGTCCCTCTCCCTCACACAGTCACAGTCCCTCTCCCTCACACAGTCACAGTCCCTCTCCCTCACACAGTCACAGTCCCTCTCCCTCACACAGTCACAGTCACATTCCCTCTCCCTCACAAAGTCACAGTCACCGTCCCTCTCCCTCACACAGTCACAGTCACAGTCCCTCTCCCTCACACAGTCACAGTCCCTCTCCCTCACACAGTCAGAGTCCCTCTCCCTCACACAGTCACTGTCACAGTCACAGTCCCTCTCCCTCACACAGTCACAGTCACAGTCACAGTCCCTCTCCCTCACACAGTCACACTCCCTCTCCCTCATACAGTCACAGTCCCTCTCCCTCACACAGTCACAGTCCCTCTCCCTCACACAGTCACAGTCCCTCTCCCTCACACAGTCACTGTCCCTCTCCCTCACACAGTCACAGTCCCTCTCCCTCACACAGTCACAGACCCTCTCCCTCACACAGTCACAGCCACAGTCCCTCTCCCTCACACAGTCACAGTCTCTCTCCCTCACACAGTCACAGTCACAGTCAATCTCCCTCACACAGTCACAGTCACAGTCCCTCTCCCTCACACAGTCGCAGTCACAGTCCCTCTCCCTCACACAGTCACAGTCCCTCTCCCTCACACAGTCACAGTCCCTCTCCCTCACACAGTCACAGTCACAGTCACAGTCCCTCTCCCTCACACAGTCACAGTCCCTCTCCCTCACACAGTCACAGTCACAGTCCCTCTCCCTCACACAGTCACAGTCTCAGTCACAGTCCCTCTCCCTCACACAGTCACAGTCACAGTCACAGTCCCTCTCCCTCACACAGTCACAGTCCCTCTCCCTCACACAGTCACAGTCCCTCTCCCTCACACAGTCACAGTCACAGTCACAGTCCCTCTCCCTCACAGAGTCACAGTCCCTCTCCCTCACACAGTCACAGTCCCTCTCCCTCACACAGTCACAGTACCTCTCCCTCACACAGTCACAGTCCCTCTCCGTCACACAGTCACAGTCCCTCTCCCTCACACAGTCACAGTCCCTCTCCCTCACACAAGCACAGTCACAGTCACAGTCCCTCTCCCTCACACAGTCACAGTCCCTCTCCCTCACACAGTCACAGTCCCTCTCCGTCACACAGTCACAGTCCCTCTCCCTCACACAGTCACAGTCACAGTCACAGTCCCTCTCCCTCACACAGTCACAGTCCCTCTCCCTCACACAGTCACAGTCACAGTCACAGTCCCTCTCCCTCACACAGTCACAGTCCCTCTCCCTCACACAGTCACAGTACCTCTCCCTCACACAGTCACAGTCCCTCTCCCTCACACAGTCACAGTTCCTCTCCCTCACACAGTCACAGTCACAGTCCCTCTCCCTCTCCCTCACACAGTCACAGTCCCTCTCCCTCACACAGTCACAGTCCCTCTCCCTCACACAGTCACAGTCACAGTCACAGTCACAGTCCCTCTCCCTCACACAGTCACAGTCCCTCTCCCTCACACAGTCACAGTCCCTCTCCCTCACACAGTCACAGTCACAGTCCCTCTCCCTCACACAGTCACAGTTCCTCTCCCTCACACAGTCACAGTCCCTCTCCCTCATACAGTCCCTCTCCCTCACACAGTCACAGTCACAGTCACAGTCCCTCGCCCTCACACAGTCACAGTCCCTCTCGCTCACACAGTCACAGTCCCTCTCCCTCACACAGTCACAGTCACAGTCACAGTCCCTCTCCCTCACAGAGTCACAGTCCCTCTCCCTCACACAGTCACAGTCCCTCTCCCTCACACAGTCACAGTACCTCTCCCTCACACAGTCACAGTCCCTCTCCATCACACAGTCACAGTCCCTCTCCCTCACACAAGCACAGTAACAGTCACAGTCCCTCTCCCTCACACAGTCACAGTCCCTCTCCCTCACACAGTCACAGTCCCTCTCCCTCACACAGTCACACTCCCTCTCCCTCACACAGTCACAGTCCCTCTCCCTCACACAGTCACAGTCACAGTCCCTCTCCCTCACACAGTCACAGTCCCTCTCCCTCACACAGTCACAGTCCCTCTCCCTCACACAGTCACAGTCAAGTCACAGTCCCTCTCCCTCACACAGTCACACTCCCTCTCCCTCACACAGTCACAGTCCCTCTCCCTCACACAGTCACAGTCACAGTCCCTCTCCCTCACACAGTCACAGTCCCTCTCCCTCACACAGTCACAGTCCCTCTCTCTCACACAGTCACAGTCCCTCTCCCTCACACAGTCACAGTCACAGTCACAGTCCCTCTCCCTCACAGAGTCACAGTCCCTCTCCCTCACACAGTCACAGTCCCTCTCCCTCACACAGTCACAGTACCTCTCCCTCACACAGTCACAGTCCCTCTCCGTCACACAGTCACAGTCCCTCTCCCTCACACAGTCACAGTCACAGTCCCTCGCCCTCACACAGTCACAGTCCCTCTCCCTCACACAAGCACAGTCACAGTCACAGTCACAGTCCCTCTCCCTCACACAGTCACAGTCCCTCTCCGTCACACAGTCACAGTCCCTCTCCCTCACACAGTCACAGTCACAGTCCCTCTCCCTCACACAGTCACAGTCCCTCTCCCTCACACAGTCACAGTCCCTCTCCCTCACACAGTCACAGTCCCTCTGCCTCACACAGTCACAGTCCCTCTCCCTCACACAGTCACAGTTCCTCTCCCTCACACAGTCACAGTCACAGTCCCTCACACAGTCACAGTCCCTCTCCCTCACACAGTCACAGTCCCTCTCCCTCACACAGTCACAGTCCCTCTCCCTCACACAGTCACAGTCCCTCTCCCTCACACAGTCACAGTCCCTCTCCCTCACACAGTCACCGTCCCTCTCCCTCACACAGTCACAGCCACAGTCCCTCTCCCTCACACAGTCACAGTCCCTCTCCCTCACACAGTCACAGTCAATCTCCCTCACACAGTCACAGTCCCTCTCCCTCACACAGTCGCAGTCACAGTCCCTCTCCCTCACACAGTCACAGTCCCTCTCCCTCACACAGTCACGGTCCCTCTCCCTCACACAGTCACAGTCACAGCCCCTCTCCCTCACACAGTCACAGTCCCTCTCCCTCACACAGTCACATTCACAGTCACAGTCCCTCTCCCTCACACAGTCACAGTCCCTCTCCCTCACACAGTCACAGTCACAGTCACAGTCCCTCGCCCTCACACAGTCACAGTCCCTCTCCCTCACACAGTCACAGTCCCTCTCCCTCACACAGTCACAGTCACAGTCACAGTCCCTCTCCCTCACACAGTCACAGTCCCTCTCCCTCACACAGTCACAGTACCTCTCCCTCACACAGTCACAGTCCCTCTCCGTCACACAGTCACAGTCCCTCTCCCTCACACAGTCACAGTCACAGTCCCTCGCCCTCACACAGTCACAGTCCCTCTCCCTCACACAAGCACAGTCACAGTCACAGTCCCTCTCCGTCACACAGTCACAGTCCCTCTCTCTCACACAGTCCCTCTCCCTCACACAGTCACAGTCCCTCTCCCTCACACAGTCGCAGTCACAGTCCCTCTCCCTCACACAGTCACAGTCACAGTCACAGTCACAGTCCCTCTCCCTCTCCCTCACACAGTCACAGTCCCTCTCCCTCACACAGTCACAGTCCCTCTCCCTCACACGGTCACAGTCACAGTCACAGTCACAGTCCCTCTCCCTCACACAGTCACAGTCCCTCTCCCTCACACAGTCACAGTCCCTCTCCCTCACACAGTCACAGTCACAGTCACAGTCCCTCTCCCTCACACAGTCGCAGTCACAGTCCCTCTCCCTCACACAGTCACAGTCACAGTCACAGTCACAGTCCCTCTCCCTCACACAGTCACAGTCACAGTCACAGTCCCCCTCCCTCACACAGTCACAGTCCCTCTCCCTCACACAGTCACAGTCACAGCCCCTCTCCCTCACACAGTCGCAGTCCCTCTCCCTCACACAGTCACAGTCCCTCTCCCTCACACAGTCACAGTCACAGTCACAGTCCCTCACCCTCACCCTCACACAGTCACAGTCCCTCTCCCTCACACAGTCACAGTCCCTCTCCCTCACACAGTCGCAGTCACAGTCCCTCTCCCTCACACAGTCACAGTCACAGTCCCTCTCCCTCACACAGTCACAGTCCCTCTCCGTCACACAGTCACAGTCCCTCTCCCTCGCACAGTCACAGTCACAGTCGCAGTCCCTCTCCCTCACACAGTCACAGTCCCTCTCCCTCACAACGTCACAGTCCCTCTCCCTCACACAGTCACAGTCCCTCTCCCTCACACAGTCACAGTCACAGTCACAGTCCCTCTCCCTCACACAGTCACAGTCCCTCTCCCTCACACAGTCACAGTCACAGTCACAGTCCCTCTCCCTCACACAAGCACAGTCACAGTCACAGTCACAGTCCCTCTCCCTCACACAGTCACAGTCCCTCTCCCTCACACAGTCACAGTCACAGTCACAGTCCCTCTCCCTCACACAGTCACAGCCACAGTCACAGTCCCTCTCCCTCACACAGTCACAGTCACAGTCCCTCTCCCTCACACAGTCACAGTCACAGTCACAGTCCCTCTCCCTCACACAGTCACAGTCACTCTCCCTCACACAGTCACAGTCACAGTCACAGTCCCTCTCCCTCACACAGTCACAGTCCCTCTCCTTCACACAGTCACAGTCACAATCACAGTCCCTCTCCCTCACACAGTCACAGTCACAGTCCCTCTCCCTCACACAGTCACAGTCCCTCTCCTTCACACAGTCACAGTCCCTCTCCCTCACACAGTCACAGTCCCTCTCCCTCACACAGTCACAGTCCCTCTCCGTCACACAGTCACAGTCCCTCTCCCTCACACAGTCACAGTCACAGTCACAGTCCCTCTCCCTCACACAGTCACAGTCCCTCTCCCTCACACAGTCACAGTCCCTCTCCGTCACACAGTCACAGTTCCTCTCCCTCACACAGTCACAGTCACAGTCCCTCTCCCTCTCCCTCACACAGTCACAGTCCCTCTCCCTCACACAGTCACAGTCCCTCTCCCTCACACTGTCACAGTCACAGTCACAGTCACAGTCCCTCTCCCTCACACAGTCACAGTCCCTCTCCCTCACACAGTCACAGTCCCTCTCCCTCACACAGTCACAGTCACAGTCCCTCTCCCTCACACAGTCGCAGTCACAGTCCCTCTCCCTCACACAGTCACAGTCACAGTCACAGTCCCTCTCCCTCACACAGTCACAGTCACAGTCACAGTCCCCCTCCCTCACACAGTCACAGTCCCTCTCCCTCACACAGTCACAGTCCCTCTCCCTCACACAGTCACAGTCCCTCTCCCTCACACAGTCACAGTCCCTCTCCCTCACACAGTCACAGTCACAGTCCCTCTACCTCACACAGTCACAGTCACAGTCACAGTCACAGTCACAGTCCCTCTCCCTCACACAGTCACAGTCCCTCTCCCTCACACGGTCACAGTCACAGTTACAGTCCCTCTCCCTCACACAGTCACAGTCCCTCTCCCTCACACAGTCACAGTCCCTCTCCCTCACACAGTCACAGTCCCTCTCCCTCACACAGTCACAGTCCCTCTCCCTCACACAGTCACAGTCACAGTCAATCTCCCTCACACAGTCACAGTCACAGTCCCTCTCCCTCACACAGTCGCAGTCACAGTCCCTCTCCCTCACACAGTCACATTCCCTCTCCCTCACACAGTCACGGTCCCTCTCCCTCACACAGTCACAGTCACAGTCACAGCCCCTCTCCCTCATACAGTCACAGTCCCTCTCCCTCACACAGTCACATTCACAGTCACAGTCCCTCTCCCTCACACAGTCACAGTCCCTCTCCCTCACACAGTCACAGTCACAGTCCCTCTCCCTCACACAGTCGCAGTCACAGTCCCTCTCCCTCACACAGTCACAGTCACAGTCCCTCTCCCTCACACAGTCACAGTCACAGTCCCCCTCCCTCACACAGTCACAGTCCCTCTCCCTCACACAGTCACAGTCCCTCTCCCTCACACAGTCACAGTCCCTCTCCCTCACACAGTCACAGTCCCTCTCCCTCACACAGTCACAGTCACAGTCCCTCTACCTCACACAGTCACAGTCACAGTGACAGTCACAGTCCCTCTCCCTCACACAGTCACAGTCCCTCTCCCTCACACGGTCACAGTCACAGTTACAGTCCCTCTCCCTCACACAGTCACAGTCCCTCTCCCTCACACAGTCACAGTCCCTCTCCCTCACACAGTCACAGTCCCTCACCCTCACACAGTCACAGTCCCTCTCCCTCACACAGTCACAGTCACAGTCAATCTCCCTCACACAGTCACAGTCACAGTCACAGTCACAGTCAATCTCCCTCACACAGTCGCAGTCACAGTCCCTCTCCCTCACACAGTCACAGTCCCTCTCCCTCACACAGTCATGGTCCCTCTCCCTCACACAGTCACATTCACAGTCACAGTCCCTCTCCCTCACACAGTCACATTCACAGTCACAGTCCCTCTCCCTCACACAGTCACAGTCCCTCTCCCTCACACAGTCACAGTCACAGTCACAGTCCCTCGCCCTCACACAGTCACAGTCCCTCTCCCTCACACAGTCACAGTCCCTCTCCCTCACACAGTCACAGTCACAGTCACAGTCCCTCTCCCTCACAGAGTCACAGTCCCTCTCCCTCACACAGTCACAGTCCCTCTCCCTCACACAGTCACAGTCACAGTCACAGTCCCTCTTCCTCACACAGTCACAGTCACAGTCACAGTCCCTCTCCCTCACACAGTCACAGTCACAGTCACAGTCCCTCTCCCTCACAGAGTCACAGTCCCTCTCCCTCACACAGTCACAGTCCCTCTCCCTCACACAAGCACAGTCACAGTCACAGTCCCTCTCCGTCACACAGTCACAGTCCCTCTCCCTCACACAGTCACAGTCCCTCTCCCTCACACGGTCACAGTCACAGTTACAGTCCCTCTCCCTCACACAGTCACAGTCCCTCTCCCTCACACAGTCACAGTCCCTCTCCCTCACACAGTCACAGTCCCTCTCCCTCACACAGTCACAGTCCCTCTCCCTCACACAGTCACAGCCACATTCCCTCTCCCTCACACAGTCACAGTCCATCTCCCTCACACAGTCACAGTCACAGTCAATCTCCCTCACACAGTCACAGTCACAGTCACAGTCACAGTCCCTCTCCCTCACACAGTCGCAGTCACAGTAACTCTCCCTCACACAGTCACAGTCCCTCTCCCTCACACAGTCACGGTCCCTCTCCCTCACACAGTCACAGTCACAGTCACAGCCCCTCTCCCTCACACAGTCAAAGTCACAGTCACAGCCCCTCTCCCTCACACAGTCACAGTCCCTCTCCCTCACACAGTCACAGTCACAGTCCCTCTCCCTCACAGAGTCACAGTCCCTCTCCCTCACACAGTCACAGTCCCTCTCCCTCACACAGTCACAGTACCTCTCCCTCACACAGTCACAGTCCCTCTCCGTCACACAGTCACAGTCCCTCTCCCTCACACAGTCACAGTCACAGTCCCTCGCCCTCACACAGTCACAGTCCCTCTCCCTCACACAGTCACAGTCACAGTCACAGTCCCTCTCCCTCACACAGTCACAGTCCCCCTCCCTCACACAGTCACAGTCCCTCTCCCTCACACAGTCACAGTCCCTCTCTCTCACACAGTCCCTCTCCCTCACACAGTCACAATTCCTCTCCCTCACACAGTCACAGTCACAGTCCCTCTCCCTCACACAGTCGCAGTCACAGTCCCTCTCCCTCACACAGTCACAGTCACAGTCACAGTCACAGTCCCTCTCCGTCACACAGTCACAGTCCCTCTCCCTCACACAGTCACAGTCACAGTCACAGTCCCTCTCCCTCACACAGTCACAGTCCCCCTCCCTCACACAGTCACAGTCCCTCTCCCTCACACAGTCACAGTCCCTCTCTCTCACACAGTCCCTCTCCCTCACACAGTCACAATTCCTCTCCCTCACACAGTCACAGTCACAGTCCCTCTCCCTCACACAGTCGCAGTCACAGTCCCTCTCCCTCACACAGTCACAGTCACAGTCACAGTCCCTCTCCCTCTCCCTCACACAGTCACAGTCCCTCTCCCTCACACAGTCACAGTCCCTCTCCCTCACACGGTCACAGTCACAGTCACAGTCACAGTCCCTCTCCCTCACACAGTCACAGTCCCTCTCCCTCACACAGTCACAGTCCCTCTCCCTCACACAGTCACAGTCACAGTCCCTCTCCCTCACACAGTCACAGTCACAGTCACAGTCACAGTCCCTCTCCCTCACACAGTCACAGTCACAGTCACAGTCCCCCTCCCTCACACAGTCACAGTCCCTCTCCCTCACACAGTCACAGTCACTCTCCCTCACACAGTCACAGTCCCTCTCCCTCACACAGTCACAGTCACAGTCACAGTCCCTCACCCTCACACAGTCACAGTCCCTCTCCCTCACACAGTCACAGTCACAGTCACAGTCCCTCACCCTCACACAGTCACAGTCCCTCTCCCTCACACAGTCACAGTCCCTCTCCCTCACACAGTCACAGTCACAGTCACAGTCCCTCACCCTCACACAGTCACAGTCCCTCTCCGTCACACAGTCACAGTCCCTCTCCCTCACACAGTCACAGTCCCTCTCCCTCGCACAGTCACAGTCGCAGTCCCTCTCCCTCACACAGTCACAGTCCCTCTCCCTCACAACGTCACAGTCCCTCTCCCTCACAAAGTCACAGTCCCTCTCCCTCACACAAGCACAGTCACAGTCACAGTCACAGTCCCTCTCCCTCACACAGTCACAGTCCCTCTCCCTCACACAGTCACAGTCACAGTCACAGTCCCTCTCCCTCACACAGTCACAGCCACAGTCACAGTCCCTCTCCCTCACACAGTCACAGTCACAGTCCCTCTCCCTCACACAGTCACAGTCACAGTCACAGTCCTTCTCCCTCACACAGTCACAGTCACAGTCCCTCTCCCTCACACAGTCACAGTCCCTCTCCCTCACACAGTCACAGTCACAGTCACAGTCGCTCTCCCTCACACAGTCACAGTCACAGTCCCTCTCCCTCACACAGTCACAGTCCCTCTCCTTCACACAGTCACAGTCCCTCTCCCTCACAGAGTCACAGTCCCTCTCCCTCACACAGTCACAGTCACCGTCACAGTCCCTCTCCCTCACACAGTCACAGTCACAGTCCCTCTCCCTCACACAGTCACAGTCACAGTCACAGTCCCTCTCCCTCACACAGTCACAGTCGCTCTCCTTCACACAGTCACAGTCCCTCTCCCTCACACAGTCACAGTCACCGTCACAGTCCCTCTCCCTCACACAGTCACAGTCACAGTCACAGTCCCTCTCCCTCACACAGTCACAGTCACAGTCCCTCTCCCTCACACAGTCACAGTCACAGTCACAGTCCTTCTCCCTCACACAGTCACAGTCACAGTCCCTCTCCCTCACACAGTCACAGTCCCTCTCCCTCACACAGTCACAGTCACAGTCACAGTCCCTCTCCCTCACACAGTCACAGTCACAGTCCCTCTCCCTCACACAGTCACAGTCCCTCTCCTTCACACAGTCACAGTCCCTCTCCCTCACACAGTCACAGTCCCTCTCCCTCACACAGTCACAGCCACATTCCCTCTCCCTCACACAGTCACAGTCCATCTCCCTCACACAGTCACAGTCACAGTCAATCTCCCTCACACAGTCACAGTCACAGTCACAGTCACAGTCCCTCTCCCTCACACAGTCGCAGTCACAGTAACTCTCCCTCACACAGTCACAGTCCCTCTCCCTCACACAGTCACAGTCCCTCTCCCTCACACAAGCACAGTCACAGTCACAGTCCCTCTCCGTCACACAGTCACAGTCCCTCTCCCTCACACAGTCACAGTCCCTCTCCCTCACACGGTCACAGTCACAGTTACAGTCCCTCTCCCTCACACAGTCACAGTCCCTCTCCCTCACACAGTCACAGTCCCTCTCCCTCACACAGTCACAGTCCCTCTCCCTCACACAGTCACAGTCCCTCTCCCTCACACAGTCACAGCCACATTCCCTCTCCCTCACACAGTCACAGTCCATCTCCCTCACACAGTCACAGTCACAGTCAATCTCCCTCACACAGTCACAGTCACAGTCACAGTCACAGTCCCTCTCCCTCACACAGTCGCAGTCACAGTAACTCTCCCTCACACAGTCACAGTCCCTCTCCCTCACACAGTCACGGTCCCTCTCCCTCACACAGTCACAGTCACAGTCACAGCCCCTCTCCCTCACACAGTCAAAGTCACAGTCACAGCCCCTCTCCCTCACACAGTCACAGTCCCTCTCCCTCACACAGTCACAGTCACAGTCCCTCTCCCTCACAGAGTCACAGTCCCTCTCCCTCACACAGTCACAGTCCCTCTCCCTCACACAGTCACAGTACCTCTCCCTCACACAGTCACAGTCCCTCTCCGTCACACAGTCACAGTCCCTCTCCCTCACACAGTCACAGTCACAGTCCCTCGCCCTCACACAGTCACAGTCCCTCTCCCTCACACAGTCACAGTCACAGTCACAGTCCCTCTCCCTCACACAGTCACAGTCCCCCTCCCTCACACAGTCACAGTCCCTCTCCCTCACACAGTCACAGTCCCTCTCTCTCACACAGTCCCTCTCCCTCACACAGTCACAATTCCTCTCCCTCACACAGTCACAGTCACAGTCCCTCTCCCTCACACAGTCGCAGTCACAGTCCCTCTCCCTCACACAGTCACAGTCACAGTCACAGTCACAGTCCCTCTCCGTCACACAGTCACAGTCCCTCTCCCTCACACAGTCACAGTCACAGTCACAGTCCCTCTCCCTCACACAGTCACAGTCCCCCTCCCTCACACAGTCACAGTCCCTCTCCCTCACACAGTCACAGTCCCTCTCTCTCACACAGTCCCTCTCCCTCAAACAGTCACAATTCCTCTCCCTCACACAGTCACAGTCACAGTCCCTCTCCCTCACACAGTCGCAGTCACAGTCCCTCTCCCTCACACAGTCACAGTCACAGTCACAGTCCCTCTCCCTCTCCCTCACACAGTCACAGTCCCTCTCCCTCACACAGTCACAGTCCCTCTCCCTCACACGGTCACAGTCACAGTCACAGTCACAGTCCCTCTCCCTCACACAGTCACAGTCCCTCTCCCTCACACAGTCACAGTCCCTCTCCCTCACACAGTCACAGTCACAGTCCCTCTCCCTCACACAGTCACAGTCACAGTCACAGTCACAGTCCCTCTCCCTCACACAGTCACAGTCACAGTCACAGTCCCCCTCCCTCACACAGTCACAGTCCCTCTCCCTCACACAGTCACAGTCACTCTCCCTCACACAGTCACAGTCCCTCTCCCTCACACAGTCACAGTCACAGTCACAGTCCCTCACCCTCACACAGTCACAGTCCCTCTCCCTCACACAGTCACAGTCACAGTCACAGTCCCTCACCCTCACACAGTCACAGTCCCTCTCCCTCACACAGTCACAGTCCCTCTCCCTCACACAGTCACAGTCACAGTCACAGTCCCTCACCCTCACACAGTCACAGTCCCTCTCCGTCACACAGTCACAGTCCCTCTCCCTCACACAGTCACAGTCCCTCTCCCTCGCACAGTCACAGTCACAGTCGCAGTCCCTCTCCCTCACACAGTCACAGTCCCTCTCCCTCACAACGTCACAGTCCCTCTCCCTCACAAAGTCACAGTCCCTCTCCCTCACACAAGCACAGTCACAGTCACAGTCACAGTCCCTCTCCCTCACACAGTCACAGTCCCTCTCCCTCACACAGTCACAGTCACAGTCACAGTCCCTCTCCCTCACACAGTCACAGCCACAGTCACAGTCCCTCTCCCTCACACAGTCACAGTCACAGTCCCTCTCCCTCACACAGTCACAGTCACAGTCACAGTCCTTCTCCCTCACACAGTCACAGTCACAGTCCCTCTCCCTCACACAGTCACAGTCCCTCTCCCTCACACAGTCACAGTCACAGTCACAGTCCCTCTCCCTCACACAGTCACAGTCACAGTCCCTCTCCCTCACACAGTCACAGTCCCTCTCCTTCACACAGTCACAGTCCCTCTCCCTCACAGAGTCACAGTCCCTCTCCCTCACACAGTCACAGTCACCGTCACAGTCCCTCTCCCTCACACAGTCACAGTCACAGTCCCTCTCCCTCACACAGTCACAGTCACAGTCACAGTCCCTCTCCCTCACACAGTCACAGTCGCTCTCCTTCACACAGTCACAGTCCCTCTCCCTCACACAGTCACAGTCACCGTCACAGTCCCTCTCCCTCACACAGTCACAGTCACAGTCACAGTCCCTCTCCCTCACACAGTCACAGTCCCTCTCCCTCACACAGTCACAGTCACAGTCCCTCTCCCTCACACAGTCACAGTCACAGTCACAGTCCTTCTCCCTCACACAGTCACAGTCACAGTCCCTCTCCCTCACACAGTCACAGTCCCTCTCCCTCACACAGTCACAGTCACAGTCACAGTCCCTCTCCCTCACACAGTCACAGTCACAGTCCCTCTCCCTCACACAGTCACAGTCCCTCTCCTTCACACAGTCACAGTCCCTCTCCCTCACACAGTCACAGTCCCTCTCCCTCACACAGTCACAGTCACCATCACAGTCCCTCTCCCTCACACAGTCACAGTCACAGTCCCTCTCCCTCACACAGTCACAGTCACAGTCACAGTCCCTCTCCCTCACACAGTCACAGTCGCTCTCCTTCACACAGTCACAGTCCCTCTCCCTCACACAGTCACAGTCACCGTCACAGTCCCTCTCCCTCACACAGTCACAGTCACAGTCACAGTCCCTCTCCCTCACACAGTCACAGTCCCTCTCCCTCACACAGTCACAGTCACAGTCCCTCTCCCTCACACAGTCACAGTCCCTCTCCCTCACACAGTCACAGTCCCTCTCCCTCACACAGTCACAGTCCCTCGCCCTCACACAGTCATAGTCCCTCTCCCTCACACAGTCACAGTCCCTCTCCCTCACACAGTCACAGTCACAGTCCCTCTCCCTCACACAGTCACAGTCCCTCTCGCTCACACAGTCACAGTCACAGTCCTTCTCCCTCACACAGTCACAGCAGCAGTCACAGTCCCTCTCCCTAACACAGTCACAGTCACAGTCACAGTCCTTCTCCCTCACACAGTCACAGTCACAGTCACAGTCCCTCTCCCTCACACAGTCACAGTCCCTCTCCCTCACACAGTCACAGTCACAGTCCCTCTCCCTCACACAGTCACAATCACAGTCCCTCTCCCTCACACAGTCACAGTCCCTCTCCCTCACACAGTCACAGTCCCTCTATCTCACACAGTCACAGTCACAGTCCCTCTCCATCACACAGTCACAGTCACAGTCACAGTCCCTCTCCCTCACACAGTCACAGTCCCTCTCCCTCACACAGTCACAGTCACAATCACAGTCACAGTCACAGTCCCTCTCCCTCACACAGTCACAGTCACAGTCACAGTCCCTCTCCCTCACACAGTCACAGTCCCTCTCCCTCACACAGTCACAGTCCCTCTCCCTCACACAGTCACAGTCAAAGTCCCTCTCCCTCACACAGTCACTGTCACAGTCACAGTCCTTCTCCCTCACACAGTCACAGTCACAGTCCCTCTCCATCACACAGTCCCTCACAGTCACAGTCCCTCTCCCTCACACAGTCACAGTCACAGTCCCTCTCCCTCACACAGTCCCTCACAGTCACAGTCCCTCTCCCTCACACAGTCACAGTCACAGACCCTCTCCCTCACACAGACACAGTCACAGTCCCTCTCCCTCACACAGTCACAGTCACAGTCCCTCTCCCTCACACAGTCACAGTCCCTCTCCCTCACACAGTCACAGTCCCTCTCCCTCACACAGTCACAGTCACAGTCCCTCTCGCTCACACAGTCACAGTCACAGTCTCTCTCGCTCACACAGTCACAGTCACAATCCCTCTCCCTCACACAGTCACAGTCCCTCTCGCTCACACAGTCACAGTCACAGTCCCTCTCCCTCACACAGTCACAGTCCCTCTCCCTCACAGAGTCACAGTCCCTCTCCGTCACACAGTCATAGTCCTTCTCCCTCACACAGTCACAGTCACAGTCCCTCTACCTCACACAGTCACAGTCACAGTCCCTCTCCCTCACACAGACACAGTCACAGTCCCTCTCCCTCACGCAGTCCCTCACAGTCACAGTCACAGTCCCTCTCCCTCACACAGTCCCTCACAGTCACAGTCACAGTCCCTCTCCCTCACACAGTCCCTCACAGTCACAGTCCCTCCCCCTCACACAGTCACAGTCACAGTCACAGTCCCTCTCCCTCACACAGTCACAGTCACAGTCACAGTCCCTCTCCCTCACACAGTCACAGTCACAGTCACAGTCCCTCTCCCTCACACAGTCACAGTCACAGTCCCTCTCCCTCACACAGTGACAGTCACAGTCACAGTCCCTCTCCCTCACACAGTGACAGTCACAGTCACAGTCACAGTCCCTCTCCCTCACACAGTCACAGTCACAGTCACAGTCCCTCTCCCTCACACAGTCACAGTCCCTCTCCCTCACACAGTCACAGTCCCTCTCGCTCACACAGTCCCTCACAGTCACAGTGCCTCTCCCTCACACAGTCCCTCACAGTCACAGTCACAGTCCCTCTCCCTCATACAGTCCCTCACAGTCACAGTCCCTCTCCCTCACACAGTCCCTCACAGTCACAGTCCCTCTCCCTCACACAGTCCCTCACAGTCACAGTCACAGTCCCTCTCCCTCACACAGTCCCTCACAGTCACAGTCACAGTCCCTCTCCCTCACACAGACACAGTCACAGTCCCTCTCCCTCACACAGTCACAGTCCCTCTCCCACACACAGTCCCTCACACAGTCACAGTCAAAGTCACAGTCCCTCTCCCTCACACAGTCACAGTCCCTCTCCCTCACACAGTCACAGTCCCTCTCCCTCACACAGTCACAGTCAAAGTCACAGTCCCTCTCCCTCACACAGACACAGTCACAGTCCCTCTCCCTCACACAGTCACAGTCCCTCTCCCTCACACAGTCCCTCACACAGTCACAGTCAAAGTCACAGTCCCTCTCCCTCACACAGACACAGTCACAGTCCCTCTCCCTCACACAGTCACAGTCACAGTCCCTCTCGCTCACACAGTCACAGTCACAGTCCCTCTCCATCACACAGTAACAGTCCCTCTCCCTCACACAGTCACAGTCCCTCTCCCTCACACAGTCACAGTCACAGACCCTCTCCCTCACACAGACACAGTCACAGTCCCTCTCCCTCACACAGTCACAGTCCCTCTCCCTCACACAGTCACAGTCACAGTCCCTCTCCCTCACACAGTCACAGTCCCTCTCCCTCACACAGTCACAGTCACAGTCCCTCTCGCTCACACAGTCACAGTCACAGTCCCTCTCCCTCACACAGTCACAGTCCCTCTCCCTCACACAGTCACAGTCCCTCTCCCTCACACAGTCAAAGTCCCTCTCCCTCACACAGTCACAGTCACAGTCCCTCTCCCTCACACAGTCCCTCACAGTCACAGTCCCTCTCCCTCACACAGTCACAGTCCCTCTCCCTCACACAGTCACAGTCCCTCTCCCTCACACAGTCACAGTCCCTCTCCCTCACACAGTCAAAGTCCCTCTCCCTCACACAGTCACAGTCACAGTCCCTCTCCCTCACACAGTCACAGTCCCTCCCCCTCACACAGTCAAAGTCCCTCTCCCTCACAGTCACAGTCACAGTCCCTCTCCCTCACACAGTCCCTCACAGTCACAGTCCCTCTCCCTCACACAGTCACAGTCACAGTCACAGTCCCTCTCCCTCACACAGTCACAGTCACAGTCCCTCTCCCTCACACAGTCCCTCACAGTCACAGTCACAGTCACAGTCCCTCTCCCTCATACAGTCCCTCATAGTCACAGTCACAGTCCCTCTCCCTCACACAGTCCCTCACAGTCACAGTCCCTCTCCCTCACACAGTCCCTCACAGTCACAGTCACAGTCCCTCTCCCTCACACAGTCCCTCACAGTCACAGTCACATTCCCTCTCCCTCACACAGACACAGTCACAGTCCCTCTCCCTCACACAGTCACAGTCACAGTCACAGTCCCTCTCCCTCACACAGTCACAGTCACAGTCCCTCTCCCTCACACAGTCCCTCACAGTCACAGTCACAGTCACAGTCCCTCTCCCTCATACAGTCCCTCATAGTCACAGTCACAGTCCCTCTCCCTCACACAGTCCCTCACAGTCACAGTCCCTCTCCCTCACACAGTCACTCACAGTCACAGTCACAGACCCTCTCCCTCACACAGTCCCTCACAGTCACAGTCACATTCCCTCTCCCTCACACAGACACAGTCACAGTCCCTCTCCCTCGCACAGACACAGTCACAGTCCCTCTCCCTCACACAGTCACAGTCACAGTCCCTCTCCCTCACACAGTCACAGTCACAGTCCCTCTCCCTCACACAGTCACAGTCACAGACCCTCTCCCTCACACAGTCACAGTCCCTCTCCCTCACACAGTCACAGTCCCTCTCCCTCACACAGTCACCGTCCCTCTCCCTCACACAGTCACAGCCACAGTCCCTCTCCCTCACACAGTCACAGTCCCTCTCCCTCACACAGTCACAGTCCCTCTCCCTCACACAGTCACGGTCCCTCTCCCTCACACAGTCACAGTCACAGTCACAGCCCCTCTCCCTCACACAGTCACAGTCCCTCTCCCTCACACAGTCACATTCACAGTCACAGTCCCTCTCCCTCACACAGTCACAGTCCCTCTCCCTCACACAGTCACAGTCACAGTCACAGTCCCTCGCCCTCACACAGTCACAGTCCCTCTCCCTCACACAGTCACAGTCCCTCTCCCTCACACAGTCACAGTACCTCTCCCTCACACAGTCACAGTCCCTCTCCGTCACACAGTCACAGTCCCTCTCCCTCACACAGTCAGAGTCACAGTCCCTCTCCCTCACACAAGCACAGTCACAGTCCCTCTCCGTCACACAGTCACAGTCCCTCTCTCTCACACAGTCCCTCTCCCTCACACAGTCACAGTCCCTCTCCCTCACACAGTCGCAGTCACAGTCCCTCTCCCTCACACAGTCACAGTCACAGTCACAGTCACAGTCCCTCTCCCTCTCCCTCACACAGTCACAGTCCCTCTCCCTCACACAGTCACAGTCCCTCTCCCTCACACAGTCACAGTCACAACACAGTCCCTCTCCCTCACACAGTCGCAGTCACAGTCCCTCTCCCTCACACAGTCACAGTCACAGTCACAGTCCCCCTCCCTCACACAGTCACAGTCCCTCTCCCTCACACAGTCACAGTCACAGTCCCTCTCCCTCACACAGTCACAGTCCCTCTCCCTCACACAGTCACAGTCCCTCTCCCTCACACAGTCACAGTCACAGTCACAGTCCCTCACCCTCACCCTCACACAGTCACAGTCCCTCTCCCTCACACAGTCACAGTCCCTCTCCCTCACACAGTCACAGTCACAGTCCCTCTCCCTCACACAGTCACAGTCCCTCTCCGTCACACAGTCACAGTCCCTCTCCCTCGCACAGTCACAGTCGCAGTCCCTCTCCCTCACACAGTCACAGTCCCTCTCCCTCACAACGTCACAGTCCCTCTCCCTCACACAGTCACAGTCCCTCTCCCTCACACAGTCACAGTCACAGTCACAGTCCCTCTCCCTCACACAAGCACAGTCACAGTCACAGTCACAGTCCCTCTCCCTCACACAGTCACAGTCCCTCTCCCTCACACAGTCACAGTCACAGTCACAGTCCCTCTCCCTCACACAGTCAGAGCCACAGTCACAGTCCCTCTCCCTCACACAGTCACAGTCACAGTCCCTCTCCCTCACACAGTCACAGTCACAGTCACAGTCCCTCTCCCTCACACAGGCACAGTCCCTCTCCCTTACACAGTCACAGTCACAGTCACAGTCCCTCTCCCTCACACAGTCACAGTCCCTCTCCCTCACACAGTCACAGTCCCTCTCCTTCACACAGTCACAGTCCCTCTCCCTCACACAGTCACAGTCCCTCTCCCTCACACAGTCACAGTCACAGTCCCTCTCCCTCACACAGTCACAGTCACAGTCACAGTCCCTCTCCCTCACACAGTCACAGTCCCTCTCCCTCACACAGTCACAGTCACAGTCCCTCTCCCTCACACAGTCACAGTCCCTCTCCCTCACACAGTCACAGTCCCTCTCCCTCACACAGTCACAGTCCCTCTCCCTCACACAGTCACAGTCCCTCTCCCTCACACAGTCACAGTCCCTCTCCCTCACACAGTCACAGTCCCTCTCCCTCACACAGTCACAGTCCCTCGCCCTCACACAGTCATAGTCCCTCTCCCTCACACAGTCACAGTCCCTCTCCCTCACACAGTCACAGTCACAGTCACAGTCCCTCTCCCTCACACAGTCACAGTCACAGTCCCTCTCGCTCACACAGTCACAGCAGCAGTCACAGTCCCTCTCCCTCACACAGTCACAGTCACAGTCCTTCTCCCTCACACAGTCACAGTCACAGTCCCTCTCCCTCACACAGTCACAGTCCCTCTCCCTCACACAGTCACAGTCCCTCTCTCTCACAAAGTCCCTCTCCCTCACACAGGCACAGTTCCTCTCCCTCACACAGTCACAGTCACAGTCCCTCTCCCTCTCCCTCACACAGTCACAGTCCCTCTCCCTCACACAGTCACAGTCCCTCTCCCTCACACAGTCACAGTCACAGTCACAGTCACAGTCCCTCTCCCTCACACAGTCACAGTCCCTCTCCCTCACACAGTCACAGTCCCTCTCCCTCACACAGTCACAGTCACAGTCACAGTCCCTCTCCCTCACACAGTCGCAGTCACAGTCCCTCTCCCTCACACAGTCACAGTCACAGTCACAGTCACAGTCCCTCTCCCTCACACAGTCACAGTCACAGTCACAGTCCCCCTCCCTCACACAGACACAGTCCCTCTCCCTCACACAGTCACAGTCCCTATCCCTCACACAGTCACAGTCCCTCTCCCTCACACAGTCACAGTCACAGTCACAGTCCCTCTCCCTCACACAGTCACAGTCCCTCTCCCTCACACGGTCACAGTCACAGTTACAGTCCCTCTCCCTCACACAGTCACAGTCCCTCTCCCTCACACAGTCACAGTCCCTCTCCCTCACACAGTCACAGTCCCTCTCCCTCTCACAGTCACAGTCCCTCTCCCTCACACAGTCACAGTCCCTCTCCCTCACACAGTCACAGTCCCTCTCCCTCACACAGTCACAGTCACAGTCAATCTCCCTCACACAGTCACAGTCACAGTCACAGTCCCTCTCCCTCACACAGTCGCAGTCACAGTCCCTCTCCCTCACACAGTCATGGTCCCTCTCCCTCACACAGTCACAGTCACAGCCCCTCTCCCTCACACAGTCACAGTCCCTCTCCCTCACACAGTCACATTCACAGTCACAGTCCCTCTCCCTCACACAGTCACAGTCCCTCTCCCTCACACAGTCACAGTCACAGTCACAGTCCCTCTCCCTCACACAGTCGCAGTCACAGTCCCTCTCCCTCACACAGTCACAGTCCAAGTCACAGTCACAGTCCCTCTCCCTCACACAGTCACAGTCACAGTCACAGTCCCCCTCCCTCACACAGTCACAGTCCCTCTCCCTCACACAGTCACAGTCCCTCTCCCTCACACAGTCACAGTCCCTCTCCCTCACACAGTCACAGTCCCTCTCCCTCACACAGTCACAGTCACAGTCCCTCTACCTCACACAGTCACAGTCACAGTCACAGTCACAGTCCCTCTCCCTCACACAGTCACAGTCCCTCTCCCTCACACGGTCACAGTCACAGTTACAGTCCCTCTCCCTCACACAGTCACAGTCCCTCTCCCTCACACAGTCACAGTCCCTCTCCCTCACACAGTCACAGTCCCTCTCCCTCACACAGTCACAGTCCCTCTCCCTCACACAGTCACAGTCCCTCTCCCTCACACAGTCACAGTCCCTCTCCCTCACACAGTCACAGTCACAGTCAATCTCCCTCACACAGTCACAGTCACAGTCACAGTCACAGTCAATCTCCCTCACACAGTCGCAGTCACAGTCCCTCTCCCTCACACAGTCACAGTCCCTCTCCCTCACACAGTCACGGTCCCTCTCCCTCACACAGTCACAGTCACAGTCACAGCCCCTCTCCCTCACACAGTCACAGTCCCTCTCCCTCACACAGTCACATTCACAGTCACAGTCCCTCTCCCTCACACAGTCACAGTCCCTCTCCCTCACACAGTCACGGTCCCTCTCCCTCACACAGTCACAGTCACAGTCACAGTCCCTCGCCCTCACACAGTCACAGTCCCTCTCCCTCACACAGTCACAGACAGTCACAGTCACAGACCCTCTCCCTCACACAGACACAGTCACAGTCCCTCTCCCTCACACAGTCACAGTCACAGTCCCTCTCCCTCACACAGTCACAGTCCCTCTCCCTCACACAGTCACAGTCCCTCTCCCTCACACAGTCACAGTCACAGTCCCTCTCGCTCACACAGTCACAGTCACAGTCTCTCTCGCTCACACAGTCACAGTCACAATCCCTCTCCCTCACACAGTCACAGTCCCTCTCGCTCACACAGTCACAGTCACAGTCCCTCTCCCTCACACAGTCACAGTCCCTCTCCCTCACAGAGTCACAGTCCCTCTCCGTCACACAGTCACAGTCACAGTCCCTCTACCTCACACAGTCACAGTCACAGTCACAGTCACAGTCCCTCTCCCTCACACAGACACAGTCACAGTCCCTCTCCCTCACACAGTCCCTCACAGTCACAGTCACAGTCCCTCTCCCTCACACAGTCCCTCACAGTCACAGTCACAGTCCCTCTCCCTCACACAGTCCCTCACAGTCACAGTCCCTCCCCCTCACACAGTCACAGTCACAGTCACAGTCCCTCTCCCTCACACAGTCACAGTCACAGTCACAGTCCCTCTCCCTCACACAGTCACAGTCACAGTCACAGTCCCTCTCCCTCACACAGTCACAGTCACAGTCCCTCTCCCTCACACAGTGACAGTCACAGTCACAGTCCCTCTCCCTCACACAGTGACAGTCACAGTCACAGTCACAGTCCCTCTCCCTCACACAGTCACAGTCACAGTCACAGTCCCTCTCCCTCACACAGTCACAGTCCCTCTCCCTCACACAGTCACAGTCCCTCTCGCTCACACAGTCCCTCACAGTCACAGTGCCTCTCCCTCACACAGTCCCTCACAGTCACAGTCACAGTCCCTCTCCCTCATACAGTCCCTCACAGTCACAGTCCCTCTCCCTCACACAGTCCCTCACAGTCACAGTCCCTCTCCCTCACACAGTCCCTCACAGTCACAGTCACAGTCCCTCTCCCTCACACAGTCACTCACAGTAACAGTCACAGACCCTCTCCCTCACACAGTCCCTCACAGTCACAGTCACAGTCCCTCTCCCTCACACAGACACAGTCACAGTCCCTCTCCCTCACACAGTCACAGTCCCTCTCCCTCACACAGTCCCTCACACAGTCACAGTCAAAGTCAAAGTCCCTCTCCCTCACACAGTCACAGTCCCTCTCCCTCACACAGTCACAGTCCCTCTCCCTCACACAGTCCCTCACACAGTCACAGTCAAAGTCACAGTCCCTCTCCCTCACACAGACACAGTCACAGTCCCTCTCCCTCACACAGTCACAGTCCCTCTCCCTCACACAGTCCCTCACACAGTCACAGTCAAAGTCACAGTCCCTCTCCCTCACACAGACACAGTCACAGTCCCTCTCCCTCACACAGTCACAGTCACAGTCCCTCTCGCTCACACAGTCACAATCACAGTCCCTCTCCCTCACACAGTCACAGTCCCTCTCCCTCACACAGTCACAGTCCCTCTCCCTCACACAGTCACAGTCACAGACCCTCTCCCTCACACAGACACAGTCACAGTCCCTCTCCCTCACACAGTCACAGTCCCTCTCCCTCACACAGTCACAGTCACAGTCCCTCTCCCTCACACAGTCACAGTCCCTCTCCCTCACACAGTCACAGTCCCTCTCCCTCACACAGTCACAGTCACAGTCCCTCTCGCTCACACAGTCACAGTCACAGTCCCTCTCCCTCACACAGTCACAGTCCCTCTCCCTCACACAGTCACAGTCCCTCTCCCTCACACAGTCAAAGTCCCTCTCCCTCACACAGTCACAGTCACAGTCCCTCTCCCTCACACAGTCCCTCACAGTCACAGTCCCTCTCCCTCACACAGTCACAGTCCCTCTCCCTCACACAGTCACAGTCCCTCTCCCTCACACAGTCACAGTCACAGTCCCTCTCCCTCACACAGTCACAGTCCCTCTCCCTCACACAGTCACAGTCCCTCTCCCTCACACAGTCAAAGTCCCTCTCCCTCACACAGTCACAGTCACAGTCCCTCTCCCTCACACAGTCACAGTCCCTCTCCCTCACACAGTCACAGTCCCTCTCCCTCACACAGTCAAAGTCCCTCTCCCTCACAGTCACAGTCACAGTCCCTCTCCCTCACACAGTCCCTCACAGTCACAGTCCCTCTCCCTCACACAGTCACAGTCACAGTCACAGTCCCTCTCCCTCACACAGTCACAGTCACAGTCCCTCTCCCTCACACAGTCCCTCACAGTCACAGTCACAGTCACAGTCCCTCTCCCTCATACAGTCCCTCATAGTCACAGTCACAGTCCCTCTCCCTCACACAGTCCCTCACAGTCACAGTCCCTCTCGCTCACACAGTCCCTCACAGTCACAGTCACAGTCCCTCTCCCTCACACAGTCACTCACAGTCACAGTCACAGACCCTCTCCCTCACACAGTCCCTCACAGTCACAGTCAAATTCCCTCTCCCTCACACAGACACAGTCACAGTCCCTCTCCCTCGCACAGACACAGTCACAGTCCCTCTCCCTCACACAGTCACAGTCACAGTCCCTCTCCCTCACACAGTCCCTCACAGTCACAGTCCCTCTCCCTCACACAGTCACAGTCACAGACCCTCTCCCTCACACAGACACAGTCACAGTCCCTCTCCCTCACACAGTCACAGTCCCTCTCCCTCACACAGTCACAGTCCCTCTCCCTCACACAGTCACCGTCCCTCTCCCTCACACAGTCACAGCCACAGTCCCTCTCCCTCACACAGTCACAGTCCCTCTCCCTCACACAGTCACAGTCAATCTCCCTCACACAGTCACAGTCCCTCTCCCTCACACAGTCGCAGTCACAGTCCCTCTCCCTCACACAGTCACAGTCCCTCTCCCTCACACAGTCCCTCACATAGTCACAGTCCCTCTCCCTCACACAGTCCCTCAAAGTCACAGTCCCTCTCCCTCACACAGTCACAGTCACAGTACCTGTCCCTCACACAGTCACAGTCACAGTCCCTCTCCCTGACACAGTCACAGTCACAGTCACAGTCCCTGTCCCTCACAAAGTCAGTCACAGTCCCTCTCCCTCACACAGTCACAGTCATAGTCCCTCTCCCTCACACAGTCAGTCACAGTCCCTCTCCCTCACACAGTCACAGTCCCTCTCCCTCACACAGACACAGTCCCTCTCCCTAACAGAGTCACAGTCCCTCTCCCTCACACAGTCACAGCCACAGTCCCTCTCCCTCACACAGTCACAGTCCCTCTCCCTCACACAGTCACAGTCACAGTCAATCTCCCTCACACAGTCACAGTCACAGTCACAGTCCCTCTCCCTCACACAGTCCCTCACATAGTCACAGTCCCTCTCCCTCACACAGTCCCTCAAAGTCACAGTCACAGTCCCTCTCCCTCACACAGTCACAGTCACAGTCACAGTCCCTCTCCCTCACACAGTCACAGTCACAGTACCTGTCCCTCACACAGTCACAGTCACAGTCCCTCTCCCTCACAAAGTCAGTCACAGTCCCTCTCCCTCACACAGTCACAGTCATAGTCCCTCTCCCTCACACAGTCAGTCACAGTCCCTCTCCCTCACACAGTCACAGTCCCTCTCCCTCACACAGACACAGTCCCTCTCCCTAACAGAGTCACAGTCCCTCTCCCTCACACAGTCACAGTCCCTCTCCCTCACACAGTCACAGTCACAGTCCCTCTCCCTCACACAGTCACATTCACAGTCACAGTCCCTCTCCCTCACACAGTCACAGTCACATTCACAGTCCCTCTCCCTCACACAGTCACAGTCACAGTCCCTCTCCCTCACACAGTCACACTCACAGTCACAGTCCCTCTCCCTCACACAGTCACTGTCACAGTCACAGTCCCTCTCCATCACACAGTCACAGTCACAGTCACAGTCCCTCTCCCTCACACAGTCACAGTCCCTCGCCCTCGCACAGTCACAGTCCCTCTCCCTCACACAGTCACAGTCCCTCTCCCTCACACAGTCACAGTCACAGTCCCTCTCGCTCACACAGTCACAGTCACAGTCCCTCTCCCTCACACAGTCATAGTCCCTCTCCCTCACACAGTCCCTCTCCCTCACACAGTCAAAGTCCCTCTCCCTCACACAGTCACAGTCAAAGTCCCTCTCCCTCACACAGTCACAGTCACAGTCCCTCTCCCTCACACAGTCACAGTCACAGTCACAGTCACAGTCCCTCTCCCTCACACAGTTACAGTCACAGTCACAGTCCCTCTCCCTCACAAAGTCACATAAACAGTCACAGTCACAGTCCCTCTCCCTCACACAGTCACAGTCCCTCTCCCTCACACAGTCACAGTCCCTCGCCCTCACACAGTCACAGTCCCTCTCCCTCACACAGTCACAGTCCCTCTCCCTCACACAGTCACAATCACAGTCACAGTCCCTCTCCCTCACACAGTCACAGTCACAGTCCCTCTCCCTCACACAGTCACAGTCCCTCTACCTCACACAGTCACAGTCCCTCTCCCTCACACAGTCACAGTCACAGTCCCTCTCCCTGACACAGTCACAGTCACAGTCAACGTCCCTCTCCCTCACACAGTCACAGTCCCTCTCCCTCACACAGTCACAGTCACAGTCCCTCTCCCTGACACAGTCACAGTCACTGTCCCTCTCCCTCACACAGTCACAGTCCCTCTCCCTCACACAGTCACAGTCCCTCTACCTCACACAGTCACAATCCCTCTCCCTCACACAGTCACAGTCACAGTCACAGTCCCTCTCCCTCACACAGACACAGTCCCTCTCCCTCACAGAGTCACAGTCCCTCTCCCTCACACAGTCACAGTCACAGTCCCTCTCCCTCACACAGTCACAGTCACAGTCCCTCTCCCTCACACAGTCACAGTCACAGACCCTCTCCCTCACACAGTCACAGTCCCTCTCCCTCACACAGTCACAGTCCCTCGCCCTCACACAGTCACAGTCCCTCTCCCTCACACAGTCACAGTCCCTCTCCCTCACACAGTCACAGTCACAGTCCCTCTCGCTCACACAGTCACAGTCACAGTCCCTCTCCCTCACACAGTCACAGTCCCTCTCCCTCACACAGTCACAGTCACAGTCACAGTCCCTCTCCCTCACACAGTCACAGTCACAGTCCCTCTCCCTCACACAATCACAATCCCTCTCCCTCACACAGACACAGTCCCTCTCCCTCACAGAGTCACAGTCCCTCTCCCTCACACAGTCATAGTCCTTCTCCCTCACACAGTCACAGTCACAGTCCCTGTCCCTCACACAGTCACAGTCACAGTCACAGTCCCTCTCCCTCACACAGTCACAGTCACAGTCACAGTCCTTCTCCCTCACACAGTCACAGTCACAGTCCCTCTCCCTCACACAGTCACGGTCCCTCGCCCTCACACAGTCACAGTCCCTCTCCCTCACACAGTCACAGTCCCTCTCCCTCACACAGTCACAGTCACAGTCCCTCTCGCTCACACAGTCACAGTCACAGTCCCTCTCCCTCACACAGTCACAGTCCCTCTCCCTCACACAGTCACAGTCCCTCTCCCTCACACAGTCACAGTCCCTCTCCCTCACACAGTCCCTCTCCCTCACACAGTCACAGTCACAGTCCCTCTCCCTGACACAGTCACTTTCACAGTCACAGTCACAGTCCCTCTCCCTCACACAGTTACAGTCACAGTCACAGTCACAGTCCCTCTCCTTCACACAGTCACAGTCACAGTCACAGTCACAGTCCCTCTCCCTCACACAGTCACAGTCACAGTCCCTCTCCCTCACAGAGTCACACAGTCACAGTCACAGTCCCTCTCCCTCACACAGTCACAGTCACAGACCCTCTCCCTCACACAGTCACAGTCCCTCTCCCTCACACAGTCAAAGTCACAGTCACAGCCCCTCTCCCTCACACAGTCACAGTCCCTCTCCCTCACACAGTCACAGTCACAGTCCCTCTCCCTCACACAGTCACAGTCACAGTCACAGTCCCTCACCCTCACACAGTCACAGTCCCTCTCCGTCACACAGTCACAGTCCCTCTCCCTCACACAGTCACAGTCCCTCTCCCTCGCACAGTCACAGTCGCAGTCCCTCTCCCTCACACAGTCACAGTCCCTCTCCCTCACAACGTCACAGTCCCTCTCCCTCACAAAGTCACAGTCCCTCTCCCTCACACAAGCACAGTCACAGTCACAGTCACAGTCCCTCTCCCTCACACAGTCACAGTCCCTCTCCCTCACACAGTCACAGTCACAGTCACAGTCCCTCTCCCTCACACAGTCACAGCCACAGTCACAGTCCCTCTCCCTCACACAGTCACAGTCACAGTCCCTCTCCCTCACACAGTCACAGTCACAGTCACAGTCCTTCTCCCTCACACAGTCACAGTCACAGTCCCTCTCCCTCACACAGTCACAGTCCCTCTCCCTCACACAGTCACAGTCACAGTCACAGTCCCTCTCCCTCACACAGTCACAGTCACAGTCCCTCTCCCTCACACAGTCACAGTCCCTCTCCTTCACACAGTCACAGTCCCTCTCCCTCACAGAGTCACAGTCCCTCTCCCTCACACAGTCACAGTCACCGTCACAGTCCCTCTCCCTCACACAGTCACAGTCACAGTCCCTCTCCCTCACACAGTCACAGTCACAGTCACAGTCCCTCTCCCTCACACAGTCACAGTCGCTCTCCTTCACACAGTCACAGTCCCTCTCCCTCACACAGTCACAGTCACCGTCACAGTCCCTCTCCCTCACACAGTCACAGTCACAGTCACAGTCCCTCTCCCTCACACAGTCACAGTCACAGTCCCTCTCCCTCACACAGTCACAGTCACAGTCACAGTCCTTCTCCCTCACACAGTCACAGTCACAGTCCCTCTCCCTCACACAGTCACAGTCCCTCTCCCTCACACAGTCACAGTCACAGTCACAGTCCCTCTCCCTCACACAGTCACAGTCACAGTCCCTCTCCCTCACACAGTCACAGTCCCTCTCCTTCACACAGTCACAGTCCCTCTCCCTCACACAGTCACAGTCCCTCTCCCTCACACAGTCACAGCCACATTCCCTCTCCCTCACACAGTCACAGTCCATCTCCCTCACACAGTCACAGTCACAGTCAATCTCCCTCACACAGTCACAGTCACAGTCACAGTCACAGTCCCTCTCCCTCACACAGTCGCAGTCACAGTAACTCTCCCTCACACAGTCACAGTCCCTCTCCCTCACACAGTCACAGTCCCTCTCCCTCACACAAGCACAGTCACAGTCACAGTCCCTCTCCGTCACACAGTCACAGTCCCTCTCCCTCACACAGTCACAGTCCCTCTCCCTCACACGGTCACAGTCACAGTTACAGTCCCTCTCCCTCACACAGTCACAGTCCCTCTCCCTCACACAGTCACAGTCCCTCTCCCTCACACAGTCACAGTCCCTCTCCCTCACACAGTCACAGTCCCTCTCCCTCACACAGTCACAGCCACATTCCCTCTCCCTCACACAGTCACAGTCCATCTCCCTCACACAGTCACAGTCACAGTCAATCTCCCTCACACAGTCACAGTCACAGTCACAGTCACAGTCCCTCTCCCTCACACAGTCGCAGTCACAGTAACTCTCCCTCACACAGTCACAGTCCCTCTCCCTCACACAGTCACGGTCCCTCTCCCTCACACAGTCACAGTCACAGTCACAGCCCCTCTCCCTCACACAGTCAAAGTCACAGTCACAGCCCCTCTCCCTCACACAGTCACAGTCCCTCTCCCTCACACAGTCACAGTCACAGTCCCTCTCCCTCACAGAGTCACAGTCCCTCTCCCTCACACAGTCACAGTCCCTCTCCCTCACACAGTCACAGTACCTCTCCCTCACACAGTCACAGTCCCTCTCCGTCACACAGTCACAGTCCCTCTCCCTCACACAGTCACAGTCACAGTCCCTCGCCCTCACACAGTCACAGTCCCTCTCCCTCACACAGTCACAGTCACAGTCACAGTCCCTCTCCCTCACACAGTCACAGTCCCCCTCCCTCACACAGTCACAGTCCCTCTCCCTCACACAGTCACAGTCCCTCTCTCTCACACAGTCCCTCTCCCTCACACAGTCACAATTCCTCTCCCTCACACAGTCACAGTCACAGTCCCTCTCCCTCACACAGTCGCAGTCACAGTCCCTCTCCCTCACACAGTCACAGTCACAGTCACAGTCACAGTCCCTCTCCGTCACACAGTCACAGTCCCTCTCCCTCACACAGTCACAGTCACAGTCCCTCTCCCTCACACAGTCACAGTCCCCCTCCCTCACACAGTCACAGTCCCTCTCCCTCACACAGTCACAGTCCCTCTCTCTCACACAGTCCCTCTCCCTCACACAGTCACAATTCCTCTCCCTCACACAGTCACAGTCACAGTCCCTCTCCCTCACACAGTCGCAGTCACAGTCCCTCTCCCTCACACAGTCACAGTCACAGTCACAGTCCCTCTCCCTCTCCCTCACACAGTCACAGTCCCTCTCCCTCACACAGTCACAGTCCCTCTCCCTCACACGGTCACAGTCACAGTCACAGTCACAGTCCCTCTCCCTCACACAGTCACAGTCCCTCTCCCTCACACAGTCACAGTCCCTCTCCCTCACACAGTCACAGTCACAGTCCCTCTCCCTCACACAGTCACAGTCACAGTCACAGTCACAGTCCCTCTCCCTCACACAGTCACAGTCACAGTCACAGTCCCCCTCCCTCACACAGTCACAGTCCCTCTCCCTCACACAGTCACAGTCACTCTCCCTCACACAGTCACAGTCCCTCTCCCTCACACAGTCACAGTCACAGTCACAGTCCCTCACCCTCACACAGTCACAGTCCCTCTCCCTCACACAGTCACAGTCACAGTCACAGTCCCTCACCCTCACACAGTCACAGTCCCTCTCCCTCACACAGTCACAGTCCCTCTCCCTCACACAGTCACAGTCACAGTCACAGTCCCTCACCCTCACACAGTCACAGTCCCTCTCCGTCACACAGTCACAGTCCCTCTCCCTCACACAGTCACAGTCCCTCTCCCTCGCACAGTCACAGTCACAGTCGCAGTCCCTCTCCCTCACACAGTCACAGTCCCTCTCCCTCACAACGTCACAGTCCCTCTCCCTCACAAAGTCACAGTCCCTCTCCCTCACACAAGCACAGTCACAGTCACAGTCACAGTCCCTCTCCCTCACACAGTCACAGTCCCTCTCCCTCACACAGTCACAGTCACAGTCACAGTCCCTCTCCCTCACACAGTCACAGCCACAGTCACAGTCCCTCTCCCTCACACAGTCACAGTCACAGTCCCTCTCCCTCACACAGTCACAGTCACAGTCACAGTCCTTCTCCCTCACACAGTCACAGTCACAGTCCCTCTCCCTCACACAGTCACAGTCCCTCTCCCTCACACAGTCACAGTCACAGTCACAGTCCCTCTCCCTCACACAGTCACAGTCACAGTCCCTCTCCCTCACACAGTCACAGTCCCTCTCCTTCACACAGTCACAGTCCCTCTCCCTCACAGAGTCACAGTCCCTCTCCCTCACACAGTCACAGTCACCGTCACAGTCCCTCTCCCTCACACAGTCACAGTCACAGTCCCTCTCCCTCACACAGTCACAGTCACAGTCACAGTCCCTCTCCCTCACACAGTCACAGTCGCTCTCCTTCACACAGTCACAGTCCCTCTCCCTCACACAGTCACAGTCACCGTCACAGTCCCTCTCCCTCACACAGTCACAGTCACAGTCACAGTCCCTCTCCCTCACACAGTCACAGTCCCTCTCCCTCACACAGTCACAGTCACAGTCCCTCTCCCTCACACAGTCACAGTCACAGTCACAGTCCTTCTCCCTCACACAGTCACAGTCACAGTCCCTCTCCCTCACACAGTCACAGTCCCTCTCCCTCACACAGTCACAGTCACAGTCACAGTCCCTCTCCCTCACACAGTCACAGTCACAGTCCCTCTCCCTCACACAGTCACAGTCCCTCTCCTTCACACAGTCACAGTCCCTCTCCCTCACACAGTCACAGTCCCTCTCCCTCACACAGTCACAGTCACCATCACAGTCCCTCTCCCTCACACAGTCACAGTCACAGTCCCTCTCCCTCACACAGTCACAGTCACAGTCACAGTCCCTCTCCCTCACACAGTCACAGTCGCTCTCCTTCACACAGTCACAGTCCCTCTCCCTCACACAGTCACAGTCACCGTCACAGTCCCTCTCCCTCACACAGTCACAGTCACAGTCACAGTCCCTCTCCCTCACACAGTCACAGTCCCTCTCCCTCACACAGTCACAGTCACAGTCCCTCTCCCTCACACAGTCACAGTCCCTCTCCCTCACACAGTCACAGTCCCTCTCCCTCACACAGTCACAGTCCCTCGCCCTCACACAGTCATAGTCCCTCTCCCTCACACAGTCACAGTCCCTCTCCCTCACACAGTCACAGTCACAGTCCCTCTCCCTCACACAGTCACAGTCCCTCTCGCTCACACAGTCACAGTCACAGTCCTTCTCCCTCACACAGTCACAGCAGCAGTCACAGTCCCTCTCCCTAACACAGTCACAGTCACAGTCACAGTCCTTCTCCCTCACACAGTCACAGTCACAGTCACAGTCCCTCTCCCTCACACAGTCACAGTCCCTCTCCCTCACACAGTCACAGTCACAGTCCCTCTCCCTCACACAGTCACAATCACAGTCCCTCTCCCTCACACAGTCACAGTCCCTCTCCCTCACACAGTCACAGTCCCTCTATCTCACACAGTCACAGTCACAGTCCCTCTCCATCACACAGTCACAGTCACAGTCACAGTCCCTCTCCCTCACACAGTCACAGTCCCTCTCCCTCACACAGTCACAGTCACAATCACAGCCACAGTCACAGTCCCTCTCCCTCACACAGTCACAGTCACAGTCACAGTCCCTCTCCCTCACACAGTCACAGTCCCTCTCCCTCACACAGTCACAGTCCCTCTCCCTCACACAGTCACAGTCAAAGTCCCTCTCCCTCACACAGTCACAGTCACAGTCACAGTCCTTCTCCCTCACACAGTCACAGTCACAGTCCCTCTCCATCACACAGTCCCTCACAGTCACAGTCCCTCTCCCTCACACAGTCACAGTCACAGTCCCTCTCCCTCACACAGTCCCTCACAGTCACAGTCCCTCTCCCTCACACAGTCACAGTCACAGACCCTCTCCCTCACACAGACACAGTCACAGTCCCTCTCCCTCACACAGTCACAGTCACAGTCCCTCTCCCTCACACAGTCACAGTCCCTCTCCCTCACACAGTCACAGTCCCTCTCCCTCACACAGTCACAGTCACAGTCCCTCTCGCTCACACAGTCACAGTCACAGTCTCTCTCGCTCACACAGTCACAGTCACAATCCCTCTCCCTCACACAGTCACAGTCCCTCTCGCTCACACAGTCACAGTCACAGTCCCTCTCCCTCACACAGTCACAGTCCCTCTCCCTCACAGAGTCACAGTCCCTCTCCGTCACACAGTCATAGTCCTTCTCCCTCACACAGTCACAGTCACAGTCCCTCTACCTCACACAGTCACAGTCACAGTCCCTCTCCCTCACACAGACACAGTCACAGTCCCTCTCCCTCACGCAGTCCCTCACAGTCACAGTCACAGTCCCTCTCCCTCACACAGTCCCTCACAGTCACAGTCACAGTCCCTCTCCCTCACACAGTCCCTCACAGTCACAGTCCCTCCCCCTCACACAGTCACAGTCACAGTCACAGTCCCTCTCCCTCACACAGTCACAGTCACAGTCACAGTCCCTCTCCCTCACACAGTCACAGTCACAGTCACAGTCCCTCTCCCTCACACAGTCACAGTCACAGTCCCTCTCCCTCACACAGTGACAGTCACAGTCACAGTCCCTCTCCCTCACACAGTGACAGTCACAGTCACAGTCACAGTCCCTCTCCCTCACACAGTCACAGTCACAGTCACAGTCCCTCTCCCTCACACAGTCACAGTCCCTCTCCCTCACACAGTCACAGTCCCTCTCGCTCACACAGTCCCTCACAGTCACAGTGCCTCTCCCTCACACAGTCCCTCACAGTCACAGTCACAGTCCCTCTCCCTCATACAGTCCCTCACAGTCACAGTCCCTCTCCCTCACACAGTCCCTCACAGTCACAGTCCCTCTCCCTCACACAGTCCCTCACAGTCACAGTCACAGTCCCTCTCCCTCACACAGTCCCTCACAGTCACAGTCACAGTCCCTCTCCCTCACACAGACACAGTCACAGTCCCTCTCCCTCACACAGTCACAGTCCCTCTCCCTCACACAGTCCCTCACACAGTCACAGTCAAAGTCACAGTCCCTCTCCCTCACACAGTCACAGTCCCTCTCCCTCACACAGTCACAGTCCCTCTCCCTCACACAGTCACAGTCAAAGTCACAGTCCCTCTCCCTCACACAGACACAGTCACAGTCCCTCTCCCTCACACAGTCACAGTCCCTCTCCCTCACACAGTCCCTCACACAGTCACAGTCAAAGTCACAGTCCCTCTCCCTCACACAGACACAGTCACAGTCCCTCTCCCTCACACAGTCACAGTCACAGTCCCTCTCGCTCACACAGTCACAGTCACAGTCCCTCTCCCTCACACAGTCACAGTCCCTCTCCCTCACACAGTCACAGTCCCTCTCCCTCACACAGTCACAGTCACAGACCCTCTCCCTCACACAGACACAGTCACAGTCCCTCTCCCTCACACAGTCACAGTCCCTCTCCCTCACACAGTCACAGTCACAGTCCCTCTCCCTCACACAGTCACAGTCCCTCTCCCTCACACAGTCACAGTCACAGTCCCTCTCGCTCACACAGTCACAGTCACAGTCCCTCTCCCTCACACAGTCACAGTCCCTCTCCCTCACACAGTCACAGTCCCTCTCCCTCACACAGTCAAAGTCCCTCTCCCTCACACAGTCACAGTCACAGTCCCTCTCCCTCACACAGTCCCTCACAGTCACAGTCCCTCTCCCTCACACAGTCACAGTCCCTCTCCCTCACACAGTCACAGTCCCTCTCCCTCACACAGTCACAGTCCCTCTCCCTCACACAGTCACAGTCCCTCTCCCTCACACAGTCAAAGTCCCTCTCCCTCACACAGTCACAGTCACAGTCCCTCTCCCTCACACAGTCACAGTCCCTCCCCCTCACACAGTCAAAGTCCCTCTCCCTCACAGTCACAGTCACAGTCCCTCTCCCTCACACAGTCCCTCACAGTCACAGTCCCTCTCCCTCACACAGTCACAGTCACAGTCACAGTCCCTCTCCCTCACACAGTCACAGTCACAGTCCCTCTCCCTCACACAGTCCCTCACAGTCACAGTCACAGTCACAGTCCCTCTCCCTCATACAGTCCCTCATAGTCACAGTCACAGTCCCTCTCCCTCACACAGTCCCTCACAGTCACAGTCCCTCTCCCTCACACAGTCCCTCACAGTCACAGTCACAGTCCCTCTCCCTCACACAGTCCCTCACAGTCACAGTCACATTCCCTCTCCCTCACACAGACACAGTCACAGTCCCTCTCCCTCACACAGTCACAGTCACAGTCACAGTCCCTCTCCCTCACACAGTCACAGTCACAGTCCCTCTCCCTCACACAGTCCCTCACAGTCACAGTCACAGTCACAGTCCCTCTCCCTCATACAGTCCCTCATAGTCACAGTCACAGTCCCTCTCCCTCACACAGTCCCTCACAGTCACAGTCCCTCTCCCTCACACAGTCACTCACAGTCACAGTCACAGACCCTCTCCCTCACACAGTCCCTCACAGTCACAGTCACATTCCCTCTCCCTCACACAGACACAGTCACAGTCCCTCTCCCTCGCACAGACACAGTCACAGTCCCTCTCCCTCACACAGTCACAGTCACAGTCCCTCTCCCTCACACAGTCACAGTCACAGTCCCTCTCCCTCACACAGACACAGTCACAGACCCTCTCCCTCACACAGTCACAGTCCCTCTCCCTCACACAGTCACAGTCCCTCTCCCTCACACAGTCACCGTCCCTCTCCCTCACACAGTCACAGCCACAGTCCCTCTCCCTCACACAGTCACAGTCCCTCTCCCTCACACAGTCACAGTCCCTCTCCCTCACACAGTCACGGTCCCTCTCCCTCACACAGTCACAGTCACAGTCACAGCCCCTCTCCCTCACACAGTCACAGTCCCTCTCCCTCACACAGTCACATTCACAGTCACAGTCCCTCTCCCTCACACAGTCACAGTCCCTCTCCCTCACACAGTCACAGTCACAGTCACAGTCCCTCGCCCTCACACAGTCACAGTCCCTCTCCCTCACACAGTCACAGTCCCTCTCCCTCACACAGTCACAGTACCTCTCCCTCACACAGTCACAGTCCCTCTCCGTCACACAGTCACAGTCCCTCTCCCTCACACAGTCAGAGTCACAGTCCCTCGCCCTCACACAGTCACAGTCCCTCTCCCTCACACAAGCACAGTCACAGTCCCTCTCCGTCACACAGTCACAGTCCCTCTCTCTCACACAGTCCCTCTCCCTCACACAGTCACAGTCCCTCTCCCTCACACAGTCGCAGTCACAGTCCCTCTCCCTCACACAGTCACAGTCACAGTCACAGTCACAGTCCCTCTCCCTCTCCCTCACACAGTCACAGTCCCTCTCCCTCACACAGTCACAGTCCCTCTCCCTCACACAGTCACAGTCACAACACAGTCCCTCTCCCTCACACAGTCGCAGTCACAGTCCCTCTCCCTCACACAGTCACAGTCACAGTCACAGTCCCCCTCCCTCACACAGTCACAGTCCCTCTCCCTCACACAGTCACAGTCACAGTCCCTCTCCCTCACACAGTCACAGTCCCTCTCCCTCACACAGTCACAGTCCCTCTCCCTCACACAGTCACAGTCACAGTCACAGTCCCTCACCCTCACCCTCACACAGTCACAGTCCCTCTCCCTCACACAGTCACAGTCCCTCTCCCTCACACAGTCACAGTCACAGTCCCTCTCCCTCACACAGTCACAGTCCCTCTGCGTCACACAGTCACAGTCCCTCTCCCTCGCACAGTCACAGTCGCAGTCCCTCTCCCTCACACAGTCACAGTCCCTCTCCCTCACAACGTCACAGTCCCTCTCCCTCACACAGTCACAGTCCCTCTCCCTCACACAGTCACAGTCACAGTCACAGTCCCTCTCCCTCACACAAGCACAGTCACAGTCACAGTCACAGTCCCTCTCCCTCACACAGTCACAGTCCCTCTCCCTCACACAGTCACAGTCACAGTCACAGTCCCTCTCCCTCACACAGTCAGAGCCACAGTCACAGTCCCTCTCCCTCACACAGTCACAGTCACAGTCCCTCTCCCTCACACAGTCACAGTCACAGTCACAGTCCCTCTCCCTCACACAGGCACAGTCCCTCTCCCTTACACAGTCACAGTCACAGTCACAGTCCCTCTCCCTCACACAGTCACAGTCCCTCTCCCTCACACAGTCACAGTCCCTCTCCTTCACACAGTCACAGTCCCTCTCCCTCACACAGTCACAGTCCCTCTCCCTCACACAGTCACAGTCACAGTCCCTCTCCCTCACACAGTCACAGTCACAGTCACAGTCCCTCTCCCTCACACAGTCACAGTCCCTCTCCCTCACACAGTCACAGTCACAGTCCCTCTCCCTCACACAGTCACAGTCCCTCTCCCTCACACAGTCACAGTCCCTCTCCCTCACACAGTCACAGTCCCTCTCCCTCACACAGTCACAGTCCCTCTCCCTCACACAGTCACAGTCCCTCTCCCTCACACAGTCACAGTCCCTCTCCCTCACACAGTCACAGTCCCTCGCCCTCACACAGTCATAGTCCCTCTCCCTCACACAGTCACAGTCCCTCTCCCTCACACAGTCACAGTCACAGTCACAGTCCCTCTCCCTCACACAGTCACAGTCACAGTCCCTCTCGCTCACACAGTCACAGCAGCAGTCACAGTCCCTCTCCCTCACACAGTCACAGTCACAGTCCTTCTCCCTCACACAGTCACAGTCACAGTCCCTCTCCCTCACACAGTCACAGTCCCTCTCCCTCACACAGTCACAGTCCCTCTCTCTCACAAAGTCCCTCTCCCTCACACAGGCACAGTTCCTCTCCCTCACACAGTCACAGTCACAGTCCCTCTCCCTCTCCCTCACACAGTCACAGTCCCTCTCCCTCACACAGTCACAGTCCCTCTCCCTCACACAGTCACAGTCACAGTCACAGTCACAGTCCCTCTCCCTCACACAGTCACAGTCCCTCTCCCTCACACAGTCACAGTCCCTCTCCCTCACACAGTCACAGTCACAGTCACAGTCCCTCTCCCTCACACAGTCGCAGTCACAGTCCCTCTCCCTCACACAGTCACAGTCACAGTCACAGTCACAGTCCCTCTCCCTCACACAGTCACAGTCACAGTCACAGTCCCCCTCCCTCACACAGACACAGTCCCTCTCCCTCACACAGTCACAGTCCCTATCCCTCACACAGTCACAGTCCCTCTCCCTCACACAGTCACAGTCACAGTCACAGTCCCTCTCCCTCACACAGTCACAGTCCCTCTCCCTCACACGGTCACAGTCACAGTTACAGTCCCTCTCCCTCACACAGTCACAGTCCCTCTCCCTCACACAGTCACAGTCCCTCTCCCTCACACAGTCACAGTCCCTCTCCCTCTCACAGTCACAGTCCCTCTCCCTCACACAGTCACAGTCCCTCTCCCTCACACAGTCACAGTCCCTCTCCCTCACACAGTCACAGTCACAGTCAATCTCCCTCACACAGTCACAGTCACAGTCACAGTCCCTCTCCCTCACACAGTCGCAGTCACAGTCCCTCTCCCTCACACAGTCACGGTCCCTCTCCCTCACACAGTCACAGTCACAGCCCCTCTCCCTCACACAGTCACAGTCCCTCTCCCTCACACAGTCACATTCACAGTCACAGTCCCTCTCCCTCACACAGTCACAGTCCCTCTCCCTCACACAGTCACAGTCACAGTCACAGTCCCTCTCCCTCACACAGTCGCAGTCACAGTCCCTCTCCCTCACACAGTCACAGTCCAAGTCACAGTCACAGTCCCTCTCCCTCACACAGTCACAGTCACAGTCACAGTCCCCCTCCCTCACACAGTCACAGTCCCTCTCCCTCACACAGTCACAGTCCCTCTCCCTCACACAGTCACAGTCCCTCTCCCTCACACAGTCACAGTCCCTCTCCCTCACACAGTCACAGTCACAGTCCCTCTACCTCACACAGTCACAGTCACAGTCACAGTCACAGTCCCTCTCCCTCACACAGTCACAGTCCCTCTCCCTCACACGGTCACAGTCACAGTTACAGTCCCTCTCCCTCACACAGTCACAGTCCCTCTCCCTCACACAGTCACAGTCCCTCTCCCTCACACAGTCACAGTCCCTCTCCCTCACACAGTCACAGTCCCTCTCCCTCACACAGTCACAGTCCCTCTCCCTCACACAGTCACAGTCCCTCTCCCTCACACAGTCACAGTCACAGTCAATCTCCCTCACACAGTCACAGTCACAGTCACAGTCACAGTCAATCTCCCTCACACAGTCGCAGTCACAGTCCCTCTCCCTCACACAGTCACAGTCCCTCTCCCTCACACAGTCACGGTCCCTCTCCCTCACACAGTCACAGTCACAGTCACAGCCCCTCTCCCTCACACAGTCACAGTCCCTCTCCCTCACACAGTCACATTCACAGTCACAGTCCCTCTCCCTCACACAGTCACAGTCCCTCTCCCTCACACAGTCACGGTCCCTCTCCCTCACACAGTCACAGTCACAGTCACAGTCCCTCGCCCTCACAGAGTCACAGTCCCTCTCCCTCACACAGTCACAGACAGTCACAGTCACAGACCCTCTCCCTCACACAGACACAGTCACAGTCCCTCTCCCTCACACAGTCACAGTCACAGTCCCTCTCCCTCACACAGTCACAGTCCCTCTCCCTCACACAGTCACAGTCCCTCTCCCTCACACAGTCACAGTCACAGTCCCTCTCGCTCACACAGTCACAGTCACAGTCTCTCTCGCTCACACAGTCACAGTCACAATCCCTCTCCCTCACACAGTCACAGTCCCTCTCGCTCACACAGTCACAGTCACAGTCCCTCTCCCTCACACAGTCACAGTCCCTCTCCCTCACAGAGTCACAGTCCCTCTCCGTCACACAGTCACAGTCACAGTCCCTCTACCTCACACAGTCACAGTCACAGTCACAGTCACAGTCCCTCTCCCTCACACAGACACAGTCACAGTCCCTCTCCCTCACACAGTCCCTCACAGTCACAGTCACAGTCCCTCTCCCTCACACAGTCCCTCACAGTCACAGTCACAGTCCCTCTCCCTCACACAGTCCCTCACAGTCACAGTCCCTCCCCCTCACACAGTCACAGTCACAGTCACAGTCCCTCTCCCTCACACAGTCACAGTCACAGTCACAGTCCCTCTCCCTCACACAGTCACAGTCACAGTCACAGTCCCTCTCCCTCACACAGTCACAGTCACAGTCCCTCTCCCTCACACAGTGACAGTCACAGTCACAGTCCCTCTCCCTCACACAGTGACAGTCACAGTCACAGTCACAGTCCCTCTCCCTCACACAGTCACAGTCACAGTCACAGTCCCTCTCCCTCACACAGTCACAGTCCCTCTCCCTCACACAGCCACAGTCCCTCTCGCTCACACAGTCCCTCACAGTCACAGTGCCTCTCCCTCACACAGTCCCTCACAGTCACAGTCACAGTCCCTCTCCCTCATACAGTCCCTCACAGTCACAGTCCCTCTCCCTCACACAGTCCCTCACAGTCACAGTCCCTCTCCCTCACACAGTCCCTCACAGTCACAGTCACAGTCCCTCTCCCTCACACAGTCACTCACAGTAACAGTCACAGACCCTCTCCCTCACACAGTCCCTCACAGTCACAGTCACAGTCCCTCTCCCTCACACAGACACAGTCACAGTCCCTCTCCCTCACACAGTCACAGTCCCTCTCCCTCACACAGTCCCTCACACAGTCACAGTCAAAGTCAAAGTCCCTCTCCCTCACACAGTCACAGTCCCTCTCCCTCACACAGTCACAGTCCCTCTCCCTCACACAGTCCCTCACACAGTCACAGTCAAAGTCACAGTCCCTCTCCCTCACACAGACACAGTCACAGTCCCTCTCCCTCACACAGTCACAGTCCCTCTCCCTCACACAGTCCCTCACACAGTCACAGTCAAAGTCACAGTCCCTCTCCCTCACACAGACACAGTCACAGTCCCTCTCCCTCACACAGTCACAGTCACAGTCCCTCTCGCTCACACAGTCACAATCACAGTCCCTCTCCCTCACACAGTCACAGTCCCTCTCCCTCACACAGTCACAGTCCCTCTCCCTCACACAGTCACAGTCACAGACCCTCTCCCTCACACAGACACAGTCACAGTCCCTCTCCCTCACACAGTCACAGTCCCTCTCCCTCACACAGTCACAGTCACAGTCCCTCTCCCTCACACAGTCACAGTCCCTCTCCCTCACACAGTCACAGTCCCTCTCCCTCACACAGTCACAGTCACAGTCCCTCTCGCTCACACAGTCACAGTCACAGTCCCTCTCCCTCACACAGTCACAGTCCCTCTCCCTCACACAGTCACAGTCCCTCTCCCTCACACAGTCAAAGTCCCTCTCCCTCACACAGTCACAGTCACAGTCCCTCTCCCTCACACAGTCCCTCACAGTCACAGTCCCTCTCCCTCACACAGTCACAGTCCCTCTCCCTCACACAGTCACAGTCCCTCTCCCTCACACAGTCACAGTCACAGTCCCTCTCCCTCACACAGTCACAGTCCCTCTCCCTCACACAGTCACAGTCCCTCTCCCTCACACAGTCAAAGTCCCTCTCCCTCACACAGTCACAGTCACAGTCCCTCTCCCTCACACAGTCACAGTCCCTCTCCCTCACACAGTCACAGTCCCTCTCCCTCACACAGTCAAAGTCCCTCTCCCTCACAGTCACAGTCACAGTCCCTCTCCCTCACACAGTCCCTCACAGTCACAGTCCCTCTCCCTCACACAGTCACAGTCACAGTCACAGTCCCTCTCCCTCACACAGTCACAGTCACAGTCCCTCTCCCTCACACAGTCCCTCACAGTCACAGTCACAGTCACAGTCCCTCTCCCTCATACAGTCCCTCATAGTCACAGTCACAGTCCCTCTCCCTCACACAGTCCCTCACAGTCACAGTCCCTCTCCCTCACACAGTCCCTCACAGTCACAGTCACAGTCCCTCTCCCTCACACAGTCACTCACAGTCACAGTCACAGACCCTCTCCCTCACACAGTCCCTCACAGTCACAGTCAAATTCCCTCTCCCTCACACAGACACAGTCACAGTCCCTCTCCCTCGCACAGACACAGTCACAGTCCCTCTCCCTCACACAGTCACAGTCACAGTCCCTCTCCCTCACACAGTCCCTCACAGTCACAGTCCCTCTCCCTCACACAGTCACAGTCACAGACCCTCTCCCTCACACAGACACAGTCACAGTCCCTCTCCCTCACACAGTCACAGTCCCTCTCCCTCACACAGTCACAGTCCCTCTCCCTCACACAGTCACCGTCCCTCTCCCTCACACAGTCACAGCCACAGTCCCTCTCCCTCACACAGTCACAGTCCCTCTCCCTCACACAGTCACAGTCAATCTCCCTCACACAGTCACAGTCCCTCTCCCTCACACAGTCGCAGTCACAGTCCCTCTCCCTCACACAGTCACAGTCCCTCTCCCTCACACAGTCCCTCACATAGTCACAGTCCCTCTCCCTCACACAGTCCCTCAAAGTCACAGTCCCTCTCCCTCACACAGTCACAGTCACAGTACCTGTCCCTCACACAGTCACAGTCACAGTCCCTCTCCCTGACACAGTCACAGTCACAGTCCCTGTCCCTCACAAAGTCAGTCACAGTCCCTCTCCCTCACACAGTCACAGTCATAGTCCCTCTCCCTCACACAGTCAGTCACAGTCCCTCTCCCTCACACAGTCACAGTCCCTCTCCCTCACACAGACACAGTCCCTCTCCCTAACAGAGTCACAGTCCCTCTCCCTCACACAGTCACAGCCACAGTCCCTCTCCCTCACACAGTCACAGTCCCTCTCCCTCACACAGTCACAGTCACAGTCAATCTCCCTCACACAGTCACAGTCACAGTCACAGTCCCTCTCCCTCACACAGTCCCTCACATAGTCACAGTCCCTCTCCCTCACACAGTCCCTCAAAGTCACAGTCACAGTCCCTCTCCCTCACACAGTCACAGTCACAGTCACAGTCCCTCTCCCTCACACAGTCACAGTCACAGTACCTGTCCCTCACACAGTCACAGTCACAGTCCCTCTCCCTCACAAAGTCAGTCACAGTCCCTCTCCCTCACACAGTCACAGTCATAGTCCCTCTCCCTCACACAGTCAGTCACAGTCCCTCTCCCTCACACAGTCACAGTCCCTCTCCCTCACACAGACACAGTCCCTCTCCCTAACAGAGTCACAGTCCCTCTCCCTCACACAGTCACAGTCCCTCTCCCTCACACAGTCACAGTCACAGTCCCTCTCCCTCACACAGTCACATTCACAGTCACAGTCCCTCTCCCTCACACAGTCACAGTCACATTCACAGTCCCTCTCCCTCACACAGTCACAGTCACAGTCCCTCTCCCTCACACAGTCACACTCACAGTCACAGTCCCTCTCCCTCACACAGTCACTGTCACAGTCACAGTCCTTCTCCATCACACAGTCACAGTCACAGTCACAGTCCCTCTCCCTCACACAGTCACAGTCCCTCGCCCTCACACAGTCACAGTCCCTCTCCCTCACACAGTCACAGTCCCTCTCCCTCACACAGTCACAGTCACAGTCCCTCTCGCTCACACAGTCACAGTCACAGTCCCTCTCCCTCACACAGTCATAGTCCCTCTCCCTCACACAGTCCCTCTCCCTCACACAGTCAAAGTCCCTCTCCCTCACACAGTCACAGTCAAAGTCCCTCTCCCTCACACAGTCACAGTCACAGTCCCTCTCCCTCACACAGTCACAGTCACAGTCACAGTCACAGTCCCTCTCCCTCACACAGTTACAGTCACAGTCACAGTCCCTCTCCCTCACAAAGTCACATAAACAGTCACAGTCACAGTCCCTCTCCCTCACACAGTCACAGTCCCTCTCCCTCACACAGTCACAGTCCCTCGCCCTCACACAGTCACAGTCCCTCTCCCTCACACAGTCACAGTCCCTCTCCCTCACACAGTCACAATCACAGTCACAGTCCCTCTCCCTCACACAGTCACAGTCACAGTCCCTCTCCCTCACACAGTCACAGTCCCTCTACCTCACACAGTCACAGTCCCTCTCCCTCACACAGTCACAGTCACAGTCCCTCTCCCTGACACAGTCACAGTCACAGTCAACGTCCCTCTCCCTCACACAGTCACAGTCCCTCTCCCTCACACAGTCACAGTCACAGTCCCTCTCCCTGACACAGTCACAGTCACTGTCCCTCTCCCTCACACAGTCACAGTCCCTCTCCCTCACACAGTCACAGTCCCTCTACCTCACACAGTCACAATCCCTCTCCCTCACACAGTCACAGTCACAGTCACAGTCCCTCTCCCTCACACAGACACAGTCCCTCTCCCTCACAGAGTCACAGTCCCTCTCCCTCACACAGTCACAGTCACAGTCCCTCTCCCTCACACAGTCACAGTCACAGTCCCTCTCCCTCACACAGTCACAGTCACAGACCCTCTCCCTCACACAGTCACAGTCCCTCTCCCTCACACAGTCACAGTCCCTCGCCCTCACACAGTCACAGTCCCTCTCCCTCACACAGTCACAGTCCCTCTCCCTCACACAGTCACAGTCACAGTCCCTCTCGCTCACACAGTCACAGTCACAGTCCCTCTCCCTCACACAGTCACAGTCCCTCTCCCTCACACAGTCACAGTCACAGTCACAGTCCCTCTCCCTCACACAGTCACAGTCACAGTCCCTCTCCCTCACACAGTCACAATCCCTCTCCCTCAAACAGACACAGTCCCTCTCCCTCACAGAGTCACAGTCCCTCTCCCTCACACAGTCATAGTCCTTCTCCCTCACACAGTCACAGTCACAGTCCCTGTCCCTCACACAGTCACAGTCACAGTCACAGTCCCTCTCCCTCACACAGTCACAGTCACAGTCACAGTCCTTCTCCCTCACACAGTCACAGTCACAGTCCCTCTCCCTCACACAGTCACGGTCCCTCGCCCTCACACAGTCACAGTCCCTCTCCCTCACACAGTCACAGTCCCTCTCCCTCACACAGTCACAGTCACAGTCCCTCTCGCTCACACAGTCACAGTCACAGTCCCTCTCCCTCACACAGTCACAGTCCCTCTCCCTCACACAGTCACAGTCCCTCTCCCTCACACAGTCACAGTCCCTCTCCCTCACACAGTCCCTCTCCCTCACACAGTCACAGTCACAGTCCCTCTCCCTGACACAGTCACTTTCACAGTCACAGTCACAGTCCCTCTCCCTCACACAGTTACAGTCACAGTCACAGTCACAGTCCCTCTCCTTCACACAGTCACAGTCACAGTCACAGTCACAGTCCCTCTCCCTCACACAGTCACAGTCACAGTCCCTCTCCCTCACAGAGTCACACAGTCACAGTCACAGTCCCTCTCCCTCACACAGTCACAGTCACAGACCCTCTCCCTCACACAGTCACAGTCCCTCTCCCTCACACAGTCAAAGTCACAGTCACAGCCCCTCTCCCTCACACAGTCACAGTCCCTCTCCCTCACACAGTCACAGTCACAGTCCCTCTCCCTCACAGAGTCACAGTCCCTCTCCCTCACACAGTCACAGTCCCTCTCCCTCACACAATCACAGTACCTCTCCCTCACACAGTCACAGTCCCTCTCCGTCACACAGTCACAGTCCCTCTCCCTCACACAGTCACAGTCACAGTCCCTCGCCCTCACACAGTCACATTCCCTCTCCCTCACACAGTCACAGTCACAGTCACAGTCCCTCTCCCTCACACAGTCACAGTCCCCCTCCCTCACACAGTCACAGTCCCTCTCCCTCACACAGTCACAGTCCCTCTCTCTCACACAGTCCCTCTCCCTCACACAGTCACAATTCCTCTCCCTCACACAGTCACAGTCACAGTCCCTCTCCCTCACACAGTCGCAGTCACAGTCCCTCTCCCTCACACAGTCACAGTCACAGTCACAGTCCCTCTCCGTCACACAGTCACAGTCCCTCTCCCTCACACAGTCACAGTCACAGTCACAGTCCCTCTCCCTCACACAGTCACAGTCCCCCTCCCTCACACAGTCACAGTCCCTCTCCCTCACACAGTCACAGTCCCTCTCTCTCACACAGTCCCTCTCCCTCACACAGTCACAATTCCTCTCCCTCACACAGTCACAGTCACAGTCCCTCTCCCTCACACAGTCGCAGTCACAGTCCCTCTCCCTCACACAGTCACAGTCACAGTCACAGTCCCTCTCCCTCTCCCTCACACAGTCACAGTCCCTCTCCCTCACACAGTCACAGTCCCTCTCCCTCACACGGTCACAGTCACAGTCACAGTCACAGTCCCTCTCCCTCACACAGTCACAGTCCCTCTCCCTCACACAGTCACAGTCCCTCTCCCTCACACAGTCACAGTCACAGTCCCTCTCCCTCACACAGTCACAGTCACAGTCACAGTCACAGTCCCTCTCCCTCACACAGTCACAGTCACAGTCACAGTCCCCCTCCCTCACACAGTCACAGTCCCTCTCCCTCACACAGTCACAGTCACTCTCCCTCACACAGTCACAGTCCCTCTCCCTCACACAGTCACAGTCACAGTCACAGTCCCTCACCCTCACACAGTCACAGTCCCTCTCCCTCACACAGTCACAGTCACAGTCACAGTCCCTCACCCTCACACAGTCACAGTCCCTCTCCCTCACACAGTCACAGTCCCTCTCCCTCACACCGTCACAGTCACAGTCACAGTCCCTCACCCTCACACAGTCACAGTCCCTCTCCGTCACACAGTCACAGTCCCTCTCCCTCACACAGTCACAGTCCCTCTCCCTCGCACAGTCACAGTCACAGTCGCAGTCCCTCTCCCTCACACAGTCACAGTCCCTCTCCCTCACAACGTCACAGTCCCTCTCCCTCACAAAGTCACAGTCCCTCTCCCTCACACAAGCACAGTCACAGTCACAGTCACAGTCCCTCTCCCTCACACAGTCACAGTCCCTCTCCCTCACACAGTCACAGCCACAGTCACAGTCCCTCTCCCTCACACAGTCACAGTCACAGTCCCTCTCCCTCACACAGTCACAGTCACAGTCACAGTCCTTCTCCCTCACACAGTCACAGTCACAGTCCCTCTCCCTCACACAGTCACAGTCCCTCTCCCTCACACAGTCACAGTCACAGTCACAGTCCCTCTCCCTCACACAGTCACAGTCACAGTCCCTCTCCCTCACACAGTCACAGTCCCTCTCCTTCACACAGTCACAGTCCCTCTCCCTCACACAGTCACAGTCCCTCTCCCTCACACAGTCACAGTCACCGTCACAGTCCCTCTCCCTCACACAGTCACAGTCACAGTCCCTCTCCCTCACACAGTCACAGTCACAGTCACAGTCCCTCTCCCTCACACAGTCACAGTCCCTCTCCCTCACACAGTCACAGTCACCGTCACAGTCCCTCTCCCTCACACAGTCACAGTCACAGTCACAGTCCCTCTCCCTCACACAGTCACAGTCCCTCTCCCTCACACAGTCACAGTCACAGTCCCTCTCCCTCACACAGTCACAGTCCCTCTCCCTCACACAGTCACAGTCCCTCTCCCTCACACAGTCACAGTCCCTCGCCCTCACACAGTCATAGTCCCTCTCCCTCACACAGTCACAGTCCCTCTCCCTCACACAGTCACAGTCACAGTCCCTCTCCCTCACACAGTCACAGTCCCTCTCGCTCACACAGTCACAGTCCTTCTCCCTCACACAGTCACAGCAGCAGTCACAGTCCCTCTCCCTAACACAGTCACAGTCACAGTCACAGTCCTTCTCCCTCACACAGTCACAGTCACAGTCACAGTCCCTCTCCCTCACACAGTCACAGTCCCTCTCCCTCACACAGTCACAGTCACAGTCCCTCTCCCTCACACAGTCACAATCACAGTCCCTCTCCCTCACACAGTCACAGTCCCTCTCCCTCACACAGTCACAGTCCCTCTATCTCACACAGTCACAGTCACAGTCCCTCTCCATCACACAGTCACAGTCACAGTCACAGTCCCTCTCCCTCACACAGTCACAGTCCCTCTCCCTCACACAGTCACAGTCACAATCACAGTCACAGTCACAGTCCCTCTCCCTCACACAGTCACAGTCACAGTCCCTCTCCCTCACACAGTCACAGTCACAGTCACAGTCCCTCTCCCTCACACAGTCACAGTCCCTCTCCCTCACACAGTCACAGTCCCTCTCCCTCACACAGTCACAGTCAAAGTCCCTCTCCCTCACACAGTCACAGTCACAGTCACAGTCCTTCTCCCTCACACAGTCACAGTCACAGTCCCTCTCCATCACACAGTCCCTCACAGTCACAGTCCCTCTCCCTCACACAGTCACAGTCACAGTCCCTCTCCCTCACACAGTCCCTCACAGTCACAGTCCCTCTCCCTCACACAGTCACAGTCACAGTCACAGTCCCTCTCCCTCACACAGTCACAGTCCCTCTCCCTCACACAGTCACAGTCACAGTCCCTCTCCCTCACACAGTCACAGTCCCTCTCCCTCACACAGTCACAGTCCCTCTCCCTCACACAGTCACAGTCCCTCGCCCTCACACAGTCATAGTCCCTCTCCCTCACACAGTCACAGTCCCTCTCCCTCACACAGTCACAGTCACAGTCCCTCTCCCTCACACAGTCACAGTCCCTCTCGCTCACACAGTCACAGTCACAGTCCTTCTCCCTCACACAGTCACAGCAGCAGTCACAGTCCCTCTCCCTAACACAGTCACAGTCACAGTCACAGTCCTTCTCCCTCACACAGTCACAGTCACAGTCACAGTCCCTCTCCCTCACACAGTCACAGTCCCTCTCCCTCACACAGTCACAGTCACAGTCCCTCTCCCTCACACAGTCACAATCACAGTCCCTCTCCCTCACACAGTCACAGTCCCTCTCCCTCACACAGTCACAGTCCCTCTATCTCACACAGTCACAGTCACAGTCCCTCTCCATCACACAGTCACAGTCACAGTCACAGTCCCTCTCCCTCACACAGTCACAGTCCCTCTCCCTCACACAGTCACAGTCACAATCACAGTCACAGTCACAGTCCCTCTCCCTCACACAGTCACAGTCACAGTCCCTCTCCCTCACACAGTCACAGTCACAGTCACAGTCCCTCTCCCTCACACAGTCACAGTCCCTCTCCCTCACACAGTCACAGTCCCTCTCCCTCACACAGTCACAGTCAAAGTCCCTCTCCCTCACACAGTCACAGTCACAGTCACAGTCCTTCTCCCTCACACAGTCACAGTCACAGTCCCTCTCCATCACACAGTCCCTCACAGTCACAGTCCCTCTCCCTCACACAGTCACAGTCACAGTCCCTCTCCCTCACACAGTCCCTCACAGTCACAGTCCCTCTCCCTCACACAGTCACAGTCACAGACCCTCTCCCTCACACAGACACAGTCACAGTCCCTCTCCCTCACACAGTCACAGTCACAGTCCCTCTCCCTCACACAGTCACAGTCCCTCTCCCTCACACAGTCACAGTTCCTCTCCCTCACACAGTCACAGTCACAGTCCCTCTCGCTCACACAGTCACAGTCACAGTCTCTCTCGCTCACACAGTCACAGTCACAATCCCTCTCCCTCACACAGTCACAGTCCCTCTCGCTCACACAGTCACAGTCACAGTCCCTCTCCCTCACACAGTCACAGTCCCTCTCCCTCACAGAGTCACAGTCCCTCTCCGTCACACAGTCATAGTCCTTCTCCCTCACACAGTCACAGTCACAGTCCCTCTACCTCACACAGTCACAGTCACAGTCCCTCTCCCTCACACAGACACAGTCACAGTCCCTCTCCCTCACACAGTCCCTCACAGTCACAGTCACAGTCCCTCTCCCTCACACAGTCCCTCACAGTCACAGTCACAGTCCCTCTCCCTCACACAGTCCCTCACAGTCACAGTCCCTCCCCCTCACACAGTCACAGTCACAGTCACAGTCCCTCTCCCTCACACAGTCACAGTCACAGTCACAGTCCCTCTCCCTCACACAGTCACAGTCACAGTCACAGTCCCTCTCCCTCACACAGTCACAGTCACAGTCCCTCTCCCTCACACAGTGACAGTCACAGTCACAGTCCCTCTCCCTCACACAGTGACAGTCACAGTCACAGTCACAGTCCCTCTCCCTCACGCAGTCACAGTCACAGTCACAGTCCCTCTCCCTCACACAGTCACAGTCCCTCTCCCTCACACAGTCACAGTCCCTCTCGCTCACACAGTCCCTCACAGTCACAGTGCCTCTCCCTCACACAGTCCCTCACAGTCACAGTCACAGTCCCTCTCCCTCATACAGTCCCTCACAGTCACAGTCCCTCTCCCTCACACAGTCCCTCACAGTCACAGTCCCTCTCCCTCACACAGTCCCTCACAGTCACATTCACAGTCCCTCTCCCTCACACAGTCACTCACAGTAACAGTCACAGACCCTCTCCCTCACACAGTCCCTCACAGTCACAGTCACAGTCCCTCTCCCTCACACAGACACAGTCACAGTCCCTCTCCCTCACACAGTCACAGTCCCTCTCCCTCACACAGTCCCTCACACAGTCACAGTCAAAGTCACAGTCCCTCTCCCTCACACAGTCACAGTCCCTCTCCCTCACACAGTCACAGTCCCTCTCCCTCACACAGTCACAGTCAAAGTCACAGTCCCTCTCCCTCACACAGACACAGTCACAGTCCCTCTCCCTCACACAGTCACAGTCCCTCTCCCTCACACAGTCCCTCACACAGTCACAGTCAAAGTCACAGTCCCTCTCCCTCACACAGACACAGTCACAGTCCCTCTCCCTCACACAGTCACAGTCACAGTCCCTCTCGCTCACACAGTCACAGTCACAGTCCCTCTCCCTCACACAGTCACAGTCCCTCTCCCTCACACAGTCACAGTCCCTCTCCCTCACACAGTCACAGTCACAGACCCTCTCCCTCACACAGACACAGTCACAGTCCCTCTCCCTCACACAGTCACAGTCCCTCTCCCTCACACAGTCACAGTCACAGTCCCTCTCCCTCACACAGTCACAGTCCCTCTCCCTCACACAGTCACAGTCCCTCTCCCTCACACAGTCACAGTCACAGTCCCTCTCGCTCACACAGTCACAGTCACAGTCCCTCTCCCTCACACAGTCACAGTCCCTCTCCCTCACACAGTCACAGTCCCTCTCCCTCACACAGTCAAAGTCCCTCTCCCTCACACAGTCACAGTCACAGTCCCTCTCCCTCACACAGTCCCTCACAGTCACAGTCCCTCTCCCTCACACAGTCACAGTCCCTCTCCCTCACACAGTCACAGTCCCTCTCCCTCACACAGTCACAGTCCCTCTCCCTCACACAGTCACAGTCCCTCTCCCTCACACAGTCAAAGTCCCTCTCCCTCACACAGTCACAGTCACAGTCCCTCTCCCTCACACAGTCACAGTCCCTCTCCCTCACACAGTCACAGTCCCTCCCCCTCACACAGTCAAAGTCCCTCTCCCTCACAGTCACAGTCACAGTCCCTCTCCCTCACACAGTCCCTCACAGTCACAGTCCCTCTCCCTCACACAGTCACAGTCACAGTCACAGTCCCTCTCCCTCACACAGTCACAGTCACAGTCCCTCTCCCTCACACAGTCCCTCACAGTCACAGTCACAGTCACAGTCCCTCTCCCTCATACAGTCCCTCATAGTCACAGTCACAGTCCCTCTCCCTCACACAGTCCCTCACAGTCACAGTCCCTCTCCCTCACACAGTCCCTCACAGTCACAGTCACAGTCCCTCTCCCTCACACAGTCACTCACAGTCACAGTCACAGACCCTCTCCCTCACACAGTCCCTCACAGTCACAGTCACATTCCCTCTCCCTCACACAGACACAGTCACAGTCCCTCTCCCTCGCACAGACACAGTCACAGTCCCTCTCCCTCACACAGTCACAGTCACAGTCCCTCTCCCTCACACAGTCACAGTCACAGACCCTCTCCCTCACACAGACACAGTCACAGTCCCTCTCCCTCACACAGTCACAGTCCCTCTCCCTCACACAGTCACAGTCCCTCTCCCTCACACAGTCACCGTCCCTCTCCCTCACACAGTCACAGCCACAGTCCCTCTCCCTCACACAGTCACAGTCCCTCTCCCTCACACAGTCACAGTCAATCTCCCTCACACAGTCACAGTCCCTCTCCCTCACACAGTCGCAGTCACAGTCCCTCTCCCTCACACAGTCACAGTCACAGTCACAGCCCCTCTCCCTCACACAGTCACAGTCCCTCTCCCTCACACAGTCACATTCACAGTCACAGTCCCTCTCCCTCACACAGTCACAGTCCCTCTCCCTCACACAGTCACAGTCACAGTCACAGTCCCTCGCCCTCACACAGTCACAGTCCCTCTCCCTCACACAGTCACAGTCCCTCTCCCTCACACAGTCACAGTACCTCTCCCTCACACAGTCACAGTCCCTCTCCCTCACACAGTCACAGTCCCTCTCCCTCTCACAGTCACAGTCACAGTCACAGTCCCTCACCCTCACCCTCACACAGTCACAGTCCCTCTCCCTCACACAGTCACAGTCCCTCTCCCTCACACAGTCACAGTCACAGTCCCTCTCCCTCACACAGTCACAGTCCCTCTCCGTCACACAGTCACAGTCCCTCTCCCTCGCACAGTCACAGTCGCAGTCCCTCTCCCTCACACAGTCACAGTCCCTCTCCCTCACAACCTCTCCCTCACACAGTCACAGTCCCTCTCCCTCACACAGTCACAGTCCCTCTCCCTCACACAGTCACAGTCCCTCGCCCTCACACAGTCACAGTCCCTCTCCCTCACACAAGCACAGTCACAGTCCCTCTCCGTCACACAGTCACAGTCCCTCTCTCTCACACAGTCCCTCTCCCTCACACAGTCACAGTCCCTCTCCCTCACACAGTCGCAGTCACAGTCCCTCTCCCTCACACAGTCACAGTCACAGTCACAGTCCCTCTCCCTCTCCCTCACACAGTCACAGTCCCTCTCCCTCACACAGTCACAGTCCCTCTCCCTCACACAGTCACAGTCACAACACAGTCCCTCTCCCTCACACAGTCACAGTCCCTCTCCCTCACACAGTCACAGTCACAGTCACAGTCCCCCTCCCTCACACAGTCACAGTCCCTCTCCCTCACACAGTCACAGTCACAGTCCCTCTCCCTCACACAGTCACAGTCCCTCTCCCTCACACAGTCACAGTCCCTCTCCCTCTCACAGTCACAGTCACAGTCACAGTCCCTCACCCTCACCCTCACACAGTCACAGTCCCTCTCCCTCACACAGTCACAGTCCCTCTCCCTCACACAGTCACAGTCCCTCTCCGTCACACAGTCACAGTCCCTCTCCCTCGCACAGTCACAGTCGCAGTCCCTCTCCCTCACACAGTCACAGTCCCTCTCCCTCACAACGTCACAGTCCCTCTCCCTCACACAGTCACAGTCCCTCTCCCTCACACAGTCACAGTCACAGTCACAGTCCCTCTCCCTCACACAAGCACAGTCACAGTCACAGTCACAGTCCCTCTCCCTCACACAGTCACAGTCCCTCTCCCTCACACAGTCACAGTCACAGTCACAGTCCCTCTCCCTCACACAGTCAGAGCCACAGTCACAGTCCCTCTCCCTCACACAGTCACAGTCACAGTCCCTCTCCCTCACACAGTCACAGTCACAGTCACAGTCCCTCTCCCTCACACAGTCACAGTCCCTCTCCCTCACACAGTCACAGTCACAGTCACAGTCCCTCTCCCTCACACAGTCACAGTCCCTCTCCCTCACACAGTCACAGTCCCTCTCCTTCACACAGTCACAGTCCCTCTCCCTCACACAGTCACAGTCCCTCTCCCTCACACAGTCACAGTCACAGTCCCTCTCCCTCACACAGTCACAGTCACAGTCACAGTCCCTCTCCCTCACACAGTCACAGTCCCTCTCCCTCACACAGTCACAGTCACAGTCCCTCTCCCTCACACAGTCACAGTCCCTCTCCCTCACACAGTCACAGTCCCTCTCCCTCACACAGTCACAGTCCCTCTCCCTCACACAGTCACAGTCCCTCTCCCTCACACAGTCACAGTCCCTCTCCCTCACACAGTCACAGTCCCTCGCCCTCACACAGTCATAGTCCCTCTCCCTCACACAGTCACAGTCCCTCTCCCTCACACAGTCACAGTCACAGTCACAGTCCCTCTCCCTCACACAGTCACAGTCACAGTCCCTCTCGCTCACACAGTCACAGCAGCAGTCACAGTCCCTCTCCCTCACACAGTCACAGTCACAGTCCTTCTCCCTCACACAGTCACAGTCACAGTCCCTCTCCCTCACACAGTCACAGTCCCTCTCCCTCACACAGTCACAGTCCCTCTCTCTCACAAAGTCCCTCTCCCTCACACAGGCACAGTTCCTCTCCCTCACACAGTCACAGTCACAGTCCCTCTCCCTCTCCCTCACACAGTCACAGTCCCTCTCCCTCACACAGTCACAGTCCCTCTCCCTCACACAGTCACAGTCACAGTCACAGTCACAGTCCCTCTCCCTCACACAGTCACAGTCCCTCTCCCTCACACAGTCACAGTCCCTCTCCCTCACACAGTCACAGTCACAGTCACAGTCCCTCTCCCTCACACAGTCGCAGTCACAGTCCCTCTCCCTCACACAGTCACAGTCACAGTCACAGTCACAGTCCCTCTCCCTCACACAGTCACAGTCACAGTCACAGTCGCCCTCCCTCACACAGACACAGTCCCTCTCCCTCACACAGTCACAGTCCCTATCCCTCACACAGTCACAGTCCCTCTCCCTCACACAGTCACAGTCACAGTCACAGTCCCTCTCCCTCACACAGTCACAGTCCCTCTCCCTCACACGGTCACAGTCACAGTTACAGTCCCTCTCCCTCACACAGTCACAGTCCCTCTCCCTCACACAGTCACAGTCCCTCTCCCTCACACAGTCACAGTCCCTCTCCCTCACACAGTCACAGTCCCTCTCCCTCACACAGTCACAGTCCCTCTCCCTGACACAGTCACAGTCCCTCTCCCTCACACAGTCACAGTCACAGTCAATCTCCCTCACACAGTCACAGTCACAGTCACAGTCCCTCTCCCTCACACAGTCGCAGTCACAGTCCCTCTCCCTCACACAGTCACGGTCCCTCTCCCTCACACAGTCACAGTCACAGTCACAGCCCCTCTCCCTCACACAGTCACAGTCCCTCTCCCTCACACAGTCACATTCACAGTCACAGTCCCTCTCCCTCACACAGTCACAGTCCCTCTCCCTCACACAGTCACAGTCACAGTCCCTCTCCCTCACACAGTCGCAGTCACAGTCCCTCTCCCTCACACAGTCACAGTCCAAGTCACAGTCACAGTCCCTCTCCCTCACACAGTCACAGTCACAGTCACAGTCCCCCTCCCTCACACAGTCACAGTCCCTCTCCCTCACACAGTCACAGTCCCTCTCCCTCACACAGTCACAGTCCCTCTCCCTCACACAGTCACAGTCCCTCTCCCTCACACAGTCACAGTCACAGTCCCTCTACCTCACACAGTCACAGTCACAGTCACAGTCACAGTCCCTCTCCCTCACACAGTCACAGTCCCTCTCCCTCACACGGTCACAGTCACAGTTACAGTCCCTCTCCCTCACACAGTCACAGTCCCTCTCCCTCACACAGTCACAGTCCCTCTCCCTCACACAGTCACAGTCCCTCTCCCTCACACAGTCACAGTCCCTCTCCCTCACACAGTCACAGTCCCTCTCCCTCACACAGTCACAGTCACAGTCAATCTCCCTCACACAGTCACAGTCACAGTCACAGTCACAGTCAATCTCCCTCACACAGTCGCAGTCACAGTCCCTCTCCCTCACACAGTCACAGTCCCTCTCCCTCACACAGTCACGGTCCCTCTCCCTCACACAGTCACAGTCACAGTCACAGCCCCTCTCCCTCACACAGTCACAATCCCTCTCCCTCACACAGTCACATTCACAGTCACAGTCCCTCTCCCTCACACAGTCACAGTCACAGTCACAGTCCCTCGCCCTCACACAGTCACAGTCCCTCTCCCTCACACAGTCACAGTCCCTCTCCCTCACACAGTCACAGTCACAGTCACAGTCCCTCTCCCTCACAGAGTCACAGTCCCTCTCCCTCACACAGTCACAGTCCCTCTCCCTCACACAGTCACAGTCACAGTCACAGTCCCTCTCCCTCACACAGTCACAGTCACAGTCACAGTCCCTCTCCCTCACACAGTCACAGTCACAGTCCCTCTCCCTCACAGAGTCACAGTCCCTCTCCCTCACAAAGTCACAGTCCCTCTCCGTCACACAGTCACAGTCCCTCTCCCTCACACAGTCACAGTCACAGTCCCTCGCCCTCACACAGTCACAGTCCCTCTCCCTCACACAAGCACAGTCACAGTCACAGTCCCTCTCCGTCACACAGTCACAGTCCCTCTCCCTCACACAGTCACAGTCCCTCTCCCTCACACGGTCACAGTCACAGTTACAGTCCCTCTCCCTCACACAGTCACAGTCCCTCTCCCTCACACAGTCACAGTCCCTCTCCCTCACACAGTCACAGTCCCTCTCCCTCACACAGTCACAGTCCCTCTCCCTCACACAGTCACAGCCACAGTCCCTCTCCCTCACACAGTCACAGTCCCTCTCCCTCACACAGTCACAGTCACAGTCAATCTCCCTCACACAGTCACAGTCACAGTCACAGTCCCTCTCCCTCACACAGTCGCAGTCACAGTAACTCTCCCTCACACAGTCACAGTCCCTCTCCCTCACACAGTCACGGTCCCTCTCCCTCACACAGTCACAGTCACAGTCACAGCCCCTCTCCCTCACACAGTCACAGTCCCTCTCCCTCACACAGTCAAAGTCACAGTCACAGCCCCTCTCCCTCACACAGTCACAGTCCCTCTCCCTCACACAGTCACAGTCACAGTCCCTCTCCCTCACAGAGTCACAGTCCCTCTCCCTCACACAGTCACAGTCCCTCTCCCTCACACAGTCACAGTACCTCTCCCTCACACAGTCACAGTCCCTCTCCGTCACACAGTCACAGTCCCTCTCCCTCACACAGTCACAGTCACAGTCCCTCGCCCTCACACAGTCACAGTCCCTCTCCCTCACACAGTCACAGTCACAGTCACAGTCCCTCTCCCTCACACAGTCACAGTCCCCCTCCCTCACACAGTCACAGTCCCTCTCCCTCACACAGTCACAGTCCCTCTCTCTCACACAGTCCCTCTCCCTCACACAGTCACAATTCCTCTCCCTCACACAGTCGCAGTCACAGTCCCTCTCCCTCACACAGTCACAGTCACAGTCACTGTCACAGTCCCTCTCCCTCTCCCTCACACAGTCACAGTCCCTCTCCCTCACACAGTCACAGTCCCTCTCCCTCACACGGTCACAGTCACAGTCACAGTCACAGTCCCTCTCCCTCACACAGTCACAGTCCCTCTCCCTCACACAGTCACAGTCCCTCTCCCTCACACAGTCACAGTCACAGTCCCTCTCCCTCACACAGTCACAGTCACAGTCACAGTCACAGTCCCTCTCCCTCACACAGTCACAGTCACAGTCACAGTCCCCCTCCCTCACACAGTCACAGTCCCTCTCCCTCACACAGTCGCAGTCCCTCTCCCTCACACAGTCACAGTCCCTCTCCCTCACAACGTCACAGTCCCTCTCCCTCACACAGTCACAGTCCCTCTCCCTCACACAGTCACAGTCACAGTCACAGTCCCTCTCCCTCACACAAGCACAGTCACAGTCACAGTCACAGTCCCTCTCCCTCACACAGTCACAGTCCCTCTCCCTCACACAGTCACAGTCACAGTCACAGTCCCTCTCCCTCACACAGTCAGAGCCACAGTCACAGTCCCTCTCCCTCACACAGTCACAGTCACAGTCCCTCTCCCTCACACAGTCACAGTCACAGTCACAGTCCCTCTCCCTCACACAGTCACAGTCCCTCTCCCTCACACAGTCACAGTCACAGTCACAGTCCCTCTCCCTCACACAGTCACAGTCCCTCTCCCTCACACAGTCACAGTCCCTCTCCTTCACACAGTCACAGTCCCTCTCCCTCACACAGTCACAGTCCCTCTCCCTCACACAGTCACAGTCACAGTCACAGTCCCTCTCCCTCACACAGTCACAGTCCCTCTCCCTCACACAGTCACAGTCACAGTGCCTCTCCCTCACACAGTCACAGTCCCTCTCCCTCACACAGTCACAGTCCCTCTCCCTCACACAGTCACAGTCCCTCTCCCTCACACAGTCACAGTCCCTCTCCCTCACACAGTCACAGTCCCTCTCCCTCACACAGTCACAGTCCCTCGCCCTCACACAGTCATAGTCCCTCTCCCTCACACAGTCACAGTCCCTCTCCCTCACACAGTCACAGTCACAGTCACAGTCCCTCTCCCTCACACAGTCACAGTCACAGTCCCTCTCGCTCACACAGTCACAGCAGCAGTCACAGTCCCTCTCCCTCACACAGTCACAGTCACAGTCCTTCTCCCTCACACAGTCACAGTCACAGTCCCTCTCCCTCACACAGTCACAGTCCCTCTCCCTCACACAGTCACAGTCCCTCTCTCTCACAAAGTCCCTCTCCCTCACACAGGCACAGTTCCTCTCCCTCACACAGTCACAGTCACAGTCCCTCTCCCTCTCCCTCACACAGTCACAGTCCCTCTCCCTCACACAGTCACAGTCCCTCTCCCTCACACAGTCACAGTCACAGTCACAGTCACAGTCCCTCTCCCTCACACAGTCACAGTCCCTCTCCCTCACACAGTCACAGTCCCTCTCCCTCACACAGTCACAGTCACAGTCACAGTCCCTCTCCCTCACACAGTCGCAGTCACAGTCCCTCTCCCTCACACAGTCACAGTCACAGTCACAGTCACAGTCCCTCTCCCTCACACAGTCACAGTCACAGTCACAGTCCCCCTCCCTCACACAGACACAGTCCCTCTCCCTCACACAGTCACAGTCCCTATCCCTCACACAGTCACAGTCCCTCTCCCTCACACAGTCACAGTCACAGTCACAGTCCCTCTCCCTCACACAGTCACAGTCCCTCTCCCTCACACGGTCACAGTCACAGTTACAGTCCCTCTCCCTCACACAGTCACAGTCCCTCTCCCTCACACAGTCACAGTCCCTCTCCCTCACACAGTCACAGTCCCTCTCCCTCACACAGTCACAGTCCCTCTCCCTCACACAGTCACAGTCCCTCTCCCTGACACAGTCACAGTCCCTCTCCCTCACACAGTCACAGTCACAGTCAATCTCCCTCACACAGTCACAGTCACAGTCACAGTCCCTCTCCCTCACACAGTCGCAGTCACAGTCCCTCTCCCTCACACAGTCACGGTCCCTCTCCCTCACACAGTCACAGTCACAGTCACAGCCCCTCTCCCTCACACAGTCACAGTCCCTCTCCCTCACACAGTCACATTCACAGTCACAGTCCCTCTCCCTCACACAGTCACAGTCCCTCTCCCTCACACAGTCACAGTCACAGTCCCTCTCCCTCACACAGTCGCAGTCACAGTCCCTCTCCCTCACACAGTCACAGTCCAAGTCACAGTCACAGTCCCTCTCCCTCACACAGTCACAGTCACAGTCACAGTCCCCCTCCCTCACACAGTCACAGTCCCTCTCCCTCACACAGTCACAGTCCCTCTCCCTCACACAGTCACAGTCCCTCTCCCTCACACAGTCACAGTCCCTCTCCCTCACACAGTCACAGTCACAGTCCCTCTACCTCACACAGTCACAGTCACAGTCACAGTCACAGTCCCTCTCCCTCACACAGTCACAGTCCCTCTCCCTCACACGGTCACAGTCACAGTTACAGTCCCTCTCCCTCACACAGTCACAGTCCCTCTCCCTCACACAGTCACAGTCCCTCTCCCTCACACAGTCACAGTCCCTCTCCCTCACACAGTCACAGTCCCTCTCCCTCACACAGTCACAGTCCCTCTCCCTCACACAGTCACAGTCCCTCTCCCTCACACAGTCACAGTCACAGTCAATCTCCCTCACACAGTCACAGTCACAGTCACAGTCACAGTCAATCTCCCTCACACAGTCGCAGTCACAGTCCCTCTCCCTCACACAGTCACAGTCCCTCTCCCTCACACAGTCACGGTCCCTCTCCCTCACACAGTCACAGTCACAGTCACAGCCCCTCTCCCTCACACAGTCACAATCCCTCTCCCTCACACAGTCACATTCACAGTCACAGTCCCTCTCCCTCACACAGTCACAGTCACAGTCACAGTCCCTCGCCCTCACACAGTCACAGTCCCTCTCCCTCACACAGTCACAGTCCCTCTCCCTCACACAGTCACAGTCACAGTCACAGTCCCTCTCCCTCACAGAGTCACAGTCCCTCTCCCTCACACAGTCACAGTCCCTCTCCCTCACACAGTCACAGTCACAGTCACAGTCCCTCTCCCTCACACAGTCACAGTCACAGTCACAGTCCCTCTCCCTCACACAGTCACAGTCACAGGCCCTCTCCCTCACAGAGTCACAGTCCCTCTCCCTCACAAAGTCACAGTCCCTCTCCGTCACACAGTCACAGTCCCTCTCCCTCACACAGTCACAGTCACAGTCCCTCGCCCTCACACAGTCACAGTCCCTCTCCCTCACACAAGCACAGTCACAGTCACAGTCCCTCTCCGTCACACAGTCACAGTCCCTCTCCCTCACACAGTCACAGTCCCTCTCCCTCACACGGTCACAGTCACAGTTACAGTCCCTCTCCCTCACACAGTCACAGTCCCTCTCCCTCACACAGTCACAGTCCCTCTCCCTCACACAGTCACAGTCCCTCTCCCTCACACAGTCACAGTCCCTCTCCCTCACACAGTCACAGCCACAGTCCCTCTCCCTCACACAGTCACAGTCCCTCTCCCTCACACAGTCACAGTCACAGTCAATCTCCCTCACACAGTCACAGTCACAGTCACAGTCCCTCTCCCTCACACAGTCGCAGTCACAGTAACTCTCCCTCACACAGTCACAGTCCCTCTCCCTCACACAGTCACGGTCCCTCTCCCTCACACAGTCACAGTCACAGTCACAGCCCCTCTCCCTCACACAGTCACAGTCCCTCTCCCTCACACAGTCAAAGTCACAGTCACAGCCCCTCTCCCTCACACAGTCACAGTCCCTCTCCCTCACACAGTCACAGTCACAGTCCCTCTCCCTCACAGAGTCACAGTCCCTCTCCCTCACACAGTCACAGTCCCTCTCCCTCACACAGTCACAGTACCTCTCCCTCACACAGTCACAGTCCCTCTCCGTCACACAGTCACAGTCCCTCTCCCTCACACAGTCACAGTCACAGTCCCTCGCCCTCACACAGTCACAGTCCCTCTCCCTCACACAGTCACAGTCACAGTCACAGTCCCTCTCCCTCACACAGTCACAGTCCCCCTCCCTCACACAGTCACAGTCCCTCTCCCTCACACAGTCACAGTCCCTCTCTCTCACACAGTCCCTCTCCCTCACACAGTCACAATTCCTCTCCCTCACACAGTCGCAGTCACAGTCCCTCTCCCTCACACAGTCACAGTCACAGTCACTGTCACAGTCCCTCTCCCTCTCCCTCACACAGTCACAGTCGCTCTCCCTCACACAGTCACAGTCCCTCTCCCTCACACGGTCACAGTCACAGTCACAGTCACAGTCCCTCTCCCTCACACAGTCACAGTCCCTCTCCCTCACACAGTCACAGTCCCTCTCCCTCACACAGTCACAGTCACAGTCCCTCTCCCTCACACAGTCACAGTCACAGTCACAGTCACAGTCCCTCTCCCTCACACAGTCACAGTCACAGTCACAGTCCCCCTCCCTCACACAGTCACAGTCCCTCTCCCTCACACAGTCACAGTCCCTCTCCCTCACACAGTCACAGTCCCTCTCCCTCACACAGTCACAGTCACAGTCACAGTCCCTCACCCTCACACAGTCACAGTCCCTCTCCCTCACACAGTCACAGTCACAGTCACAGTCCCTCACCCTCACACAGTCACAGTCCCTCTCCCTCACACAGTCAGAGTCCCTCTCCCTCACACAGTCACAGTCACAGTCACAGTCCCTCACCCTCACACAGTCACAGTCCCTCTCCCTCACACAGTCACAGTCACAGTCACAGTCCCTCACCCTCACACAGTCACAGTCCCTCTCCGTCACACAGTCACAGTCCCTCTCCCTCACACAGTCACAGTCCCTCTCCCTCGCACAGTCACAGTCACAGTCGCAGTCCCTCTCCCTCACACAGTCACAGTCCCTCTCCCTCACAACGTCACAGTCCCTCTCCCTCACACAGTCACAGTCCCTCTCCCTCACACAAGCACAGTCACAGTCACAGTCACAGTCCCTCTCCCTCACACAGTCACAGTCCCTCTCCCTCACACAGTCACAGTCACAGTCACAGTCCCTCTCCCTCACACAGTCACAGCCACAGTCACAGTCCCTCTCCCTCACACAGTCACAGTCACAGTCCGTCTCCCTCACACAGTCACAGTCACAGTCACAGTCCTTCTCCCTCACACAGTCACAGTCACAGTCCCTCTCCCTCACACAGTCACGGTCCCTCTCCCTCACACAGTCACAGTCACAGTCACAGCCCCTCTCCCTCACACAGTCACAGTCCCTCTCCCTCACACAGTCACATTCACAGTCACAGTCCCTCTCCCTCACACAGTCACAGTCCCTCTCCCTCACACAGTCACAGTCACAGTCACAGTCCCTCTCCCTCACACAGTCGCAGTCACAGTCCCTCTCCCTCACACAGTCACAGTCCAAGTCACAGTCACAGTCCCTCTCCCTCACACAGTCACAGTCACAGTCACAGTCCCCCTCCCTCACACAGTCAAAGTCCCTCTCCCTCACACAGTCACAGTCCCTCTCCCTCACACAGTCACAGTCCCTCTCCCTCACACAGTCACAGTCACAGTCCCTCTACCTCACACAGTCACAGTCACAGTCACAGTCACAGTCCCTCTCCCTCACACAGTCACAGTCCCTCTCCCTCACACGGTCACAGTCACAGTCACAGTCACAGTCCCTCTCCCTCACACAGTCACAGTCCCTCTCCCTCACACAGTCACAGTCCCTCTCCCTCACACAGTCACAGTCCCTCTCCCTCACACAGTCACAGTCACAGTCACAGTCCCTCTCCCTCACACAGTCACAGTCCCTCTCCCTCACACAGTCACAGTCCCTCTCCCTCACACAGTCACAGTCCCTCTCCCTCACACAGTCACAGTCACAGTCAATCTCCCTCACACAGTCACAGTCACAGTCACAGTCACAGTCACAGTCAATCTCCCTCACACAGTCGCAGTCACAGTCCCTCTCCCTCACACAGTCACAGTCCCTCTCCCTCACACAGTCACGGTCCCTCTCCCTCACACAGTCACAGTCACAGTCACAGCCCCTCTCCCTCACACAGTCACAGTCCCTCTCCCTCACACAGTCACATTCACAGTCACAGTCCCTCTCCCTCACACAGTCACAGTCCCTCTCCCTCACACAGTCACAGTCACAGTCACAGTCCCTCGCCCTCACACAGTCACAGTCCCTCTCCCTCACACAGTCACAGTCCCTCTCCCTCACACAGTCACAGTCACAGTCACAGTCCCTCTCCCTCACAGAGTCACAGTCCCTCTCCCTCACACAGTCACAGTCCCTCTCCCTCACACAGTCACAGTCACAGTCACAGTCCCTCTCCCTCACACAGTCACAGTCACAGTCACAGTCCCTCTCCCTCACACAGTCACAGTCACAGTCCCTCTCCCTCACAGAGTCACAGTCCCTCTCCCTCACAAAGTCACAGTCCCTCTCCGTCACACAGTCACAGTCCCTCTCCCTCACACAGTCACAGTCACAGTCCCTCGCCCTCACACAGTCACAGTCCCTCTCCCTCACACAAGCACAGTCACAGTCACAGTCCCTCTCCCTCACACAGTCACAGTCCCTCTCCCTCACACAGTCACAGTCACAGTCACAGTCCCTCTCCCTCACACAGTCACAGCCACAGTCACAGTCCCTCTCCCTCACACAGTCACAGTCACAGTCCGTCTCCCTCACACAGTCACAGTCACAGTCCCTCTCCCTCACACAGTCACAGTCCCTCTCCCTCACACAGTCACAGTCACAGTCACAGTCCCTCTCCCTCACACAGTCACAGTCACAGTCCCTCTCCCTCACACAGTCACAGTCACAGTCCTTCTCCCTCACACAGCCACAGTCACAGTCCCTCTCCCTCACACAGTCACAGTCACAGTCCTTCTCCCTCACACAGTCACAGTCACAGTCCCTCTCCCTCACACAGTCACAGTCCCTCTCCCTCACACAGTCACAGTCACAGTCACAGTCCCTCTCCCTCACACAGTCACAGTCACAGTCCCTCTCCCTCACACAGTCACAGTCCCTCTCCTTCACACAGTCACAGTCCCTCTCCCTCACACAGTCACAGTCCCTCTCCCTCACACAGTCACAGTCACCGTCACAGTCCCTCTCCCTCACACAGTCACAGTCACAGTCACAGTCCCTCTCCCTCACACAGTCACAGTCACAGTCACAGTCCCTCTCCCTCACACAGTCACAGTCCCTCTCCTTCACACAGTCACAGTCCCTCTCCCTCACACAGTCACAGTCACCGTCACAGTCCCTCTCCCTCACACAGTCACAGTCACAGTCCCTCTCCCTCACACAGTCACAGTCCCTCTCCCTCACACAGTCACAGTCACAGTCCCTCTCCCTCACACAGTCACAGTCCCTCTCCCTCACACAGTCACAGTCCCTCTCCCTCACACAGTCACAGTCCCTCGCCCTCACACAGTCATAGTCCCTCTCCCTCACACAGTCACAGTCCCTCTCCCTCACACAGTCACAGTCACAGTCACAGTCCCTCTCCCTCACACAGTCACAGTCCCTCTCGCTCACACAGTCACAGTCACAGTCCCTCTCCCTCACACAGTCACAGCAGCAGTCACAGTCCCTCTCCCTCACACAGTCACAGTCACAGTCACAGTCCTTCTCCCTCACACAGTCACAGTCACAGTCACAGTCCCTCTCCCTCACACAGTCACAGTCCCTCTCCCTCACACAGTCACAGTCACAGTCCCTCTCCCTCACACAGTCACAGTCACAGTCCCTCTCCCTCACACAGTCACAGTCCCTCTCCCTCACACAGTCACAGTCCCTCTATCTCACACAGTCACAGTCACAGTCCCTCTCCATCACACAGTCACAGTCACAGTCACAGTCCCTCTCCCTCACACAGTCACAGTCCCTCTCCCTCACACAGTCACAGTCACAATCACAGTCACAGTCACAGTCCCTCTCACTCACACAGTCACAGTCACAGTCACAGTCCCTCTCCCTCACACAGTCACAGTCACAGTCACAGTCCCTCTCCCTCACACAGTCACAGTCCCTCTCCCTCACACAGTCACAGTCCCTCTCCCTCACACAGTCACAGTCAAAGTCCCTCTCCCTCACACAGTCACAGTCACAGTCACAGTCCTTCTCCCTCACACAGTCACAGTCACAGTCCCTCTCCATCACACAGTCCCTCACAGTCACAGTCCCTCTCCCTCACACAGTCACAGTCACAGTCCATCTCCCTCACACAGTCCCTCACAGTCACAGTCACAGTCCCTCTCCCTCACACAGTCCCTCACAGTCACAGTCCCTCTCCCTCACACAGTCACAGTCACAGACCCTCTCCCTCACACAGTCACAGTCACAGTCCCTCTCGCTCACACAGTCACAGTCACAGTCCCTCTCGCTCACACAGTCACAGTCACAATCCCTCTCCCTCACACAGTCACAGTCCCTCTCGCTCACACAGTCACAGTCCCTCTCCCTCACACAGTCACAGTCCCTCTCCCTCACAGAGTCACAGTCCCTCTCCGTCACACAGTCATAGTCCTTCTCCCTCACACAGTCACAGTCACAGTCCCTCTACCTCACACAGTCACAGTCACAGTCACAGTCACAGTCCCTCTCCCTCACACAGACACAGTCACAGTCCCTCTCCCTCACACAGTCCCTCACAGTCACAGTCACAGTCCCTCTCCCTCACACAGTCCCTCACAGGTACAGTCACAGTCCCTCTCCCTCACACAGTCCCTCACAGTCACAGTCCCTCCCCCTCACACAGTCACAGTCACAGTCACAGTCCCTCTCCCTCACACAGTCACAGTCACAGTCACAGTCCCTCTCCCTCACACAGTCACAGTCACAGTCCCTCTCCCTCACACAGTCACAGTCACAGTCCCTCTCCCTCACACAGTGACAGTCACAGTCACAGTCCCTCTCCCTCACACAGTCACAGTCACAGTCACAGTCCCTCTCCCTCACACAGTCACAGTCCCTCTCCCTCACACAGTCACAGTCCCTCTCGCTCACACAGTCCCTCACAGTCACAGTCACAGTCCCTCTCCCTCACACAGTCCCTCACAGTCACAGTGCCTCTCCCTCACACAGTCCCTCACAGTCACAGTCACAGTCCCTCTCCCTCATACAGTCCCTCACAGTCACAGTCCCTCTCCCTCACACAGTCCCTCACAGTCACAGTCCCTCTCCCTCACACAGTCACTCACAGTAACAGTCACAGACCCTCTCCCTCACACAGTCCCTCACAGTCACAGTCACAGTCCCTCTCCCTCACACAGACACAGTCACAGTCCCTCTCCCTCACACAGTCCCTCACAGTCACAGTCCCTCTCCCTCACACAGTCACAGTCACAGACCCTCTCCCTCACACAGACACAGTCACAGTCCCTCTCCCTCACACAGTCACAGTCACAGTCCCTCTCCCTCACACAGTCACAGTCCCTCTCCCTCACACAGTCACAGTCCCTCTCCCTCACACAGTCACAGTTACAGTCCCTCTCGCTCACACAGTCACAGTCACAGTCCCTCTCCCTCACACAGTCACAGTCCCTCTCCCTCACACAGTCACAGTCCCTCTCCCTCACACAGTCAAAGTCCCTCTCCCTCACACAGTCACAGTCACAGTCCCTCTCCCTCACACAGTCACAGTCCCTCTCCCTCACACAGTCACAGTCCCTCTCCCTCACACAGTCACAGTCCCTCTCCCTCACACAGTCACAGTCCCTCTCCCTCACACAGTCACAGTCCCTCTCCCTCACACAGTCAAAGTCCCTCTCCCTCACACAGTCACAGTCACAGTCCCTCTCCCTCACACAGACACAGTCCCTCTCCCTCACACAGTCACAGTCCCTCTCCCTCACACAGTCAAAGTCCCTCTCCCTCACAGTCACAGTCACAGTCCCTCTCCCTCACACAGTCACAGTCCCTCTCCCTCACACAATAAGAGTCACAGTCACAGTCCCTCTCCCTCACACAGTGACAGTCACAGTCACAGTCCCTCTCCCTCTCACAGTCACAGTCACAGTCACAGTCCCTCTCCCTCACACAGTAAGAGTCACAGTCACAGTCCGTCTCCCTCACACAGTCACAGTCACTGTCCCTCACACAGTGACAGTCACAGTTACAGTCCCTCTCCCTCACACAGTAAGAGTCACAGTCACAGTCCGTCTCCCTCACACAGTCACAGTCACAGTCACTCTCCCTCACAAAGTCACAGTCACAGTCCCTCTCCCTCACTCAGTCACAGTTCCTCTCCCTCACACAGTCACAGTCCCTCTCCCTCAAACAGTCACTGTCCCTCTCCCTCACACAGTCACAGTTAATCTCCCTCACACAGTCACAGTCCCTCTCCCTCACACAGTCACAGTCCCTCTCCCTCACACAGTCACAGTCCCTCTCCCTCACACAGTCATAGTCACAGTCACAGTCACAGTCCCTCTTCCTCACATAGTAACAGTCCCTCTCCCTCACACAGTCACAGTCCCTCTCCCTCACACAGTCACAGTCCCTCTCCCTCACACAGTCACATTCCCTCTCCCTCACACAGTCACAGTCCCTCTCCCTCACACAGTCACAGTCCCTCTCCCTTACACAGTCACAGTCACAGTCCCTCTCCCTCTCCCTCACACAGTCAGAGTCACAGTCACAATCCCTCTCCCTCACACAGTCACAGTCCCTCTCCCTCACACAGTCACAGTCCCTCTCCCTCACACCGTCACAGTCCATCTCCCTCACACAGTCACAGTCCCTCTCCCTCACACAGTCACAGTCCCTCTCCCTCACACAGTCACATTCCCTCTCCCTCACACAGTCACAGTCACAATCACAGTCACAGTCCCTCTCCCTCACACAGTCACAGTCACAGTCACTGTCCCTCTCTCTCACACAGTCACAGTCACAGTCACCATCACAGTCCCTCTCCCTCACACAGTCACAGTCCCTCTCCCTCACACAGTCACAGTCACAATCACAGTCACAGTCCCTCTCCCTCACACAGTCACAGTCACAGTCCCTTTCCCTCACACAGTCACAGTCCCTCTCCCTCACACAGTCACAGTCTCTCTCCCTCACACAGTCACAGTCCCTCTCCCTCACACAGTCACAGTCACAGTCACAGCCCCTCTCCCTCACACTGTCACAGTCACAGTCCCTCTCCCTCACACAGTCACAGTCACAGTCACAGTCCCTCTCCCTAACACAGTCACAGTCACAGTCCCTCTCCCTCACACAGTCACAGTCCCTCTCCCTCACACAGTAAGAGTCACAGTCACAGTCCCTCTCCCTCACACAGTTACAGTCACAGTCACAGTGACAGTCCCTCTCCCTCACACAGTCACAGTCACAGTCACAGTCTCTCTCCCTCACACAGTCAGTCACAGTCCCTCTCCCTCATACAGTCACAGTCAAAGTCCCTCTCACTCACACAGTCACAGTCCCTCTCCCTCACACAGTCACAGTCCCTCTCCCTCACACAGTCACAGTCCCTCTCCCTCACACAGTCACAGTCACAGTCACAGTCCCTCTCCCTCACACAGTCACAGTCCCTCGCCCTCACACAGTCACAGTCCCTCTCCCTCACACAGTCACAGTCACAGTCACAGTCCCTCTCCCTCACACAGTCACAGTCACAGTCCCTCTCCCTCACACAGTCACAGTCACAGTCCCTCTCCCTCACACAGTCACAGTCACAGTCTCTCTCCCTCACACAGTCACAGTCCGTCTCCCTCACACAGTCACAGTCACAATCACAGTCACAGTCCCTCTCCCTCACACAGTCACAGTCTCTCTCCCTCACACAGTCACAGTCCCTTTCCCTCACACAGTCACAGTCCCTCTCCCTCACACAGTCACAGTCTCTCTCCCTCACACAGTCACAGTCCCGCTCCCTCACACAGTCACAGTCACAATCACAGTCACAGTCCCTCTCCCTCACACAGTCAAAGTCACAGTCCCTCTCCCTCACACAGTCACAGTCCCTCTCCCTCACACAGTCACAATCCCTCTCCCTCACTCAGTCACAGTCCCTCTCCCTCACACAGTCACAGTCCCTCTCCCTCACACAGTCACAGTCCCTCTCCCTCACACAGTCACAGTCCCTCTCCCTCACACAGTAAGAGTCACAGTCACAGTCCCTCTCCCTCACACAGACACAGTCCCTCTCGCTCACACAGTCACAGTCACAGTCCCTCTCCCTCACACAGTCACAGTCACAGTCACAGTCCCTCTCCCTCACACAGTCACAGTCTGGGACGTAATTTTGGGGGGGGACGGGTGGGACATGTCCCCCCCACTTTTTCAAAAGGCAGTTTTGGTCCCCTGCTCTTTTTTCCGTCCAAAAACAATGTTACGCTCCATTAAATGGATTTGGTTGAGCACTAGGACCGAAACGGAAACCGGTTTCCTATTAGACCCGCCCAAAAGCTAATCTATTGGCTCTGCTGATACTTGCTAACGTATTATTGGCTGTTGCTGCTGTCACTCAAGTTGTAAACAGTCAGAACGTGCTCACGTTGTTTTGCTAGTTTGGAGCCGCTAGGGAACACCGGTACTGAGTCACATCGTCAACTAGACGCTGTGTAATATCAGAGCTCAGCTCAGCTTCCATTACATAACATTTGAATAAGAGGGACTGTGACTGTGTCTGTGTGAGGGAGAGGGACTGTGACTGTGTGAGGGAGAGGGACTGTGACTGTGACTGTGTGAGGGAGAGGGACTGTGACTGTGACTCTGTGAGGGAGAGGGACTGTGACTGTGACTGTGACTGTGTGAGCGAGAGGGACTGTGTCTGTGTGAGGGAGAGGGACTGTGACTGTGTGAGGGAGAGGGACTGTGACTGTGACTGTGTGAGGGAGAGGGACTGTGACTGTTACTGTAAATGTGTGAGTGAGAGGGACTGTGTCTGTGACTGTGTGAGGGAGAGGGACTGTGACTGTGACTGTGTGAGGGAGAGGGACTGTGACTGTGTGAGGGAGAGGGACTGTGTCTGTGTGAGGGAGAGGGACTGTGACTGTGTGAGGGAGAGGGACTGTGACTGTGTGAGGGAGAGGGACTGTGACTGTGACTGTGTGAGGGAGAGGGACTGTGACTGTGACTGTGTGAGGGAGAGGGACTGTGACTGTGACTGTGTGAGGGAGAGGGACTGTGACTGTGACTGTGTGAGGGAGAGGGACTGTGACTGTGACTGTGTGAGGGAGAGGGACTTTGACTGTGTGAGGGAGAGGGACTGTGACTGTGTGAGGGAGAGAGACTGTGACTGTGACCAGGGACGAAATTTTGATTTCAGAAGTGGGGGGGACACAGCAGGCTTGTGCGGATTTGGGGTGGGGGGTGTTATGTAAAGACCCCTTGACACGTCACTTGCCCATCTCAATAATTTTTCCATCCTCTATATTTATATATATATATATATATATATATATATATATATATATATATATATATATATATATATATATATATATATATATATATATATATATATATACATACATATCAAAGTTAAAAAATGTACAACTCTATTATTATTTTTATTTATTATCATTATTGAAGTGCAGTTTTGGCTGTTGACAATGGATAGGCCATTGTATTTATTGTTTTGGGTCTTTTTTATTGTTTTTGGTGCAACATTTTCTAACAGGGAGTGAGATTCCTTTTTTATTCAATTTTTGTTTGTTATTTTTATTCATTTAGAAGTTCTGGTTCTGGACATTTCAATGTTAAATGAAGGTTTATTTGTTGCATTTTAAAGGGTGTACTTGCATTATTATGATATATTAACATTATATTAGTGGTTATTTTGGTCTAGATAATGTTGACAATATCATTTATCATCAACAATTTGTTGGACAAAATATCGTCCAGCAAAATGTGTTACTTTCCCAGGCCTAGTCAAAAGTATAAAAATTATTTACACATAAACGGTCCCTCCTGAGATCTGGCCGTTTGTTCATTTGCTGTGTTAGAGGACATGCTGAACTAATTTTTTACACATGATCATCACCCTAACATTTGAGTGTATAAAAACATATTAAATATGTTTTTTCCCTTAAAAGTGTTTAAACAGTTGTTGCATTTCAACACACAAAAAATAAATGGAAAAAATAAGATAAATCTAATGAAAAGTGTACATCTTTGACATTAAGCTTAAAAAAATCTGTTGACAATGATGATACTGTTCATTTTTCAGAGCTTTTTAATGTGAAAATATACATTGCAATAGATAAGTTTACAATAAAGTTAAATGATAAAAGTTTTGAAGTTACACTTCTACTACTACTAGTTAATAATAATTATGATGATAATAGTAATAATAATGAAAAAATAATTATAATAATACGAACAAATTGTGTCTGAGGAGTCAGTTATGTGGAGGAGATGAGTTTGTAAAAGTTAGTTTTGAGTATGTGTGTGAAGGAGGAGGTGAGTCTGAGCTTAATGCAGGTCTGTCACATGTTCCAACTTACGTTTTGACTTTGAAAGAAGTCTCTTATATCCACTTTTCGTTTTCTTGACATGCTGCCTCCTGGCTGTGCCTAACTACCAAAGACTCACAAATGAACACTTATTCAAATGTTATGTAATGGAAGCTGAGCTGAGCTCTGATATTACACAGCGTCTAGTTGACGATGTGACTCAGTACCGGTGTTCCCTAGCGGCTCCAAACTAGCAAAACAACGTGAGCACGTTCTGACTGTTTACAACTTGAGTGACAGCAGCAACAGCCAATAATAAGTTAGCAAGTATCAGCAGAGCCAATAGATTAGCTTTTGGGCGGGTCTAATAGGAAACCGGTTTCCGTTTCGGTCCTAGTGCTCAACCAAATCCATTTAATGGAGCGTAACATTGTTTTTGGACGGAAAAAAGAGCAGGGGACCAAAACTGCCTTTTGAAAAAGTGGGGGGGACATGTCCCACCCGTCCCCCCCCCCAAAATTACGTCCCAGACTGTGACTGTGTGAGGGAGAGGGACTGTGACTGTGACTGTGACTGTGTGAGGGAGAGGGACTGTGACTGTGACTGTGTGAGCGAGAGGGACTTTGACTGTGACTGTGTGAGCGAGAGGGACTGTGTCTGTGTGAGGGAGAGGGACTGTGACTGTGTGAGGGAGAGGGACTGTGACTGTGACTGTGTGAGGGAGAGGGACTGTGACTGTGACTGTGTGAGGGAGAGGGACTGTGACTGTGACTGTGTGAGGGAGAGGGACTGTGACTGTGACTGTGACTGTGTGAGGGAGAGGGACTGTGACTGTGACTGTGTGAGGGAGAGGGACTGTGTCTGTGTGAGGGAGAGGGACTGTGTCTGTGTGAGGGAGAGGGACTGTGACTGTGACTGTGTGAGGGAGAGGGACTGTGACTGTGACTCTGTGAGGGAGAGGGACTGTGACTGTGACTGTGACTGTGACTGTGTGAGGGAGAGGGACTGTGACTGTTACTGTAAATGTGTGAGTGAGAGGGACTGTGACTGTGACTGTGTGAGGGAGAGGGACTGTGACTTTGACTGTGTGAGGGAGAGGGACTGTGACTGTGACTGTTTCTGTGACTTTGTGAGGGAGAGGGACTGTGACTGTGACTGTGTGAGGGAGAGGGACTGTGACTGTGTGAGGGAGAGGGACTGTGACTGTGTCTGTGTGAGGGAGAGGGTCTGTGACTGTGACTGTGTGAGGGAGAGGGACTGTGACTGTGAGGGACTGTGTGAGGGAGAGGGACTGTGACTGTGACTGTGTGAGGGAGAGGGACTGTGACTGTGTCTGTGTGAGGGAGAGGGACTGTGACTGTGTCTGTGTGAGGGAGAGGGTCTGTGACTGTGACTGTGAGTGACTGTGTGAGGGAGAGGGACTGTGACTGTGACTGTGAGGGACTGTGTGAGGGAGAGGGACTGTGACTGTGAGGGACTGTGTGAGGGAGAGGGACTGTGACTGTGACTATGAGGGACTGTATGAGGGAGAGGGACTGTGACTGTGACTGTGACTGTGACTGTGAGGGACTGTGTGAGGGAGAGGGACTGTGACTGTGACTGTGTGAGGGAGAGGGACTGTGACTGTGACTGTGAGGGAGAGGGACTTTGACTGTGTGAGGGAGAGGGACTGTGACTGTGTGAGGGAGAGGGACTGTGACTGTGACTGTGTGAGGGAGAGGGACTTTGACTGTGTGAGGGAGAGGGACTGTGACTGTGTGAGGGAGAGGGACTGTGACTGTGTGAGGGAGAGGGACTGTGACTGTGAGGGACTGTGTGAGGGAGAGGGACTGTGACTGTGACTGTGTGAGGGAGAGGGACTGTGACTGTGTGAGGGAGAGGGACTGTGACTGTGTGAGGGAGAGGGACTGTGACTGTGACTGTGTGAGCGAGAGGGACTGTGACTGTGTGAGGGAGAGGGACTGTGACTGTGTCTGTGTGAGGGAGAGGGTCTGTGACTGTGACTGTGTGAGGGAGAGGGACTGTGACTGTGAGGGACTGTGTGAGGGAGAGGGACTGTGACTGTGTCTGTGTGAGGGAGAGGGACTGTGACTGTGACTGTGAGGGACTGTGTGAGGGAGAGGGACTGTGACTGTGACTGTGAGGGACTGTGTGAGGGAGAGGGACTGTGACTGTGAGGGACTGTGTGAGGGAGAGGGACTGTGACTGTGAGGGACTGTGTGAGGGAGTGGGACTGTGACTCTGACTGTGAGGGACTGTGTGAGGGAGAGGCACTGTGACTGTGAGGGACTGTGTGAGGGAGAAGGACTGTGACTGTGACTGTGAGGGACTGTGTGAGGGAGAGGGACTGTGACTGTGAGGGACTGTGTGAGGGAGAGGGACTGTGACTGTATGAGGGAGAGGGACTGTGACTGTGACTGTGAGGGACTGTGTGAGGGAGAGGGACTGTGACTGTGACTGTGAGGGACTGTGTGAGCGAGAGGGACTGTGACTGTGTGAGGGAGAGGGACTGTGACTGTGTGAGGGAGAGGGACTGTGACTGTGACTGTGACTGTGTGAGGGAGAGGGACTGTGACTGTGACTGTGACTGTCACTGTGTGAGGGAGAGGGACTGTGACTGTGACTGTCACTGTGTGAGGGAGAGGGACTGTGACTGTGACTGTGTGAGGGAGAGGGACTGTGACTGTGACTGTGACTGTGTGAGGGAGAGGGACTGTGACTGTGACTGTGACTGTGTGAGGGGGAGGGACTGTGACTGTGAGGGACTGTGTGAGGGAGAGGGACTGTGACTGTGACTGTCACTGTGTGAGGGAGAGGGACTGTGACTGTGACTGTGTGAGGGAGAGGGACTGTGACTGTGACTGTGACTGTGTGAGGGAGAGGGACTGTGACTGTGACTGTGACTGTGTGAGGGAGAGGGACTGTGACTGTGACTGTGTGAGGGAGAGGGACTGTGACTGTGACTGTGACTGTGTGAGGGGGAGGGACTGTGACTGTGAGGGACTGTGTGAGGGGGAGGGACTGTGACTGTGAGGGACTGTGTGAGGGAGAGGGACTGTGACTGTGTCTGTGTGAGGGAGAGGGACTGTGACTGTGACTGTGACTGTGTGAGGTAGAGGGACTGTGACTGTGACTGTGTGAGGGAGAAGGACTATGACTGTGTGACGGAGAGGGACTGTGACTCTGTGAGGGAGAGGGACTGTGACTGTGTGAGGGAGAGGGACTGTGACTGTGACTGTGTGAGCGAGAGGGACTGTGACTGTGTGAGGGAGAGGGATTGTGACTGTGACTGTGTGAGCGAGAGGGACTGTGACTGTGACTGTGTGAGCGAGAGGGACTGTGACTGTGACTGTGTGAGGGAGAGGGACTGTGACTGTGTGAGGGAGAGGGACTGTGACTGTGTGAGGGAGAGGGACTGTGACCTGGTGAGGGAGAGGGACTGTGACTGTGTCTGTGTGAGGGAGAGGGTCTGTGACTGTGACTGTGTGAGGGAGAGGGACTGTGACTGTGAGGGACTGTGTGAGGGAGAGGGACTGTGACTGTGACTGTGAGGGACTGTGTGAGGGCGATGGACTGTGACTGTGACTGTGACTGTGTGAGGGAGAGGGACTGTGACTGTGTCTGTGTGAGGGAGAGGGACTGTGACTGTGACTGTGTGAGGGAGAGGGACTGTGACTGTGTCTGTGTGAGGGAGAGGGACTGTGACTGTGTCTGTGTGAGGGAGAGGGTCTGTGACTGTGACTGTGAGTGACTGTGTGAGGGAGAGGGACTGTGACTGTGACTGTGAGGGACTGTGTGAGGGAGAGGGACTGTGACTGTGAGGGACTGTGTGAGGGAGAGGGACTGTGACTGTGACTATGAGGGACTGTATGAGGGAGAGGGACTGTGACTGTGACTGTGACTGTGACTGTGAGGGACTGTGTGAGGGAGAGGGACTGTGACTGTGACTGTGTGAGGGAGAGGGACTGTGACTGTGACTGTGAGGGAGAGGGACTTTGACTGTGTGAGGGAGAGGGACTGTGACTGTGTGAGGGAGAGGGACTGTGACTGTGTGAGGGAGAGGGACTGTGACTGTGACTGTGTGAGGGAGAGGGACTTTGACTGTGTGAGGGAGAGGGACTGTGACTGTGTGAGGGAGAGGGACTGTGACTGTGTGAGGGAGAGGGACTGTGACTGTGAGGGACTGTGTGAGGGAGAGGGACTGTGACTGTGACTGTGTGAGGGAGAGGGACTGTGACTGTGTGAGGGAGAGGGACTGTGACTGTGTGAGGGAGAGGGACTGTGACTGTGACTGTGTGAGCGAGAGGGACTGTGACTGTGTGAGGGAGAGGGACTGTGACTGTGTCTGTGTGAGGGAGAGGGTCTGTGACTGTGACTGTGTGAGGGAGAGGGACTGTGACTGTGAGGGACTGTGTGAGGGAGAGGGACTGTGACTGTGTCTGTGTGAGGGAGAGGGACTGTGACTGTGACTGTGAGGGACTGTGTGAGGGAGAGGGACTGTGACTGTGACTGTGAGGGACTGTGTGAGGGAGAGGGACTGTGACTGTGAGGGACTGTGTGAGGGAGAGGGACTGTGACTGTGAGGGACTGTATGAGGGAGAGGGACTGTGACTCTGACTGTGAGGGACTGTGTGAGGGAGAGGCACTGTGACTGTGAGGGACTGTGTGAGGGAGAAGGACTGTGACTGTGACTGTGAGGGACTGTGTGAGGGAGAGGGACTGGGACTGTGAGGGACTGTGTGAGGGAGAGGGACTGTGACTGTATGAGGGAGAGGGACTGTGACTGTGACTGTGAGGGACTGTGTGAGGGAGAGGGACTGTGACTGTGACTGTGAGGGACTGTGTGAGCGAGAGGGACTGTGACTGTGTGAGGGAGAGGGACTGTGACTGTGTGAGGGAGAGGGACTGTGACTGTGACTGTGACTGTGTGAGGGAGAGGGACTGTGACTGTGACTGTGACTGTCACTGTGTGAGGGAGAGGGACTGTGACTGTGACTGTCACTGTGTGAGGGAGAGGGACTGTGACTGTGACTGTGTGAGGGAGAGGGACTGTGACTGTGACTGTGACTGTGTGAGGGAGAGGGACTGTGACTGTGACTGTGACTGTGTGAGGGGGAGGGACTGTGACTGTGAGGGACTGTGTGAGGGAGAGGGACTGTGACTGTGACTGTCACTGTGTGAGGGAGAGGGACTGTGACTGTGACTGTGTGAGGGAGAGGGACTGTGACTGTGACTGTGACTGTGTGAGGGAGAGGGACTGTGACTGTGACTGTGACTGTGTGAGGGAGAGGGACTGTGACTGTGACTGTGTGAGGGAGAGGGACTGTGACTGTGACTGTGACTGTGTGAGGGGGAGGGACTGTGACTGTGAGGGACTGTGTGAGGGGGAGGGACTGTGACTGTGAGGGACTGTGTGAGGGAGAGGGACTGTGACTGTGTCTGTGTGAGGGAGAGGGACTGTGACTGTGACTGTGACTGTGACTGTGTGAGGTAGAGGGACTGTGACTGTGACTGTGTGAGGGAGAAGGACTATGACTGTGTGACGGAGAGGGACTGTGACTCTGTGAGGGAGAGGGACTGTGACTGTGTGAGGGAGAGGGACTGTGACTGTGACTGTGTGAGCGAGAGGGACTGTGACTGTGTGAGGGAGAGGGATTGTGACTGTGACTGTGTGAGGGAGAGGGACTGTGACTGTGACTGTGACTGTGTGAGGGAGAGGGACTGTGACTGTGACTGTGACTGTGTGAGGGGGAGGGACTGTGACTGTGAGGGACTGTGTGAGGGAGAGGGACTGTGACTGTGACTGTCACTGTGTGAGGGAGAGGGACTGTGACTGTGACTGTGTGAGGGAGAGGGACTGTGACTGTGACTGTGACTGTGTGAGGGAGAGGGACTGTGACTGTGACTGTGACTGTGTGAGGGAGAGGGACTGTGACTGTGACTGTGTGAGGGAGAGGGACTGTGACTGTGACTGTGACTGTGTGAGGGGGAGGGACTGTGACTGTGAGGGACTGTGTGAGGGGGAGGGACTGTGACTGTGAGGGACTGTGTGAGGGAGAGGGACTGTGACTGTGTCTGTGTGAGGGAGAGGGACTGTGACTGTGACTGTGACTGTGTGAGGGAGAGGGACTGTGACTGTGACTGTGTGAGGGAGAGGGACTGTGACTGTGACTGTGTGAGGGAGAGGGACTGTGACTCTGTGAGGGAGAGGGACTGTGTCTGTGTGAGGGAGAGGGACTGTGACTGTGACTGTGACTGTGTGAGGGAGAGGGATTGTGACTGTGTGAGGTAGAGGGACTGTGACTGTGTGAGGGAGAGGGACTGTGACTGTGACTGTGTGAGGGAGAGGGACAGTGACTGTGACTGTGTCAGGGAGAGGGACTGTGACTGTGACTGTGTGAGGGAGAAGGACTATGACTGTGTGACGGAGAGGGACTGTGACTCTGTGAGGGAGAGGGACTGTGACTGTGTGAGGGAGAGGGACTGTGACTGTGACTGTGTGAGCGAGAGGGACTGTGACTGTGTGAGGGAGAGGGATTGTGACTGTGACTGTGTGAGCGAGAGGGACTGTGACTGTGACTGTGTGAGCGAGAGGGACTGTGACTGTGACTGTGTGAGGGAGAGGGACTGTGACTGTGTGAGGGAGAGGGACTGTGACTGTGTGAGGGAGAGGGACTGTGACCTGGTGAGGGAGAGGGACTGTGACTGTGTCTGTGTGAGGGAGAGGGTCTGTGACTGTGACTGTGTGAGGGAGAGGGACTGTGACTGTGAGGGACTGTGTGAGGGAGAGGGACTGTGACTGTGACTGTGAGGGACTGTGTGAGGGCGATGGACTGTGACTGTGACTGTGACTGTGTGAGGGAGAGGGACTGTGACTGTGTCTGTGTGAGGGAGAGGGACTGTGACTGTGACTGTGTGAGGGAGAGGGACTGTGACTGTGTCTGTGTGAGGGAGAGGGACTGTGACTGTGTCTGTGTGAGGGAGAGGGTCTGTGACTGTGACTGTGAGTGACTGTGTGAGGGAGAGGGACTGTGACTGTGACTGTGAGGGACTGTGTGAGGGAGAGGGACTGTGACTGTGAGGGACTGTGTGAGGGAGAGGGACTGTGACTGTGACTATGAGGGACTGTATGAGGGAGAGGGACTGTGACTGTGACTGTGACTGTGACTGTGAGGGACTGTGTGAGGGAGAGGGACTGTGACTGTGACTGTGTGAGGGAGAGGGACTGTGACTGTGACTGTGAGGGAGAGGGACTTTGACTGTGTGAGGGAGAGGGACTGTGACTGTGTGAGGGAGAGGGACTGTGACTGTGTGAGGGAGAGGGACTGTGACTGTGACTGTGTGAGGGAGAGGGACTTTGACTGTGTGAGGGAGAGGGACTGTGACTGTGTGAGGGAGAGGGACTGTGACTGTGTGAGGGAGAGGGACTGTGACTGTGAGGGACTGTGTGAGGGAGAGGGACTGTGACTGTGACTGTGTGAGGGAGAGGGACTGTGACTGTGTGAGGGAGAGGGACTGTGACTGTGTGAGGGAGAGGGACTGTGACTGTGACTGTGTGAGCGAGAGGGACTGTGACTGTGTGAGGGAGAGGGACTGTGACTGTGTCTGTGTGAGGGAGAGGGTCTGTGACTGTGACTGTGTGAGGGAGAGGGACTGTGACTGTGAGGGACTGTGTGAGGGAGAGGGACTGTGACTGTGTCTGTGTGAGGGAGAGGGACTGTGACTGTGACTGTGAGGGACTGTGTGAGGGAGAGGGTCTGTGACTGTGACTGTGAGGGACTGTGTGAGGGAGAGGGACTGTGACTGTGAGGGACTGTGTGAGGGAGAGGGACTGTGACTGTGAGGGACTGTATGAGGGAGAGGGACTGTGACTCTGACTGTGAGGGACTGTGTGAGGGAGAGGCACTGTGACTGTGAGGGACTGTGTGAGGGAGAAGGACTGTGACTGTGACTGTGAGGGACTGTGTGAGGGAGAGGGACTGGGACTGTGAGGGACTGTGTGAGGGAGAGGGACTGTGACTGTATGAGGGAGAGGGACTGTGACTGTGACTGTGAGGGACTGTGTGAGGGAGAGGGACTGTGACTGTGACTGTGAGGGACTGTGTGAGCGAGAGGGACTGTGACTGTGTGAGGGAGAGGGACTGTGACTGTGTGAGGGAGAGGGACTGTGACTGTGACTGTGACTGTGTGAGGGAGAGGGACTGTGACTGTGACTGTGACTGTCACTGTGTGAGGGAGAGGGACTGTGACTGTGACTGTCACTGTGTGAGGGAGAGGGACTGTGACTGTGACTGTGTGAGGGAGAGGGACTGTGACTGTGACTGTGACTGTGTGAGGGAGAGGGACTGTGACTGTGACTGTGACTGTGTGAGGGGGAGGGACTGTGACTGTGAGGGACTGTGTGAGGGAGAGGGACTGTGACTGTGACTGTCACTGTGTGAGGGAGAGGGACTGTGACTGTGACTGTGTGAGGGAGAGGGACTGTGACTGTGACTGTGACTGTGTGAGGGAGAGGGACTGTGACTGTGACTGTGACTGTGTGAGGGAGAGGGACTGTGACTGTGACTGTGTGAGGGAGAGGGACTGTGACTGTGACTGTGACTGTGTGAGGGGGAGGGACTGTGACTGTGAGGGACTGTGTGAGGGGGAGGGACTGTGACTGTGAGGGACTGTGTGAGGGAGAGGGACTGTGACTGTGTCTGTGTGAGGGAGAGGGACTGTGACTGTGACTGTGACTGTGACTGTGTGAGGTAGAGGGACTGTGACTGTGACTGTGTGAGGGAGAAGGACTATGACTGTGTGACGGAGAGGGACTGTGACTCTGTGAGGGAGAGGGACTGTGACTGTGTGAGGGAGAGGGACTGTGACTGTGACTGTGTGAGCGAGAGGGACTGTGACTGTGTGAGGGAGAGGGATTGTGACTGTGACTGTGTGAGGGAGAGGGACTGTGACTGTGACTGTGAGGGACTGTGTGAGGGAGAGGGACTGTGACTGTGAGGGACTGTGTGAGGGAGAGGGACTGTGACTGTGAGGGACTGTATGAGGGAGAGGGACTGTGACTCTGACTGTGAGGGACTGTGTGAGGGAGAGGCACTGTGACTGTGAGGGACTGTGTGAGGGAGAAGGACTGTGACTGTGACTGTGAGGGACTGTGTGAGGGAGAGGGACTGGGACTGTGAGGGACTGTGTGAGGGAGAGGGACTGTGACTGTATGAGGGAGAGGGACTGTGACTGTGACTGTGAGGGACTGTGTGAGGGAGAGGGACTGTGACAGTGACTGTGAGGGACTGTGTGAGCGAGAGGGACTGTGACTGTGTGAGGGAGAGGGACTGTGACTGTGTGAGGGAGAGGGACTGTGACTGTGACTGTGACTGTGTGAGGGAGAGGGACTGTGACTGTGACTGTGACTGTCACTGTGTGAGGGAGAGGGACTGTGACTGTGACTGTCACTGTGTGAGGGAGAGGGACTGTAACTGTGACTGTGTGAGGGAGAGGGACTGTGACTGTGACTGTGACTGTGTGAGGGAGAGGGACTGTGACTGTGACTGTGACTGTGTGAGGGGGAGGGACTGTGACTGTGAGGGACTGTGTGAGGGAGAGGGACTGTGACTGTGACTGTCACTGTGTGAGGGAGAGGGACTGTGACTGTGACTGTGTGAGGGAGAGGGACTGTGACTGTGACTGTGACTGTGTGAGGGAGAGGGACTGTGACTGTGACTGTGACTGTGTGAGGGAGAGGGACTGTGACTGTGACTGTGTGAGGGAGAGGGACTGTGACTGTGACTGTGACTGTGTGAGGGGGAGGGACTGTGACTGTGAGGGACTGTGTGAGGGGGAGGGACTGTGACTGTGAGGGACTGTGTGAGGGAGAGGGACTGTGACTGTGTCTGTGTGAGGGAGAGGGACTGTGACTGTGACTGTGACTGTGACTGTGTGAGGTAGAGGGACTGTGACTGTGACTGTGTGAGGGAGAAGGACTATGACTGTGTGACGGAGAGGGACTGTGACTCTGTGAGGGAGAGGGACTGTGACTGTGTGAGGGAGAGGGACTGTGACTGTGACTGTGTGAGCGAGAGGGACTGTGACTGTGTGAGGGAGAGGGATTGTGACTGTGACTGTGTGAGTGAGAGGGACTGTGACTGTGACTGTGTGAGCGAGAGGGACTGTGACTGTGACTGTGTGAGGGAGAGGGACTGTGACTGTGTGAGGGAGAGGGACTGTGACTGTGTGAGGGAGAGGGACTGTGACCTGGTGAGGGAGAGGGACTGTGACTGTGTCTGTGTGAGGGAGAGGGTCTGTGACTGTGACTGTGTGAGGGAGAGGGACTGTGACTGTGAGGGACTGTGTGAGGGAGAGGGACTGTGACTGTGACTGTGAGGGACTGTGTGAGGGAGATGGACTGTGACTGTGACTGTGACTGTGTGAGGGAGAGGGACTGTGACTGTGTCTGTGTGAGGGAGAGGGACTGTGACTGTGACTGTGACTGTGTGAGGGAGAAGGACTATGACTGTGTGACGGAGAGGGACTGTGACTCTGTGAGGGAGAGGGACTGTGACTGTGTGAGGGAGAGGGACTGTGACTGACTGTGACTGTGTGAGGGAGAGGGACTGTGACTGTGACTGTCACTGTGTGAGGGAGAGAGACTGTGACTGTGACTGTGTGAGGGAGAGGGACTGTGACTGTGACTGTGTGAGGGAGAGGGACGTTGACTGTGACTGTGACTGTGTCAGGGAGAGGGACTGTGACTGTGTGAGGGAGAGGGACTGTGACTGTGACTGTGTGAGGGAGAAGGACTGTGACTGTGTGAGGGAGAGGGACTGTGACTCTGTGAGGGAGAGGGACTGTGTCTGTGTGAGGGAGAGCGACTGTGACTGTGTGAGGGAGAGGGACTGTGACTGACTGTGTGAGGGAGAGGGAGTGTGACTGTGACTCTTACTGTTTGAGGGAGAGGGACTGTGACTGTGACTGTGACTGTGTGAGGGAGAGGGACTGTGACTGTGAGGGACTGTGTGAGGGAGAGGGACTGTGACTGTGACTGTGTGAGGGAGAGGGACTGACTCTGTGAGGGAGAGGGACTGTGACTGTGTCTGTGTGAGGGAGAGGGACTGTGACTGTGACTGTGTGAGGGAGAGGGACTGTGACTGTGTGAGGGAGAAGGACTATGGCTGTGTGAGGGAGAGGGACTGTGACTGTGTGAGGGAGAGGGATTGTGACTGACTGTGTGAGGGAGAGGGACTGTGACTGTGACTGTGTGAGGGAGAGGGACTGTGACTGTGACTGTGTGAGGGAGAGGGACTGTGACTGTGACTGTGTGAGGGAGAGGGACTGTGACTGTGACTGTGTCAGGGAGAGGGACTGTGACTGTGACTGTGTGAGGGAGAGGGACTGTGACTGTGTCAGGGAGAGGGACTGTGACTGTGACTGTGTGAGGGAGAGGGACTGTGACTGTGTGAGGTAGAGGGACTGTGACTGTGTGAGGGAGAGGGACTGTGACTGTGTGAGCGAGAGGGACTGTGACTGTGACTGTGTGAGGGATAGGGACTGTGACTGTGACTGTGTGAGGGAGAGGGACTGTGACTGTGTGAGGGAGAGGGACTGTGACTGTGTGAGGGCGAGGGACTGTGACTGTGTGAGGGAGAGGGACTGTGACTGTGTGAGGGAGAGGGACTGTGACTGTGACTGTGACTGTGTGAGGGAGAGGGACTGTGACTGTGTGAGGGCGAGGGACTTTGACTGTGTTAGGGAGAGGGACTGTGACTGTGTGAGGGAGAGGGACTGTAACTGTGTGAGGGAGAGGGAGTTTGACTGTGACTGTGTGAGCGAGAGGGACTGTGACTGTGTGAGGGAGAGGGACTGTGACTGTGTGAGGGAGAGGGACTGTGTCTGTGTGAGGGAGAGGGACTGTGACTGTGTGAGGGAGAGGGACTGTGACTGTGACTGTGTGAGGGAGAGGGACTGTGACTGTGACTGTTACTGTGTGAGGGAGAGGGACTGTGACTGTGACTGTGTGAGGGAGAGGGACTGTGACTGTGACTGTTACTGTGTGAGGGAGAGGGACTGTGACTGTGACTGTGACTGTGCCTGTGTGAGGGAGAGGGACTTTGACTGTGTGAGGGAGAGGGACTGTGACTGTAAGAGGGAGAGGGACTGTGACTGTGTGAGGTAGAGGGACTGTGACTGTGTGAGGGAGAGGGACTGTGACTTTGTGAGGGTGAGGGACTGTGACTGTGTGAGGGAGAGGGACTGTGACTGTGACTGTGACTGTGCCTGTGTGAGGGAGAGGGACTTTGACTGTGTGAGGGAGAGGGACTGTGACTGTAAGAGGGAGAGGGACTGTGACTGTGTGAGGTAGAGGGACTGTGACTGTGTGAGGGAGAGGGACTGTGACTTTGTGAGGTAGAGGGACTGTGACTGTGTGAGGGAGAGGGACTGTGACTGTGTGAGGGAGAGGGCATGTGACTGTGACTTTGACTGTGTGAGGGAGAGGGACTGTGACTGTGACTGTGTGAGGAAGAAGGACTATGACTGTGTGAGGGAGAGGGACTGTGACTCTGTGAGGGAGAGGGACTGTGTCTGTGTGAGGGAGAGGGACTGTGACTGTGTGAGGGAGAGGCACTGTGACTGTGACTCTTACTGTGTGAGGAAGAGGGACTGTGACTGTGACTGTGTGAGGGAAAGGGACTGTGACTGTGTGAGGGAGAGGGACGTTGACTGTGACTGTGACTGTGTCAGGGAGAGGGACTGTGACTGTGACTGTGTGAGGGAGAGGGACTTTGACTGTGTGAGGGAGAGGGACTGTGACTGTGTGAGGTAGAGGGACTGTGACTGTGTGAGGGAGAGGGACTGTGACTGTGTGAGCGAGAGGGACTGTGACTGTGACTGTGTGAGGGAGAGGGACTGTGACTGTGACTGTGTGAGCGAGAGGGACTGTGACTGTGACTGTGTGAGGGAGAGGGACTGTGACTGTTTGAGGGAGAGGGACTGTGACTGTGTGAGGGCGAGGGACTGTGACTGTGTGAGGGAGAGGGACTGTGACTGTGTGAGGGAGAGGGACTGTGACTGTGACTGTGACTGTGTGAGGGAGAGGGACTGTGACTGTGACTGTGAGGCACTGTGTGAGGGAGAGGGACTGTGACTGTGACTGTGAGGGACTGTGTGAGGGAGAGGGACTGTGACTGTGACTGTGTGAGGGAGAGGGACTGTGACTGTGAGGGACTGTGTGAGGGAGAGGGACTGTGACTGTGACTGTGAGGGACTGTGTGAGGGAGAGGGACTGTGACTGTGACTGTGAGGCACTGTGTGAGGGAGAGGGACTGTGCCTGTGACTGTGACTGTGAGGGACTGTGTGAGGGAGAGGGACTGTGACTGTGAGTGTGTGAGGAAGAGGGACTGTGACTGTGTGAGGGAGAGGGACTGTGACTATGTGAGGGAGAGGGACTGTGACTGTGACTGTGTGAGGGAGAGGGACTGTGACTGTGACTGTGAGGGACTGTGTGAGGGAGAGGGACTGTGACTGTGACTGTGAGGGACTGTGTGAGGGAGAGGGACTGTGACTGTGACTGTGAGGCACTGTGTGAGGGAGAGGGACTGTGCCTGTGACTGTGACTGTGAGGGACTGTGTGAGGGAGAGGGACTGTGACTGTGAGTGTGTGAGGGAGAGGGACTGTGACTGTGTGAGGGAGAGGGACTGTGACTGTGTGAGGGAGAAGGACTGTGACTGTGTGAGGGAGAGGGACTGTGACTCTGTGAGGGAGAGGGACTGTGTCTGTGTGAGGGAGAGGGACTGTGACTGTGTGAGGGAGAGGGACTGTGACTGACTGTGTGAGGGAGAGGGACTGTGACTGTGACTGTGACTGTGTGAGGGAGAGGGACTGTGACTGTGACTGTGACTGTCACTGTGTGAGGGAGAGGGACTGTGACTATGTGAGGGAGAGGGACTGTGACTGTGACTGTGTGAGGGAGAGGGACTGTGAATGTGACTGTGACTGTGTGAGGGAGAGGGACTGTGACTGTGACTGTGTGAGGGAGAGGCCTTCCCGGAACGCAAATACTGGGCGGGGGGTTGGTTCGCTGGAGTTTTTGACAATTAAAATTGCGCCCACATTTTCTATGTTAACACAACTCTTTTGACAGCAGTAGTTTCAGCATCTTTACTGTCCCCCTGCTTTAGCACTCTCCCCTCTCCCCTTATGCAGTGGCCGCACAGGTGCTTCTCTCAGAGTTCCTGCTGCTCTAAACATTAAAATAATTATTTCATTTTCTGTTCCTCACGTCTGATTACCTTCAGTTGTGTCTTTTGTTGCAACCACCAGGTACAAAAACTAACTTGTTTTCATTTGACTATTTTTCTGTCCTGCCTGTTTATTATCTTCCTGCATCTCCTCTCAATCCTAAAGAGAAACTGCTACCTGGGTTCATATATATTCACCTTATGAGTTACCTTTGAACTGCAGTTCTAAAAGATCTACCGACCGCAAAAACAGTGGTCTGCGCGCCAGCCGCACTGGTGATGAAGTCACCGGAGGACAAAACAGGTGATGCGCTCCGCTCCACAGCAGCGAAAAGCATCAGGCACAAATAACAGACAGAAAACTGAAAAGGAAATGAGCCGACATGAACGATCGCGTGTTAAATTTGTTTTTGAGGTGGTGACACCTAATTTGATAATGTTACTGTGGCCGTGCTCAAGACGCAGATGTCTGGAGCACGTCAACGATCAGAGCTTTGCACCTATAATCTCCGGAGAGTCTGCATGAATAATGTAATATCAGTAGAACCAGGATCGTTTTCGGGCTCCCCCTGGGTGTGTAAGCTGAGGGCTTCCAGGGGAGCCTGTCTTCTTTTGGGGTGAGTCGGGGTCCCTTCAGCTGACCCGTAGTTCAAACCATGCGTATAGCACAAGTTGGTTGCGCGAGTTGCCGGATCCTAGCAGACAGTTGCCAGAACGGTCCTTTCAAAATAAGACAGTTCCTGGATCTTGTTCCGGCGAGATCCGGCTCAAATTAAGCCCTGGTCGATATTGATCTCATACCGATACAAAAATCCAACACTTTATTGCATAATGAACTACATATGAAAAAGACTGCACTGCAAAAACTGATTTCTAAGAAAGTAAAAACACTCCTTTTTAAACATTTTTCTTTTTAGTCCAAACAGATTAAAAAAAAATCCCCAGAAAAATAACATTACTTAAAATTAGCTAAAAATTCTTAACTATGATCCAGATTTTCTAGTTTTGAGTAAAAAAAAAATCTGCCAGAGAGGTAAGCGGTAAGAGGTAAAAAGTTGCTTGGCTAGAATTTGTAAAACTAGCAAATAAATGGATTGTTTTTTTTTTACTTAACTTGAGCAAAACCTTGCAAGACTTCATAACTGCTGCCTTTTAACTATGAACTGCTTTAAATTCCCTCCAAATTGACGGTCAGTCGAAACAACGGAAAATTTGCGATACGTACTGGAACAGAGCACGTTGCTCTTTTGCCGCTGACCGCTCCTGCATGTCGCCTCCTGTGGGTCGAACCCTTAATAAACCAGGGTTTCCCTTACATAGGCGTAGCCGTGGAGGGCCGCCACGGCTGAAATCCCACCGCCACGCCTACAACATCCCAAGTTTTATTGATGTTTTTTTTTTTTTTTTTTGCGCGGTTTCCCGAAGAAGCAGCGGGAACTACTGTGTTGTTGCTTGTGATCACAGCCGGCAGGTAGCAAGGAGGAGGAGGCAGGGCAGGGTGGTTACAGCTATGAGCGTACGGATAAAGCATTTTTGACGAATACGAGCAAGAAACGAGTGTAAAACTCGAAAATATCCGTAATCGTGCTGAATGAAATCCTCATTGGGTAACTGACTGTCTTCACGCTCTGTGATTGGCCAGTCAGATAGAGCGCCCGCCCCTCCCTACACACAAAACTGCAGCCGGGAGCTCCGTCAGCTCGGTCCAGGCATCAACGCACACACACAGACAGTAAAGCCGGGCGGACACTGTGTGACTTTTTCACTTTTTTTATCAGATTTTCCACTCGTGCGAGAATCCACAAGATCGGGGCGAGTTTTGCGCTGAGCGTCGTGTAGTGTACAGGGGGTTACGAGAGGCGATTAACACCACGTGACCAGCTACCGATCAGCAATCGTGAGCTCGCACGGACTTCCGGAGTGTTTAATATTTATCTCGTTCCTCATGAGGGTTGAAGCGGCGCTGCGAGCAGCTGCGACCCAAAAAGTATCAGAACCGCTCACGGCGCATTCGCAATCCTGCATCAACTCCGCTCACCCGCTATTTCCCTAATAACACACGCTGTTCGTTTTTATTTCTACATGTTTTTTTACTCACAAAGATTATCAAGAAAGCATGTTTGTCGTGTTCATGTCAAATTAAACTGATCACAAAACACAGATTTACTTTCTTTATTTCGTTTCCTCATCCAACCCCCATAAATCCCCGTGTGTCCTCCTGCAGCACTCCCGAAGGACAACAGACAAAACAAGACAAAAAAGTCTGACGTGTTGTGTAAAAACTGCTATTTTTAGCTTATTTTAGGTCCGACGTGTTGCTACCAGACGTACAGTGAGCACATGACTCGTGAGATCTGCCCTGCGCTGAAGTCGTACAGTTTGAGCTGAAGCTGTGTTACGAGTGAAAAAGCCGCACAGTGTCCGCCCAGCTTATTATAATGTTCACTGTAATGCATCTTGATGTTCTTAACAAATAAATTAAATCAAAGATATTGGTCAATAATGCCAAATATGTAAATTTGTGTTTCAGTCCTTTTTATACTGGCTTAAAAATACTTCATTAAGTCTACTAAGCAGGGGTGTAGAACGTGTTTAACAGGGCCAGCCCAGTAATGATCTTGGACCAAAATAAAGGGGGCAGAGAGTCAAATAAAGGGGGCAAAAGAAAACGTTTTTCCAGATGCCAAGAAAAATTAAATGCCAAATCCCCCCTGCAAAGTGTGTCACTGAGAGTTTAAAACAGAAATTATTATTGTGCAAATATTGGTGTACTCACCTTTAATACTAGTTATTACAATGCAGCAGTCGCTGGATTGGTGCAGTTCAAAGTGGAGTGCATCAAATAAAACAATATTAACATAAAGGTGAGACGTGTCATAACCCCCCCCCCCCCCCCCCCCCCGCCAACAACACCACCACCACAGCTGGAAAAATTCCTAGGGGAAACACTGTAAACACTAGAAATCCAAGAGGCCTTTACAGCGCTTTGCTGCCCGGGCCTAATTAAAAGACAACTTAGATGTGTTTTTCCTTTTTCTTACTTATTCTAATGCTTTGCTGGAGTATTAGATCGAGAGCAAAATAATGTGATCAAAGCATCCCTAGTTGTTGCATTTTGCATTTTGTCCTGTTCTCTCTGAGCCTCAGTGCATATACCAGGGACTGTCTTCTACATTTGCCAATTGTAAAACTTAAAAAGGAGTCTGTTAAGCTGTGTTAAACACTGTTTACTGTGTTTTTATTTATTTATTTTGTAAAAAGTTTAATTGTGCATTTTGTTCATCTCAATTCATCAGGTTACAACAACTCCTGCTGATGCAGAGGAACAGTTCGTCCTCCCAAGCTCCCCAAGGCTCATCGCACTTGGTAAAACTGTCATTTAGTAAAAGCAGATATAGAGAAAAATAAATCCTAAGTTGACATTAAGACTAGTGAGGAAGTGTCATTACTGCAGTGCCCAGTGAGAACATTCCAACACTGACTTGGTTGGCTGGGGACGAGACAATGATCATCCCCAGCCAACCTCCTGCCCACTCAGCCACAGCAACACTTTGCCAGGAAAGAGGGTTTGCGAAGCAGATCGCTCACGAAATTCGTGTGCTGCCTGCTTTTCCTCTGTTCACATCAGGCACAAAGTTTTCCGTCGCAATCAACAAGCGCTTCTGCTCAGCTGTTGCATTTCTTTTTTTAACTATGTTTACCAGGTACTAGTCCCCATTTACTGCTCTTTTCCTGTTTAAAAACACCCCACGTGCCTTTGCTGTTCTGTGTGTGTGCACACGCACACACCCTACCTATTTATATCTTCGGAAACTGCGCCGATCCTGCTCAGCTCTTGTGTAATTAGACCAATTCCTTTAAAATTGGGTTCGTAAATAACTTGGTGTTTTTGGTATGAAACAATGCTACTGTATATATTTATCTTTGAATTAAACGTATTTGTTTATCTAAGCAAAACAGATTCTCCCCCTCCCCATAGTTCAGCCTACACTGCGGGAATGGGTGTGTTTAATTTTCATCTCTAGTCTGTTTAGATACACAAATATGATCGCATTTATCAATCGGTGTTTTGTTTGAAAACTAGCTTTATTTTGTTAAATTTCATGGCCTGCCTCTTCTGTCTTTGAATTCCTGTCAGAACTGATGCAGCTCCCTTTCATAAAAAATAGAGCACACGCCAAAACAATTGCCACATGGCGTGAGCCTTCCCAGTGCTTCGCAGCTGCTGTGAACGACACCATAAGTCAACAAGGGCGCCGAATAGAAGCGCTCTTTGTTCCACGATGCTTAGCATCACCTGTGTCTGATGTGAACTATGTATCAGACATTACTTATTTGTAATTCAATTGTTGTTTTATGTTTGATTATTGCAGGAGACACTATGTGGTCTGCGAACAAGTGGATGCTATCCATAGAGGGCAGAGTTGTAATCCCACTTTTACCTCCCATACCGGATTTTACAACTGCCTTGGCTGTCCTGTTTGCCAGTTTCTATGTATTCAACATAGAATATCAGGTGGAAGCAGTCACAACACTGGAATTCGTTCAGAGGTATTGCTAATAACATTCTAACTTAATTTTGAGCTACAATTCAATTAAAGTTTATTTACAAATATTTAGAAAAATCTTAGAACTCTTCATAGTGCTGAAAGAATAGTAATTTAAAATTAGAACAGTCGGACAATAACTAAAATCATTTGCTCATACAAATATGTTCATTCAGGACAATAAACGCTGTAAGTCTAAATATCCAATAGGCGCCAAAATCATTACTATGTTTTAGCTGCACCTTGACTCTAAAGCTGCTATTCGTAATCTGCAAAATAAACTAGCTTACTCACTCAGAACTCTCACCCCTCCCATCAAGTAGCACTCCTAGGCCATGCCCCACTGAGGAAGTGCGGTGATGTTCTGCTGCAAAATGTGCTACAAGCATAATGAGTCATGGAGCCACGTACATGCAGAAGTCTGTTTGTCGGGTGGGATTGCTTAATCATTGGTTTTGGACCAATCCATGTTTTTGGCTGAAGTTTAGACAAAAGAACCACTTAATTATTTATGTTTTTCTTTAATCTCCACAAAATATTTCTAAGAATGTTGTGTTAAAATGTTAATAGGCATGAAAAAAATCTGTTAGATTACTTATTTTGCAGATTAAAGATAGCAGCTTTAAATTTCTTATCCTTTCAAGTTGATTTCTATAAGCTTTTTGATCTGTTCTGAGAGGACTTTTGTTATGATGATGTGCTCACCAAACTGTCCATAAGTTATATTAACCTATATTTTCATTTCTATTAGGTTCCTTGTGAGGATCAATCCAAATTCCATCAAGTGCACAGCCAAGGTCCAGACGAGCAGAAAAACTGGCAGAACTGTGAAGAGAAAGACAACGGATATAAATCCACGCGTCGTTTCATTCATGAACGCCTTCTCTGCATTTGACTGGCAAAACAGCTAACTTAAGGTGAGGTTCTGATACTGGTCACTACATCTATGAAGATGGGTTTGGTCTTTATTTGTCAAAAGTAGCGTAAACATATGGAGCCCATAAGGGGACATGAGCAACAAAAATCTTGTGCACACCAGTAATTTTCTCGTGCGCACAATTTAATAACTTGTGCGTAAGAGATACTTTATCATCAGCTAATAAAAGTTAAAAGCCAGATGTTTTTGTCAAAAATTGGAATAGACTTTAATCATGAGTTTTTGTAAGATCCACATCCCTACTGGCTATATTATTAGAATTATTCTCACAATCTATGACCTAATGCTTGGATGTGACCAGAGGGCTCATGCTGTAGGCTACCCCTTTTTATCCATGTCATCCTTCAGTCTGGTGTACAGGTCAACACCAGTCAGGGTAGTGAAGTGGGAAAGTAAGAGCTTCCAAGACAGGAGAAATGGCCACCGTTTACTTATGTCCAGAATGCTGGGAGATGGGTCAGCATTGATGTCTTCTCGCTGTTTTGAATATGTATTTGTCATAAGTTCCTTTACCCTTCCTCTCTCAGCTGCCTTTGGTCCATCTTGAGTAAAAATATCTATCATTTCTTTCCTCTTTTCTTCTAGTGATTGAGCCGTTTCCCCCTCTGGATACTCCTGTGGCTGCCAGTTAATACAACCATAACTGTCGATTTTAGCACATTTGGCAGGTGGTGGCGGCTGGTCATCATCACTTGTGTCTGACCTTCTGGGCCTCCTCAGGCGGGAGAGTGTGTTGTCTCTGTTGACATATTCAACTCTGGTTTTCAGCTGCTGCAGTAAAGTGAAGTATCCACATCCAATACTTTCTCCCTCATCTGTTTTATCTAAAAAGCTGCCAGGATACATCTGAGTTATAGCTTTTGCTACTGTTGTGCAGTCTTTTCGTGTCGGGTTCAAGCAGTGTTCTCTCATGGAATCAACAATGACTTTCACCATGTGTCTGCGATCCCCTGGCTCTGGACGATTACCATCATCAATGGCTCTTTGGAGAGCGGGCCTCATTTTGTCCCATTGCACCTGAAAACCGTCTACCCATTTGCTGTGTCCTTGTGGACTGGTTAATGGACTGGTGCAAGGCTCATTTGAAAATGAGCTAGAGGGGGAAGAAACGGGTGAGGAGGTGATAGGCTGAGGACTTTTTGGATCTGCATAACAAATTGACATAGGCACAAAAAACATAATGGTTAATTTTGTTTCATTCTAACATTTTTCATCTTAATAGTCATTATCATCAAAATACAATAGCAGTGAACATAAACATGTAGGCTAATTGAGACAGCTTACGACTTTTGAAAGAATTAATCAATCTTCTGCACTGAATGGGCGATAGTAGGTGACTGATGTCTGCCTCTTTGATAAACTGAAGATCATCTGGCCCTTCCACACCCAATGTGGTTTCAAACTCGTGAATCACTGCTTCCACCTTCTCCCTCTGTAGCTGTGGTAGCACGCTCTGTATTGCATGCTCAATGGAGTCCATGTCTTTTACCTGTAACACACTGAATGGTCTGACACAAAGGTACACCCCTCAAATTTGCATGAAAGCCAAAGCATGTCCTTGCGTTTGCGCCCTTGATTTAACTGTGGTCGTATGAACTCTGTACATATGCTTTTGAAGAGCAATTACCGTTGAAAAAGCAGAAGGACAATTTGCATAGCCACAGTGAAATCTAATGTTAGCGACATTTCTGTGCATTTTAACATGTCGAATAAATGCGGGAGTTGACACAGCTTTGAATTTACAAACAGTACACGTGTAAGACATTTTGAACCAGAACGGCAGTTAACTCAAACTTATCCTTTCTCAAGTATCGGTGACTAGTCTGAGCAAGCAATGTTTGACTAAAAGTCAGTAAAGAGAAAGGACACTTACATGCAATGATGCTCCACGCATCCACGTCGAGAAAACAGTCTTCGTCGTCCTGCAGCAGACTGGAGAACGTTGCGAATCCCTTTATTCCTGCAGCTGAAGTTCTTTCCTCCTGTTCTTTTTCTTTCTTGCCGCTGTTCGGTTAGAACCGGTTAGAACACCGCCAAAGACTGCCGCGCAATTGTCGGCTGGACCAATGAGCAGCCCAGCGTCGCTGGCTACAGCTTGTGAACCGTGATCACGTGAGCCAGGTGCTTTCCCGGGCATGAGCGCATGAATACTGGGACTCGAGATGAATTACCAGTAAAATACACCATTTATAAATAACACAGTAACTGCATGTTAGTCATCACCTACATCGCAAAATGCAGTTAATATTATTATCTATCTGATCTGACCGTTTTCCTGAATAGTTAATGAGTTGTACTGTGGAAGGCAGAAGAAAAAGTAGTTCCTAGTAACTGGGTTTAATACAAAGACTGTAGAAAAAATTATATTTGGTACGGTATAATTCAGAAAACTAATTCTGAGACTTGGTGGAAGCAGCAAAATGCAATCAACTGAAATATAATTAAAATTTTAATAGGTTAAAATGCTGTGAATAATAGTTTAACGTATTAATAATTTTTATTTCTGCACATCTGTGTGGTGCCATTTAAAATCAAACATAATTTTTGCAGCAATTAAGTTAAACTAGAAGAAGGTAAAAAATAGGTGGTTCATTTTTCTAAGTAATATTTTCACCATGATTATTCATACATTTATAAATGTTAAAGTTTCCAACTAAATAATAATATTACAAGCCAAATGTTTAATTTAGACTTAAATGTTTATTTTACAAATTAAATAATTAGGTCACACCAACGTATTTAGTTTGTAATCTGAATATTTAACTTGGAGCAAAACATTTACTTTACAAACTAGCTGCTATGACTCAATATCCATATTGTGGGACATAAGGATTATTCTATTCTATTCTATTCTATTCTATTCTACACAAATTTCAGCCTCATAGGTCAGTTTTAAAGTTATTCATTTTCCCACCATTTTCTAAATTCAAATTTCAAAGAAATACATTTTGGCTGCCACGCAGCAACCTTTGACCCCAGACTCAGGTCAGATGATCCCCAAGGGGTCACTTTAGAATAATCTTATCGATCAATCAGTCAATCACCTTTATTTAGAAAGCTCCTTACAGGCATGAAACATGCCACCAAAGTGCTGTACAATAAAAATAAAAACATTTAAAACCAGTAAAAAGTTTAAGAAACAAACAATAAAAACATAACAGCATATAAAAGCCTAGACGTAACGGCATCAGCTAACCCATAGAGTTAAAAGTCAGTTTTTCAAATTGTTTGAAGCTTTGCCTGTTGGCTTGTGAAGAGACCCTATCAATCACCCCAAAACACAACTCTGAAAGAACTTTGGAAGGCCAAGTAGACCCCCAGAGGTCCCATCATAACTGCACCGAGATATGCGGGTAAAGTCCGTTTGATTATCAACATACTCAGATTTCATGTTTAAATCTCAACGCATGAGTTGAGTTGAGTTGTTAGACAAAAGCAGGCCAAAAGGCCACTTCAATGGCTGACCTCTGTGACTTTTGACACTTCCCAAGGTGCTGCGAGTCTAAAAATTTGCACAGTGTATGGCTCGAGCACCACAATCTAGACATTAAAATTTCAGCTCCTTAGGTCAAAAGGTTTGGAAGTTATTCATTTTCCCTACATTTTGTCATTTAAAATTTCATAAAGGGGATTTTTTGCACATTGTGGTGACCTTTGACCCCATTGAAGCCAAACTCAGACCAAGTAATGGTCTTAGCCCCCCACATGATTATACTCAATTTTGATATTAAGAAAAACCTGTTTGACAGTGTTGTCTGTTTTGATGTTTAACTTTGAAACAAAGGGAGCCATTCCTAACCATTGCTTTCATGTCCTAAAGTACACAATATGTTACTGTAAATGTCATATTACTAGATATTTCTGTAGTACCATTCAGGTTACTATAACACCCATCCATCCATCCATTTTCACCCGCTTATCTGGAGTCAGGTCGCAGGGACAGTAGCCTAAGTCGAGAGGCCCAGACATCCCTCTCCCCAGCCACTTGGGCCAGCTCCTCCGGGGGAATCCCAAGGCGTTCCCTGGCCAGGTGAGAGACATAGTCCCTCCAACGTGTCCTGGGTCTACCTTTAGGCCTCCTCCCAGTTGGACATGCCCGGAAAACCTCATCAGGGAGGCGTCAAGGAGGCATCCTGACCAGATGCCCGAGCCACCTCAACTGGCTCCTCTCCATGTGGAGGAGCAGCGGGTCTACTTCGAGCCCCTCCCGAATGACAGAGCTTCTCACCCTGTCTCTAAGGGAGAGCCCAGCCACTCTGTGGAGAAAACTCATTTCGGCCGCTTTTATCCGCGATCTCATTCTTTCAGTCACTACCCAAAGCTCGTGACCATAGGTGAGGGTAGGAACGTAGATTGACCAGTAAATGGAGAGCTTCGCCTTCTGACTCAGCTCTCTCTTCACTACGACAGACTGGTACAACGCCCGCATCACTGCAGATGCAGCACCAATCCGCCTATCGATCTCACGCTCCAGTTTTCCCTCACTCGTGAGCAAGACCCCGAGATACTTAAACTCCTCCATTTGGGGTAGGACCTCATCCCTGAGGCAAAGAAGGCATTCTACCCATTTCCAAATCAAGACCATGGTCTCAGATTTAGAGGAGATGATTCTCATCCCAGCTGCTTCACACTCGGCTGCGAACCGCTCCAGCAAAAGCTGAAGATCACGTTCTGATGAAGCCAACAGCACCACATCATCTGCAAAAAGCTGAGAACTGATCCTCAGGCCACCAAAACGGATGCCCTCCACACCTTGGCTGCGCCTAGAAATCCTTTCCATAAAGGTTATGAACAGAATCGGTGACAAAGGGCAGCCTTGGCGGAGTCCAACTCTTACTGGGAACGAGCCTGACTTACTGCCAGCAATGCGGACCAAGCTCTGACACCAGTCATACAGGGACCTAAGAGCCCGTATCAGAGGGCCTGGTACCCCATACTCCCGGAGTACCCCCCACAGGGCCCCCAGAGGGACGTGGTCAAACACCTTCTCCAAATCCACAAAACACATGTAAATTGGTTGGGCAAATTCTGACGCACCCTCCAGGACCCTCCTAAGGGTATAGAGCTGGTCCAGTGTTCCACGGTCAGGACGAAAACCACATTGCTCCTCCTGAATTTGAGGTTCAACAATCCGATGGACCCTCCTCTCCAGAACCCCTGAATAGACCTTACCATGAATGTTCAGGAGTGTGATCCCCTGTAGTTGGAACACACCCTGCGGTCTCCCTTTTAAAATAAGGGAACCACCACCCCAATCTGCCAGTCCAGTGGAACTGCCCCCGATGTCCACGTGATATTGCAGCCAACACAGCCCCACAGCATCCAGAGCCTTAAGGAACTCCAGGCGGATCTCATCCACCCCTGGGGCCTTGTCACAGAGGAGCTTTTTAACCACCTCAGTGGCCTCAGCACCAGAGATTTGAGAGCCCAACTCAAAGTCCCCAGACTCTGCTTCCTCACTGGAAGACATGTCGGTGGGATTGAGGAGGTCTTCGAAGTATTCTGCCCATCGATCCACAACGTCCTGAGTAAGAGGTCAGCAGCACACCGTCCCCACTATAAATAGTGTTGGTAGCGCACTGCTCACCCCCCCCCCCCCACCCCCCCACCCCCCCAAGGCGCCGGATGGTGGACGAGAATCTCCTTGAAGCCATACGGAAGTCTTGCTCCATGGTCTCACCAAACTCCTCCCACGCCCAGGTTTTTGCCTCAACGACCACCCAAGCCGCGTTCCGCTTGGACCGTCAGTACTCGTCAGCTGCCTCTGGAGTCTCACAGGCCAAAACGGCCTGATAGGACTCTTTCTTCAGCTTGACAGCATCCCTAACCACCGGTATCCATCAGTGGGTTCGGGAGTTGCCACCACGACAGGCACCGACGATCCTGCGACCACAGCTCCGGTCAGCCGCCTCAACAATAGAGGCACAGAACAGGGTCCATTCAGACTCAATGTCCCCCGCCTCCCCTGGAACATTTTGGAAGTTCTGTTGGAGATGAGAATTGAAGCTCCTTTTGACAGGGGACTCTGCCAGGCGTTCCCAGCATACTCTTGCGATACGTTTGGGCCTGCCTGGTCTGACCGGCATCCTCCCCCACCATCTGAGCCAACTCACCACCAGGTAGTGGTCAGTTGACAGCTCCGCCCCTCTCTTCACCTGAGTGTCCAAGACATACGGCCACAGGTCAGATGAAACAACAACAAAGTTGATCATCGAGCTGAGGCCAAGGTATCGTAGTGCCAAGAGCACATATGGACACCTTTATGTTTGAACATGGTGTTCATTATGGACAATCAATGACTGGCACAGAAGTCCAACAACAAAACACCACTCGAATTCAGATCAGGGGGGCCGTTTCTCCCAACCACACCTCTCCAGGTCTCACTGTTGTTGCCCACATGAGCGTTAAAGTCCCTAGCAGAATGAGGGAGTCACTGGAAGGAGCACTCTCCAGCACCCCCTCCAAGGTCTCCAAAAAGGGTGGGTAGTCTGAACTGTAGTTTGGTGCATAAGCACAGACCGCAGTCAGAACCTGTCCCCCCCCCACACGTAGGCGGAGGGATGATACCCTCTCATTCACCGGGGTAAACTCCAACGTACAGGCACCAATATGGGGGGGAACTAGTATGCCCTGCATACCCCTGCTCGGCACCTCTCAGTGGGAGCAACTCCAGAGTGGTAGAGTGTCCAACCCCTCTCAAGGAAACTGGTTCCAGAGCCAGAGCCATGCGTTGAGGTGAGACCGACTATATCTAGTCAGAATCTCTCAACCTCACACACCAACTCAGGCTCCTTCTCCACCAGAGAGGCGACATTCCATGTGCCAAGAACCAGCTTCTTTAGCCGAGGATCAGACCGCCAAGGTCCCCCGCCCTCGACTACCACCTGTCACACACTGCACCTGACCCCTTTGGCCCCTCCCATGAGTGGTGAGCCCATGGGAAGGGGGACCCACGTTTCCTCTTCGGGCTGTGACCGGCCGGGCTCGCCAACGTATCCCACCTCTAGGCCTGGCTCCAGAGGGGGGCCCTGGTGACCCATGTCCGAGCAAGGGTACACAGTTTCCATTGAATTTATTCATCATAAGAGGTCTTCAGGCTGCTCTTTGATCCCTCACCTAGAACCTGTTTGCCATAAGTGACCCTACCAGAGGCATAAAGCCTCAGACAACTTAGCTCCTAGGATCATTGGGACACTCAAACCCCTCCACCACGGTAAGGTGGCAGCCCAGGGAGAGGCTATACCCAATGGTTATATATGATGTTACTGCAAATCTTTACAGTAATGTACTGGTTGCTATAATTACTTAAAAATACATTGTACAATTAAAACAATTACTGTGAATTTTTACAGTATCATGTTGCTTGATGTGGTTTCCCGAAGTACACGATATCACTCTGAAATTACCTTTGGTTGTAGTTTTACACAGTACGTGATGAGTTACTGTGACATTTTACAGCTGGTTGAGGTTTCTATAGTACACAATATGTAACTGAATTTCAACAGTATACTGTAATGGTTACTGTGAGCTTTTAAAGTATTTACATGTTGTTATAACAATAAATAATATGTTGCTTTAAATTCCAATATATTGTGAATTTCTACAGTACTGTAATAGGTACTGCAATTCCCTATGGTACACATGTTACTGTGAATTTAAATTATTATTGTGAATTTCTGCAGTATGTTTTTATCCAGTACACAATAAGTCATTGTGAAATTTCTCACCACTGTAAAATCTTGTTTTGTTTTGTACAGTAGTGATTATATTACTGTTACTTACTACAGTAGAACTTGGTATGCTGTGAATTTATAAAGTATTGCATGTATTACCATAATTTATGCAGTAATTTTACACCACTGTAAATTTTTGCATTTTTTCTTACAGTAGTAATTATATTACTGTGAATTACAACAGTAGAACTTGGTCTGCTGTGAATTATACAGTGTTGCATTCATTACTATAACTTATGCAATTGTTTCACACCACTGTAATTTAACTCTCTGTTTTTTACAGTAGTGATGATATTACAGTGACTTACTACAGTAGAACTTGATCTGCTGTGAATTTATACAGTATTGTATTTATTACAATGATTTATACAATTATTTCACATCACTGTAAAATCTTGTTTTGTTTTTTACAGTAGTGATGATATTACTGTGACTTAGTGCAGTAGAACTTGGTATGCTGTGAATTTTTAAAGTATTGCATGTATTACCATAATTTATGCAGTAATTTCACACTACTGTAATTTCTTTCTCTGTTTTTGACAGTAGTGAATATGCTACTGTGACTTACTACAGTAGACCTTGATCTGCTGTGAATTTATACAGTATTGTATTTATTACAGTGATTTATACAATAATTTCCCATTACTGCAAAGTCTTATTTTGTTTTTTACAGTTGTGATGATATTACTGTGACTTACTACAGTAGACCTTGATCTGCTGTGAATTTATACAGTATTGTATTTATTACAGTGATTTATACAATAATTTCCCATTACTGTAAAGTCTTGTTTTGTTTTTTACAGTTGTGATGATATTACTGTGACTTAATGCAGTAGAACTTGGTATGCTGTGAATTTTTAAAGTATTGCATGTATTACCATAATTTATGCAGTATTTTCATACTACTGTAAATTTTTGCTTTGTTTCTTACATTAGTGATTATATTACTGTGACTTACTACAGTAGAACTTAGTCTGCTGTGAAGTTTTACAGTATTGCATTTATTACTGTGATTTATACAGTACTGCAACAGTTACTGTCAATTATACAGTATTTTACTTTAAATACATTCACAGTGAGTTACTTTACAGAAACACAGTAAATTACTGTGTAATTCACAGTCATTTTTTACAGTGTGTGTGAGGGAGAGGGACTGTGACTGTGACTGTGTGAGGGAGAGGGACTGTGACTGTGACTGTGTGAGGGAGAGGGACTTTGACTGTGACTGTGTAAGGGAGAGGGAGAGCGACTGTGACTGTGACTGTGTGAGGGAGAGGGACTGTGACTGTGTGAGGGAGAGGGACTGTGACTGTGACTGTGACTGTGTGAGGGAGAGGGACTGTGACTCTGACTGTGTGAGGGAGAGCGACTGTGACTGTGACTGTGTGAGGGAGAGGGACTGTGACTGTGTGATGGAGAGGGACTGTGACTGTGACTGTGACTGTGTGAGGGAGAGGGACTGTGACTGTGTGAGGGAGAGGGACTGCGACTGTGTGAGGGAGAGGGACTGTGACTTTGACTGTGTGAGGGAGAGGTACTGTGAAAGTGACAGTGACTGTGTGAGGGAGAGGGATTGTGACAGTGACTGTGTGATGGAGAGGGACTGTGACTGTGTGAGGGAGAGGGACTGTGACTGTGTGAGGGAGAGGGACTGTGACTGTGTGAGGGAGAGGGACTGTGACTGAGTGAGGGAGAGGGACTGTGACTGTGTGAGGGAGAGGGACTGTGACTGTGTGAGGGAGAGGGACTGTGACTGTGTGAGGGAGAGGGACTGTGACTTTGACTGTGTGAGGGAGAGGGATTGTGACTGTGTGAGGGAGAGGTACTGTGACTGTGACTGTGTGAGCGAGAGGGACTGTGACTGTGTGATGGAGAGGGACTGTGACTGTGTGAGGGAGAGGGACTGTGACTGTGTGAGGGAGAGGGACTGTGACTGTGTGAGGGAGAGGGACTGTGACTGTGTGAGGGAGAGGGACTGTGACTGTGTGAGGGAGAGGGACTGTGACTGTGACTGTGTGAGGGAGAGGGACTGTGACTGTGTGAGGGAGAGGGACTGTGACTGTGTGAGGGAGAGGGACTGTGACTGTGTGAGGGAGAGGGACTGTGACTGTGTGAGGGAGAGGGACTGTGACTGTGTGAGGGAGAGGGACTGTGACTGTGTGAGGGAGAGAGACTGTGACTGTGACTGTGTGAGGGAGAGGGACTGTGACTGTGTGAGGGAGAGGGACTGTGACTGTGTGAGGGAGAGGGACTGTGACTGTGACTGTGACTGTGTGAGGGAGAGGGACTGTGACTGTGACTGTGTGAGGGAGAGCGACTGTGACTGTGACTGTGTGAGGGAGAGGGACTGTGACTGTGTGAGGGAGAGGGACTGTGACTGTGACTGTGACTGTGTGAGGGAGAGGGACTGTGACTGTGACTGTGTGAGGGAGAGGGACTGTGACTGTGTGATGGAGAGGGACTGTGACTGTGACTGTGTGAGGGAGAGCGACTGTGACTGTGACTGTGTGAGGGAGAGGGACTGTGACTGTGTGATGGAGAGGGACTGTGACTGTGACTGTGTGAGGGAGAGGGACTGTGACTGTGTGAGGGAGAGGGACTGCGACTGTGTGAGGGAGAGGGACTGTGACTTTGACTGTGTGAGGGAGAGGTACTGTGACTGTGACAGTGACTGTGTGAGGGAGAGGGATTGTGACAGTGACTGTGTGATGGAGAGGGACTGTGACTGTGTGAGGGAGAGGGACTGTGACTGTGTGAGGGAGAGGGACTGTGACTGTGTGAGGGAGAGGGACTGTGACTGAGTGAGGGAGAGGGACTGTGACTGTGTGAGGGAGAGGGACTGGTTCTGTGTGAGGGAGAGGGACTGTGACTTTGACTGTGTGAGGGAGAGGGATTGTGACTGTGTGAGGGAGAGGTACTGTGACTGTGACTGTGTGAGCGAGAGGGACTGTGACTGTGACTGTGTGAGGGAGAGGGACTGTGACTGTGACTGTGTGAGGGAGAGGGACTGTGACTGTGTGAGGGAGAGGGACTGTGACTGTGTGAGGGAGAGGGACTGTGACTGTGTGAGGGAGAGGGACTGTGACTGTGTGAGGGAGAGGGACTGTGACTGTGTGAGGGAGAGGGACTGTGACTGTGTGAGGGAGAGAGACTGTGACTGTGACTGTGTGAGGGAGAGGGACTGTGACTGTGATTGTGACTGTGACTGTGTGAGGGAGAGGGACTGTGACTGTGACTGTGTGAGGGAGAGGGACTGTGACTGTGTGAGGGAGAGGGACTGTGACTGTGTGAGGGAGAGGGACTGTGACTGTGTGAGGGAGAGGGACTGTGACTGTGTGAGGGAGAGAGACTGTGACTGTGACTGTGTGAGGGAGAGGGACTGTGACTGTGTGAGGGAGAGGGACTGTGACTGTGACTGTGTGAGGGAGAGGGACTGTGACTGTGTGAGGGAGAGGGACTGTGACTGTGTGAGGGAGAGGGACTGTGACTGTGACTGTGTGAGGGAGAGGGACTGTGACTGTGTGAGGGAGAGGGACTGTGACTGTGTGAGGGAGAGGGACTGTGACTGTGTGAGGGAGAGGGACTGTGACTGTGTGAGGGAGATGGACTGTGACGGTGTGAGGGAGAGGGACTGTGACTGTGTGAGGGAGAGGGACTCTGACTGTGTGAGGGAGAGGGATTGTGACTGTGACTCTGACTGTGTGAGGGAGAGGGACTGTGACTGTGTGAGGGAGAGGGAGAGGGACTGTGACTGTGTGAGGGAGAGGGCCTGTGTGAGGGAGAGGGACTGTGACTGTGTGAGGGAAAGGGACTGTGACTGTGTGAGGGAGGGGGACTGTGACTGTGTGAGGGAGAGGGACTGTGACTGTGTGAGGGAGAGGGACTGTGACTGTGTGAGGGAGAGGGACTGTGACTGTGACTGTGACTATGACTGTGTGAGGGAGAGGGACTGTGACTGTGTGAGGGAGAGGGACTGTGACTGTGTGAGGGAGAGGAACTGTGACTGTGTGAGGGAGAGGGACAGTGACTGTTTGAGGGAGAGGGATTGTGACTGTGTGAGGGAGAGGAACTGTGACTGAGTGAGGGAGAGGGACAGTGACTGTGTGAGGGAGAGGGACTGTGACTGTGTGAGGGAGAGGGACTGTGACTGTGTGAGGGAGAGGGACTGTGACTGACTGTGTGAGGGAGAGGGACTGTGACTGTGACTGTGTGAGGGAGAGGGACTGTGACTGACTGTGTGAGGGAGAGGGACTGTGACTGTGACTGTGACTGAGGGAGAGGGACTGTCACTGTGACTGTGACTGTGTGAGGGAGAGGGACTGTGACTGTGTGAGGGAGAGGGACTGTGACTGTGTGAGGGAGAGGGACTGTGACTGTGTGAGGGAGAGGGACTGTGACTTTGACTGTGTGAGGGAGAGGGACTGTGACTGTGTGAGGGAGAGGGACTGTGACTGTGTGAGGGAGAGGGACTGTGACTGTGTGAGGGAGAGGGACTGTGACTTTGACTGTGTGAGGGAGAGGGACTGTGACTGTGTGAGGGAGAGGGACTGTGACTGTGTGAGGGAGAGGGACTGTGACTGTGTGAGGGAGAGGGACTGTGACTTTGACTGTGTGAGGGAGAGGGACTGTGACTGTGTGAGGGAGAGGGACTGTGACTGTGTGAGGGAGAGGGACTGTGACTGTGTGAGGGAGAGGGACTGTGACTTTGACTGTGTGAGGGAGAGGGACTGTGACTGACTGTGTGAGGGAGAGGGACTGTGACTGTGACTGTGACTGTGTGAGGGAGAGGGACTGTCACTGTGACTGTGACTGTAACTGTGTGAGGGAGAGGGACTGTGACTGTGACTCTTACTGTGTGAGGGAGAGGGACTGTGACTGTGTGAGGGAGAGGGACTGTGACTGTGTGAGGGAGAGGGACTGTGACTATGTGAGGGAGAGGGACTGTGACTGAGTGAGGGAGAGGGACTGTGACTTTGACTGTGTGAGGGAGAGGGACTGTGACTGTGTGAGGGAGAGGGACTGTGACTGTGTGAGGTAGAGGGACTGTGACTGTGTGAGGGAGAGGGACTGTGACTGTGTGAGGGAGAGGGACTGTGACTGTGTGAGGGAGAGGGACTGTGACTGTGTGAGGGAGAGAGACTGTGACTGTGACTGTGTGAGGGAGAGGGACTGTGACTGTGATTGTGACTGTGACTGTGTGAGGGAGAGGGACTGTGACTGTGTGAGGGAGAGAGACTGTGACTGTGACTGTGTGAGGGAGAGGGACTGTGACTGTGACTGTGTGAGGGAGAGGGACTGTGACTGTGACTGTGTGAGGGAGAGGGACTGTGACTGTGACTGTGACTGTGTGAGGGAGAGGGACTGTGACTGTGACTGTGACTGTGTGAGGGAGAGGGACTTTGACTGTGACTGTGACTGTGTGAGGGAGAGGGACTGTGACTGTGTGAGGGCGAGGGACTGTGACTGTGTGAGGGAGAGGGACTGTGACTGTGACTGTGACTGTGTGAGGGAGAGGGACTGTGACTGTGTGAGGGAGAGGGACTGTGACTGTGTGAGGGAGAGGGACTGTGACTGTGTGAGGGAGAGGGACTGTGACTGTGTGAGTGAGAGGGACTTTGACTGTGACTGTGTGAGGGAGAGGGACTGTGACTGACTGTGTGAGGGAGAGAGACTGTGACTGTGACTGTGACTGTGTGAGGGAGAGGGACTGTCACTGTGACTGTAACTGTAACTGTGTGAGGGAGAGGGACTGTGACTGTGACTCTTACTGTGTGAGGGAGAGGGACTGTGACTGTGACTGTGTGAGGGAGAGGGACTGTGACTGTGACTGTGTTAGGGAGAGGGACTGTGACTGTGACTGTGACTGTGTGAGGGAGAGGGACTGTGACTGTGACAGTGTGAGGTAGAGGGGCTGTGACTGTGACTGTGACTGTGTGAGGGAGAGGGACTGTGACTGTGTGAGGGAGAGAGACTGTGACTGTGTGAGGGAGAGGGACTGTGACTGTGTGAGGGAAAGGGACTGTGACTGTGACTGTGTGAGGGAGAGGGACTGTGACTGTGATTGTGACTGTGACTGTGTGAGGTAGAGGGACTGTGACTGTGTGAGGGAGAGGGACTGTGATGGTGACTGTGACTGTGACTGTGTGAGAGAGGGACAGTGACTGTGACTGTGACTGTGTGAGAGAGAGGGACAGTGACTGTGACTGTGACTGTGTGAGGGAGAGGGAATGTGACTGTGTGAGGGAGAGGGACTGTGACTGTGTGAGGGAGAGGGACTGTGACTGTGTGAGGGAGAGGGACTGTGACTGTGTGAGGGAGATGGACTGTGACGGTGTGAGGGAGAGGGACTGTGACTGTGTGAGGGAGAGGGACTGTGACTGTCTGAGGGAGAGGGACTGTGACTGTGTGAGGGAGAGGGACTGTGACTGTGTTAGGAAGAGGGACTGTGACTGTGACTGTGACTATGACTGTGTGAGGGAGAGGGACTGTGACTGTGTGAGGGAGAGGAACTGTGACTGTGTGAGGGAGAGGGACTGTGACTGTGTGAGGGAGAGGGACTGTGACTGTGTGAGGGAGAGGGATTGTGACTGTGACTCTGACTGTGTGAGGGAGAGGGAGAGGGACTGTGACTGTGACTGTGTAAGGGAGAGGGACTGTGACTGTGTGAGGGAGAGGGACTGTGACTGTGTGAGGGAGAGGGAATGTGACTGTGTGAGGGAGAGGGACTGTGACTGTGTGAGGGAGAGGGACTGTGACTGTCTGAGGGAGAGGGACTGTGACTGTGTGAGGGAGAGGGACTGTGACTGTGTTAGGAAGAGGGACTGTGACTGTGACTGTGACTATGACTGTGTGAGGGAGAGGGACTGTGACTGTGTGAGGGAGAGGAACTGTGACTGTGTGAGGGAGAGGGACTGTGACTGTGTGAGGGAGAGGGACTGTGACTGTGTGAGGGAGAGGAACTGTGACTGTGTGAGGGAGAGGGACAGTGACTGTTTTAGGGAGAGGGACAGTGACTGTGTGAGTGAGAGGGACTGTGACTGTGTGAGGGAGAGGGACTGTGACTGTGACTGTGACTGTGTGAGTGAGAGGGACTGTGACTGTGCGAGGGAGAGGGACTGTGACTGTGACTGTGTGAGGGAGAGGGACTGTGACTGTGACTGTGTGAGGGAGAGGGACTGTGACTGTGACTGTGACTATGACTGTGTGAGGGAGAGGGACTGTGACTGTGTGAGGGAGAGGAACTGTGACTGTGTGAGGGAGAGGGACTGTGACTGTGTGAGGGAGAGGGACTGTGACTGTGTGAGGGAGAGGAACTGTGACTGTGTGAGGGAGAGGGACAGTGACTGTTTTAGGGAGAGGGACAGTGACTGTGTGAGTGAGAGGGACTGTGACTGTGTGAGGGAGAGGGACTGTGACTGTGACTGTGACTGTGTGAGTGAGAGGGACTGTGACTGTGCGAGGGAGAGGGACTGTGACTGTGACTGTGTGAGGGAGAGGGACTGTGACTGTGACTTTGTGAGGGAGAGTGACTGTGACTGTGACTGTGTGAGGGAGACGGACTGTGACTGTGACTCTTACTGTGTGAGGGAGAGGGACTGTGACTGTGACTGTCACTGTGTGAGGGAGAGGGACTGTGACTGTGACTCTTACTGTGTGAGGGAGAGGGACTGTGACTGTGACTCTTACTGTGTGAGGGAGAGGGACTGTGACTGTGACCTTGTGAGGGAGAGGGACAGTGACTGTGACTGTGTGAGGGAGACGGACTGTGACTGTGACTCTTACTGTGTGAGGGAGAGGGACTATGACTGTGACTCTTACTGTGTGAGGGAGAGGGACTGTGACTGTGACTGTGTGAGGGAGAGGGACTGTGACTGCGACTGTGACTGTCACTGTGTGAGGGAGAGGGACTGTGACTGTGACTCTTACTGTGTGAGGGAGAGGGACTGTGACTGTGACTGTGTGAGGGAGAGGGACTGTGACTGTGACTGTGTGAGGGAGAGGGACTGTGACTGTGACTGTGACTGTGTGAGGGAGAGGGACTGTGACTGTGACTGTGACTGTGTCAGGGAGAGGGACTGTGACTGTGTGAGGGAGAGGGACTGTGACTGTGTGAGGGAGAGGGACTGTGACTGTGACTGTGTGAGCGAGAGGGACTGTGACTGTGACTGTGTGAGGGAGAGGGACTTTGACTGTGTGAGGGCGAGGGACTGTGACTGTGTAAGGGAGAGGGACTGTGACTGTGAGGGACTGTGTTAGGGAGAGGGACTGTGACTGTGTGATTGAGAGGGACTGTGACTGTGACTGTGTGAGGGAGAGGGACCGTGACTGTGACTGTGACTGTGTGAGGGAGAGGGACTGTGACTGTGACTGTGACTGTGTGAGGGAGAGGGACTGTGACTGTGACTGTGTGAGTGAGAGGGACTGTGACTGTGACTGTGTGAGGGAGAGAGACTGTGACTGTGACTGTGTGAGGGAGAGGGACTGTGACTGTGTGAGGGAGAGGGACTGTGACTGTGACTGTGTGAGGGAGAGGGACTGTGACTGAGTGAGGGAGAGGGACTGTGACTGTGTGAGGGAGAGGGACTGTGACTGTGTGAGGGAAAGGGACTGTGACTGTGACTATGACTGTGACTGTGTGAGGGAGAGGGACTGTGACTGTGTGAGGGAGAGGGACTGTGACTGTGTGAGGGAGAGGGACTGTGACTGTGTGAGGGAGAGGGACTGTGACTGTGTGAGGGAGAGGGACTGTGACTGTGTGAGTGAGAGGGACTGTGACTGTGTGAGGGAGAGGGACTGTGACTGTGACTGTGACTGTGCGAGGGAGAGGGACTGTGACTGTGACTGTGTGAGGGAGAGGGATTGTGACAGTTACTTTGTGAGGGAGAGGGACTGTGACTGTGTGAGGGAGAGGGACTGTGACTGTGTGAGGGAGAGGGACTGTGACTGTGTGAGTGAGAGGGACTGTGACTGTGTGAGGGAGAGGGACTGTGACTGTGACTGTGACTGTGTGAGGGAGAGGAACTGTGACTCTGTGAGGGAGAGGGACTGTGTCTGTGTGAGGGAGAGGGACTGTGACTGACTGTGTGAGGGTGAGGGACTGTGACTGTGACTGTGTGAGGGAGAGGGACTGTGACTGTGACTGTGTGAGGGAGAGGGACTGTGACTGTGACTGTGTGAGGGAGAGTGACTGTGACTGTGACTGTGTGAGGGATACGGACTGTGACTGTGACTCTTACTGTGTGAGGGAGAGGGACTGTGACTGTGACTCTTACTGTGTGAGGGAGAGGGACTGTGACTGTGACCTTGTGAGGGAGAGGGACAGTGACTGTGACTGTGTGAGGGAGACGGACTGTGACTGTGACTCTTACTGTGTGAGGGAGAGGGACTGTGACTGTGACTCTTACTGTGTGAGGGAGAGGGACTGTGACTGTGACTGTGACTGTCACTGTGTGAGGGAGAGGGACTGTGACTGTGACTCTTATTGTGTGAGGGAGAGGGACTGTGACTGTGACTGTCACTGTGTGAGGGAGAGGGACTGTGACTGTGACTCTTATTGTGTGAGGGAGAGGGACTGTGACTGTGACCTTGTGAGGGAGAGGGACAGTGACTGTGACTGTGTGAGGGAGACGGACTGTGACTGTGACTCTTACTGTGTGAGGGAGAGGGACTGTGACTGTGACTCTTACTGTGTGAGGGAGAGGGACTGTGACTGTGACTGTGTCAGGGAGAGGGACTGTGACTGTGTGAGGGAGAGGGACTGTGACTGTGTGAGGGAGAGGGACTGTGACTGTGACTGTGTGAGGGAGAGGGACTGTGACTGTGTGAGGGAGAGGGACTGTGACTGTGACTGTGTGAGCGAGAGGGACTGTGACTGTGACTGTGTGAGGGAGAGGGACTGTGACTGTGTGAGGGAGAGGGACTGTGACTGTTTGAGGGCGAGGGACTGTGACTGTGTGAGGGAGAGGGACTGTGACTGTGTGAGGGAGAGGGACTGTGACTGTGTGAGGGAGTGGGACTGTGACTGTGTGAGGGCGAGGGACTGTGACTGTGTGAGGGAGAGGGACTGTGACTGTGTGAGGGAGAGGGACTGTGACTGTGACTGTGTGAGGGAGAGGGACTGTGACTGTGACTGTGTGAGGGAGAGGGACTGTGACTGTGACTGTGTGAGGGAGAGCGACTGTGACTGTGTGAGGGAGAGGGACTGTGACTGTGACTGTGTGAGGGAGAGGGACTGTGACTGTGTGAGGTAGAGGGACTGTGACTGTGACTGTGTGAGGGAGAGGGACTGTGACTGTGTGAGGGAGAGGGACTGTGACTGTGTCTGTGTGAGGGAGAGGGTCTGTGACTGTGACTGTGTGAGGGCGAGGGACTGTGACTGTGAGGGACTGTGTGAGGGAGAGGGACTGTGACTGTGACTGTGAGGGACTGTGTGAGGGAGAGGGACTGTGACTGTGACTGTGAGGCACTGTGTGAGGGAGAGGGACTGTGACTGTGACTGTGTGAGGGAGAGGGACTTTGACTGTGACTGTGACTGTGTGAGGGAGAGGGACTGTGACTGTGAGGGACTATGTGAGGGAGAGGGACTGTGACTGTGACTGTGAGGGACTGTGTGAGGGAGAGGGACTGAGTCTGTGACTGTGAGGGACTGTGTGAGGGACTGTGACTGTGACTGTGTGGCACTGTGTGAGGGAGAGGGACTGTGACTGTGACTGTGAGGGACTGTGTGAGGGAGAGGGACTGTGACTGTGACTGTGAGGGACTGTATGAGGGAGAGGGACTGTGACTGTGACTGTGACTGTGAGGGACTGTATGAGGGAGAGGGACTGTGACTGTGACTGTGAGGCACTGTGTGAGGGAGAGGGACAGTGACTGTGACTGTGTGAGGGAGAGGGACTGTGACTGTGACTGTGTGAGGGAGAAGGACTGTGACTGTGACTGTGAGGGAGAGGGACTGTGACTGTGACTGTGTGAGGGAGAGGGACTGTGACTGTGACTGTGTGAGGGAGACGGACTGTGACTGTGTGAGTGAGAGGGACTGTGACTGTGTGAGGGAGAGGGACTGTGACTGTGACTGTGTGAGGGAGAGGGACAGTGACTGTGACTGTGTGAGGGAGAGGGACTGTGACTGTGACTGTGTGAGGGAGAAGGACTGTGACTGTGAGGGACTGTGTGAGGGAGAGGGACTGTGACTGTGACTGTGAGGGAGAGGGACTGTGACTGTGACTGTGTGAGGGAGACGGACTGTGACTGTGTGAGTGAGAGGGACTGTGACTGTGTGAGGGAGAGGGACTGTGACTGTGACTGTGAGGCACTGTGTGAGGGAGAGGGACTGTGTGAGGGAGAGGGACTGTGACTGTGACTGTGTGAGGGAGAGGGACTTTGACTGTGACTGTGTGAGGGAGAGGGACTGTGACTGTGAGGGACTGTGTGAGGGAGAGGGACTGTGACTGTGACTGTGAGGGACTGTGTGAGGGAGAGGGACTGAGACTGTGACTGTGAGGGACTGTGTGAGGGACTGTGACTGTGACTGTGTGGCACTGTGTGAGGGAGAGGGACTGTGACTGTGAGGGACTGTGTGAGGGAGAGGGACTGTGACTGTGACTGTGAGGGACTGTATGAGGGAGAGGGACTGTGACTGTGACTGTGACTGTGACTGTGAGGGACTGTATGAGGGAGAGGGACTGTGACTGTGACTGTGAGGCACTGTGTGAGGGAGAGGGACAGTGACTGTGACTGTGTGAGGGAGAGGGACTGTGACTGTGACTGTGTGAGGGAGAAGGACTGTGACTGTGACTGTGAGGGAGAGGGACTGTGACTGTGACTGTGAGAGGGAGAGGGACTGTGACTGTGTGAGTGAGAGGGACTGTGACTGTGTGAGGGAGAGGGACTGTGACTGTGACTGTGTGAGGGACTGTGTGAGGGAGAGGGACTGTGACTGTGACTGTGAGGGAGAGGGACTGTGACTGTGACTGTGTGAGGGAGACGGACTGTGACTGTGTGAGTGAGAGGGACTGTGACTGTGTGAGGGAGAGGGACTGTGACTGTGTGAGGGAGAGGGACTGTGACTCTGTGAGGGAGAGGGACTTTGTCTGTGTGAGGGAGAGGGACTGTGACTGTGACTGTGACTGTTTGAGGTAGAGGGACTGTGACTGCGTGAGGGAGAGGGACTGTGACTCTGTGAGGGAGAGGGACTTTGTCTGTGTGAGGGAGAGGGACTGTGACTGTGTGAGGGAGAGGGACTGTGACTGTGACTGTGTGAGGGAGAGGGACTGTGACTGTGACTGTGACTGTGTGAGGGAGAGGGACTGTGACTGTGACTGTGACTGTGTGAGGGAGAGGGACTGTGACTGTGACTGTGACTGTCACTGTGTGAGGGAGAGGGACTGTGACTGTGACTCTTACTGTGTGAGGGAGAGGGACTGTGACTGTGACTGTGACTGTGTGAGGGAGAGGGACTGGTACTGTGACTGTGTGAGGGAGAGGGACTGTGACTGTGACTGTGTGAGGGAGAGGGACTGTGACTGTGACTGTTAGGGACTGTGTGAGGGAGAGGGACTGTGACTGTGACTGTGAGGGACTGTGTGAGGGAGAGGGAGTGTGACTGTGAGGGACTGTGTGAGCAAGAGGGACTGTGACTGTGACTGTGTGAGGGAGAGGCACTGTGACTGTGTGAGGGAGAGGGACTGTGACTGTGACTGTGTGAGGGAGAGGGACTGTGACTGTGACTGTGTGAGGGAGAAGGACTGTGACTGTGTGAGGGAGAGGGACTGTGACTGTGACTGTGTGAGGGAGAGGGACTGTGACTGTGACTGTGTGAGGGAGAGGGACTGTGACTGACTGTGTGAGGGAGAGGGACTGTGACTGTGACTCTTACTGTGTGAGGGAGAGGGACTGTGACTGTGACTGTGTGAGGGAGAGGGACTGTGACTGTTACTGTGTGAGGGAGAGGGACTGTGACTGTGACTGTGTGAGGGAGAGGGACTGTGACTCTGTGAGGGAGAGGGACTTTGTCTGTGTGAGGGAGAGGGACTGTGACTGTGTGAGGGAGAGGGACTGTAACTGACTGTGTGAGGGAGAGGGACTGTGACTGTGACTGTGTGAGGGAGAGGGACTTTGACTGTGTGAGGGAGAGGGACTGTGACTGTGTGAGGGAGAGGGACTGTGACTGTGTGAGGGAGAGGGACTGTAACTGACTGTGTGAGGGAGAGGGACTGTGACTGTGACTGTGACTGTGTGAGGGAGAGGGACTGTGACTGTGACTGCTACTGTCACTGTGTGAGGGAGAGGGACTTTGACTGTGTGAGGGAGAGGGACTGTGACTGTGACTGTAACTGTGACTGTGTGAGGGAGAGGGACTGTGACTGTGACTGTGACTGTGTGAGGGAGAGGGACTGTGACTGACTGTGTGAGGGAGAGGGACTGTGACTCTGACTGTGACTGTGTGAGGGAGAGGGACTGTGACTGTGACTGTGACTGTAACTGTGTGAGGGAGAGGGACTGTGACTGTGACTGTGTGAGGGAGAGGGACTGTGACTGTGACTGTGACTGTGACTGTGTGAGGGAGAGGGACTGTGACTGTGACTGTGACTGTGTGAGGGAGAGGGACTGTGACTGTCACTGTGTGAGGGAGAGGGGCTGTGACTGTGACTGTGACTGTGTGAGGGAGAGGGACTGTGACTGTGACTGTGACTGTGTGAGGGAGAGGGACTGTGACTGTGACTGTGTGAGGGAGAGGGACTGTGACTGTGTCAGGGAGAGGGACTGTGACTGTGACTGTGTGAGGGAGAGGGACTTTGACTGTGTGAGGGAGAGGGACTGTGACTGTGTGAGGGAGAGGGACTGTGACTCTGTGAGGGAGAGGGACTGTGACTGTGACTGTGTGACCGAGAGGGACTGTGACTGTGACTGTGTGACCGAGATGGACTGTGACTGTGTGAGGGAGAGGGACTGTGACTGTGACTGTGTGACCGAGAGGGACTGTGACTGTGACTGTGTGAGGGAGAGGGACTGTGACTGTGTGAGGGAGAGGGACTGTGACTGTGTGAGGGCGAGGGCGAGGGACTGTGACTGTGTGAGGGAGAGGGACTGTGACTGTGTGAGGGAGAGGGACTGTAACTGTGACTGTGACTGTGTGAGGAAGAGGGACTGTGACTGTGACTGTGACTGTGTAAGGGAGAGGGACTGTGACTGTGTGAGGGAGAGGGACTGTAACTGTGTGAGGGAGACGGATTGTGACTGTGACTGTGTGAGCGAGAGGGACTGTGACTGTGACTGTGTGAGGGAGAGGGACTTTGACTGTGAATGTGTGAGCGAGAGGGACTGTGACTGTGACTGTGTGAGGGAGAGGGACTGTGTCTGTGTGAGGGAGAGGGACTGTGACTGTGAGAGGGAGAGGGGCTGTGACTGTGACTGTGACTGTGTGAGGGAGAGGGACTGTCACTGTGACTGTGTGAGGGAGAGGGACCTAGACTCTTACTGTGCGAGGGAGAGGGACTGTGACTGTGACTGTGTGAGGGAGAGGGACTGTGACTGTGTGAGGGAGAGGGACTGTGACTGTGACTGTGATTGTGTGAGGGAGAGGGACTGTGACTGTGTGAGGGAGAGGGACGTTGACTGTGACTGTGACTGTGTGAGGGAGAGGGACTTTGACTGTGTGAGGGAGAGGGACTGTGACTGTGTGAGGTAGAGGGACTGTGACTGTGTGAGGGAGAGGGACTGTGACTGTGACTGTGTGAGCGAGAGGGACTGTGACTGTGACTGTGTGAGGGAGTGGGACTGTGACTGTGACTGTGTGAGGGAGAGGGACTGTGACTGTGACTGTGAATGTGACTGTGTGAGGGAGAGGGACTTAGACTGTGACTGTGTGAGGGAGAGGGACTGTGACTGTGACTGTGTGAGGGAGAGGGACTGTGACTGTGACTGTGTGAGGGAGAGGGACTGTGACTGTGACTGTGTGAGGGAGAGGGACTGTGACTGTGACTGTGTGAGGGAGAGGGACTGTGACTGTGACTGTGCCTGTGTGAGGGAGAGGGACTGTGACTGTGACTGTGACTGTGTGAGGGAGAGGGACTGTAACTGTGACTGTAAGTGTGTGAGGGAGAGGGACTGTGACTGTGACTGTGTGAGGGAGAGGGACTGTGACTTTGACTGTGTGAGGGAGAGGGACTGTGACTGTGACTGTGACTGTGTGAGGGAGAGGGACTGTGACTGTGACTGTGACTGTGTGAGGGAGAGGGACTGTGACTTTGACTGTGTGAGGGAGAGGGACTGTGACTGTGACTGTGACTGTGTGAGGGAGAGGGACTGTGACTTTGACTGTGTGAGGGAGAGGGACTGTGACTGTGACTGTGTCAGGGAGAGGGGTTGTGACTGTGACTGTGTGAGGGAGAGGGACTGTGACTGTGACTGTGTGAGCGAGATGGCCTGTGACTGTGACTGTGTGAGGGAAAGGGACTGTGACTGTGACTGTGTGAGGGAGAGGGACTGTGACTGTGAGGGACTGTGTGAGGGAGAGGGACTGTGACTGTGACTGTGAGGGACTGTGTGAGGGAGAGGGACTGTGACTGTGACTGTGAGGGACTGTGTGAGGGAGAGGGACTGTGACTGTGAGGGACTGTGTGAGGGAGAGGGACTGTGACTGTGAGGGACTGTATGAGGGAGAGGGACTGTGACTGTGACTGTGACTGTGAGGGACTGTGTGAGGGAGAGGGACTGTGACTGTGAGGGACTGTGTGAGGGAGAGGGACTGTGACTGTGAGGGACTGTATGAGGGAGAGGGACTGTGACTGTGACTGTGTGAGGGAGAGGGACTGTGACTGTGAGGGACTGTGACTGTGTGAGGGAGAGGGACTGTGACTGTGACTGTGTGAGGGAGAGGGACTGTGACTGTGACTGTGTGAGGGAGAGGGACTGTGACTGACTGTGTGAGGGAGAGGGACTGTGACTGTGACTGTGTGAGGGAGAGGGACTGTGACTGACTGTGTGAGGGAGAGGGACTGTGACTGTGACTGTGACTGTGTGAGGGAGAGGGAATGTGACTGTGACTGTCACTGTGTGAGGGAGAGGGACTGTGACTGTGTGAGGGAGAGGGACTGTGACTGTGACTGTGACTGTGTGAGGGAGAGGGACTGTGACTGTGACTGTGTGAGGGAGAGGGACTGTGACTGTGACTGTGTGAGGGAGAGGGACTGTGACTGTTACTGTGACTGTGTGAGGGAGAGGGACTGTGACTGTGAGGGACTGTGTGAGGGAGAGGGACTGTGACTGTGACTGTGAGGGACTGTGTGAGGGAGAGGGACTGTGACTGTGACTGTGTGAGGGAGAGGGACTGTGACTGTGTGAGGGAGAGGGACTGTGACTGTGACTGTGTGAGGGAGAGGGACTGTGACTGTGACTGTGACTGTGTGAGGGAGAGGGACTGTGACTGTGTGAGGGAGAAGGACTATGACTGTGTGAGGGAGAGGGACTGTGACTCTGTGAGGGAGAGGGACTGTGTCTGTGTGAGGGAGAGGGACTGTGACTGTGTGAGGGAGAGGGGCTGTGACTGTGACTGTGACTGTGTGAGGGAGAGGGACTGTGACTGTGACTGTGACTGTCACTGTGTGAGGGAGAGGTACTGTGACTGTGACTGTGTGAGGGAGAGGGACTGTGACTGTGACTGTGTGAGGGAGAGGGACTGTGACTCTTACTGTGCGAGGGAGAGGGACTGTGACTGTGACTGTGTGAGGGAGAGGGACTGTGACTGTGACTGTGTGAGGGAGAGGGACTGTGACTGTGACTGTGACTGTGTGAGGGAGAGGGACTGTGACCGTGACTGTGTGAGGGAGAGGGACTTTGACTGTGTGAGGGAGAGGGACTGTGACTGTGTGAGGTAGAGGGACTGTGACTGTGTGAGGGAGAGGGACTGTGACTGTGACTGTGTGAGCGAGAGGGACTGTGACTGTCACTGTGTGAGGGAGTGGGACTGTGACTGTGACTGTGTGAGGGAGAGGGGCTGTGACTGTGACTGTGACTGTGTGAGGGAGAGGGACTTTGACTGTGACTGTGACTGTGTGAGGGAGAGGGACTGTGACTGTGACTGTGTCAGGGAGAGGGACTGTGACTGTGACTGTGTGAGGGAGAGGGACTTTGACTATGTGAGGGAGACGGACTGTGAGTGTGTGTGGGAGAGGGACTGTGACTGTGTTCGGGAGAGGGACTGTGACTGTGACTGTGTGAGCGAGAGGGACTGTGACTGTGACTGTGTGAGGGAGAGGGACTGTGACTGTGACTGTGACTGTGTGAGGGAGAGGGACTGTGACTGTGTGAGGGAGAGGGACTGTGACTGTGTGAGGGAGAGGGACTGTGACTGTGACTGTGACTGTGTGAGCGAGAGGGACTGTGACTGTGACTGTGTGAGGGAGAGGGACTGTGACTGTGACTGTGACTGTGTGAGGGAGAGGGACTGTGACTGTGTGAGGGAGAGGGACTGTGACTGTGTGAGGGAGAGGGACTGTGACTGTGACTGTGACTGTGTGAGGGAGAGGGAATGTGACTGTGACTGTGTGAGGGAGAGGGACTGTGACTGTGACTGTGACTGTGTGAGGGAGAGGGACTGTGACTGTGACTGTGTGAGGGAGAGGGACTATGACTGTGTGAGAGAGAGGGACTGTGACTCTGTGAGGGACTGTGACTGTGACTGTGTGAGGGAGAGGGACTGTGACTGTGACTGTGACTGTGTGAGGGAGAGGGAATGTGACTGTGACTGTGTGAGGGAGAGGGACTGTGACTGTGACTGTGACTGTGTGAGGGAGAGGGACTGTGACTGTGACTGTGTGAGGGAGAGGGACTATGACTGTGTGAGAGAGAGGGACTGTGACTCTGTGAGGGACTGTGACTGTTGAGGGAGAGGGACTGTGACTGTGTGAGGGAGAGGGACTGTGACGGTGTGAGGGAGAGGGACTGTGACTGTATGAGGGAGAGGGACTGTGACTGTGACTGTGACTGTGTGAGGGAGAGGGACTGTGACTGTATGAGGGAGAGGGACTGTGACTGTGACTGTGACTGTGTGAGGGAGAGGGACTGTGACTGTGACTGTGACTGTGTGAGGGAGAGGGACTGTGACTGTGACTGTGTGAGGGAGAGGGACTGTGACTGTGACTGTGTGAGGGAAAGGGACTGTGACTGTGACTGTGAGGGAGAGGGACTGTGACTGTGACTGTGTGAGGGAGAGGGACTGTGACTGTATGAGGGAGAGGGACTGTGACTGTGACTGTGACTGTGTTAGGGAGAGGGACTGTGACTGTGACTGTGTGAGGGAGAGGGACTGTGACTGTGACTGTGACTGTGTGAGGGAGAGGGACTGTGACTGTGACTGTGTGAGAGAGAAGGACTGTGACTGTGACTGTGACTGTGTGAGGGAGAGGGGCTGTGACTGTGACTGTGACTGTGTGAGGGAGAGGGACTGTGACTGTATGAGGGAGAGGGACTGTGACTGTGACTGTGACTGTGTGAGGGAGAGGGACTGTGACTGTGACTGTGTGAGGGAGAGGGACTGTGACTGTGACTGTGTGAGGGAGATGGACTGTGACTGTGACTGTGTGAGGGAAAGGGACTGTGACTGTGTGAGGGAGAGGGAATGTGACTGTGACTGTGTGAGGGAGAGGGACTGTGACTGTGACTGTGTGAGGGAGAGGGACTGTGACTGTGACTGTGTGAGGGAGAGGGACTGTGACTGTGACTCTGTGAGGGAGAGGGACTGTGACTGTGACTGTTAGGGACTGTGTGAGGGAGAGGGACTGTGACTGTGACTGTGAGGGACTGTGTGAGGGAGAGGGAGTGTGACTGTGAGGGACTGTGTGAGCAAGAGGGACTGTGACTGTGACTGTGTGAGGGAGAGGGACTGTGACTGTGTGAGGGAGAGGGACTGTGACTGTGACTGTGTGAGGGAGAGGGACTGTGACTGTGACTGTGTGAGGGAGAAGGACTGTGACTGTGTGAGGGAGAGGGACTGTGACTGTGTGAGGGAGAGGGACTGTGACTGACTGTGTGAGGGAGAGGGACTGTGACTGTGACTGTGTGAGGGAGAGGGACTGTGACTGACTGTGTGAGGGAGAGGGACTGTGACTGTGACTCTTACTGTGTGAGGGAGAGGGACTGTGACTGTGACTGTGTGAGGGAGAGGGACTGTGACTGTTACTGTGTGAGGGAGAGGGACTGTGACTGTGACTGTGTGAGGGAGAGGGACTGTGACTGTGTGAGGGAGAGGGACTGTGACTGTGACTGTGTCTGTGTGAGGGAGAGGGGATTGTGACTGTGACTGTGTGAGGGGGAGAGACTGTGACTGTGTGAGGGAGAGGGACAGTGACCGTGTGAGGGAGAGGGACTGTGACTGTGACTGTGTGAGGGAGAGGGACTGTGATTGTGACTGTGACTGTGACTGTGTGAGGGAAAGGGACTGTGACTGTGACTGTGACTGTGTGAGGGAGAGGGACTGTGATTGTGACTGTGACTGTGACTGTGTGAGGGAGAGGGACTGTGACTGTGTGAGGGGGAGGGACTGTGACTGTGTGAGGTAGAGGGAGAGGGACTGTGACTGTGACTGTGTGAGGGAGAGGGACTGTGACTGTGACTGTGTGAGGAAGAGGGACTGTGACTGTGTGAGGGAGAGGGCCTGTGTGAGGGAGAGGGACTGTGACTGTGTGAGGGAGAGGGACTGTGACTGTGACTGTGACTGTGTGAGGGAGAGGGTCTGTGACTTTGACTGTGACTGTGTGAGGGAGAGGGACTGTGACTGTGACTGTGACTGTGTGAGGGAGAGGGACTGTGACTGTGTGAGGGAGAGGGACTGTGACTGTGTGAGGGAGAGGGTCTGTGACTGTGACTGTGTGAGGGAGAGGGACTGTGACTGTGACTGTGTGAGGGAGAGGGACTGTTACTGTGTCTGTGTGAGGGAGAGGGTCTGTGACTGTGACTGTGTGAGGGAGAGGGACTGTGACTGTGAGGGACTGTGTGAGGGAGAGGGACTGTGACTGTGACTGTGAGGGACTGTGTGAGGGAGAGGGACTGTGACTGTGACTGTGAGGGACTGTGTGAGGGAGAGGGACTGTGACTGTGAGGGACTGTGTGAGGGAGAGGGACTGTGACTGTGAGGGATTGTATGAGGGAGAGGGACTGTGACTGTGACTGTGTGAGGGAGAGGGACTGTGACTGTGACTGTGTGAGGGATAGGGACTGTGACTGTGACTGTGTGAGGGAGAGGGACTGTGACTGTGACTGTGTGTGGGAGAGGGACTGTGACTGACTGTGTGAGGGAGAGGGACTGTGACTGTGACTGTGTGAGGGAGAGGGACTGTGACTGACTGTGTGAGGGAGAGGGACTGTGACTGTGACTGTGTGAGGGAGAGGGACTGTGACTGTGACTGTGACTGTGTGAGGGAGAGGGAATGTGACTGTGACTGTGACTGTCACTGTGTGAGGGAGAGGGACTGTGACTGTGTGAGGGAGAGGGACTGTGACTGTGACTGTGACTGTGTGAGGGAGAGGGACTGTGACTGTGACTGTGACTGTGTGAGGGAGAGGGACTGTGACTGTGACTGTGTGAGGGAGAGGGACTGTGACTGTTACTGTGACTGTGTGAGGGAGAGGGACTGTGACTGTGAGGGACTGTGTGAGGGAGAGGGACTGTGACTGTGACTGTGTGAGGGAGAGGGACTGTGACTGTGTGAGGGAGAGGGACTGTGACTGTGACTGTGTGAGGGAGAGGGACTGTGACTGTGACTGTGACTGTGTGAGGGAGAGGGACTGTGACTGTGACTGTGTGAGGGAGAAGGACTATGACTGTGTGAGGGAGAGGGACTGTGTCTGTGTGAGGGAGAGGGACTGTGACTCTGTGAGGGAGAGGGACTGTGTCTGTGTGAGGGAGAGGGACTGTGACTGTGTGAGGGAGAGGGGCTGTGACTGTGACTGTCACTGTGTGAGGGAGAGGGACTGTGACTGTGACTGTGTGAGGGAGAGAGACTGTGACTGTGACTGTGTGAGGGAGAGGGACTGTGACTCTTACTGTGCGAGGGAGAGGGACTGTGACTGTGACTGTGTGAGGGAGAGGGACTGTGACTGTGACTGTGTGAGGGAGAGGGACTGTGACTGTGACTGTGACTGTGTGAGGGAGAGGGACTGTGACCGTGACTGTGTGAGGGAGAGGGACTTTGACTGTGTGAGGGAGAGGGACTGTGACTGTGTGAGGTAGAGGGACTGTGACTGTGTGAGGGAGAGGGACTGTGACTGTGACTGTGTGAGCGAGAGGGACTGTGACTGTCACTGTGTGAGGGAGAGGGACTGTGACTGTGACTGTGTGAGGGAGTGGGACTGTGACTGTGACTGTGACTGTGTGAGGGAGAGGGACTTTGACTGTGACTGTGACTGTGTGAGGGAGAGGGACTGTGACTGTGACTGTGTCAGGGAGAGGGACTGTGACTGTGACTGTGTGAGGGAGACGGACTGTGAGTGTGTGAGGGAGAGGGACTGTGACTGTGTTCGGGAGAGGGACTGTGACTGTGACTGTGTGAGCGAGAGGGACTGTGACTGTGACTGTGTGAGGGAGAGGGACTGTGACTGTGACTGTGACTGTGTGAGGGAGAGGGACTGTGACTGTGTGAGGGAGAGGGACTGTGACTGTGACTGTGTGAGCGAGAGGGACTGTGACTGTGACTGTGTGAGGGAGAGGGACTGTGACTGTGACTGTGACTGTGTGAGGGAGAGGGACTGTGACTGTGTGAGGGAGAGGGACTGTGACTGTGACTGTGTGAGGGAGAGGGAATGTGACTGTGACTGTGTGAGGGAGAGGGACTGTGACTGTGACTGTGACTGTGTGAGGGAGAGGGACTGTGACTGTGACTGTGACTGTGTGAGGGAGAGGGACTGTGACTGTGACTGTGTGAGGGAGGAGGACTGTTACTGTGACTGTGTGAGGGAGAAGGACTATGACTGTGTGAGGGAGAGGGACTGTGACTCTGTGAGGGACTGTGACTGTGACTGTGTGAGGGAGAGGGACTGTGACTGTTGAGGGAGAGGGACTGTGACTGTGTGAGGGAGAGGGACTGTGACGGTGTGAGGGAGAGGGACTGTGACTGTATGAGGGAGAGGGACTGTGACTGTGACTGTGACTGTGTGAGGGAGAGGGACTGTGACTGTATGAGGGAGAGGGACTGTGACTGTGACTGTGTGAGGGGAGAGGGACTGTGACTGTGACTGTGACTGTGTGAGGGAGAGGGACTGTGACTGTGACTGTGTGAGGGAGAGGGACTGTGACTGTGACTGTGTGAGGGAAAGGGACTGTGACTGTGACTGTGAGGGAGAGGGACTGTGACTGTGACTGTGTGAGGGAGAGGGACTGTGACTGTGTGAGGGAGAGGGACTGTGACTGTATGAGGGAGAGGGACTGTGACTGTGACTGTGACTGTGTTAGGGAGAGGGACTGTGACTGTGACTGTGACTGTGTGAGGGAGAGGGACTGTGACTGTGACTGTGTGAGAGAGAAGGACTGTGACTGTGACTGTGACTGTGTGAGGGAGAGGGACTGTGACTGTGACTGTGACTGTGTGAGGGAGAGGGACTGTGACTGTATGAGGGAGAGGGACTGTGACTGTGACTGTGACTGTGTGAGGGAGAGGGACTGTGACTGTGACTGTGTGAGGGAGAGGGACTGTGACTGTGACTGTGACTGTGTGAGGGAGATGGACTGTGACTGTGACTGTGTGAGGGAAAGGGACTGTGACTGTGTGAGGGAGAGGGAATGTGACTGTGACTGTGTGAGGGAGAGGGACTGTGACTGTGACTGTGTGAGGGAGAGGGACTTTGACTGTGACTGTGTAAGGGAGAGGGAGAGCGACTGTGACTGTGACTGTGTGAGGGAGAGGCACTGTGACTGTGTGAGGGAGAGGGACTGTGACTGTGACTGTGACTGTGTGAGGGAGAGGGACTGTGACTGTGTGAGGGAGAGCGACTGTGACTGTGACTGTGTGAGGGAGAGGGACTTTGACTGTGTGAGGGAGAGGGACTGCGACTGTGACTGTGTGAGGGAGAGGGACTGTGACTGTGTGAGGGAGAGGGACTGTGACAGTGACTGTGTGAGGGAGAGGGACTTTGACTGTGTGAGGGAGAGGGACTGTGACTGTGACTGTGTGAGGGAGAGGGACTGTGACTGTGACTGTGTGAGGGAGAGGGACTGTGACTGTGACTATGTGAGGGAGAGGGACTGTGACTGTGTGAGGGAGAGGGACTCCGACCTTGACTGTGACTGTGTGAGGGAGAGGGACTGTGACTGTGTGAGGGAGAGGGACTGTGACTGTGTGAGGGAGAGGGACTGTGACTGTGTGAGGGAGAGGGACTGTGACTGTGTGAGGGAAAGGGACTGTGACTGTGATTGTGAATGTGACTGTGTGAGGGAGAGGGACTGTGACTGTGTGAGGGAGAGGGACTCCGACTGTGACTGTGACTGTGTGAGGGAGAGGGACTGTGACTGTGTGAGGGAGAGGGACTGTGACTGTGTGAGGGAGAGGGACTGTGACTGTGTGAGGGAGAGGGACTGTGACTGTGTGAGGGAGAGGGACTGTGACTGTGATTGTGAATGTGACTGTGTGAGGGAGAGGGACTGTGACTGTGTGAGGGAGAGGGACTGTGACTGTGACTGTGACTGTGTGAGGGAGAGGGAATGTGACTGTGACTGTGTGAGGGAGAGGGACTGTGACTGTGACTGTGACTGTGTGAGGGAGAGGGACTGTGACTGTGACTGTGACTGTGTGAGGGAGAGGGACTGTGACTGTGACTGTGTGAGGGAGGAGGACTGTTACTGTGACTGTGTGAGGGAGAAGGACTATGACTGTGTGAGGGAGAGGGACTGTGACTCTGTGAGGGACTGTGACTGTGACTGTGTGAGGGAGAGGGACTGTGACTGTGTGAGGGAGAGGGACTGTGACGGTGTGAGGGAGAGGGACTGTGACTGTATGAGGGAGAGGGACTGTGACTGTGACTGTGACTGTGTGAGGGAGAGGGACTGTGACTTTATGAGGGAGAGGGACTGTGACTGTGACTGTGTGAGGGAGAGGGACTGTGACTTTATGAGGGAGAGGGACTGTGACTGTGACTGTTGAGGGAGAGGGACTGTGACTGTGTGAGGGAGAGGGACTGTGACGGTGTGAGGGAGAGGGACTGTGACTGTATGAGGGAGAGGGACTGTGACTGTGACTGTGACTGTGTGAGGGAGAGGGACTGTGACTTTATGAGGGAGAGGGACTGTGACTGTGACTGTGTGAGGGAGAGGGACTGTGACTTTATGAGGGAGAGGGACTGTGACTGTGACTGTTGAGGGACAGGGACTGTGACTTTATGAGGGAGAGGGACTGTGACTGTGACTGTTGAGGGAGAGGGACTGTGACTGTGTGAGGGAGAGGGACTGTGACGGTGTGAGGGAGAGGGACTGTGACTGTATGAGGGAGAGGGACTGTGACTGTGACTGTGACTGTGTGAGGGAGAGGGACTGTGACTTTATGAGGGAGAGGGACTGTGACTGTGACTGTGTGAGGGAGAGGGACTGTGACTGTGACTGTGACTGTGTGAGGGAGAGGGACTGTGACTGTGACTGTGTGAGGGAGAGGGACTGTGACTGTGACTGTGTGAGGGAAAGGGACTGTGACTGTGACTGTGAGGGAGAGGGACTGTGACTGTGACTGTGTGAGGGAGAGGGACTGTGACTGTGTGAGGGAGAGGGACTGTGACTGTATGAGGGAGAGGGACTGTGACTGTGACTGTGACTGTGTTAGGGAGAGGGACTGTGACTGTGACTGTGACTGTGTGAGGGAGAGGGACTGTGACTGTGACTGTGTGAGAGAGAAGGACTGTGACTGTGACTGTGACTGTGTGAGGGAGAGGGACTGTGACTGTGACTGTGACTGTGTGAGGGAGAGGGACTGTGACTGTATGAGGGAGAGGGACTGTGACTGTGACTGTGACTGTGTGAGGGAGAGGGACTGTGACTGTGACTGTGTGAGGGAGAGGGACTGTGACTGTGACTGTGACTGTGTGAGGGAGATGGACTGTGACTGTGACTGTGTGAGGGAAAGGGACTGTGACTGTGTGAGGGAGAGGGAATGTGACTGTGACTGTGTGAGGGAGAGGGACTGTGACTGTGACTGTGTGAGGGAGAGGGACTTTGACTGTGACTGTGTAAGGGAGAGGGAGAGCGACTGTGACTGTGACTGTGTGAGGGAGAGGCACTGTGACTGTGTGAGGGAGAGGGACTGTGACTGTGACTGTGACTGTGTGAGGGAGAGGGACTGTGACTGTGTGAGGGAGAGCGACTGTGACTGTGACTGTGTGAGGGAGAGGGACTTTGACTGTGTGAGGGAGAGGGACTGCGACTGTGACTGTGTGAGGGAGAGGGACTGTGACTGTGTGAGGGAGAGGGACTGTGACAGTGACTGTGTGAGGGAGAGGGACTTTGACTGTGTGAGGGAGAGGGACTGTGACTGTGACTGTGTGAGGGAGAGGGACTGTGACTGTGACTGTGTGAGGGAGAGGGACTGTGACTGTGACTATGTGAGGGAGAGGGACTGTGACTGTGTGAGGGAGAGGGACTCCGACCTTGACTGTGACTGTGTGAGGGAGAGGGACTGTGACTGTGTGAGGGAGAGGGACTGTGACTGTGTGAGGGAGAGGGACTGTGACTGTGTGAGGGAGAGGGACTGTGACTGTGTGAGGGAAAGGGACTGTGACTGTGATTGTGAATGTGACTGTGTGAGGGAGAGGGACTGTGACTGTGTGAGGGAGAGGGACTCCGACTGTGACTGTGACTGTGTGAGGGAGAGGGACTGTGACTGTGTGAGGGAGAGGGACTGTGACTGTGATTGTGAATGTGACTGTGTGAGGGAGAGGGACTGTGACTGTGTGAGGGAGAGGGACTGTGACTGTGTGAGGGAGAGGGACAGTGACTGTGTGAGGGAGAGGGACTGTTACTGTGTGAGGGAGAGGGACTGTGACTGTGTGAGGGAGATGGACTGTTACTGTGTGAGGGAGAGGGACTGTGACGGTGTGAGGGAGAGGGACTGTGACTGTGTTAGGGAGAGGGACTGTGACTGTGTGAGGGAGAGGGATTGTGACTGTGACTCTGACTGTGTGAGGGAGAGGGACTGTGACTGTGTGAGGGAGAGGGAGAGGGACTGTGTGAGGGAGAGGGACTGTGACTGTGTGAGGGAGAGGGACTGTGACTGTGTGAGGGAGAGGGACTGTGACTGTGTGAGGGAGAGGGACTGTGACTGTGTGAGGGAGAGGGACTGTGACTGTGTGAGGGAGAGGGACTGTGACTGTGTGAGGGAGAGGAACTGTGACTGAGTGAGGGAGAGGGACAGTGACTGTGTGAGGGAGAGGGACAGTGACTGTGTGAGGGAAAGGGACTGTGACTGTGTGAGGGAGAGGGACAGTGACTGTGACTGTGTGAGGGAAAGGGACTGTGACTGTGACTGTGAGGGAGAGGGACTGTGACTGTGACTGTGTGAGGGAGAGGGACTGTGACTGTGTGAGGGAGAGGGACTGTGACTGTATGAGGGAGAGGGACTGTGACTGTGACTGTGTTAGGGAGAGGGACTGTGACTGTGACTGTGACTGTGTTAGGGAGAGGGACAGTGACTGTGTGAGGGAGAGGGACAGTGACTGTGTGAGGGAAAGGGACTGTGACTGTGTGAGGGAGAGGGACAGTGACTGTGACTGTGTGAGGGAAAGGGACTGTGACTGTGACTGTGAGGGAGAGGGACTGTGACTGTGACTGTGTGAGGGAGAGGGACTGTGACTGTGTGAGGGAGAGGGACTGTGACTGTATGAGGGAGAGGGACTGTGACTGTGACTGTGACTGTGTGAGGGAGAGGGACAGTGACTGTGTGAGGGAGAGGGACTGTGACTGTGACTGTGTGAGGGAGAGGGACTGTGACTGTGACTGTGTGAGGGAAAGGGACTGTGACTGTGACTGTGAGGGAGAGGGACTGTGACTGTGACTGTGTGAGGGAGAGGGACTGTGACTGTGTGAGGGAGAGGGACTGTGACTGTATGAGGGAGAGGGACTGTGACTGTGACTGTGACTGTGTTAGGGAGAGGGACTATGACTGTGACTGTGACTGTGTGAGGGAGAGTGACTGTGACTGTATGAGGGAGAGGGACTGTGACTGTGACTGTGACTGTGTGAGGGAGAGGGACTGTGACTGTGACTGTGTGAGGGAGATGGACTGTGACTGTGACTGTGTGAGGGAAAGGGACTGTGACTGTGTGAGGGAGAGGGAATGTGACTGTGACTGTGTGAGGGAGAGGGACTGTGACTGTGACTGTGTGAGGGAGAGGGACTTTGACTGTGACTGTGTAAGGGAGAGGGAGAGCGACTGTGACTGTGACTGTGTGAGGGAGAGGCACTGTGACTGTGTGAGGGAGAGGGACTGTGACTGTGACTGTGACTGTGTGAGGGAGAGGGACTGTGACTGTGTGAGGGAGAGCGACTGTGACTGTGACTGTGTGAGGGAGAGGGACTTTGACTGTGTGAGGGAGAGGGACTGCGACTGTGACTGTGTGAGGGAGAGGGACTGTGACTGTGTGAGGGAGAGGGACTGTGACAGTGACTGTGTGAGGGAGAGGGACTTTGACTGTGTGAGGGAGAGGGACTGTGACTGTGACTGTGTGAGGGAGAGGGACTGTGACTGTGACTGTGTGAGGGAGAGGGACTGTGACTGTGACTATGTGAGGGAGAGGGACTGTGACTGTGTGAGGGAGAGGGACTCCGACCTTGACTGTGACTGTGTGAGGGAGAGGGACTGTGACTGTGTGAGGGAGAGGGACTGTGACTGTGTGAGGGAGAGGGACTGTGACTGTGTGAGGGAGAGGGACTGTGACTGTGTGAGGGAAAGGGACTGTGACTGTGATTGTGAATGTGACTGTGTGAGGGAGAGGGACTGTGACTGTGTGAGGGAGAGGGACTCCGACTGTGACTGTGTGAGGGAGAGGGACTGTGACTGTGTGAGGGAGAGGGACTGTAACTGTGTGAGGGAGAGGGACTGTGACTGTGTGAGGGAGAGGGACTGTGACTGTGTGAGGGAGAGGGACTGTGACTGTGATTGTGAATGTGACTGTGTGAGGGAGAGGGACTGTGACTGTGTGAGGGAGAGGGACTGTGACTGTGTGAGGGAGAGGGACAGTGACTGTGTGAGGGAGAGGGACTGTTACTGTGTGAGGGAGAGGGACTGTGACTGTGTGAGGGAGACGGACTGTTACTGTGTGAGGGAGAGGGACTGTGACGGTGTGAGGGAGAGGGACTGTGACTGTGTTAGGGAGAGGGACTGTGACTGTGTGAGGGAGAGGGATTGTGACTGTGACTCTGACTGTGTGAGGGAGAGGGACTGTGACTGTGTGAGGGAGAGGGAGAGGGACTGTGTGAGGGAGAGGGACTGTGACTGTGTGAGGGAGAGGGACTGTGACTGTGTGAGGGAGAGGGACTGTGACTGTGTGAGGGAGAGGGACTGTGACTGTGTGAGGGAGAGGGACTGTGACTGTGTGAGGGAGAGGGACTGTGACTGTGTGAGGGAGAGGAACTGTGACTGAGTGAGGGAGAGGGACAGTGACTGTGTGAGGGAGAGGGACAGTGACTGTGTGAGGGAAAGGGACTGTGACTGTGTGAGGGAGAGGGACAGTGACTGTGTGAGGGAGAGGGACTGTGACTGTGTGAGGGAGAGGAACTGTGACTGAGTGAGGGAGAGGGACAGTGACTGTTTGAGGGAGAGGGACTGTGACTGTGTGAGGGAGAGGAACTGTGACTGTGTGAGGGAGAGGGACAGTGACTGTGTGAGGGAAAGGGACTGTAACTGTGTGAGGGAGAGGGACAGTGACTGTGTGAGGGAGAGGGACTGTGACTTTGTGAGGGAGAGGGACTGTGACTTTGTGAGGGAGAGGGACTGTGACTGTGTGAGGGAGAGGAACTGTGACTGTGTGAGGGAGACGGACAGTGACTGTGTGAGGGAGAGGGACTGTGACTGTGACTGTGTGAGGGAGAGGGACTGTGACTGTGACTGTGACTCTGTGAGGGAGAAGGACTGTGACTGTGTGCGGGAGAGGGACTGTGACTGTGACTGTGTGAGGGAGAGGGACTGTGACTGTGACTGTGTCTGTGTGAGGGAGAGGGGATTGTGACTGTGACTGTGTGAGGGGGAGAGACTGTGACTGTGTGAGGGAGAGGGACGGTGACCGTGTGAGGGAGAGGGACTGTGACTGTGACTGTGTGAGGGAGAGGGACTGTGATTGTGACTGTGACTGTGACTGTGTGAGCCGGAGGGACTGTGACTGTGTGAGGGAGAGGGAGAGGGACTGTGACTGTGACTGTGTGAGGGAGAGGGACTGTGACTGTGACTGTGTGAGGGAGAGGGCCTGTGTGAGGGAGAGGGACTGGGACTGTGTGAGGGACTGTGACTGTGACTGTGACTGTGTGAGGGAGAGGGACTGTGACTGTGACTGTGGGAGGGAGAGCGACTGTGACTGTGACTGTGTGAGGGAGAGGGACTGTGACTGTGACTGTGGGAGGGAGAGCGATTGTGACTGTGACTGTGTGAGGGAGAGGGACTGTGACTGTGGGAGGGAGAGCGACTGTGACTGTGACTGTGACTGTGTGAGGGAGAGGGACTGTGACTGTGTGAGGGAGAGGGACTGTGACTGTGTGAGGGAGAGGGACTGCGACTGTGACTGTGTGAGGGAGAGGGACTGTGACTGTGTGAGGGAGAGGGACTGTGACTGTGACTATGACTGTGACTGTGTGAGGGAGAGGGACTGTGACTGTGTGAGGGAGAGGGACTGTGACTGTGTGAGGGAGAGGGACTGTGACTGTGTGAGGGAGAGGGACTGTGACTGTGATTGTGAATGTGACTGTGTGAGGGAGAGGGACTGTGACTGTGTGAGGGAGAGGGACTGTGACTGTGTGAGGGAGAGGGACAGTGACTGTGTGAGGGAGAGGGACTGTTACTGTGTGAGGGAGAGGGACTGTGACTGTGTGAGGGAGACGGACTGTTACTGTGTGAGGGAGAGGGACTGTGACGGTGTGAGGGAGAGGGACTGTGACTGTGTTAGGGAGAGGGACTGTGACTGTGTGAGGGAGAGGGATTGTGACTGTGACTCTGACTGTGTGAGGGAGAGGGACTGTGACTGTGTGAGGGAGAGGGAGAGGGACTGTGTGAGGGAGAGGGACTGTGACTGTGTGAGGGAGAGGGACTGTGACTGTGTGAGGGAGAGGGACTGTGACTGTGTGAGGGAGAGGGACTGTGACTGTGTGAGGGAGAGGGACTGTGACTGTGTGAGGGAGAGGGACTGTGACTGTGTGAGGGAGAGGAACTGTGACTGAGTGAGGGAGAGGGACAGTGACTGTGTGAGGGAGAGGGACAGTGACTGTGTGAGGGAAAGGGACTGTGACTGTGTGAGGGAGAGGGACAGTGACTGTGTGAGGGAGAGGGACTGTGACTGTGTGAGGGAGAGGAACTGTGACTGAGTGAGGGAGAGGGACAGTGACTGTTTGAGGGAGAGGGACTGTGACTGTGTGAGGGAGAGGAACTGTGACTGTGTGAGGGAGAGGGACAGTGACTGTGTGAGGGAAAGGGACTGTAACTGTGTGAGGGAGAGGGACAGTGACTGTGTGAGGGAGAGGGACTGTGACTTTGTGAGGGAGAGGGACTGTGACTTTGTGAGGGAGAGGGACTGTGACTGTGTGAGGGAGAGGAACTGTGACTGTGTGAGGGAGACGGACAGTGACTGTGTGAGGGAGAGGGACTGTGACTGTGACTGTGTGAGGGAGAGGGACTGTGACTGTGACTGTGACTCTGTGAGGGAGAAGGACTGTGACTGTGTGCGGGAGAGGGACTGTGACTGTGACTGTGTGAGGGAGAGGGACTGTGACTGTGACTGTCTCTGTGTGAGGGAGAGGGGATTGTGACTGTGACTGTGTGAGTGGGAGAGACTGTGACTGTGTGAGGGAGAGGGACTGTGACTGTGACTGTGTGAGGGAGAGGGACTGTGATTGTGACTGTGACTGTGACTGTGTGAGCCGGAGGGACTGTGACTGTGTGAGGGAGAGGGATGGTGACCGTGTGAGGGAGAGGGACTGTGACTGTGACTGTGTGAGGGAGAGGGACTGTGATTGTGACTGTGACTGTGACTGTGTGAGGGAGAGGGACTGTGACTGTGACTGTGTGAGGGAGAGGGCCTGTGTGAGGGAGAGGGACTGGGACTGTGTGAGGGACTGTGACTGTGACTGTGACTGTGTGAGGGAGAGGGACTGTGACTGTGACTGTGGGAGGGAGAGCGACTGTGACTGTGACTGTGTGAGGGAGAGGGACTGTGACTGTGACTGTGGGAGGGAGAGCGATTGTGACTGTGACTGTGTGAGGGAGAGGGACTGTGACTGTGGGAGGGAGAGCGACTGTGACTGTGACTGTGACTGTGTGAGGGAGAGGGACTGTGACTGTGTGAGGGAGAGGGACTGTGACTGTGTGAGGGAGAGGGACTGCGACTGTGACTGTGTGAGGGAGAGGGACTGTGACTGTGTGAGGGAGAGGGACTGTGACTGTGACTATGACTGTGACTGTGTGAGGGAGAGGGACTGTGACTGTGTGAGGGAGAGGGACTGTGACTGTGTGAGGGAGAGGGACTGTGACTGTGTGAGGGAGAGGGACTGTGACTGTGTGAGGGAGAGGGACTGTGACTGTGACTGTGACTGTGTGAGGGAGAGGGACTGTGACTGTGTGAGGGAGAGGGACTGTGACTGTGACTGTGACTGTGTGAGGGAGAGGGACTGTGACTATGTGAGGGAGAGGGACTGTGACTGTGACTGTGTGAGGGAGAGGGACTGTGACTGTGTGAGGGAGAGGGACTGCGACTGTGTGAGGGAGAGGGACTGTGACTGTGTGAGGGAGAGGGACTGTGACTGTGTGAGGGAAAGGGACTGTGACTGTGTTAGGGAGAGGGACTGTGACTGTGTGAGGGAGAGGGACTGTGACTGTGTGAGGGAGATGGACTGTGACTGTGACTGTGTGAGGGAGAGGGACTGTGACTGTGACTGTGTGAGGGAGAGGGACTGTGACTGTGACTGTGTGAGGGAGAGCGACTGTGACTGTTTGAGGGAGAGGGACTGTGACTGTGACAGTGTGAGGGAGAGGGACTGTGACTGTGTGAGGGAGAGGGACTGTGACTGTGTGAGGGAGAGGGACTGTGACTGTGACTGTGACTGTGTGAGGGAGAGGGACTGTGACTGTGTGAGGGAGAGGTACTGTGACTGTGTGAGGGAGAGGGACTGTGACTGTGACTGTGTGAGGGAGAGGGACTGTGACTGTGTGAGGGAGAGGGACTGTGACTTTGTGAGGGAGAGGGACTGTGACTGTGTGAGGGAGAGGGACTGTGACTGTGTGAGGGAAAGGGACTGTGACTGTGTTAGGGAGAGGGACTGTGACTGTGTGAGGGAGAGGGACTGTGACTGTGTGAGGGAGATGGACTGTGACTGTGACTGTGTGAGGGAGAGGGACTGTGACTTTGACTGTGTGAGGGAGAGCGACTGTGACTGTGTGAGGGAGAGGGACTGTGACTGTGACAGTGTGAGGGAGAGGGACTGTGACTCTGACTGTGTGAGGGAGAGGGACTGTGACTGTGACTGTGACTGTGTGAGGGAGAGGGACTGTGACTGTGTGAGGTAGAGGGACTGTGACTGTGTGAGGGAGAGGGACTGTGACTGTGTGAGGGAGAGGGACTGTGACTGTGTCTGTGTGAGGGAGAGGGTCTGTGACTGTGAGGGACTTTGTGAGGGAGAGGGACTGTGACTGTGACTGTGAGGGACTGTGTGAGGGAGAGGGACTGTGACTGTGACTGTGAGGGACTGTGTGAGGGAGAGGGACTGTGACTGTGACTGTGAGGCACTGTGTGAGGGAGAGGGACTGTGACTGTGACTCTGAGGGACTGGGTGAGGGAGAGGGACTGTGACTGTGACTGTGAGGGACTGTATGAGGGAGAGGGACTGTGACTGTGACTGTGAGGGACTGTGTGAGGGAGAGGGACTGTGACTGTGACTGTGTGAGGGAGAGGGACTGTGACTGTGACTGTGTGAGGGTGAGGGACTGTGACTGTGAGGGACTGTGTGAGGGAGAGGGACTGTGACTGTGACTGTGAGGGACTGTGTGAGGGAGAGGGACTGTGACTGTGACTGTGAGGGACTGTGTGAGGGAGAGGGACTGTGTGAGGGAGAGGGACTGTGACTGTGACTGTGAGGGACTGTGTGAGGGAGAGGGACTGTGACTGTGACTGTGAGGCACTGTGTGAGGGAGAGGGACTGTGACTGTGACTGTGAGGGACTGTATGAGGGAGAGGGACTGTGACTGTGACTGTGACTGTGAGGGACTGTGTGAGGGAGAGGGTCAGTGACTGTGACTGTGTGAGGGAGAGGGACTGTGACTGTGACTGTGTGAGGGAGAAGGACTGTGACTGTGAGGGACTGTGTGAGGGAGAGGGACTGTGACTGTGACTGTGACTGTGTGAGGGAGAGGGACTGTGACTGTGTGAGGGAGAAGGACTGTGACTGTGTGAGGGAGAGGGACTGTGACTGTGTGAGGGAGAGGGACTGTGACTGTGTGAGGGAGAGGGACTGTGACTGTGACTGTGACTGTGTGAGGGAGAGGGACTGTGACTGTGTGAGGGAGAGGGACTGTGTCTGTGTGAGGGAGAGGGACTGTGACTGTGTGAGGGAGAGGGACTGTGACTGTGTGAGTGAGAGGGATTGTAACTGACTGTGTGAGGGAGAGGGACTGTGACTGTCACTGTCACTGTGTGAGGGAGAGGGACTGTGACTGTGACTCTTACTGTGTGAGGGAGAGGGACTGTGACTGTGACTCTTACTGTGTGAGGGAGAGGGACTGTGACTGACTGTGTGAGGGAGAGGGACTGTGACTGTGACTGTGACTGTGTGAGGGAGAGGGACTGTGACTGTGTCAGTGTGAGGGAGAGGGACTGTGACTGTGACTGTGAGGGACTGTGTGAGGAAGAGGGACTGTGACTGTGACTGTGAGGGACTGGGTGAGGGAGAGGGACTGTGACTGTGACTGTGTGAGGGAGAGGGACTGTGACTGTGACTGTGACTGTGTGAGGGTGAGGGACTGTGACTGTGAGGGACTGTGTGAGGGAGAGGGACTGTGACTGTGACTGTGAGGGACTGTGTGAGGGAGAGGGACTGTGACTGTGACTGTGAGGGACTGTGTGAGGGAGAGGGACTGTGACTGTGACTGTGAGGGACTGTATGAGGGAGAGGGACTGTGACTGTGACTGTGACTGTGAGGGACTGTGTGAGGGAGAGGGTCAGTGACTGTGACTGTGTGAGGGAGAGGGACTGTGACTGTGACTGTGTGAGGGAGAGGGACTGTGACTGTGACTGTGACTGTGCGAGGGAGAGGGACTGTGACTGTGTGAGGGAGAAGGACTGTGACTGTGTGAGGGAGAGGGACTGTGACTGTGTGAGGGAGAGGGACTGTGACTGTGTGAGGGAGAGGGACTGTGACTGTGACTGTGACTGTGTGAGGGAGAGGGACTGTGACTGTGTGAGGGAGAGGGACTTTGTCTGTGTGAGGGAGAGGGACTGTGACTGTGTGAGGGAGAGGGACTGTGACTGTGTGAGGGAGAGGGATTGTAACTGACTGTGTGAGGGAGAGGGACTGTGACTGTGACTGTGACAGTGTGAGGGAGAGGGACTGTGACTGTGACTGTGACTGTCACTGTGTGAGGGAGAGGGACTGTGACTGTGACTCTTACTGTGTGAGGGAGAGGGACTGTGACTGTGACTGTGACTGTCACTGTGTGAGGGAGAGGGACTGTGACTGTGACTGTGTGAGGGAGAGGGACTGTGACTGTGACTGTGTGAGGGAAAGGGACTGTGACTGTGACTGTGAGGGAGAGGGACTGTGACTGTGACTGTGTGAGGGAGAGGGACTGTGACTGTGACTGTGTGAGGGAGAGGGACTGTGACTGTATGAGGGAGAGGGACTGTGACTGTGACTGTGACAGTGTTAGGGAGAGGGACTGTGACTGTGACTGTGACTGTGTGAGGGAGAGGGACTGTGACTGTGACTGTGTGAGAGAGAAGGACTGTGACTGTGACTGTGACTGTGTGAGGTAGAGGGACTGTGACTGTGACTGTGACTGTGTGAGGGAGAGGGACTGTGACTGTGACTGTGTGAGGGAGAGGGACTGTGACTGTGACTGTGTGAGGGAGATGGACTGTGACTGTGACTGTGTGAGGGAAAGGGACTGTGACTGTGTGAGGGAGAGGGAATGTGACTGTGACTGTGTGAGGGAAAGGGACTGTGACTGTGTGAGGGAGAGGGACTGTGACTGTGACTGTGACTGTGCGAGGGAGAGGGACTGTGACTGTGTGAGGGAGAAGGACTGTGACTGTGTGAGGGAGAGGGACTGTGACTGTGTGAGGGAGAGGGACTGTGACTGTGTGAGGGAGAGGGACTGTGACTGTGACTGTGACTGTGTGAGGGAGAGGGACTGTGACTGTGTGAGGGAGAGGGACTTTGTCTGTGTGAGGGAGAGGGACTGTGACTTTGTGAGGGAGAGGGACTGTGACTGTGTGAGGGAGAGGGATTGTAACTGACTGTGTGAGGGAGAGGGACTGTGACTGTGACTGTGACAGTGTGAGGGAGAGGGACTGTGACTGTGACTGTCACTGTGTGAGGGAGAGGGACTGTGACTGTGACTCTTACTGTGTGAGGGAGAGGGACTGTGACTGTGACTGTGACTGTCACTGTGTGAGGGAGAGGGACTGTGACTGTGACTGTGTGAGGGAGAGGGACTGTGACTGTGACTGTGTGAGGGAAAGGGACTGTGACTGTGACTGTGAGGGAGAGGGACTGTGACTGTGACTGTGTGAGGGAGAGGGACTGTGACTGTGACTGTGACTGTGTGAGGGAGAGGGACTGTGACTGTATGAGGGAGAGGGACTGTGACTGTGACTGTGACTGTGTTAGGGAGAGGGACTGTGACTGTGACTGTGACTGTGTGAGGGAGAGGGACTGTGACTGTGACTGTGTGAGAGAGAAGGACTGTGACTGTGACTGTGACTGTGTGAGGGAGAGGGACTGTGACTGTGACTGTGACTGTGTGAGGGAGAGGGACTGTGACTGTGACTGTGTGAGGGAGAGGGACTGTGACTGTGACTGTGACTGTGTGAGGGAGATGGACTGTGACTGTGACTGTGTGATGGAAAGGGACTGTGACTGTGTGAGGGAGAGGGAATGTGACTGTGACTGTGTGAGGGAGAGGGACTGTGACTGTGTGAGGGAGAGGGACTGTGACTGTGTGAGGGAGAAGGACTGTGACTGTGTGAGGGAGAGGGACTGTGACTGTGTGAGGGAGAGGGACTGTGACTGTGTGAGGGAGAGGGACTGTGACTGTGACTGTGACTGTGTGAGGGAGAGGGACTGTGACTGTGTGAGGGAGAGGGACTGTGACTGTGACTGTGTGAGGGAGAGGGACTGTGACTGTGACTGTGTGAGGGAAAGGGACTGTGACTGTGACTGTGAGGGAGAGGGACTGTGACTGTGACTGTGTGAGGGAGAGGGACTGTGACTGTGACTGTGACTGTGACTGTGTGAGGGAGAGGGACTGTGACTGTATGAGGGAGAGGGACTGTGACTGTGACTGTGACTGTGTTAGGGAGAGGGACTGTGACTGTGACTGTGACTGTGTGAGGGAGAGGGACTGTGACTGTGACTGTGTGAGAGAGAAGGACTGTGACTGTGACTGTGACTGTGTGAGGGAGAGGGACTGTGACTGTGACTGTGACTGTGTGAGGGAGAGGGACTGTGACTGTGACTGTGTGAGGGAGAGGGACTGTGACTGTGACTGTGACTGTGTGAGGGAGATGGACTGTGACTGTGACTGTGTGATGGAAAGGGACTGTGACTGTGTGAGGGAGAGGGAATGTGACTGTGACTGTGTGAGGGAGAGGGACTGTGACTGTGTGAGGGAGAGGGACTGTGACTGTGTGAGGGAGAAGGACTGTGACTGTGTGAGGGAGAGGGACTGTGACTGTGTGAGGGAGAGGGACTGTGACTGTGACTGTGACTGTGTGAGGGAGAGGGACTGTGACTGTGTGAGGGAGAGGGACTGTGTCTGTGTGAGGGAGAGGGACTGTGACTGTGTGAGGGAGAGGGACTGTGACTGTGTGAGTGAGAGGGATTGTAACTGACTGTGTGAGGGAGAGGGACTGTGACTGTCACTGTCACTGTGTGAGGGAGAGGGACTGTGACTGTGACTCTTACTGTGTGAGGGAGAGGGACTGTGACTGTGACTCTTACTGTGTGAGGGAGAGGGACTGTGACTGACTGTGTGAGGGAGAGGGACTGTGACTGTGACTGTGACTGTGTGAGGGAGAGGGACTGTGACTGTGTCAGTGTGAGGGATAGGGACTGTGACTGTGACTGTGAGGGACTGTGTGAGGGAGAGGGACTGTGACTGTGACTGTGAGGGACTGGGTGAGGGAGAGGGACTGTGACTGTGACTGTGTGAGGGAGAGGGACTGTGACTGTGACTGTGACTGTGTGAGGGACTGTGACTGTGAGGGACTGTGTGAGGGAGAGGGACTGTGACTGTGACTGTGAGGGACTGTGTGAGGGAGAGGGACTGTGACTGTGACTGTGAGGGACTGTGTGAGGGAGAGGGACTGTGACTGTGACTGTGAGGGACTGTATGAGGGAGAGGGACTGTGACTGTGACTGTGACTGTGAGGGACTGTGTGAGGGAGAGGGTCAGTGACTGTGACTGTGTGAGGGAGAGGGTCAGTGACTGTGACTGTGTGAGGGAGAGGGACTGTGACTGTGACTGTGTGAGGGAGAGGGACTGTGACTGTGACTGTGACTGTGCGAGGGAGAGGGACTGTGACTGTGTGAGGGAGAAGGACTGTGACTGTGTGAGGGAGAGGGACTGTGACTGTGTGAGGGAGAGGGACTGTGACTGTGTGAGGGAGAGGGATTGTAACTGTGACTGTGACTGTGTGAGGGAGAGGGACTGTGACTGTGTGAGGGAGAGGGACTTTGTCTGTGTGAGGGAGAGGGACTGTGACTGTGTGAGGGAGAGGGACTGTGACTGTGTGAGGGAGAGGGATTGTAACTGACTGTGTGAGGGAGAGGGACTGTGACTGTGACTGTGACTGTCACTGTGTGAGGGAGAGGGACTGTGACTGTGACTCTTACTGTGTGAGGGAGAGGGACTGTGACTGTGACTGTGACTGTCACTGTGTGAGGGAGAGGGACTGTGACTGTGACTGTGTGAGGGAGAGGGACTGTGACTGTGACTGTGTGAGGGAAAGGGACTGTGACTGTGACTGTGAGGGAGAGGGACTGTGACTGTGACTGTGTGAGGGAGAGGGACTGTGACTGTGACTGTGACTGTGTGAGGGAGAGGGACTGTGACTGTATGAGGGAGAGGGACTGTGACTGTGACTGTGACTGTGTTAGGGAGAGGGACTGTGACTGTGACTGTGACTGTGTGAGGGAGAGGGACTGTGACTGTGACTGTGTGAGAGAGAAGGACTGTGACTGTGACTGTGACTGTGTGAGGGAGAGGGACTGTGACTGTGACTGTGTGAGGGAGAGGGACTGTGACTGTGACTGTGTGAGGGAGAGGGACTGTGACTGTGACTGTGACTGTGTGAGGGAGATGGACTGTGACTGTGACTGTGTGAGGGAAAGGGACTGTGACTGTGTGAGGGAGAGGGAATGTGACTGTGACTGTGTGAGGGAGAGGGACTGTGACTGTGACTGTGTGAGGGAGAGGGACTGTGACTGTGACTGTGTGAGGGAGAGGGACTTTGACTGTGACTGTGTAAGGGAGAGGGAGAGCGACTGTGACTGTGTGAGGGAGAGGCACTGTGACTGTGTGAGGGAGAGGGACTGTGACTGTGACTGTGTGAGGGAGAGGGACTGTGACTGTGTGAGGGAGAGCGACTGTGACTGTGACTGTGTGAGGGAGAGGGACTTTGACTGTGTGAGGGAGAGGGACTGTGACTGTGACTGTGTGAGGGAGAGGGACTGTGACAGTGACTGTGTGAGGGAGAGGGACTTTGACTGTGTGAGGGAGAGGTACTGTGACTGTGACTGTGTGAGGGAGAGGGACTGTGACTGTGACTGTGTGAGGGAGAGGGACTGTGACTGTGACTATGTGAGGTAGAGGGACTGTGACTGTGTGAGGGAGAGGGACTCCGACCTTGACTGTGACTGTGTGAGGGAGAGGGACTGTGACTGTGTGAGGGAGAGGGACTGTGACTGTGTAAGGGAGAGGGACTGTGACTGTGTGAGGGAGAGGGACTGTGACTGTGTGAGGGAAAGGGACTGTGACTGTGATTGTGACTGTGACTGTGTGAGGGAGAGGGACTCCGACTGTGACTGTGACTGTGTGAGGGAGAGGGACTGTGACTGTGTGAGGGAGAGGGACTGTGACTGTGTGAGGGAGAGGGACTGTGACTGTGTGAGGGAGAGGGACTGTGACTGTGTGAGGGAGAGGGACTGTGACTGTGATTGTGAATGTGACTGTGTGAGGGAGAGGGACTGTGACTGTGTGAGGGAGAGGGACTGTGACTGTGTGAGGGAGAGGGACAGTGACTGTGTGAGGGAGAGGGACTGTTACTGTGTGAGGGAGAGGGACTGTGACTGTGTGAGGGAGATGGACTGTTACTGTGTGAGGGAGAGGGACTGTGACGGTGTGAGGGAGAGGGACTGTGACTGTGTTAGGGAGAGGGACTGTGACTGTGTGAGGGAGAGGGATTGTGACTGTGTGAGGGAGAGGGAGAGGGACTGTGTGAGGGAGAGGGACTGTGACTGTGTGAGGGAGAGGGACTGTGACTGTGTGAGGGAGAGGGACTGTGACTGTGTGAGGGAGAGGGACTGTGACTGTGTGAGGGAGAGGAACTGTGACTGAGTGAGGGAGAGGGACAGTGACAGTGTGAGGGAGAGGGACAGTGACTGTGTGAGGGAAAGGGACTGTGACTGTGTGAGGGAGAGGGACAGTGACTGTGTGAGGGAGAGGGACTGTGACTGTGTGAGGGAGAGGAACTGTGACTGAGTGAGGGAGAGGGACAGTGACTGTTTGAGGGAGAGGGACTGTGACTGTGTGAGGGAGAGGAACTGTGACTGTGTGAGGGAGAGGGACAGTGACTGTGTGAGGGAGAGGGACAGTGACTGTTTGAGGGAGAGGGACTGTGACTGTGTGAGGGAAAGGGACTGTGACTGTGTGAGGGAGAGGGACAGTGACTGTGTGAGGGAGAGGGACTGTGACTCTGTCTGTGACTGTGTGAGGGAGAGGGACTGTGACTTTGTGAGGGAGAGGGACTGTGACTGTGTGAGGGAGAGGAACTGTGACTGTGTGAGGGAGACGGACAGTGACTGTGTGAGGGAGAGGGACTGTGACTGTGACTGTGTGAGGGAGAGGGACTGTGACTGTGACTGTGACTCTGTGAGGGAGAAGGACTGTGACTGTGTGCGGGAGAGGGACTGTGACTGTGACTGTGTGAGGGAGAGGGACTGTGACTGTGACTGTGTCTGTGTGAGGGAGAGGGGATTGTGACTGTGACTGTGTGAGGGGGAGAGACTGTGACTGTGTGAGGGAGAGGGACGGTGACCGTGTGAGGGAGAGGGACTGTGACTGTGACTGTGTGAGGGAGAGGGACTGTGATTGTGACTGTGACTGTGACTGTGTGAGCCGGAGGGACTGTGACTGTGTGAGGGAGAGGGAGAGGGACTGTGACTGTGACTGTGTGAGGGAGAGGGACTGTGACTGTGACTGTGACTGTGTGAGGGAGAGGGCCTGTGTGAGGGAGAGGGACTGGGACTGTGTGAGGGACTGTGACTGTGACTGTGACTGTGACTGTGTGAGGGAGAGGGACTGTGACTGTGACTGTGGGAGGGAGAGCGACTGTGACTGTGACTGTGTGAGGGAGAGGGACTGTGACTGTGACTGTGGGAGGGAGAGCGATTGTGACTGTGACTGTGTGAGGGAGAGGGACTGTGACTGTGGGAGGGAGAGCGACTGTGACTGTGACTGTGACTGTGTGAGGGAGAGGGACTGTGACTGTGTGAGGGAGAGGGACTGTGACTGTGTGAGGGAGAGGGACTGCGACTGTGACTGTGTGAGGGAGAGGGACTGTGACTGTGTGAGGGAGAGGGACTGTGACTGTGACTGTGAGGCACTGTGTGATGGAGAGGGACTGTGACTGTGACTGTGAGGGACTGTATGAGGGAGAGGGACTGTGACTGTGACTGTGACTGTGAGGGACTGTGTGAGGGAGAGGGTCAGTGACTGTGACTGTGTGAGGGAGAGGGACTGTGACTGTGACTGTGTGAGGGAGAAGGACTGTGACTGTGAGGGACTGTGTGAGGGAGAGGGACTGTGACTGTGACTGTGACTGTGTGAGGGAGAGGGACTGTGACTGTGTGAGGGAGAAGGACTGTGACTGTGTGAGGGAGAGGGACTGTGTCTGTGTGAGGGAGAGGGACTGTGACTGTGTGAGGGAGAGGGACTGTGACTGTGTGAGTGAGAGGGATTGTAACTGACTGTGTGAGGGAGAGGGACTGTGACTGTCACTGTCACTGTGTGAGGGAGAGGGACTGTGACTGTGACTCTTACTGTGTGAGGGAGAGGGACTGTGACTGTGACTCTTACTGTGTGAGGGAGAGGGACTGTGACTGACTGTGTGAGGGAGAGGGACTGTGACTGTGACTGTGACTGTGTGAGGGAGAGGGACTCTGACTGTGTCAGTGTGAGGGAGAGGGACTGTGACTGTGACTGTGAGGGACTGTGTGAGGGAGAGGGACTGTGACTGTGACTGTGAGGGACTGGGTGAGGGAGAGGGACTGTGACTGTGACTGTGTGAGGGAGAGGGACTGTGACTGTGACTGTGACTGTGTGAGGGTGAGGGACTGTGACTGTGAGGGACTGTGTGAGGGAGAGGGACTGTGACTGTGACTGTGAGGGACTGTGTGAGGGAGAGGGACTGTGACTGTGACTGTGAGGGACTGTGTGAGGGAGAGGGACTGTGACTGTGACTGTGAGGGACTGTATGAGGGAGAGGGACTGTGACTGTGACTGTGACTGTGAGGGACTGTGTGAGGGAGAGGGTCAGTGACTGTGACTGTGTGAGGGAGAGGGACTGTGACTGTGACTGTGTGAGGGAGAGGGACTGTGACTGTGACTGTGACTGTGCGAGGGAGAGGGACTGTGACTGTGTGAGGGAGAAGGACTGTGACTGTGTGAGGGAGAGGGACTGTGACTGTGTGAGGGAGAGGGACTGTGACTGTGTGAGGGAGAGGGACTGTGACTGTGACTGTGACTGTGTGAGGGAGAGGGACTGTGACTGTGTGAGGGAGAGGGACTGTGACTGTGTCAGGGAGAGGGACTTTGTCTGTGTGAGGGAGAGGGACTGTGACTGTGTGAGGGAGAGGGACTGTGACTGTGTGAGGGAGAGGGATTGTAACTGACTGTGTGAGGGAGAGGGACTGTGACTGTGACTGTGACAGTGTGAGGGAGAGGGACTGTGACTGTGACTGTGACTGTCACTGTGTGAGGGAGAGGGACTGTGACTGTGACTCTTACTGTGTGAGGGAGAGGGACTGTGACTGTGACTGTGACTGTCACTGTGTGAGGGAGAGGGACTGTGACTGTGACTGTGTGAGGGAGAGGGACTGTGACTGTGACTGTGTGAGGGAAAGGGACTGTGACTGTGACTGTGAGGGAGAGGGACTGTGACTGTGACTGTGTGAGGGAGAGGGACTGTGACTGTGACTGTGACTGTGTGAGGGAGAGGGACTGTGACTGTATGAGGGAGAGGGACTGTGACTGTGACTGTGACAGTGTTAGGGAGAGGGACTGTGACTGTGACTGTGACTGTGTGAGGGAGAGGGACTGTGACTGTGACTGTGTGAGAGAGAAGGGCTGTGACTGTGACTGTGACTGTGTGAGGGAGAGGGACTGTGACTGTGACTGTGACTGTGTGAGGGAGAGGGACTGTGACTGTGACTGTGTGAGGGAGAGGGACTGTGACTGTGAATGTGACTGTGTGAGGGAGATGGACTGTGACTGTGACTGTGTGAGGGAAAGGGACTGTGACTGTGTGAGGGAGAGGGAATGTGACTGTGACTGTGTGAGGGAAAGGGACTGTGACTGTGTGAGGGAGAGGGACTGTGACTGTGACTGTGCGAGGGAGAGGGACTGTGACTGTGTGAGGGAGAAGGACTGTGACTGTGTGAGGGAGAGGGACTGTGACTGTGTGAGGGAGAGGGACTGTGACTGTGTGAGGGAGAGGGACTGTGACTGTGACTGTGACTGTGTGAGGGAGAGGGACTGTGACTGTGTGAGGGAGAGGGACTTTGTCTGTGTGAGGGAGAGGGACTGTGACTGTGTGAGGGAGAGGGACTGTGACTGTGTGAGGGAGAGGGACTGTGACTGTGTACTGTGACAGTGTGAGGGAGAGGGACTGTGACTGTGACTGTGACTGTCACTGTGTGAGGGAGAGGGACTGTGACTGTGACTCTTACTGTGTGAGGGAGAGGGACTGTGACTGTGACTGTGTGAGGGAGAGGGACTGTGACTGTGACTGTGTGAGGGAGAGGGACTGTGACTGTGACTGTGTGAGGGAAAGGGACTGTGACTGTGACTGTGAGGGAGAGGGACTGTGACTGTGACTGTGTGAGGGAGAGGGACTGTGACTGTGACTGTGGCTGTGTGAGGGAGAGGGACTGTGACTGTATGAGGGAGAGGGACTGTGACTGTGACTGTGACTGTGTTAGGGAGAGGGACTGTGACTGTGACTGTGACTGTGTGAGGGAGAGGGACTGTGACTGTGACTGTGTGAGAGAGAAGGACTGTGACTGTGACTGTGACTGTGTGAGGGAGAGGGACTGTGACTGTGACTGTGACTGTGTGAGGGAGAGGGACTGTGACTGTGACTGTGTGAGGGAGAGGGACTGTGACTGTGACTGCGTGAGGGAGATGGACTGTGACTGTGACTGTGTGATGGAAAGGGACTGTGACTGTGTGAGGGAGAGGGAATGTGACTGTGACTGTGTGAGGGAGAGGGACTGTGACTGTGTGAGGGAGAAGGACTGTGACTGTGTGAGGGAGAGGGACTGTGACTGTGTGAGGGAGAGGGACTGTGACTGTGTGAGGGAGAGGGACTGTGACTGTGACTGTGACTGTGTGAGGGAGAGGGACTGTGACTGTGTGAGGGAGAGGGACTGTGACTGTGTGAGGGAGAAGGACTGTGACTGTGTGAGGGAGAGGGACTGTGACTGTGTGAGGGAGAGGGACTGTGACTGTGTGAGGGAGAGGGACTGTGACTGTGACTGTGACTGTATGAGGTAGAGGGACTGTGACTGTGTGAGGGAGAGGGACTGTGACTGTGTGAGGGAGAGGGACTGTGACTATGACTGTGTGAGGGAAAGGGACTGTGACTGTGAGGGAGAGGGACTGTGACTGTGACTGTGTGAGGGAGAGGGACTGTGACTGTGACTGTGACTGTGTGAGGGAGAGGGACTGTGACTGTATGAGGGAGAGGGACTGTGACTGTGACTGTGACTGTGTTAGGGAGAGGGACTGTGACTGTGACTGTGACTGTGTGAGGGAGAGGGACTGTGACTGTGACTGTGTGAGAGAGAAGGACTGTGACTGTGACTGTGACTGTGTGAGGGAGAGGGACTGTGACTGTGACTGTGACTGTGTGAGGGAGAGGGACTGTGACTGTGACTGTATGAGGGAGAGGGACTGTGACTGTGACTGTGACTGTGTGAGGGAGATGGACTGTGACTGTGACTGTGTGATGGAAAGGGACTGTGACTGTGTGAGGGAGAGGGAATGTGACTGTGACTGTGTGAGGGAGAGGGACTGTGACTGTATGAGGGAGAGGGACTGTGACTGTGTGAGGGAGAAGGACTGTGACTGTGTGAGGGAGAGGGACTGTGACTGTGTGAGGGAGAGGGACTGTGACTGTGTGAGGGAGAGGGACTGTGACTGTGACTGTGACTGTGTGAGGGAGAGGGACTGTGACTGTGTGAGGGAGAGGGACTGTGTCTGTGTGAGGGAGAGGGACTGTGACTGTGTGAGGGAGAGGGACTGTGACTGTGTGAGTGAGAGGGATTGTAACTGACTGTGTGAGGGAGAGGGACTGTGACTGTGACTCTTACTGTGTGAGGGAGAGGGACTGTGACTGTGACTCTTACTGTGTGAGGGAGAGGGACTGTGACTGACTGTGTGAGGGAGAGGGACTGTGACTGTGACTGTGACTGTGTGAGGGAGAGGGACTGTGACTGTGTCAGTGTGAGGGAGAGGGACTGTGACTGTGACTGTGAGGGACTGTGTGAGGGAGAGGGACTGTGACTGTGACTGTGAGGGACTGGGTGAGGGAGAGGGACTGTGACTGTGACTGTGTGAGGGAGAGGGACTGTGACTGTGACTGTGACTGTGTGAGGGTGAGGGACTGTGACTGTGAGGGACTGTGTGAGGGAGAGGGACTGTGACTGTGACTGTGAGGGACTGTGTGAGGGAGAGGGACTGTGACTGTGACTGTGAGGGACTGTGTGAGGGAGAGGGACTGTGACTGTGACTGTGAGGGACTGTATGAGGGAGAGGGACTGTGACTGTGACTGTGAGGGACTGTGTGAGGGAGAGGGTCAGTGACTGTGACTGTGTGAGGGAGAGGGACTGTGACTGTGACTGTGACTGTGCGAGGGAGAGGGACTGTGACTGTGTGAGGGAGAAGGACTGTGACTGTGTGAGGGAGAGGGACTGTGACTGTGTGAGGGAGAGGGACTGTGACTGTGTGAGGGAGAGGGACTGTGACTGTGACTGTGACTGTGTGAGGGAGAGGGACTGTGACTGTGTGAGGGAGAGGGACTTTGTCTGTGTGAGGGAGAGGGACTGTGACTGTGTGAGGGAGAGGGACTGTGACTGTGTGAGGGAGAGGGATTGTAACTGACTGTGTGAGGGAGAGAGACTGAGACTGTGACTGTGACAGTGTGAGGGAGAGGGACTGTGACTGTGACTGTGACTGTCACTGTGTGAGGGAGAGGGACTGTGACTGTGACTCTTACTGTGTGAGGGAGAGGGACTGTGACTGTGACTGTGTGAGGGAGAGGGACTGTGACTGTGACTGTGTGAGGGAAAGGGACTGTGACTGTGACTGTGAGGGAGAGGGACTGTGACTGTGACTGTGTGAGGGAGAGGGACTGTGACTGTGACTGTGACTGTGTGAGGGAGAGGGACTGTGACTGTATGAGGGAGAGGGACTGTGACTGTGACTGTGACTGTGTTAGGGAGAGGGACTGTGACTGTGACTGTGACTGTGTGAGGGAGAGGGACTGTGACTGTGACTGTGTGAGAGAGAAGGACTGTGACTGTGACTGTGACTGTGTGAGGGAGAGGGACTGTGACTGTGACTGTGACTGTGTGAGGGAGAGGGACTGTGACTGTGACTGTGTGAGGGAGAGGGACTGTGACTGTGACTGTGACTGTGTGAGGGAGATGGACTGTGACTGTGACTGTGTGAGGGAAAGGGACTGTGACTGTGTGAGGGAGAGGGAATGTGACTGTGACTGTGTGAGGGAGAGGGACTGTGACTGTGACTGTGTGAGGGAGAGGGACTGTGACTGTGACTGTGTGAGGGAGAGGGACTTTGACTGTGACTGTGTAAGGGAGAGGGAGAGCGACTGTGACTGTGTGAGGGAGAGGCACTGTGACTGTGTGAGGGAGAGGGACTGTGACTGTGACTGTGTGAGGGAGAGGGACTGTGACTGTGTGAGGGAGAGCGACTGTGACTGTGACTGTGTGAGGGAGAGGGACTTTGACTGTGTGAGGGAGAGGGACTGTGACTGTGACTGTGTGAGGGAGAGGGACTGTGACTGTGACTGTGTGAGGGAGAGGGACTGTGACAGTGACTGTGTGAGGGAGAGGGACTTTGACTGTGTGAGGGAGAGGGACTGTGACTGTGACTGTGTGAGGGAGAGGGACTGTGACTGTGACTGTGTGAGGGAGAGGGACTGTGACTGTGACTATGTGAGGGAGAGGGACTGTGACTGTGTGAGGGAGAGGGACTCCGACCTTGACTGTGACTGTGTGAGGGAGAGGGACTGTGACTGTGTGAGGGAGAGGGACTGTGACTGTGTGAGGGAGAGGGACTGTGACTGTGTGAGGGAGAGGGACTGTGACTGTGTGAGGGAAAGGGACTGTGACTGTGATTGTGAATGTGACTGTGTGAGGGAGAGGGACTGTGACTGTGTGAGGGAGAGGGACTCCGACTGTGACTGTGACTGTGTGAGGGAGAGGGACTGTGACTGTGTGAGGGAGAGGGACTGTGACTGTGTGAGGGAGAGGGACTGTGACTGTGTGAGGGAGAGGGACTGTGACTGTGTGAGGGAGAGGGACTGTGACTGTGATTGTGAATGTGACTGTGTGAGGGAGAGGGACTGTGACTGTGTGAGGGAGAGGGACTGTGACTGTGTGAGGGAGAGGGACAGTGACTGTGTGAGGGAGAGGGACTGTTACTGTGTGAGGGAGAGGGACTGTGACTGTGTGAGGGAGATGGACTGTTACTGTGTGAGGGAGAGGGACTGTGACGGTGTGAGGGAGAGGGACTGTGACTGTGTTAGGGAGAGGGACTGTGACTGTGTGAGGGAGAGGGATTGTGACTGTGACTCTGACTGTGTGAGGGAGAGGGAATGTGACTGTGTGAGGGAGAGGGAGAGGGACTGTGTGAGGGAGAGGGACTGTGACTGTGTGAGGGAGAGGGACTGTGACTGTGTGAGGGAGAGGGACTGTGACTGTGTGAGGGAGAGGGACTGTGACTGTGTGAGGGAGAGGGACTGTGACTGTGTGAGGGAGAGGGACTGTGACTGTGTGAGGGAGAGGAACTGTGACTGAGTGAGGGAGAGGGACAGTGACTGTGTGAGGGAGAGGGACAGTGACTGTGTGAGGGAAAGGGACTGTGACTGTGTGAGGGAGAGGGACAGTGACTGTGTGAGGGAGAGGGGCTGTGACTGTGTGAGGGAGAGGAACTGTGACTGAGTGAGGGAGAGGGACAGTGACTGTTTGAGGGAGAGGGACTGTGACTGTGTGAGGGAGAGGAACTGTGACTGTGTGAGGGAGAGGGACACTGACTGTGTGAGGGAAAGGGACTGTGACTGTGTGAGGGAGAGGGACAGTGAAAGTGTGAGGGAGAGGGACTGTGACTCTGTCTGTGACTGTGTGAGGGAGAGGGACTGTGACTTTGTGAGGGAGAGGGACTGTGACTGTGTGAGGGAGAGGAACTGTGACTGTGTGAGGGAGACGGACAGTGACTGTGTGAGGGAGAGGGACTGTGACTGTGACTGTGTGAGGGAGAGGGACTGTGACTGTGACTGTGACTCTGTGAGGGAGAAGGACTGTGACTGTGTGCGGGAGAGGGACTGTGACTGTGACTGTGTGAGGGAGAGGGACTGTGACTGTGACTGTGTCTGTGTGAGGGAGAGGGGATTGTGACTGTGACTGTGTGAGGGGGAGAGACTGTGACTGTGTGAGGGAGAGGGACGGTGACCGTGTGAGGGAGAGGGACTGTGACTGTGACTGTGTGAGGGAGAGGGACTGTGATTGTGACTGTGACTGTGTGAGCCGGAGGGACTGTGACTGTGTGAGGGAGAGGGAGAGGGACTGTGACTGTGACTGTGTGAGGGAGAGGGACTGTGACTGTGACTGTGACTGTGTGAGGGAGAGGGCCTGTGTGAGGGAGAGGGACTGGGACTGTGTGAGGGACTGTGACTGTGACTGTGACTGTGACTGTGTGAGGGAGAGGGACTGTGACTGTGACTGTGGGAGGGAGAGCGACTGTGACTGTGACTGTGTGAGGGAGAGGGACTGTGACTGTGACTGTGGGAGGGAGAGCGATTGTGACTGTGACTGTGTGAGGGAGAGGGACTGTGACTGTGGGAGGGAGAGCGACTCTGACTGTGACTGTGACTGTGTGAGGGAGAGGGACTGTGACTGTGTGAGGGAGAGGGACTGTGACTGTGACTGTGTGAGGGAGAGGGACTGTGACTGTGTGAGGGAGAGGGACTGTGACTGTGTGAGGGAGAGGGACAGTGACTGTGTGAGGGAGAGGGACTGTTACTGTGTGAGGGAGAGGGACTGTGACTGTGTGAGGGAGATTGACTGTTACTGTGTGAGGGAGAGGGACTGTGACGGTGTGAGGGAGAGGGACTGTGACTGTGACTGTGTGAGGGAAAGGGACTGTGACTGTGACTGTGAGGGAGAGGGACTGTGACTGTGACTGTGTGAGGGAGAGGGACTGTGACTGTGACTGTGACTGTGTGAGGGAGAGGGACTGTGACTGTATGAGGGAGATGGACTGTGACTGTGACTGTGACTGTGTTAGGGAGAGGGACTGTGACTGTGACTGTGACTGTGTGAGGGAGAGGGACTGTGACTGTGACTGTGTGAGAGAGAAGGACTGTGACTGTGACTGTGACTGTGTGAGGGAGAGGGACTGTGACTGTGACTGTGACTGTGTGAGGGAGAGGGACTGTGACTGTGACTGTGTGAGGGAGAGGGACTGTGACTGTGACTGTGACTGTGTGAGGGAAAGGGACTGTGACTGTGTGAGGGAGAGGGAATGTGACTGTGACTGTGTGAGGGAGAGGGACTGTGACTGTGACTGTGTGAGGGAGAGGGACTGTGACTGTGACTGTGTGAGGGAGAGGGACTTTGACTGTGACTGTGTAAGGGAGAGGGAGAGCGACTGTGACTGTGTGAGGGAGAGGCACTGTGACTGTGTGAGGGAGAGGGACTGTGACTGTGACTGTGTGAGGGAGAGGGACTGTGACTGTGTGAGGGAGAGCGACTGTGACTGTGACTGTGTGAGGGAGAGGGACTTTGACTGTGTGAGGGAGAGGGACTGTGACTGTGACTGTGTGAGGGAGAGGGACTGTGACTGTGACTGTGTGAGGGAGAGGGACTGTGACAGTGACTGTGTGAGGGAGAGGGACTTTGACTGTGTGAGGGAGAGGGACTGTGACTGTGACTGTGTGAGGGAGAGGGACTGTGACTGTGACTGTGTGAGGGAGAGGGACTGTGACTGTGTGAGGGAGAGGGACTCCGACCTTGACTGTGACTGTGTGAGGGAGAGGGACTGTGACTGAGTGAGGGAGAGGGACTCCGACCTTGACTGTGACTGTGTGAGGGAGAGGGACTGTGACTGTGTGAGGGAGAGGGACTGTGACTGTGTGAGGGAGAGGGACTGTGACTGTGTGAGGGAGAGGGACTGTGACTGTGTGAGGGAAAGGGACTGTGACTGTGATTGTGAATGTGACTGTGTGAGGGAGAGGGACTGTGACTGTGTGAGGGAGAGGGACTCCGACTGTGACTGTGACTGTGTGAGGGAGAGGGACTGTGACTGTGTGAGGGAGAGGGACTGTGACTGTGTGAGGGAGAGGGACTGTGACTGTGTGAGGGAGAGGGACTGTGACTGTGTGAGGGAGAGGGACTGTGACTGTGATTGTGAATGTGACTGTGTGAGGGAGAGGGACTGTGACTGTGTGAGGGAGAGGGACTGTGACTGTGTGAGGGAGAGGGACAGTGACTGTGTGAGGGAGAGGGACTGTTACTGTGTGAGGGAGAGGGACTGTGACTGTGTGAGGGAGATTGACTGTTACTGTGTGAGGGAGAGGGACTGTGACGGTGTGAGGGAGAGGGACTGTGACTGTGTTAGGGAGAGGGACTGTGACTGTGTGAGGGAGAGGGATTGTGACTGTGACTCTGACTGTGTGAGGGAGAGGGACTGTGACTGTGTGAGGGAGAGGGAGATGGACTGTGTGAGGGAGAGGGACTGTGACTGTGTGAGGGAGAGGGACTGTGACTGTGTGAGGGAGAGGGACTGTGACTGTGTGAGGGAGAGGGACTGTGACTGTGTGAGGGAGAGGGACTGTGACTGTGTGAGGGAGAGGGACTGTGACTGTGTGAGGGAGAGGAACTGTGACTGAGTGAGGGAGAGGGACAGTGACTGTGTGAGGGAGAGGGACAGTGACTGTGTGAGGGAAAGGGACTGTGACTGTGTGAGGGAGAGGGACAGTGACTGTGTGAGGGAGAGGGACTGTGACTGTGTGAGGGAAAGGAACTGTGACTGAGTGAGGGAGAGGGACTGTGACTGTTTGAGGGAGAGGGACTGTGACTGTGTGAGGGAGAGGAACTGTGACTGTGTGAGGGAGAGGGACAGTGACTGTGTGAGGGAAAGGGACTGTGACTGTGTGAGGGAGAGGGACAGTGAAAGTGTGAGGGAGAGGGACTGTGACTCTGTCTGTGACTGTGTGAGGGAGAGGGACTGTGACTTTGTGAGGGAGAGGGACTGTGACTGTGTGAGGGAGAGGAACTGTGACTGTGTGAGGGAGACGGACAGTGACTGTGTGAGGGAGAGGGACTGTGACTGTGACTGTGTGAGGGAGAGGGACTGTGACTGTGACTGTGACTCTGTGAGGGAGAAGGACTGTGACTGTGTGCGGGAGAGGGACTGTGACTGTGACTGTGTGAGGGAGAGGGACTGTGACTGTGACTGTGTCTGTGTGAGGGAGAGGGGATTGTGACTGTGACTGTGTGAGGGGGAGAGACTGTGACTGTGTGAGGGAGAGGGACGGTGACCGTGTGAGGGAGAGGGACTGTGACTGTGACTGTGTGAGGGAGAGGGACTGTGATTGTGACTGTGACTGTGACTGTGTGAGCCGGAGGGACTGTGACTGTGTGAGGGAGAGGGAGAGGGACTGTGACTGTGACTGTGTGAGGGAGAGGGACTGTGACTGTGACTGTGACTGTGTGAGGGAGAGGGCCTGTGTGAGGGAGAGGGACTGGGACTGTGTGAGGGACTGTGACTGTGACTGTGACTGTGTGAGGGAGAGGGACTGTGACTGTGACTGTGGGAGGGAGAGCGACTGTGACTGTGACTGTGTGAGGGAGAGGGACTGTGACTGTGACTGTGGGATGGAGAGCGATTGTGACTGTGACTGTGTGAGGGAGAGGGACTGTGACTGTGGGAGGGAGAGCGACTGTGACTGTGACTGTGACTGTGTGAGGGAGAGGGACTGTGACTGTGTGAGGGAGAGGGACTGTGACTGTGTGAGGGAGAGGGACTGCGACTGTGACTGTGTGAGGGAGAGGGACTGTGACTGTGTGAGGGAGAGGGACTGTGACTGTGTGAGGGAGAGGGACTGTGACTGTGACTATGACTGTGTGAGGGAGAGGGACTGTGACTGTGTGAGGGAGAGGGACTGTGACTGTGTGAGGGAGAGGGACTGTGACTGTGTGAGGGAGAGGGACTGTGACTGTGTGAGGGAGAGGGACTGTGACTGTGACTGTGACTGTGTGAGGGAGAGGGACTGTGACTGTGTGAGGGAGAGGGACTGTGACTGTGACTGTGACTGTGTGAGGGAGAGGGACTTTTGACTGTGTGAGGGAGAGGGACTGTGACTGTGACTGTGTGAGGGAGAGGGACTGTGACTGTGTGAGGGAGAGGGACTGTGACTGTGTGAGGGAGAGGGACTGTGACTGTGTGAGGGAGAGGGACTGTGACTGTGTGAGGGAAAGGGACTGTGACTGTGTTAGGGAGAGGGACTGTGACTGTGTGAGGGAGAGGGACTGTGACTGTGTGAGGGAGATGGACTGTGACTGTGACTGTGTGAGGGAGAGGGACTGTGACTGTGACTGTGTGAGGGAGAGGGACTGTGACTGTGACTGAGTGAGGGAGAGCGACTGTGACTGTTTGAGGGAGAGGGACTGTGACTGTGACAGTGTGAGGGAGAGGGACTGTGACTGTGTGAGGGAGAGGGACTGTGACTGTGTGAGGGAGAGGGACTGTGACTGTGACTGTGTGAGGGAGAGGGACTGTGACTGTGTGAGGGAGAGGTACTGTGACTGTGTGAGGGAGAGGGACTGTGACTGTGACTGTGTGAGGGAGAGGGACTGTGACTGTGTGAGGGAGAGGGACTGTGACTGTGTGAGGGAGAGGGACTGTGACTGTGTGAGGGAGAGGGACTGTGACTGTGTGAGGGAAAGGGACTGTGACTGTGTTAGGGAGAGGGACTGTGACTGTGTGAGGGAGAGGGACTGTGACTGTGTGAGGGAGATGGACTGTGACTGTGACTGTGTGAGGGAGAGGGACTGTGACTGTGACTGTGTGAGGGAGAGGGACTGTGACTGTGACTGTGTGAGGGAGAGCGACTGTGACTGTGTGAGGGAGAGGGACTGTGACTGTGACTGTGTGAGGGAGAGGGACTGTGACTGTGACTGTGTGAGGGAGAGGGACTGTGACTGTGACTGTGTGAGGGAGAGCGACTGTGACTCTGACTGTGTGAGGGAGAGGGACTGTGACTGTGACTGTGACTGTGTGAGGGAGAGGGACTGTGACTGTGTGAGGTAGAGGGACTGTGACTGTGTGAGGGAGAGGGACTGTGACTGTGTGAGGGAGAGGGACTGTGACTGTGTCTGTGTGAGGGAGAGGGTCTGTGACTGTGAGGGACTTTGTGAGGGAGAGGGACTGTGACTGTGACTGTGAGGGACTGTGTGAGGGAGAGGGACTGTGACTGTGACTGTGAGGGACTGTGTGAGGGAGAGGGACTGTGACTGTGACTGTGAGGCACTGTGTGAGGGAGAGGGACTGTGACTGTGACTCTGAGGGACTGGGTGAGGGAGAGGGACTGTGACTGTGACTGTGAGGGACTGTATGAGGGAGAGGGACTGTGACTGTGACTGTGAGGGACTGTGTGAGGGAGAGGGACTGTGACTGTGACTGTGTGAGGGAGAGGGACTGTGACTGTGACTGTGACTGTGTGAGGGTGAGGGACTGTGACTGTGAGGGACTGTGTGAGGGAGAGGGACTGTGACTGTGACTGTGAGGGACTGTGTGAGGGAGAGGGACTGTGACTGTGACTGTGAGGGACTGTGTGAGGGAGAGGGACTGTGACTGTGACTGTGAGGGACTGTGTGAGGGAGAGGGACTGTGACTGTGACTGTGAGGCACTGTGTGAGGGAGAGGGACTGTGACTGTGACTGTGAGGGACTGTATGAGGGAGAGGGACTGTGACTGTGACTGTGAGGGACTGTGTGAGGGAGAGGGTCAGTGACTGTGACTGTGTGAGGGAGAGGGACTGTGACTGTGACTGTGTGAGGGAGAAGGACTGTGACTGTGAGGGACTGTGTGAGGGAGAGGGACTGTGACTGTGACTGTGACTGTGTGAGGGAGAGGGACTGTGACTGTGTGAGGGAGAAGGACTGTGACTGTGTGAGGGAGAGGGACTGTGACTGTGTGAGGGAGAGGGACTGTGACTGTGTGAGGGAGAGGGACTGTGACTGTGACTGTGACTGTGTGAGGGAGAGGGACTGTGACTGTGTGAGGGAGAGGGACTGTGTCTGTGTGAGGGAGAGGGACTGTGACTGTGTGAGGGAGAGGGACTGTCACTGTGTGAGGGAGAGGGACTGTGACTGTGACTCTTACTGTGTGAGGGAGAGGGACTGTGACTGTGACTCTTACTGTGTGAGGGAGAGGGACTGTGACTGACTGTGTGAGGGAGAGGGACTGTGACTGTGACTGTGACTGTGTGAGGGAGAGGGACTGTGACTGTGTCAGTGTGAGGGCGAGGGACTGTGACTGTGAGGGACTTTGTGAGGGAGAGGGACTGTGACTGTGACTGTGAGGGACTGTGTGAGGGAGAGGGACTGTGACTGTGACTGTGAGGGACTGTGTGAGGGAGAGGGACTGTGACTGTGACTGTGAAGCACTGTGTGAGGGAGAGGGACTGTGACTGTGACTGTGAGGGACTGGGTGAGGGAGAGGGACTGTGACTGTGACTGTGTGAGGGAGAGGGACTGTGACTGTGACTGTGACTGTGTGAGGGTGAGGGACTGTGACTGTGAGGGACTGTGTGAGGGAGAGGGACTGTGACTGTGACTGTGAGGGACTGTGTGAGGGAGAGGGACTGTGACTGTGACTGTGAGGGACTGTGTGAGGGAGAGGGACTGTGACTGTGACTGTGAGGGACTGTATGAGGGAGAGGGACTGTGACTGTGACTGTGACTGTGAGGGACTGTGTGAGGGAGAGGGTCAGTGACTGTGACTGTGTGAGGGAGAGGGACTGTGACTGTGACTGTGTGAGGGAGAGGGACTGTGACTGTGACTGTGCGAGGGAGAGGGACTGTGACTGTGTGAGGGAGAAGGACTGTGACTGTGTGAGGGAGAGGGACTGTGACTGTGTGAGGGAGAGGGACTGTGACTGTGTGAGGGAGAGGGACTGTGACTGTGACTGTGACTGTGTGAGGGAGAGGGACTGTGACTGTGTGAGGGAGAGGGACTTTGTCTGTGTGAGGGAGAGGGACTGTGACTGTGTGAGGGAGAGGGACTGTGACTGTGTGAGGGAGAGGGATTGTAACTGACTGTGTGAGGGAGAGGGACTGTGACTGTGACTGTGAAAGTGTGAGGGAGAGGGACTGTGACTGTGACTGTCACTGTGTGAGGGAGAGGGACTGTGACTGTGACTCTTTCTGTGTGAGGGAGAGGTACTGTGACTGTCACTGTGTGAGGGAGAGGGACTGTGACTGTGACTGTGTGAGGGAGAGGGACTGTGACTGTGACTGTGACTGTGTGAGGGAGAGGGACTGTGACTGTGACTGTGTGAGGGAGAGGGACTGTGACTGTGACTGTGTGAGGGAGAGGGACTGTGACTGTGACTGTGAGGGACTGTGTGAGGGAGAGGGACTGTGACTGTGACTGTGAGGGAGAGGGACTGTGGCTGTGTGAGGGAGAGGGAGTGTGACTGTGAGGGACTGTGTGAGTGAGAGGGACTGTGGCTGTGACTGTGTGAGGGAGAGGGACTGTGACTGTGTGAGGGAGAGGGACTGTGACTGTGACTGTGTGAGGGAGAGGGACTGTGACTGTGACTGTGTGAGGGAGAAGGACTGTGACTGTGTGAGGGAGAGGGACTGTGACTCTGTGAGGGAGAGGGACTGTGTCTGTGTGAGGGAGAGGGACTGTGACTGACTGTGTGAGGGAGAGGGACTGTGACTGTGACTGTGTGAGGGAGAGGGACTGTGACTGTGACTGTGACTGTCACTGTGTGAGGGAGACGGACTGTGACTGTGACTGTGTGAGGGAGAGGGACTGTGACTGTGAATGTGACTGTGTGAGGGAGAGGGACTGTGACTGTGACTGTGTGAGGGAGAGGGACTGTGACTGTGTGAGGGAGAGGGACTGTGACTGTGTGAGGGAGAGGGACTGTGACTGTGACTGTGACTGTGTGAGGGAGAGGGAGGGTGACCGTGTGAGGGAGAGGGACTGTGACTGTGACTGTGTGAGGGAGAGGGACTGTGACTGTGTGAGGGGGAGGGACTGTGACTGTGTGAGGGAGAGGGAGAGGGACTGTGACTGTGACTGTGTGAGGGAGAGGGACTGTGACTGTGTGAGGGAGAGGGCCTGTGTGAGGGAGAGGGACTGTGACTGTGTGAGGGAGAGGGCCTGTGTGAGGGAGAGGGACTGTGAATGTGTGAGGGAGAAGGACTGTGACTGTGTGAGGGAGAGGGACTGTGACTGTGTCAGGGAGAGGGACTGTGACTGTGTGAGGGAGAGGGACTGTGACTGTGACTGTGACTGTGTGAGGGAGAGGGACTGTGACTGTGTGAGGGAGAGGGACTGTGACTGTGACTGTCACTGTCTGAGGGAGAGGGACTGTGACTGTGACTGTTACTGTGTGAGGGAGAGGGACTGGTACTGTGACTGTGTGAGGGAGAGGGACTGTGACTGTGTGAGGGAGAGGGACTGTGACTGTGACTGTGAGGGACAGTGTGAGGGAGAGGGACAGTGACTGTGACTGTGAGGGACTGTGTGAGGAAGAGGGATTGTGACTGTGAGGGACTGTGTGAGCGAGAGGGACTGTGACTGTGACTGTGTGAGGGAGAGGGACTGTGTCTGTGTGAGGGAGAGGGACTGTGACTGTGACTGTGACTGTGTGAGGGAGAAGGACTGTGACTGTGTGAGGGAGAGGTTCTGTGACTCTGTGAGGGAGAGGGACTGTGTCTGTGTGAGGGAGAGGGACTGTGACTGACTGTGTGAGGTAGAGGGACTGTGACTGTGACTGTGTGAGGGAGAGGGACTGTGACTGTGACTGTGTGAGGGAGAGGGACTGTGACTGTGACTGTGACTGTGTCAGGGAGAGGGACTGTGCCTGTGACTGTGTGAGGGAGAGGTACTTTGACTGTGTGAGGGAGAGGGACTGTGACTGTGTGAGGGAGAGGGACTGTGACTGTGTGAGGGAGAAGGACTGTGACTGTGACTGTGTGAGCGAGAGGGACTGTGACTGTGACTGTGACTGTGTGAGGGAGAGGGACTGTCACTGTGACTGTGACTGTGTGAGGGAGAGGGACTTTGACTGTGTGAGGGAGAGGGACTGTGACTGTGTGAGGGCGAGGGCTAGGGACTGTGACTGTGTGTGGGAGAGGGACTGTGACTGTGTGAGGGAGATGGACTGTGACTGTGACTGTGACTGTGTGAGGGAGAGGGACCGTGACTGTTACTGTGACTGTGTGAGGGAGAGGGACTGTGACTGACTGTGTGAGGGAGAGGGACTGTGACTGTGACTGTGTGAGGGAGAGGGACTGTGACTGTGACTGTGTGAGGGAGAGGGACTGTGACTGTGACTGTGTGAGGGAGAGGGACTGTGACTGTGACTGTGACTGTGTGAGGGAGAGGGACTGTGACTGTGTGAGGGAGAGGGACTGTGACTCTGTGAGGGAGAGGGACTGTGTCTGTGTGAGGGAGAGGGACTGTGACTCTTACTGTGCGAGGGAGAGGGACTGTGACTGTGACTGTGCGATGGAGAGGGACTGTGACTGTGACTGTGTGAGGGAGAGGGACTGTGACTGTGACTGTGTGAGGGAGAAGGACTATGACTGTGTGAGGGAGAGGGACTGTGACTCTGTGAGGGAGAGGGACTGTGACTGTGTGAGGGAGAGGGACTGTGACTGTGACTGTGTGAGGGAGAGGGACTTTGACTCTTACTGTGCGAGGGAGAGGGACTGTGACTGTGACTGTGTGAGGGAGAGGGACTGTGACTGTGACTGTGTGAGGGAGAGGGACTGTGACTGTGACTGTGTGAGGGAGAGGGACTGTGACTGTGACTGTGTGAGGGAAAGGGACTGTGACTGTGTGAGGGCGAGGGCGAGGGACTGTGACTGTGTGAGGGAGAGGGACTGTGACTGTGACTGTGTGAGGGAGAGGGACTGTGACTGTGACTGTGTGAGGGAGAGGGACTGTAACTGTGTGAGGGAGAGGGATTGTGACTGTGACTGTGTGAGCGAGAGGGACTGTGACTGTGACTGTGTGAGGGAGAGGGACTTTGACTGTGAATGTGTAAGCGAGAGGGACTGTGACTGTGTGAGGGAGAGGGACTGTGACTGTGACTGTGACTGTGTCAGGGAGAGGGACTGTGACTGTGACTGTGTGAGGGAGAGGGACTGTGACTGTGACTGTGACTGTGTGAGGGAGAGGGACTGTGACTGTGACTGTGTGAGGGAGAGGGACTGTGACTGTGACTGTGACTGTGTGAGGGAGAGGGACTGTGACTGTGACTGTGTGAGGGAGAAGGACTATGACTGTGACTGTGTGAGGGAGAGGGACTGTGACTGTGTGAGGGAGAGGGACTGTGACTCTTACTGTGCGAGGGAGAGGGACTGTGACTGTGACTGTGTGAGGGAGAGGGACTGTGACTGTGACTGTGTGAGGGAGAGGGACTGTAACTGTGACTGTGACTGTGTGAGGGAGAGGGACTGTGACTGTGTCAGGGAGAGGGACATTGACTGTGTGAGGTAGAGGGACTGTGACTGTGTGAGGTAGAGGGACTGTGACTGTGTGAGGGAGAGGGACTGTGACTGTGACTGTAAATGTGTGAGGGAGATGGACTGTGACTGTGACTGTGTGAGCGAGAGGGACTGTGACTGTGACTGTGTGAGGGAGAGGGACTGTGACTGTGACTGTAAATGTGTGAGGGAGAGGGACTGTGACTGTGACTGTGTGAGCGAGAGGGACTGTGACTGTGACTGTGTGAGGGAGAGGGACTGTAACTGTGACTGTAAATGTGTGAGGGAGATGGACTGTGACTGTGACTGTGTGAGGGAGAGGGACTGTGACTGTGACTGTGTGAGGGAGAGGGACTGTGACTGTGACTGTGTGAGGGAGAGGGACTGTGACTGTGACTGTGTGAGGGAGAGGGACTGTGACTGTGACTGTGTGAGGGAGAGGGACTGTGACTGTGACTGTGTCTGTGTGAGGGAGAGGGACTGTGACTGTGACTGTGTCTGTGTGAGGGAGAGGGACTGTGACTGTGACTGTGTGAGGGAGAGGGACTGTGACTGTGACTGTGTGAGGGAGAGGGACTGTGACTGTGACTGTGTGAGGGAGAGGGACTGTGACTGTGACTGTGACTGTGTGAGGGAGAGGGACTGTGACTGTGACTGTGACTGTGACTGTGTCAGGGAGAGGGACTGTGACTGTGACTGTGTGAGGGAGAGGGACTGTGACTGTGACTGTGTGAGGGAGAGGGACTGTGACTGTGACTGTGACTGTGTGAGGGAGAGGGACTGTGACTGTGTGAGGGAGAGGGACTGTGACTGTGACTGTGTGAGGGAGATGGACTGTGACTGTGACTGTGTGAGGGAGAGGGACTGTAACTGTGTGAGGGAGAGGGATTGTGACTGTGACTGTGTGAGCGAGAGGGACTTTGACTGTGTGAGGGAGAGGGACTGTGACTGTGACTGTGTGAGGGAGAGGGACTGGTACTGTGTGAGGGAGAGGGACTGTGTCTGTGTGAGGGAGAGGGACTGTGACTGTGTGAGGGAGAGGGACTGTGACTGTGACTGTGTGAGGGAGAGGGACTGTGACTGTGACTGTGACTGTGTGAGGGAGAGGGACTGTGACTGTGACTGTGTGAGGGAGAGGGACTGTAACTGTGACTGTAAATCTGTGAGGGAGAGGGACTGTGACTGTGACTGTGACTGTGTGAGGGAGAGGGACTGTGACTGTGACTGTGTGAGGGAGAGGGACTGTGACTGTGACTGTTTCTGTGACTTTGTGAGGGAGAGGGACTGTGACTGTGACTGTGATTGTGACTGTGTGAGGGAGAGGGACTGTGACTTTGACTGTCTGAGGGAGAGGGACTGTGACTGTGACTGTGACTGTGTGAGGGAGAGGGACTGTGACTGTGACTGTGACTGTGTGAGGGAGAGGGACTGTGACTTTGACTGTGTGAGGGAGAGGGACTGTGACTGTGACTGTGTGAGGGAGAGGGACTGTGACATTGACTGTGTGAAGGAGAGGGACTGTGACTGTGACTGTGACTGTGTCAGGGAGAGGGATTGTGACTGTGACTGTGTGAGGGAGAGGGACTTTGACTGTGTGAGGGAGAGGGACTGTGACTGTGTGAGGGAGACGGACTGTGACTGTGTGAGGGAGAGGGACTGTGACTGTGTGAGGGAGAGGGACTGTGACTGTGACTGTGTGAGCGAGAGGGACTGTGACTGTGTGAGGGAGACGGACTGTGACTGTGTGAGGGAGAGGGAATGTGACTGTGTGAGCGAGAGGGACTGTGACTGTGACTGTGTGAGGGAGATGGACTGTGACTGTGACTGTGTGAGGGAGAGGGACTGTGACTGTGTGAGGGAGAGTGACTGTGACTGTGTGAGGGAGAGGGACTGTTACTGTGTCTGTGTGAGGGAGAGGGTATGTGACTGTGACTGTGTGAGGGAGAGGGACTGTGACTGTGAGGGACTGTGTGAGGGAGAGGGACTGTTACTGTGACTGTGAGGGAATGTGTGAGGGAGAGGGACTGTGACTGTGACTGTGAGGGACTGTGTGAGGGAGAGGGACTGTGACTGTGACTGTGAGGGACTGTGTGAGGGAGAGGGACTGTGATTGTGACTGTGAGGGACTGTGTGAGGGAGAGGGACTGTGACTGTGACTGTGTGAGGGAGAGGGACTGTGACTGTGACTGTAAATGTGTGAGGGAGAGGGACTGTGACTGTGACTGTGTGAGCGAGAGGGACTGTGACTGTGACTGTGTGAGGGAGAGGGACTGTGACTGTGACTGTAAATGTGTGAGGGAGAGGGACTGTGACTGTGACTGTGTGAGCGAGAGGGACTGTGACTGTGACTGTGTGAGGGAGAGGGACTGTAACTGTGACTGTAAATGTGTGAGGGAGATGGACTGTGACTGTGACTGTGTGAGGGAGAGGGACTGTGACTGTGACTGTGTGAGCGAGAGGGACTGTGACTGTGACTGTGTGAGGGAGAGGGACTGTGACTGTGACTGTGTGAGCGAGAGGGACTGTGACTGTGACTGTGTGAGGGAGAGGGACTGTAACTGTGACTGTAAATGTGCGAGGGAGATGGACTGTGACTGTGACTGTGTGAGGGAGAGGGACTGTGACTGTGACTGTGACTGTGTGAGAGAGAGGGACTGTGACTGTGACTGTGTGAGGGAGAGGGACTGTGACTGTGACTGTGACTGTGTGAGGGAGAGGGACTGTGACTGTGACTGTGTGAGGGAGAGGGACTGTGACTGTTACTGTGAGTGACTGTGTGAGGGAGAGGGACTGTGACTGTGACTGTGAGGGACTGTGTGAGGGAGAGGGACTGTGACTGTGAGGGACTGTGTGAGGGAGAGGGGCTGTGACTGTGAGGGACTGTATGAGGGAGAGGGACTGTGACTGTGACTGTGAGGGACTGTGTGAGGGAGAGGCACTGTGACTGTGAGGGACTGTGTGAGGGAGAAGGACTGTGACTGTATGAGGGAGAGGGACTGTGACTGTGACTGTGAGGGACTGTGTGAGGGAGAGGGACTGTGATTGTGACTGTGTGAGGGAGAGGGACTGTGACTGTGACTGTGACTGTGTGTGAGAGAGGGACTGTGACTGTGACTGTGTGAGGGAGAGGGACTGTGACTGTGACTGTGACTGTGTGAGGGAGAGGGACTGTGACTGTGACTGTGTGAGGGAGAGGGACTGTGACTGTGACTGTGTCTGTGTGAGGGAGAGGGACTGTGACTGTGACTGTGTCTGAGTGAGGGAGAGGGACTGTGACTGTGACTGTGTGAGGGAGAGGGACTGTGACTGTGACTGTGTGAGGGAGAGGGACTGTGACTGTGACTGTGTGAGGGAGAGGGACTGTGACTGTGACTGTGACTGTGACTGTGTGAGGGAGAGGGACTGTGACTGTGACTGTGACTGTGACTGTGTCAGGGAGAGGGACTGTGACTGTGACTGTGTGAGGGAGAGGGACTGTGACTGTGTGAGGGAGAGGGACTGTGACTGTGTGAGGGCGAGGGCGAGGGACTGTGACTGTGTGAGGGAGAGGGACTGTGACTGTGACTGTGACTGTGTGAGGGAGATGGACTGTGACTGTGACTGTGTGAGGGAGAGGGACTGTAACTGTGTGAGGGAGAGGGATTGTGACTGTGACTGTGTGAGCGAGAGGGACTGTGACTGTGTGAGGGAGAGGGACTTTGACTGTGAATGTGTGAGCGAGAGGGACTGTGACTGTGACTGTGTGAGGGAGAGGGACTGTGACTGTGACTGTGTGAGGGAGAGGGACTGTGACTGTGACTGTGACTGTGTGAGGGAGAGGGACTGTGACTGTGACTGTGTGAGGGAGAGGGACTGTGACTGTGACTGTGACTGTGTGAGGGAGAGGGACTGTGACTGTGACTGTGTGAGGGAGTGGGACTGTGACTGTGACTGTGTGAGGGAGAGGGACTGTGACTGTGACTGTGTGAGGGAGAGGGACTGTGACTGTGTGAGGGAGAAGTACTATGACTGTGTGAGGGAGAGGGACTGTGACTGTGTGAGGGAGAGGGAATGTGACTTTGACTGTGTGAGGGAGAGGGACTGTGACTGTGACTGTGACTGTGTGAGGGAGAGGGACTGTGACTGTGACTGTGTGAGGGAGAAGGACTATGACTGTGTGAGGGAGAGGGACTGTGACTCTGTGAGGGAGAGGGACTGTGTCTGTGTGAGGGAGAGGGACTGTGACTCTGTGAGGGAGAGGGACTGTGTCTGTGAGAGGGAGAGGGACTGTGACTGTGTGAGGGAGAGGGACTGTGACTGTGACTGTGTGAGGGAGAGGGACTGTGACTGTGACTGTGACTGTCACTGTGTGAGGGAGAGGGACTGTGACTGTGACTGTGTGAGGGAGAGGGACTGTGACTGTGACTGTGTGAGCGAGAGGGACTGTGACTGTGACTGTGTGAGGGACTGTGACTGTGACTGTGACTGTGTGAGGGAGAGGGACTGTGACTGTGACTGTGTGAGGGAGAGGGACTGTGACTGTGACTGTGACTGTGTGAGGGAGAGGGACTGTGACTGTGACTGTGTGAGGGAGAGGGACTGTAACTGTGACTGTAAATGTGTGAGGGAGAGGGACTGTGACTGTGACTGTGTGAGGGAGAGGGACTGTGACTGTGACTGTGACTGTGTGAGGGAGAGGGACTGTGACTGTGACTGTGTGAGGGAGAAGGACTATGACTGTGTGAGGGAGAGGGACTGTGACTCTGTGAGGGAGAGGGACTGTGTCTGTGTGAGGGAGAGGGAATGTGACTCTGTGAGGGAGAGGGACTGTGTCTGTGTGAGGGAGAGGGACTGTGACTGTGTGAGGGAGAGGGACTGTGACTGTGACTCTGTGAGGGAGAGGGACTGTGACTGTGTGAGGGAGAAGGACTATGACTGTGTGAGGGAGAGGGACTGTGACTGTGTGAGGGAGAGGGAATGTGACTTTGACTGTGTGAGGGAGAGGGACTGTGACTGTGACTGTGTGAGGGAGAGGGACTGTGACTGTGACTGTGTGAGGGAGAAGGACTATGACTGTGTGAGGGAGAGGGACTGTGACTCTGTGAGGGAGAGGGACTGTGTCTGTGTGAGGGAGAGGGACTGTGACTCTGTGAGGGAGAGGGACTGTGTCTGTGTGAGGGAGAGGGACTGTGACTGTGTGAGGGAGAGGGACTGTGACTGTGACTGTGTGAGGGAGAGGGACTGTGACTGTGACTGTCACCGTGTGAGGGAGAGGGACTATGACTGTGACTGTGTGAGGGAGAGGGACTGTGACTGTGACTGTGTGAGGGAGAGGGACTGTGACTGTGTGAGGGAGAGGGACTGTGACTCTTACTGTGCGAGGGAGAGGGACTGTGACTGTGACTGTGTGAGGGAGAGGGACTGTGACTCTTACTGTGCGAGGGAGAGGGACTGTGACTGTGACTGTGTGAGGGAGAGGGACTGTGACTGTGACTGTGTGAGGGAGAGGGACTGTGACTGTGTCAGGGAGAGGGACATTGACTGTGTGAGTTAGAGGGACTGTGACTGTGTGAGGTAGAGGGACTGTGACTGTGTGAGGGAGAGGGACTGTGACTGTGACTGTGTGAGGGAGTGGGACTGTGACTGTGACTGTGTGAGGGATTGGGACTGTGACTGTGACTGTGTGAGGGAGAGGGACTGTGACTGTGACTGTGCCTGTGTGAGGGAGAGGGACTGTGACTGTGACTGTGACTGTGTGAGGGAGAGGGACTGTGACTGTGACTGTGTGAGGGATTGGGACTGTGACTGTGACTGTGTGAGGGAGAGGGACTGTGACTGTGACTGTGTGAGGGAGAGGGACTGTGACTGTGACTCTTACTGTGTGAGGGAGAGGGACTGTGACTGTGACTCTTACTGTGTGAGGGAGAGGGACTGTGACTGTGACTGTGACTGTGTGAGGGAGAGGGTCTGTGACTGTGACTGTGTGAGGGAGAGGGACTGTGACTGTGACTGTGTGAGGGAGAGGGACTGTGACTGTGTGAGGGAGAGGGTATGTGACTGTGACTGTGTGAGGGAGAGGGACTGTGACTGTGACTGTGTGAGAGAGAGAGGGACTTTGACTGTGTGAGGGAGAGGGACTGTGACTGTGTGAGGGAGAGGGACTGTGACTGTGTGAGGGAGAGGGATGTGACTGTGACTGTGTGAGCGAGAGGGACTGTGACTGTGACTGTGGGAGGGAGAGGGACTGTGACTGTGACTGTGTGAGGGAGAGGGACTGTGACTGTGTGAGGGCGAGGGACTGTGACTGTGTGAGGGAGAGGGACTGTGACTGTGTGAGGGAGAGGGACTGTGACTGTGACTGTGTGAGGGAGAGGGACTGTGACTGTGTGAGGGAGTGGGACTGTGACTGTATGAGGGAGAGGGACTGTGACTGTGTGAGGGCAAGGGACTGTGACTGTGTGAGGGAGAGGGACTGTGACTGTGTGAGGGAGAGGGACTGTGACTGTGACTGTGACTGTGTGAGGGAGAGGGACTGTGACTGTGACTGTGACTGTGTGAGGGAGAGGGACTGTGACTGTGACTGTGTGAGGGAGAGGGACTGTGACTGTGACTGTGTGAGCGAGAGGGACTGTGACTGTGACTGTGTGAGGGAGAGGGACTTTGACTGTGACTGTGTGAGCGAGAGGGACTGTGACTGTGACTGTGTGAGGGAGAGGGACTGTGACTGTGTGAGGGAGAGGGACTGTGTCTGTGTGAGCGAGAGGGACTGTGACTGTGACTGTGTGAGGGAGAGGGACTGTGACTGTGACTGTGACTGTGTGAGGGAGAGGGACTGTGACTGTGACTGTGTGAGGGAGAAGGACTGTGACTGTATGAGGGAGAGGGACTGTGACTGTGTGAGGGAGAGGGACTGTGACTGACTGTGTGAGGGAGAGGGACTGTGACTGTGACTGTGTGAGGGAGAGGGACTGTGACTGTGACTCTTACTGTGTGAGGGAGAGGGACTGTGACTGACTGTGTGAGGGAGAGGGACTGTGACTGTGACTGTGACTGTGTGAGGAAGAGGGACTGTGACTGTGACTGTATGAGGGAGAGGGACTGTGACTGTGACTGTGTGAGGGAGAGGGACTGTGACTGTGTGAGGGAGAGGGAATGTGACTGTGACTGTGTGAGGGAGAGGGACTGTGACTGTGACTGTGTGAGGGAGAGGGACTGTGACTGTGACTGTGTGAGGGAGAGGGACTGTGACTGTGACTGTGTGATTGAGAGGGACTGTGACTGTAACTATATGAGGGAGAGGGACTGTGACTGTGACTGTGACTGTGTGAGGGAGAGGGACTGTGACTGTGACTGTGTGAGGGAGAGGGACTGTGACTGTGACTGTGTGAGGGAGAGCGACTGTGACTGTGTGAGGGAGAGGGACTGTGATTGTGACTGTGACTGTGTGAGGGAGAGGGACTGTGACTGTGACTGTGTGAGTGAGAGGGACTGTGACTGTGACTGTGACTGTGTGAGGGAGAGAGACTGTGACTGTGTGAGGGAGAGGGACTGTGACTCTGTGAGGGAGAGGGACTGTGACTGTATGAGGGAGAGGGACTGTGACTGTGTGAGGGCGAGGGACTGTGACTGTGTGAGGGAGAGGGACTGTGACTGTGTGAGGGAGAGGGACTGTGACTGTGACTGTGACTGTGTGAGGGAGAGGGACTGTGACTGTGACTGTGTGAGGGAGAGGGACTGTAACTGTGTGAGGGAGAGGGACTGTGACTGTGTGAGGGAGAGGGACTGTAACTGTGTGAGGGAGAGGGACTGTGACTCTTACTGTGTGAGGGAGAGGGACTGTGACTGTGACTGTATGAGGGAGAGGGACTGTGACTGTGACTGTGTGAGGGAGAGGGACTGTGACTGTGTGAGGGAGAGGGAATGTGACTGTGACTGTGTGAGGCAGAGGGACTGTGACTGTGTGAGGGAGAGGGACTGTGACTGTGACTGTGTGAGGGAGAGGGACTGTGACTGTGACTGTGTGACGGAGAGCGACTGTGACTGTGTGAGGGAGAGGGACTGTGATTGTGACTGTGACTGTGTGAGGGAGAGGGACTGTGACTGTGACTGTGTGAGTGAGAGGGACTGTGACTGTGACTGTGTGAGGGACTGCGACTCTGACTGTGTGAGGGAGAGGGACTGTGACTGTGTGAGGGAGAGGGACTGTGACTGTGTGAGGGAGAGGGACAGTGACTGTGTGAGGGAGAGGGACTGTGACTGTGACTGTGACTGTGTGAGGGAGAGGTACTGTGACTGTGACTGTGTGAGGGAGAGGGACTGTGACTGTGACTGTGACTGTGTGAGGGAGAGGTACTGTGACTGTGACTGTGTGAGGGAGAGGGACTATGACTGTGTGAGGGAGAGGGACTGTGACTCTGACTGTGTGAGGGAGAGGGACTGTGACTGTGTGAGGGAGAGGGACTGTGACTGAGTGAGGGAGAGGGACTGTGACTGTGTGAGGGAAAGGGACTGTGACTGAGTGAGGGAGAGGGACTGTGACTGTGTGAGGGAAAGGGACTGTGACTCTGACTGTGTGAGGGAGAGGGACTGTGACTGTGTGAGGGAGAGGGACTGTGACTGTGTTAGGGAGAGGGACTGTGACTGTGTGAGGGAGAGGGACTGTGACTGTGACTGTGTGAAGGAGAGGGACTGTGACTGTGACTGTGTGAGGGAGAGGGACTGTGACTGTGACTGTGACTGTGTGAGGGAGAGGGACTGTGACTGTGTGAGGGAGAGTGACTGTGACTGTGACTGTGACTGTGTGAGGGAGAGGGACTGTGACTGTGACTGTGTGAGGGCAAGGGACTGTGACTGTGTGAGGGAGAGGGACTGTGACTGTGTGAGGGAGAGGGATTGTGACTGTGTGAGGGAAAGGGACTGTGACTGTGACTGTGTTAGGGAGAGGGACTGTGACTGTGTGAGGGAGAGGGACTGTGACTGACTGTGTGAAGGAGAGGGACTGTGACTGTGACTGTGTGAGGGAGAGGGGCTGTGACTGTGACTGTGTGAGGGAGAGGGACTGTGACTGTGTGAGGGAGAGCGACTGTGACTGTGACTGTGACTGTGTGAGGGAGAGGGACTGTAACTGTGACTGTGTGAGGGAGAGGGACTGTGACTGTGACTGTGACTGTGTGAGGGAGAGGGACTGTGACTGTGACTTTGACTGTGACTGTGTGAGGGAGAGGGACTGTGACTGTGTGAGGGAGAGGGACTGTGACTGTGACTGTCTGAGGGAGAGGGACTGTGACTGTGCGAGGGAGAGGGACTGCAACTGTGACTGTGACTGTGTGAAGGAGCGGGACTGTGACTGTGTGAGGGAGAGGGACTGTGACTGTGACTGTGTGAGGGAGAAGGACTGTGACTGTGTGAGGGAGAGGGACTGTGACTGTGTGAGGGAGAGGGACTGTGACTGTGTGAGGGAGAGGGACTGTGACTGTGACTGTGTGAGGGAGAGGGACTGTGACTGTGTGAGGGAGAGGGACTGTGACTGTGTGAGTGAGAGGGACTGTGACTGCGTGAGGGAGAGGGACTGTGACTGTGACTGTGTGAGCGAGAGGGACTGTGACTGTGACTGTGTGAGGGAGAGGGACTGTGACTGTGTGAGGGAGAGGGACTGTGTCTGTGTGAGGGAGAGGGACTGTGACTGTGTGAGGGAGAGGGACTGTGACTGTGACTGTGTGAGGGAGAGGGTCTGTGACTGTGACTGTGACTGTGTGAGGGAGAGGGACTGTGACTGTGTGAGGGAGAGGGACTGTGACTGTGACTGTGACTGTGTGAGGGAGAGGGACTGACTGTGACTGTGACTGTGTGAGGGAGAGGGACTGTAACTGTGACTGTGTGAGGGAGAGGGACTGTGACTGTGACTGTGACTGTGACTGTGTGAGGGAGAGGGACTGTGACTGTGACTTTGACTGTGACTGTGTGAGGGAGAGGGACTGTGACTGTGTGAGGGAGAGGGACTGTGACTGTGACTGTCTGAGGGAGAGGGACTGTGACTGTGTGAGGGAGAGGGACTGCAACTGTGACTGTGACTGTGTGAAGGAGCGGGACTGTGACTGTGTGAGGGAGAGGGACTGTGACTGTGACTGTGACTGTGTGAGGGAGAAGGACTGTGACTGTGTGAGGGAGAGGGACTGTGACTGTGTGAGGGAGAGGGACTGTGACTGTGTGAGGGAGAGGGACTGTGACTGTGACTGTGTGAGGGAGAGGGACTGTGACTGTGTGAGGGAGAGGGACTGTGACTGCATGAGGGAGAGGGATTTTGACTGTGACTGTGTGAGCGAGAGGGACTGTGAGTGTGACTGTGTGAGGGAGAGGGACTTTGACTGTGACTGTGTGAGCGAGAGGGACTGTGACTGTGACTGTGTGAGCGAGAGGGACTGTGACTGTGACTGTGTGAGGGAGAGGGACTGTGACTGTGTGAGGGAGAGGGACTGTGTCTGTGTGAGGGAGAGGGACTGTGACTGTGTGAGGGAGAGAGACTGTGACTGTGACTGTGTGAGGGAGAGGGTCTGTGACTGTGACTGTGACTGTGTGAGGGAGAGGGACTGTGATTGTGACTGTTACTGTGTGAGGGAGAGGGACTGTGACTGTGACTGTTACTGTGTGAGGGAGAGGGACTGTGACTGTGACTGTGTGAGGGAGAGGGACTGTGACTGTGACTGTGACTGTGTGAGGGAGAGGGACTGTGACTGTGACTGTTTCTGTGACTTTGTTAGGGAGAGGGACTGTGACTGTGTGAGGGAGAGGGACTGTGACTGACTGTGTGAGGGAGAGGGACTGTGACTGTGACTGTCACTGTCACTGTGTGAGGGAGAGGGACTGTGACTGTGACTGTGTGAGGGAGAGGGACTGTGACTGTGTGAGGGAGAGGGACTGTGACTGTGACTGTTTCTGTGACTTTGTTAGGGAGAGGGACTGTGACTGTGTGAGGGAGAGGGACTGTGACTGACTGTGTGAGGGAGAGGGACTGTGACTGTGACTGTCACTGTCACTGTGTGAGGGAGAGGGACTGTGACTGTGACTGTGTGAGGGAGAGGGTCTGTGACTGTGACTGTGACTGTGTGAGGGAGAGGGACTGTGACTGTGACTGTTACTGTGTGAGGGAGAGGGACTGTGACTGTGACTGTTACTGTGTGAGGGAGAGGGACTGTGACTGTGACTGTGTGAGGGAGAGGGACTGTGACTGTGACTGTGACTGTGTGAGGGAGAGGGACTGTGACTGTGACTGTTTCTGTGACTTTGTTAGGGAGAGGGACTGTGACTGTGTGAGGGAGAGGGACTGTGACTGTGACTGTTTCTGTGACTTTGTTAGGGAGAGGGACTGTGACTGTGTGAGGGAGAGGGACTGTGACTGTGACTGTCACTGTCACTGTGTGAGGGAGAGGGACTGTGACTGTGACTGTGTGAGGGAGAGGGACTGTGACTGTGTGAGGGAGAGGGACGTTGACTGTGACTGTGACTGTGTCAGGGAGAGGGACTGTGACTGTGACTGTGTGAGGGAGAGGGACTTTGACTGTGTGAGGGAGAGGGACTGTGACTGTGACTGTGTGAGCGAGAGGGACTGTGACTGTGACTGTGTGAGGGAGAGGGACTGTGACTGTGTGAGGGAGAGGGACTGTGACTGTGTGAGGGCGAGGGACTTTGACTGTGTGAGGGAGAGGGACTGTGACTGTGACTGTGTGAGCGAGAGGGACTGTGACTGTGACTGTGTGAGGGAGAGGGACTGTGACTGTGACTGTGTGAGCGAGAGGGACTGTGACTGTGACTGTGTGAGCGAGAGGGACTGTGACTGTGACTGTGTGAGGGAGAGGGACTGTGACTGTGTGAGGGAGAGGGACTGTGTCTGTGTGAGGGAGAGGGACTGTGACTGTGTGAGGGAGAGAGACTGTGACTGTGACTGTGTGAGGGAGAGGGTCTGTGACTGTGACTGTGACTGTGTGAGGGAGAGGGACTGTGATTGTGACTGTTACTGTGTGAGGGAGAGGGACTGTGACTGTGACTGTTACTGTGTGAGGGAGAGGGACTGTGACTGTGACTGTGTGAGGGAGAGGGACTGTGACTGTGACTGTGACTGTGTGAGGGAGAGGGACTGTGACTGTGACTGTTTCTGTGACTTTGTTAGGGAGAGGGACTGTGACTGTGTGAGGGAGAGGGACTGTGACTGACTGTGTGAGGGAGAGGGACTGTGACTGTGACTGTCACTGTCACTGTGTGAGGGAGAGGGACTGTGACTGTGACTGTGTGAGGGAGAGGGACTGTGACTGTGTGAGGGAGAGGGACTGTGACTGTGACTGTTTCTGTGACTTTGTTAGGGAGAGGGACTGTGACTGTGTGAGGGAGAGGGACTGTGACTGACTGTGTGAGGGATAGGGACTGTGACTGTGACTGTCACTGTCACTGTGTGAGGGAGAGGGACTGTGACTGTGACTGTGTGAGGGAGAGGGTCTGTGACTGTGACTGTGACTGTGTGAGGGAGAGGGTCTGTGACTGTGACTGTGACTGTGTGAGGGAGAGGGACTGTGACTGTGACTGTTACTGTGTGAGGGAGAGGGACTGTGACTGTGACTGTTACTGTGTGAGGGAGAGGGACTGTGACTGTGACTGTGACTGTGTGAGGGAGAGGGACTGTGACTGTGACTGTTTCTGTGACTTTGTTAGGGAGAGGGACTGTGACTGTGTGAGGGAGAGGGACTGTGACTGTGACTGTTTCTGTGACTTTGTTAGGGAGAGGGACTGTGACTGTGTGAGGGAGAGGGACTGTGACTGTGACTGTCACTGTCACTGTGTGAGGGAGAGGGACTGTGACTGTGACTGTGTGAGGGAGAGGGACTGTGACTGTGTGAGGGAGAGGGACGTTGACTGTGACTGTGTCAGGGAGAGGGACTGTGACTGTGACTGTGTGAGGGAGAGGGACTTTGTGTGAGGGAGAGGGACTGTGACTGTGACTGTGTGAGCGAGAGGGACTGTGACTGTGACTGTGTGAGGGAGAGGGACTGTGACTGTGTGAGGGCGAGGGACTTTGACTGTGTGAGGGAGAGGGACTGTGACTGTGACTTTGTGAGCGAGAGGGACTGTGACTGTGACTGTGTGAGGGAGAGGGACTGTGACTGTGTGAGGGAGAGGGACTGTGACTGTGACTGTGTGAGCGAGAGGGACTGTGACTGTGACTGTGTGAGGGAGAGGGACTGTGACTATATGAGGGAGAGGGACTGTGACTGTGACTGTGAGGCACTGTGTGAGGGAGAAGGACTGTGACTGTGACTGTGACTGTGAGGGAGAGGGACTGTGACTATGACTGTGAGGGACTGTATGAGGGAGAGGGACTGTGACTGTGACTGTGAGGGACTGTGTGAGGGAGAGGGACTGTGACTGTGACTGTGTGAGGGAGAGGGACTGTGACTGTGAGGGACTGTGTCAGGGAGAGGGACTGTGACTGTGACTGTGAGGGACTGTGTGAGGGACTGTGACTGTGACTGTGAGGGACTGTGTGAGGGAGAGGGACTGTGACTGTGACTGTGAGGGACTGTGTGAGGGACTGTGACTGTGACTGTGAGGGACTGTGTGAGGGAGAGGGACTGTGACTGTGACTGTGAGGGACTGTGTGAGGGACTGTGACTGTGACTGTGAGGGACTGTATGAGGGAGAGGGACTGTGACTGTGACTGTGAGGGACTGTGTGAGGGAGAGGGACTGTGACTGTGACTGTGTGAGGGAGAGGGACTGTGACTGTGAGGGACTGTGTGAGGGAGAGGGACTGTGACTGTGACTGTGAGGGACTGTGTGAGGGACTGTGACTGTGACTGTGAGGGACTGTGTGAGGGAGAGGGACTGTGACTGTGACTGTGAGGGACTGTGTGAGGGACTGTGACTGTGACTGTGAGGAACTGTGTGAGGGAGAGGGACTGTGACTGTGACTGTGAGGGACTGTGTGAGGGAGAGGGACTGTGACTGTGACTGTGAGGGACTGTGTGAGGGAGAGGGACTGTGACTGTGACTGTGACTGTGTGAGGGAGAGGGACTGTGACTGTGAGGGACTCTGTGAGGGAGAGGGACTGTGACTGTGACTGTAAGGGACTGTGTGAGGGAGAGGGACTGTGACTGTGACTGTGACTGTGTGAGGGAGAGGGACTGTGACTGTGACTGTGTGAGGGAGAGGGACTGTGACTGTGTGATGGAGAGGGACTGTGACTGTGTGAGGGAGAGTGACTGTGACTGTGACTGTGTGAGGGAGAGGGACTGTGACTGTGACTGTGTGAGGGAGAGGGACTGTGACTGTGTGAGGGAGAAGCACTGTGACTGTGTGAGGGAGAAGGACTGTGACTCTGTGAGGGAGAGGGACTGTGACTGTGACTGTGTGAGGGAGAGGGACTGTGACTGTGACTGTCACTGTGTGAGGGAGAGGGACTGTGACTGTGTGAGGGAGAGGGACTGTGTCTGTGTGAGGGAGAGGGACTGTGTCTGTGTGAGCGGTAGGGACTGTGAGTGTGACTGTGTGAGGGAGAGGGACTGTGACTGTGTGAGGGAGAAGGACTGTGACTCTGTGAGGGAGAGGGACTGTGACTGTGACTGTGTGAGGGAGAGGGACTGTGACTGTGACTGTCACTGTGTGAGGGAGAGGGACTGTGACTGTGTGAGGGAGAGGGACTGTGTCTGTGTGAGGGAGATGGACTGTGTCTGTGTGAGCGAGAGGGACTGTGAGTGTGACTGTGTGAGGGAGAGTGACTTTGACTGTGACTGTGTGAGCGAGAGGGACTGTGACTGTGTGAGGGAGAGGGACTGTGACTGTGTGAGGGAGAGGGACTGTTACTGTGACTCTGTGAGGGAGAGGGACTGTGACTGTGACTGTTACTGTGTGAGGGAGAGGGACTGTGACTGTGACTGTTTCTGTGACTTTGTGAGGGAGAGGGACTGTGACTGTGACTGTGACTGTGCCTGTGTGAGGGAGAGGGACTGTGACTGTGACTGTGTGAGGGAGAGGGACTTTGACTGTGTGAGGGAGAGGGACTGTGTGAGGGAGAGGGACTGTGACTGTGTGAGGGAGAGGGCCTGTGTCTGTGACTGTGTCAGGGAGAGGGACTGTGACTGTGACTGTGTGAGGGAGAGGGACTGTGACTGTGTGAGGGAGAGGGACTGTGACTGTGTGAGGGAGAGGGCCTGTGACTGTGACTGTGTGAGGGAAAGGAACTGTGACTGTGACTGTGTGAGGGAGAGGGACTGTGAATGTGACTGTGTGAGGGAGAGGGACTGTGACTGTGACTGTGTGAGGGAGAGGGACTGTGACTGTGAGTGTGTGAGGGAGAGGGACTGTGACTGTGTGAGCGAGAGGGACTGTGACTGTGAGTGTGTGAGGGAGAGGGACTGTGACTGTGTGAGGGAGAGGGACTGTGACTGTGACTGTGTGAGGGAGAGGGACTGTGACTGTGAGTGTGTGAGGGAGAGGGACTGTGACTGTGTGAGGGAGAGGGACTGTGACTGTGTGAGGGCGAGGGACTGTGACTGTGTGAGGGAGAGGGACTGTGACTGTGTGAGGGAGAGGGACTGTGACTGTGACTGTGACTTTGTGAGGGAGAGGGACTGTGACTGTGACTGTGTGAGGGAGAGGGACTGTGTGAGGGAGAGGGACTGTGACTGTGTGAGGGAGAGGGACTGTGACTGTGTGAGGGAGAGGGACTGTGACTGTGTGAGGGAGAGGGACTGTGACTGTGACTGTGTGAGCGAGAGGGACTGTGACTGTGACTGTGTGAGGGTGAGGGACTGTGACTGTGTGAGGGAGAGGGACTGTGACTGTGTGAGGGAGAGGGATTGTGACTGTGTGAGGGCAAGGGACTGTGACTGTGTGAGGGAGAGGGACTGTGACTGTGACTGTGTGAGGGAGAGGGACTGTAACTGTGTGAGGGAGAGGGATTGTGACTGTGACTGTGTGAGCGAGAGGGACTGTGAGGCACTGTGTGAGGGAGAGGGACTGTGACTGTGACTGTGAGGGACTGTGTGAGGGAGAGGGACTGTGACTGTGACTGTGAGGGACTGTATGAGGGAGAGGGACGTTGACTGTGACTGTGACTGTGAGGGACTGTGTGAGGGAGAGGGACTGTGACTGTGACTGTGTGAGGGAGAGGGACTGTGACTGTGAGGGACTGTGTGAGGGAGAGGGACTGTGAATGTGACTGTGAGGGACTGTGTGAGGGAGAGGGACTGTGACTGTGACTGTGAGGGACTGTGTGAGGGAGAGGGACTGTGACTGTGAGGGACTGTGTGAGGGAGAGGGACTGTGACTGTGACTGTGTGAGGGAGAGGGACTTTGACTGTGTGAGGGAGAGGGATGTGTGAGGGAGAGGGATTGTGACTGTGTGAGGGAGAGGGCCTGTGACTGTGACTGTGTGAGGGAGAGGGACTGTGACTTTGTGAGGGCGAGGGACTGTGACTGTGAGGGACAGTGTGAGGGAGAGGGACTGTAACTGTGACTGTGTGAGGGAGAGGGACTTTGACTGTGTGAGGGAGAGGGACTGTGCGAGGGAGAGGGATTGTGACTGTGTGAGGGAGAGGGACTGTGACTTTGTGAGGGAGAGGGACTGTGAATGTGACTGTGACTGTGTGAGGGAGAGGGACTGTGACTGTGACTGTGTGAGGGAGAGGGACTGTGACTGTGACTGTGTGAGGGAGAGGGACTGTGACTGTGACTGTGTGAGGGAGAGGGACTGTGACTGTGAGTGTGTGAGGGAGAGGGACTGTGACTGTGTGAGGGAGAGGGACTGTGACTGTGACTGTGTGAGGGAGAGGGACTGTGACTGTGACTGTGTGAGGGAGAGGGACTATGACTGTGTGAGCGAGAGGGACTGTGACTGTGACTGTGTGAGGGAGAGGGACTGTGACTGTGAGTGTGTGAGGGAGAGGGACTGTGACTGTGTGAGGGAGAGGGACTGTGACTGTGTGAGGGCGAGGGACTGTGACTGTGTGAGGGAGAGGGACTGTGACTGTGACAATGACTGTGACTTTGTGAGGGAGAGGGACTGTGACTGTGACTGTGAGGCACTGTGTGAGGGAGAGGGACTGTGACTGTGAGGGACTGTGTGAGGGAGAGGGACTGTGACTGTGACTGTGAGGGACTGTATGAGGGAGAGGGACGTTGACTGTGACTGTGACTGTGAGGGACTGTGTGAGGCAGAGGGACTGTGAATGTGACTGTGTGAGGGAGAGGGACTGTGACTGTGACTGTGACTGTGTGAGGGAGAGGGACTGTGAATGTGACTGTGAGGGACTGTGTGAGGGAGAGGGACTATGACTGTGAGGGACTGTGTGAGGGAGAGGGACTGTGACTGTGACTGTGAGGGACTGTATGAGGGAGAGGGACTGTGACTGTGACTGTGAGGCACTGTGTGAGGGAGAGGGACTGTGACTTTGACTGTGTGAGGGAGAGGGACTGTGACTGTGACTGTGACTGTGTGAGGGAGAGGGACTGTGACTGTGAGGGACTGTGTGAGGGAGAGGGACTGTGACTGTGACTGTGAGGGACTGTGTGAGGGAGAGGGACTGTGACTGTGTGAGGGAGAGGGACTGTGACTGACTGTGTGAGGGAGAAGGACTGTGACTGTGACTGTGACTGTGTGAGGGAGAGGCACTGTGACTGTGACTCTTACTGTGTAAGGGAGAGGGACTGTGACTGTGACTGTGACTGTGTGAGGGAGAGGGACTGTGACTGTGACTGTGACTGTGTGAGGGAGAGGGACTGTGACTGTGTGAGGGAGAGGGACTGTGACTGTGTCGGGGAGAGGGACTGTGACTGTGACTGTGTGAGGTAGAGGGACTTTGACTGTGTGAGGGAGAGGGACTGTGACTGTGTGAGGTAGAGGGACTGTGACTGTGTGAGGGAGAGGGACTGTGACTGTGACTGTGACTGTGTGAGGGAGAGGGACTGTGACTGTGTGAGGGAGAGGGACTGTGACTGTGTCGGGGAGAGGGACTGTGACTGTGACTGTGTGAGGTAGAGGGACTTTGACTGTGTGAGGGAGAGGGACTGTGACTGTGTGAGGGAGAGGGACTGTGACTGTGTGAGGGAGAGGGACTGTGACTGACTGTGTGAGGGAGAGGGACTGTGACTGTGACTGTGACTGTGTGAGGGAGAGGCACTGTGACTGTGACTCTTACTGTGTAAGGGAGAGGGACTGTGACTGTGACTGTGACTGTGTGAGGGAGAGGGACTGTGACTGTGACTGTGACTGTGTGAGGGAGAGGGACTTTGACTGTGTGAGGGAGAGGGACTGTGACTGTGTCGGGGAGAGGGACTGTGACTGTGACTGTGTGAGGTAGAGGGACTTTGACTGTGTGAGGGAGAGGGACTGTGACTGTTTGAGGTAGAGGGACTGTGACTGTGTGAGGGAGAGGGACTGTGACTGTGACTGTGTGAGCGAGAGGGACTGTGACTGTGACTGTGTGAGGGAGAGGGACTGTGACTGTGAGTGTGTGAGGGAGAGGGACTGTGACTGTGTGAGGGAGAGGGACTGTGACTGTGTGAGGGTGAGGGACTGTGACTGTGTGAGGGAGAGGGACTGTGACTTTGACTGTGACTGTGACTGTGTGAGGGAGAGGGACTTTGACTCTGACTGTGAGGCACTGTGTGAGGGAGAGGGACTGTGACTGTGACTGTGAGGGACTGTGTGAGGGAGAGGGACTGTGACTGTGACTGTGAGGGACTGTATGATGGAGAGGGACTGTGACTGTGACTGTGAGGGACTGTGTGAGGGAGAGGGACTGTGACTGTGACTGTGTGAGGGAGAGGGACTGTGACTGTGACTGTGTGAGGGAGAGGGACTGTGACTGTGAGGGACTGTGTGAGGGAGAGGGACTGTGAATGTGACTGTGAGGGACTGTGTGAGGGAGAGGGACTGTGACTGTGAGGGACTGTGTGAGGGAGAGGGACTGTGACTATGTGAGGGAGAGGGACTATGACTGTGACTGTGACTGTGACTGTGTGAGGGAGAGGGACTGTGACTGTGAGGGACTGTGTGAGGGAGAGGGACTGTGACTATGTGAGGGAGAGGGACTATGACTGTGACTGTGTGAGGGAGAGGGACTGTGACTGTGTGAGGGAGAGGGACTGTGACTGTGACTGTGACTGTGACTGTGTGAGGGAGAGGGACTGTGACTGTGTGAGGGAGAGGGACTGTGACTGTGACTGTGATTGTGTGAGGGAGAGGGACTGTGACTGTGACTGTGTGAGGGAGAGGGACTGTGACTGTGACTGTGTGAGGGAGAAGGACTATGACTGTGTGAGGGAGAGGGAATGTGACTCTGTGAGGGAGAGGGACTGTGTCTGTGTGAGGGAGAGGGACTGTGACTGACTGTGTGAGGGAGAGGGACTGTGACTGTCAATGTGTGAGGGAGAGGGACTGTGACTGTGACTCTTACTGTGTGAGGGAGAGGGACTGTGACTGTGACTGTGACTGTGACTCTTACTGTGTGAGGGAGAGGGACTGTGACTGTCAATGTGTGAGGGAGAGGGTCTGTGACTGTGACTCTTACTGTGTGAGGGAGAGGGACTGTGACTGTGACTGTGACTGTGTGAGGGAGAGGGACTGTGACTGTGACTGTGACTGTGTGAGGGAGAGGGACTGTGACTTTGACTGTGACTGTGTGAGGGAGAGGGACTGTGACTGTGACTGTGTGAGGGAGAGGGACTTTGACTGTGTGAGGGAGAGGGACTGTGACTTTGTGAGGTAGAGGGACTGTGACTGTGTGAGGGAGAGGGACTCTGACTGTGACTGTGTGAGGGAGAGGGACTGTGACTGTGACTGTGACTGTGTGAGGGAGAGGGACTGTGACTGTGACTGTGTGAGCGAGAGGGAGTGTGACTGTGTGAGGGAGAGGGACTGTGACTGTGTGAGGGCGAGGGACTGTGACTGTGTGAGGGAGAGGGACTGTGACTGTGTGAGGGAGAGGGACTGTGACTGTGACTGTGACTGTGTGAGGGCGAGGGACTGTGACTGTGTGAGGGAGAGGGACTGTGACTGTGTGAGGGAGAGGGACTGTGACTGTGACTGTGTGAGGGAGAGGGACTGTAACTGTGTGAGGGAGAGGGATTGTGACTGTGACTGTGTGAATGAGAGGGACTGTGAGTGTGACTGTGTGAGGGAGAGGGACTGTGACTGTTACTGTGTGAGGGAGAAGGACTGTGACTGTGACTGTGTGAGGGAGAGGGACTGTGACTGTTACTGTGTGAGGGAAAGGGACTGTGACTGTTACTGTGTGAGGGAGAGGGACTGTGACTGTGACTAGTACTGTGTGAGGGAGAGGGACTGTGACTGTTACTGTGTGAGGGAGAGGGGCTGTGACTGTGACTGTTACTGTGTGAGGGAGAGGGACTGTGACTGTTACTGTGTGAGGGAGAGGGACTGTGACTGTTACTTTGTGAGGGAGAGGGGCTGTGACTGTGACTGTTACTGTGTGAGGGAGAGGGACTGTGACTGTTACTGTGTGAGGGAGAGGGACTGTGACTGTTACTGTGTGAGGGAGAGGGGCTGTGACTGTGACTGTTACTGTGTGAGGGAGAGGGACTGTGACTGTTACTGTGTGAGGGAGAGGGACTGTGACTGTGACTGTGTGAGGGAGAGCGACTGTGACTGTGACTGTTACTGTGTGAGGGAGAGGGACTGTGACTGTGACTGTGACTGTGACTGTGCCTGTGTGAGGGAGAGGGACTGTGACTGTGACTGTGTGAGGGAGAGGGACTGTGACTGTGACTGTTACTGTGTGAGGGAGAGGGACTGTGACTGTGACTGTTACTGTGTGAGGGAGAGGGACTGTGACTGTGACTGTTACTGTGTGAGGGAGAGGGACTGTGACTGTGTGAGGGCGAGGGACTGTGACTGTGTGAGGGAGAGGGACTGTGACTGTGTGAGGGAGAGGGACTGTGACTGTGACTGTGACTGTGTGAGGGAGAGGGACTGTAACTGTGTGAGGGAGAGGGATTGTGACTGTGACTGTGTAAGCGAGAGGGACTGTGACTGTGTGAGGGAGAGGGACTGTGACTGTGTGAGGGAGAGGGACTGTGACTGTGTGAGGGAGAGGGACTGTGACTGTGTGAGGGAGAGGGACTGTGACTGTGACTGTGACTGTGTGAGGGAGAGGGACTGTGACTGTGTGAGGGAGAGGGACTGTGACTGTGACTGTGTGAGGGAGAGGGACTGTGACTGTGACTGTGACTGTGTGAGGGAGAGGGACTGTGACTGTGACTGTGTGAGGGAGAAGGACTATGACTGTGTGAGGGAGAGGGACTGTGACTCTGTGAGGGAGAGGGACTGTGTCTGTGTGAGGGAGAGGGACTGTGACTGACTTTGTGAGGGAGAGGGACTGTGACTGTGACTGTGTGAGGGAGAGGGACTGTGTCTGTGTGAGGGAGAGGGACTGTGACTGTGTGTGGGAGAGGGACTGTGTCTGACTGTGTGAGGGAGAGGGACTGTGACTGTGACTGTGTGAGGGAGAGGGACTGTGACTGTGACTCTTACTGTGTGAAGGAGAGGGACTGTGACTGTGACTGTGTGAGGGAGAGGGACTTTGACTATGACTGTGACTGTGTGAGGGAGAGGGACTGTGACTGTGTGAGGGAGAGGGACGTTGACTGTGACTGTGACTGTGTCAGGGAGAGGGACTGTGACTGTGTGAGGTAGAGGGACTGTGACTGTGACTGTGTGAGGGAGAGGGACTGTGACTGTGAGTGTGTGAGGGAGAGGGACTGTGACTGTGTGAGGGAGAGGGACTGTGACTGTGACTGTGTGATGGAGAGGGACTGTGACTGTGAGTGTGTGAGGGAGAGGGACTGTGACTGTGTGAGCGAGAGGGACTGTGACTGTGACTGTGTGAGGGAGAGGGACTGTGACTGTGAGTGTGTGAGGGAGAGGGACTGTGACTGTGTGAGGGAGAGGGACTGTGACTGTGTGAGGGCGAGGGACTGTGACTGTGTGAGGGAGAGGGACTGTGACTGTGTGAGGGAGAGGGACTGTGACTGTGACTGTGACTGTGACTGTGTGAGGGAGAGGGACTGTGACTGTGACTGTGAGGCACTGTGTGAGGGAGAGGGACTGTGACTGTGACTGTGAGGGACTGTGTGAGGGAGAGGGACTGTGACTGTGAGGGACTGTGTGAGGGAGAGGGACTGTGACTGTGACTGTGTGAGGGAGAGGGACTGTGACTGTGAGGGACTGTGTGAGGGAGAGGGACTGTGAATGTGACTGTGAGGGACTGTGTGAGGGAGAGGGACTGTGACTGTGACTGTGAGGGACTGTGTGAGGGAGAGGGACTGTGACTGTGAGGGACTGTGTGAGGGAGAGGGACTGTGACTGTGACTGTGAGGGACTGTATGAGAGAGAGGGACTGTGACTGTGACTGTGACTGTGAGGCACTGTGTGAGGGAGAGGGACTGTGACTTTGACTGTGTGAGGGAGAGGGACTGTGACTGTGACTGTGACTGTGTGAGGGAGAGGGACTGTGACTGTAAGGGACTGTGTGAGGGAGAGGGACTGTGACTGTGACTGTGAGGGACTGTGTGAGGGAGAGGGACTATGACTGTGAGGGACTGTGTGAGGGAGAGGGACTGTGACTGTGACTGTGAGGGACTGTGTGAGGGAGAGGGACTGTGACTGTGACTGTGAGGGACTGTGTGAGGGAGAGGGACTGTGACTGTGTGAGGGAGAGGGACTGTGACTGTGACTGTGTGAGCGAGAGGGACTGTGACTGTGACTGTGTGAGGGAGAGGGACTGTGACTGTGACTGTGTGAGGGAGAGGGACTGTGACTGTGACTGTGACTGTGACTGTGTGAGGGAGAGGGACTGTGACTGTGACTGTGTGAGGGACTGTGACTGTGACTGTGACTGTGTGAGGGAGAGGGACTGTGACTGTGACTGTGTGAGGGAGAGGGACTGTGACTGTGTGAGGGAGAGGGACGTTGACTGTGACTGTGACTGTGTGAGGGAGAGGGACGTTGACTGTGACTGTGACTGTGTGAGGGAGAGGGACTTTGACTGTGTGAGGGAGAGGGACTGTGACTGTGTGAGGTAGAGGGACTGTGACTGTGTGAGGGAGAGGGACTGTGACTGTGACTGTGTGAGCGAGAGGGACTGTGACTGTGACTGTGTGAGGGAGAGGGACTGTGACTGTGAGTGTGTGAGGGAGAGGGACTGTGACTGTGTGAGGGAGAGGGACTGTGACTGTGTGAGGGTGAGGGACTGTGACTGTGTGAGGGAGAGGGACTGTGACTTTGACTGTGACTGTGACTGTGTGAGGGAGAGGGACTTTGACTCTGACTGTGAGGCACTGTGTGAGGGAGAGGGACTGTGACTGTGACTGTGAGGGACTGTGTGAGGGAGAGGGACTGTGACTGTGACTGTGAGGGACTGTATGAGGGAGAGGGACTGTGACTGTGACTGTGAGGGACTGTGTGAGGGAGAGGGACTGTGACTGTGACTGTGTGAGGGAGAGGGACTGTGACTGTGAGTGTGTGAGGGAGAGGGACTGTGACTGTGTGAGCGAGAGGGACTGTGACTGTGACTGTGTGAGGGAGAGGGACTGTGACTGTGACTGTGAGTGTGTGAGGGAGAGGGACTGTGAGTGTGTGAGGGAGAGGGACTGTGACTGTGTGAGGGCGAGGGACTGTGACTGTGTGAAGGAGAGGGACTGTGACTGTGTGAGGGAGAGGGACTGTGACTGTGACTGTGACTGTGACTGTGTGAGGGAGATGGACTGTGACTGTGACTGTGAGGCACTGTGTGAGGGAGAGGGACTGTGACTGTGACTGAGAGGGACTGTGTGAGGGAGAGGGACTGTGACTGTGACTGTGAGGGACTGTATGAGGGAGAGGGACTGTGACTGTGACTGTGACTGTGAGGCACTGTGTGAGGGAGAGGGACTGTGACTTTGACTGTGTGAGGGAGAGGGACTGTGACTGTGACTGTGACTGTGTGAGGGAGAGGGACTGTGACTGTGAGGGACTGTGTGAGGGAGAGGGACTGTGACTGTGACTGTGAGGGACTGTGTGAGGGAGAGGGACTGTGACTGTGAGGGACTGTGTGAGGGAGAGGGACTGTGACTGTGACTGTGAGGAACTGTGTGAGGGAGAGGGACTGTGACTATGTGAGGGAGAGGGACTGTGACTGTGAGGGACTGTGTGAGGGAGAGGGACTGTGACTGTGAGGGACTGTGTGAGGGAGAGGGACTGTGACTGTGACTGTGAGGGATTGTGTGAGGGAGAGGGACTGTGACTGTGACTGTGAGGGACTGTGTGAGGGAGAGGGACTGTGACTGTGTGAGGGAGAGGGACTGTGACTGTGACTGTGTGAGCGAGAGGGACTGTGACTGTGACTGTGTGAGGGAGAGGGACTGTGACTGTGACTGTGTGAGGGAGAGGGACTGTGACTGTGACTGTGACTGTGACTGTGTGAGGGAGAGGGACTGTGACTGTGACTGTGTGAGGGACTGTGACTGTGACTGTGACTGTGTGAGGGAGAGGGACTGTGACTGTGACTGTGTGAAGGAGAGGGACTGTGACTGTGTGAGGGAGAGGGACGTTGACTGTGACTGTGACTGTGTGAGGGAGAGGGACGTTGACTGTGACTGTGACTGTGTGAGGGAGAGGGACTTTGACTGTGTGAGGGAGAGGGACTGTGACTGTGTGAGGTAGAGGGACTGTGACTGTGTGAGGGAGAGGGACTGTGACTGTGACTGTGTGAGGGAGAGGGACTGTGACTGTGAGTGTGTGAGGGAGAGGGACTGTGACTGTGTGAGGGAGAGGGACTGTGACTGTGTGAGGGTGAGGGACTGTGACTGTGTGAGGGAGAGGGACTGTGACTTTGACTGTGACTGTGACTGTGTGAGGGAGAGGGACTTTGACTCTGACTGTGAGGCACTGTGTGAGGGAGAGGGACTGTGACTGTGACTGTGAGGGACTGTATGAGGGAGAGGGACTGTGACTGTGACTGTGAGGGACTGTGTGAGGGAGAGGGACTGTGACTGTGACTGTGTGAGGGAGAGGGACTGTGACTGTGACTGTGACTGTGTGAGGGAGAGGGACTGTGACTGTGAGGGACTGTGTGAGGGAGAGGGACTGTGACTGTGACTGTGAGGGACTGTGTGAGGGAGAGGGACTGTGACTGTGAGGGACTGTGTGAGGGAGAGGGACTGTGACTATGTGAGGGAGAGGGACTATGACTGTGACTGTGACTGTGAGGGACTGTGTGAGGGAGAGGGACTGTGACTGTGACTGTGAGGAACTGTGTGAGGGAGAGGGACTGTGACTGTGAGGGACTGTGTGAGGGAGAGGGACTGTGACTGTGACTGTGTGAGGGAGAGGGACTGTGACTGTGACTGTGACTGTGAATGTGTGAGGGAGAGGGACTGTGACTGTGTGAGTGAGAGGGACTGTGACTGTGACTGTGACTGTGTGAGGGAGAGGGACTGTGACTGTGACTGTGTGAGGGAGAAGGACTATGACTGTGTGAGGGAGAGGGACTGTGACTGTGACTCTGTGAGGGAGAGGGACTGTGACTGTGTGAGGGAGAGGGACTGTGACTGTGTGAGGGAGAGGGACTGTGACTGTGACTGTGTGAGGGAGAGGGACTGTGACTGACTGTGTGATGGAGAGGGACTCTGACTGTGACTGTGACTGTGTGAGGGAGAGGGACTGTGACTGTCAATGTGTGAGGGAGAGGGACTGTGACTGTGACTCTTACTGTGTGAGGGAGAGGGACTGTGACTGTGACTGTGTGAGGGAGAGGGACTGTGACTGTGACTGTGTGAGGGAGAGGGACTTTGACTGTGTGAGGGAGAGGGACTGTGACTGTGTGAGGTAGAGGGACTGTGACTGTGTGAGGGAGAGGGACTCTGACTGTGACTGTGTGAGGGAGAGGGACTGTGACTGTGACTGTGTGAGGGAGAGGGACTGTGACTGTGACTGTGTGAGCGAGAGGGACTGTGACTGTGACTGTGTGAGGGAGAGGGACTGTGACTGTGTGAGGGCGAGGGACTGTGACTGTGTGAGGAAGAGGGACTGTGACTGTGTGAGGGAGAGGGACTGTGACTGTGACTGTGACTGTGTGAGGGAGAGGGACTGTGACTGTGTGAGGGCGAGGGACTGTGACTGTGTGATGGAGAGGGACTGTGACTGTGTGAGGGAGAGGGACTGTGACTGTGACTGTGTGAGGGAGAGGGACTGTAACTGTGTGAGGGAGAGGGACTGTGACTGTGTGAGGGCGAATGGACTGTGACTGTGTGATGGAGAGGGACTGTGACTGTGTGAGGGAGAGGGACTGTGACTGTGACTGTGTGAGGGAGAGGGACTGTGACTGTGTGAGGGAGAGGGACTGTGACTGTGACTGTGTGAGGGAGAGGGACTGTGACTGTGTGAATGAGAGGGACTGTGAGTGTGACTGAGTGAGGGAGAGGGACTTTGACTGTGACTGTGTGAGCGAGAGGGACTGTGACTGTGTGAGGGAGAGGGACTGTGTCTGTGTGAGGGAGAGGGACTGTGTCTGTGTGAGGGAGAGGGACTGTGTCTGTGTGAGGGAGAGGGACTGTGACTGTGTGAGGGAGAGGGACTGTGTCTGTGTGAGGGAGAGGGACTGTGACTGTGTGAGGGAGAGGGACTGTGACTGTGTGAGGGAGAGGGACTGTGACTGTGAGGGACTGTGTGAGGGAGAGGGACTGTGACTGTGACTGTGAGGGACTGTATGAGGGAGAGGGACTGTGACTGTGACTGTGAGGGACTGTGTGAGGGAGAGGGACTGTGACTGTGACTGAGACTGTGACTGTGTGAGGGAGAGGGACTGTGACTGTGAGGCCGTGTGTGAGGGCGAGGGACTGTGACTGTGACTGTGAGGGACTGTGTGAGGGAGAGGGACTGTGACTGTGACTGTGAGGGACTGTATGAGGGAGAGGGACTGTGACTGTGACTGTGACTGTGAGGGACTGTGTGAGGGAGAGGGACTGTGACTGTGTGAGGGAGAGGGACGTTGACTGTGACTGTGACTGTGTCAGGGAGAGGGACTGTGACTGTGACTGTGTGAGGGAGAGGGACTTTGACTGTGTGAGGTAGAGGGACTGTGACTGTGTGAGGGAGAGGGACTGTGACTGTGTGAGGTAGAGGGACTGTGACTGTGTGAGGGAGAGGGACTGTGACTGTGTGAGGTAGAGGGACTGTGACTGTGTGAGGGAGAAGGACTGTGACTGTGACTCTGTGAGGGAGAGGGACTGTGACTGTGACTGTGTGAGGGAGAGGGACTGTGACTGTGATTGTGTGAGGGAGAGGGACTGTGACTGTGACTGTGACTGTGTGAGGGAGAGGGACTGTGACTGTGACTGTGTGAGAGAGAGGGACTGTGACTGTGTGAGGGAGAGGGACTGTGACTGTGTGAGGGCGAGGGACTGTGACTGTGTGAGGGAGAGGGACTGTGACTGTGTGAGGGAGAGGGACTGTGACTGTGACTGTGACTGTGACTGTGTGAGGGAGAGGGACTGTGACTGTGTGAGGGCGAGGGACTGTGACTGTGTGAGGGAGAGGGACTGTGACTGTGTGAGGGAGAGGGACTGTAACTGTGTGAGGGAGAGGGACTGTAACTGTGTGAGGGAGAGGGATTGTGACTGTGTGAGGGAGAGGGACTGTGACTGTGTGAGGGAGAGGGATTGTGACTGTGTGAGGGAGAGGGACTGTGACTGTGACTGTGACTGTGTGAGCGAGAGGGACTGTGAGTGTGACTGTGTGAGGGAGAGGGACTTTGACTGTGACTATGTGAGCGAGAGGGACTGTGACTGTGTGAGGGAGAGGGACTGTGACTGTGTGAGGGAGAGGGACTGTGTCTGTGTGAGGGAGAGGGACTGTGAGTGTGTGAGGGAGAGGGACTGTGACTGTGACTGTGTGAGGGAGAGGGACTGTGACTGTGACTGTGACTGTGTGAGGGAGAGGTACTGTGACTGTGACTTTGTGAGGGAGAGGGACTGTGACTGTGACTGTGACTGTGCTTGTGTGAGGGAGAGGGACTGTGACTGTGACTGTAACTGTGTGAGGGAGAGGGACTGTGACTGTGACTGTTTCTGTGACTTTGTGAGGGAGAGGGACTGTGACTGTGACTGTAACTGTGTGAGGGAGAGGGACTGTGACTGTGACTGTGTCTGTGACTGTGTCAGGGAGAGGGACTGTGACTGTGACTGTATGAGGGAGAGGGACTTTGACTGTGTGAGGGAGAGGAGCTGTGACTGTGTGAGGGAGAGGGACTGTGACTGTGTGAGGGAGAGGGACTGTGACTGTGTGAGGGAGAGGGACTGTGACTTTGTGAGGGCGAGGGACTGTGACTCTGTGAGGGAGAGGAATTGTGACTGTGACTGTGTGAGGGAGAGGGACAGTGACTGTGACTGTGACTGTGTGAGGGAGAGGGACTGTGACTGTGACTGTGTGAGGGAGAGGGACAGTGACTGTGACTGTGTGAGGGAGAGGGACTGTGACTGTGACTGTGTGAGAGAGAGGGACTGTGACTGTGTGAGGGAGAGGGACTGTGACTGTGTGAGGGCGAGGGACTGTGACTGTGTGAGGGAGAGGGACTGTGACTGTGTGAGGGAGAGGGACTGTGACTGTGACTGTGACTGTGTGAGGGAGAGGGACTGTGACTGTGTGAGGTAGAGGGACTGTGACTGTGTGAGGGAGAGGGACTGTGACTGTGTGAGGGAGAGGGACTGTGACTGTGACTGTGACTGTGTGAGGGAGAGGGACTGTGACTGTGTGAGGTAGAGGGACTGTGACTGTGTGAGGGAGAGGGACTGTGACTGTGACTGTGTGAGGGAGAGGGACTGTGACTGTGACTGTGTGAGGGAGAGGGACTGTGACTATGACTGTGTGAGGGAGAAGGACTGTGACTCTGTGAGGGAGAGGGACTGTGTATGTGTGAGGGAGAGTGACAGTGACTGTGTGAGGGAGAGGGACAGTGACTGACTGTGTGAGGGAGAGGGACTGTGACTATGTGAGGGAGAGGGACTGTGACTGTGACTGTGTGAGGGAGAAGGACTGTGACTCTGTGAGGGAGAGGGACTGTGTATGTGTGAGGGAGAGTGACAGTGACTGTGTGAGGGAGAGGGACAGTGACTGACTGTGTGAGGGAGAGGGACTGTGACTGTGACTGTGTGAGGGAGAGGGACTGTGACTGTGACTGTGACTGTGTGAGGGAGAGGGACTGTGACTGTGACTGTGACAGTGTGAGGGAGAGGGACTGTGACTGTGACTGTGTGAGGGAGAGGGACTGTGACTGTGACTGTGTGAGGGAGAGGGACTGTGACTGTGACTGTGTGAGGGAGAGGGACTGTGACTGTGACTGTGTGAGGGAGAGGGACAGTGACTGACTGTGTGAGGGAGAGGGACTGTGACTGTGACTGTGACTGTGTGAGGGAGAGGGACTGTGACTGTGACTGTGACAGTGTGAGGGAGAGGGACTGTGACTGTGACTGTGTGAGGGAGAGGGACTGTGACTGTGACAGTGTGAGGGAGAGGGACTGTGACTGTGACTGTGTGAGGGAGAGGGACTGTGACTGTGACTGTGTGAGGGAAAGGGACTGAGACTGTGACTGTGAGGGACTGTGTGAGGGAGAGGGACTGTGACTGTGAGGGACTGTGTGAGCGAGAGGGACTGTGACTGTGTGAGGGAGAGGGACTGTGTCTGTGTGAGGGAGAGGGACTGTGACTGACTGTGTGAGGGAGAGGGACTGTGACTCTGTGAGGGAGAGGGACTGTGTCTGTGTGAGGGAGAGGGACTGTGACTGACTGTGTGAGGGAGAGGGACTGTGACTGATTGTGTGAGGGAGAGGGACTGTGACTCTGTGAGGGAGAGGGACTGTGTCTGTGTGAGGGAGAGGGACTGTGACTGACTGTGTGAGGGAGAGGGACTGTGACTGTGACTGTCACTGTGTGAGGGAGACGGACTGTGACTGTGTGAGGGATAGGGACTGTGACTCTGTGAGGGAGAGGGACTGTGTCTGTGTGAGGGAGAGGAACTGTGACTGACTGTGTGAGGGAGAGGGACTGTGACTGTGACTCTTACTGTGTGAGGGAGAGGGACTGTGACTGTGACTGTGACTTTATGATGGAGAGGGACTGTGACTGTGTGAGGGAGAGGGACTGTGACTGTGACTCTTACTGTGTGAGGGAGAGGGACTGTGACTGTGACGGTGACTGTGTGAGGGAGAGGGACTGTGACTGTGACTGTCACTGTGTGAGGGAGATGGACTGTGACTGTGACTGTCACTGTGTGAGGGAGAGGGACTGTGACTGACTGTGTGAGGGAGAGGGACTGTGACTGTGACTGTCACTGTGTGAGGGAGACGGACTGTGACTGTGACTCTTACTGTGTGAGGGAGAGGGACTGTGACTGTGACTGTGACTGTGTGAGGGAGAGGGACTGTGACTGTGACTGTCACTGTGTGAGGGAGAGGGACTGTGACTGTGACGGTGACTGTGTGAGGGAGAGGGACTGTGACTGTGACTGTCACTGTGTGAGGGAGAGGGACTGTGACTGTGACTCTTACTGTGTGAGGGAGAGGGACTGTGACTGTGACTCTTACTGTGTGAGGGAGAGGGACTGTGACTGTGACTGTCACTGTGTGAGGGAGAGGGACTGTGACTGTGACTCTTACTGTGTGAGGGAGAGGGACTGTGACTGTGACTCTTACTGTGTGAGGGAGAGGGACTGTGACTGTGACTGTGTGAGGGAGAGCGACTGTGACTCTGACTGTGTGAGGGAGAGGGACTGTGACTGTGACTGTGTGATGGAGAGGGACTGTGACTGTGACTGTGTGAGGGAGAGGGACTGTGACTGTGTCAGGGAGAGGGACTGTGACTGTGACTGTGTGAGCGAGAGGGACTGTGACTGTGTGAGGGAGAGGGACTGTGACTGTGACTATGACTGTGTGAGGGAGAGGGACTGTGACTGTGACTGTGTGAGGGAGAGGGACTGTGACTGTGACTGTCACTGTGTGAGGGAGACGGACTGTGACTGTGTGAGGGATAGGGACTGTGACTCTGTGAGGGAGAGGGACTGTGTCTGTGTGAGGGAGAGGAACTGTGACTGACTGTGTGAGGGAGAGGGACTGTGACTGTGACTCTTACTGTGTGAGGGAGAGGGACTGTGACTGTGACTGTGACTTTATGATGGAGAGGGACTGTGACTGTGTGAGGGAGAGGGACTGTGACTGTGACTCTTACTGTGTGAGGGAGAGGGACTGTGACTGTGACGGTGACTGTGTGAGGGAGAGGGACTGTGACTGTGACTGTCACTGTGTGAGGGAGATGGACTGTGACTGTGACTGTCACTGTGTGAGGGAGAGGGACTGTGACTGACTGTGTGAGGGAGAGGGACTGTGACTGTGACTGTCACTGTGTGAGGGAGACGGACTGTGACTGTGACTCTTACTGTGTGAGGGAGAGGGACTGTGACTGTGACTGTGACTGTGTGAGGGAGAGGGACTGTGACTGTGACTGTCACTGTGTGAGGGAGAGGGACTGTGACTGTGACGGTGACTGTGTGAGGGAGAGGGACTGTGACTGTGACTGTCACTGTGTGAGGGAGAGGGACTGTGACTGTGACTCTTACTGTGTGAGGGAGAGGGACTGTGACTGTGACTCTTACTGTGTGAGGGAGAGGGACTGTGACTGTGACTGTCACTGTGTGAGGGAGAGGGACTGTGACTGTGACTCTTACTGTGTGAGGGAGAGGGACTGTGACTGTGACTCTTACTGTGTGAGGGAGAGGGACTGTGACTGTGACTGTGTGAGGGAGAGCGACTGTGACTCTGACTGTGTGAGGGAGAGGGACTGTGACTGTGACTGTGTGATGGAGAGGGACTGTGACTGTGACTGTGTGAGGGAGAGGGACTTTGACTGTGTCAGGGAGAGGGACTGTGACTGTGACTGTGTGAGCGAGAGGGACTGTGACTGTGTGAGGGAGAGGGACTGTGACTGTGACTATGACTGTGTGAGGGAGAGGGACTGTGACTGTGACTGTGTGAGGGAGAAGGACTATGACTGTGTGAGGGAGTGGGACTGTGACTCTGTGAGGGAGAGGGACTGTGTCTGTGTGAGGGAGAGGGACTGTGACTGTGTGAGGGAGAGGGACTGTGACTGACTGTGAGGGAGAGGGACTGTGACTGTGACTGTGACTGTGTGAGGGAGAGGGACTGTGACTGACTGTGAGGGAGAGGGACTGTGACTGTGACTATGACTGTGTGAGGGAGAGGGACTGTGACTGTGACTGTGTGAGGGAGAAGGACTATGACTGTGTGAGGGAGTGGGACTGTGACTGTGTGAGGGAGAGGGACTGTGACTGTGTGAGGGAGAGGGACTGTGACTGACTGTGAGGGAGAGGGACTGTGACTGTGACTCTTACTGTGTGAGGGAGAGGGACTGTGACTGTGACTGTGTGAGGGAGAGGGACTGTGACTGTGACTGTGACTGTGTGAGGGAGAGGGACTGTGACTGTGTGAGGGAGAGGGACTGTGACTGTGACTGTGTGAGCGAGAGGGACTGTGACTGTGACTGTGTGAGGGACTGTGACTGTGACTGTGTGAGGGAGAGGGACTGTGACTGTGACTGTGTCAGGGAGAGGGACTGTGACTGTGACTTTGTGAGGGAGAGGAACTTTGACTGTGTGAGGGAGAGGGACTGTGACTGTGTGAGGTAGAGGGACTGTGACTGTGACTGTGTGAGCGAGAGGGACTGTGACTGTGACTGTGTGAGGGAGATGGACTGTGACTGTGTGAGGGAGAGGGACTGTGACTGTGTGAGGGAGAGGGACTGTGACTGTGTGAGGGAGAGGGACTGTGACTGTGTGAGGGAGAGGGACTGTGACTGTGTGAGGGCGAGGGACTGTGACTGTTTGAGGGAGAGGGACTGTGACTGTGTGAGGGAGAGGGACTGTGACTGTGACTGTGTGAGGGAGAGGGACTGTGACTGTGAGGCACTGTGTGAGGGAGAGGGACTGTGACTGTGACTGTGAGGGACTGTGTGAGGGAGAGGGACTGTGACTGTGACTGTGAGGGACTGTGTGAGGGAGAGGGACTGTGACTGTGACTGTGTGAGGGAGAGGGACTGTGACTGTGACTGTGACTGTGTGAGGGAGAGGGACTGTGACTGTGAGGGACTGTGTGAGGGAGAGGGACTGTGACTGTGAGGCACTGTGTGAGGGAGAGGGACTGTGACTGTGACTGTGAGGGACTGTGTGAGGGAGAGGGACTGTGACTGTGACTGTGAGGCACTGTGTGAGGGAGAGGGACTGTGACTGTGACTGTGAGGGACTGTGTGAGGGAGAGGGACTGTGACTGTGACTGTGAGGGACTGTGTGAGGGAGAGGGACTGTGACTGTGAGGCACTGAGTGAGGGAGAGGGACTGTGACTGTGACTGTGAGGGACTGTGTGAGGGAGAGGGACTGTGACTCTGTGAGGGAGAGGGACTGTGTCTGTGTGAGGGAGAGGGACTGTGACTGACTGTGTGAGGGAGAGGGACTGTGACTGTGACTGTGTGAGGGAGAGGGACTGTGACTGTGTGAGGGAGTGGGACTGTGACTGTATAAGGGAGAGGGACTGTGACTGTGTGAGGGCGAGGGACTGTGACTGTGTGAGGGAGAGGGACTGTGACTGTGTGAGGGAGAGGGACTGTGACTGTGACTGTGACTGTGTGAGGGAGAGGGACTGTGACTGTGACTGTGACTGTGTGAGGGAGAGGGACTGTGACTGTGACTGTGTGAGGGAGAGGGACTGTGACTGTGACTGTGTGAGGGAGAGGGACTTTGACTGTGACTGTGTGAGCGAGAGGGACTGTGACTGTGACTGTGTGAGGGAGAGGGACTGTGACTGTGTGAGGGAGAGGGACTGTGTCTGTGTGAGCGAGAGGGACTGTGACTGTGTGAGGGAGAGGGACTGTGACTGTGACTGTGTGAGGGAGAGGGACTGTGACTGTGACTGTGACTGTGTGAGGGAGAGGGACTGTGACTGTGACTGTGTGAGGGAGAAGGACTGTGACTGTATGAGGGAGAGGGACTGTGACTGTGTGAGGGAGAGGGACTGTGACTGACTGTGTGAGGGAGAGGGACTGTGACTGTGACTGTGACTGTGTGAGGGAGAGGGACTGTGACTGTGACTCTTACTGTGTGAGGGAGAGGGACTGTGACTGACTGTGTGAGGGAGAGGGACTGTGACTGTGACTGTGACTGTGTGAGGAAGAGGGACTGTGACTGTGACTGTATGAGGGAGAGGGACTGTGACTGTGACTGTGTGAGGGAGAGGGACTGTGACTGTGTGAGGGAGAGGGAATGTGACTGTGACTGTGTGAGGGAGAGGGACTGTGACTGTGACTGTGTGAGGGAGAGGGACTGTGACTGTGACTGTGAGGGACTGTGAGAGGGAGAGGGACTGTGACTGTGACTGTGTGAGGGAGAGGGACTGTGACTGTGTGATTGAGAGGGACTGTGACTGTGACTGTGTGAGGGAGAGGGACTGTGACTGTGACTGTGACTGTGTGAGGGAGAGGGACTGTGACTGTGACTGTGTGAGGGAGAGGGACTGTGACTGTGACTGTGTGAGGGAGAGCGACTGTGACTGTGTGAGGGAGAGGGACTGTGATTGTGACTGTGACTGTGTGAGGGAGAGGGACTGTGACTGTGACTGTGTGAGTGAGAGGGACTGTGTCTGTGACTGTGACTGTGTGAGGGAGAGAGACTGTGACTGTGTGAGGGAGAGCGACTGTGACTGTGTGAGGGAGAGGGACTGTGACTCTGTGAGGGAGAGGGACTGTGATTGTGACTGTGACTGTGTGAGGGAGAGGGACTGTGACTGTGTGAGGGAGAGGGACTGTGATTGTGACTGTGACTGTGTGAGGGAGAGGGACTATGACTGACTGTGTGAGGAAGAGGGACTGTGACTGTGACTGTGTGAGGGAGAGGCACTGTGACTGTGACTCTTACTGTGTGAGGGAGAGGCACTGTGACTGACTGTGTGATGGAGACGGACTGTGACTGTGACTGTGACTGTCACTGTGTGAGGGAGAGGGACTGTGACTGTGACTCTTACTGTGTGAGGGAGAGGCACTGTGACTGTGACTGTGACTGTGTGAGGGAGAGGGACTGTGACTGACTGTGTGAGGGAGAGGGACTGTGACTGTGACTGTCACTGTGTGAGGGAGAGGGACTGTGACTGTGACTCTTACTGTGTGAGGGAGAGGGACTGTGACTGTGACTCTTACTGTGTGAGGGAGAGGGACTGTGACTGTGACTCTTACTGTGTGAGGGAGAGGGACTGTGACTGTGACTGTGTCAGGGAGAGGGACTGTGACTGTGACTGTGTGAGAGAGAGAGGGACTTTGACTGTGTGAGGGAGAGGGACTGTGACTGTGTGAGGGAGAGGGACTGTGACTGTGACTGTGTGAGCGAGAGGGACTGTGACTGTGGGAGGGAGAGGGACTGTGACTGTGACTGTGTGAGGGAGAGGGACTGTGACTGTGTGAGGGCGAGGGACTGTGACTGTGTGAGGGAGAGGGACTGTGACTGTGTGAGGGAGAGGGACTGTGACTGTGACTGTGTGAGGGAGAGGGACTGTGACTGTGTGAGGGAGTGGGACTGTGACTGTATGAGGGAGAGGGACTGTGACTGTGTGAGGGCGAGGGACTGTGACTGTGTGAGGGAGAGGGACTGTGACTGTGTGAGGGAGAGGGACTGTGACTGTGACTGTGTGAGGGAGAGGGACTGTAACTGTGTGAGGGAGAGGGACTGTGACTGTGACTGTGTGAGCGAGAGGGACTGTGACTGTGACTGTGTGAGGGAGAGGGACTTTGACTGTGACTGTGTGAGCGAGAGGGACTGTGACTGTGATTGTGTGAGGGAGAGGGACTGTGACTGTGTGAGGGAGAGGGACTGTGTCTGTGTGAGCGAGAGGGACTGTGACTGTGTGAGGGAGAGGGACTGTGACTGTGACTGTGTGAGGGAGAGGGACTGTGACTGTGACTGTGACTGTGTGAGGGAGAGGGACTGTGACTGTGACTGTGTGAGGGAGAAGGACTGTGACTGTGTGAGGGAGAGGGACTGTGACTGACTGTGTGAGGGAGAGGGACTGTGACTGTGACTGTGACTGTGTGAGGGAGAGGGACTGTGACTGTGACTCTTACTGTGTGAGGGAGAGGGACTGTGACTGACTGTGTGAGGGAGAGGGACTGTGACTGTGACTGTGACTGTGTGAGGAAGTGGGACTGTGACTGTGACTGTATGAGGGAGAGGGACTGTGACTGTGACTGTGTGAGGGAGAGGGACTGTGACTGTGTGAGGGAGAGGGAATGTGACTGTGACTGTGTGAGGGAGAGGGACTGTGACTGTGTGAGGGAGAGGGACTGTGACTGTGACTGTGTGAGGGAAAGGGACTGTGACTGTGACTGTGTGAGGGAGAGGGACTGTGACTGTGACTGTGTGACGGAGAGCGACTGTGACTGTGTGAGGGAGAGGGACTGTGATTGTGACTGTGACTGTGTGAGGGAGAGGGACTGTGACTGTGACTGTGTGAGTGAGAGGGACTGTGACTGTGACTGTGTGAGGGAGAGCGACTGTGACTGTGTGAGGGAGAGGGACTGCGACTGTGACTGTGTGAGGGAGAGGGACTGTGACTGTGTGAGGGAGAGGGACTGTGACTGTGTGAGGGAGAGGGACTGTGACTGTGTGAGGGAAAGGGACTGTGACTGTGACTATGACTGTGACTGTGTGAGGGAGAGGGACTGTGACTGTGTGAGGGAGAGGGACAGTGACTGTGTGAGGGAGAGGGACTGTGACTGTGACTGTGACTGTGTGAGGGAGAGGTACTGTGACTGTGACTGTGTGAGGGAGAGGGACTGTGACTGTGACTGTGACTGTGTGAGGGAGAGGTACTGTGACTGTGACTGTGTGAGGGAGAGGGACTATGACTGTGTGAGGGAGAGGGACAGTGACTGTGACTGTGTGAAGGAGAGGGACTGTGACTCTGACTGTGTGAGGGAGAGGGACTGTGACTGTGTGAGGGAGAGGGACTGTGACTGTGTGAGGGAGAGGGACTGTGACTGTGTGAGGGAAAGGGACTGTGACTGTGTGAGGGAGAGGGACTGTGACTGTGACTGTGTGAAGGAGAGGGACTGTGACTGTGACTGTGTGAGGGAGAGGGACTGTGACTGTGTGAGGGAGAGGGACTGTGACTGTGTGAGGGAGAGGGACTGTGACTGTGTGAGGGAGAGGGACTGTGACTGTGTGAGGGAGAGGGACTGTGACTGTGTGAGGGAGAGGGACTGTGACTGTGACTGTGTGAAGGAGAGGGACTGTGACTGTGACTGTGACTGTGTGAGGGAGAGGGACTGTGACTGTGTGAGGGAGAGGGACTGTGACTGTGACTGTGACTGTGTGAGGGAGAGGGACTGTGACTGTGACTGTGTGAGGAAGAGGGACTGTGACTGTGTGAGGGAGAGGGACTGTGACTGTGTGAGGGAGAGGGACTGTGACTGTGTGAGGGAAAGGGACTGTGACTGTGACTGTGTTAGGGAGAGGGACTGTGACTGTGTGAGGGAGAGGGACTGTGACTGACTGTGTGAAGGAGAGGGACTGTGACTGTGACTGTGTGAGGGAGAGGGACTGTGACTGTGACTGTGTGAGGGAGAGGGACTGTGACTGTGTGAGGGAGAGGGACTGTGACTGTGACTGTGACTGTGTGAGGGAGAGGGACTGTGACTGTGACTGTGTGAGGGAGAGGGACTGTAACTGTGACTGTGTGAGGGAGAGGGACTGTGACTGTGACTTTGACTGTGACTGTGTGAGGGAGAGGGACTGTGACTGTTTGAGGGAGAGGGACTGTGACTGTGACTGTCTGAGGGAGAGGGACTGTGACTGTGTGAGGGAGAGGGACTGCAGCTGTGACTGTGTGAGGGAGAATGACTGTGACTGTGTGAGGGAGAGGGACTGTGACTGTGTGAGGGAGAGGGACTGTGACTGTGTGAGGGAGAGGGACTGTGACTGTGACTGTGTGAGGGAGAAGGACTGTGACTGTGTGAGGGAGAGGGACTGTGACTGTGTGAGGGAGAGGGACTGTGACTGTGTGAGGGAGAGGGACTGTGACTGTGACTGTGTGAGGGAGAGGGACTGTGACTGTGTGAGGGAGAGGGACTGTGACTGTGTGAGGGAGAGGGACTGTGACTGCGTGAGGGAGAGGGATTGTGACTGTGACTGTGTGAGCGAGAGGGACTGTGAGTGTGACTGTTTGAGGGAGAGGGACTTTGACTGTGACTGTGTGAGCGAGAGGGACTGTGACTGTGACTGTGTGAGGGAGAGGGACTGTGACTGTGTGACGGAGAGGGACTGTGACTGTGACTGTGTGAGGGAGAAGGACTGTGACTGTGACTGTGTGAAGGAGCGGGACTGTGACTGTGTGAGGGAGAGGGACTGTGACTGTGACTGTGTGAGGGAGAAGGACTGTGACTGTGTGAGGGAGAGGGACTGTGACTGTGTGAGGGAGAGGGACTGTGACTGTGTGAGGGAGAGGGACTGTGACTGTGACTGTGTGAGGGAGAAGGACTGTGACTTTGTGAGGGAGAGGGACTGTGACTGTGTGAGGGAGAGGGACTGTGACTGCGTGAGGGAGAGGGATTGTGACTGTGACTGTGTGAGCGAGAGGGACTGTGAGTGTGACTGTGCGAGCGAGAGGGACTGTGACTGTGACTGTGTGAGGGAGAGGGACTGTGACTGTGTGAGGGAGAGGGACTGTGTCTGTGTGAGGGAGAGGGACTGTGACTATGTGAGGGAGAGGGACTGTGACTGTGACTGTGTGAGAGAGAGGGTCTGTGACTGTGTGAGGGAGAGGGACTGTGACTTTGACTGTGACTGTGTGAGGGAGAGGGACTGTGATGTGACTGTGACTGTGTGAGGGAGAGGGACTGTAACTGTGACTGTGTGAGGGAGAGGGACTGTGACTGTGACTTTGACTGTGTGAAGGAGCGGGACTGTGACTGTGTGAGGGAGAGGGACTGTGACTGTGACTGTGACTGTGTGAGGGAGAAGGACTGTGACTGTGTGAGGGAGAGGGACTGTGACTGTGTGAGGGAGAGGGACTGTGACTGTGACTGTGTGAGGGAGAGGGACTGTGACTGTGTGAGGGAGAGGGACTGTGACTGCGTGAGGGAGAGGGATTGTGACTGTGTGAGGGAGAGGGACTGTGACTGTGACTGTGTGAGGGAGAGGGACTGTGACTGTGTGAGGGAGAGGGACTGTGACTGTGTGAGGGAGAGGGACTGTGACTGTGACTGTGTGAGGGAGAGGGACTGTGACTGTGTGAGGGAGAGGGACTTTGACTGTGTGAGGGAGAGGGACTGTGACTGCGTGAGGGAGAGGGATTGTGACTGTGACTGTGTGAGCGAGAGGGACTGTGAGTGTGACTGTGTGAGGGAGAGGGACTTTGACTGTGACTGTGTGAGCGAGAGGGACTGTGACTGTGACTGTGTGAGGGAGAGGGACTGTGACTGTGTGAGGGAGAGGGACTGTGACTGTGACTGTGTGAGGGAGAGGGTCTGTGACTGTGACTGTGACTGTGTGAGGGAGAGGGACTGTGACTGTGACTGTGACTGTGTGAGGGAGAGGGACTGTGACTGTGACTGTTACTGTGTGAGGGAGAGGGACTGTGACTGTGACTGTGTGAGGGAGAGGGACTGTGACTGTGACTGTGACTGTGTGAGGGAGAGGGACTGTGACTGTGACTGTTTCTGTGACTTTGTTAGGGAGAGGGACTGTGACTGTGACTGTAACTGTGTGAGGGAGAGGGACTGTGACTGTGACTGTGTGAGGGAGAGGGACTGTGACTGTGACTGTGACTGTGTGAGGGAGAGGGACTGTGACTGTGTGAGGGAGAGGGATTGTGACTGTGACTGTGTGAGCGAGAGGGACTGTGACTGTGACTGTGTGAGGGAGAGGGACTGTGACTGTGTGAGGGAGAGGGACTGTGACTGTGTGAGGGCGAGGGACTGTGACTGTGTGAGGGAGAGGGACTGTGACTGTGACTGTGACTGTGTGAGGGAAAGGGACTGTGACTGTGTGAGGGAGAGGGATTGTGACTGTGACTGTGACTGTGTGAGGGAGAGGGACTGTGACTGTGTGAGGGAGAGGGACTGTGACTGTGTGAGGGCGAGGGACTGTGACTGTGTGAGGGAGAGGGACTGTGACTGTGTGAGGGAGAGGGACTGTGACTGTGACTCTGACTGTGTGAGGGAGAGGGACTGTGACTGTGACTCTGACTGTGTGAGGGAGAGGGACTGTGACTGTGACTGTGTGAGGGAGAGGGACTGTGACTGTGTGAGGGAGAGGGACTGTGACTGTGTGAGGAAGAGGGACTGTGACTGTGTGAGGGAGAGGGACTGTGACTGTGTGAGGGAGAGGGACTGTGACTGTGTGAGGAAGAGGGACTGTGACTGTGACTGTGACTGTGTGAGGGAGAAGGACTGTGACTGTGTGAGGGAGAGGGACTGTGACTGTGTGAGGGAGAGGGACTGTGACTGTGACTGTGTGAGGGAGAGGGACTGTGACTGTGTGAGGGAGAGGGACTGTGACTGCGTGAGGGAGAGGGATTGTGACTGTGTGAGGGAGAGGGACTGTGACTGTGACTGTGTGAGGGAGAGGGACTGTGACTGTGTGAGGGAGAGGGACTGTGACTGTGTGAGGGAGAGGGACTGTGACTGTGACTGTGTGAGGGAGAGGGACTGTGACTGTGTGAGGGAGAGGGACTTTGACTGTGTGAGGGAGAGGGACTGTGACTGCGTGAGGGAGAGGGATTGTGACTGTGACTGTGTGAGCGAGAGGGACTGTGAGTGTGACTGTGTGAGGGAGAGGGACTTTGACTGTGACTGTGTGAGCGAGAGGGACTGTGACTGTGACTGTGTGAGGGAGAGGGACTGTGACTGTGTGAGGGAGAGGGACTGTGTCTGTGTGAGGGAGAGGGACTGTGACTGTGTGAGGGAGAGGGACTGTGACTGTGACTGTGTGAGGGAGAGGGTCTGTGACTGTGACTGTGACTGTGTGAGGGAGAGGGACTGTGACTGTGACTGTGACTGTGTGAGGGAGAGGGACTGTGACTGTGACTGTTACTGTGTGAGGGAGAGGGACTGTGACTGTGTGAGGGAGAGGGACTGTGACTGTTACTGTGTGAGGGAGAGGGACTGTGACTGTGACTGTTACTGTGTGAGGGAGAGGGACTGTGACTGTGACTGTGTGAGGGAGAGGGACTGTGACTGTGACTGTGACTGTGTGAGGGAGAGGGACTGTGACTGTGACTGTTTCTGTGACTTTGTTAGGGAGAGGGACTGTGACTGTGACTGTGACTGTGTGAGTGAGAGGGACTGTGACTGTGACTGTGTGAGGGAGAGGGACTGTGACTGTGACTGTGACTGTGTGAGGGAGAGGGACTGTGACTGTGTGAGGGAGAGGGATTGTGACTGTGACTGTGTGAGCGAGAGGGACTGTGACTGTGACTGTGTGAGGGAGAGGGACTGTGACTGTGTGAGGGAGAGGGACTGTGACTGTGTGAGGGCGAGGGACTGTGACTGTGTGAGGGAGAGGGACTGTGACTGTGACTGTGACTGTGTGAGGGAAAGGGACTGTGACTGTGTGAGGGAGAGGGATTGTGACTGTGACTGTGACTGTGTGAGGGAGAGGGACTGTGACTGTGTGAGGGAGAGGGACTGTGACTGTGTGAGGGCGAGGGACTGTGACTGTGTGAGGGAGAGGGACTGTGACTGTGTGAGGGAGAGGGACTGTGACTGTGACTCTGACTGTGTGAGGGAGAGGGACTGTGACTGTGACTCTGACTGTGTGAGGGAGAGGGACTGTGACTGTGACTGTGTGAGGGAGAGGGACTGTGACTGTGTGAGGGAGAGGGACTGTGACTGTGTGAGGGAGAGGGACTGTGACTGTGTGAGGAAGAGGGACTGTGACTGTGTGAGGGAGAGGGACTGTGACTGTGTGAGGGAGAGGGACTGTGACTGTGTGAGGAAGAGGGACTGTGACTGTGTGAGGGAGAGGGACTGTGACTGTGACTGTGTGAGGGAGAGGGACTGTGACTGTGACTGTGTGAGGGAGAGGGACTGTGACTGTGTGAGGGAGAGGGACTGTGACTGTGACTGTGTGAGGGAGAGGGACTGTGACTGTGACTGTGTGAGGGAGAGGGACTGTGACTGTGTGAGGGAGAGGGACTGTGACTGTGTGAGGGAGATGGACTGTGACTGTGTGAGGGACAGAGACTGTGACTGTGACTGTGAGTGTGTGATGGAGAGGGACTGTGACTGTGACAGTGTGAGGGAGAGGGACTGTGACTGTGACTGTGACTGTGACTGTGACTGTGTGAGGGAGAGGGACTGTGACTGTGTGAGGGAGAGGGACTGTGACTGACTGTGTGAAGGAGAGGGACTGTGACTGTGACTGTGTGAGGGAGAGGGACTGTGACTGTGACTGTGTGAGGGAGAGGGACTGTGACTGTGACTGTGTGAGGGAGAGGGACTGTGACTGTGTGAGGGAGAGGGAATGTGACTGTGACTGTGTGAGGGAGAGGGACTGTGACTGTGACTGTGTGAGGGAGAGGGACTGTGACTGTGTGACGGAGAGCGACTGTGACTGTGTGAGGGAGAGGGACTGTGATTGTGACTGTGACTGTGTGAGGGAGAGGGACTGTGACTGTGACTGTGTGAGTGAGAGGGACTGTGACTGTGACTGTGTGAGGGAGAGCGACTGTGACTGTGTGAGGGAGAGGGACTGCGACTGTGACTGTGTGAGGGAGAGGGACTGTGACTGTGTGAGGGAGAGGGACTGTGACTGTGTGAGGGAGAGGGACTGTGACTGTGTGAGGGAAAGGGACTGTGACTGTGACTATGACTGTGACTGTGTGAGGGAGAGGGACTGTGACTGTGTGAGGGAGAGGGACAGTGACTGTGTGAGGGAGAGGGACTGTGACTGTGACTGTGACTGTGTGAGGGAGAGGTACTGTGACTGTGACTGTGTGAGGGAGAGGGACTGTGACTGTGACTGTGACTGTGTGAGGGAGAGGTACTGTGACTGTGACTGTGTGAGGGAGAGGGACTATGACTGTGTGAGGGAGAGGGACAGTGACTGTGACTGTGTGAAGGAGAGGGACTGTGACTCTGACTGTGTGAGGGAGAGGGACTGTGACTGTGTGAGGGAGAGGGACTGTGACTGTGTGAGGGAGAGGGACTGTGACTGTGTGAGGGAAAGGGACTGTGACTGTGACTGTGTTAGGGAGAGGGACTGTGACTGTGTGAGGGAGAGGGACTGTGACTGTGTGAGGGAGAGGGACTGTGACTGTGACTGTGTGAAGGAGAGGGACTGTGACTGTGACTGTGTGAGGGAGAGGGACTGTGACTGTGTGAGGGAGAGGGACTGTGACTGTGTGAGGGAGAGGGACTGTGACTGTGTGAGGGAGAGGGACTGTGACTGTGTGAGGGAGAGGGACTGTGACTGTGTGAGGGAGAGGGACTGTGACTGTGACTGTGTGAAGGAGAGGGACTGTGACTGTGACTGTGACTGTGTGAGGGAGAGGGACTGTGACTGTGTGAGGGAGAGGGACTGTGACTGTGACTGTGACTGTGTGAGGGAGAGGGACTGTGACTGTGACTGTGTGAGGAAGAGGGACTGTGACTGTGTGAGGGAGAGGGACTGTGACTGTGTGAGGGAGAGGGACTGTGACTGTGTGAGGGAAAGGGACTGTGACTGACTGTGTGAAGGAGAGGGACTGTGACTGTGACTGTGTGAGGGAAAGGGACTGTGACTGACTGTGTGAAGGAGAGGGACTGTGACTGTGACTGTGTTAGGGAGAGGGACTGTGACTGTGTGAGGGAGAGGGACTGTGACTGACTGTGTGAAGGAGAGGGACTGTGACTGTGACTGTGTGAGGGAGAGGGACTGTGACTGTGACTGTGTGAGGGAGAGGGACTGTGACTGTGTGAGGGAGAGGGACTGTGACTGTGACTGTGACTGTGTGAGGGAGAGGGACTGTGACTGTGACTGTGTGAGGGAGAGGGACTGTAACTGTGACTGTGTGAGGGAGAGGGACTGTGACTGTGACTTTGACTGTGACTGTGTGAGGGAGAGGGACTGTGACTGTTTGAGGGAGAGGGACTGTGACTGTGACTGTCTGAGGGAGAGGGACTGTGACTGTGTGAGGGAGAGGGACTGCAGCTGTGACTGTGTGAGGGAGAATGACTGTGACTGTGTGAGGGAGAGGGACTGTGACTGTGTGAGGGAGAGGGACTGTGACTGTGTGAGGGAGAGGGACTGTGACTGTGTGAGGGAGAGGGACTGTGACTGTGTGAGGGAGAGGGACTGTGACTGTGACTGTGTGAGGGAGAGGGACTGTGACTGTGTGAGGGAGAGGGACTGTGACTGTGTGAGGGAGAGGGACTGTGACTGCGTGAGGGAGAGGGATTGTGACTGTGACTGTGTGAGCGAGAGGGACTGTGAGTGACTGTGTGAGGGAGAGGGACTTTGACTGTGACTGTGTGAGCGAGAGGGACTGTGACTGTGACTGTGTGAGGGAGAGGGACTGTGACTGTGTGACGGAGAGGGACTGTGACTGTGACTGTGTGAGGGAGAAGGACTGTGACTGTGACTGTGTGAAGGAGCGGGACTGTGACTGTGTGAGGGAGAGGGACTGTGACTGTGACTGTGTGAGGGAGAAGGACTGTGACTGTGTGAGGGAGAGGGACTGTGACTGTGTGAGGGAGAGGGACTGTGACTGTGTGAGGGAGAGGGACTGTGACTGTGACTGTGTGAGGGAGAAGGACTGTGACTTTGTGAGGGAGAGGGACTGTGACTGTGTGAGGGAGAGGGACTGTGGCTGCGTGAGGGAGAGGGATTGTGACTGTGACTGTGTGAGCGAGAGGGACTGTGAGTGTGACTGTGCGAGCGAGAAGGACTGTGACTGTGACTGTGTGAGGGAGAGGGACTGTGTCTGTGTGAGGGAGAGGGACTGTGACTATGTGAGGGAGAGGGACTGTGACTGTGACTGTGTGAGGGAGAGGGTCTGTGACTGTGACTGTGACTGTGTGAGGGAGAGGGACTGTGACTGTGTGAGGGAGAGGGACTGTGACTGTGACTGTGACTGTGTGAGGGAGAGGGACTGTGATGTGACTGTGACTGTGTGAGGGAGAGGGACTGTAACTGTGACTGTGTGAGGGAGAGGGACTGTGACTGTGACTTTGACTGTGTGAAGGAGCGGGACTGTGACTGTGTGAGGTAAGGGACTGTGACTGTGACTGTGACTGTGTGAGGGAGAAGGACTGTGACTGTGTGAGGGAGAGGGACTGTGACTGTGTGAGGGAGAGGGACTGTGACTGTGACTGTGTGAGGGAGAGGGACTGTGACTGTGTGAGGGAGAGGGACTGTGACTGCGTGAGGGAGAGGGATTGTGACTGTGTGAGGGAGAGGGACTGTGACTGTGACTGTGTGAGGGAGAGGGACTGTGACTGTGTGAGGGAGAGGGACTGTGACTGTGTGAGGGAGAGGGACTGTGACTGTGACTGTGTGAGGGAGAGGGACTGTGACTGTGTGAGGGAGAGGGACTTTGACTGTGTGAGGGAGAGGGACTGTGACTGCGTGAGGGAGAGGGATTGTGACTGTGACTGTGTGAGCGAGAGGGACTGTGAGTGTGACTGTGTGAGGGAGAGGGACTTTGACTGTGACTGTGTGAGCGAGAGGGACTGTGACTGTGACTGTGTGAGGGAGAGGGACTGTGACTGTGTGAGGGAGAGGGACTGTGTCTGTGTGAGGGAGAGGGACTGTGACTGTGTGAGGGAGAGGGACTGTGACTGTGACTGTGTGAGGGAGAGGGTCTGTGACTGTGACTGTGACTGTGTGAGGGAGAGGGACTGTGACTGTGACTGTTACTGTGTGAGGGAGAGGGACTGTGACTGTGTGAGGGAGAGGGACTGTGACTGTGACTGTGACTGTGTGAGGGAGAGGGACTGTGACTGTGACTGTTTCTGTGACTTTGTTAGGGAGAGGGACTGTGACTGTGACTGTGACTGTGTGAGGGAGAGGGACTGTGACTGTGACTGTGTGAGGGAGAGGGACTGTGACTGTGACTGTGACTGTGTGAGGGAGAGGGACTGTGACTGTGTGAGGGAGAGGGATTGTGACTGTGACTGTGTGAGCGAGAGGGACTGTGACTGTGACTGTGTGAGGGAGAGGGACTGTGACTGTGTGAGGGAGAGGGACTGTGACTGTGTGAGGGCGAGGGACTGTGACTGTGTGAGGGAGAGGGACTGTGACTGTGTGAGGGAGAGGGACTGTGACTGTGTGAGGGAGAGGGATTGTGACTGTGACTGTGACTGTGTGAGGGAGAGGGACTGTGACTGTGTGAGGGAGAGGGACTGTGACTGTGTGAGGGCGAGGGACTGTGACTGTGTGAGGGAGAGGGACTGTGACTGTGTGAGGGAGAGGGACTGTGACTGTGACTCTGACTGTGTGAGGGAGAGGGACTGTGACTGTGACTCTGACTGTGTGAGGGAGAGGGACTGTGACTGTGACTGTGTGAGGGAGAGGGACTGTGACTGTGTGAGGGAGAGGGACTGTGACTGTGTGAGGGAGAGGGACTGTGACTGTGTGAGGAAGAGGGACTGTGACTGTGTGAGGGAGAGGGACTGTGACTGTGTGAGGGAGAGGGACTGTGACTGTGTGAGGAAGAGGGACTGTGACTGTGTGAGGGAGAGGTACTGTGACTGTGACTGTGTGAGGGAGAGGGACTGTGACTGTGACTGTGTGAGGGAGAGGGACTGTGACTGTGACTGTGTGAGGGAGAGGGACTGTGACTGTGTGAGGGAGAGGGACTGTGACTGTGACTGTGTGAGGGAGAGGGACTGTGACTGTGACTGTGTGAGGGAGAGGGACTGTGACTGTGTGAGGGAGAGGGACTGTGACTGTGTGAGGGAGATGGACTGTGACTGTGTGAGGGAGAGAGACTGTGACTGTGACTGTGAGTGTGTGATGGAGAGGGACTGTGACTGTGACAGTGTGAGGGAGAGGGACTGTGACTGTGACTGTGACTGTGACTGTGACTGTGACTGTGACTGTGTGAGGGAGAGGGACTGTGACTGTGTGAGGGAGAGGGACTGTGACTGACTGTGTGAAGGAGAGGGACTGTGACTGTGACTGTGTGAGGGAGAGGGACTGTGACTGTGACTGTGACTGTGTGAGGGAGAGGGACTGTGACTGTGTGAGGGAGAGGGACTGTGACTGTGACTGTGTGAGGGAGAGGGACTGTGACTGTGACTGTGTGAGGGAGAGGGACTGTAACTGTGACTGTGTGAGGGAGAGGGACTGTGACTGTGACTTTGACTGTGACTGTGTGAGGGAGAGGGACTGTGACTGTGTGAGGGAGAGGGACTGTGACTGTGACTATCTGAGGGAGAGGGACTGTGACTGTGTGAGGGAGAGGGACTGCAACTGTGACTGTGTGAGTGAGAAGGACTGTGACTGTGTGAGGGAGAGGGACTGTGACTGTGTGAGGGAGAGGGACTGTGACTGTGTGAGGGAGAGGGACTGTGACTGTGACTGTGTGAGGGAGAAGGACTGTGACTGTGTGAGGGAGAGGGACTGTGACTGTGTGAGGGAGAGGGACTGTGACTGTGTGAGGGAGAGGGACTGTGACTGTGACTGTGTGAGGGAGAGGGACTGTGACTGTGTGAGGGAGAGGGACTGTGACTGTGTGAGGGAGAGGGACTGTGACTGCGTGAGGGAGAGGGATTGTGACTGTGACTGTGTGAGGGAGAGGGACTGTGACTGTGTGACGGAGAGGGACTGTGACTGTGACTGTGTGAGGGAGAAGGACTGTGACTGTGACTGTGTGAAGGAGCGGGACTGTGACTGTGTGAGGGAGAGGGACTGTGACTGTGACTGTGTGAGGGAGAAGGACTGTGACTGTGTGAGGGAGAGGGACTGTGACTGTGTGAGGGAGAGGGACTGTGACTGTGTGAGGGAGAGGGACTGTGACTGTGACTGTGTGAGGGAGAAGGACTGTGACTTTGTGAGGGAGAGGGACTGTGACTGTGTGAGGGAGAGGGACTGTGACTGCGTGAGGGAGAGGGATTGTGACTGTGACTGTGTGAGCGAGAGGGACTGTGAGTGTGACTGTGCGAGCGAGAAGGACTGTGACTGTGACTGTGTGAGGGAGAGGGACTGTGTCTGTGTGAGGGAGAGGGACTGTGACTATGTGAGGGAGAGGGACTGTGACTGTGACTGTGTGAGGGAGAGGGTCTGTGACTGTGACTGTGACTGTGTGAGGGAGAGGGACTGTGACTGTGTGAGGGAGAGGGACTGTGACTGTGACTGTGACTGTGTGAGGGAGAGGGACTGTGATGTGACTGTGACTGTGTGAGGGAGAGGGACTGTAACTGTGACTGTGTGAGGGAGAGGGACTGTGACTGTGACTTTGACTGTGTGAAGGAGCGGGACTGTGACTGTGTGAGGTAAGGGACTGTGACTGTGACTGTGACTGTGTGAGGGAGAAGGACTGTGACTGTGTGAGGGAGAGGGACTGTGACTGTGTGAGGGAGAGGGACTGTGACTGTGACTGTGTGAGGGAGAGGGACTGTGACTGTGTGAGGGAGAGGGACTGTGACTGCGTGAGGGAGAGGGATTGTGACTGTGTGAGGGAGAGGGACTGTGACTGTGACTGTGTGAGGGAGAGGGACTGTGACTGTGTGAGGGAGAGGGACTGTGACTGTGTGAGGGAGAGGGACTGTGACTGTGACTGTGTGAGGGAGAGGGACTGTGACTGTGTGAGGGAGAGGGACTTTGACTGTGTGAGGGAGAGGGACTGTGACTGTGTGAGGGAGAGGGACTTTGACTGTGACTGTGTGAGCGAGAGGGACTGTGACTGTGACTGTGTGAGGGAGAGGGACTGTGACTGTGTGAGGGAGAGGGACTGTGTCTGTGTGAGGGAGAGGGACTGTGACTGTGTGAGGGAGAGGGACTGTGACTGTGACTGTGTGAGGGAGAGGGTCTGTGACTGTGACTGTGACTGTGTGAGGGAGAGGGACTGTGACTGTGACTGTTACTGTGTGAGGGAGAGGGACTGTGACTGTGTGAGGGAGAGGGACTGTGACTGTGACTGTGACTGTGTGAGGGAGAGGGACTGTGACTGTGACTGTTTCTGTGACTTTGTTAGGGAGAGGGACTGTGACTGTGACTGTGACTGTGTGAGGGAGAGGGACTGTGACTGTGACTGTGTGAGGGAGAGGGACTGTGACTGTGACTGTGACTGTGTGAGGGAGAGGGACTGTGACTGTGTGAGGGAGAGGGATTGTGACTGTGACTGTGTGAGCGAGAGGGACTGTGACTGTGACTGTGTGAGGGAGAGGGACTGTGACTGTGTGAGGGAGAGGGACTGTGACTGTGTGAGGGCGAGGGACTGTGACTGTGTGAGGGAGAGGGACTGTGACTGTGTGAGGGAGAGGGACTGTGACTGTGTGAGGGAGAGGGATTGTGACTGTGACTGTGACTGTGTGAGGGAGAGGGACTGTGACTGTGTGAGGGAGAGGGACTGTGACTGTGTGAGGGCGAGGGACTGTGACTGTGTGAGGGAGAGGGACTGTGACTGTGTGAGGGAGAGGGACTGTGACTGTGACTCTGACTGTGTGAGGGAGAGGGACTGTGACTGTGACTCTGACTGTGTGAGGGAGAGGGACTGTGACTGTGACTGTGTGAGGGAGAGGGACTGTGACTGTGTGAGGGAGAGGGACTGTGACTGTGTGAGGGAGAGGGACTGTGACTGTGTGAGGAAGAGGGACTGTGACTGTGTGAGGGAGAGGGACTGTGACTGTGTGAGGGAGAGGGACTGTGACTGTGTGAGGAAGAGGGACTGTGACTGTGTGAGGGAGAGGTACTGTGACTGTGACTGTGTGAGGGAGAGGGACTGTGACTGTGACTGTGTGAGGGAGAGGGACTGTGACTGTGACTGTGTGAGGGAGAGGGACTGTGACTGTGTGAGGGAGAGGGACTGTGACTGTGACTGTGTGAGGGAGAGGGACTGTGACTGTGACTGTGTGAGGGAGAGGGACTGTGACTGTGTGAGGGAGAGGGACTGTGACTGTGTGAGGGAGATGGACTGTGACTGTGTGAGGGAGAGAGACTGTGACTGTGACTGTGAGTGTGTGATGGAGAGGGACTGTGACTGTGACAGTGTGAGGGAGAGGGACTGTGACTGTGACTGTGACTGTGACTGTGACTGTGACTGTGACTGTGTGAGGGAGAGGGACTGTGACTGTGTGAGGGAGAGGGACTGTGACTGACTGTGTGAAGGAGAGGGACTGTGACTGTGACTGTGTGAGGGAGAGGGACTGTGACTGTGACTGTGACTGTGTGAGGGAGAGGGACTGTGACTGTGTGAGGGAGAGGGACTGTGACTGTGACTGTGTGAGGGAGAGGGACTGTGACTGTGACTGTGTGAGGGAGAGGGACTGTAACTGTGACTGTGTGAGGGAGAGGGACTGTGACTGTGACTTTGACTGTGACTGTGTGAGGGAGAGGGACTGTGACTGTGTGAGGGAGAGGGACTGTGACTGTGACTATCTGAGGGAGAGGGACTGTGACTGTGTGAGGGAGAGGGACTGCAACTGTGACTGTGTGAGTGAGAAGGACTGTGACTGTGTGAGGGAGAGGGACTGTGACTGTGTGAGGGAGAGGGACTGTGACTGTGTGAGGGAGAGGGACTGTGACTGTGACTGTGTGAGGGAGAAGGACTGTGACTGTGTGAGGGAGAGGGACTGTGACTGTGTGAGGGAGAGGGACTGTGACTGTGTGAGGGAGAGGGACTGTGACTGTGACTGTGTGAGGGAGAGGGACTGTGACTGTGTGAGGGAGAGGGACTGTGACTGTGTGAGGGAGAGGGACTGTGACTGCGTGAGGGAGAGGGATTGTGACTGTGACTGTGTGAGCGAGAGGGACTGTGAGTGTGACTGTGTGAGGGAGAGGGACTTTGACTGTGACTGTGTGAGCGAGAGGGACTGTGACTGTGACTGTGTGAGGGAGAGGGACTGTGACTGTGTGACGGAGAGGGACTGTGACTGTGACTGTGTGAGGGAGAAGGACTGTGACTGTGACTGTGTGAAGGAGCGGGACTGTGACTGTGTGAGGGAGAGGGACTGTGACTGTGACTGTGTGAGGGAGAAGGACTGTGACTGTGTGAGGGAGAGGGACTGTGACTGTGTGAGGGAGAGGGACTGTGACTGTGACTGTGTGAGGGAGAAGGACTGTGACTGTGTGAGGGAGATGGACTGTGACTGTGTGAGGGAGAGGGACTGTGACTGTGTGAGGGAGAGGGACTGTGACTGTGACTGTGTGAGGGAGAAGGACTGTGACTGTGTGAGGGAGATGGACTGTGACTGCGTGAGGGAGAGGGATTGTGACTGTGACTGTGTGAGCGAGAGGGACTGTGAGTGTGACTGTGTGAGCGAGAGGGACTGTGACTGTGACTGTGTGAGGGAGAGGGACTGTGACTGTGTGAGGGAGAGGGACTGTGTCTGTGTGAGGGAGAGGGACTGTGACTATGTGAGGGAGAGGGACTGTGACTGTGACTGTGTGAGGGAGAGGGTCTGTGACTGTGACTGTGACTGTGTGAGGGAGAGGGACTGTGACTGTGTGAGGGAGAGGGACTGTGACTGTGACTGTGACTGTGTGAGGGAGAGGGACTGTGATGTGACTGTGACTGTGTGAGGGAGAGGGACTGTAACTGTGACTTTGACTGTGTGAAGGAGCGGGACTGTGACTGTGTGAGGGAGAGGGACTGTGACTGTGACTGTGACTGTGTGAGGGAGAAGGACTGTGACTGTGTGAGGGAGAGGGACTGTGACTGTGTGAGGGAGAGGGACTGTGACTGTGACTGTGTGAGGGAGAGGGACTGTGACTGTGTGAGGGAGAGGGACTGTGACTGCGTGAGGGAGAGGGATTGTGACTGTGTGAGGGAGATGGACTGTGACTGTGACTGTGTGAGGGAGAGGGACTGTGACTGTGTGAGGGAGAGGGACTGTGACTGTGTGAGGGACAGGGACTGTGACTGTGACTGTGTGAGGGAGAGGGACTGTGACTGTGTGAGGGAGAGGGACTGTGACTGTGTGAGGGAGAGGGACTGTGACTGCGTGAGGGAGAGGGATTGTGACTGTGACTGTGTGAGCGAGAGGGACTGTGAGTGTGACTGTGTGAGGGAGAGGGACTTTGACTGTGACTGTGTGAGGGAGAGGGACTGTGACTGCGTGAGGGAGAGGGATTGTGACTGTGACTGTGTGAGCGAGAGGGACTGTGACTGTGACTGTGTGAGGGAGAGGGACTGTGACTGTGTGAGGGAGAGGGACTGTGTCTGTGTGAGGGAGAGGGACTGTGACTGTGTGAGGGAGAGGGACTGTGACTGTGACTGTGTGAGGGAGAGGGTCTGTGACTGTGACTGTGACTGTGTGAGGGAGAGGGACTGTGACTGTGACTGTTACTGTGTGAGGGAGAGGGACTGTGACTGTGACTGTGTGAGGGAGAGGGACTGTGACTGTGACTGTGACTGTGTGAGGGAGAGGGACTGTGACTGTGACTGTTTCTGTGACTTTGTTAGGGAGAGGGACTGTGACTGTGACTGTGACTGTGTGAGGGAGAGGGACTGTGACTGTGACTGTGTGAGGGAGAGGGACTGTGACTGTGACTGTGACTGTGTGAGGGAGAGGGACTGTGACTGTGTGAGGGAGAGGGATTGTGACTGTGACTGTGTGAGCGAGAGGGACTGTGACTGTGACTGTGTGAGGGAGAGGGACTGTGACTGTGTGAGGGAGAGGGACTGTGACTGTGTGAGGGCGAGGGACTGTGACTGTGTGAGGGAGAGGGACTGTGACTGTGACTGTGACTGTGTGAGGGAAAGGGACTGTGACTGTGTGAGGGAGAGGGACTGTGACTGTGACTGTGACTGTGTGAGGGAGAGGGACTGTGACTGTGTGAGGGAGAGGGACTGTGACTGTGTGAGGGCGAGGGACTGTGACTGTGTGAGGGAGAGGGACTGTGACTGTGTGAGGGAGAGGGACTGTGACTGTGACTCTGACTGTGTGAGGGAGAGGGACTGTGACTGTGACTCTGACTGTGTGAGGGAGAGGGACTGTGACTGTGACTGTGAGGGAGAGGGACTGTGACTGTGTGAGGGAGAGGGACTGTGACTGTGTGAGGAAGAGGGACTGTGACTGTGTGAGGGAGAGGGACTGTGACTGTGTGAGGGAGAGGGACTGTGACTGTGTGAGGAAGAGGGACTGTGACTGTGTGAGGGAGAGGGACTGTGACTGTGACTGTGTGAGGGAGAGGGACTGTGACTGTGACTGTGTGAGGGAGAGGGACTGTGACTGTGACTGTGTGAGGGAGAGGGACTGTGACTGTGTGAGGGAGAGGGACTGTGACTGTGACTGTGTGAGGGAGAGGGACTGTGACTGTGACTGTGTGAGGGAGAGGGACTGTGACTGTGTGAGGGAGAGGGACTGTGACTGTGTGAGGGAGAGAGACTGTGACTGTGACTGTGAGTGTGTGATGGAGAGGGACTGTGACTGTGACAGTGTGAGGGAGAGGGACTGTGACTGTGACTGTGACTGTGACTGTGACTGTGTGAGGGAGAGGGACTGTGACTGTGTGAGGGACAGGGACTGTGACTGTGTGAGGGAGAGGGACTGTGACTGTGTGAGGGCGAGGGACTGTGACTGTGACTGTGTGAGGGAGAGGGACTGTGACTGTGACTGTGACTGTGACTGTGTGAGGGAGAGGGACTGTGACTGTGACTGTGTGAGGGAGAGGGACTGTGACTGTGACTGTGTGAGGGAGAGGGACTGTGACTGTGTGAGGGAGAGGGACTGTGACTGTGACTGTGTGAGGGAGAGGGACTGTGACTGTGACTGTGTGAGGGAGAGGGACTGTGACTGTGTGAGGGAGAGGGACTGTGACTGTGACTGTGTGAGGGAGAGGGACTGTGACTGTGACTGTGACTGTGTGAGGGAGAGGGACTGTGACTGTGTGAGGGAGAGGGACTGTGACTGTGTGAGGGAGAGGGAGAGGGACTGTGACTGTGACTGTGTGAGGGAGAGGGACTGTGACTGTGTGAGGGAGAGGGACTGTGACTCTGTGAGGGAGAGGGAGAGGGACTGTGACTGTGACTGTGTGAGGGAGAGGGACTGTGACTGTGACTGTGTGAGGGAGAGGGACTGTGTGAGAGAGAGGGACTGTGACTGTGACTGTGACTGTGTGAGGGAGAGGGACTGTGACTGTGTGAGGGAGAGGGACTGTGACTGTGACTGTGTGAGGGAGAGGGACTGTGACTGTGTGAGGGAGAGGGACTGTGACTGTGTGAGGGAGAGGGACTGTGACTGTGTGAGGGAGAGGGACTGTGACTGTGTGAGAGAGAGGGACTGTGACTGTGACTGTGACTGTGTGAGGGAGAGGGAGTGTGACTGTGTGAGGGAGAGGGACTGTGACTGTGTGAGGGAGAGGGACTGTGACTGTGACTTTGTGAGGGAGAGGGACTGTGACTGTGACTGTGTGAGGGAGAGGAACTGTGACTGTGACTTTGTGAGGGAGAGGGACTGTGACTGTGACTGTGTGAGGGAGAGGAACTGTGACTGTGTGAGAGAGAGGGACTGTGACTGTGACTGTGTGAGGGAGAGGGACTGTGACTGTGTGAGGGAGAGGGACTGTGACTGTGACTGTGTGAGGGAGAGGGACTGTGACTGTGTGAGGGAGAGGGACTGTGACTGTGTGAGGGAGAGGGACTGTGACTGTGTGAGCGAGAGGAACTGTGACTGTGACTGTGACTGTGTGAGGGACTGTGTGAGGGAGAGGGACTGTGCCTGTGTGAGGGAGAGGGACTGTGACTGTGTGAGGGAGAGGGACTGTGACTGTGACTGTCTGAGGGAGAGGGACTGTGACTGTGTGAGGGAGAGGGACTGTGACTGTGACTGTGTGAGGGAGAGGGACTGTGACTGTGACTGTGTGAGGGAGAGGGACTGTGTGAGAGAGAGGGACTGTGACTGTGTGAGGGAGAGGGACTGTGACTGTGTGAGGGAGAGGGTCTGTGACTGTGTGAGGGAGAGGGACTGTGACTGTGACTGTGTGAGGGAGAGGGACTGTGACTGTGTGAGGGAGAGGGACTTTGACTGTGTGAGGGAGAGGGACTGTGACTGTGTGAGGGAGAGGGACTGTGACTGTGTGAGGGAGAGGGACTGTGACTGTGACTGTGACTGTGTGAGGGAGAGAGACTGTGACTGTGACTGTGTGAGGGAGAGGGACTGTGACTGTGACTGTGACTGTGTGAGGGAGAGGGACTGTGACTGTGACTGTGTGAGGGAGAGGGACTGTGACTGTGACTGTGTGAGGGAGAGGGACTATGATTGTGACTGTGTGAGGGAGAGGGACTGTGACTGTGACTGTGACTGTGTGAGGGAGAGGGACTGTGACTGTGACTGTGTGAGGGAGAGGGACTGTGACTGTGACTGTGTGAGGGAGAGGGACTGTGACTGTGACTGTGTGAGGGAGAGGGACTGTGACTGTGTGAGGGAGAGGGACTGTGACTGTGTGAGGGATAGGGACTGTGACTGTGACTGTGTGAGGGAGAGGGACTGTGACTGTGTGAGGGAGAGTGACTGTGACTGTGTGAGGGAGAGGGACTGTGACTGTGACTGTGACTGTGCTTGTGTGAGGGAGAGGGACTGTGACTGTGTGAGGGAGAGGGACTGTGACTGTGTGAGGGCGAGGGACTGTGACTGTGACTGTGACTGTGTGAGGGAGAGGGACTGTGACTGTGACTGTGTGAGGGAGAGGGACTGTGACTGTATGAGGGAGAGTGACTGTGACTGTGACTGTGACTGTGTGACGGAGAGGGACTGTGACTGTGTGAGGGAGAGTGACTGTGACTGTGTGAGGGCGAGGGACTGTGACTGTGACTGTGTGAGGGAGAGGGACTGTGACTGTATGAGGGAGAGTGACTGTGACTGTGTGAGGGAGAGGGACTGTGACTGTGTGAGGGAGAGTGACTGTGACTGTGTGAGGGCGAGGGACTGTGACTGTGTGAGGGAGAGTGACTGTGACTGTGTGAGGGCGAGGGACTGTGACTGTGACTGTGTGAGGGAGAGGGACTGTGACTGTATGAGGGAGAGGGACTGTGACTGTGACTGTGTGAGGGAGAGGGACTGTGACTGTGACTGTGTGAGGGAGAGGGACTGTGACTGTGTGAGGGAGAGGGACTGTGACTGTGACTGTGTGAGGGAGAGGGACTCTGACTGTGACTGTGTGAGGGAGAGGGACTGTGACTGTGTGAGGGAGAGTGACTGTGACTGTGTGAGGGCGAGGGACTGTGACTGTGACTGTGTGAGGGAGAGGGACTGTGACTGTGTGAGGGAGAGTGACTGTGACTGTGTGAGGGCGAGGGACTGTGACTGTGACTGTGTGAGGGATAGGGACTGTGACTGTATGAGGGAGAGGGACTGTGACTGTGACTGTGTGAGGGAGAGGGACTGTGACTGTGTGAGGGAGAGGGACTGTGACTGTGTGAGGGAGAGGGACTGTGACTGTGACTGTGTGAGGGAGAGGGACTGTGACTGTGACTGTGTGAGGGAGAGGGACTGTGACTGTGTGAGGGAGAGGGACTGTGACTGTGTGAGGGCGCGGGACTGTGACTGTGTGAGGGAGAGGGACTGTGACTGTGTGACGGAGAGGGACTGTGACTGTGTGAGGGAGAGTGACTGTGACTGTGTGAGGGAGAGGGACTGTGACTGTGTGACGGAGAGGGACTGTGACTGTGTGAGGGAGAGTGACTGTGACTGTGTGAGGGAGAGGGACTGTGACTGTGTGAGGGCGAGGGACTGTGACTGTGTGAGGGAGAGAGACTGTGACTGTATGAGGGAGAGGGACTGTGACTGTGACTGTGTGAGGGAGAGGGACTGTGACTGTGTGAGGGCGAGGGACTGTGACTGTGACTGTGCTTGTGTGAGGGAGAGGGACTGTGACTGTGTGAGGGAGAGGGACTGTGACTCTGTGAGGGAGAGGGACTGTGTGAGGGAGAGGGACTGTGACTGTGATTGTGACTGTGTGAGGGAGAGGGACTGTGACTGTGTGAGGGAGAGGGACTGTGACTGTGTGAGGGAGAGGGACTGTGACTGTGTGAGGGAGATGGACTGTGACTGAGTGAGGGAGAGGGACTGTGACTGTGTGAGGAAGAGGGACTGTGACTGTGACTGTGTGAGGGAGAGGGACTGTGACTGTGTGAGGGAGAGGGACTGTGACTGTGTGAGGAAGAGGGACTGTGACTGTGACTGTGTGAGGGAGAGGGACTGTGACTGTGTGAGGGAGAGTGACTGTGACTGTGTGATGGAGAGAGACTGTGACTGTGACTGTGTGAGGGAGAGGGACTGTGACTGTGACTGTGTGAGGGAGAGCGACTGTGACTGTGTGAGGGAGAAGGACTATGACTGTGTGAGGGAGAGGGACTGTGACTCTGTGAGAGAGAGTGACTGTGACTGTGTGATGGAGAGAGACTGTGACTGTGACTGTGTGAGGGAGAGGGATTGTGACTGTGACTGTGTGAGCGAGAGGGACTGTGACTGTGACTGTGACTGTGTGAGGGAGAGGGACTGTGACTGTGTGAGGGAGAGGGACTGTGACTGTGTGAGGGAGATGGACTGTGACTGTGTGAGGGAGAGGGACTGTGACTGTGTGAGGGAGAGGGACTGTGACTGTGTGAGGGAGAGGGACTGTGATTGTGTGAGGAAGAGGGACTGTGACTGTGACTGTGACTGTGTGAGGGAGAGTGACTGTGACTGTGTGAGGGAGAGGGACTGTGACTATGAATGTGACTGTGTGATGGAGAGGGACTGTGACTGTGACTGTGTGAGGGAGAGGGACTGTGACTGTGACTGTGTGAGGGTGAGCGACTGTGACTGTGTGAGGGAGAGGGACTGTGACTGTGACTGTGTGAGGGAGAGGGACTGTGACTGTGTGAGGGAGAGGGACTGTGACTGTGTGAGGGAGAGGGACTGTGACTTTGTGAGGAAGAGGGACTGTGACTGTGACTGTGACTGTGTGAGGGAGAGTGACTGTGACTGTGTGAGGGAGAGGGACTGTGACTGTGACTGTGTGAGGGGGAGGGACTGTGACTGTGACTGTGTGAGGGTGAGCGACTGTGACTGTGTGAGGGAGAGGGAATGTGACTGTGACTGTGTGAGGGAGAGGGACTGTGACTGTGTGAGGGAGAGGGACTGTGACTGTGTGAGGGAGAGGGACTGTGACTGTGTGAGGGCGAGGGACTGTGACTGTGTGAGGGAGAGGGACTGTGACTGTGTGAGTGAGAGGGACTGTGACTGTGACTGTGACTGTGTGAGGGAGAGGGAGTGTGACTGTGTGAGGGAGATGGAGAGGGACTGTGACTGTGACTGTGTGAGGGAGATGGAGAGGGACTGTGACTGTGACTGTGTGAGGGAGAGGGACTGTGAATGTGACTGTGTGAGGGAGAGGAACTGTGACTGTGTGAGGGAGAGGGACTGTGACTGTGACTGTGTGAGAGAGAGGGACTGTGACTGTGTGAGGGAGAGGGACTGTGACTGTGTGAGGGAGAGGGACTTTGACTGTGACTGTGTGAGGGAGACGGACTATGACTGTGTGACGGAGAGGGACTGTGACTGTGTGAGGGAGAGGGACTGTGACTGTGACTGTGACTGTGCTTGTGTGACGGAGAGGGACTGTGACTGTGTGAGGGCGAGGGACTGTGACTGTGACTGTGTGAGGGAGAGGGACTGTGACTGTGTGAGGGAGAGGGACTGTGACTGTGACTGTGTGAGGGAGAGGGACTGTGACTGTGACTGTGTGAGGGAGAGGGACTGTGACTGTGTGAGGGAGAGGGACTGTGACTGCGACTGTGTGAGGGAGAGGAACTGTGACTGTGACTGTGTGAGGGAGAGGGACTGTGACTGTGACTGTGTGAGGGAGAGGGACTGTGACTGTGTGAGGGAGAGGGACTGTGACTGTGTGAGGGAGATGGAGAGGGACTGTGACTGTGACTGTGTGAGGGAGAGGGACTGTGACTGTGACTGTGTGAGGGAGAGGAACTGTGACTGTGTGAGGGAGAGGGACTGTGTGAGAGAGAGGGACTGTGACTGTGTGAGGGAGAGGGACTGTGACTGTGTGAGGGAGAGGGACTGTGACTGTGTGAGGGAGAGGGACTGTGACTGTGTGAGGGAGAGGGACTGTGACTGTGTGAGGGAGAGGGACTGTGACTGTGTGAGGGAGAGGGACTGTGACTGTGTGAGGGAGATGGACTGTGACTGTGTGAGAGAGAGGGACTGTGACTGTGACTGTGTGAGGGAGAGGGACTGTGACTGTGACTGTGTGAGGGAGAGGGACTGTGACTGTGTGAGGGAGAGGGACTGTGACTGCGACTGTGTGAGGGAGAGGGACTGTGACTGTGACTGTGTGAGGGAGAGGGACTGTGACTGTGACTGTGTGAGGGAGAGGGACTGTGACTGTGTGAGGGAGAGGGACTGTGACTGTGTGAGGGAGATGGAGAGGGACTGTGACTGTGACTGTGTGAGGGAGAGGGACTGTGACTGTGACTGTGTGAGGGAGAGGAACTGTGACTGTGTGAGGGAGAGGGACTGTGAGAGAGAGAGGGACTGTGACTGTGTGAGGGAGAGGGACTGTGACTGTGTGAGGGAGAGGGACTGTGACTGTGTGAGGGAGAGGGACTGTGACTGTGTGAGGGAGAGGGACTGTGACTGTGTGAGGGAGAGGGACTGTGACTGTGTGAGGGAGAGGGACTGTGACTGTGTGAGGGAGAGGGACTGTGACTGTGTGAGGGAGAGGGACTGTGACTGTGACTGTGTGAGGGAGAGGGACTGTGACTGTGACTGTCTGAGGGAGAGGGACTGTGACTGTGTGAGGGAGAGGGACTGTGACTGTGACTGTGTGAGGGAGAGGAAATGTCACTGTGTGAGGGAGAGGGACTGTGTGAGAGAGAGGGACTGTGACTGTGTGAGGGAGAGGGACTGTGACTGTGTGAGGGAGAGGGTCTGTGACTGTGTGAGGGAGAGGGACTGTGACTGTGACTGTGTGAGGGAGAGGGACTGTGACTGTGTGACGGAGAGGGACTGTGACTGTGTGAGGGAGAGGGACTTTGACTGTGTGAGGGAGAGGGACTGTGACTGTGTGAGGGAGAGGGACCGTGACTGTGTGAGGGAGAGGGACTGTGACTGTGACTGTGACTGTGTGAGGGAGATGGGCTGTGACTGTGTGAGGGAGAGAGACTGTGACTGTGTGAGGGAGAGGGACTGTGACAGTGACTGTGACTGTGTGAGGGAGAGGGACTGTGACTGTGACTGTGACTGTGTGAGGGAGAGGGACTGTGACTGTGACTGTGTGAGGGAGAGGGACTGTGACTGTGACTGTGTGAGGGAGAGGGACTATGATTGTGACTGTGTGAGGGAGAGGGACTGTGACTGTGACTGTGACTGTGTGAGGGAGAGGGACTGTGACTGTGACTGTGTGAGGGAGAGGGACTGTGACTGTGACTGTGTGAGGGAGAGGGACTGTGACTGTGACTGTGTGAGGGAGAGTGACTGTGACTGTGTGAGGGAGAGGGACTGTGACTGTGTGAGGGAGAGGGACTGTGACTGTGTGAGGGAGAGGGACTGTGACTGTGACTGTGACTGTGTGAGGGAGAGGGAGAGGGACTGTGACTGTGTGAGGGCGAGGGACTGTGACTGTGACTGTGACTGTGCTTGTGTGAGGGAGAGGGACTGTGACTGTGTGAGGGCGAGGGACTGTGACTGTGTGAGGGAGAGGGACTGTGACTGTGACTGTGACTGTGTGAGGGAGAGGGACTGTGACTGTGACTGTGTGAGGGAGAGGGACTGTGACTGTGTGACGGAGAGGGACTGTGACTGTGTGAGGGAGAGTGACTGTGACTGTGTGAGGGCGAGGGACTGTGACTGTGACTGTGTGAGGGAGAGGGACTGTGACTGTATGAGGGAGAGGGACTGTGACTGTGACTGTGTGAGGGAGAGGGACTGTGACTGTGTGAGGGAGAGGGACTGTGACTGTGTGAGGGAGAGGGACTGTGACTGTGACTGTGTGAGGGAGAGGGACTGTGACTGTGACTGTGTGAGGGAGAGGGACTGTGACTGTGTGAGGGAGAGGGACTGTGACTGTGTGAGGGCGAGGGACTGTGACTGTGTGAGGGAGAGGGACTGTGACTGTGACTGTGACTGTGTGAGGGAGAGGGACTGTGACTGTGACTGTGTGAGGGAGAGGGACTGTGACTGTGTGAGGGAGAGTGACTGTGACTGTGTGAGGGAGAGGGACTGTGACTGTGACTGTGACTGTGCTTGTGTGAGGGAGAGGGACTGTGACTGTGTGAGGGCGAGGGACTGTGACTGTATGAGGGAGAGGGACTGTGACTGTGTGAGGGAGAGGGACTGTGACTGTGACTGTGACTGTGCTTGTGTGAGGGAGAGGGACTGTGACTGTGTGAGGGAGAGGGACTGTGACTGTGCCTGTGACTGTGTTAGGGAGAGGGACTGTGACTCTGTGAGGGAGAGGGACTGTGTGAGGGAGAGGGACTGTGACTGTGATTGTGACTGTGTGAGGGAGAGGGACTGTGACTGTGACTGTGTGAGGGAGAGGGACTGTGACTGTGTGAGGGAGAGGGACTGTGACTGTGTGAGGGAGATGGACTGTGACTGAGTGAGGGAGAGGGACTGTGACTGTGTGAGGAAGAGGGACTGTGACTGTGACTGTGTGAGGGAGAGGGACTGTGACTGTGTGAGGGAGAGGGACTGTGACTGTGTGAGGGAGAGGGACTGTGACTGTCTGAGGAAGAGGGACTGTGACTGTGTGATGGAGAGAGACTGTGACTGTGACTGTGTGAGGGAGAGCGACTGTGACTGTGTGAGGGAGAGGGACTGTGACTGTGACTGTGACTGTGTGAGCGAGAGGGACTGTGACTGTGACTGTGTGAGGGAGAGGGACTGTGACTGTGTGAGGGAGATGGACTGTGACTGTGTGAGGGAGAGGGACTGTGACTGTGACTGTGTGAGGGAGAGGGACTGTGACTGTGACTGTGTGAGGGAGAGGGACTGTGACTGTGACTGTGACTGTGTGAGGGACAGTGACTGTGACTGTGTGAGGGAGAGGGACTGTGACTGTGACTGTGTGAGGGAGAGGGACTGTGACTGTGTGAGGGAGAGGGACTGTGACTGTGTGAGGGAGAGGGACTGTGACTGTGTGAGGAAGAGGGACTGTGACTGTGACTGTGACTGTGTGAGGGAGATGGACTGTGACTGTGTGAGGGAGAGGGACTGTGACTGTGACTGTGACTGTGTGAGGGACAGTGACTGTGACTGTGTGAGGGAGAGGGACTGTGACTGTGACTGTGTGAGGGAGAGGGACTGTGACTGTGTGAGGGAGAGGGACTGTGACTGTGTGAGGAAGAGGGACTGTGACTGTGACTGTGACTGTGTGAGGGAGAGGGACTGTGACTATGAATGTGTGAGGGAGAGGGACTGTGACTGTGACTGTGTGAGGGAGAGTGACTGTGACTGTGTGAGGGAGAGGGACTGTGACTATGAATGTGTGAGGGAGAGGGACTGTGACTGTGACTGTGTGAGGGAGAGGGACTGTGACTGTGTGAGGAAGAGGGACTGTGACTGTGACTGTGACTGTGTGAGGGAGAGTGACTGTGACTGTGTGATGGAGAGGGACTGTGACTGTGACTGTGTGAGGGAGAGGGACTGTGACTGTGACTGTGTGAGGGAGAGCGACTGTGACTGTGTGAGGGAGAGGGATTGTGACTGTGACTGTGTGAGCGAGAGGGACTGTGACTGTGACTGTGTGAGGGAGAGGGAATGTGACTGTGACTGTGACTGTGTGAGGGAGAGGGACTGTGACTGTGTGAGGGAGAGGGACTGTGACTGTGTGAGTGAGAGGGACTGTGACTGTGACTGTGACTGTGTGAGGGAGAGTGACTGTGACTGTGTGAGGGAGAGGGACTGTGACTGTGACTGTGACTGTGTGAGGGAGAGTGACTGTGACTGTGTGAGGGAGAGGGACTGTGACTGTGACTGTGACTGTGTGAGGGAGAGCGACTGTGACTGTGTGAGGGAGAGGGATTGTGACTGTGACTGTGACTGTGTGAGGGAGAGGGAATGTGAATGTGACTGTGACTGTGTGAGCGAGAGGGACTGTGACTGTGACTGTGTGAGGGAGAGGGAATGTGATTGTGACTGTGACTGTGTGAGGGAGAGGGACTGTGACTGTGACTGTGACTGTGTGAGGGAGAGGGACTGTGACTGTGTGAGGGAGAGGGACTGTGACTGTGACTGTGACTGTGTGAGGGAGAGGGAATGTGACTGTGACTGTGACTGTGTGAGGGAGAGGGACTGTGACTGTGTGAGGGAGAGGGACTGTGACTGTGTGAGGGCGAGGGACTGTGACTGTGACTGTGTGAGGGAGAGGGACTGTGACTGTGTGAGGGAGAGGGACTGTGACTGTGACTGTGACTGTGTGAGGGAGAGGGAATGTGACTGTGACTGTGACTGTGTGAGGGAGAGGGACTGTGACTGTGTGAGGAAGAGGGACTGTGACTGTGTAAGGGAGAGGGACTGTGACTGTGACTGTGTGAGGGAGAGGGACTGTGACTGTGTGAGGGAGAGGGACTGTGACTGTGTGAGGGAGAGGGACTGTGACTGTGACTGTGTGAGGGAGATGGACTGTGACTGTGTGAGGGAGAGTAACTGTGACTGTGACTGTGACTGTGTGAGGGACAGTGACTGTGACTGTGTGAGGGAGAGGGACTGTGACTGTGTGAGGGAGAGGGACTGTGACTGTGACTGTGTGAGGGAGAGGGACTGTGACTGTGACTGTTTGAGGGAGAGGGACTGTGACTGTGACTGTGTGAGGGAGAGGGACTGTGACTGTGACTGTGTGAGCGAGAGGGACTGTGACTGTGACTGTGTGAGGGAGAGGGACTGTGACTATGACTGTGTGAGGGAGAGGGACTGTGACTGTGTGAGAGAGAGGGACTGTGACTGTGTGAGGGCGAGGGACTGTGACTATGACTGTGACTGTGTGTTCGAGAGGGACTGTGACTGTGTGAGGGAGAGGGACTGTGACTGTGACTGTGTGATGGAGAGGGACTGTGACTGTGACTGTATGAGGGAGAGGGACTGTGACTGTGACTGTGTGAGGGAGAGGGACTGTGACTGTGACTGTGTGAGCGAGAGGGACTGTGACTGTGACTGTGTGAGGGAGAGGGACTGTGACTGTGACTGTGTGAGGGAGAGGGACTGTGACTGTGTGAGAGAGAGGGACTGTGACTGTGTGAGGGCGAGGGACTGTGACTGTGACTGTGACTGTGTGAGGGAGAGGGACTGTGACTGTGACTGTGTGAGGGAGAGGGACTGTGACTGTGACTGTGTGAGGGAGATTGACTGTGACTGTGACTGTGTGAGGGAGAGGGACTGTGACTGTGTGAGGGAGAGGTACTGTGGCTGTGACTGTGTGAGGGAGAGGGACTGTGACTGTGTGAGGGAGAGGGACTGTGACTGTGTGAGGGAGAGGGACTGTGACTGTGACTGTGTGAGGGAGAGGGACTGTGACTGTGTGAGGGAGAGGGACTGTGACTGTGTGAGGGAGAGGGACTGTGACTGTGACTGTGACTGTGTGAGGGAGATGGACTGTGATTGTGTGAGGGAGAGGGACTGTGACTGTGTGAGGGAGAGGGACTGTGACTGTGTGAGGGAGAGGGACTGTGACTGTGTGAGGGAGAGGGACTGTGACTGTGTGAGGAAGAGGGACTGTAACTGTGACTGTGACTGTGTGAGGGAGAGGGACTGTGACTGTGTGAGGGAGAGGGACTGTGACTGTGTGAGGGAGAGGGAGTGTGACTGTGTGAGGGAGAGGGACTGTGATTGTGACTGTGACTGTGTGAGGGAGAGGGACTGTGACTGTGACTGTGTGAGGGAGAGGGACTGTGACTGTGACTGTGACTGTGTGAGGGAGAGGGACTGTGACTGTGTGAGGGAGAGGGACTGTGACTGTGACTGTGTGAGGGAGAGGGACTGTGACTGTGTGAGGGAGAGGGACTGTGACTGTGTGAGGGAGAGGGACTGTGACTGTGTGAGGGAGAGGGACTGTGACTGTGTGAGGGAGAGGGACTGTGACTGTGTGAGGGAGAGGGACTGTGACTGTGTGAGGGAGAGGGACTGTGACTGTGTGAGGGAGAGGGAGAGGGACTGTGACTGTGACTGTGTGAGGGAGAAGGACTGTGACTGTGACTGTGTGAGGGAGAGGGACTGTGACTGTGACTGTGTGAGGGAGAGGGACTGTGACTGTGTGAGGGAGAGGGACTGTGACTGTGTGAGGGAGAGGGACTGTGACTGTGACTGTGTGAGGGAGAGGGACTGTGACTGTGTGAGGGAGAGGGACTGTGACTGTGACTGTGTGAGGGAGAGGGACTGTGACTGTGTGAGGGAGAGGGACTGTGACTTGGACTGTGTGAGGGAGAGGGACTGTGACTGTGTGAGGGAGAGGGACTGTGACTGTGACTGTGTGAGGGAGAGGGACTGTGACTGTGTGAGGGAGAGGGACTGTGACTGTGTGAGGGAGAGGGAGAGGGACTGTGACTGTGTGAGGGAGAGGGACTGTGACTGTGTGAGGGAGAGGGACTGTAACTGTGACTGTGTGAGGGAGAGGGACTGTGACTGTGTGAGGGAGAGGGACTGTGATTGTGACTGTGACTGTGTGAGGGAGAGGGACTGTGACTGTGTGAGGGAGAGGGACTGTGACTGTGACTGTGACTGTGTGATGGAGAGGGACTGTGACTGTGACTGTGTGAGGGAGAAGGACTGTGACTGTGACTGTGACTGTGTGAGGGAGAGGAACTGTGACTGTGACTGTGTGAGGGAGAGGGACTGTGACTGTGTGAGGGAGAGGGACTGTGACTGTGTGAGGGAGAGGGACTGTGACTGTGACTGTGACTGTGTGAGGGAGAGGGACTGTGACTGTGACTGTGACTGTGTGAGGGAGAGGGACTGTGACTGTGACTGTGATTGTGACTGTGACTGTGTGAGGGAGAGGGACTGTGACTGTGTGAGGGAGAGGGACTGTGACTGTGACTGTGACTGTGTGATGGAGAGGGACTGTGACTGTGACTGTGTGAGATAGAGGGACTGTGACTGTGTGAGGGAGAGGGACTGTGACTGTGACTGTGTGAGGGAGAGGGACTGTGACTGTGACTGTGTGAGGGAGAGGGACTGTGACTGTGTGAGGGAGAGGGACTGTGACTGTGACTGTGACTGTGTGAGGGAGAAGGACTGTGACTGTGACTGTGACTGTGTGAGGGAGAGGGACTGTGACTGCTGCTGTGACTGTGTGAGGGAGAGGGACTGTGACTGTGACTGTGTGAGCGAGAGGGACTGTGACTGTGACTGTGTGAGGGAGAGGGACTGTGACTGTGACTGTGACTGTGTGAGGGAGAGGGACTGTGACTGTGTGAGGGAGAGGGACTATGACTGTGTGAGGGCGAGGGACTGTGACTGTGTGAGGGAGAGGGACTGTGACTGTGTGAGGGAGAGGGACTGTGACTGTGTGAGGGAGAGGGACTGTGACTGTGACTGTGACTGTGTGAGGGAGAGGGACTGTGACGGTGACTGTGACTGTGTGAGGGAGAGGGACTGTGACTGTGTGAAGGAGAGGGACTGTGACTGTGTGAGGGAGAGGGACTATGACTGTGTGAGGGCGAGGGACTGTGACTGTGTGAGGGAGAGGGACTGTGACTGTGACTGTGTGAGGGAGAGGGACTGTGACTGTGTGAGGGAGAGGGACTGTGACTGTGACTGTGACTGTGTGAGGGAGAGGGACTGTGACGGTGACTGTGACTGTGTGAGGGAGAGGGACTGTGACTGTGTGAAGGAGAGGGACTGTGACTGTGTGAGGGAGAGGGACTGTGACTGTGACTGTGTGAGGGAGAGGGACTGTGACTGTGACTGTGTGAGGGAGAGGGACTGTGACGGTGACTGTGACTGTGTGAGGGAGAGGGACTGTGACTGTGTGAGGGAGAGGGACTGTGACTGTGTGAAGGAGAGGGACTGTGACTGTGTGAGGGAGAGGGACTGTGACTGTGACTGTATGAGGGAGAGGGACTGTGACTGTGACTGTGACTGTGTGAGGGAGAGGGACTGTGACTGTGTGAGGGAGAGGGACTGTGACTGTGACTGTGTGAGGGAGAAGGACTGTGACTGTGACTGTGTGAGGGAGAGGGACTGTGACTGTGGCTGTGACTGTGTGAGGGAGAGGGACTGTGACTGTGACTGTGACTGTGTGAGGGAGAGGGACTGTGACTGTGTGAGGGAGAGGGACTGTGACTGTGACTGTGACTGTGCTTGTGTGAGGGAGAGGGACTGTGACTGTGTGAGGGAGAGGGACTGTGACGTTGTGAGGGAGAGGGACTGTGACTGTGTGAGGGAGAGGGACTGCGACTGTGACTGTGACTGTGCGAGGGAGAGGGACTGTGACTGTGTGAGGGAGAGGGACTGTGACTGTGTGACGGAGAGGGACTGTGACTGTGTGAGGGTGAGGGACTGTGACTGTGACTGTGACTGTGTGAGGGAGAGGGACTGTGACTGTGTGAGGGTGAGGGACTGTGACTGTGACTGTGACTGTGTGAGGGAGAGGGACTGTGACTGTGTGAGGGAGAGGGACTGTGACTGTGTGAGGGTGAGGGACTGTGACTGTGACTGTGTGAGGGAGAGGGACTGTGACTGTGTGAGGGTGAGGGACTGTGACTGTGACTGTGACTGTGACTGTGTGAGGGAGAGGGACTGTGACTGTGTGAGGGAGAGGGACTGTGACTGTGTGAGGGTGAGGGACTGTGACTGTGACTGTGACTGTGTGAGGGAGAGGGACTGTGACTGTGTGAGGGAGAGGGACTGTGACTGTGTGAGGGAGAGGGACTGTGACTGTGTGAGGGAGAGGGACTGTGACTGTGTGAGGGAGGGGGACTGTGACTGTGACTGTGACTGTGTGAGGGAGAGGGACAGGTGACTGTGACTGTGTGAGGGAGAGGGACTGTGACTGTGACTGTGTGAGGGAGAGGGACTGATACTGTGTGAGGGAGAGGGACTGTGACTGTGACTGTGTGAGGGAGAGGGACTGTGACTGTGACTGTGTGAGGGAGAGGGACTGTGACTGTGTGAGGGAGAGGGACTGTGACTGTGTGAGGGAGAGGGACTGTGACTGTGACTGTGACTGTGACCGTGTGAGGGAGAGGGACTGTGACTGTGTGAGGGAGAGGGACTGTGACTGTGTGAGGGAGAGGGAGAGGGACTGTGACTGTGACTGTGACTGTGACTGTGTGAGGGAGAGGGACTGTGACTGTGACTGTGTGAGGGAGAGGAATTGTGACTGTGTGAGGGAGAGGGACTGTGTGAGAGAGAGGGACTGTGACTGTGTGAGGGAGAGGGACTGTGACTGTGTGAGAGAGAGGGACTGTGACTGTGTGAGGGAGGGGGACTGTGACTGTGTGAGGGAGAGGGACTGTGACTGTGACTGTGACTCTGTGAGGGAGAGGGACTGTGACTGTGTGACGGAGAGGGACTGTGACTGTGACTGTGACTGTGCTTGTGTGAGGGAGAGGGACTGTGACTGTGTGAGGGCGAGGGACTGTGACTGTGACTGTGTGAGGGAGAGGGACTGTGACTGTGTGACGGAGAGGGACTGTGACTGTGTGAGGGAGAGGTACTGTGACTGTGTGAGGGAGAGGGACTGTGACTGTGTGAGGGAGAGGGACTGTGACTCTGTGAGGGAGAGGGACTGTGACTGTGTGAGGGAGAGGGGCTGTGACTGTGACTGTGACTGTGTGAGGGAGAGGGACTGTGACTGTGTGAGGGAGAGGGGCTGTGACTGTGACTGTGTGAGGGAGAGGGACCGTGACTGTGTGAGGGAGAGGGACTGTGACTGTGTGAGGGAGAGGGACTGTGACTGCGACTGTGTGAGGGAGAGGGACTGTGACTGTGACTGTGACTGTGTGAGGGAGATTGACTGTGACTGTGACTGTGTGAGGGAGAGGGACTGTGACTGTGTGAGGGAGAGGGACTGTGGCTGTGACTGTGTGAGGGAGAGGGACTGTGACTGTGTGAGGGAGAGGGACTGTGACTGTGTGAGGGAGAGGGACTGTGACTGTGTGAGGGAGAGGGACTGTGACTGTGTGAGGGAGAGGGACTGTAACTGTGACTGTGACCGTGTGAGGGAGAGGGACTGTGACTGTGTGACGGAGAGGGACTGTGACTGTGACTGTGCTTGTGTGAGGGAGAGGGACTGTGACTGTGTGAGGGCGAGGGACTGTGACTTTGACTGTGTGAGGGAGAGGGACTGTGACTGTGTGACGGAGAGGGACTGTGACTTTGTGAGGGAGAGGGACTGTGACTCTGTGAGGGAGAGGGACTGTGACTGTGACTGTGACTGTGTGAGGGAGAGGGACTGTGACTGTGACTGTGACTGTGTGAGGGAGAGGGACTGTGACTGTGACTGTGACTGTGTGAGGAAGAGGGACTGTGACTGTGACTGTGACTGTGTGAGGGAGAGGGACTGTGACTCTGTGAGGGAGAGGGACTGTGACTGTGACTGTGACTGTGTGAGGGAGAGGGACTGTGACTGTGTGAGGGAGAGGGACTGTGACTGTGTGAGGGAGAGGGACTGTGACTGTGACTGTGACTGTGTGAGGGAGAGGGACTGTGACTCTGTGAGGGAGAGGGACTGTGACTGTGACTGTGACTGTGTGAGGGAGAGGGACTGTGACTCTGTGAGGGAGAGGGACTGTGACTGTGACTGTGACTGTGTGAGGGAGAGGGACTGTGACTGTGTGAGGGAGAGGGACTGTGACTGTGTGAGGGAGAGGGACTGTGACTGTGAATGTGACTGTGTGAGGGAGAGGGACTGTGACTGTGTGAGGGAGAGGGGCTGTGACTGTGACTGTGACTGTGTGAGGGAGAGGGACCGTGACTGTGTGAGGGAGATGGACTGTGACTGTGTGAGGGAGAGGGACTGTGACTGCGACTGTGTGAGGGAGATTGACTGTGACTGTGACTGTGACTGTGACTGTGTGAGGGAGATTGACTGTGACTGTGACTGTGTGAGGGAGAGGGACTGTGACTGTGTGAGGGAGAGGGACTGTGACTGTGTGAGGGAGAGGGACTGTGACTGTGTGAGGGAGAGGGACTGTGACTGTGTGAGGGAGAGGGACTGTGACTGTGTGAGGGAGAGGGACTGTAACTGTGACTGTGACCGTGTGAGGGAGAGGGACTGTGACTGTGTGAGGGAGAGGGACTGTGACTGTGACTGTGACTGTGACTGTGACTGTGTGAGGTAGAGGGACTGTGACTGTGACTGTGTGAGGGAGAGGGACTGTGACTGTGTGAGGGAGAGGGACTGTGACTGTGTGAGGGAGAGGGACTGTGACTGTGTGAGGGAGAGGGACTGTGACTGTGTGAGGGAGAGGGACTGTGACTGTGTGAGGGAGAGGGAGAGGGACTGTGACTGTGACTGTGACTGTGTGAGGGAGAGGGACTGTGACTGCGACTGTGTGAGGGAGAGGGACTGTGACTGTGACTGTGTGAGGGAGAGGAATTGTGACTGTGTGAGGGAGAGGGACTGTGTGAGAGAGAGGGACTGTGACTGTGTGAGGGAGAGGGACTGTGACTGTGTGAGAGAGAGGGACTGTGACTGTGTGAGGGAGGGGGACTGTGACTGTGTGAGGGAGAGGGACTGTGACTGTGACTGTGACTGTGTGAGGGAGAGGGACTGTGACTGTGTGAGAGAGAGGGACTGTGACTGTGTGAGGGAGGGGGACTGTGACTGTGTGACGGAGAGGGACTGTGACTGTGACTGTGACTGTGCTTGTGTGAGGGAGAGGGACTGTGACTGTGTGAGGGCGAGGGACTGTGACTGTGACTGTGTGAGGGAGAGGGACTGTGACTGTGTGACGGAGAGGGACTGTGACTGTGTGAGGGAGAGGTACTGTGACTGTGTGAGGGAGAGGGACTGTGACTGTGTGAGGGAGAGGGACTGTGACTCTGTGAGGGAGAGGGACTGTGACTGTGTGAGGGAGAGGGGCTGTGACTGTGACTGTGACTGTGTGAGGGAGAGGGACTGTGACTGTGTGAGGGAGAGGGGCTGTGACTGTGACTGTGACTGTGTGAGGGAGAGGGACCGTGACTGTGTGAGGGAGAGGGACTGTGACTGTGTGAGGGAGAGGGACTGTGACTGCGACTGTGTGAGGGAGAGGGACTGTGACTGTGACTGTGACTGTGACTGTGTGAGGGAGATTGACTGTGACTGTGACTGTGTGAGGGAGAGGGACTGTGACTGTGTGAGGGAGAGGGACTGTGGCTGTGACTGTGTGAGGGAGAGGGACTGTGACTGTGTGAGGGAGAGGGACTGTGACTGTGTGAGGGAGAGGGACTGTGACTGTGTGAGGGAGAGGGACTGTGACTGTGTGAGGGAGAGGGACTGTAACTGTGACTGTGACCGTGTGAGGGAGAGGGACTGTGACTGTGTGAGGGAGAGGGACTGTGACTGTGTGACGGAGAGGGACTGTGACTGTGACTGTGCTTGTGTGAGGGAGAGGGACTGTGACTGTGTGAGGGCGAGGGACTGTGACTTTGACTGTGTGAGGGAGAGGGACTGTGACTGTGTGACGGAGAGGGACTGTGACTTTGTGAGGGAGAGGGACTGTGACTCTGTGAGGGAGAGGGACTGTGACTGTGACTGTGACTGTGTGAGGGAGAGGGACTGTGACTGTGACTGTGACTGTGTGAGGGAGAGGGACTGTGACTGTGACTGTGACTGTGTGAGGAAGAGGGACTGTGACTGTGACTGTGACTGTGTGAGGGAGAGGGACTGTGACTCTGTGAGGGAGAGGGACTGTGACTGTGACTGTGACTGTGTGAGGGAGAGGGACTGTGACTGTGTGAGGGAGAGGGACTGTGACTGTGTGAGGGAGAGGGACTGTGACTGTGACTGTGACTGTGTGAGGGAGAGGGACTGTGACTCTGTGAGGGAGAGGGACTGTGACTGTGACTGTGACTGTGTGAGGGAGAGGGACTGTGACTGTGTGAGGGAGAGGGACTGTGACTGTGTGAGGGAGAGGGACTGTGACTGTGAATGTGACTGTGTGAGGGAGAGGGACTGTGACTGTGTGAGGGAGAGGGGCTGTGACTGTGACTGTGACTGTGTGAGGGAGAGGGACCGTGACTGTGTGAGGGAGATGGACTGTGACTGTGTGAGGGAGAGGGACTGTGACTGCGACTGTGTGAGGGAGATTGACTGTGACTGTGACTGTGACTGTGACTGTGTGAGGGAGATTGACTGTGACTGTGACTGTGTGAGGGAGAGGGACTGTGACTGTGTGAGGGAGAGGGACTGTGACTGTGTGAGGGAGAGGGACTGTGACTGTGTGAGGGAGAGGGACTGTGACTGTGTGAGGGAGAGGGACTGTGACTGTGTGAGGGAGAGGGACTGTGACTGTGTGAGGGAGAGGGACTGTAACTGTGACTGTGACCGTGTGAGGGAGAGGGACTTTGACTGTGTAAGGGAGAGGGACTGTGACTGTGACTGTGACTGTGACTGTGACTGTGTGAGGTAGAGGGACTGTGACTGTGACTGTGTGAGGGAGAGGGACTGTGACTGTGTGAGGGAGAGGGACTGTGACTGTGTGAGGGAGAGGGACTGTGACTGTGTGAGGAAGAGGGACTGTGACTGTGACTGTGACTGTGTGAGGGAGATGGACTGTGACTGTGTGAGGGAGAGGGACTGTGACTGTGACTGTGACTGTGTGAGGGACAGTGACTGTGACTGTGTGAGGGAGAGGGATTGTGACTGTGACTGTGTGAGGGAGAGGGACTGTGACTGTGTGAGGGAGAGGGACTGTGACTGTGTGAGGGAGAGGGACTGTGACTGTGTGAGGAAGAGGGACTGTGACTGTGACTGTGACTGTGTGAGGGAGAGGGACTGTGACTATGAATGTGTGAGGGAGAGGGACTGTGACTGTGACTGTGTGAGGGAGAGTGACTGTGACTGTGTGAGGGAGAGGGACTGTGACTATGAATGTGTGAGGGAGAGGGACTGTGACTGTGACTGTGTGAGGGAGAGGGACTGTGACTGTGTGAGGAAGAGGGACTGTGACTGTGACTGTGTGAGGGAGAGTGACTGTGACTGTGTGATGGAGAGGGACTGTGACTGTGACTGTGTGAGGGAGAGGGACTGTGACTGTGACTGTGTGAGGGAGAGCGACTGTGACTGTGTGAGGGAGAGGGATTGTGACTGTGACTGTGTGAGCGAGAGGGACTGTGACTGTGACTGTGTGAGGGAGAGGGAATGTGACTGTGACTGTGACTGTGTGAGGGAGAGGGACTGTGACTGTGTGAGGGAGAGGGACTGTGACTGTGTGAGGGAGAGTGACTGTGACTGTGTGAGGGAGAGGGACTGTGACTGTGACTGTGACTGTGTGAGGGAGAGTGACTGTGACTGTGTGAGGGAGAGGGACTGTGACTGTGACTGTGACTGTGTGAGGGAGAGCGACTGTGACTGTGTGAGGGAGAGGGATTGTGACTGTGACTGTGACTGTGTGAGGGAGAGGGAATGTGAATGTGACTGTGACTGTGTGAGCGAGAGGGACTGTGACTGTGACTGTGTGAGGGAGAGGGAATGTGACTGTGACTGTGACTGTGTGAGGGAGAGGGACTGTGACTGTGACTGTGACTGTGTGAGGCAGAGGGACTGTGACTGTGTGAGGGAGAGGGACTGTGACTGTGACTGTGACTGTGTGAGGGAGAGGGAATGTGACTGTGACTGTGACTGTGTGAGGGAGAAGGACTGTGACTGTGTGAGGGAGAGGGACTGTGACTGTGTGAGGGCGAGGGACTGTGACTGTGACTGTGACTGTGTGAGGAAGAGGGACTGTGACTGTGTAAGGGAGAGGGACTGTGACTGTGACTGTGTGAGGGAGAGGGACTGTGACTGTGTGAGGGAGAGGGACTGTGACTGTGTGAGGGAGAGGGACTGTGACTGTGACTGTGACTGTGTGAGGGAGATGGACTGTGACTGTGTGAGGGAGAGGGACTGTGACTGTGACTGTGACTGTGTGAGGGACAGTGACTGTGACTGTGTGAGGGAGAGGGACTGTGACTGTGTGAGGGAGAGGGACTGTGACTGTGACTGTGTGAGGGAGAGGGACTGTGACTGTGACTGTTTGAGGGAGAGGGACTGTGACTGTGACTGTGTGAGGGAGAGGGACTGTGACTGTGACTGTGTGAGCGAGAGGGACTGTGACTGTGACTGTGTGAGGGAGAGGGACTGTGACTGTGACTGTGTGAGGGAGAGGGACTGTGACTGTGTGAGAGAGAGGGACTGTGACTGTGTGAGGGCGAGGGACTGTGACTATGACTGTGACTGTGTGTTCGAGAGGGACTGTGACTGTGTGAGGGAGAGGGACTGTGACTGTGACTGTGTGATGGAGAGGGACTGTGACTGTGACTGTATGAGGGAGAGGGACTGTGACTGTGACTGTGTGAGGGAGAGGGACTGTGACTGTGTGAGCGAGAGGGACTGTGACTGTGACTGTGTGAGGGAGAGGGACTGTGACTGTGACTGTGTGAGGGAGAGGGACTGTGACTGTGTGAGAGAGAGGGACTGTGACTGTGTGAGGGCGAGGGACTGTGACTGTGACTGTGACTGTGTGAGGGAGAGGGACTGTGACTGTGACTGTGTGAGGGAGAGGGACTGTGACTGTGACTGTGTGAGGGAGATTGACTGTGACTGTGACTGTGTGAGGGAGAGGGACTGTGACTGTGTGAGGGAGAGGTACTGTGGCTGTGACTGTGTGAGGGAGAGGGACTGTGACTGTGTGAGGGAGAGGGACTGTGACTGTGTGAGGGAGAGGGACTGTGACTGTGACTGTGTGAGGGAGAGGGACTGTGACTGTGTGAGGGAGAGGGACTGTGACTGTGTGAGGGAGAGGGACTGTGACTGTGACTGTGTGAGGGAGATGGACTGTGATTGTGTGAGGGAGAGGGACTGTGACTGTGTGAGGGAGAGGGACTGTGACTGTGTGAGGGAGAGGGACTGTGACTGTGTGAGGGAGAGGGACTGTGACTGTGTGAGGAAGAGGGACTGTAACTGTGACTGTGACTGTGTGAGGGAGAGGGACTGTGACTGTGTGAGGGAGAGGGAATGTGACTGTGTGAGGGAGAGGGAGTGTGACTCTGTGAGGGAGAGGGACTGTGATTGTGACTGTGACTGTGTGAGGGAGAGGGACTGTGACTGTGACTGTGACTGTGTGAGGGAGAGGGACTGTGACTGTGACTGTGACTGTGTGAGGGAGAGGGACTGTGACTGTGTGAGGGAGAGGGACTGTGACTGTGACTGTGTGAGGGAGAGGGACTGTGACTGTGTGAGGGAGAGGGACTGTGACTGTGACTGTGTGAGGGAGAGGGACTGTGACTGTGTGAGGGAGAGGGACTGTGACTGTGTGAGGGAGAGGGACTGTGACTGTGTGAGGGAGAGGGACTGTGACTGTGTGAGGGAGAGGGACTGTGACTGTGTGAGGGAGAGGGACTGTGACTGTGTGAGGGAGAGGGACTGTGACTGTGTGAGGGAGAGGGAGAGGGACTGTGACTGTGACTGTGTGAGGGAGAAGGACTGTGACTGTGACTGTGTGAGGGAGAGGGACTGTGACTGTGACTGTGTGAGGGAGAGGGACTGTGACTGTGTGAGGGAGAGGGACTGTGACTGTGTGAGGGAGAGGGACTGTGACTGTGACTGTGTGAGGGAGAGGGACTGTGACTGTGTGAGGGAGAGGGACTGTGACTGTGACTGTGTGAGGGAGAGGGACTGTGACTGTGTGAGGGAGAGGGACTGTGACTGTGACTGTGTGAGGGAGAGGGACTGTGACTGTGTGAGGGAGAGGGACTGTGACTGTGACTGTGTGAGGGAGAGGGACTGTGACTGTGTGAGGGAGAGGGACTGTGACTGTGTGAGGGAGAGGGAGAGGGACTGTGACTGTGTGAGGGAGAGGGACTGTGACTGTGTGAGGGAGAGGGACTGTGACTGTGACTGTGTGAGGGAGAGGGACTGTGACTGTGTGAGGGAGAGGGACTGTGACTGTGTGAGGGAGAGGGACTGTGACTGTGACTGTGACTGTGTGAGGGAGAGGGACTGTGACTGTGTGAGGGAGAGGGACTGTGACTGTGACTGTGACTGTGTGATGGAGAGGGACTGTGACTGTGACTGTGTGAGGGAGAAGGACTGTGACTGTGACTGTGACTGTGTGAGGGAGAGGGACTGTGACTGTGACTGTGTGAGGGAGAGGGACTGTGACTGTGTGAGGGAGAGGGACTGTGACTGTGTGAGGGAGAGGGACTGTGACTGTGACAATGACTGTGTGAGGGAGAGGGACTGTGACTGTGACTGTGACTGTGTGAGGGAGAGGCACTGTGACTGTGACTGTGATTGTGACTGTGACTGTGTGAGGGAGAGGGACTGTGACTGTGTGAGGGAGAGGGACTGTGACTGTGTGAGGGAGAGGGACTATGACTGTGACTGTGACTGTGTGATGGAGAGGGACTGTGACTGTGACTGTGTGAGATAGAGGGACTGTGACTGTGTGAGGGAGAGGGACTGTGACTGTGTGAGGGAGAGGGACTGTGACTGTGACTGTGTGAGGGAGAGGGACTGTGACTGTGACTGTGTGAGGGAGAGGGACTGTGACTGTGTGAGGGAGAGGGACTGTGACTGTGACTGTGTGAGGGAGAAGGACTGTGACTGTGACTGTGACTGTGTGAGGGAGAGGGACTGTGACTGCTGCTGTGACTGTGTGAGGGAGAGGGACTGTGACTGTGACTGTGTGAGCGAGAGGGACTGTGACTGTGACTGTGTGAGGGAGAGGGACTGTGACTGTGACTGTGACTGTGTGAGGGAGAGGGACTGTGACTGTGTGAGGGAGAGGGACTATGACTGTGTGAGGGCGAGGGACTGTGACTGTGTGAGGGAGAGGGACTGTGACTGTGTGAGGGAGAGGGACTGTGACTGTGTGAGGGAGAGGGACTGTGACTGTGACTGTGTGAGGGAGAGGGACTGTGACTGTGTGAGGGAGAGGGACTGTGACTGTGACTGTGACTGTGTGAGGGAGAGGGACAGTGACGGTGACTGTGACTGTGTGAGGGAGAGGGACTGTGACTGTGTGAAGGAGAGGGACTGTGACTGTGTGAGGGAGAGGGACTGTGACTGTGACTGTGACTGTGTGAGGGAGAGGGACTGTGACTGTGACTGTGACTGTGTGAGGGAGAGGGACTGTGACGGTGACTGTGACTGTGTGAGGGAGAGGGACTGTGACTGTGTGAGGGAGAGGGACTGTGACTGTGTGAAGGAGAGGGACTGTGACTGTGTGAGGTAGAGGGACTGTGACTGTGACTGTGTGAGGGAGAGGGACTGTGACTGTGACTGTGACTGTGTGAGGGAGAGGGACTGTGACTGTGTGAGGGAGAGGGACTGTGACTGTGACTGTGTGAGGGAGAAGGACTGTGACTGTGACTGTGACTGTGTGAGGGAGAGGGACTGTGACTGTGACTGTGTGAGGGAGAGGGACTGTGACTGTGGCTGTGACTGTGTGAGGGAGAGGGACTGTGACTGTGACTGTGACTGTGTGAGGGAGAGGGACTGTGACTGTGTGAGGGAGAGGGACTGTGACTGTGACTGTGACTGTGCTTGTGTGAGGGAGAGGGACTGTGACTGTGTGAGGGAGAGGGACTGTGACGTTGTGAGGGAGAGGGACTGTGACTGTGTGAGGGAGAGGGACTGCGACTGTGACTGTGACTGTGCGAGGGAGAGGGACTGTGACTGTGTGAGGGAGAGGGACTGTGACTGTGTGACGGAGAGGGACTGTGACTGTGTGAGGGTGAGGGACTGTGACTGTGACTGTGACTGTGTGAGGGAGAGGGACTGTGACTGTGTGAGGGTGAGGGACTGTGACTGTGACTGTGACTGTGTGAGGGAGAGGGACTGTGACTGTGTGAGGGAGAGGGACTGTGACTGTGTGAGGGTGAGGGACTGTGACTGTGACTGTGACTGTGTGAGGGAGAGGGACTGTGACTGTGTGAGGGTGAGGGACTGTGACTGTGACTGTGACTGTGACTGTGTGAGGGAGAGGGACTGTGACTGTGTGAGGGAGAGGGACTGTGACTGTGTGAGGGTGAGGGACTGTGACTGTGACTGTGACTGTGTGAGGGAGAGGGACTGTGACTGTGTGAGGGAGAGGGACTGTGACTGTGTGAGGGAGAGGGACTGTGACTGTGTGAGGGAGAGGGACTGTGACTGTGTGAGGGAGGGGGACTGTGACTGTGACTGTGACTGTGTGAGGGAGAGGGACAGGTGACTGTGACTGTGTGAGGGAGAGGGACTGTGACTGTGACTGTGTGAGGGAGAGGGACTGTGACTGTGTGAGGGAGAGGGACTGTGACTGTGACTGTGTGAGGGAGAGGGACTGTGACTGTGACTGTGTGAGGGAGAGGGACTGTGACTGTGTGAGGGAGAGGGACTGTGACTGTGTGAGGGAGAGGGACTGTGACTGTGACTGTGACTGTGACCGTGTGAGGGAGAGGGACTGTGACTGTGTGAGGGAGAGGGACTGTGACTGTGTGAGGGAGAGGGAGAGGGACTGTGACTGTGTGAGGGAGAGGGACTGTGACTGTGTGAGGGAGAGGGAGAGGGACTGTGACTGTGTGAGGGAGAGGGACTGTGACTGTGTGAGGGAGAGGGAGAGGGACTGTGACTGTGTGAGGGTGAGGGACTGTGACTGTGACTGTGACTGTGTGAGGGAGAGGGACTGTGACTGTGTGAGGGAGAGGGACTGTGACTGTGTGAGGGAGAGGGACTGTGACTGTGTGAGGGAGAGGGACTGTGACTGTGTGAGGGAGGGGGACTGTGACTGTGACTGTGACTGTGTGAGGGAGAGGGACAGGTGACTGTGACTGTGTGAGGGAGAGGGACTGTGACTGTGACTGTGTGAGGGAGAGGGACTGTGACTGTGTGAGGGAGAGGGACTGTGACTGTGACTGTGTGAGGGAGAGGGACTGTGACTGTGACTGTGTGAGGGAGAGGGACTTTGACTGTGTGAGGGAGAGGGACTGTGACTGTGTGAGGGAGAGGGACTGTGACTGTGACTGTGACTGTGACCGTGTGAGGGAGAGGGACTGTGACTGTGTGAGGGAGAGGGACTGTGACTGTGTGAGGGAGAGGGACTGTGACTGCGACTGTGTGAGGGAGAGGAATTGTGACTGTGTGAGGGAGAGGGACTGTGTGAGAGAGAGGGACTGTGACTGTGTGAGGGAGAGGGACTGTGACTGTGTGAGAGAGAGGGACTGTGACTGTGTGAGGGAGGGGGACTGTGACTGTGTGAGGGAGAGGGACTGTGACTGTGACTGTGACTGTGTGAGGGAGAGGGACTGTGACTGTGTGACGGAGAGGGACTGTGACTGTGACTGTGACTGTGCTTGTGTGAGGGAGAGGGACTGTGACTGTGTGAGGGCGAGGGACTGTGACTGTGACTGTGTGAGGGAGAGGGACTGTGACTGTGTGACGGAGAGGGACTGTGACTGTGTGAGGGAGAGGTACTGTGACTGTGTGAGGGAGAGGGACTGTGACTGTGTGAGGGAGAGGGACTGTGACTCTGTGAGGGAGAGGGACTGTGACTGTGTGAGGGAGAGGGGCTGTGACTGTGACTGTGACTGTGTGAGGGAGAGGGACTGTGACTGTGTGAGGGAGAGGGGCTGTGACTGTGACTGTGACTGTGTGAGGGAGAGGGACCGTGACTGTGTGAGGGAGAGGGACTGTGACTGTGTGAGGGAGAGGGACTGTGACTGCGACTGTGGGAGGGAGAGGGACTGTGACTGTGACTGTGACTGTGACTGTGTGAGGGAGATTGACTGTGACTGTGACTGTGTGAGGGAGAGGGACTGTGACTGTGTGAGGGAGAGGGACTGTGGCTGTGACTGTGTGAGGGAGAGGGACTGTGACTGTGTGAGGGAGAGGGACTGTGACTGTGTGAGGGAGAGGGACTGTGACTGTGTGAGGGAGAGGGACTGTGACTGTGTGAGGGAGAGGGACTGTAACTGTGACTGTGACCGTGTGAGGGAGAGGGACTGTGACTGTGTGAGGGAGAGGGACTGTGACTGTGTGACGGAGAGGGACTGTGACTGTGACTGTGCTTGTGTGAGGGAGAGGGACTGTGACTGTGTGAGGGCGAGGGACTGTGACTTTGACTGTGTGAGGGAGAGGGACTGTGACTGTGTGACGGAGAGGGACTGTGACTTTGTGAGGGAGAGGGACTGTGACTCTGTGAGGGAGAGGGACTGTGACTGTGACTGTGACTGTGACTGTGTGAGGGAGAGGGACTGTGACTGTGACTGTGACTGTGTGAGGGAGAGGGACTGTGACTGTGACTGTGACTGTGTGAGGAAGAGGGACTGTGACTGTGACTGTGACTGTGTGAGGGAGAGGGACTGTGACTCTGTGAGGGAGAGGGACTGTGACTGTGACTGTGACTGTGTGAGGGAGAGGGACTGTGACTGTGTGAGGGAGAGGGACTGTGACTGTGTGAGGGAGAGGGACTGTGACTGTGACTGTGACTGTGTGAGGGAGAGGGACTGTGACTCTGTGAGGGAGAGGGACTGTGACTGTGACTGTGACTGTGTGAGGGAGAGGGACTGTGACTCTGTGAGGGAGAGGGACTGTGACTGTGACTGTGACTGTGTGAGGGAGAGGGACTGTGACTGTGTGAGGGAGAGGGACTGTGACTGTGAATGTGACTGTGTGAGGGAGAGGGACTGTGACTGTGTGAGGGAGAGGGGCTGTGACTGTGACTGTGACTGTGTGAGGGAGAGGGACCGTGACTGTGTGAGGGAGATGGACTGTGACTGTGTGAGGGAGAGGGACTGTGACTGCGACTGTGTGAGGGAGATTGACTGTGACTGTGACTGTGACTGTGACTGTGTGAGGGAGATTGACTGTGACTGTGACTGTGTGAGGGAGAGGGACTGTGACTGTGTGAGGGAGAGGGACTGTGACTGTGTGAGGGAGAGGGACTGTGACTGTGTGAGGGAGAGGGACTGTGACTGTGTGAGGGAGAGGGACTGTGACTGTGTGAGGGAGAGGGACTGTGACTGTGTGAGGGAGATGGACTGTAACTGTGACTGTGACCGTGTGAGGGAGAGGGACTGTGACTGTGTGAGGGAGAGGGACTGTGACTGTGACTGTGACTGTGACTGTGTGAGGTAGAGGGACTGTGACTGTGACTGTGTGAGGGAGAGGGACTGTGACTGTGTGAGGGAGAGGGACTGTGACTGTGTGAGGGAGAGGGACTGTGACTGTGTGAGGGAGAGGGACTGTGACTGTGTGAGGGAGGGGGACTGTGACTGTGACTGTGACTGTGTGAGGGAGAGGGACTGTGACTGTGACTGTGACTGTGACTGTGTGAGGGAGAGGGACTGTGACTGCGACTGTGTGAGGGAGAGGGACTGTGACTGTGACTGTGACTGTGTGAGGGAGAGGGACTGTGACTGTGTGAGGGAGAGGGACTGTGACTGTGAATGTGACTGTGTGAGGGAGAGGGACTGTGACTGTGTGAGGGAGAGGGGCTGTGACTGTGACTGTGACTGTGTGAGGGAGAGGGACCGTGACTGTGTGAGGGAGAGGGACTGTGACTGTGTGAGGGAGAGGGACTGTGACTGCGACTGTGTGAGGGAGAGGGACTGTGACTGTGACTGTGACTGTGTGAGGGAGATTGACTATGACTGTGACTGTGTGAGGGAGAGGGACTGTGACTGTGTGAGGGAGAGGGACTGTGACTGTGTGAGGGAGAGGGAGTGTGACTGTGTGAGGGAGAGGGACTGTGACTGTGACTGTGTGAGGGAGAGGGACTGTGACTGTGACTGTGACTGTGTGAGGGAGAGGGACTGTGACTGTGACTGTGACTGTGTGAGGGAGAGGGACTGTGACTGTGTGAGGGAGAGGGACTGTGACTGTGTGAGGGAGAGGGACTGTGACTGTGTGAGGGAGAGGGACTGTGACTGTGTGAGGGAGAGGGACTGTGACTGTGTGAGGGAGAGGGAGAGGGACTGTGACTGTGACTGTGTGAGGGAGAGGGACTGTGACTGTGTGAGGGAGAGGGACTGTGACTGTGACTGTGTGAGGGAGAGGGACTGTGACTGTGTGAGGGAGAGGGACTGTGACTGTGACTGTGTGAGGGAGAGGGACTGTGACTGTGTGAGGGAGAGGGACTGTGACTGTGTGAGGGAGAGGGACTGTGACTGTGTGAGGGAGAGGGACTGTGACTGTGTGAGGGAGAGGGACTGTGACTGTGTGAGGGAGAGGGAGAGGGACTGTGACTGTGACTGTGTGATGGAGAGGGACTGTGACTGTGACTGTGTGAGGGAGAAGGACTGTGACTGTGACTGTGACTGTGTGAGGGAGAGGGACTGTGACTGTGACTGTGTGAGGGAGAGGGACTGTGACTGTGTGAGGGAGAGGGACTTTGACTGTGTGAGGGAGAGGGACTGTGACTGTGACTGTGTGAGGGAGAGGGACTGTGACTGTGTGAGGGAGAGGGACTGTGACTGTGACTGTGTGAGGGAGAGGGACTGTGACTGTGTGAGGGAGAGGGACTGTGACTGTGTGAGGGAGAGGGACTGTGACTGTGTGAGGGAGAGGGACTGTGACTGTGTGAGGGAGAGGGAGAGGGACTGTGACTGTGTGAGGGAGAGGGACTGTGACTGTGTGAGGGAGAGGGACTGTGACTGTGACTGTGTGAGGGAGAGGGACTGTGACTGTGTGAGGGAGAGGGACTGTGACTGTGACTGTGACTGTGTGAGGGAGAGGGACTGTGACTGTGTGAGGGAGAGGGACTGTGACTGTGACTGTGACTGTGTGATGGAGAGGGACTGTGACTGTGACTGTGTGAGGGAGAAGGACTGTGACTGTGACTGTGACTGTGTGAGGGAGAGGGACTGTGACTGTGACTGTGTGAGGGAGAGGGACTGTGACTGTGTGAGGGAGAGGGACTGTGACTGTGACTGTGACTGTGTGAGGGAGAGGGACTGTGACTGTGACTGTGATTGTGACTGTGACTGTGTGAGGGAGAGGGACTGTGACTGTGTGAGGGAGAGGGACTGTGACTGTGTGAGGGAGAGGGACTGCGACTGTGACTGTGACTGTGTGATGGAGAGGGACTGTGACTGTGACTGTGTGAGATAGAGGGACTGTGACTGTGTGAGGGAGAGGGACTGTGACTGTGTGAGGGAGAGGGACTGTGACTGTGACTGTGTGAGGGAGAGGGACTGTGACTGTGACTGTGTGAGGGAGAGGGACTGTGACTGTGTGAGGGAGAGGGACTGTGACTGTGACTGTGACTGTGTGAGGGAGAAGGACTGTGACTGTGACTGTGACTGTGTGAGGGAGAGGGACTGTGACTGTGTGAGGGAGATGTACTGTGACTGTGACTGTGACTGTGTGAGGGAGAGGGACTGTGACTGCTGCTGTGACTGTGTGAGGGAGAGGGACTGTGACTGTGACTGTGTGAGCGAGAGGGACTGTGACTGTGACTGTGTGAGGGAGAGGGACTGTGACTGTGTGAGGGAGATGTACTGTGACTGTGACTGTGACTGTGTGAGGGAGAAGGACTGTGACTGTGACTGTGTGAGGGAGAGGGACTGTGACTGCTGCTGTGACTGTGTGAGGGAGAGGGACTGTGACTGTGACTGTGTGAGCGAGAGGGACTGTGACTGTGACTGTGTGAGGGAGAGGGACTGTGACTGTGACTGTGACTGTGTGAGGGAGAGGGACTGTGACTGTGTGAGGGAGAGGGACTATGACTGTGTGAGGGCGAGGGACTGTGACTGTGTGAGGGAGAGGGACTGTGACTGTGTGAGGGAGAGGGACTGTGACTGTGTGAGGGAGAGGGACTGTGACTGTGACTGTGTGAGGGAGAGGGACTGTGACTGTGTGAGGGAGAGGGACTGTGACTGTGACTGTGACTGTGTGAGGGAGAGGGACTGTGACGGTGACTGTGACTGTGTGAGGGAGAGGGACTGTGACTGTGTGAAGGAGAGGGACTGTGACTGTGTGAGGGAGAGGGACTGTGACTGTGACTGTGACTGTGTGAGGGAGAGGGACTGTGACTGTGACTGTGACTGTGTGAGGGAGAGGGACTGTGACGGTGACTGTGACTGTGTGAGGGAGAGGGACTGTGACTGTGTGAGGGAGAGGGACTGTGACTGTGTGAAGGAGAGGGACTGTGACTGTGTGAGGGAGAGGGACTGTGACTGTGACTGTGTGAGGGAGAGGGACTGTGACTGTGACTGTGACTGTATGAGGGAGAGGGACTGTGACTGTGTGAGGGAGAGGGACTGTGACTGTGACTGTGTGAGGGAGAAGGACTGTGACTGTGACTGTGACTGTGTGAGGGAGAGGGACTGTGACTGTGACTGTGTGAGGGAGAGGGACTGTGACTGTGGCTGTGACTGTGTGAGGGAGAGGGACTGTGACTGTGACTGTGACTGTGTGAGGGAGAGGGACTGTGACTGTGTGAGGGAGAGGGACTGTGACTGTGACTGTGACTGTGCTTGTGTGAGGGAGAGGGACTGTGACTGTGTGAGGGAGAGGGACTGTGACGTTGTGAGGGAGAGGGACTGTGACTGTGTGAGGGAGAGGGACTGCGACTGTGACTGTGACTGTGCGAGGGAGAGGGACTGTGACTGTGTGAGGGAGAGGGACTGTGACTGTGTGACGGAGAGGGACTGTGACTGTGTGAGGGTGAGGGACTGTGACTGTGACTGTGACTGTGTGAGGGAGAGGGACTGTGACTGTGTGAGGGTGAGGGACTGTGACTGTGACTGTGACTGTGTGAGGGAGAGGGACTGTGACTGTGTGAGGGAGAGGGACTGTGATTGTGTGAGGGTGAGGGACTGTGACTGTGACTGTGACTGTGTGAGGGAGAGGGACTGTGACTGTGTGAGGGTGAGGGACTGTGACTGTGACTGTGTGAGGGAGAGGGACTGTGACTGTGTGAGGGAGAGGGACTGTGACTGTGTGAGGGAGAGGGACTGTGACTGTGTGAGGGAGGGGGACTGTGACTGTGACTGTGACTGTGTGAGGGAGAGGGACAGGTGACTGTGACTGTGACTGTGACTGTGTGAGGGAGAGGGACTGTGACTGTGACTGTGTGAGGGAGAGGGATTGTGACTGTGTGAGGGAGAGGGACTGTGACTGTGACTGTGACCGTGTGAGGGAGAGGGACTGTGACTGTGTGAGGGAGAGGGACTGTGACTGTGTGAGGGAGAGGGACTGTGACTGTGACTGTGACTGTGTGATGGAGAGGGACTGTGACTGTGACTGTGTGAGATAGAGGGACTGTGACTGTGTGAGTGAGAGGGACTGTGACTGTGTGAGGGAGAGGGACTGTGACTGTGACTGTGTGAGGGAGAGGGACTGTGACTGTGTGAGGGAGATGTACTGTGACTGTGACTGTGACTGTGTGAGGGAGAAGGACTGTGACTGTGACTGTGTGAGGGAGAGGGACTGTGACTGCTGCTGTGACTGTGTGAGGGAGAGGGACTGTGACTGTGACTGTGTGAGCGAGAGGGACTGTGACTGTGACTGTGTGAGGGAGAGGGACTGTGACTGTGACTGTGACTGTGTGAGGGAGAGGGACTGTGACTGTGTGAGGGAGAGGGACTATGACTGTGTGAGGGCGAGGGACTGTGACTGTGTGAGGGAGAGGGACTGTGACTGTGTGAGGGAGAGGGACTGTGACTGTGTGAGGGAGAGGGACTGTGACTGTGACTGTGTGAGGGAGAGGGACTGTGACTGTGTGAGGGAGAGGGACTGTGACTGTGACTGTGACTGTGTGAGGGAGAGGGACTGTGACGGTGACTGTGACTGTGTGAGGGAGAGGGACTGTGACTGTGTGAAGGAGAGGGACTGTGACTGTGTGAGGGAGAGGGACTGTGACTGTGACTGTGACTGTGTGAGGGAGAGGGACTGTGACTGTGACTGTGACTGTGTGAGGGAGAGGGACTGTGACGGTGACTGTGACTGTGTGAGGGAGAGGGACTTTGACTGTGTGAGGGAGAGGGACTGTGACTGTGTGAAGGAGAGGGACTGTGACTGTGTGAGGGAGAGGGACTGTGACTGTGACTGTGTGAGGGAGAGGGACTGTGACTGTGACTGTGACTGTGTGAGGGAGAGGGACTGTGACTGTGTGAGGGAGAGGGACTGTGACTGTGACTGTGTGAGGGAGAAGGACTGTATCTGTTACTGTGACTGTGTGAGGGAGAGGGACTGTGACTGTGACTGTGTGAGGGAGAGGGACTGTGACTGTGGCTGTGACTGTGTGAGGGAGTGGGACTGTGACTGTGACTGTGACTGTGCTTGTGTGAGGGAGAGGGACTGTGACTGTGTGAGGGAGAGGGACTGTGACGTTGTGAGGGAGAGGGACTGTGACTGTGTGAGGGAGAGGGACTGCGACTGTGACTGTGATTGTGCGAGGGAGAGGGACTGTAACTGTGTGAGGGAGAGGGACTGTGACTGTGTGACGGAGAGGGACTGTGACTGTGTGAGGGTGAGGGACTGTGACTGTGACTGTGACTGTGTGAGGGAGAGGGACTGTGACTGTGTGAGGGTGAGGGACTGTGACTGTGACTGTGACTGTGTGAGGGAGAGGGACTGTGACTGTGTGAGGGAGAGGGACTGTGACTGTGTGAGGGTGAGGGACTGTGACTGTGACTGTGACTGTGTGAGGGAGAGGGACTGTGACTGTGTGAGGGTGAGGGACTGTGACTGTGACTGTGACTGTGTGAGGGAGAGGGACTGTGACTGTGTGAGGGAGAGGGACTGTGACTGTGTGAGGGAGAGGGACTGTGACTGTGTGAGGGAGGGGGACTGTGACTGTGACTCTGACTGTGTGAGGGAGAGGGACAGGTGACTGTGACTGTGACTGTGACTGTGTGAGGGAGAGGGACTGTGACTGTGACTGTGTGAGGGAGAGGGACTGTGACTGTGTGAGGGAGAGGGACTGTGACTGTGTGAGGGAGAGAGACTGTGACTGTGACTGTGACCATGTGAGGGAGAGGGACTGTGACTGTGTGAGGGAGAGGGAGAGGGACTGTGACTGTGACTGTGACTGTGACTGTGTGAGGGAGAGGGACTGTGACTGCGACTGTGTGAGGGAGAGGGACTGTGACTGTGACTGTGTGAGGGAGAGGAATTGTGACTGTGTGAGGGAGAGGGACTGTGTGAGAGAGAGGGACTGTGACTGTGTGAGGGAGAGGGACTGTGACTGTGTGAGGGAGAGGGACTGTGACTGTGTGAGGGAGGGGGACTGTGACTGTGTGAGGGAGAGGGACTGTGACTGTGACTGTGACTGTGTGAGGGAGAGGGACTGTGACTGTGTGACGGAGAGGGACTGTGACTGTGACTGTGACTGTGCTTGTGTGAGGGAGAGGGACTGTGACTGTGTGAGGGCGAGGGACTGTGACTGTGACTGTGTGAGGGAGAGGGACTGTGACTGTGTGACGGAGAGGGACTGTGACTGTGTGAGGGAGAGGTACTGTGACTGTGTGAGGGAGAGGGACTGTGACTGTGTGAGGGAGAGGGACTGTGACTCTGTGAGGGAGAGGGACTGTGACTGTGACTGTGTGAGGGAGAGGGACTGTGACTGTGTGAGGGAGAGGGACTGTGACTGTGTGAGGGAGAGGGGCTGTGACTGTGACTGTGACTGTGTGAGGGAGAGGGACTGTGACTGTGTGAGGGAGAGGGGCTGTGACTGTGACTGTGTGAGGGAGAGGGACCGTGACTGTGTGAGGGAGAGGGACTGTGACTGTGTGAGGGAGAGGGACTGTGACTGCGACTGTGTGAGGGAGAGGGACTGTGACTGTGACTGTGACTGTGACTGTGTGAGGGAGATTGACTGTGACTGTGACTGTGTGAGGGAGAGGGACTGTGACTGTGTGAGGGAGAGGGACTGTGGCTGTGACTGTGTGAGGGAGAGGGACTGTGACTGTGTGAGGGAGAGGGACTGTGACTGTGTGAGGGAGAGGGACTGTGACTGTGTGAGGGAGAGGGACTGTAACTGTGACTGTGACCATGTGAGGGAGAGGGACTGTGACTGTGTGAGGGAGAGGGACTGTGACTGTGTGACGGAGAGGGACTGTGACTGTGACTGTGCTTGTGTGAGGGCGAGGGACTGTGACTGTGTGAGGGCGAGGGACTGTGACTTTGACTGTGTGAGGGAGAGGGACTGTGACTGTGTGACGGAGAGGGACTGTGACTTTGTGAGGGAGAGGGACTGTGACTCTGTGAGGGAGAGGGACTGTGACTGTGACTGTGACTGTGTGAGGGAGAGGGACTGTGACTGTGACTGTGACTGTGTGAGGGAGAGGGACTGTGACTGTGACTGTGACTGTGTGAGGGAGAGGGACTGTGACTGTGACTGTGACTGTGTGAGGGAGAGGGACTGTGACTCTGTGAGGGAGAGGGACTGTGACTGTGACTGTGACTGTGTGAGGGAGAGGGACTGTGACTGTGTGAGGGAGAGGGACTGTGACTGTGTGAGGGAGAGGGACTGTGACTGTGACTGTGACTGTGTGAGGGAGAGGGACTGTGGCTGTGACTGTGTGAGGGAGAGGGACTCTGACTGTGTGAGGGAGAGGGACTGTGACTGTGTGAGGGAGAGGGACTGTGACTGTGTGAGGGAGAGGGACTGTGACTGTGTGAGGGAGAGGGACTGTAACTGTGACTGTGACCATGTGAGGGAGAGGGACTGTGACTGTGTGAGGGAGAGGGACTGTGACTGTGTGACGGAGAGGGACTGTGACTGTGACTGTGCTTGTGTGAGGGCGAGGGACTGTGACTGTGTGAGGGCGAGGGACTGTGATTTTGACTGTGTGAGGGAGAGGGACTGTGACTGTGTGACGGAGAGGGACTGTGACTTTGTGAGGGAGAGGGACTGTGACTCTGTGAGGGAGAGGGACTGTGACTGTGACTGTGACTGTGTGAGGGAGAGGGACTGTGACTGTGACTGTGACTGTGTGAGGGAGAGGGACTGTGACTGTGACTGTGACTGTGTGAGGGAGAGGGACTGTGACTGTGACTGTGACTGTGTGAGGGAGAGGGACTGTGACTCTGTGAGGGAGAGGGACTGTGACTGTGACTGTGACTGTGTGAGGGAGAGGGACTGTGACTGTGTGAGGGAGAGGGACTGTGACTGTGACTGTGACTGTGTGAGGGAGAGGGACTGTGACTCTGTGAGGGAGAGGGACTGTGACTGTGACTGTGACTGTGTGAGGGAGAGGGACTGTGACTGTGTGAGGGAGAGGGACTGTGACTGTGTGAGGGAGAGGGACTGTGACTGTGAATGTGACTGTGTGAGGGAGAGGGACTGTGACTGTGTGAGGGAGAGGGGCTGTGACTTTGACTGTGTGAGGGAGAGGGACCGTGACTGTGTGAGGGAGAGGGACTGTGACTGTGTGAGGGAGAGGGACTGTGACTGCGACTGTGTGAGGGAGATTGACTGTGACTGTGACTGTGACTGTGACTGTGTGAGGGAGATTGACTGTGACTGTGACTGTGTGAGGGAGAGGGACTGTGACTGTGTGAGGGAGAGGGACTGTGACTGTGTGAGGGAGAGGGACTGTGACTGTGTGAGGGAGAGGGACTGTGACTGTGTGAGGGAGAGGGACTGTGACTGTGTGAGGGAGAGGGACTGTAACTGTGACTGTGACCGTGTGAGGGAGAGGGACTGTGACTGTGTGAGGGAGAGGGACTGTGACTGTGACTGTGACTGTGACTGTGTGAGGTAGAGGGACTGTGACTGTGACTGTGTGAGGGAGAGGGACTGTGACTGTGTGAGGGAGAGGGACTGTGACTGTGACTGTGACTGTGTGAGGGAGAGGGACTGTGACTCTGTGAGGGAGAGGGACTGTGACTGTGACTGTGACTGTGTGAGGGAGAGGGACTGTGACTGTGTGAGGGAGAGGGACTGTGACTGTGTGAGGGAGAGGGACTGTGACTGTGAATGTGACTGTGTGAGGGAGAGGGACTGTGACTGTGTGAGGGAGAGGGGCTGTGACTGTGACTGTGTGAGGGAGAGGGACCGTGACTGTGTGAGGGAGAGGGACTGTGACTGTGTGAGGGAGAGGGACTGTGACTGCGACTGTGTGAGGGAGATTGACTGTGACTGTGACTGTGACTGTGACTGTGTGAGGGAGATTGACTGTGACTGTGACTGTGTGAGGGAGAGGGACTGTGACTGTGTGAGGGAGAGGGACTGTGACTGTGTGAGGGAGAGGGACTGTGACTGTGTGAGGGAGAGGGACTGTGACTGTGTGAGGGAGAGGGACTGTGACTGTGTGAGGGAGAGGGACTGTAACTGTGACTGTGACCGTGTGAGGGAGAGGGACTGTGACTGTGTGAGGGAGAGGGACTGTGACTGTGACTGTGACTGTGACTGTGTGAGGTAGAGGGACTGTGACTGTGACTGTGTGAGGGAGAGGGACTGTGACTGTGTGAGGGAGAGGGACTGTGACTGTGTGAGGGAGAGGGACTGTGACTGTGTGAGGGAGAGGGACTGTGACTGTGTGAGGGAGGGGGACTGTGACTGTGACTGTGACTGTGTGAGGGAGAGGGACTGTGACTGTGACTGTGACTGTGTGAGGGAGAGGGACTGTGACTGTGACTGTGACTGTGTGAGGGAGAGGGACTGTGACTGTGTGAGGGAGAGGGACTGTGACTGTGAATGTGACTGTGTGAGGGAGAGGGACTGTGACTGTGTGAGGGAGAGGGGCTGTGACTGTGACTGTGACTGTGTGAGGGAGAGGGACCGTGACTGTGTGAGGGAGAGGGATTGTGACTGTGTGAGGGAGAGGGACTGTGACTGCGACTGTGTGAGGGAGAGGGACTGTGACTGTGACTGTGACTGTGTGAGGGAGATTGACTGTGACTGTGACTGTGTGAGGGAGATGGACTGTGACTGTGTGAGGGAGAGGGACTGTGACTGTGTGAGGGAGAGGGACTGTGACTGTGTGAGGGAGAGGGACTGTAACTGTGACTGTGACCGTGTGAGGGAGAGGGACTGTGACTGTGTGAGGGAGAGGGACTGTGACTGTGACTGTGACTGTGACTGTGACTGTGTGAGGTAGAGGGACTGTGACTGTGACTGTGTGAGGGAGAGGGACTGTGACTGTGTGAGGGAGAGGGACTGTGACTGTGTGAGGGAGAGGGACTGTGACTGTGTGAGGGAGAGGGACTGTGACTGTGTGAGGGAGGGGGACTGTGACTGTGACTGTGTGAGGGAGAGGGACTGTGACTGTGACTGTGACTGTGACTGTGTGAGGGAGAGGGACTGTGACTGCGACTGTGTGAGGGAGAGGGACTGTGACTGTGACTGTGACTGTGTGAGGGAGAGGGACTGTGACTGTGTGAGGGAGAGGGACTGTGACTGTGTGAGGGAGAGGGACTGTGACTGTGACTGTGACTGTGTGAGGGAGAGGGACTGTGACTGTGTGAGGGAGAGGGACTGTGACTGTGTGAGGGAGAGGGAGAGGGACTGTGACTGTGACTGTGTGAGGGAGAGGAACTGTGACTGTGTGAGGGAGAGGGACTGTGTGAGAGAGAGGGACTGTGACTGTGTGAGGGAGAGGGACTGTGACTGTGTGAGGGAGAGGGACTGTGACTGTGACTGTGTGAGGGAGAAGGACTGTGACTGTGACTGTGACTGTGTGAGGGAGAGGGACTGTGACTGCTGCTGTGACTGTGTGAGCGAGAGGGACTGTGACTGTGACTGTGTGAGGGAGAGGGACTGTGACTGTGACTGTGACTGTGTGAGGGAGAGGGACTGTGACTGTGTGAGGGAGAGGGACTATGACTGTGTGAGGGCGAGGGACTGTGACTGTGTGAGGGAGAGGGACTGTGACTGTGTGAGGGAGAGGGACTGTGACTGTGTGAGGGAGAGGGACTGTGACTGTGTGAGGGAGAGGGACTGTGACTGTGTGAGGGAGAGGGACTGTGACTGTGTGAGGGAGAGGGACTGTGACTGTGACTGTGTGAGGGAGAGGGACTGTGACTGTGTGAGGGAGAGGGACTGTGACTGTGACTGTGACTGTGTGAGGGAGAGGGACTGTGACGGTGACTGTGACTGTGTGAGGGAGAGGGACTGTGACTGTGACTGTGTGAGGGAGAGGGACTGTGACTGTGTGAGGGAGAGGGACTGTGACTGTGTGAAGGAGAGGGACTGTGACTGTGTGAGGGAGAGGGACTGTGACTGTGACTGTGACTGTGTGAGGGAGAGGGACTGTGACTGTGACTGTGACTGTGTGAGGGAGAGGGACTGTGACTGTGTGAGGGAGAGGGACTGTGACTGTGACTGTGTGAGGGAGAGTGACTGTGACTGTGTGAGGGAGAGGGACTGTGACTGTGACTGTGACTGTGTGAGGGAGAGGGACTGTGACTGTGACTGTGTGAGGGAGAGGGACTGTGACTGTGGCTGTGACTGTGTGAGGGAGAGGGACTGTGACTGTGACTGTGACTGTGTGAGGGAGAGGGACTGTGACTGTGTGAGGCAGAGGGACTGTGACTGTGACTGTGACTGTGCTTGTGTGAGGGAGAGGGACTGTGACTGTGACTGTGACTGTGTGAGGGAGAGGGACTGTGACTGTGTGAGGGAGAGGGACTGTGACTGTGACTGTGACTGTGTGAGGGAGAGGGACTGTGACTGTGTGAGGGAGAGGGACTGTGACGTTGTGAGGGAGAGGGACTGTGACTGTGTGAGGGAGAGGGACTGCGACTGTGACTGTGACTGTGCGAGGGAGAGGGACTGTGACTGTGTGAGGGAGAGGGACTGTGACTGTGTGACGGAGAGGGACTGTGACTGTGACTGTGTGAGGGAGAGGGACTGTGACTGTGTGAGGGAGAGGGACTGTGACTGTGTGAGGGAGAGGGACTGTGACTGTGACTGTGTGAGGGAGAGGGACTGTGACTGTGTGAGGGAGAGGGACTGTGACTGTGACTGTGTGAGGGAGAGGGACTGTGACGGTGACTGTGTGAGGGAGAGGGACTGTGACTGTGACTGTGTGAGGGAGAGGGACTGTGACTGTGTGAGGGAGAGGGACTGTGACTGTGTGAAGGAGAGGGACTGTGACTGTGTGAGGGAGAGGGACTGTGACTGTGACTGTGTGAGGGAGAGGGACTGTGACTGTGACTGTGACTGTGTGAGGGAGAGGGACTGTGGCTGTGACTGTGTGAGGGAGAGGGACTCTGACTGTGTGAGGGAGAGGGACTGTGACTGTGTGAGGGAGAGGGACTGTGACTGTGTGAGGGAGAGGGACTGTGACTGTGTGAGGGAGAGGGACTGTAACTGTGACTGTGACCATGTGAGGGAGAGGGACTGTGACTGTGTGAGGGAGAGGGACTGTGACTGTGTGACGGAGAGGGACTGTGACTGTGACTGTGCTTGTGTGAGGGCGAGGGACTGTGACTGTGTGAGGGCGAGGGACTGTGACTTTGACTGTGTGAGGGAGAGGGACTGTGACTGTGTGACGGAGAGGGACTGTGACTTTGTGAGGGAGAGGGACTGTGACTCTGTGAGGGAGAGGGACTGTGACTGTGACTGTGTGAGGGAGAGGGACTGTGACTGTGACTGTGACTGTGTGAGGGAGAGGGACTGTGACTGTGACTGTGACTGTGTGAGGGAGAGGGACTGTGACTGTGACTGTGACTGTGTGAGGGAGAGGGACTGTGACTCTGTGAGGGAGAGGGACTGTGACTGTGACTGTGACTGTGTGAGGGAGAGGGACTGTGACTGTGTGAGGGAGAGGGACTGTGACTGTGTGAGGGAGAGGGACTGTGACTGTGACTGTGACTGTGTGAGGGAGAGGGACTGTGACTCTGTGAGGGAGAGGGACTGTGACTGTGACTGTGACTGTGTGAGGGAGAGGGACTGTGACTGTGTGAGGGAGAGGGACTGTGACTGTGTGAGGGAGAGGGACTGTGACTGTGAATGTGACTGTGTGAGGGAGAGGGACTGTGACTGTGTGAGGGAGAGGGGCTGTGACTGTGACTGTGTGAGGGAGAGGGACCGTGACTGTGTGAGGGAGAGGGACTGTGACTGTGTGAGGGAGAGGGACTGTGACTGCGACTGTGTGAGGGAGATTGACTGTGACTGTGACTGTGACTGTGACTGTGTGAGGGAGATTGACTGTGACTGTGACTGTGTGAGGGAGAGGGACTGTGACTGTGTGAGGGAGAGGGACTGTGACTGTGTGAGGGAGAGGGACTGTGACTGTGTGAGGGAGAGGGACTGTGACTGTGTGAGGGAGAGGGACTGTGACTGTGTGAGGGAGAGGGACTGTAACTGTGACTGTGACCGTGTGAGGGAGAGGGACTGTGACTGTGACTGTGACTGTGACTGTGTGAGGTAGAGGGACTGTGACTGTGACTGTGTGAGGGAGAGGGACTGTGACTGTGTGAGGGAGAGGGACTGTGACTGTGTGAGGGAGAGGGACTGTGACTGTGTGAGGGAGAGGGACTGTGACTGTGTGAGGGAGGGGGACTGTGACTGTGACTGTGACTGTGTGAGGGAGAGGGACTGTGACTGTGACTGTGACTGTGACTGTGTGAGGGAGAGGGACTGTGACTGCGACTGTGTGAGGGAGAGGGACTGTGACTGTGACTGTGACTGTGTGAGGGAGAGGGACTGTGACTGTGTGAGGGAGAGGGACTGTGACTGTGAATGTGACTGTGTGAGGGAGAGGGACTGTGACTGTGTGAGGGAGAGGGGCTGTGACTGTGACTGTGACTGTGTGAGGGAGAGGGACCGTGACTGTGTGAGGGAGAGGGACTGTGACTGTGTGAGGGAGAGGGACTGTGACTGCGACTGTGTGAGGGAGAGGGACTGTGACTGTGACTGTGACTGTGTGAGGGAGATTGACTGTGACTGTGACTGTGTGAGGGAGATGGACTGTGACTGTGTGAGGGAGAGGGACTGTGACTGTGTGAGGGAGAGGGACTGTGACTGTGTGAGGGAGAGGGACTGTAACTGTGACTGTGACCGTGTGAGGGAGAGGGACTGTGACTGTGTGAGGGAGAGGGACTGTGACTGTGACTGTGACTGTGACTGTGACTGTGTGAGGTAGAGGGACTGTGACTGTGACTGTGTGAGGGAGAGGGACTGTGACTGTGTGAGGGAGAGGGACTGTGACTGTGTGAGGGAGAGGGACTGTGACTGTGTGAGGGAGAGGGACTGTGACTGTGTGAGGGAGGGGGACTGTGACTGTGACTGTGTGAGGGAGAGGGACTGTGACTGTGACTGTGACTGTGACTGTGTGAGGGAGAGGGACTGTGACTGCGACTGTGTGAGGGAGAGGGACTGTGACTGTGACTGTGACTGTGTGAGGGAGAGGGACTGTGACTGTGTGAGGGAGAGGGACTGTGACTGTGTGAGGGAGAGGGACTGTGACTGTGACTGTGACTGTGTGAGGGAGAGGGACTGTGACTGTGTGAGGGAGAGGGACTGTGACTGTGTGAGGGAGAGGGAGAGGGACTGTGACTGTGACTGTGTGAGGGAGAGGAACTGTGACTGTGTGAGGGAGAGGGACTGTGTGAGAGAGAGGGACTGTGACTGTGTGAGGGAGAGGGACTGTGACTGTGTGAGGGAGAGGGACTGTGACTGTGACTGTGTGAGGGAGAAGGACTGTGACTGTGACTGTGACTGTGTGAGGGAGAGGGACTGTGACTGCTGCTGTGACTGTGTGAGCGAGAGGGACTGTGACTGTGACTGTGTGAGGGAGAGGGACTGTGACTGTGACTGTGACTGTGTGAGGGAGAGGGACTGTGACTGTGTGAGGGAGAGGGACTATGACTGTGTGAGGGCGAGGGACTGTGACTGTGTGAGGGAGAGGGACTGTGACTGTGTGAGGGAGAGGGACTGTGACTGTGTGAGGGAGAGGGACTGTGACTGTGTGAGGGAGAGGGACTGTGACTGTGTGAGGGAGAGGGACTGTGACTGTGTGAGGGAGAGGGACTGTGACTGTGACTGTGTGAGGGAGAGGGACTGTGACTGTGTGAGGGAGAGGGACTGTGACTGTGACTGTGACTGTGTGAGGGAGAGGGACTGTGACGGTGACTGTGACTGTGTGAGGGAGAGGGACTGTGACTGTGACTGTGTGAGGGAGAGGGACTGTGACTGTGTGAGGGAGAGGGACTGTGACTGTGTGAAGGAGAGGGACTGTGACTGTGTGAGGGAGAGGGACTGTGACTGTGACTGTGACTGTGTGAGGGAGAGGGACTGTGACTGTGACTGTGACTGTGTGAGGGAGAGGGACTGTGACTGTGTGAGGGAGAGGGACTGTGACTGTGACTGTGACTGTGTGAGGGAGAGTGACTGTGACTGTGTGAGGGAGAGGGACTGTGACTGTGACTGTGACTGTGTGAGGGAGAGGGACTGTGACTGTGACTGTGTGAGGGAGAGGGACTGTGACTGTGACTGTGACTGTGTGAGGGAGAGGGACTGTGACTGTGTGAGGGAGAGGGACTGTGACTGTGACTGTGACTGTGCTTGTGTGAGGGAGAGGGACTGTGACTGTGACTGTGACTGTGTGAGGGAGAGGGACTGTGACTGTGTGAGGGAGAGGGACTGTGACTGTGACTGTGACTGTGTGAGGGAGAGGGACTGTGACTGTGTGAGGGAGAGGGACTGTGACGTTGTGAGGGAGAGGGACTGTGACTGTGTGAGGGAGAGGGACTGCGACTGTGACTGTGACTGTGCGAGGGAGAGGGACTGTGACTGTGTGAGGGAGAGGGACTGTGACTGTGTGAGAGAGAGGGACTGTGACTGTGACTGTGTGAGGGAGAGGGACTGTGACTGTGTGAGGGAGAGGGACTGTGACTGTGACTGTGACTGTGTGAGGGAGAGGGACTGTGACGGTGACTGTGACTGTGTGAGGGAGAGGGACTGTGACTGTGACTGTGTGAGGGAGAGGGACTGTGACTGTGTGAGGGAGAGGGACTGTGACTGTGTGAAGGAGAGGGACTGTGACTGTGTGAGGGAGAGGGACTGTGACTGTGACTGTGTGAGGGAGAGGGACTGTGACTGTGACTGTGACTGTGTGAGGGAGAGGGACTGTGACTGTGACTGTGACTGTGTGAGGGAGAGTGACTGTGACTGTGTGAGGGAGAGGGACTGTGACTGTGACTGTGACTGTGTGAGGGAGAGGGACTGTGACTGTGACTGTGTGAGGGAGAGGGACTGTGATTGTGGCTGTGACTGTGTGAGGGAGAGGGACTGTGACTGTGACTGTGTGAGGGAGAGGGACTGTGACTGTGTGAGGGAGAGGGACTGTGACTGTGACTGTGACTGTGCTTGTGTGAGGGAGAGGGACTGTGACTGTGACTGTGACTGTGTGAGGGAGAGGGACTGTGACTGTGACTGTGACTGTGTGAGGGAGAGGGACTGTGACTGTGTGAGGGAGAGGGACTGTGACGTTGTGAGGGAGAGGGACTGTGACTGTGTGAGGGAGAGGGACTGCGACTGTGACTGTGACTGTGCGAGGGAGAGGGACTGTGACTGTGTGAGGGAGAGGGACTGTGACTGTGTGACGGAGAGGGACTGTGACTGTGACTGTGTGAGGGAGAGGGACTGTGACTGTGTGAGGGAGAGGGACTGTGACTGTGTGAGGGAGAGGGACTGTGACTGTGACTGTGACTGTGTGAGGGAGAGGGACTGTGACGGTGACTGTGACTGTGTGAGGGAGAGGGACTGTGACTGTGACTGTGTGAGGGAGAGGGACTGTGACTGTGTGAGGGAGAGGGACTGTGACTGTGTGAAGGAGAGGGACTGTGACTGTGTGAGGGAGAGGGACTGTGACTGTGACTGTGTGAGGGAGAGGGACTGTGACTGTGACTGTGACTGTGTGAGGGAGAGGGACTGTGACTGTGACTGTGACTGTGTGAGGGAGAGTGACTGTGACTGTGTGAGGGAGAGGGACTGTGACTGTGACTGTGACTGTGTGAGGGAGAGGGACTGTGACTGTGACTGTGTGAGGGAGAGGGACTGTGATTGTGGCTGTGACTGTGTGAGGGAGAGGGACTGTGACTGTGACTGTGACTGTGTGAGGGAGAGGGACTGTGACTGTGTGAGGGAGAGGGACTGTGACTGTGACTGTGACTGTGCTTGTGTGAGGGAGAGGGACTGTGACTGTGACTGTGACTGTGTGAGGGAGAGGGACTGTGACTGTGACTGTGACTGTGTGAGGGAGAGGGACTGTGACTGTGTGAGGGAGAGGGACTGTGACGTTGTGAGGGAGAGGGACTGTGACTGTGTGAGGGAGAGGGACTGCGACTGTGACTGTGACTGTGCGAGGGAGAGGGACTGTGACTGTGTGAGGGAGAGGGACTGTGACTGTGTGACGGAGAGGGACTGTGACTGTGACTGTGTGAGGGAGAGGGACTGTGACTGTGTGAGGGAGAGGGACTGTGACTGTGTGAGGGTGAGGGTGAGGGACTGTGACTGTGACTGTGACTGTGTGAGGGAGAGGGACTGTGACTGTGTGAGGGAGAGGGACTGTGACTGTGTGAGGGAGAGGGTCTGTGACTGTGACTGTGTGAGGGAGAGGGACTGTGACTGTGTGAGGGAGGGGGACTGTGACTGTGACTGTGACTGTGTGAGGGAGAGGGACTGTGACTGTGACTGTGACTGTGACTGTGTGAGGGAGAGGGACTGTGACTGCGACTGTGTGAGGGAGAGGGACTGTGACTGTGACTGTGACTGTGACTGTGTGAGGGAGAGGGACTGTGACTGCGACTGTGTGAGGGAGAGGGACTGTGACTGTGTGAGGGAGAGGGACTGTGACTGTGTGAGGGAGAGGGACTGTGACTGTGACTGTGACTGTGACCGTGTGAGGGAGAGGGACTGTGACTGTGTGAGGGAGAGGTACTGTGACTGTGTGAGGGAGAGGGAGAGGGACTGTGACTGTGACTGTGACTGTGACTGTGTGAGGGAGAGGGACTGTGACTGCGACTGTGTGAGGGAGAGGGACTGTGACTGTGTGAGGGAGAGGGACTGTGGGAGAGAGAGGGACTGTGACTGTGTGACGGAGAGGGACTGTGACTGTGACTGTGCTTGTGTGAGGGAGAGGGACTGTGACTGTGTGAGGGCGAGGGACTGTGACTGTGACTGTGTGAGGGAGAGGGACTGTGACTGTGTGACGGAGAGGGACTGTGACTGTGTGAGGGAGAGGTACTGTAACTGTGTGAGGGAGAGGGACTGTGACTGTGTGAGGGAGAGGGACTGTGACTGTGTGAGGGAGAGGGACTGTGACTGTGACTGTGACTGTGTGAGGGAGAGGGACTGTGACTGTGTGAGGGAGAGGGACTGTGACTGTGTGAGGGCGAGGGACTGTGACTGTGACTGTGTGAGGGAGAGGGACTGTGACTGTGTGAGGGAGAGGGACTGTGACTGTGAATGTGACTGTGTGAGGGAGAGGGGCTGTGACTGTGACTGTGACTGTGTGAGGGAGAGGGACCGTGACTGTGTGAGGGAGAGGGACTGTGACTGTGTGAGGGAGAGGGACTGTGACTGCGACTGTGTGAGGGAGAGGGACTGTGACTGTGTGAGGGAGATTGACTGTGACTGTGTGAGGGAGAGGGACTGTGACTCTGTGAGGGAGAGGGACTGTGGCTGTGACTGTGTGAGGGAGAGGGACGGTGACTGTGTGAGGGAGAGGGACTGTGACTGTGTGAGGGAGAGGGACTGTGACTGTGTGAGGGAGAGGGACTGTGACTGTGTGAGGGAGAGGGACTGTGACTGTGTGAGGGAGAGGGACTGTGACTGTGTGAGGGAGAGGGACTGTAACTTTGACTGTGACCGTGTGAGGGAGAGGGACTGTGACTGTGTGAGGGAGAGGGACTGTGACTGTGTGAGGGAGAGGGACTGTGACTGTGTGAGGGAGAGGGACTGTAACTGTGACTGTGTGAGGTAGAGGGACTGTGACTGTGACTGTGTGAGGGAGAGGGACTGTGACTGTGTGAGGGAGAGGGACTGTGAATGTGTGAGGGAGAGGGACTGTGACTGTGTGAGGGAGAGGGACTGTGACTGTGTGAGGGAGGGGGACTGTGACTGTGACTGTGACTGTGTGAGGGAGAGGGACTGTGACTGTGACTGTGACTGTGACTGTGTGAGGGAGAGGGACTGTGACTGCGACTGTGTGAGGGAGAGGGACTGTGACTGTGACTGTGACTGTGTGAGGGAGAGGGACTGTGACTGTGACTGTGACTGTGACTGTGTGAGGGAGAGGGACTGTGACTGTGTGAGGGAGAGGGACTGTGACTGTGTGAGGGAGAGGGAGAGGGACTGTGACTGTGACTGTGTGAGGGAGAGGGACTGTGTGAGAGAGAGGGACTGTGACTGTGTGAGGGAGAGGGACTGTGACTGTGTGACGGAGAGGGACTGTGACTGTGTGAGGGAGAGGGACTGTGACTGTGACTGTGCTTGTGTGAGGGAGAGGGACTGTGACTGTGTGAGGGCGAGGGACTGTGACTGTGACTGTGTGAGGGAGAGGGACTGTGACTGTGTGACGGAGAGGGACTGTGACTGTGTGAGGGAGAGGGACTGTGACTGTGTGAGGGCGAGGGACTGTGACTGTGACTGTGTGAGGGAGAGGGACTGTGACTGTGTGAGGGAGAGGGACTGTGACTGTGTGAGGGAGAGGAACTGTGACTGTGTGAGGGAGAGGGACTGTGACTGTGACTGTGACTGTGTGAGGGAGAGGAACTGTGACTGTGTGAGGGAGAGGTACTGTGACTCTGTGAGGGAGAGGGACTGTGACTGTGTGAGGGAGAGGGACTGTGACTGTGTGAGGGAGAGGGACTGTGACTGTGTGAGGGAGAGGGACTGTGACTGTGTGAGGGCGAGGGACTGTGACTGTGACTGTGTGAGGGAGAGGGACTGTGACTGTGTGAGGGAGAGGGACTGTGACTGTGTGAGGGAGAGGAACTGTGACTGTGTGAGGGAGAGGGACTGTGACTGTGACTGTGACTGTGTGAGGGAGAGGAACTGTGACTGTGTGAGGGAGAGGGACTGTGACTGTGACTGTGACTGTGTGAGGGAGAGGGACTGTGACTGTGTGAGGGAGAGGGACTGTGACTGTGTGAGGGAGAGGGACTATGACTGTGACTGTGACTGTGTGAGGGAGAGGGACTGTGACTGTGTGAGGGAGAGGGACTGTGACTGTGTGAGGGAGAGGGACTGTGACTGTGTGAGGGACTGTGACTGTGACTGTGTGAGGGAGAGGAACTGTGACTGTGTGAGGGAGAGGGACTGTGACTGTGTGAGGCAGAGGGACTGTGACTGTGTGAGGGAGAGGGACTGTGACTGTGACTGTGTGAGGGAGAGGGACTGTGACTGTGTGACGGAGAGGGACTGTGACTGTGTGAGGGAGAGGGACTGTGACTGTGACTGTGACTGTGCTTGTGTGAGGGAGAGGGACTGTGACTGTGTGAGGGAGAGGGACTGTGACTGTGACTGTGTGAGGGAGAGGGACTGTGACTGTGTGACGGAGAGGGACTGTGACTGTGTGAGGGAGAGGTACTGTGACTGTGTGAGGGAGAGGGACTGTGACTGTGTGAGGGAGAGGGACTGTGACTCTGTGAGGGAGAGGGACTGTGACTGTGACTGTGACTGTGTGAGGGAGAGGGACTGTGACTGTGTGAGGGAGAGGGACTGTGACTGTGTGAGGGAGAGGGACTGTGACTGTGTGAGGGAGAGGGACTGTGACTGTGACTGTGACTGTGTGAGGGAGAGGGACTGTGACTGTGTGAGGGAGAGGGACTGTGACTGTGTGAGGGAGATGGACTGTGACTGTGTGAGGGAGAGGGACTTTGACTGTGACTGTGTGAGGGAGAGGGACTGTGACTGTGTGAGGGAGAGGGAGTGTGACTGTGTGAGGGAGAGGGACTGTGACTGTGTGAGGGAGAGGGACTGTGACTGTGTGAGGGAGAGGTACTGTGACTGTGTGAGGGAGAGGGACTGTGACTGTGTGAGGGAGAGGGACTGTGACTGTGTGAGGGAGAGGGACTGTGACTGTGTGAGGGAGAGGTACTGTGACTGTGTGAGGGAGAGGGACTGTGACTGTGTGAGGGAGAGGGACTGTGACTCTGTGAGGGAGAGGGACTGTGACTGTGACTGTGACTGTGTGAGGGAGAGGGACTGTGTGAGGGCGAGGGACTGTGACTGTGACTGTGACTGTGTGAGGGAGAGGGACTGTGTGAGGGAGAGGGACTGTGACTGTGTGAGGGAGAGGAACTGTGACTGTGTGAGGGAGAGGGACTGTGACTGTGACTGTGACTGTGTGAGGGAGAGGGACTGTGACTGTGTGAGGGAGAGGGACTGTGACTGTGTGAGGGAGAGGGACTGTGACTGTGACTGTGACTGTGACTGTGTGAGGGAGAGGGACTGTGACTGTGTGAGGGAGAGGGACTGTGACTGTGTGAGGGAGAGGGACTGTGACGGTGTGAGGGAGAGGGAGAGGGACTGTGACTGTGACTGTGTGAGGGAGAGGAACTGTGACTGTGTGAGGGAGAGGGACTGTGACTGTGTGAGGGAGAGGTACTGTGACTGTGTGAGGGAGAGGGACTGTGACTGTGTGAGGGAGAGGGACTGTGACTGTGTGAGGGAGAGGGACTGTGACTGTGACTGTGACTGTGTGAGGGAGAGGGACTGTGACTGTGTGACGGAGAGGGACTGTGACTGTGTGAGGGAGAGGGACTGTGACTGTGACTGTGTGAGGGAGAGGGACTGTGACTGTGTGACGGAGAGGGACTGTGACTGTGTGAGGGAGAGGGACTGTGTGAGGGAGAGGGACTGTGACTGTGTGAGGGAGAGGTACTGTGACTGTGTGAGGGAGAGGGACTGTGACTGTGTGAGGGAGAGGGACTGTGACTCTGTGAGGGAGAGGGACTGTGACTGTGACTGTGACTGTGTGAGGGAGAGGGACTGTGACTGTGTGAGGGCGAGGGACTGTGACTGAGACTGTGACTGTGTGAGGGAGAGGGACTGTGACTGTGTGAGGGAGAGGGACTGTGACTGTGACTGTGTGAGGGAGAGGGACTGTGACTGTGTGAGGGAGAGGGACTGTGACTGTGACTGTGACTGTGTGAGGGAGAGGGACTGTGACTGTGTGAGGGAGAGGGACTGTGACTGTGTGAGGGAGAGGGACTGTGACTGCGACTGTGTGAGGGAGAGGGACTGTGACTGTGACTGTGACTGTGACTGTGACTGTGTGAGGGAGATTGACTGTGACTGTGACTGTGTGAGGGAGAGAGACTGTGACTGTGTGAGGGAGAGGGACTGTGGCTGTGACTGTGTGAGGGAGAGGGTCTGTGACTGTGTGAGGGAGAGGGACTGTGACTGTGTGAGGGAGAGGGACTGTGACTGTGTGAGGGAGAGGGACTGTGACTGTGTGAGGGAGAGGGACTGTGACTGTGTGAGGGAGAGGGACTGTGACTGTGTGAGGGAGAGGGACTGTGACTGTGTGAGGGAGAGGGAGTGTGACTGTGTGAGGGAGAGGGACTGTGACTGTGACTGTGACTGTGTGAGGGAGAGGGACTGTGACTGTGACTGTGACTGTGTGAGGGAGAGGGACTGTGACTGTGTGAGGGAGAGGGACTGTGACGTTGTGAGGGAGAGGGACTGTGACTGTGTGAGGGAGAGGGACTGCGACTGTGACTGTGACTGTGCGAGGGAGAGGGACTGTGACTGTGTGAGGGAGAGGGACTGTGACTGTGTGACGGAGAGGGACTGTGACTGTGACTGTGTGAGGGAGAGGGACTGTGACTGTGTGAGGGAGAGGGACTGTGACTGTGTGAGGGAGAGGGACTGTGACTGTGACTGTGACTGTGTGAGGGAGAGGGACTGTGACGGTGACTGTGACTGTGTGAGGGAGAGGGACTGTGACTGTGACTGTGTGAGGGAGAGGGACTGTGACTGTGTGAGGGAGAGGGACTGTGACTGTGTGAAGGAGAGGGACTGTGACTGTGTGAGGGAGAGGGACTGTGACTGTGACTGTGTGAGGGAGAGGGACTGTGACTGTGACTGTGACTGTGTGAGGGAGAGGGACTGTGACTGTGACTGTGACTGTGTGAGGGAGAGTGACTGTGACTGTGTGAGGGAGAGGGACTGTGACTGTGACTGTGACTGTGTGAGGGAGAGGGACTGTGACTGTGACTGTGTGAGGGAGAGGGACTGTGATTGTGGCTGTGACTGTGTGAGGGAGAGGGACTGTGACTGTGACTGTGACTGTGTGAGGGAGAGGGACTGTGACTGTGTGAGGGAGAGGGACTGTGACTGTGACTGTGACTGTGCTTGTGTGAGGGAGAGGGACTGTGACTGTGACTGTGACTGTGTGAGGGAGAGGGACTGTGACTGTGACTGTGACTGTGTGAGGGAGAGGGACTGTGACTGTGTGAGGGAGAGGGACTGTGACGTTGTGAGGGAGAGGGACTGTGACTGTGTGAGGGAGAGGGACTGCGACTGTGACTGTGACTGTGCGAGGGAGAGGGACTGTGACTGTGTGAGGGAGAGGGACTGTGACTGTGTGACGGAGAGGGACTGTGACTGTGACTGTGTGAGGGAGAGGGACTGTGACTGTGTGAGGGAGAGGGACTGTGACTGTGTGAGGGTGAGGGTGAGGGACTGTGACTGTGACTGTGACTGTGTGAGGGAGAGGGACTGTGACTGTGTGAGGGAGAGGGACTGTGACTGTGTGAGGGAGAGGGTCTGTGACTGTGACTGTGTGAGGGAGAGGGACTGTGACTGTGTGAGGGAGGGGGACTGTGACTGTGACTGTGACTGTGTGAGGGAGAGGGACTGTGACTGTGACTGTGACTGTGACTGTGTGAGGGAGAGGGACTGTGACTGCGACTGTGTGAGGGAGAGGGACTGTGACTGTGACTGTGACTGTGACTGTGTGAGGGAGAGGGACTGTGACTGCGACTGTGTGAGGGAGAGGGACTGTGACTGTGTGAGGGAGAGGGACTGTGACTGTGTGAGGGAGAGGGACTGTGACTGTGACTGTGACTGTGACCGTGTGAGGGAGAGGGACTGTGACTGTGTGAGGGAGAGGTACTGTGACTGTGTGAGGGAGAGGGAGAGGGACTGTGACTGTGACTGTGACTGTGACTGTGTGAGGGAGAGGGACTGTGACTGCGACTGTGTGAGGGAGAGGGACTGTGACTGTGTGAGGGAGAGGGACTGTGGGAGAGAGAGGGACTGTGACTGTGTGACGGAGAGGGACTGTGACTGTGACTGTGCTTGTGTGAGGGAGAGGGACTGTGACTGTGTGAGGGCGAGGGACTGTGACTGTGACTGTGTGAGGGAGAGGGACTGTGACTGTGTGACGGAGAGGGACTGTGACTGTGTGAGGGAGAGGTACTGTAACTGTGTGAGGGAGAGGGACTGTGACTGTGTGAGGGAGAGGGACTGTGACTGTGTGAGGGAGAGGGACTGTGACTGTGACTGTGACTGTGTGAGGGAGAGGGACTGTGACTGTGTGAGGGAGAGGGACTGTGACTGTGTGAGGGCGAGGGACTGTGACTGTGACTGTGTGAGGGAGAGGGACTGTGACTGTGTGAGGGAGAGGGACTGTGACTGTGAATGTGACTGTGTGAGGGAGAGGGGCTGTGACTGTGACTGTGACTGTGTGAGGGAGAGGGACCGTGACTGTGTGAGGGAGAGGGACTGTGACTGTGTGAGGGAGAGGGACTGTGACTGCGACTGTGTGAGGGAGAGGGACTGTGACTGTGTGAGGGAGATTGACTGTGACTGTGTGAGGGAGAGGGACTGTGACTCTGTGAGGGAGAGGGACTGTGGCTGTGACTGTGTGAGGGAGAGGGACGGTGACTGTGTGAGGGAGAGGGACTGTGACTGTGTGAGGGAGAGGGACTGTGACTGTGTGAGGGAGAGGGACTGTGACTGTGTGAGGGAGAGGGACTGTGACTGTGTGAGGGAGAGGGACTGTGACTGTGTGAGGGAGAGGGACTGTAACTTTGACTGTGACCGTGTGAGGGAGAGGGACTGTGACTGTGTGAGGGAGAGGGACTGTGACTGTGTGAGGGAGAGGGACTGTGACTGTGTGAGGGAGAGGGACTGTAACTGTGACTGTGTGAGGTAGAGGGACTGTGACTGTGACTGTGTGAGGGAGAGGGACTGTGACTGTGTGAGGGAGAGGGACTGTGAATGTGTGAGGGAGAGGGACTGTGACTGTGTGAGGGAGAGGGACTGTGACTGTGTGAGGGAGGGGGACTGTGACTGTGACTGTGACTGTGTGAGGGAGAGGGACTGTGACTGTGACTGTGACTGTGACTGTGTGAGGGAGAGGGACTGTGACTGCGACTGTGTGAGGGAGAGGGACTGTGACTGTGACTGTGACTGTGTGAGGGAGAGGGACTGTGACTGTGACTGTGACTGTGACTGTGTGAGGGAGAGGGACTGTGACTGTGTGAGGGAGAGGGACTGTGACTGTGTGAGGGAGAGGGAGAGGGACTGTGACTGTGACTGTGTGAGGGAGAGGGACTGTGTGAGAGAGAGGGACTGTGACTGTGTGAGGGAGAGGGACTGTGACTGTGTGACGGAGAGGGACTGTGACTGTGTGAGGGAGAGGGACTGTGACTGTGACTGTGCTTGTGTGAGGGAGAGGGACTGTGACTGTGTGAGGGCGAGGGACTGTGACTGTGACTGTGTGAGGGAGAGGGACTGTGACTGTGTGACGGAGAGGGACTGTGACTGTGTGAGGGAGAGGGACTGTGACTGTGTGAGGGCGAGGGACTGTGACTGTGACTGTGTGAGGGAGAGGGACTGTGACTGTGTGAGGGAGAGGGACTGTGACTGTGTGAGGGAGAGGAACTGTGACTGTGTGAGGGAGAGGGACTGTGACTGTGACTGTGACTGTGTGAGGGAGAGGAACTGTGACTGTGTGAGGGAGAGGTACTGTGACTCTGTGAGGGAGAGGGACTGTGACTGTGTGAGGGAGAGGGACTGTGACTGTGTGAGGGAGAGGGACTGTGACTGTGTGAGGGAGAGGGACTGTGACTGTGTGAGGGCGAGGGACTGTGACTGTGACTGTGTGAGGGAGAGGGACTGTGACTGTGTGAGGGAGAGGGACTGTGACTGTGTGAGGGAGAGGAACTGTGACTGTGTGAGGGAGAGGGACTGTGACTGTGACTGTGACTGTGTGAGGGAGAGGAACTGTGACTGTGTGAGGGAGAGGGACTGTGACTGTGACTGTGACTGTGTGAGGGAGAGGGACTGTGACTGTGTGAGGGAGAGGGACTGTGACTGTGTGAGGGAGAGGGACTATGACTGTGACTGTGACTGTGTGAGGGAGAGGGACTGTGACTGTGTGAGGGAGAGGGACTGTGACTGTGTGAGGGAGAGGGACTGTGACTGTGTGAGGGACTGTGACTGTGACTGTGTGAGGGAGAGGAACTGTGACTGTGTGAGGGAGAGGGACTGTGACTGTGTGAGGCAGAGGGACTGTGACTGTGTGAGGGAGAGGGACTGTGACTGTGACTGTGTGAGGGAGAGGGACTGTGACTGTGTGACGGAGAGGGACTGTGACTGTGTGAGGGAGAGGGACTGTGACTGTGACTGTGACTGTGCTTGTGTGAGGGAGAGGGACTGTGACTGTGTGAGGGAGAGGGACTGTGACTGTGACTGTGTGAGGGAGAGGGACTGTGACTGTGTGACGGAGAGGGACTGTGACTGTGTGAGGGAGAGGTACTGTGACTGTGTGAGGGAGAGGGACTGTGACTGTGTGAGGGAGAGGGACTGTGACTCTGTGAGGGAGAGGGACTGTGACTGTGACTGTGACTGTGTGAGGGAGAGGGACTGTGACTGTGTGAGGGAGAGGGACTGTGACTGTGTGAGGGAGAGGGACTGTGACTGTGTGAGGGAGAGGGACTGTGACTGTGACTGTGACTGTGTGAGGGAGAGGGACTGTGACTGTGTGAGGGAGAGGGACTGTGACTGTGTGAGGGAGATGGACTGTGACTGTGTGAGGGAGAGGGACTTTGACTGTGACTGTGTGAGGGAGAGGGACTGTGACTGTGTGAGGGAGAGGGAGTGTGACTGTGTGAGGGAGAGGGACTGTGACTGTGTGAGGGAGAGGGACTGTGACTGTGTGAGGGAGAGGTACTGTGACTGTGTGAGGGAGAGGGACTGTGACTGTGTGAGGGAGAGGGACTGTGACTGTGTGAGGGAGAGGGACTGTGACTGTGTGAGGGAGAGGTACTGTGACTGTGTGAGGGAGAGGGACTGTGACTGTGTGAGGGAGAGGGACTGTGACTCTGTGAGGGAGAGGGACTGTGACTGTGACTGTGACTGTGTGAGGGAGAGGGACTGTGTGAGGGCGAGGGACTGTGACTGTGACTGTGACTGTGTGAGGGAGAGGGACTGTGTGAGGGAGAGGGACTGTGACTGTGTGAGGGAGAGGAACTGTGACTGTGTGAGGGAGAGGGACTGTGACTGTGACTGTGACTGTGTGAGGGAGAGGGACTGTGACTGTGTGAGGGAGAGGGACTGTGACTGTGTGAGGGAGAGGGACTGTGACTGTGACTGTGACTGTGACTGTGTGAGGGAGAGGGACTGTGACTGTGTGAGGGAGAGGGACTGTGACTGTGTGAGGGAGAGGGACTGTGACGGTGTGAGGGAGAGGGAGAGGGACTGTGACTGTGACTGTGTGAGGGAGAGGAACTGTGACTGTGTGAGGGAGAGGGACTGTGACTGTGTGAGGGAGAGGTACTGTGACTGTGTGAGGGAGAGGGACTGTGACTGTGTGAGGGAGAGGGACTGTGACTGTGTGAGGGAGAGGGACTGTGACTGTGACTGTGACTGTGTGAGGGAGAGGGACTGTGACTGTGTGACGGAGAGGGACTGTGACTGTGTGAGGGAGAGGGACTGTGACTGTGACTGTGTGAGGGAGAGGGACTGTGACTGTGTGACGGAGAGGGACTGTGACTGTGTGAGGGAGAGGGACTGTGTGAGGGAGAGGGACTGTGACTGTGTGAGGGAGAGGTACTGTGACTGTGTGAGGGAGAGGGACTGTGACTGTGTGAGGGAGAGGGACTGTGACTCTGTGAGGGAGAGGGACTGTGACTGTGACTGTGACTGTGTGAGGGAGAGGGACTGTGACTGTGTGAGGGCGAGGGACTGTGACTGAGACTGTGACTGTGTGAGGGAGAGGGACTGTGACTGTGTGAGGGAGAGGGACTGTGACTGTGACTGTGTGAGGGAGAGGGACTGTGACTGTGTGAGGGAGAGGGACTGTGACTGTGACTGTGACTGTGTGAGGGAGAGGGACTGTGACTGTGTGAGGGAGAGGGACTGTGACTGTGTGAGGGAGAGGGACTGTGACTGCGACTGTGTGAGGGAGAGGGACTGTGACTGTGACTGTGACTGTGACTGTGACTGTGTGAGGGAGATTGACTGTGACTGTGACTGTGTGAGGGAGAGAGACTGTGACTGTGTGAGGGAGAGGGACTGTGGCTGTGACTGTGTGAGGGAGAGGGTCTGTGACTGTGTGAGGGAGAGGGACTGTGACTGTGTGAGGGAGAGGGACTGTGACTGTGTGAGGGAGAGGGACTGTGACTGTGTGAGGGAGAGGGACTGTGACTGTGTGAGGGAGAGGGACTGTGACTGTGTGAGGGAGAGGGACTGTGACTGTGTGAGGGAGAGGGAGTGTGACTGTGTGAGGGAGAGGGACTGTGACTGTGACTGTGACTGTGTGAGGGAGAGGGACTGTGACTGTGACTGTGACTGTGTGAGGGAGAGGGACTGTGACTGTGTGAGGGAGAGGGACTGTGACTGTGACTGTGTGAGGGAGAGGGACTGTGACTGTGTGAGGGAGAGGGACTGTGACTGTGTGAGGGAGAGGGACTGTGACTGTGTGAGGGAGAGGGACTGTGACTTTTACTGTGACTGTGTGAGGGACTGTGTGAGGGAGAGGGACTGTGACTGTGTGAGGGAGAGGGACTGTGACTGTGACTGTGAGGGACTGTGTGAGGGAGAGGGACTGTGACTGTGTGAGGGAGAGGGACTGTGACTGTGTGAGGGAGAGGGACTGTGCCTGTGTGAGGGAGAGGGACTGTGACTGTGACTGTCTGAGGGAGTGGGACTGTGACTGTGTGAGGGAGAGGGACTGTGACTGTGACTGTGTGAGGGAGAGGGACTGTGACTGTGTGAGGGAGATGGACTGTGTCTGTGTGAGAGAGAAGGACTGTGACTGTGACTGTGTGAGGGAGAGGGACTGTGACTGTGTGAGTGAGAGGGACTGTGACTGTGACTGTGTGAAGGAGAGGGACGGTGACTGTGACTTTGTGAGGGAGAGGGACTGTGACTGTGACTGTGACTGTGTGAGGGAGAGGGACTGTGACTTTGACTGTGTGAGGGAGAGGGACTGTGACTTTGACTGTGTGAGGGAGAGGGACTGTGGCTGTGACTGTGTGAGGGAGAGGGTCTGTGACTGTGTGAGGGAGAGGGACTGTGACTGTGTGAGGGAGAGGGACTGTGACTGTGTGAGGGAGAGGGACTGTGACTGTGTGTGGGAGAGGGACTGTGACTGTGTGAGGGAGAGGGACTGTGACTGTGTGAGGGAGAGGGACTGTAACTGTGACTGTGACCGTGTCAGGGAGAGGGACTGTGACTGTGTGAGGGAGAGGGACTGTGACTGTGTGAGGGAGAGGGAGTGTGACTGTGTGAGGGAGAGGGACTGTGACTGTGACTGTGACTGTGTGAGGGAGAGGGACTGTGACTGTGACTGTGACTGTGTGAGGGAGAGGGACTGTGACTGTGTGAGGGAGAGGGACTGTGACTGTGACTGTGTGAGGGAGAGGGACTGTGACTGTGTGAGGGAGAGGGACTGTGACTGTGTGAGGGAGAGGTACTGTGACTGTGTGAGGGAGAGGGACTATGACTGTGACTGTGACTGTGTGAGGGAGAGGGACTGTGACTGTGTGAGGGAGAGGGACTGTGACTGTGTGAGGGAGAGGGACTGTGACTGTGTGAGGGACTGTGACTGTGACTGTGTGAGGGAGAGGAACTGTGACTGTGTGAGGGAGAGGGACTGTGACTGTGTGAGGCAGAGGGACTGTGACTGTGTGAGGGAGAGGGACTGTGACTGTGTGAGGGAGAGGGACTGTGACTGTGTGAGGAAGAGGGACTGTGACTGTGACTGTGTGAGGGAGAGGGACTGTGACTGTGACTGTGACTGTGACTGTGTGAGGGAGAGGGACTGTGACTGCGACTGTGTGAGGGAGAGGGACTGTGACTGTGACTGTGACTGTGTGAGGGAGAGGGACTGTGACTGTGTGAGGGAGAGGGACTGTGACTGTGACTGTGACTGTGTGAGGGAGAGGGACTGTGACTGTGTGAGGGAGAGGGACTGTGACTGTGTGAGGGAGAGGGAGAGGGACTGTGACTGTGACTGTGTGAGGGAGAGGGACTGTGTGAGAGAGAGGGACTGTGACTGTGTGAGGGAGAGGGACTGTGACTGTGTGACGGAGAGGGACTGTGACTGTGTGAGGGAGAGGGACTGTGACTGTGACTGTGCTTGTGTGAGGGAGAGGGACTGTGACTGTGTGAGGGCGAGGGACTGTGACTGTGACTGTGTGAGGGAGAGGGACTGTGACTGTGTGACGGAGAGGGACTGTGACTGTGTGAGGGAGAGGTACTGTGACTCTGTGAGGGAGAGGGACTGTGACTGTGTGAGGGAGAGGGACTGTGACTGTGTGAGGGAGAGGGACTGTGACTGTGTGAGGGAGAGGGACTGTGACTGTGTGAGGGCGAGGGACTGTGACTGTGACTCTGTGAGGGAGAGGGACTGTGACTGTGTGAGGGAGAGGGACTGTGACTGTGTGAGGGAGAGGAACTGTGACTGTGTGAGGGAGAGGGACTGTGACTGTGACTGTGTGAGGGAGAGGAACTGTGACTGTGTGAGGGAGAGGGACTGTGACTGTGTGAGGGAGAGGGACTGTGACTGTGTGAGGGAGAGGGACTATGACTGTGACTGTGACTGTGTGAGGGAGAGGGACTGTTACTGTGTGAGGGAGTGGGACTGTGACTGTGTGAGGGAGAGGGACTGTGACTGTGTGAGGGACTGTGACTGTGACTGTGTGAGGGAGAGGAACTGTGACTGTGTGAGGGAGAGGGACTGTGACTGTGTGAGGCAGAGGGACTGTGACTGTGTGAGGGAGAGGGACTGTGACTGTGTGAGGGAGAGGGACTGTGACTGTGTGAGGGAGAGGGACTGTGACTGTGACTGTGTGAGGGAGAGGGACTGTGACTGTGTGACGGAGAGGGACTGTGACTGTGTGAGGGAGAGGGACTGTGACTGTGACTGTGACTGTGCTTGTGTGAGGGAGAGGGACTGTGACTGTGTGAGGGCGAGGGACTGTGACTGTGACTGTGTGAGGGAGAGGGACTGTGACTGTGTGACGGAGAGGGACTGTGACTGTGTGAGGGAGAGGTACTGTGACTGTGTGAGGGAGAGGGACTGTGACTGTGTGAGGGAGAGGGACTGTGACTCTGTGAGGGAGAGGGACTGTGACTGTGACTGTGACTGTGTGAGGGAGAGGGACTGTGACTGTGTGAGGGAGAGGGACTGTGACTGTGTGAGGGAGAGGGACTGTGACTGTGTGAGGGAGAGGGACTGTGACTGTGTGAGGGAGAGGGACTGTGACTGTGTGAGGGAGAGGGACTGTGACTGTGACTGTGTGAGGGAGAGGGACTGTGACTGTGTGAGGGAGAGGGAGTGTGACTGTGTGAGGGAGAGGGACTGTGACTGTGTGAGGGAGAGGGACTGTGACTGTGTGAGGGAGAGGGAGTGTGACTGTGTGAAGGAGAGGGACTGTGACTGTGTGAGGGAGAGGGACTGTGACTGTGTGAGGGAGAGGGACTGTGACTGTGTGAGGGAGAGGTACTGTGACTGTGTGAGGGAGAGGGACTGTGACTGTGTGAGGGAGAGGGACTGTCACTCTGTGAGGGAGAGGGACAGTGACTGTGACTGTGACTGTGTGAGGGAGAGGGACTGTGACTGTGTGAGGGCGAGGGACTGTGACTGTGACTGTGACTGTGTGAGGGAGAGGGACTGTGTGAGGGAGAGGGACTGTGACTGTGTGAGGGAGAGGAACTGTGACTGTGTGAGGGAGAGGGACTGTGACTGTGACTGTGACTGTGTGAGGGAGAGGGACTGTGACTGTGTGAGGGAGAGGGACTGTGACTGTGTGAGGGAGAGGGACTGTGACTGTGACTGTGTGAGGGAGAGGGACTGTGACTGTGTGAGGGAGAGGGACTGTGACTGTGTGAGGGAGAGGGACTGTGACGGTGTGAGGGAGAGGGAGAGGGACTGTGACTGTGTGAGGGAGAGGAACTGTGACTGTGTGAGGGAGAGGGACTGTGACTGTGTGAGGGAGAGGTACTGTGACTGTGTGAGGGAGAGGGACTGTGACTGTGTGAGGGAGAGGGACTGTGACTGTGTGAGGGAGAGGGACTGTGACTGTGACTGTGACTGTGTGAGGGAGAGGGACTGTGACTGTGTGACGGAGAGGGACTGTGACTGTGTGAGGGAGAGGGACTGTGACTGTGACTGTGACTGTGTGAGGGAGAGGGACTGTGACTGTGTGACGGAGAGGGACTGTGACTGTGTGAGGGAGAGGGACTGTGTGAGGGAGAGGGACTGTGACTGTGACTGTGCTTGTGTGAGGGAGAGGGACTGTGACTGTGTGAGGGAGAGGTACTGTGACTGTGTGAGGGAGAGGGACTGTGACTGTGTGAGGGAGAGGGACTGTGACTCTGTGAGGGAGAGGGACTGTGACTGTGACTGTGACTGTGTGAGGGAGAGGGACTGTGACTGTGTGAGGGAGAGGGACTGTGACTGTGTGAGGGAGAGGGACTGTGACTGTGACTGTGACTGTGTGAGGGAGAGGGACTGTGACTGTGTGAGGGCGAGGGACTGTGACTGAGACTGTGACTGTGTGAGGGAGAGGGACTGTGACTGTGTGAGGGAGAGGGACTGTGACTGTGACTGTGTGAGGGAGAGGGACTGTGACTGTGTGAGGGAGAGGGACTGTGACTGTGACTGTGACTGTGTGAGGGAGAGGGACTGTGACTGTGTGAGGGAGAGGGACTGTGACTGTGTGAGGGAGAGGGACTGTGACTGCGACTGTGTGAGGGAGAGGGACTGTGACTGTGACTGTGACTGTGACTGTGACTGTGTGAGGGAGATTGACTGTGACTGTGACTGTGTGAGGGAGAGAGACTGTGACTGTGTGAGGGAGAGGGACTGTGGCTGTGACTGTGTGAGGGAGAGGGTCTGTGACTGTGTGAGGGAGAGGGACTGTGACTGTGTGAGGGAGAGGGACTGTGACTGTGTGAGGGAGAGGGACTGTGACTGTGTGAGGGAGAGGGACTGTGACTGTGTGAGGGAGAGGGACTGTGACTCTGTGAGGGAGAGGGACTGTGACTGTGACTGTGACTGTGTGAGGGAGAGGGACTGTGACTGTGTGAGGGAGAGGGACTGTGACTGTGTGAGGGAGAGGGACTGTGACTGTGACTGTGACTGTGTGAGGGAGAGGGACTGTGACTGTGTGAGGGCGAGGGACTGTGACTGAGACTGTGACTGTGTGAGGGAGAGGGACTGTGACTGTGTGAGGGAGAGGGACTGTGACTGTGACTGTGTGAGGGAGAGGGACTGTGACTGTGTGAGGGAGAGGGACTGTGACTGTGACTGTGACTGTGTGAGGGAGAGGGACTGTGACTGTGTGAGGGAGAGGGACTGTGACTGTGTGAGGGAGAGGGACTGTGACTGCGACTGTGTGAGGGAGAGGGACTGTGACTGTGACTGTGACTGTGACTGTGACTGTGTGAGGGAGATTGACTGTGACTGTGACTGTGTGAGGGAGAGAGACTGTGACTGTGTGAGGGAGAGGGACTGTGGCTGTGACTGTGTGAGGGAGAGGGTCTGTGACTGTGTGAGGGAGAGGGACTGTGACTGTGTGAGGGAGAGGGACTGTGACTGTGTGAGGGAGAGGGACTGTGACTGTGTGAGGGAGAGGGACTGTGACTGTGTGAGGGAGAGGGACTGTGACTGTGTGAGGGAGAGGGACTGTGACTGTGTGAGGGAGAGGGAGTGTGACTGTGTGAGGGAGAGGGACTGTGACTGTGACTGTGACTGTGTGAGGGAGAGGGACTGTGACTGTGACTGTGACTGTGTGAGGGAGAGGGACTGTGACTGTGTGAGGGAGAGGGACTGTGACTGTGACTGTGTGAGGGAGAGGGACTGTGACTGTGTGAGGGAGAGGGACTGTGACTGTGTGAGGGAGAGGGACTGTGACTGTGTGAGGGAGAGGGACTGTGACTTTTACTGTGACTGTGTGAGGGACTGTGTGAGGGAGAGGGACTGTGACTGTGTGAGGGAGAGGGACTGTGACTGTGACTGTGAGGGACTGTGTGAGGGAGAGGGACTGTGACTGTGTGAGGGAGAGGGACTGTGACTGTGTGAGGGAGAGGGACTGTGCCTGTGTGAGGGAGAGGGACTGTGACTGTGACTGTCTGAGGGAGTGGGACTGTGACTGTGTGAGGGAGAGGGACTGTGACTGTGACTGTGTGAGGGAGAGGGACTGTGACTGTGTGAGGGAGATGGACTGTGTCTGTGTGAGAGAGAAGGACTGTGACTGTGACTGTGTGAGGGAGAGGGACTGTGACTGTGTGAGTGAGAGGGACTGTGACTGTGACTGTGTGAAGGAGAGGGACGGTGACTGTGACTTTGTGAGGGAGAGGGACTGTGACTGTGACTGTGACTGTGTGAGGGAGAGGGACTGTGACTTTGACTGTGTGAGGGAGAGGGACTGTGACTTTGACTGTGTGAGGGAGAGGGACTGTGGCTGTGACTGTGTGAGGGAGAGGGTCTGTGACTGTGTGAGGGAGAGGGACTGTGACTGTGTGAGGGAGAGGGACTGTGACTGTGTGAGGGAGAGGGACTGTGACTGTGTGAGGGAGAGGGACTGTGACTGTGTGAGGGAGAGGGACTGTGACTGTGTGAGGGAGAGGGACTGTAACTGTGACTGTGACCGTGTCAGGGAGAGGGACTGTGACTGTGTGAGGGAGAGGGACTGTGACTGTGTGAGGGAGAGGGAGTGTGACTGTGTGAGGGAGAGGGACTGTGACTGTGACTGTGACTGTGTGAGGGAGAGGGACTGTGACTGTGACTGTGACTGTGTGAGGGAGAGGGACTGTGACTGTGTGAGGGAGAGGGACTGTGACTGTGACTGTGTGAGGGAGAGGGACTGTGACTGTGTGAGGGAGAGGGACTGTGACTGTGTGAGGGAGAGGGACTGTGACTGTGTGAGGGAGAGGGACTATGACTGTGACTGTGACTGTGTGAGGGAGAGGGACTGTGACTGTGTGAGGGAGAGGGACTGTGACTGTGTGAGGGAGAGGGACTGTGACTGTGTGAGGGACTGTGACTGTGACTGTGTGAGGGAGAGGAACTGTGACTGTGTGAGGGAGAGGGACTGTGACTGTGTGAGGCAGAGGGACTGTGACTGTGTGAGGGAGAGGGACTGTGACTGTGTGAGGGAGAGGGACTGTGACTGTGTGAGGGAGAGGGACTGTGACTGTGACTGTGTGAGGGAGAGGGACTGTGACTGTGACTGTGACTGTGACTGTGTGAGGGAGAGGGACTGTGACTGCGACTGTGTGAGGGAGAGGGACTGTGACTGTGACTGTGACTGTGTGAGGGAGAGGGACTGTGACTGTGTGAGGGAGAGGGACTGTGAGTGTGACTGTGACTGTGACTGTGTGAGGGAGAGGGACTGTGAGTGTGACTGTGACTGCGACTGTGTGAGGGAGAGGGACTGTGACTGTGACTGTGACTGTGTGAGGGAGAGGGACTGTGACTGTGTGAGGGAGAGGGACTGTGACTGTGTGAGGGAGAGGGACTGTGACTGTGTGAGGGAGAGGGAGAGGGACTGTGACTGTGACTGTGTGAGGGAGAGGGACTGTGTGAGAGAGAGGGACTGTGACTGTGTGAGGGAGAGGGACTGTGACTGTGTGACGGAGAGGGACTGTGACTGTGTGAGGGAGAGGGACTGTGACTGTGACTGTGCTTGTGTGAGGGAGAGGGACTGTGACTGTGTGAGGGCGAGGGACTGTGACTGTGACTGTGTGAGGGAGAGGGACTGTGACTGTGTGACGGAGAGGGACTGTGACTGTGTGAGGGAGAGGTACTGTGACTCTGTGAGGGAGAGGGACTGTGACTGTGTGAGGGAGAGGGACTGTGACTGTGTGAGGGAGAGGGACTGTGACTGTGTGAGGGAGAGGGACTGTGACTGTGTGAGGGCGAGGGACTGTGACTGTGACTCTGTGAGGGAGAGGGACTGTGACTGTGTGAGGGAGAGGGACTGTGACTGTGTGAGGGAGAGGAACTGTGACTGTGTGAGGGAGAGGGACTGTGACTGTGACTGTGACTGTGTGAGGGAGAGGAACTGTGACTGTGTGAGGGAGAGGGACTGTGACTGTGACTGTGACTGTGTGAGGGAGAGGGACTGTGACTGTGTGAGGGAGAGGGACTGTGACTGTGTGAGGGAGAGGGACTATGACTGTGACTGTGACTGTGTGAGGGAGAGGGACTGTGACTGTGTGAGGGAGAGGGACTGTGACTGTGTGAGGGAGAGGGACTGTGACTGTGTGAGGGACTGTGAATGTGACTGTGTGAGGGAGAGGAACTGTGACTGTGTGAGGGAGAGGGACTGTGACTGTGTGAGGCAGAGGGACTGTGACTGTGTGAGGGAGAGGGACTGTGACTGTGTGAGGGAGAGGGACTGTGACTGTGTGAGGGAGAGGGACTGTGACTGTGACTGTGTGAGGGAGAGGGACTGTGACTGTGTGACGGAGAGGGACTGTGACTGTGTGAGGGAGAGGGACTGTGACTGTGACTGTGACTGTGCTTGTGTGAGGGAGAGGGACTGTGACTGTGTGAGGGCGAGGGACTGTGACTGTGACTGTGTGAGGGAGAGGGACTGTGACTGTGTGACGGAGAGGGACTGTGACTGTGTGAGGGAGAGGTACTGTGACTGTGTGAGGGAGAGGGACTGTGACTGTGTGAGGGAGAGGGACTGTGACTCTGTGAGGGAGAGGGACTGTGACTGTGACTGTGACTGTGTGAGGGAGAGGGACTGTGACTGTGTGAGGGAGAGGGACTGTGACTGTGTGAGGGAGAGGGACTGTGACTGTGTGAGGGAGAGGGACTGTGACTGTGACTGTGACTGTGTGAGGGAGAGGGACTGTGACTGTGTGAGGGAGAGGGACTGTGACTGTGTGAGGGAGAGGGACTGTGACTGTGTGAGGGAGAGGGACTGTGACTGTGACTGTGTGAGGGAGAGGGACTGTGACTGTGTGAGGGAGAGGGAGTGTGACTGTGTGAGGGAGAGGGACTGTGACTGTGTGAGGGAGAGGGACTGTGACTGTGTGAGGGAGAGGGAGTGTGACTGTGTGAAGGAGAGGGACTGTGACTGTGTGAGGGAGAGGGACTGTGACTGTGTGAGGGAGAGGGACTGTGACTGTGTGAGGGAGAGGTACTGTGACTGTGTGAGGGAGAGGGACTGTGACTGTGTGAGGGAGAGGGACTGTCACTCTGTGAGGGAGAGGGACAGTGACTGTGACTGTGACTGTGTGAGGGAGAGGGACTGTGACTGTGTGAGGGCGAGGGACTGTGACTGTGACTGTGACTGTGTGAGGGAGAGGGACTGTGTGAGGGAGAGGGACTGTGACTGTGTGAGGGAGAGGAACTGTGACTGTGTGAGGGAGAGGGACTGTGACTGTGACTGTGACTGTGTGAGGGAGAGGGACTGTGACTGTGTGAGGGAGAGGGACTGTGACTGTGTGAGGGAGAGGGACTGTGACTGTGACTGTGACTGTGTGAGGGAGAGGGACTGTGACTGTGTGAGGGAGAGGGACTGTGACTGTGTGAGGGAGAGGGACTGTGACGGTGTGAGGGAGAGGGAGAGGGACTGTGACTGTGACTGTGTGAGGGAGAGGAACTGTGACTGTGTGAGGGAGAGGGACTGTGACTGTGTGAGGGAGAGGTACTGTGACTGTGTGAGGGAGAGGGACTGTGACTGTGTGAGGGAGAGGGACTGTGACTGTGTGAGGGAGAGGGACTGTGACTGTGACTGTGACTGTGTGAGGGAGAGGGACTGTGACTGTGTGACGGAGAGGGACTGTGACTGTGTGAGGGAGAGGGACTGTGACTGTGACTGTGACTGTGTGAGGGAGAGGGACTGTGACTGTGTGACGGAGAGGGACTGTGACTGTGTGAGGGAGAGGGACTGTGTGAGGGAGAGGGACTGTGACTGTGACTGTGCTTGTGTGAGGGAGAGGGACTGTGACTGTGTGAGGGAGAGGTACTGTGACTGTGTGAGGGAGAGGGACTGTGACTGTGTGAGGGAGAGGGACTGTGACTCTGTGAGGGAGAGGGACTGTGACTGTGACTGTGACTGTGTGAGGGAGAGGGACTGTGACTGTGTGAGGGAGAGGGACTGTGACTGTGTGAGGGAGAGGGACTGTGACTGTGACTGTGACTGTGTGAGGGAGAGGGACTGTGACTGTGTGAGGGCGAGGGACTGTGACTGAGACTGTGACTGTGTGACGGAGAGGGACTGTGACTGTGTGAGGGAGAGGGACTGTGACTGTGACTGTGACTGTGTGAGGGAGAGGGACTGTGACTGTGTGACGGAGAGGGACTGTGACTGTGTGAGGGAGAGGGACTGTGTGAGGGAGAGGGACTGTGACTGTGACTGTGCTTGTGTGAGGGAGAGGGACTGTGACTGTGTGAGGGAGAGGTACTGTGACTGTGTGAGGGAGAGGGACTGTGACTGTGTGAGGGAGAGGGACTGTGACTCTGTGAGGGAGAGGGACTGTGACTGTGACTGTGTGAGGGAGAGGGACTGTGACTGTGTGAGGGAGAGGGACTGTGACTGTGTGAGGGAGAGGGACTGTGACTGTGACTGTGACTGTGTGAGGGAGAGGGACTGTGACTGTGTGAGGGCGAGGGACTGTGACTGAGACTGTGACTGTGTGAGGGAGAGGGACTGTGACTGTGTGAGGGAGAGGGACTGTGACTGTAACTGTGTGAGGGAGAGGGACTGTGACTGTGTGAGGGAGAGGGACTGTGACTGTGACTGTGACTGTGTGAGGGAGAGGGACTGTGACTGTGTGAGGGAGAGGGACTGTGACTGTGTGAGGGAGAGGGACTGTGACTGCGACTGTGTGAGGGAGAGGGACTGTGACTGTGACTGTGACTGTGACTGTGACTGTGTGAGGGAGATTGACTGTGACTGTGACTGTGTGAGGGAGAGAGACTGTGACTGTGTGAGGGAGAGGGACTGTGGCTGGGACTGTGTGAGGGAGAGGGTCTGTGACTGTGTGAGGGAGAGGGACTGTGACTGTGTGAGGGAGAGGGACTGTGACTGTGTGAGGGAGAGGGACTGTGACTGTGTGAGGGAGAGGGACTGTGACTGTGTGAGGGAGAGGGACTGTGACTGTGTGAGGGAGAGGGACTGTGACTGTGTGAGGGAGAGGGAGTGTGACTGTGTGAGGGAGAGGGACTGTGACTGTGACTGTGACTGTGTGAGGGAGAGGGACTGTGACTGTGACTGTGACTGTGTGAGGGAGAGGGACTGTGACTGTGTGAGGGAGAGGGACTGTGACTGTGACTGTGTGAGGGAGAGGGACTGTGACTGTGTGAGGGAGAGGGACTGTGACTGTGTGAGGGAGAGGGACTGTGACTGTGTGAGGGAGAGGGACTGTGACTTTTACTGTGACTGTGTGAGGGACTGTGTGAGGGAGAGGGACTGTGACTGTGTGAGGGAGAGGGACTGTGACTGTGACTGTGAGGGACTGTGTGAGGGAGAGGGACTGTGACTGTGTGAGGGAGAGGGACTGTGACTGTGTGAGGGAGAGGGACTGTGCCTGTGTGAGGGAGAGGGACTGTGACTGTGACTGTCTGAGGGAGAGGGACTGTGACTGTGTGAGGGAGATGGACTGTGTCTGTGTGAGAGAGAAGGACTGTGACTGTGACTGTGTGAGGGAGAGGGACTGTGACTGTGACTGTGTGAAGGAGAGGGACGGTGACTGTGACTTTGTGAGGGAGAGGGACTGTGACTGTGACTGTGACTGTGTGAGGGAGAGGGACTGTGACTTTGACTGTGTGAGGGAGAGGGACTGTGGCTGTGACTGTGTGAGGGAGAGGGTCTGTGACTGTGACTGTGTGAGGGAGAGGGACTGTGGCTGTGACTGTGTGAGGGAGAGGGACTGTGGCTGTGACTGTGTGAGGGAGAGGGTCTGTGACTGTGTGAGGGAGAGGGACTGTGACTGTGTGAGGGAGAGGGACTGTGACTGTGTGAGGGAGAGGGACTGTGACTGTGTGAGGGAGAGGGACTGTGACTGTGTGAGGGAGAGGGACTGTGACTGTGTGAGGGAGAGGGACTGTAACTGTGACTGTGACCGTGTCAGGGAGAGGGACTGTGACTCTGTGAGGGAGAGGGACTGTGACTGTGTGAGGGAGAGGGAGTGTGACTGTGTGAGGGAGAGGGACTGTGACTGTGACTGTGACTGTGTGAGGGAGAGGGACTGTGACTGTGACTGTGACTGTGTGAGGGAGAGGGACTGTGACTGTGTGAGGGAGAGGGACTGTGACTGTGTGAGGGAGAGGGACTGTGACTGTGTGAGGGAGAGGGACTGTGACTGTGTGAGGGAGAGGGACTGTGACTGTGTGAGGGAGAGGGACTGTGACTTTGACTGTGACTGTGTGAGGGACTGTGTGAGGGAGAGGGACTGTGACTGTGTGAGGGAGAGGGACTGTGACTGTGACTGTGACTGTGAGGGACTGTGTGAGGGAGAGGGACTGTGACTGTGTGAGGGAGAGGGACTGTGACTGTGTGAGGGAGAGGGACTGTGCCTGTGTGAGGCAGAGGGACTGTGAATGTGTGAGGGAGAGGAACTGTGACTGTGAATGTGACTGTGTGAGGGAGAGGGACTGTGACTGTGACTGTCTGAGGGAGTGGGACTGTGACTGTGTGAGGGAGAGGGACTGTGACTGTGACTGTGTGAGGGAGAGGGACTGTGACTGTGTGAGGGAGAGGGACTGTGACTGTGTGAGGGAGCGGTACTGTGACTGTGTGAGGGAGAGGGACTGTGACTGTGTGAGGGAGAGGGACTGTGACTCTGTGAGGGAGAGGGACTGTGACTGTGACTGTGACTGTGTGAGGGAGAGGGACTGTGACTGTGTGAGGGCGAGGGACTGTGACTGTGACTGTGACTGTGTGAGGGAGAGGGACTGTGTGAGGGAGAGGGACTGTGACTGTGTGAGGGAGAGGAACTGTGACTGTGTGAGGGAGAGGGACTGTGACTGTGACTGTGACTGTGTGAGGGAGAGGGACTGTGACTGTGTGAGGGAGAGGGACTGTGACTGTGTGAGGGAGAGGGACTGTGACTGTGACTGTGACTGTGTGAGGGAGAGGGACTGTGACTGTGTGAGGGAGAGGGACTGTGACTGTGTGAGGGAGAGGGACTGTGACGGTGTGAGGGAGAGGGAGAGGGACTGTGACTGTGACTGTGTGAGGGAGAGGAACTGTGACTGTGTGAGGGAGAGGGACTGTGACTGTGTGAGGGAGAGGTACTGTGACTGTGTGAGGGAGAGGGACTGTGACTGTGTGAGGGAGAGGGACTGTGACTGTGTGAGGGAGAGGGACTGTGACTGTGACTGTGACTGTGTGAGGGAGAGGGACTGTGACTGTGTGACGGAGAGGGACTGTGACTGTGTGAGGGAGAGGGACTGTGACTGTGACTGTGACTGTGTGAGGGAGAGGGACTGTGACTGTGTGACGGAGAGGGACTGTGACTGTGTGAGGGAGAGGGACTGTGTGAGGGAGAGGGACTGTGACTGTGACTGTGCTTGTGTGAGGGAGAGGGACTGTGACTGTGTGAGGGAGAGGTACTGTGACTGTGTGAGGGAGAGGGACTGTGACTGTGTGAGGGAGAGGGACTGTGACTCTGTGAGGGAGAGGGACTGTGACTGTGACTGTGACTGTGTGAGGGAGAGGGACTGTGACTGTGTGAGGGAGAGGGACTGTGACTGTGTGAGGGAGAGGGACTGTGACTGTGACTGTGACTGTGTGAGGGAGAGGGACTGTGACTGTGTGAGGGCGAGGGACTGTGACTGAGACTGTGACTGTGTGACGGAGAGGGACTGTGACTGTGTGAGGGAGAGGGACTGTGACTGTGACTGTGACTGTGTGAGGGAGAGGGACTGTGACTGTGTGACGGAGAGGGACTGTGACTGTGTGAGGGAGAGGGACTGTGTGAGGGAGAGGGACTGTGACTGTGACTGTGCTTGTGTGAGGGAGAGGGACTGTGACTGTGTGAGGGAGAGGTACTGTGACTGTGTGAGGGAGAGGGACTGTGACTGTGTGAGGGAGAGGGACTGTGACTCTGTGAGGGAGAGGGACTGTGACTGTGACTGTGACTGTGTGAGGGAGAGGGACTGTGACTGTGTGAGGGAGAGGGACTGTGACTGTGTGAGGGAGAGGGACTGTGACTGTGTGACGGAGAGGGACTGTGACTGTGTGAGGGAGAGGGACTGTGACTGTGACTGTGACTGTGTGAGGGAGAGGGACTGTGACTGTGTGACGGAGAGGGACTGTGACTGTGTGAGGGAGAGGGACTGTGTGAGGGAGAGGGACTGTGACTGTGACTGTGCTTGTGTGAGGGAGAGGGACTGTGACTGTGTGAGGGAGAGGTACTGTGACTGTGTGAGGGAGAGGGACTGTGACTGTGTGAGGGAGAGGGACTGTGACTCTGTGAGGGAGAGGGACTGTGACTGTGACTGTGACTGTGTGAGGGAGAGGGACTGTGACTGTGTGAGGGAGAGGGACTGTGACTGTGTGAGGGAGAGGGACTGTGACTGTGACTGTGACTGTGTGAGGGAGAGGGACTGTGACTGTGTGAGGGCGAGGGACTGTGACTGAGACTGTGACTGTGTGACGGAGAGGGACTGTGACTGTGTGAGGGAGAGGGACTGTGACTGTGACTGTGACTGTGTGAGGGAGAGGGACTGTGACTGTGTGACGGAGAGGGACTGTGACTGTGTGAGGGAGAGGGACTGTGTGAGGGAGAGGGACTGTGACTGTGACTGTGCTTGTGTGAGGGAGAGGGACTGTGACTGTGTGAGGGAGAGGTACTGTGACTGTGTGAGGGAGAGGGACTGTGACTGTGTGAGGGAGAGGGACTGTGACTCTGTGAGGGAGAGGGACTGTGACTGTGACTGTGACTGTGTGAGGGAGAGGGACTGTGACTGTGTGAGGGAGAGGGACTGTGACTGTGTGAGGGAGAGGGACTGTGACTGTGACTGTGACTGTGTGAGGGAGAGGGACTGTGACTGTGTGAGGGCGAGGGACTGTGACTGAGACTGTGACTGTGTGAGGGAGAGGGACTGTGACTGTGTGAGGGAGAGGGACTGTGACTGTGACTGTGACTGTGTGAGGGAGAGGGACTGTGACTGTGTGAGGGAGAGGGACTGTGACTGTGACTGTGTGAGGGAGAGGGACTGTGACTGTGTGAGGGAGAGGGACTGTGACTGTGTGAGGGAGAGGGACTGTGACTGCGACTGTGTGAGGGAGAGGGACTGTGACTGTGACTGTGACTGTGACTGTGTGAGGGAGATTGACTGTGACTGTGACTGTGTGAGGGAGAGAGACTGTGACTGTGTGAGGGAGAGGGACTGTGGCTGGGACTGTGTGAGGGAGAGGGTCTGTGACTGTGTGAGGGAGAGGGACTGTGACTGTGTGAGGGAGAGGGACTGTGACTGTGTGAGGGAGAGGGACTGTGACTGTGTGAGGGAGAGGGACTGTGACTGTATGAGGGAGAGGGACTGTGACTGTGTGAGGGAGAGGGACTGTGACTGTGTGAGGGAGAGGGAGTGTGACTGTGTGAGGGAGAGGGACTGTGACTGTGACTGTGACTGTGTGAGGGAGAGGGACTGTGACTGTGACTGTGACTGTGTGAGGGAGAGGGACTGTGACTGTGTGAGGGAGAGGGACTGTGACTGTGACTGTGTGAGGGAGAGGGACTGTGACTGTGTGAGGGAGAGGGACTGTGACTGTGTGAGGGAGAGGGACTGTGACTGTGTGAGGGAGAGGGACTGTGACTTTTACTGTGACTGTGTGAGGGACTGTGTGAGGGAGAGGGACTGTGACTGTGTGAGGGAGAGGGACTGTGACTGTGACTGTGAGGGACTGTGTGAGGGAGAGGGACTGTGACTGTGTGAGGGAGAGGGACTGTGACTGTGTGAGGGAGAGGGACTGTGCCTGTGTGAGGGAGAGGGACTGTGACTGTGACTGTCTGAGGGAGAGGGACTGTGACTGTGTGAGGGAGATGGACTGTGTCTGTGTGAGAGAGAAGGACTGTGACTGTGACTGTGTGAGGGAGAGGGACTGTGACTGTGTGAGTGAGAGGGACTGTGACTGTGACTGTGTGAAGGAGAGGGACGGTGACTGTGACTTTGTGAGGGAGAGGGACTGTGACTGTGACTGTGACTGTGTGAGGGAGAGGGACTGTGACTTTGACTGTGTGAGGGAGAGGGACTGTGACTTCGACTGTGTGAGGGAGAGGGACTGTGGCTGTGACTGTGTGAGGGAGAGGGTCTGTGACTGTGTGAGGGAGAGGGACTGTGACTGTGTGAGGGAGAGGGACTGTGACTGTGTGAGGGAGAGGGACTGTGACTGTGTGAGGGAGAGGGACTGTGACTGTGTGAGGGAGAGGGACTGTGACTGTGTGAGGGAGAGGGACTGTGACTGTGTGAGGGAGAGGGACTGTGACTGTGTGAGGGAGAGGGACTGTGACTGTGTGAGGGAGAGGGACTGTAACTGTGACTGTGACCGTGTCAGGGAGAGGGACTGTGACTCTGTGAGGGAGAGGGACTGTGACTGTGTGAGGGAGAGGGAGTGTGACTGTGTGAGGGAGAGGGACTGTGACTGTGACTGTGACTGTGTGAGGGAGAGGGACTGTGACTGTGACTGTGACTGTGTGAGGGAGAGGGACTGTGACTGTGTGAGGGAGAGGGACTGTGACTGTGACTGTGTGAGGGAGAGGGACTGTGACTGTGTGAGGGAGAGGGACTGTGACTGTGTGAGGGAGAGGGACTGTGACTGTGTGAGGGAGAGGGACTGTGACTTTGACTGTGACTGTGTGAGGGACTGTGTGAGGGAGAGGGACTGTGACTGTGTGAGGGAGAGGGACTGTGACTGTGACTGTGACTGTGAGGGACTGTGTGAGGGAGAGGGACTGTGACTGTGTGAGGGAGAGGGACTGTGACTGTGTGAGGGAGAGGGACTGTGCCTGTGTGAGGCAGAGGGACTGTGAATGTGTGAGGGAGAGGAACTGTGACTGTGAATGTGACTGTGTGAGGGAGAGGGACTGTGACTGTGACTGTCTGAGGGAGTGGGACTGTGACTGTGTGAGGGAGAGGGACTGTGACTGTGACTGTGTGAGGGAGAGGGACTGTGACTGTGTGAGGGAGATGGACTGTGTCTGTGTGAGAGAGAAGGACTGTGACTGTGACTGTGTGAGGGAGAGGGACTGTGACTGTGTGAGGGAGAGGGACTGTGACTGTGACTGTGTGAGGGAGAGGGACTGTGACTGTGTGAGGGAGAGGGACTGTGACTGTGACTGTGTGAGGGAGAGGGACGGTGACTGTGACTTTGTGAGGGAGAGGGACGGTGACTGTGACTGTGTGAGGGAGAGGGACTGTGACTGTGTGAGGGAGAGGGACTGTGACTGTGTGAGGGAGAGGGACTGTGACTGTGTGAGGGAGAGGGACTGTGACTGTGACTGTGTGAGGGAGAGGGACTGTGACTGTGTGAGGGAGAGGGACTGTGACTGTGACTGTGTGAGGGAGAGGGACGGTGACTGTGACTGTGTGAGGGAGAGGGACTGTGACTGTGTGAGGGAGAGGGACTGTGACTTTGACTGTGACTGTGTGAGGGACTGTGTGAGGGAGAGGGACTGTGACTGTGTGAGGGAGAGGGACTGTGACTGTGACTGTGACTGTGAGGGACTGTGTGAGGGAGAGGGACTGTGACTGTGTGAGGGAGAGGGACACGTGACTGTGTGAGGGAGAGGGACTGTGCCTGTGTGAGGGAGAGGGACTGTGACTGTGTGAGGGAGAGGAACTGTGACTGTGAATGTGACTGTGTGAGGGAGAGGGACTGTGACTGTGACTGTGTGAGGGAGAGGGACTGTGAATGTGTGAGGGAGAGGGACTGTGACTGTGACTGTGTGAGGGAGAGGGACTGTGACTGTGTGAGGGAGAGGGACTGTGACTGTGACTGTGTGAGGGAGAGGGACTGTGAATGTGTGAGGGAGAGGGACTGTGACTGTGACTGTGTGAGGGAGAGGGACTGTGACTGTGTGAGGGAGAGGGACTGTGACTGTGTGAGGGAGAGGGAATGTGACTGTGACTGTGTGAGGGACTGTGACTGTGACTGTGTGAGGGAGAGGGACTGTGACTGTGTGAGGGAGAGGGACTGTGACGGAGACTGTGTGAGGGAGAGGGACGGTGACTGTGACTGTGTGAGGGAGAGGGACTGTGACTGTGACTGTGTGAGGGAGAGGGACTGTGAATGTGTGAGGGAGAGGGACTGTGACTGTGACTGTGTGAGGGAGAGGGACTGTGACTGTGTGAGGGAGAGGTACTGTGACTGTGTGAGGGAGAGGGACTGTGACTGTGACTGTGTGAGGGAGAGGGACTGTGACTGTGACTGTGTGAGGGAGAGGGACTGTGACTGTGTGAGGGAGAGGGACTGTGACGGTGACTGTGTGAGGGAGAGGGACGGTGACTGTGACTGTGTGAGGGAGAGGGACTGTGACTGTGACTGTGTGAGGGAGAGTGACTGTGACTGTGACTGTTTGAGGGAGAGGGACTGTGACTGTGACTGTGAGGCACTGTGTGAGGGAGAGGGACTGTGACTGTGACTGTGAGGGACTGTGTGAGGGAGAGGGACTGTGACTGTGACTGTGAGGCACTGTGTGAGGGAGAGGGACTGTGACTGTGACTGTGAGGGACTGTGTGAGGGAGAGGGACTGTGACTGTGACTGTGAGGGACTGTGTGAGGGAGAGGGACTGTGACTGTGACTGTGAGGGACGTTGTGAGGGAGAGGGACTGTGACTGTGAATGTGAGGGACTGTGTGAGGGAGAGGGACTGTGACTGTGACTGTGAGGGACTGTGTGAGGGAGAGGGACTGTGACTGTGACTGTGTGAGGGAGAGGGACTGTGACTGTGACTGTGTGAGGGAGAGGGACTGTGACTGTAAGGGACTGTGTGAGGGAGAGGGGCTGTGACTGTGACTGTGTGAGGGAGAGGGACTGTGACTGTAAGGGACTGTGTGAGGGAGAGGTACTGTGACTGTGACTGTGACTGTGTGAGGGAGAGGGACTGTGACTGTAAGGGACTGTGTGAGGGAGAGGGACTGTGACTGTAAGGGACTGTGTGAGGGAGAGGGACTGTAACTCCGTGAGGGAGAGGGACTGTGACTGACTGTGTGAGGGAGAGGGACTGTGACTGTGACTGTGACTGTGTGAGGGAGAGGGACTGTGACTGTGACTCTTACTGTGTGAGGGAGAGGGACTGTGACTGTGACTGTGTGAGGGAGAGGGACTGTGACTGTGACTGTGAGGGACTGTGTGAGGGAGAGGGACTGTGACTGTGACTGTGAGGGACTGTGTGAGGGAGAGTGATTGTGACTGTGACTGTGTGAGGGAGAGGGACTGTGACTGTGACTGTGTGAGGGAGAAGGACTGTGACTGTGTGAGGGAGAGGGACTGTGACTCTGTGAGGGAGAGGGACTGTGTATGTGTGAGGGAGAGGGACTGTGACTGACAGTGTGAGGGAGAGGGACTGTGACTGTGACTGTGACTCTTACTGTTTTTAGGGAGAGGGACTGTGACTGTGACTGTGTGAGGGAGAGGGACTGTGACTGTGACTGTGAGGGACTGTGTGAGGGAGAGGGACTGTGACTGTGACTGTGTGAGGGAGAGGGACTGTGACTGTGACTGTGTGAGGGAGAAGGACTATGACTGTGTGAGGGAGAGGGACTGTGTCTGTGTGAGGGAGAGGGACTGTGACTGACTGTGTGAGGGAGAGGGACTGTGACTGTGACTGTGTGAGCGAGAGGGACTGTGATTGTGTGAGGGAGAGGGACTGTAACTGTGTGAGGGAGAGGGACTGTGACTGTAACTGTGACTGTGTGAGGGAGAGGGACTGTGACTGTGTGAGGGAGAGGGACTGTGACTGTAACTGTGACTGTGTGAGGGAGAGGGACTGTAACTGTGTGAGGGAGAGGGACTGTGACTGTTTGAGGGAGAGGGACTGTGACTGTGTGAGGGAGAGGGACTGTGACTGTGTGAGGGAGAGGGACTGTGACTGTGTGAGGGAGAGGGACTGTGACTGTGACTGTGACTGTGTGAGGGAGAGGGACTGTGACTGTGACTGTGAGGGACTGTGTGAGGGACTGTGACTGTAACTGTGTGAGGGAGAGGGACTGTGACTGTGACTGTGTGAGGGAGAGGGACTGTGACTGTGTGAGGGAGAAGGACTGTGACTGTGTGAGGGAGAGGGACTGTGACTGTGACTCTTACTGTGTGAGGGAGAGGGACTGTGCCTGTGTGAGGCAGAGGGACTGTGAATGTGTGAGGGAGAGGAACTGTGACTGTGAATGTGACTGTGTGAGGGAGAGGGACTGTGACTGTGACTGTCTGAGGGAGTGGGACTGTGACTGTGTGAGGGAGAGGGACTGTGACTGTGACTGTGTGAGGGAGAGGGACTGTGACTGTGTGAGGGAGATGGACTGTGTCTGTGTGAGAGAGAAGGACTGTGACTGTGACTGTGTGAGGGAGAGGGACTGTGACTGTGTGAGGGAGATGGACTGTGTCTGTGTGAGAGAGAAGGACTGTGACTGTGACTGTGTGAGGGACTGTGACTGTGACTGTGTGAGGGAGAGGGACTGTGACTGTGTGAGGGAGAGGGACGGTGACTGTGACTTTGTGAGGGAGAGGGACTGTGACTGTGTGAGGGAGAGGGACTGTGACTGTGTGAGGGAGAGGGACTGTGACTGTGTGAGGGAGAGGGACTGTGACTGTGACTGTGTGAGGGAGAGGGACTGTGACTGTGTGAGGGAGAGGGACTGTGACTGTGACTGTGTGAGGGAGAGGGACTGTGACTGTGTGAGGGAGAGGGACTGTGACTGTGACTGTGTGAGGGAGAGGGACGGTGACTGTGACTGTGTGAGGGAGAGGGACTGTGACTGTGTGAGGGAGAGGGACTGTGACTTTGACTGTGACTGTGTGAGGGACTGTGTGAGGGAGAGGGACTGTGACTGTGTGAGGGAGAGGGACTGTGACTGTGACTGTGAGGGACTGTGTGAGGGAGAGGGACGGTGACTGTGACTGTGTGAGGGAGAGGGACTGTGACTGTGTGAGGGAGAGGGACTGTGACTTTGACTGTGACTGTGTGAGGGACTGTGTGAGGGAGAGGGACTGTGACTGTGTGAGGGAGAGGGACTGTGACTGTGACTGTGTGAGGGAGAGGGACTGTGCCTGTGTGAGGGAGAGGGACTGTGACTGTGTGAGGGAGAGGAACTGTGACTGTGAATGTGACTGTGTGAGGGAGAGGGACTGTGACTGTGACTGTGTGAGGGAGAGGAACTGTGACTGTGTGAGGGAGATGGACTGTGTCTGTGTGAGAGAGAAGGACTGTGACTGTGACTGTGTGAGGGAGAGGGACTGTGAATGTGTGAGGGAGAGGGACTGTGACTGTGACTGTGTGAGGGAGAGGGACTGTGACTGTGTGAGGGAGAGGGACTGTGACTTTGACTGTGTGAGGGAGAGGGACTGTGAATGTGTGAGGGAGAGGGACTGTGACTGTGACTGTGTGAGGGAGAGGGACTGTGACTGTGTGAGGGAGAGGGACTGTGACTGTGTGAGGGAGAGGGACTGTGACTGTGACTGTGTGAGGGACTGTGACTGTGACTGTGTGAGGGAGAGGGACTGTGACTGTGTGAGGGAGAGGGACTGTGACGGAGACTGTGTGAGGGAGAGGGACGGTGACTGTGACTGTGTGAGGGAGAGGGACTGTGACTGTGACTGTGTGAGGGAGAGGGACTGTGAATGTGTGAGGGAGAGGGACTGTGACTGTGACTGTGTGAGGGAGAGGGACTGTGACTGTGTGAGGGAGAGGGACTGTGACTGTGTGAGGGAGAGGGACTGTGACTGTGACTGTGTGAGGGAGAGGGACTGTGACTGTGACTGTGTGAGGGAGAGGGACGGTGACTGTGACTGTGTGAGGGAGAGGGACTGTGACTGTGACTGTGTGAGGGAGAGTGACTGTGACTGTGTGAGGGAGAGGGACTGTGACTGTGACTGTGAGGCACTGTGTGAGGGAGAGGGACTGTGACTGTGACTGTGAGGGACTGTGTGAGGGAGAGGGACTGTGACTGTGACTGTGAGGCACTGTGTGAGGGAGAGGGACTGTGACTGTGACTGTGAGGGACTGGGTGAGGGAGAGGGACTGTGACTGTGACTGTGAGGGACTGTGTGAGGGAGAGGGACTGTGACTGTGACTGTGAGGGACGTTGTGAGGGAGAGGGACTGTGACTGTGAATGTGAGGGACTGTGTAGGGAGAGGGACTGTGACTGTGACTGTGAGGGACTGTGTGAGGGAGAGGGACTGTGACTGTGACTGTGTGAGGGAGAGGGACTGTGACTGTGACTGTGACTGTGTGAGGGAGAGGGACTGTGACTGTAAGGGACTGTGTGAGGGAGAGGGACTGTGACTGTGACTGTGTGAGGGAGAGGGACTGTGACTGTAAGGGACTGTGTGAGGGAGAGGGACTGTGACTGTGACTGTGTGAGGGAGAGGGACTGTGACTGTAAGGGACTGTGTGAGGGAGAGGGACTGTGACTGTAAGGGACTGTGTGAGGGAGAGGGACTGTGACTGACTGTGTGAGGGAGAGGGACTGTGACTGTGACTGTGACTGTGTGAGGGAGAGGGACTGTGACTGTGACTCTTACTGTGTGAGGGAGAGGGACTGTGACTGTGACTGTGTGAGGGAGAGGGACTGTGACTGACTGTGTGAGGGAGAGGGACTGTGACTGTGACTGTGACTGTGTGAGGGAGAGGGACTGTGACTGTGACTCTTACTGTTTGAGGGAGAGGGACTGTGACTGTGACTGTGTGAGGGAGAGGGACTGTGACTGTGACTGTGTGAGGGAGAGGGACTGTGACTGTGACTGTGAGGGACTGTGTGAGGGAGAGGGACTGTGACTGTGACTGTGAGGGACTGTGTGAGGGAGAGTGACTGTGACTGTGACTGTGTGAGGGAGATGGACTGTGTCTGTGTGAGGGGGAGGGACTGTGACTGTGACTGTGTGAGGGAGAGGGACTGTGACTGTGTGAGGGGGAGGGACTGTGACTGTGTGAGGGAGAGGGACGGTGACTGTGACTTTGTGAGGGAGAGGGACTGTGACTGTGACTGTGACTGTGTGAGGGAGAGGGACTGTGACTTTGACTGTGTGAGGGAGAGGGACTGTGACTTTGACTGTGTGAGGGAGAGGGACTGTGGCTGTGACTGTGTGAGGGAGAGGGTCTGTGACTGTGTGAGGGAGAGGGACTGTGACTGTGTGAGGGAGAGGGACTGTGACTGTGTGAGGGAGAGGGACTGTGACTGTGTGAGGGAGAGGGACTGTGACTGTGTGAGGGAGAGGGACTGTTACTGTGTGAGGGAGAGGGACTGTGACTGTGTGAGGGAGAGGGACTGTAACTGTGACTGTGACCGTGTCAGGGAGAGGGACTGTGACTGTGTGAGGGAGAGGGACTGTGACTGTGTGAGGGAGAGGGAGTGTGACTGTGTGAGGGAGAGGGACTGTGACTGTGACTGTGACTGTGTGAGGGAGAGGGACTGTGACTGTGACTGTGACTGTGTGAGGGAGAGGGACTGTGACTGTGTGAGGGACTGTGACTGTGACTGTGTGAGGGAGAGGGACTGTGACTGTGTGAGGGAGAGGGACTGTGACTGTGTGAGGGAGAGGGACTGTGACTGTGTGAGGGAGAGGGACTGTGACTTTGACTGTGACTGTGTGAGGGACTGTGTGAGGGAGAGGGACTGTGACTGTGTGAGGGAGAGGGACTGTGACTGTGACTGTGACTGTGAGGGACTGTGTGAGGGAGAGGGACTATGACTGTGTGAGGGAGAGGGACTGTGACTGTGTGAGGGAGAGGGACTGTGCCTGTGTGAGGCAGAGGGACTGTGAATGTGTGAGGGAGAGGAACTGTGACTGTGAATGTGTGAGGGAGAGGGACTGTGACTGTCTGAGGGAGTGGGACTGTGACTGTGTGAGGGAGAGGGACTGTGACTGTGACTGTGTGAGGGAGAGGGACTGTGACTGTGTGAGGGAGATGGACTGTGTCTGTGTGAGAGAGAAGGACTGTGACTGTGACTGTGTGAGGGAGAGGGACTGTGACTGTGTGAGGGAGAGGGACTGTGACTGTGACTGTGTGAGGGAGAGGGACTGTGACTGTGTGAGGGAGAGGGACTGTGACTGTGACTGTGTGAGGGAGAGGGACTGTGACTGTGTGAGGGAGAGGGACTGTGACTGTGTGAGGGAGAGGGACTGTGACTGTGTGAGGGAGAGGGACTGTGACTGTGACTGTGTGAGGGAGAGGGACTGTGACTGTGTGAGGGAGAGGGACTGTGACTGTGACTGTGTGAGGGAGAGGGACGGTGACTGTGACTGTGTGAGGGAGAGGGACTGTGACTGTGTGAGGGAGAGGGACTGTGACTTTGACTGTGACTGTGTGAGGGACTGTGTGAGGGAGAGGGACTGTGACTGTGACTGTGAGGGACTGTGTGAGGGAGAGGGACTGTGACTGTGTGAGGGAGAGGGACTGTGACTGTGTGAGGGAGAGGGACTGTGCCTGTGTGAGGGAGAGGGACTGTGACTGTGTGAGGGAGAGGAACTGTGACTTTGAATGTGACTGTGTGAGGGAGAGGGACTGTGACTGTGACTGTGAGGGACTGTGTGAGGGACTGTGACTGTAACTGTGTGAGGGAGAGGGACTGTGACTGTGACTGTGTGAGGGAGAGGGACTGTGACTGTGTGAGGGAGAAGGACTGTGACTGTGTGAGGGAGAGGGACTGTGACTGTGACTCTTACTGTGTGAGGGAGAGGGACTGTGCCTGTGTGAGGCAGAGGGACTGTGAATGTGTGAGGGAGAGGAACTGTGACTGTGAATGTGACTGTGTGAGGGAGAGGGACTGTGACTGTGACTGTCTGAGGGAGTGGGACTGTGACTGTGTGAGGGAGAGGGACTGTGACTGTGACTGTGTGAGGGAGAGGGACTGTGACTGTGTGAGGGAGATGGACTGTGTCTGTGTGAGAGAGAAGGACTGTGACTGTGACTGTGTGAGGGAGAGGGACTGTGACTGTGTGAGGGAGAGGGACTGTGACTGTGACTGTGTGAGGGAGAGGGACTGTGACTGTGTGAGGGAGAGGGACTGTGACTGTGACTGTGTGAGGGAGAGGGACGGTGACTGTGACTTTGTGAGGGAGAGGGACTGTGACTGTGACTGTGTGAGGGAGAGGGACTGTGACTGTGTGAGGGAGAGGGACTGTGACTGTGTGAGGGAGAGGGACTGTGACTGTGTGAGGGAGAGGGACTGTGACTGTGACTGTGTGAGGGAGAGGGACTGTGACTTTGTGAGGGAGAGGGACTGTGACTGTGACTGTGTGAGGGAGAGGGACGGTGACTGTGACTGTGTGAGGGAGAGGGACTGTGACTGTGTGAGGGAGAGGGACTGTGACTGTGACTGTGAGGGACTGTGTGAGGGAGAGGGACGGTGACTGTGACTGTGTGAGGGAGAGGGACTGTGACTGTGTGAGGGAGAGGGACTGTGACTTTGACTGTGACTGTGTGAGGGACTGTGTGAGGGAGAGGGACTGTGACTGTGTGAGGGAGAGGGACTGTGACTGTGACTGTGTGAGGGAGAGGGACTGTGACTGTGTGAGGGAGAGGGACTGTGACTGTGTGAGGGAGAGGGACTGTGCCTGTGTGAGGGAGAGGGACTGTGACTGTGTGAGGGAGAGGAACTGTGACTGTGAATGTGACTGTGTGAGGGAGAGGGACTGTGACTGTGACTGTGTGAGGGAGAGGGACTGTGACTGTGTGAGGGAGATGGACTGTGTCTGTGTGAGAGAGAAGGACTGTGACTGTGACTGTGTGAGGGAGAGGGACTGTGAATGTGTGAGGGAGAGGGACTGTGACTGTGACTGTGTGAGGGAGAGGGACTGTGACTGTGTGAGGGAGAGGGACTGTGACTGTGTGAGGGAGAGGGACTGTGACTGTGTGAGGGAGAGGGACTGTGACTGTGTGAGGGAGATGGACTGTGTCTGTGTGAGAGAGAAGGACTGTGACTGTGACTGTGTGAGGGAGAGGGACTGTGACTGTGTGAGGGAGAGGGACTGTGACTTTGACTGTGTGAGGGAGAGGGACTGTGACTGTGTGAGGGAGAGGGACTGTGACTGTGTGAGGGAGAGGGACTGTGACTGTGACTGTGTGAGGGACTGTGACTGTGACTGTGTGAGGGAGAGGGACTGTGACTGTGTGAGGGAGAGGGACTGTGACGGAGACTGTGTGAGGGAGAGGGACGGTGACTGTGACTGTGTGAGGGAGAGGGACTGTGACTGTGACTGTGTGAGGGAGAGGGACTGTGAATGTGTGAGGGAGAGGGACTGTGACTGTGACTGTGTGAGGGAGAGGGACTGTGACCGTGTGAGGGAGAGGGACTGTGACTGTGTGAGGGAGAGGGACTGTGACTGTGACTGTGTGAGGGAGAGGGACTGTGAATGTGACTGTGTGAGGGAGAGGGACTGTGACTGTGTGAGGGAGAGGGACTGTGACGGTGACTGTGTGAGGGAGAGGGACGGTGACTGTGACTGTGTGAGGGAGAGGGACTGTGACTGTGACTGTGTGAGGGAGAGTGACTGTGACTGTGTGAGGGAGAGGGACTGTGACTGTGACTGTGAGGCACTGTGTGAGGGAGAGGGACTGTGACTGTGACTGTGAGGGACTGTGTGAGGGAGAGGGACTGTGACTGTGACTGTGAGGCACTGTGTGAGGGAGAGGGACTGTGACTGTGACTGTGAGGGACTGTGTGAGGGAGAGGGACTGTGACTGTGACTGTGAGGGACTGTGTGAGGGAGAGGGACTGTGACTGTGACTGTGAGGGACGTTGTGAGGGAGAGGGACTGTGACTGTGAATGTGAGGGACTGTGTAGGGAGAGGGACTGTGACTGTGACTGTGAGGGACTGTGTGAGGGAGAGGGACTGTGACTGTAAGGGACTGTGTGAGGGAGAGGGACTGTGACTGTGACTGTGTGAGGGAGAGGGACTGTGACTGTAAGGGACTGTGTGAGGGAGAGGGACTGTGACTGTGACTGTGTGAGGGAGAGGGACTGTGACTGTAAGGGACTGTGTGAGGGAGAGGGACTGTGACTGTAAGGGACTGTGTGAGGGAGAGGGACTGTGACTGACTGTGTGAGGGAGAGGGACTGTGACTGTGACTGTGACTGTGTGAGGGAGAGGGACTGTGACTGTGACTGTGTGAGGGAGAGGGACTGTGACTGACTGTGTGAGGGAGAGGGACTGTGACTGTGACTGTGACTGTGTGAGGGAGAGGGACTGTGACTGTGACTCTTACTGTTTGAGGGAGAGGGACTGTGACTGTGACTGTGTGAGGGAGAGGGACTGTGACTGTGACTGTGTGAGGGAGAGGGACTGTGACTGTGACTGTGAGGGACTGTGTGAGGGAGAGGGACTGTGACTGTGACTGTGAGGGACTGTGTGAGGGAGAGTGACTGTGACTGTGACTGTGTGAGGGAGATGGACTGTGTCTGTGTGAGGGGGAGGGACTGTGACTGTGACTGTGTGAGGGAGAGGGACTGTGACTGTGTGAGGGGGAGGGACTGTGACTGTGTGAGGGAGAGGGACGGTGACTGTGACTTTGTGAGGGAGAGGGACTGTGACTGTGACTGTGACTGTGTGAGGGAGAGGGACTGTGACTTTGACTGTGTGAGGGAGAGGGACTTTGACTTTGACTGTGTGAGGGAGAGGGACTGTGGCTGTGACTGTGTGAGGGAGAGGGTCTGTGACTGTGTGAGGGAGAGGGACTGTGACTGTGTGAGGGAGAGGGACTGTGACTGTGTGAGGGAGAGGGACTGTGACTGTGTGAGGGAGAGGGACTGTGACTGTGTGAGGGAGAGGGACTGTTACTGTGTGAGGGAGAGGGACTGTGACTGTGTGAGGGAGAGGGACTGTAACTGTGACTGTGACCGTGTCAGGGAGAGGGACTGTGACTGTGTGAGGGAGAGGGACTGTGACTGTGTGAGGGAGAGGGAGTGTGACTGTGTGAGGGAGAGGGACTGTGACTGTGACTGTGACTGTGTGAGGGAGAGGGACTGTGACTGTGACTGTGACTGTGTGAGGGAGAGGGACTGTGACTGTGTGAGGGACTGTGACTGTGACTGTGTGAGGGAGAGGGACTGTGACTGTGTGAGGGAGAGGGACTGTGACTGTGTGAGGGAGAGGGACTGTGACTGTGTGAGGGAGAGGGACTGTGACTTTGACTGTGACTGTGTGAGGGACTGTGTGAGGGAGAGGGACTGTGACTTTGACTGTGACTGTGTGAGGGACTGTGTGAGGGAGAGGGACTGTGACTGTGACTGTGACTGTGAGGGACTGTGTGAGGGAGAGGGACTGTGACTGTGTGAGGGAGAGGGACTGTGACTGTGTGAGGGAGAGGGACTGTGCCTGTGTGAGGCAGAGGGACTGTGAATGTGTGAGGGAGAGGAACTGTGACTGTGAATGTGACTGTGTGAGGGAGAGGGACTGTGACTGTGACTGTCTGAGGGAGTGGGACTGTGACTGTGTGAGGGAGAGGGACTGTGACTGTGACTGTGTGAGGGAGAGGGACTGTGACTGTGTGAGGGAGATGGACTGTGTCTGTGTGAGAGAGAAGGACTGTGACTGTGACTGTGTGAGGGAGAGGGACTGTGACTGTGTGAGGGAGAGGGACTGTGACTGTGACTGTGTGAGGGAGAGGGACTGTGACTGTGTGAGGGAGAGGGACTGTGACTGTGTGAGGGAGAGGGACTGTGACTGTGACTGTGTGAGGGAGAGGGACTGTGACTGTGTGAGGGAGAGGGACTGTGACTGTGACTGTGTGAGGGAGAGGGACTGTGACTGTGTGAGGGAGAGGGACTGTGACTGTGTGAGGGAGAGGGACTGTGACTGTGTGAGGGAGAGGGACTGTGACTGTGACTGTCTGAGGGAGTGGGACTGTGACTGTGTGAGGGAGAGGGACTGTGACTGTGACTGTGTGAGGGAGAGGGACTGTGACTGTGTGAGGGAGAGGGACTGTGACTGTGTGAGGGAGAGGGACTGTGACTGTGACTGTGTGAGGGAGAGGGACTGTGACTGTGTGAGGGAGAGGGACTGTGACTGTGACTGTGTGAGGGAGAGGGACTGTGACTGTGTGAGGGAGAGGGACTGTGACTGTGTGAGGGAGAGGGACTGTGACTGTGTGAGGGAGAGTGACTGTGACTGTGACTGTGTGAGGGAGAGGGACTGTGACTGTGTGAGGGAGAGGGACTGTGACTGTGACTGTGTGAGGGAGAGGGACGGTGACTGTGACTGTGTGAGGGAGAGGGACTGTGACTGTGTGAGGGAGAGGGACTGTGACTTTGACTGTGACTGTGTGAGGGACTGTGTGAGGGAGAGGGACTGTGACTGTGACTGTGAGGGACTGTGTGAGGGAGAGGGACTGTGACTGTGTGAGGGAGAGGGACTGTGACTGTGTGAGGGAGAGGGACTGTGCCTGTGTGAGGGAGAGGGACTGTGACTGTGTGAGGGAGAGGAACTGTGACTGTGAATGTGACTGTGTGAGGGAGAGGGACTGTGACTGTGACTGTGTGAGGGAGAGGGACTGTGAATGTGTGAGGGAGAGGGACTGTGACTGTGACTGTGTGAGGGAGAGGGACTGTGACTGTGTGAGGGAGAGGGACTGTGACTGTGACTGTGTGAGGGAGAGGGACTGTGAATGTGTGAGGGAGAGGGACTGTGACTGTGACTGTGTGAGGGAGAGGGACTGTGACTGTGTGAGGGAGAGGGACTGTGACTGTGTGAGGGAGAGGGACTGTGACTGTGACTGTGTGAGGGACTGTGACTGTGACTGTGTGAGGGAGAGGGACTGTGACTGTGTGAGGGAGAGGGACTGTGACGGAGACTGTGTGAGGGAGAGGGACGGTGACTGTGACTGTGTGAGGGAGAGGGACTGTGACTGTGACTGTGTGAGGGAGAGTGACTGTGACTGTGACTGTGACTGTTTGAGGGAGAGGGACTGTTACTGTGACTACGAGGCACTGTGTGAGGGAGAGGGACTGTGACTGTGACTGTGAGGGACTGTGTGAGGGAGAGGGACTGTGACTGTGACTGTGAGGCACTGTGTGAGGGAGAGGGACTGTGACTGTGACTGTGAGGGACTGTGTGAGGGAGAGGGACTGTGACTGTGACTGTGAGGCACTGTGTGAGGGAGAGGGACTGTGACTGTGACTGTGAGGGACTGTGTGAGGGAGAGGGACTGTGACTGTGACTGTGAGGGACTGTGTGAGGGAGAGGGACTGTGACTGTGACTGTGAGGGACGTTGTGAGGGAGAGGGACTGTGACTGTGAATGTGAGGGACTGTGTGAGGGAGAGGGACTGTGACTGTGACTGTGAGGGACTGTGTGAGGGAGAGGGACTGTGACTGTGACTGTGTGAGGGAGAGGGACTGTGACTGTGACTGTGACTGTGTGAGGGAGAGGGACTGTGACTGTAAGGGACTGTGTGAGGGAGAGGGACTGTGACTGTGACTGTGACTGTGTGAGGGAGAGGGACTGTGACTGTAAGGGACTGTGTGAGGGAGAGGGACTGTGACTGTAAGGGACTGTGTGAGGGAGAGGGACTGTAACTCCGTGAGGGAGAGGGACTGTGACTGACTGTGTGAGGGAGAGGGACTGTGACTGTGACTGTGACTGTGTGAGGGAGAGGGACTGTGACTGTGACTGTGTGAGGGAGAGGGACTGTGACTGTGACTGTGTGAGGGAGAGGGACTGTGACTGTGACTCTTACTGTTTGAGGGAGAGGGACTGTGACTGTGACTGTGTGAGGGAGAGGGACTGTGACTTTGACTGTGTGAGGGAGAGGGACTGTGACTGTGACTGTGAGGGACTGTGTGAGGGAGAGGGACTGTGACTGTGACTGTGAGGGACTGTGTGAGGGAGAGTGACTGTGACTGTGACTGTGTGAGGGAGAGGGACTGTGACTGTGACTGTGTTAGGGAGAAGGACTGTGACTGTGTGAGGGAGAGGGACTGTGACTCTGTGAGGGAGAGGGACTGTGTATGTGTGAGGGAGAGGGACTGTGACTGACAGTGTGAGGGAGAGGGACTGTGACTGTGACTGTGACTCTTACTGTTTTTAGGGAGAGGGACTGTGACTGTGACTGTGTGAGGGAGAGGGACTGTGACTGTGACTGTGAGGGACTGTGTGAGGGAGAGGGACTGTGACTGTGACTGTGTGAGGGAGAGGGACTGTGACTGTGACTGTGTGAGGGAGAAGGACTATGACTGTGTGAGGGAGAGGGACTGTGTCTGTGTGAGGGAGAGGGACTGTGACTGACTGTGTGAGGGAGAGGGACTGTGACTGTGACTGTGTGAGCGAGAGGGACTGTGATTGTGTGAGGGAGAGGGACTGTAACTGTGTGAGGGAGAGGGACTGTGACTGTGTGAGGGAGAGGGACTGTGACTGTAACTGTGACTGTGTGAGGGAGAGGGACTGTGACTGTGACTGTGAGGGACTGTGTGAGGGAGAGGGACTGTAACTGTGTGAGGGAGAGGGACTGTGACTGTGTGAGGGAGAGGGACTGTGACTGTGTGAGGGAGAGGGACTGTTACTGTGTGAGGGAGAGGGACTGTGACTGTGACTGTGTGAGGGAGAGGGACTGTGACTGTGACTGTGAGGGACTGTGTGAGGGACTGTGACTGTAACTGTGTGAGGGAGAGGGACTGTGACTGTGACTGTGTGAGGGAGAGGGACTGTGACTGTGTGAGGGAGAAGGACTGTGACTGTGTGAGGGAGAGGGACTGTGACTGTGACTCTTACTGTGTGAGGGAGAGGGACTGTGCCTGTGTGAGGCAGAGGGACTGTGAATGTGTGAGGGAGAGGAACTGTGACTGTGAATGTGACTGTGTGAGGGAGAGGGACTGTGACTGTGACTGTCTGAGGGAGTAGGACTGTGACTGTGTGAGGGAGAGGGACTGTGACTGTGACTGTGTGAGGGAGAGGGACTGTGACTGTGTGAGGGAGATGGACTGTGTCTGTGTGAGAGAGAAGGACTGTGACTGTGTGAGGGAGAGGGACTGTGACTGTGTGAGGGAGAGGGACTGTGACTGTGACTGTGTGAGGGAGAGGGACTGTGACTGTGTGAGGGAAAGGGACTGTGACTGTGACTGTGTGAGGGAGAGGGACGGTGACTGTGACTTTGTGATGGAGAGGGACTGTGACTGTGACTGTGTGAGGGAGAGGGACTGTGACTGTGTGAGGGAGAGGGACTGTGACTGTGTGAGGGAGAGGGACTGTGACTGTGTGAGGGAGAGGGACTGTGACTGTGACTGTGTGAGGGAGAGGGACTGTGACTGTGACTGTGTGAGGGAGAGGGACTGTGACTGTGTGAGGGAGAGGGACTGTGACTGTGACTGTGTGAGGGAGAGGGACTGTGACTGTGTGAGGGAGAGGGACTGTGACTTTGACTGTGACTGTGTGAGGGACTGTGTGAGGGAGAGGGACTGTGACTGTGTGAGGGAGAGGGACTGTGACTGTGACTGTGACTGTGAGGGACTGTGTGAGGGAGAGGGACTGTGACTGTGTGAGGGAGAGGGACTGTGACTGTGTGAGGGAGAGGGACTGTGCCTGTGAATGTGACTGTGTGAGGGAGAGGGACTGTGACTGTGACTGTCTGAGGGAGTGGGACTGTGACTGTGTGAGGGAGAGGGACTGTGACTGTGACTGTGTGAGGGAGAGGGACTGTGACTGTGTGAGGGAGATGGACTGTGTCTGTGTGAGAGAGAAGGACTGTGACTGTGACTGTGTGAGGGAGAGGGACTGTGACTGTGTGAGGGAGAGGGACTGTGACTGTGACTGTGTGAGGGAGAGGGACTGTTACTGTGTGAGGGAGAGGGACTGTGACTGTGACTGTGTGAGGGAGAGGGACGGTGACTGTGACTTTGTGAGGGAGAGGGACTGTGACTGTGACTGTGTGAGGGAGAGGGACTGTGACTGTGTGAGGGAGAGGGACTGTGACTGTGTGAGGGAGAGGGACTGTGACTGTGTGAGGGAGAGGGACTGTGACTGTGACTGTGTGAGGGAGAGGGACTGTGACTGTGTGAGGGAGAGGGACTGTGACTGTGACTGTGTGAGGGAGAGGGACGGTGACTGTGACTGTGTGAGGGAGAGGGACTGTGACTGTGTGAGGGAGAGGGACTGTGACTTTGACTGTGACTGTGTGAGGGACTGTGTGAGGGAGAGGGACTGTGACTGTGTGAGGGAGAGGGACTGTGACTGTGACTGTGACTGTGAGGGACTGTGTGAGGGAGAGGGACGGTGACTGTGACTGTGTGAGGGAGAGGGACTGTGACTGTGTGAGGGAGAGGGACTGTGACTTTGACTGTGACTGTGTGAGGGACTGTGTGAGGGAGAGGGACTGTGACTGTGTGAGGGAGAGGGACTGTGCCTGTGTGAGGGAGAGGGACTGTGACTGTGTGAGGGAGAGGAACTGTGACTGTGAATGTGACTGTGTGAGGGAGAGGGACTGTGACTGTGACTGTGTGAGGGAGAGGGACTGTGACTGTGTGAGGGAGATGGACTGTGTCTGTGTGAGAGAGAAGGACTGTGACTGTGACTGTGTGAGGGAGAGGGACTGTGAATGTGTGAGGGAGAGGGACTGTGACTGTGACTGTGTGAGGGAGAGGGACTGTGACTGTGTGAGGGAGAGGGACTGTGACTGTAAGGGACTGTGTGAGGGAGAGGGACTGTGACTGTGACTGTGTGAGGGAGAGGGACTGTGACTGTAAGGGACTGTGTGAGGGAGAGGGACTGTGACTGTGACTGTGACTGTGTGAGGGAGAGGGACTGTGACTGTAAGGGACTGTGTGAGGGAGAGGGACTGTGACTGACTGTGTGAGGGAGAGGGACTGTGACTGTGACTGTGACTGTGTGAGGGAGAGGGACTGTGACTGTGACTCTTACTGTGTGAGGGAGAGGGACTGTGACTGTGACTGTGTGAGGGAGAGGGACTGTGACTGACTGTGTGAGGGAGAGGGACTGTGACTGTGACTGTGACTGTGTGAGGGAGAGGGACTGTGACTGTGACTCTTACTGTTTGAGGGAGAGGGACTGTGACTGTGACTGTGTGAGGGAGAGGGACTGTGACTGTGACTGTGAGGGACTGTGTGAGGGAGATGGACTGTGACTGTGACTGTGAGGGACTGTGTGAGGGAGAGTGACTGTGACTGTGACTGTGTGAGGGAGAGGGACTGTGACTGTGACTGTGTGAGGGAGAAGGACTGTGACTGTGTGAGGGAGAGGGACTGTGACTCTGTGAGGGAGAGGGACTGTGTATGTGTGAGGGAGAGGGACTGTGACTGACAGTGTGAGGGAGAGGGACTGTGACTGTGACTGTGACTCTTACTGTTTTTAGGGAGAGGGACTGTGACTGTGACTGTGTGAGGGAGAGGGACTGTGACTGTGACTGTGAGGGACTGTGTGAGGGAGAGGGACTGTGACTGTGACTGTGTGAGGGAGAGGGACTGTGACTGTGACTGTGTGAGGGAGAAGGACTATGACTGTGTGAGGGAGAGGGACTGTGTCTGTGTGAGGGAGAGGGACTGTGACTGTGTGAGGGAGAGGGACTGTGACTGTGTGAGGGAGAGGGACTGTGACTGTGTGAGGGAGAGGGACTGTGACTGTAACTGTGACTGTGTGAGGGAGAGGGACTGTGACTGTGACTGTGAGGGACTGTGTGAGGGAGAGGGACTGTAACTGTGTGAGGGAGAGGGACTGTGACTGTTTGAGGGAGAGGGACTGTGACTGTGTGAGGGAGAGGGACTGTGACTGTGTGAGGGAGAGGGACTGTGACTGTGTGAGGGAGAGGGACTGTGACTGTGACTGTGACTGTGTGAGGGAGAGGGACTGTGACTGTGACTGTGAGGGACTGTGTGAGGGACTGTGACTGTAACTGTGTGAGGGAGAGGGACTGTGACTGTGACTGTGACTGTGTGAGGGAGAGGGACTGTGACTGTGTGAGGGAGAAGGACTGTGACTGTGTGAGGGAGAGGGACTGTGACTGTGACTCTTACTGTGTGAGGGAGAGGGACTGTGACTGTGACTGTGTGAGGGAGAGGGACTGTGACTGTGACTGTGACTGTGTGAGGGAGAGGGACTGTGACTGTGACTCTTACTGTTTGAGGGAGAGGGACTGTGACTGTGACTGTGTGAGGGAGAGGGACTGTGACTGTGACTGTGTGAGGGAGAGGGACTGTGACTGTGACTATGTGAGGGAGAGGGACTGTGACTGTGAGGGACTGTGTGAGGGAGAGGGACTGTGACATTGACTGTGAGGGACTGTGTGAGGGAGAGGGACTGTGACTGTGAGGGACTGTGTGAGCGAGAGGGACTGTGACTGTGTGAGGGAGAGGGACTGTGACTGTGTGAGGGAGAGGGACTGTGACTGTGACTGTGTGAGCGAGAGGGACTGTGACTGTGAGGGACTGTGTGAGGGAGAGGGACTGTGACTGTGACTGTAAGGGACTGTGTGAGGGAGAGGGACTGTGACTGTGTGAGTTAGAGGGACTGTGACTGTGACTGTGTGAGGGAGAGGGACTTTGACTGTGTGAGGGCGAGGGACCGTGACTGTGTGAGGGAGAGGGACTGTGACTGTGACTGTGACTGTGTGAGGGAGAGGGACTGTGACTGTGACTGTGACTGTGTGAGGGAGAGGGACTGTGACTGTGACTATGACTGTGTGAGGGAGAGGGACTGTGACTCTGTGAGGGAGAGGGACTGTGACTGACTGTGTGAGGGAGAGGGACTGTGACTGTGTGAGGGGGAGGGACTGTGACTGACTGTGTGAGGGAGAGGGACTGTGACTGTGACTGTGTGAGGGAGAGGGACTGTGACTGTGTGAGGGAGAGGGACTGTGACTGTGACTGTGTGAGCGAGAGGGACTGTGACTGACTGTGTGAGGGAGAGGGATTGTGACTGTGTGAGGGGGAGGGACTGTGACTGTGTGAGGGAGAGGGACTGTGACTGTGACTGTGTGAGGGAGAGGGACTGTGACTGTGTGAGGGAGAGGGACTGTGACTGTGACTGTGTGAGCGAGAGGGACTGTGACTGTGACTGTGTGAGGGAGAGGGACTGTGACTGTGTGAGGGAGAGGGACTGTGACTGTGTGAGGGTGAGGGACTGTGCCTGTGTGAGGGAGAGGGACTGTGACTGTGACTGTGTGAGGGAGAGGGACTGTGACTGTGACTGTTACTGTGTGAGGGAGAGGGACTGTGACTCTGTGAGGGAGAGGGACTGTGTCTGTGTGAGGGAGAGGGACTGTGACTGTGTGAGGGAGAGGGACTGTGACTGTGACTCTTACTGTGTGAGGGAGAGGGACTGTGACTGTGACTGTGTGAGGGAGAGGGACTGTGACTGTGTGAGGGAGAGGGACTGTGACTGTGTCAGGGAGAGGGACTGTGACTGTGACTGTGTGAGGGAGAGGGATTGTGACTGTGTGAGGGAGAGGGACTGTGACTGACTGTGTGAGGGAGAGGGACTGTGACTGTGACTGTGTGAGGGAGAGGGACTGTGACTGTGTGAGGGAGAGGGACTGTGACTGTGACTGTGTGAGCGAGAGGGACTGTGACTGTGACTGTGTGAGGGAGAGGGACTGTGACTGTGTGAGGGAGAGGGACTGTGACTGTGTGAGGGTGAGGGACTGTGACTGTGTGAGGGAGAGGGACTGTGACTGTGACTGTGTGAGGGAGAGGGACTGTGACTGTGACTGTGACTGTGTGAGGGAGAGGGACTGTGACTGTGACTGTGTGAGGGAGAGGGACTGTGACTCTGTGAGGGAGAGGGACTGTGACTGTGACTCTTACTGTGTGAGGGAGAGGGACTGTGACTGTGACTGTGTGAGGGAGAGGGACTGTGTCTGTGTGAGGGAGAGGGACTGTGACTGTGTGAGGGAGAGGGACTGTGACTGTGACTCTTACTGTGTGAGGGAGAGGGACTGTGACTGTGACTGTGTGAGGGAGAGGGACTGTGACTGTGTGAGGGAGAGGGACTGTGACTGTGTCAGGGAGAGGGACTGTGACTGTGACTGTGTGAGGGAGAGGGATTGTGACTGTGTGAGGCAGAGGGACTGTGACTGTGTGAGGGAGAGGGACTGTGACTGTGACTGTGTGAGGGAGAGGTACTGTGACTGTGTGAGGGAGAGGGACTGTGTGAGGGAGAGGGACTATGACTGTGTGAGGGAGAGGGACTGTGACTGTGACTGTGTGAGCGAGAGGGACTGTGACTGTGACTGTGTGAGGGAGAGGGACTGTGTGAGGGAGAGGGACTGTGACTGTGTTAGGGAGAGGGACTGTGACTGTGTGAGGGAGAGGGACTGTGACTGTGACTGTGACTGTGTGATGGAGAGGGACTGTGACTGTGACAGTGACTGTGAGAGGGAGAGGGACTGTGACTGTGACTGTGACTGTGTGATGGAGAGGGACTGTGACTGTGACTGTGTGAGGGAGAGGGACTGTGACTGTGACTGTGACTGTGTGAGGGAGAGGGACTGTGACTGTGACTGTGACTGTGTGAGGGAGAGGGACTGTGACTGTGACTGTGTTGAGGGAGAGGGACTGTGACTGTGACTGTGTGAGGGAGAAGGACTATGACTGTGTGAGGGAGAGGGACTGTGACTCTGTGAGGGAGAGGGACTGTGACTGTGTGAGGGAGAGAGACTGTGACTGACTGTGTGAGGGAGAGGGACTGTGACTGTGACTGTGACTGTGTCAGGGAGAGGGACTGTGACTGTGACTGTGTGAGGGAGAGGGACTGTGACTGTGACTGTGACTGTGTGAGGGAGAGGGACTGTGACTGTGACTGTGACTGTGTCAGGGAGAGGGACTGCGTGAGGGAGAGGTACTGTGACTGTGACTGTGTGAGGGAGAGGGACTGTGACTGTGACTGTGACTGTGCGAGGGAGAGGGACTGTGACTGTGAGGGACTGTGTGAGGGAGAGGGACTGTGACTGTGACTGTGAGGGACTGTGTGAGGGAGAGGGACTGTGACTGTGTGAGGGAGAGGGACTGTGACTGACTGTGTGAGGGAGAGGGACTGTGACTGTGACTGTGTCAGGGAGAGGGACTTTGACTGTGTGAGGGAGAGGGACTGTGACTGTGACTGTGTGAGCGAGAGGGACTGTGACTGTTAGTGTGTGAGGGAGAGGGACTGTGACTGTGTGAGGGAGAGGGACTGTGACTGTGTGAGGGAGAGGGACTGTGACTGTGTGAGGGAGAGGGACTGTGACTGTGATTGTGACTGTGTGAGGGAGAGGGACTGTGACTGTGTGAGGGAGAGGGACTGTGACTGTGTGAGGGTGAGGGACTGTGACTGTGTGAGGGAGAGGGACTGTGACTGTGTGAGTGAGAGGGATTGTGACTGTGTGAGGGCAAGGGACTGTGACTGTGACTGTGTGAGGGAGAGGGACTGTAACTGTGTGAGGGAGAGGGATTGTGACTGTGACTGTGTGAGCGAGAGGGACTGTGACTGTGTGAGGGAGAGGGACTGTGACTGTGACTGTGTGAGGGAGAGGGACTGTAACTGTGTGAGGTAGAGGGATTGTGACTGTGACTGTGTGAGCGAGAGGGACTGTGACTGTGTGAGGGAAAGGGACTGTGTCTGTGTGATGGAGAGGGACTGTGACTGTGTGAGGGAGAGGGACTGTGACTGTGACTGTGTGAGGGAGAGGGACTGTGACTGTGACTGTGAGGGACTGTGTGAGGGAGAGGGACTGTGACTGTGACTGTGAGGGACTGTGTGAGGAAGAGGGACTGTGACTGTGAGGGACTGTGTGAGCGAGAGGGACTGTGACTGTGTGAGGGAGAGGGACGTTGACTGTGACTGTGACTGTGACAGGGAGAGGGACTTTGACTGTGTGAGGGAGAGGGACTGTGACTGTGTGAGGTAGAGGGACTGTGACTGTGTGAGGGAGAGGGACTGTGACTGTGACTGTGTGAGCGAGAGGGACTGTGACTGTGACTGTGTGAGGGAGAGGGACTGTGACTGTGACTGTGTGAGGGAGAGTGACTGTGACTGTTATTGTGACTATGTGAGGGCGAGGGACTGTGACTGTGTGAGGGCGAGGGACTGTGACTGTGTGAGTGAGAGGGACTGTGACTGTGTGAGGGAGAGGGACTGTGACTGTGACTGTGTGAGGGAGAGGGACTGTAACTGTGTGAGGGAGAGGGACTGTGACTGTGACTGTGTGAGGGAGAAGGACTATGACTGTGTCAGGGAGAGGGACTGTGACTGTGACTGTGTGAGGGAGAGGGACTGTGACTGTGTGAGGTAGAGGGACTGTGACTGTGTGAGGGAGAGGGACTGTGACTGTGACTGTGTGAGGGAGAGGGACTGTGACTGTGTGAGGTAGAGGGACTGTGACTGTGTGAGGGAGAGGGACTGTGACTGTGACTGTGTGAGGGAGAGGGACTGTGACTGTGACTGTGTGAGGGAGAGGGACTGTGACTGTGAGTGTGTGAGGGAAAGGGACTGTGACTGTGTGAGCGAGAGGGACTGTGACTGTGACTGTGTGAGGGAGAGGGACTGTGACTGTGAGTGTGTGAGGGAGAGGGACTGTGACTGTGTGAGGGAGAGGGACTGTGACTGTGTGAGGGCGAGGGACTGTGACTGTGTGAGGGAGAGGGACTGTGACTGTGTGAGGGAGAGGGACTGTGACTGTGACTGTGACTGTGTGAGGGAGAGGGACTGTGACTGTGACTGTGAGGCACTGTGTGAGGGAGAGGGACTGTGACTGTGACTGTGAGGGACTGTATGAGGGAGAGGGACGTTGACTGTGACTGTGAGGGACTGTGTGAGGGAGGGGGACTGTGACTGTGACTGTGTGAGGGAGAGGGACTGTGACTGTGAGGGACTGTGTGAGGGAGAGGGACTGTGACTGTGACGGACTGTATGAGGGAGAGGGACTGTGACTGTGACTGTGACTGTGAGGGACTGTGTGAGGGAGAGGGACTGTGACTGTGAGGGACTGTGTGAGGGAGAGGGACTGTGACTGTGACTATGAGGGACTGTGTGAGGGAGAGGGACTGTGACTGTGTGAGGGAGAGGGACTGTGACTGTGACTGTGACTGTGTGAGGGAGAGGGACTGTGACTGTGTGAGGGAAAGGGGCTGTGACTGTGAGGGACTGTGTGAGGGAGATGGACTGTGACTGTGACTGTGACTGTGTGAGGGAGATGGACTGTGACTGTGACTGTGACTGTGTGAGGGAGAGGGACTGTGACTGTGACTGTGAGGGACTGTATGAGGAAGAGGGACTGTGACTGTGAGGGACTGTGTGAGCGAGAGGGACTGTGACTGTGTGAGGGAGAGGGACTGTGACTGTGACTGTGTGAGGGAGAGGGATTGTGACTGTGTGAGGGAGAGGGACTGTGACTGACTGTGTGAGGGAGAGGGACTGTGACTGTGACTGTGTGAGGGAGAGGGACTGTGACTGTGTGAGGGAGAGGGACTGTGACTGTGACTGTGTGAGCGAGAGGGACTGTAACTGTGACTGTGTGAGGGAGAGGGACTGTGACTGTGTGAGGGAGAGGGACTGTGACTGTGTGAGGGTGAGGGACTGTGACTGTGTGAGGGAGAGGGACTGTGACTGTGACTGTGTGAGGGAGAGGGACTGTGACTGTGACTGTGACTGTGTGAGGGAGAGGGACTGTGACTGTGACTGTGTGAGGGAGAGGGACTGTGACTCTGTGAGGGAGAGGGACTGTGACTGTGACTCTTACTGTGTGAGGGAGAGGGACTGTGACTGTGACTGTGTGAGGGAGAGGGACTGTGTCTGTGTGAGGGAGAGGGACTGTGACTGTGTGAGGGAGAGGGACTGTGACTGTGACTCTTACTGTGTGAGGGAGAGGGACTGTGACTGTGACTGTGTGAGGGAGAGGGACTGTGACTGTGTCAGGGAGAGGGACTGTGACTGTGACTGTGTGAGGGAGAGGGATTGTGACTGTGTGAGGTAGAGGGACTGTGACTGTGTGAGGGAGAGGGACTGTGACTGTGACTGTGTGAGGGAGAGGTACTGTGACTGTGTGAGGGAGAGGGACTGTGTGAGGGAGAGGGACTATGACTGTGTGAGGGAGAGGGACTGTGACTGTGACTGTGTGAGCGAGAGGGACTGTGACTGTGACTGTGTGAGGGAGAGGGACTGTGACTGTGTGAGGGAGAGGGACTGTGACTGTGTGAGGGAGAGGGACTGTGACTGTGACTGTGACTGTGTGATGGAGAGGGACTGTGACTGTGACAGTGACTGTGTGAGGGAGAGGGACTGTGACTGTGACTGTGACTGTGTGATGGAGAGGGACTGTGACTGTGACTGTGTGAGGGAGAGGGACTGTGACTGTGACTGTGACTGTGTGAGGGAGAGGGACTGTGACTGTGACTGTGACTGTGTGAGGGAGAGGGACTGTGACTGTGACTGTGTGAGGGAGAGGGACTGTGACTGTGACTGTGTGAGGGAGAAGGACTATGACTGTGTGAGGGAGAGGGACTGTGACTCTGTGAGGGAGAGGGACTGTGACTGTGTGAGGGAGAGAGACTGTGACTGACTGTGTGAGGGAGAGGGACTGTGACTGTGACTGTGACTGTGTCAGGGAGAGGGACTGTGACTGTGACTGTGTGAGGGAGAGGGACTGTGACTGTGACTGTGACTGTGTGAGGGAGAGGGACTGTGACTGTGACTGTGACTGTGTCAGGGAGAGGGACTGTGTGAGGGAGAGGTACTGTGACTGTGACTGTGTGAGGGAGAGGGACTGTGACTGTGACTGTGACTGTGCGAGGGAGAGGGACTGTGACTGTGAGGGACTGTGTGAGGGAGAGGGACTGTGACTGTGACTGTGAGGGACTGTGTGAGGGAGAGGGACTGTGACTGTGTGAGGGAGAGGGACTGTGACTGACTGTGTGAGGGAGAGGGACTGTGACTGTGACTGTGTCAGGGAGAGGGACTTTGACTGTGTGAGGGAGAGGGACTGTGACTGTGACTGTGTGAGCGAGAGGGACTGTGACTGTTAGTGTGTGAGGGAGAGGGACTGTGACTGTGTGAGGGAGAGGGACTGTGACTGTGTGAGGGAGAGGGACTGTGACTGTGTGAGGGAGAGGGACTGTGACTGTGATTGTGACTGTGTGAGGGAGAGGGACTGTGACTGTGTGAGGGAGAGTGACTGTGACTGTGTGAGGGTGAGGGACTGTGACTGTGTGAGGGAGAGGGACTGTGACTGTGTGAGGGAGAGGGATTGTGACTGTGTGAGGGCAAGGGACTGTGACTGTGACTGTGTGAGGGAGAGGGACTGTAACTGTGTGAGGGAGAGGGATTGTGACTGTGACTGTGTGAGCGAGAGGGACTGTGACTGTGTGAGGGAGAGGGACTGTGACTGTGACTGTGTGAGGGAGAGGGACTGTAACTGTGTGAGGTAGAGGGATTGTGACTGTGACTGTGTGAGCGAGAGGGACTGTGACTGTGTGAGGGAAAGGGACTGTGTCTGTGTGATGGAGAGGGACTGTGACTGTGTGAGGGAGAGGGACTGTGACTGTGACTGTGTGAGGGAGAGGGACTGTGACTGTGACTGTGAGGGACTGTGTGAGGGAGAGGGACTGTGACTGTGACTGTGAGGGACTGTGTGAGGAAGAGGGACTGTGACTGTGAGGGACTGTGTGAGCGAGAGGGACTGTGACTGTGTGAGGGAGAGGGACGTTGACTGTGACTGTGACAGGGAGAGGGACTTTGACTGTGTGAGGGAGAGGGACTGTGACTGTGTGAGGTAGAGGGACTGTGACTGTGTGAGGGAGAGGGACTGTGACTGTGACTGTGTGAGCGAGAGGGACTGTGACTGTGACTGTGTGAGGGAGAGGGACTGTGACTGTGACTGTGTGAGGGAGAGTGACTGTGACTGTTATTGTGACTATGTGAGGGCGAGGGACTGTGACTGTGTGAGGGCGAGGGACTGTGACTGTGTGAGTGAGAGGGACTGTGACTGTGTGAGGGAGAGGGACTGTGACTGTGACTGTGTGAGGGAGAGGGACTGTAACTGTGTGAGGGAGAGGGACTGTGACTGTGACTGTGTGAGGGAGAAGGACTATGACTGTGTCAGGGAGAGGGACTGTGACTGTGACTGTGTGAGGGAGAGGGACTGTGACTGTGTGAGGTAGAGGGACTGTGACTGTGTGAGGGAGAGGGACTGTGACTGTGACTGTGTGAGGGAGAGGGACTGTGACTGTGTGAGGTAGAGGGACTGTGACTGTGTGAGGGAGAGGGACTGTGACTGTGACTGTGTGAGGGAGAGGGACTGTGACTGTGACTGTGTGAGGGAGAGGGACTGTGACTGTGAGTGTGTGAGGGAAAGGGACTGTGACTGTGTGAGCGAGAGGGACTGTGACTGTGACTGTGTGAGGGAGAGGGACTGTGACTGTGAGTGTGTGAGGGAGAGGGACTGTGACTGTGTGAGGGAGAGGGACTGTGACTGTGTGAGGGCGAGGGACTGTGACTGTGTGAGGGAGAGGGACTGTGACTGTGTGAGGGAGAGGGACTGTGACTGTGACTGTGACTGTGTGAGGGAGAGGGACTGTGACTGTGACTGTGAGGCACTGTGTGAGGGAGAGGGACTGTGACTGTGACTGTGAGGGACTGTATGAGGGAGAGGGACGTTGACTGTGACTGTGACTGTGAGGGACTGTGTGAGGGAGGGGGACTGTGACTGTGACTGTGTGAGGGAGAGGGACTGTGACTGTGAGGGACTGTGTGAGGGAGAGGGACTGTGACTGTGACTGTGACTGTGTGAGGGAGAGGGACTGTGACTGTGACTGTGTGAGGGAGAGGGACTGTGACTGTGACTGTGTGAGGGAGAAGGACTATGACTGTGTGAGGGAGAGGGACTGTGACTCTGTGAGGGAGAGGGACTGTGACTGTGTGAGGGAGAGAGACTGTGACTGACTGTGTGAGGGAGAGGGACTGTGACTGTGACTGTGACTGTGTGAGGGAGAGGGACTGTGACTGTGACTGTGTGAGGGAGAGGGACTGTGACTGTGACTGTGACTGTGTGAGGGAGAGGGACTGTGACTGTGTGAGGTAGAGGGACTGTGACTGTGTGAGGGAGAGGGACTGTGACTGTGACTGTGTGAGCGAGAGGGACTGTGACTGTGACTGTGTGAGGGAGAGGGACTGTGACTGTGACTGTGTGAGGGAGAGTGACTGTGACTGTTATTGTGACTATGTGAGGGCGAGGGACTGTGACTGTGTGAGGGCGAGGGACTGTGACTGTGTGAGTGAGAGGGACTGTGACTGTGTGAGGGAGAGGGACTGTGACTGTGACTGTGTGAGGGAGAGGGACTGTAACTGTGTGAGGGAGAGGGACTGTGACTGTGACTGTGTGAGGGAGAAGGACTATGACTGTGTCAGGGAGAGGGACTGTGACTGTGACTGTGTGAGGGAGAGGGACTGTGACTGTGTGAGGTAGAGGGACTGTGACTGTGTGAGGGAGAGGGACTGTGACTGTGACTGTGTGAGGGAGAGGGACTGTGACTGTGTGAGGTAGAGGGACTGTGACTGTGTGAGGGAGAGGGACTGTGACTGTGACTGTGTGAGGGAGAGGGACTGTGACTGTGACTGTCTGAGGGAGAGGGACTGTGACTGTGAGTGTGTGAGGGAAAGGGACTGTGACTGTGTGAGGGCGAGGGACTGTGACTGTGTGAGGGAGAGGGACTGTGACTGTGTGAGGGAGAGGGACTGTGACTGTGACTGTGACTGTGTGAGGGAGAGGGACTGTGACTGTGACTGTGAGGCACTGTGTGAGGGAGAGGGACTGTGACTGTGACTGTGAGGGACTGTATGAGGGAGAGGGACGTTGACTGTGACTGTGACTGTGAGGGACTGTGTGAGGGAGGGGGACTGTGACTGTGACTGTGTGAGGGAGAGGGACTGTGACTGTGAGGGACTGTGTGAGGGAGAGGGACTGTGACTGTGACGGACTGTATGAGGGAGAGGGACTGTGACTGTGACTGTGACTGTGAGGGACTGTGTGAGGGAGAGGGACTGTGACTGTGAGGGACTGTGTGAGGGAGAGGGACTGTGACTGTGACTATGAGGGACTGTGTGAGGGAGAGGGACTGTGACTGTGTGAGGGAGAGGGACTGTGACTGTGACTGTGACTGTGTGAGGGAGAGGGACTGTGACTGTGTGAGGGAAAGGGGCTGTGACTGTGAGGGACTGTGTGAGGGAGATGGACTGTGACTGTGACTGTGACTGTGTGAGGGAGATGGACTGTGACTGTGACTGTGACTGTGTGAGGGAGAGGGACTGTGACTGTGACTGTGAGGGACTGTATGAGGAAGAGGGACTGTGACTGTGAGGGACTGTGTGAGCGAGAGGGACTGTGACTGTGTGAGGGAGAGGGACTGTGACTGTGTCAGGGAGAGGGACTGTGACTGTGACTGTGTGAGGGAGAGGGATTGTGACTGTGTGAGGGAGAGGGACTGTGACTGACTGTGTGAGGGAGAGGGACTGTGACTGTGACTGTGTGAGGGAGAGGGACTGTGACTGTGTGAGGGAGAGGGACTGTGACTGTGACTGTGTGAGCGAGAGGGACTGTAACTGTGACTGTGTGAGGGAGAGGGACTGTGACTGTGTGAGGGAGAGGGACTGTGACTGTGTGAGGGTGAGGGACTGTGACTGTGTGAGGGAGAGGGACTGTGACTGTGACTGTGTGAGGGAGAGGGACTGTGACTGTGACTGTGACTGTGTGAGGGAGAGGGACTGTGACTGTGACTGTGTGAGGGAGAGGGACTGTGACTCTGTGAGGGAGAGGGACTGTGACTGTGACTCTTACTGTGTGAGGGAGAGGGACTGTGACTGTGACTGTGTGAGGGAGAGGGACTGTGTCTGTGTGAGGGAGAGGGACTGTGACTGTGTGAGGGAGAGGGACTGTGACTGTGACTCTTACTGTGTGAGGGAGAGGGACTGTGACTGTGACTGTGTGAGGGAGAGGGACTGTGACTGTGTCAGGGAGAGGGACTGTGACTGTGACTGTGTGAGGGAGAGGGATTGTGACTGTGTGAGGTAGAGGGACTGTGACTGTGTGAGGGAGAGGGACTGTGACTGTGACTGTGTGAGGGAGAGGTACTGTGACTGTGTGAGGGAGAGGGACTGTGTGAGGGAGAGGGACTATGACTGTGTGAGGGAGAGGGACTGTGACTGTGACTGTGTGAGCGAGAGGGACTGTGACTGTGACTGTGTGAGGGAGAGGGACTGTGACTGTGTGAGGGAGAGGGACTGTGACTGTGTGAGGGAGAGGGACTGTGACTGTGACTGTGACTGTGTGATGGAGAGGGACTGTGACTGTGACAGTGACTGTGTGAGGGAGAGGGACTGTGACTGTGACTGTGACTGTGTGATGGAGAGGGACTGTGACTGTGACTGTGTGAGGGAGAGGGACTGTGACTGTGACTGTGACTGTGTGAGGGAGAGGGACTGTGACTGTGACTGTGACTGTGTGAGGGAGAGGGACTGTGACTGTGACTGTGTGAGGGAGAGGGACTGTGACTGTGACTGTGTGAGGGAGAAGGACTATGACTGTGTGAGGGAGAGGGACTGTGACTCTGTGAGGGAGAGGGACTGTGACTGTGTGAGGGAGAGAGACTGTGACTGACTGTGTGAGGGAGAGGGACTGTGACTGTGACTGTGACTGTGTCAGGGAGAGGGACTGTGACTGTGACTGTGTGAGGGAGAGGGACTGTGACTGTGACTGTGACTGTTTGAGGGAGAGGGACTGTGACTGTGACTGTGACTGTGTCAGGGAGAGGGACTGTGTGAGGGAGAGGTACTGTGACTGTGACTGTGTGAGGGAGAGGGACTGTGACTGTGACTGTGACTGTGCGAGGGAGAGGGACTGTGACTGTGAGGGACTGTGTGAGGGAGAGGGACTGTGACTGTGACTGTGAGGGACTGTGTGAGGGAGAGGGACTGTGACTGTGTGAGGGAGAGGGACTGTGACTGTGACTGTGTCAGGGAGAGGGACTTTGACTGTGTGAGGGAGAGGGACTGTGACTGTGTGAGGGAGAGGGACTGTGACTGTGACTGTGTGAGGGAGAGGGACTGTGACTGTGTGAGGGAGAGGGACTGTGACTGTGACTGTGTGAGCGAGAGGGACTGTAACTGTGACTGTGTGAGGGAGAGGGACTGTGACTGTGTGAGGGAGAGGGACTGTGACTGTGTGAGGGTGAGGGACTGTGACTGTGTGAGGGAGAGGGACTGTGACTGTGACTGTGTGAGGGAGAGGGACTGTGACTGTGACTGTGTGAGGGAGAGGGACTGTGACTGTGACTGTGTGAGGGAGAGGGACTGTGACTCTGTGAGGGAGAGGGACTGTGACTGTGACTCTTACTGTGTGAGGGAGAGGGACTGTGACTGTGACTGTGTGAGGGAGAGGGACTGTGTCTGTGTGAGGGAGAGGGACTGTGACTGTGTGAGGGAGAGGGACTGTGACTGTGACTCTTACTGTGTGAGGGAGAGGGACTGTGACTGTGACTGTGTGAGGGAGAGGGACTGTGACTGTGTCAGGGAGAGGGACTGTGACTGTGACTGTGTGAGGGAGAGGGATTGTGACTGTGTGAGGTAGAGGGACTGTGACTGTGTGAGGGAGAGGGACTGTGACTGTGACTGTGTGAGGGAGAGGTACTGTGACTGTGTGAGGGAGAGGGACTGTGTGAGGGAGAGGGACTATGACTGTGTGAGGGAGAGGGACTGTGACTGTGACTGTGTGAGCGAGAGGGACTGTGACTGTGACTGTGTGAGGGAGAGGGACTGTGACTGTGTGAGGGAGAGGGACTGTGACTGTGTGAGGGAGAGGGACTGTGACTGTGACTGTGACTGTGTGATGGAGAGGGACTGTGACTGTGACAGTGACTGTGTGAGGGAGAGGGACTGTGACTGTGACTGTGACTGTGTGATGGAGAGGGACTGTGACTGTGACTGTGTGGGAGAGGGACTGTGACTGTGACTGTGACTGTGTGAGGGAGAGGGACTGTGACTGTGACTGTGTGAGGGAGAGGGACTGTGACTGTGACTGTGTGAGGGAGAGGGACTGTGACTGTGACTGTGTGAGGGAGAAGGACTATGACTGTGTGAGGGAGAGGGACTGTGACTCTGTGAGGGAGAGGGACTGTGACTGTGTGAGGGAGAGAGACTGTGACTGACTGTGTGAGGGAGAGGGACTGTGACTGTGACTGTGACTGTGTCAGGGAGAGGGACTGTGACTGTGACTGTGTGAGGGAGAGGGACTGTGACTGTGACTGTGACTGTGTGAGGGAGAGGGACTGTGACTGTGACTGTGACTGTGTCAGGGAGAGGGACTGTGTGAGGGAGAGGTACTGTGACTGTGACTGTGTGAGGGAGAGGGACTGTGACTGTGACTGTGACTGTGCGAGGGAGAGGGACTGTGACTGTGAGGGACTGTGTGAGGGAGAGGGACTGTGACTGTGACTGTGAGGGACTGTGTGAGGGAGAGGGACTGTGACTGTGTGAGGGAGAGGGACTGTGACTGACTGTGTGAGGGAGAGGGACTGTGACTGTGACTGTGTCAGGGAGAGGGACTTTGACTGTGTGAGGGAGAGGGACTGTGACTGTGACTGTGTGAGCGAGAGGGACTGTGACTGTTAGTGTGTAAGGGAGAGGGACTGTGACTGTGTGAGGGAGAGGGACTGTGACTGTGTGAGGGAGAGGGACTGTGACTGTGTGAGGGAGAGGGACTGTGACTGTGATTGTGACTGTGTGAGGGAGAGGGACTGTGACTGTGTGAGGGAGAGGGACTGTGACTGTGTGAGGGTGAGGGACTGTGACTGTGTGAGGGAGAGGGACTGTGACTGTGTGAGGGAGAGGGATTGTTACTGTGTGAGGGCAAGGGACTGTGACTGTGACTGTGTGAGGGAGAGGGACTGTAACTGTGTGAGGGAGAGGGATTGTGACTGTGACTGTGTGAGCGAGAGGGACTGTGACTGTGTGAGGGAGAGGGACTGTGACTGTGACTGTGTGAGGGAGAGGGACTGTAACTGTGTGAGGTAGAGGGATTGTGACTGTGACTGTGTGAGCGAGAGGGACTGTGACTGTGTGAGGGAAAGGGACTGTGTCTGTGTGATGGAGAGGGACTGTGACTGTGTGAGGGAGAGGGACTGTGACTGTGACTGTGTGAGGGAGAGGGACTGTGACTGTGACTGTGAGGGACTGTGTGAGGGAGAGGGACTGTGACTGTGACTGTGAGGGACTGTGTGAGGAAGAGGGACTGTGACTGTGAGGGACTGTGTGAGCGAGAGGGACTGTGACTGTGTGAGGGAGAGGGACGTTGACTGTGACTGTGACAGGGAGAGGGACTTTGACTGTGTGAGGGAGAGGGACTGTGACTGTGTGAGGTAGAGGGACTGTGACTGTGTGAGGGAGAGGGACTGTGACTGTGACTGTGTGAGCGAGAGGGACTGTGACTGTGACTGTGTGAGGGAGAGGGACTGTGACTGTGACTGTGTGAGGGAGAGTGACTGTGACTGTTATTGTGACTATGTGAGGGCGAGGGACTGTGACTGTGTGAGGGCGAGGGACTGTGACTGTGTGAGTGAGAGGGACTGTGACTGTGTGAGGGAGAGGGACTGTGACTGTGACTGTGTGAGGGAGAGGGACTGTAACTGTGTGAGGGAGAGGGACTGTGACTGTGACTGTGTGAGGGAGAAGGACTATGACTGTGTCAGGGAGAGGGACTGTGACTGTGACTGTGTGAGGGAGAGGGACTGTGACTGTGTGAGGTAGAGGGACTGTGACTGTGTGAGGGAGAGGGACTGTGACTGTGACTGTGTGAGGGAGAGGGACTGTGACTGTGTGAGGTAGAGGGACTGTGACTGTGTGAGGGAGAGGGACTGTGACTGTGACTGTGTGAGGGAGAGGGACTGTGACTGTGACTGTGTGAGGGAGAGGGACTGTGACTGTGAGTGTGTGAGGGAAAGGGACTGTGACTGTGTGAGCGAGAGGGACTGTGACTGTGACTGTGTGAGGGAGAGGGACTGTGACTGTGAGTGTGTGAGGGAGAGGGACTGTGACTGTGTGAGGGAGAGGGACTGTGACTGTGTGAGGGCGAGGGACTGTGACTGTGTGAGGGAGAGGGACTGTGACTGTGTGAGGGAGAGGGACTGTGACTGTGACTGTGACTGTGTGAGGGAGAGGGACTGTGACTGTGACTGTGAGGCACTGTGTGAGGGAGAGGGACTGTGACTGTGACTGTGAGGGACTGTATGAGGGAGAGGGACGTTGACTGTGACTGTGACTGTGAGGGACTGTGTGAGGGAGGGGGACTGTGACTGTGACTGTGTGAGGGAGAGGGACTGTGACTGTGAGGGACTGTGTGAGGGAGAGGGACTGTGACTGTGACTGTGACTGTGTGAGGGAGAGGGACTGTGACTGTGACTGTGTGAGGGAGAGGGACTGTGACTGTGACTGTGTGAGGGAGAAGGACTATGACTGTGTGAGGGAGAGAGACTGTGACTGTGTGAGGGAGAGAGACTGTGACTGACTGTGTGAGGGAGAGGGACTGTGACTGTGACTGTGACTGTGTCAGGGAGAGGGACTGTGACTGTGACTGTGTGAGGGAGAGGGACTGTGACTGTGACTGTGACTGTGTGAGGGAGAGGGACTGTGACTGTGTGAGGTAGAGGGACTGTGACTGTGTGAGGGAGAGGGACTGTGACTGTGACTGTGTGAGCGAGAGGGACTGTGACTGTGACTGTGTGAGGGAGAGGGACTGTGACTGTGACTGTGTGAGGGAGAGTGACTGTGACTGTTATTGTGACTATGTGAGGGCGAGGGACTGTGACTGTGTGAGGGCGAGGGACTGTGACTGTGTGAGTGAGAGGGACTGTGACTGTGTGAGGGAGAGGGACTGTGACTGTGACTGTGTGAGGGAGAGGGACTGTAACTGTGTGAGGGAGAGGGACTGTGACTGTGACTGTGTGAGGGAGAAGGACTATGACTGTGTCAGGGAGAGGGACTGTGACTGTGACTGTGTGAGGGAGAGGGACTGTGACTGTGTGAGGTAGAGGGACTGTGACTGTGTGAGGGAGAGGGACTGTGACTGTGACTGTGTGAGGGAGAGGGACTGTGACTGTGACTGTGACTGTGTCAGGGAGAGGGACTGTGACTGTGACTGTGTGAGGGAGAGGGACTGTGACTGTGACTGTGACTGTGTGAGGGAGAGGGACTGTGACTGTGTGAGGTAGAGGGACTGTGACTGTGTGAGGGAGAGGGACTGTGACTGTGACTGTGTGAGCGAGAGGGACTGTGACTGTGACTGTGTGAGGGAGAGGGACTGTGACTGTGACTGTGTGAGGGAGAGTGACTGTGACTGTTATTGTGACTATGTGAGGGCGAGGGACTGTGACTGTGTGAGGGCGAGGGACTGTGACTGTGTGAGTGAGAGGGACTGTGACTGTGTGAGGGAGAGGGACTGTGACTGTGACTGTGTGAGGGAGAGGGACTGTAACTGTGTGAGGGAGAGGGACTGTGACTGTGACTGTGTGAGGGAGAAGGACTATGACTGTGTCAGGGAGAGGGACTGTGACTGTGACTGTGTGAGGGAGAGGGACTGTGACTGTGTGAGGTAGAGGGACTGTGACTGTGTGAGGGAGAGGGACTGTGACTGTGACTGTGTGAGGGAGAGGGACTGTGACTGTGTGAGGTAGAGGGACTGTGACTGTGTGAGGGAGAGGGACTGTGACTGTGACTGTGTGAGGGAGAGGGACTGTGACTGTGACTGTGTGAGGGAGAGGGACTGTGACTGTGACTGTGTGAGGGAAAGGGACTGTGACTGTGTGAGCGAGAGGGACTGTGACTGTGACTGTGTGAGGGAGAGGGACTGTGACTGTGAGTGTGTGAGGGAGAGGGACTGTGACTGTGTGAGGGAGAGGGACTGTGACTGTGTGAGGGCGAGGGACTGTGACTGTGTGAGGGAGAGGGACTGTGACTGTGTGAGGGAGAGGGACTGTGACTGTGACTGTGTGAGGGAGAGGGACTGTGACTGTGACTGTGAGGCACTGTGTGAGGGAGAGGGACTGTGACTGTGACTGTGAGGGACTGTATGAGGGAGAGGGACGTTGACTGTGACTGTGACTGTGAGGGACTGTGTGAGGGAGGGGGACTGTGACTGTGACTGTGTGAGGGAGAGGGACTGTGACTGTGAGGGACTGTGTGAGGGAGAGGGACTGTGACTGTGACTGTGACTGTGTGAGGGAGAGGGACTGTGACTGTGACTGTGTGAGGGAGAGGGACTGTGACTGTGACTGTGTGAGGGAGAAGGACTATGACTGTGTGAGGGAGAGGGACTGTGACTCTGTGAGGGAGAGGGACTGTGACTGTGTGAGGGAGAGAGACTGTGACTGACTGTGTGAGGGAGAGGGACTGTGACTGTGACTGTGACTGTGTCAGGGAGAGGGACTGTGACTGTGACTGTGTGAGGGAGAGGGACTGTGACTGTGACTGTGTGAGGGAGAGGGACTGTGACTGTGACTGTGACTGTGTCAGGGAGAGGGACTGCGTGAGGGAGAGGTACTGTGACTGTGACTGTGTGAGGGAGAGGGACTGTGACTGTGACTGTGACTGTGCGAGGGAGAGGGACTGTGACTGTGAGGGACTGTGTGAGGGAGAGGGACTGTGACTGTGACTGTGAGGGACTGTGTGAGGGAGAGGGACTGTGACTGTGTGAGGGAGAGGGACTGTGACTGACTGTGTGAGGGAGAGGGACTGTGACTGTGACTGTGTCAGGGAGAGGGACTTTGACTGTGTGAGGGAGAGGGACTGTGACTGTGACTGTGTGAGCGAGAGGGACTGTGACTGTTAGTGTGTGAGGGAGAGGGACTGTGACTGTGTGAGGGAGAGGGACTGTGACTGTGTGAGGGAGAGGGACTGTGACTGTGTGAGGGAGAGGGACTGTGACTGTGATTGTGACTGTGTGAGGGAGAGGGACTGTGACTGTGTGAGGGAGAGGGACTGTGACTGTGTGAGGGTGAGGGACTGTGACTGTGTGAGGGAGAGGGACTGTGACTGTGTGAGGGAGAGGGATTGTGACTGTGTGAGGGCAAGGGACTGTGACTGTGACTGTGTGAGGGAGAGGGACTGTAACTGTGTGAGGGAGAGGGATTGTGACTGTGACTGTGTGAGCGAGAGGGACTGTGACTGTGTGAGGGAGAGGGACTGTGACTGTGACTGTGTGAGGGAGAGGGACTGTAACTGTGTGAGGTAGAGGGATTGTGACTGTGACTGTGTGAGCGAGAGGGACTGTGACTGTGTGAGGGAAAGAGACTGTGTCTGTGTGATGGAGAGGGACTGTGACTGTGTGAGGGAGAGGGACTGTGACTGTGACTGTGTGAGGGAGAGGGACTGTGACTGTGACTGTGAGGGACTGTGTGAGGGAGAGGGACTGTGACTGTGACTGTGAGGGACTGTGTGAGGAAGAGGGACTGTGACTGTGAGGGACTGTGTGAGCGAGAGGGACTGTGACTGTGTGAGGGAGAGGGACGTTGACTGTGACTGTGACTGTGACAGGGAGAGGGACTTTGACTGTGTGAGGGAGAGGGACTGTGACTGTGTGAGGTAGAGGGACTGTGACTGTGTGAGGGAGAGGGACTGTGACTGTGACTGTGTGAGCGAGAGGGACTGTGACTGTGACTGTGTGAGGGAGAGGGACTGTGACTGTGACTGTGTGAGGGAGAGTGACTGTGACTGTTATTGTGACTATGTGAGGGCGAGGGACTGTGACTGTGTGAGGGCGAGGGACTGTGACTGTGTGAGTGAGAGGGACTGTGACTGTGTGAGGGAGAGGGACTGTGACTGTGACTGTGTGAGGGAGAGGGACTGTAACTGTGTGAGGGAGAGGGACTGTGACTGTGACTGTGTGAGGGAGAAGGACTATGACTGTGTCAGGGAGAGGGACTGTGACTGTGACTGTGTGAGGGAGAGGGACTGTGACTGTGTGAGGTAGAGGGACTGTGACTGTGTGAGGGAGAGGGACTGTGACTGTGACTGTGTGAGGGAGAGGGACTGTGACTGTGTGAGGTAGAGGGACTGTGACTGTGTGAGGGAGAGGGACTGTGACTGTGACTGTGTGAGGGAGAGGGACTGTGACTGTGACTGTGTGAGGGAGAGGGACTGTGACTGTGAGTGTGTGAGGGAAAGGGACTGTGACTGTGTGAGCGAGAGGGACTGTGACTGTGACTGTGTGAGGGAGAGGGACTGTGACTGTGAGTGTGTGAGGGAGAGGGACTGTGACTGTGTGAGGGAGAGGGACTGTGACTGTGTGAGGGCGAGGGACTGTGACTGTGTGAGGGAGAGGGACTGTGACTGTGTGAGGGAGAGGGACTGTGACTGTGACTGTGACTGTGTGAGGGAGAGGGACTGTGACTGTGACTGTGAGGCACTGTGTGAGGGAGAGGGACTGTGACTGTGACTGTGAGGGACTGGTTGAGGGAGAGGGACGTTGACTGTGACTGTGACTGTGAGGGACTGTGTGAGGGAGGGGGACTGTGACTGTGACTGTGTGAGGGAGAGGGACTGTGACTGTGAGGGACTGTGTGAGGGAGAGGGACTGTGACTGTGACGGACTGTATGAGGGAGAGGGACTGTGACTGTGACTGTGACTGTGTGAGGGAGAGGGACTGTGACTGTGAGGGACTGTGTGAGGGAGAGGGACTGTGACTGTGACTATGAGGGACTGTGTGAGGGAGAGGGACTGTGACTGTGTGAGGGAGAAGGACTGTGACTGTGACTGTGACTGTGTGAGGGAGAGGGACTGTGACTGTGTGAGGGAGAGGGACTGTGACTGTGTGAGGGAGAGGGATTGTGACTGTGTGAGGGCAAGGGACTGTGACTGTGACTGTGTGAGGGAGAGGGACTGTAACTGTGTGAGGGAGAGGGATTGTGACTGTGACTGTGTGAGCGAGAGGGACTGTGACTGTGTGAGGGAGAGGGACTGTGACTGTGACTGTGTGAGGGAGAGGGACTGTAACTGTGTGAGGTAGAGGGATTGTGACTGTGACTGTGTGAGCGAGAGGGACTGTGACTGTGTGAGGGAAAGGGACTGTGTCTGTGTGATGGAGAGGGACTGTGACTGTGTGAGGGAGAGGGACTGTGACTGTGACTGTGTGAGGGAGAGGGACTGTGACTGTGACTGTGAGGGACTGTGTGAGGGAGAGGGACTGTGACTGTGACTGTGAGGGACTGTGTGAGGAAGAGGGACTGTGACTGTGAGGGACTGTGTGAGCGAGAGGGACTTTGACTGTGTGAGGGAGAGGGACTGTGACTGTGTGAGGTAGAGGGACTGTGACTGTGTGAGGGAGAGGGACTGTGACTGTGACTGTGTGAGCGAGAGGGACTGTGACTGTGACTGTGTGAGGGAGAGGGACTGTGACTGTGACTGTGTGAGGGAGAGTGACTGTGACTGTTATTGTGACTATGTGAGGGCGAGGGACTGTGACTGTGTGAGGGCGAGGGACTGTGACTGTGTGAGTGAGAGGGACTGTGACTGTGTGAGGGAGAGGGACTGTGACTGTGACTGTGTGAGGGAGAGGGACTGTAACTGTGTGAGGGAGAGGGACTGTGACTGTGACTGTGTGAGGGAGAAGGACTATGACTGTGTCAGGGAGAGGGACTGTGACTGTGACTGTGTGAGGGAGAGGGACTGTGACTGTGTGAGGTAGAGGGACTGTGACTGTGTGAGGGAGAGGGACTGTGACTGTGACTGTGTGAGGGAGAGGGACTGTGACTGTGTGAGGTAGAGGGACTGTGACTGTGTGAGGGAGAGGGACTGTGACTGTGACTGTGTGAGGGAGAGGGACTGTGACTGTGACTGTGTGAGGGAGAGGGACTGTGACTGTGAGTGTGTGAGGGAAAGGGACTGTGACTGTGTGAGCGAGAGGGACTGTGACTGTGACTGTGTGAGGGAGAGGGACTGTGACTGTGAGTGTGTGAGGGAGAGGGACTGTGACTGTGTGAGGGAGAGGGACTGTGACTGTGTGAGGGCGAGGGACTGTGACTGTGTGAGGGAGAGGGACTGTGACTGTGTGAGGGAGAGGGACTGTGACTGTGACTGTGACTGTGTGAGGGAGAGGGACTGTGACTGTGACTGTGAGGCACTGTGTGAGGGAGAGGGACTGTGACTGTGACTGTGAGGGACTGTATGAGGGAGGGGGACTGTGACTGTGACTGTGTGAGGGAGAGGGACTGTGACTGTGACGGACTGTATGAGGGAGAGGGACTGTGACTGTGACTGTGTGAGGGACGTTGACTGTGACTGTGACTGTGAGGGACTGTGTGAGGGAGGGGGACTGTGACTGTGACTGTGTGAGGGAGAGGGACTGTGACTGTGACGGACTGTATGAGGGAGAGGGACTGTGACTGTGACTGTGACTGTGTGAGGGAGAGGGACTGTGACTGTGAGGGACTGTGTGAGGGAGAGGGACTGTGACTGTGACTATGAGGGACTGTGTGAGGGAGAGGGACTGTGACTGTGTGAGGGAGAGGGACTGTGACTGTGACTGTGACTGTGTGAGGGAGAGGGACTGTGACTGTGTGAGGGAAAGGGGCTGTGACTGTGAGGGACTGTGTGAGGGAGATGGACTGTGACTGTGACTGTGACTGTGTGAGGGAGATGGACTGTGACTGTGACTGTGTGAGGGAGAGGGACTGTGACTGTGACTGTGAGGGACTGTATGAGGAAGAGGGACTGTGACTGTGAGGGACTGTGTGAGCGAGAGGGACTGTGACTGTGTGAGGGAGAGGGACGTTGACTGTGACTGTGTCAGGGAGAGGGACTGTGACTGTGTGAGGGAGAGGGACTTTGACTGTGTGAGGGAGAGGGACTGTGACTGTGTGAGGTAGAGGGACTGTGACTGTGTGAGGGAGAGGGACTGTGACTGTGACTGTGTGAGCGAGAGGGACTGTGACTGTGACTGTGTGAGGGAGAGGGACTGTGACTGTGACTGTGTGAGGGAGAGGGACTGTGACTGTGATTGTGACTGTGTGAGGGCGAGGGACTGTGACTGTGTGAGTGAGAGGGACTGTGACTGTGTGAGGGAGAGGGACTGTAACTGTGTGAGGGAGAGGGATTGTGACTGTGACTGTGTGAGCGAGAGGGACTGTGAGTGTGACTGTGTGAGTGAGAGGGACTGTGACTGTGACTGTGTGAGGGAGAGGGACTGTGACTGTGTGAGGGAGAGGGACTGTGACTGTGACTGTTACTGTGTGAGGGAGAGGGACTGTGGCTGTGACTGTTTCTGTGACTTTGTGAGGAAGAGGGACTGTGACTTTGACTGTGACTGTGTGAGGGAGAGGGACTGTGACTGTGTGAGGGAGAGGGACTGTGACTGTGTGAGGGAGAGGGACTGTGACTGTGACTGTTACTGTGTGAGGGAGAGGGACTGTGACTGTGACTGTAACTGTGTGAGGCAGAGGGACTGTGACTGTGACTGTGACTGTGACTGTGTCAGGGAGAGGGACTGTGACTGTGACTGTGTGAGGGAGAGGGACTGTGACTGTGTGAGGGAGAGGGACTGTGACTGTGTGAGGGAGAGGGACTGTGACTGTGACTGTGTGAGGGAGAGGGACTGTGACTGTGTGAGGGAGAGGGACTGTGACTGTGACTGTGTGAGGGAGATGGACTGTGACTGTGATTGTGACTGTGTGAGGGAGAGGGACTGTGACTGTGTGAGGGAGAGGGACTGTGACTGTGACTGTGACTGTGTGAGGGACAGGGACTGTGACTGTGACTGTGTGAGGGAGAGGGACTGTGACTGTGTGAGGGAGAGGGACTGTGACTGTGTGAGGGAGAGGGACTGTGACTGTGACTGTTACTGTGTGAGGGAGAGGGACTGTGACTGTGACTGTTTCTGTGACTTTGTGAGGGAGAGGGACTGTGACTGTGACTGTAACTGTGTGAGGCAGAGGGACTGTGACTGTGACTGTGACTGTGACTGTGTCAGGGAGAGGGACTGTGACTGTGTGAGGGAGAGGGACTGTGACTGTGTGAGGGAGAGGGACTGTGACTGTGTGAGGGAGAGGGACTGTGACTGTGACTGTGTGAGGGAGAGGGACTGTGACTGTGTGAGGGAGAGGGACTGTGACTGTGTGAGGGAGAGGGACTGTGACTGTGACTGTGTGAGGGAGATGGACTGTGACTGTGATTGTGACTGTGTGAGGGAGAGGGACTGTGACTGTGTGAGGGAGAGGGACTGTGACTGTGACTGTGACTGTGTGAGGGACAGGGACTGTGACTGTGACTGTGTGAGGGAGAGGGACTCTGACTGTGTGAGGGAGAGGGACTGTGACTCTGTGAGGGAGAGGGACTGTGTCTGTGTGAGGGAGAGGGACTGTGACTGACTGTGTGAGGGAGAGGGACTGTGACTGTGACTGTGACTGTGTGAGGGAGAGGGACTGTGACTGTGACTGTGAAAGTGACTGTGTCAGGGAGAGGGACTGTGACTGTGTGAGGGAGAGGGACTGTGACTGTGACTGTGTGAAGGAGAGGGACTGTGACTGTGACTGTGAAAGTGACTGTGTGAAGGAGAGGGACTGTGACTGTGTGAGGGAGAGGGACTGTGACTGTGACTGTGTGAAGGAGAGGGACTGTGACTGTGACTGTGACTGTGTGAGGGAGAGGGACTGTGACTGTGACTGTGAAAGTGACTGTGTCAGGGAGAGGGACTGTGACTGTGTGAGGGAGAGGGACTGTGACTGTGACTGTGTGAGGGAGAGGGACTGTGACTGTGACTGTGTGAAGGAGAGGGACTGTGACTGTGACTGTGAAAGTGACTGTGTCAGGGAGAGGGACTGTGACTGTGTGAGGGAGAGGGACTGTGACTGTGACTGTGTGAAGGAGAGGGACTGTGACTGTGACTGTGTGAAGGAGAGGTACTGTGACTGTGACTGTGAAAGTGACTGTGTCAGGGAGAGGGACTGTGACTGTGTGAGGGAGAGGGACTGTGACTGTGACTGTGTGAGCGAGAGGGACTGTGACTGTGTGAGGGAGAGGGACTGTGACTGTGACTGTGTGAGCGAGAGGGACTGTGACTGTGACTGTGTGAGGGAGAGGGACTGTGACTGTGTGAGGGAGAGGGACTGTGACTGTGTGAGGGTGAGGGACTGTGACTGTGTGAGGGAGAGGGACTGTGACTGTGACTGTGTGAGGGAGAGGGACTTTGGTTGTGACTGTGACTGTGTGAGGGAGAGGGACTGTGACTGTGTGAGGGCGAGGGACTGTGACTGTGTGAGGGAGAGGCACTGTGACTGTGACTGTGACTGTGTGAGGGAGAGGGACTGTGACTGTGACTGTGACTGTGTGAGGGAGAGGGACTGTGACTGTGTGAGGGCGAGGGACTGTGACTGTGTGAGGGAGAGGGACTGTGACTGTGACTGTGACTGTGTGAGGGAGAGGGACTGTGACTGTGACTGTGACTGTGTGAGGGAGAGGGACTGTGACTCTGTGAGGGAGAGGGACTGTGTCTGTGTGAGGGAGAGGGATTGTGACTGTGTGAGGGAGAGGGACTGTGACTGACTGTGTGAGGGAGAGGGACTGTGACTGTGACTGTGTGAGGGAGAGGGACTGTGACTGTGACTGTGTGAGGGAGAGGGACTGTGTGAGGGAGAGGGACTGTGACTGTGTGAGGGAGAGGGACTGTGACTGTGTGAGGGAGAGGGACTGTGACTGTGACTGTGTGAGGGAGAGGGACTGTGACTGTGACTGTGACTGTGTGAGGGAGAGGGACTGTGACTGTGAGGGACTGTGTGAGGGAGAGGGACTGTGACTGTGAGGGACTGTGTGAGGGAGAGGGACTGTGACTGTGTGAGGGAAAGGGACTGTGACTGTGAGGGACTGTGTGAGGGAGAGGGACTGTGACTGTGACTGTGAGGGACTGTGTGAGGAAGAGGGACTGTGACTGTGTGAGGGAGAGGGACGTTGACTGTGACTGTGACTGTGTGAGGGAGAGGGACGTTGACTGTGACTGTGACTGTGTGAGGGCGAGGGACTGTGACTGTGTGAGGGAGAGGGACTGTGACTGTGACTGTGTGAGGGAGAGGGACTGTGACTGTGTGAGGTAGAGGGACTGTGACTGTGTGAGGGAGAGGGACTGTGACTGTGACTGTGTGAGCGAGAGGGACTGTGACTGTGACTGTGTGAGGGAGAGGGACTGTGACTGTGACTGTGTGAGGGAGAGGGACTGTGACTGTGATTGTGACTGTGTGAGGGCGAGGGACTGTGACTGTGTGAGGGCGAGGGACTGTGACTGTGTGAGTGAGAGGGACTGTGACTGTGTGAGGGAGAGGGACTGTGACTGTGACTGTGTGAGGGAGAGGGATTGTGACTGTGACTGTGTGAGCGAGAGGGACTGTGAGTGTGACTGTGTGAACGAGAGGGACTGTGACTGTGACTGTGTGAGGGAGAGGGACTGTGACTGTGTGAGGGAGAGGGACTGTGACTGTGTGAGGGAGAGGGACTGTGACTGTGACTGTTACTGTGTGAGGGAGAGGGACTGTGACTGTGACTGTTTCTGTGACTTTGTGAGGGAGAGGGACTGTGACTGTGACTGTAACTGTGTGAGGGAGAGGGACTGTGACTTTGACTGTGACTGTGACTGTGTGAGGGAGAGGGACTGTGACTGTGACTGTAACTGTGTGAGGGAGAGGGACTGTGACTTTGACTGTGACTGTGACTGTGTGAGGGAGAGGGACTGTGACTGTGACTGTGACTGTGTCAGGGAGAGGGACTGTGACTGTGACTGTGTGAGGGAGAGGGACTTTGACTGTGTGAGGGAGAGGGACTGTGTGAGGGAGAGGGACTGTGACTGTGTGAGGGAGAGGGACTGTGACTGTGTGAGGGAGAGGAACTGTGACTGTGACTGTGTGAGTGAGAGGGACTGTGACTGTGACTGTGTGAGGGAGAGGGACTGTGAAAGTGTGAGGGAGAGGGACTGTGACTGTGTGAGGGCGAGGGACTGTGACTGTGTGAGGGAGAGGGACTGTGACTGTGTGAGGGAGACGGACTGTGACTGTGATTGTGACTGTGTGAGGGAGAGGGACTGTGACTGTGTGAGGGAGAGGGACTGTGACTGTGACTGTGTGAGGGAGAGGGACTGTGACTGTGACTGTGTGAGGGATAGGGACTGTGACTGTGACTGTGTGAGGGAGAGGGACTGTGACTGTGACTGTGTGAGGGAGAAGGACTATGACTGTGTAAGGGAGAGGGACTGTGACTCTGTGAGGGAGAGGGACTGTGACTGTGACTGTGTGAGGGAGAGGGACTGTGACTGTGACTGTGACTGTGTGAAGGAGAGGGACTGGGACTGTGACTGTGACTTTAACTGTGTGAGGGAGAGGGACTGTGACTGTGACTGTGAAAGTGACTGTGTCAGGGAGAGGGACTGTGACTGTGACTGTGTGAGGGAGAGGGACTGTGTGAGGGAGAGGGACTGTGACTGTGTGAGGGAGAGGGACTGTGACTGTGTGAGGGAGAGGGACTGTGACTGTGTGAGGGAGAGGGACTGTGACTGTGACTGTGTGAGCGAGAGGGACTGTGACACTGACTGTGTGAGGGAGAGGGACTGTGACTGTGTGAGGGAGAGGGACTGTGACTGTGTGAGGGCGAGGGACCGTTACTGTGTGAGGGAGAGGGACTGTGACTGTGACTGTGTGAGGGAGAAGGACTGTGACTGTGACTGTGACTGTGTGAGGGAGAGGGACTGTGACTGTGACTGTGACTGTGTGAGGGAGAGGGACTGTGACTGTGACTGTGTGAGGGAGAAGGACTATGACTGTGTGAGGGAGAGGGACTGTGACTCTGTGAGGGAGAGGGACTGTGTCTGTGTGAGGGAGAGGGATTGTGACTGTGTGAGGGAGAGGGACTGTGACTGACTGTGTGAGGGAGAGGGACTGAGACTGTGACTGTGTGAGGGAGAGGGACTGTGACTGTGACTGTGACTGTGACTGTGTGAGGGAGAGGGACTGTGACTGTGTGAGGGAGAGGGACTGTGACTGTGACTGTGTGAGCGAGAGGGACTGTGACTGTGACTGTGTGAGGGAGAGGGACTGTGACTGTGTGAGGGAGAGGGACTGTGACTGTGTGAGGGCGAGGGACTGTGACTGTGTGAGGGAGAGGGACTGTGACTGTGTGAGGGAGAGGGTCTGTGACTGTGACTGTGTGAGGGAGAGGGACTGTGACTGTGACTGTGTGAGGGAGAGGGACTGTGACTGTGACTGTGTGAGGGAGAGGGACTGTGACTCTGTGAGGGAGAGGGACTGTGTCTGTGTGAGGGAGAGGGACTGTGACTGTGACTGTGACTGTGTGAGGGAGAGGGATTGTGACTGTGTGAGGTAGAGGGACTGTGACTGTGTGAGGGAGAGGGACTGTGACTGTGACTGTGTGAGGGAGAGGGACTGTGACTGTGTGAGGGAGAGGGACATTGACTGTGACTGTGACTGTGTCAGGGAGAGGGACTTTGACTGTGACTGTGTGAGGGAGAGGGACTGTGACTGTGTGAGGTAGAGGGACTGTGACTGTGTGAGGGAGAGGGACTGTGACTGTGACTGTGTGAGGGAGAGGGACTGTGACTGTGACTGTGTGAGGGAGAGGGACTGTGACTGTGACTGTGTGAGGGAGAGGGACTGTGACTGTGATTGTGACTGTGTGAGGGAGAGGGACTGTGACTGTGTGAGGGAGAGGGACTGTGACTGTGTGAGGGCGAGGGACTGTGACTGTGTGAGGGAGAGGGACTGTGACTGTGTGAGGGAGAGGGACTGTGACTGTGACTGTGTGAGGGAGAGGGACTGTGACTGTGACTGTGTGAGGGAGAGGGACTGTGACTGTGACTGTGTGAGGGAGAGGGACTGTGACTGTGATTGTGACTGTGTGAGGGAGAGGGACTGTGACTGTGTGAGGGAGAGGGACTGTGACTGTGTGAGGGCGAGGGACTGTGACTGTGTGAGGGAGAGGGACTGTGACTGTGTGAGGGAGATGGACTGTGACTGTGACTGTTTATGTGACTTTGTGAGGGAGAGGGACTGTGACTGTGACTGTAACTGTGACTGTGTGAGGGAGAGGGACTGTGACTGTGACTGTGACTGTGTGAGGGAGAGGGACTTTGACTGTGACTGTGTGAGGGAGAGGGACTTTGACTGTGTGAGGGAGAGGGACTGTGTGAGGGAGAGGGACTATGACTGTGTGAGGGAGAGGGACTGTGACTGTGACTGTGTGAGCGAGAGGGACTGTGACTGTGACTGTGTGAGGGAGAGGGACTGTGACTGTGTGAGGGAGAGGGACTGTGACTGTGTGAGGGCGAGGGACTGTGACTGTGTGAGGGAGAGGGACTGTGACTGTGACTGTGACTGTGTGATGGAGAGGGACTGTGACTGTGACAGTGACTGTGTGAGGGAGAGGGACTGTGACTGTGACTGTGACTGTGTGAGGGAGAGGGACTGTGACTGTGACTGTGAGGGAGAGGGACTGTGACTGTGAATGTGACTGTGTGAGGGAGAGGGACTGTGACTGTGACTGTGACTGTGTGAGGGAGAGGGACTGTGACTGTGACTGTGTGAGGGAGAGGGACTGTGACTGTGTGAGGGAGAGGGACTGTGACTCTGTTAGGGAGAGGGACTGTGTCTGTGTGAGGGAGAGGGACTGTGACTGACTGTGTGAGGGAGAGGGACTATGACTGTGACTGTGTGAGGGAGAGGGACTGTGACTGACTTTGTGAGGGAGAGGGACTGTGACTGTGACTGTGTCAGGGAGAGGGACTGTGACTGTGCCTGTGTGAGGGACAGGTACTGTGACTGTGACTGTGTGAGGGAGAGGGACTGTGACTGTGACTTTGAGGGACTGTGTGAGGGACAGGTACTGTGACTGTGACTGTGACTGTGTGAGGGAGAGGGACTGTGACTGTGCCTGTGTGAGGGACAGGTACTGTGACTGTGACTGTGTGAGGGAGAGGGACTGTGACTGTGACTTTGAGGGACTGTGTGAGGGACAGGTACTGTGACTGTGACTGTGACTGTGTGAGGGAGAGGGACTGTGACTCTGTTAGGGAGAGGGACTGTGACTGTGTGAGGGAGAGGGACTGTGACTGTGTGAGGGAGAGGGACTGTGACTGTGTGAGGGAGAGGGACTGTGTCTGTGTGAGGGAGAGGGACTGTGTCTGTGTGAGGGAGAGGGACTGTGAGTGTGACTGTGTGAGGGAGAGGGACTTTGACTGTGACTGTGTGAGCGAGAGGGACTGTGACTGTGTGAGGGAGAGTGACTGTGACTGTGTGAGGGAGAGGGACTGTGACTGTGTGAGGGAGAGGGACTGTGACTGTGACTGTGTGAGGGAGAGGGACTGTTACTGTGACTCTGTGAGGGAGAGGGACTGTGACTGTGACTGTTTCTGTGACTTTGTGAGGGAGAGGGACTGTGATTGTGACTGTGACTGTGCCTGTGTGAGGGAGAGGGACTGTGACTGTGACTGTGTCTGTGACTGTGTCAGGGAGAGGGACTGTGACTTTGACTGTGTGAGGGAGAGGGACTGTGTGAGGGAGAGGGACTGTGACTGTGTGAGGGAGAGGGACTGTGACTGTGACTGTGACTGTGCCTGTGTGAGGGAGAGGGACTGTGACTGTGACTGTGTCTGTGACTGTGTCAGGGAGAGGGACTGTGACTTTGACTGTGTGAGGGAGAGGGACTGTATGAGGGAGAGGGACTGTGACTGTGTGAGGGAGAGGGACTGTGACTGTGTGAGGGAGAGGGCCTGTGACTGTGACTGTGACTGTGTGAGGGAGAGGGACTGTGACTTTGTGATGGCGAGGGACTGTGACTGTGTGAGGGAAAGGAACTGTGACTGTGACTGTGTGAGGGAGAGGGACTGTGAATGTGACTGTGACTGTGTGAGGGAGAGGGACTGTGACTGTGACTGTGACTGTGTGAGGGAGAGGGACTGTGACTGTGACTGTGTGAGGGAGAGGGACTGTGACTGTGAGTGTGTGAGGGAGAGGGACTGTGAGTGTGTGAGGGAGAGGGACTGTGACTGTGACTGTGTGAGGGAGAGTGACTGTGACTGTGAGTGTGTGAGGGAGAGGGACTGTGACTGTGTGAGCGAGAGGGACTGTGACTGTGAGTGTGTGAGGGAGAGGGACTGTGACTGTGTGAGGGAGAGGGACTGTGACTGTGACTGTGTGAGGGAGAGGGACTGTGACTGTGAGTGTGTGAGGGAGAGGGACTGTGACTGTGTGAGGGAGAGGGACTGTGACTGTGTGAGGGCGAGGGACTGTGACTGTGTGAGGGAGAGGGACTGTGACTGTGTGAGGGAGAGGGACTGTGACTGTGACTGTGACTTTGTGAGGGAGAGGGACTGTGACTGTGACTGTGAGGGACTGTGTGAGGGAGAGGGACTGTGACTGTGACTGTGAGGGACTGTATGAGGGAGAGGGACGTTGACTGTGACTGTGACTGTGAGTGACTGTGTGAGGGAGAGGGACTGTGACTGTGACTGTGTGAGGGAGAGGGACTGTGACTGTGAGGGACTGTGTGAGGGAGAGGGACTGTGACTGTGACTGTGAGGGACTGTGTGAGGGAGAGGGACTGTGACTGTGAGGGACTGTGTGAGGGAGAGGGACTGTGACTGTGACTGTGTGAGGGAGAGGGACTTTGACTGTGTGAGGGAGAGGGACTGTGTGAGGGAGAGGGATTGTGACTGTGTGAGGGAGAGGGCCTGTGACTGTGACTGTGTGAGGGAGAGGGACTGTGACTGTGTGAGGGAAAGGAACTGTGACTGTGACTGTGTGAGGGAGAGGGACTGTGAATGCGACTGTGACTGTGTGAGGGAGAGGGAATGTGACTGTGACTGTGGGAGGGAGAGGGACTGTGACTGTGACTGTTTGAGGGAGAGGGACTGTGACTGTGAGTGTGTGAGGGAGAGGGACTGTGACTGTGTGAGGGAGAGGGACTGTGACTGTGACTGTGTGAGGGAGAGGGCCTGTGACTGTGAGTGTGTGAGGGAGAGGGACTGTGACTGTGTGATCGAGAGGGACTGTGACTGTGACTGTGTGAGGGAGAGGGACTGTGACTGTGAGTGTGTGAGGGAGAGGGACTGTGAGTGTGTGAGGGAGAGGGACTGTGACTGTGTGAGGGCGAGGGACTGTGACTGTGTGAGGGAGAGGGACTGTGACTGTGTGAGGGAGAGGGACTGTGACTGTGACTGTGACTGTGACTTTGTGAGGGAGAGGGACTGTGACTGTGACTGTGAGGCACTGTGTGAGGGAGAGGGACTGTGACTGTGAGGGACTGTGTGAGGGAGAGGGACTGTGACTGTGACTGTGAGGGACTGTGTGAGGCAGAGGGACTGTGACTGTGACTGTGTGAGGGAGAGGGACTGTGACTGTGACTGTGACTGTGTGAGGGAGAGGGACTGTGACTGTGAGGGACTGTGTGAGGGAGAGGGACTGTGAATGTGACTGTGAGGGACTGTGTGAGGGAGAGGGACTGTGACTGTGAGGGACTGTGTGAGGGAGAGGGACTGTGACTGTGACTGTGAGGGACTGTGTGAGGGAGAGGGACTGTGACTGTGAGGGACTGTATGAGGGAGAGGGACTGTGACTTTGACTGTGTGAGGGAGAGGGACTGTGACTGTGACTGTGACTGTGTGAGGGAGAGGGACTGTGACTGTGAGGGACTGTGTGAGGGAGAGGGACTGTGACTGTGACTGTGAGGGACTGTGTGAGGGAGAGGGACTGTGACTGTGTGAGGGAGAGGGACTGTGACTGACTGTGTGAGGGAGAGGGACTGTGACTGTGACTGTGACTGTGTGAGGGAGAGGCACTGTGACTGTGACTCTTACTGTGTGAGGGAGAGGGACTGTGACTGTGACTGTGACTGTGTGAGGGAGAGGGACTGTGACTGTGACTGTGACTGTGTGAGGGAGAGGGACTGTGACTGTGTGAGGGAGAGGGACGTTGACTGTGACTGTGTGAGGGAGAGGGACTGTGTCTGTGTCGGGGAGAGGGACTGTGACTGTGACTGTGTGAGGTAGAGGGACTTTGACTGTGTGAGGGAGAGAGACTGTGACTGTGTGAGGTAGAGGGACTGTGACTGTGTGAGGGAGAGGGACTGTGACTGTGACTGTGTGAGCGAGAGGGACTGTGACTGTGACTGTGTGAGGGAGAGGGACTGTGACTGTGAGTGTGTGAGGGAGAGGGACTGTGACTGTGTGAGGGAGAGGGACTGTGACTGTGTGAGGGTGAGGGACTGTGACTGTAAGAGGGAGAGGGACTGTGACTTTGACTGTGACTGTGACTGTGTGAGGGAGAGGGACTTTGACTCTGACTGTGAGGCACTGTGTGAGGGAGAGGGACTGTGACTGTGACTGTGAGGGACTGTGTGAGGGAGAGGGACTGTGACTGTGACTGTGAGGGACTGTATGATGGAGAGGGACTGTGACTGTGACTGTGTGAGGGAGAGGGACTGTGACTGTGACTGTGTGAGGGAGAGGGACTGTGACTGTGAGGGACTGTGTGAGCGAGAGGGACTGTGAATGTGACTGTGAGGGACTGTGTGAGGGAGAGGGACTGTGACTGTGTGAGGGAGAGGGACTGTGACTGTGACTGTGACTGTGTGAGGGAGAGGGACTGTGACTGTGACTGTGTGAGGGAGAGGGACTGTGACTGTGACTGTGTGAGGGAGAAGGACTATGACTGTTTGAGGGAGAGGGACTGTGACTCTGTGAGGGAGAGGGACTGTGTCTGTGTGAGGGAGAGGGACTGTGACTGTGTGAGGGAGAGGGACTGTGACTCTGTGAGGGAGAGGGACTGTGTCTGTGTGAGGGAGAGGGACTGTCACTGTGACTGTGACTGTGTGAGGGAGAGGGACTGTGACTGTCAATGTGTGAGGGAGAGGGACTGTGACTGTGACTGTGTGAGGGAGAGGGACTGTGACTGTGACTGTGTGAGGGAGAGGGACTGTGACTGTGACTGTGACTGTGTGAGGGAGAGGGACTGTGACTGTGACTGTGTGATGGAGAGGGACTGTGACTGTGTGAGGGAGAGGGACTGTGACTGTGTGAGGTAGAGGGACTGTGACTGTGTGAGGGAGAGGGACTGTGACTGTGACTGTGTGAGCGAGAGGGACTGTGACTGTGATTGTGACTGTGTGAGGGAGAGGGACTGTGACTGTGACTGTGTGAGGGAGATGGACTGTGACTGTGATTGTGACTGTGTGAGGGAGAGGGACTGTGACTGTGACTGTGTGAGGGAGAGGGACTGTGACTGTGACTGTGTGAGGGAGAGGGACTTTGACTGTGTGAGGGAGAGGGACTGTGACTGTGTGAGGTAGAGGGACTGTGACTGTGTGAGGGAGAGGGACTGTGACTGTGACTGTGTGAGCGAGAGGGACTGTGACTGTGATTGTGACTGTGTGAGGGAGAGGGACTGTGACTGTGACTGTGTGAGGGAGATGGACTGTGACTGTGATTGTGACTGTGTGAGGGAGAGGGACTGTGACTGTGTGAGGGAGAGGGACTGTGACTGTGTGAGGGAGAGGGACTGTGACTGTGTGAGGGAGAGGGACTGTGACTGTGACTGTGACTGTGTGAGGGAGAGGGACTGTGACTGTGAGGCCGTGTGTGAGGGCGAGGGACTGTGACTGTGACTGTGACTGTGAGGGACTGTGTGAGGGAGAGGGACTGTGACTGTGACTGTGTGAGGGAGAGGGACTGTGACTGTGTGAGGGAGAGGGACGTTGACTGTGACTGTGACTGTGTCAGGGAGAGGGACTGTGACTGTGACTGTGTGAGGGAGAGGGACTGTGACTGTGTGAGGGAGAGGGACGTTGACTGTGACTGTGACTGTGTCAGGGAGAGGGACTTTGACTGTGTGAGGGAGAGGGACTGTGACTGTGACTGTGTGAGGGAGAGGGACTGTGACTGTGACTGTGTGAGGGAGAGGGACTGTGACTGTTACTGTGTGAGGGAGAGGGACTGTGACTGTGACTGTGCCTGTGTGAGGGAGAGGGACTGTGACTGTGACTGTGTGAGGGAGAGGGACTGTGACTGTGACTGTGTGAGCGAGAGGGACTGTGACTGTGACTGTGTGAGGGAGAGGGACTGTGACTGTGTGAGGGAGAGGGACTGTGACTGTGTGAGGGAGAGGGACTGTGTCTGTGTGAGGGAGAGGGACTGTGACTGTGACTGTGTGAGGGAGAGGGCCTGTGACTGTGAGTGTGTGAGGGAGAGGGACTGTGACTGTGACTGTGTGAGGGAGAGGGACTGTGACTGTGACTGTGTGAGGGAGAGGGACTGTGACTGTGAGTGTGTGAGGGAGAGGGACTGTGACTGTGTGAGGGAGAGGGACTGTGACTGTGACTGTGTGAGGGAGAGGGCCTGTGACTGTGAGTGTGTGAGGGAGAGGGACTGTGACTGTGTGAGCGAGAGGGACTGTGACTGTGACTGTGTGAGGGAGAGGGACTGTGACTGTGAGTGTGTGAGGGAGAGGGACTGTGACTGTGTGAGGGAGAGGGACTGTGACTGTGTGAGGGCGAGGGACTGTGACTGTGTGAGGGAGAGGGACTGTGACTGTGTGAGGGAGAGGGACTGTGACTGTGACTGTGTGATGGAGAGGGACTGTGACTGTGTGAGGGAGAGGGACGTTGACTGTGACTGTGACTGTGTCAGGGAGAGGGACTGTGACTGTGACTGTGTGAGGGAGAGGGACTTTGACTGTGTGAGGGAGAGGGACTGTGACTGTGTGAGGTAGAGGGACTGTGACTGTGTGAGGGAGAGGGACTGTGACTGTGACTGTGTGAGCGAGAGGGACTGTGACTGTGATTGTGACTGTGTGAGGGAGAGGGACTGTGACTGTGACTGTGTGAGGGAGATGGACTGTGACTGTGATTGTGACTGTGTGAGGGAGAGGGACTGTGACTGTGTGAGGGAGAGGGACTGTGACTGTGTGAGGGAGAGGGACTGTGACTGTGTGAGGGAGAGGGACTGTGACTGTGACTGTGACTGTGTGAGGGAGAGGGACTGTGACTGTGAGGCCGTGTGTGAGGGCGAGGGACTGTGACTGTGACTGTGACTGTGAGGGACTGTGTGAGGGAGAGGGACTGTGACTGTGACTGTGTGAGGGAGAGGGACTGTGACTGTGTGAGGGAGAGGGACGTTGACTGTGACTGTGACTGTGTCAGGGAGAGGGACTGTGACTGTGACTGTGTGAGGGAGAGGGACTGTGACTGTGTGAGGGAGAGGGACGTTGACTGTGACTGTGACTGTGTCAGGGAGAGGGACTTTGACTGTGTGAGGGAGAGGGACTGTGACTGTGACTGTGTGAGCGAGAGGGACTGTGACTGTGACTGTGTGAGGGAGAGGGACTGTGACTGTGACTGTGTGAGGGAGAGGGACTGTGACTGTGACTGTGACTGTGACTGTGTGAGGGAGAGGGACTGTGACTGTGACTGTGTGAGGGAGAGGGACTGTGACTGTGACTGTGTGAGGGAGAGGGACTGTGACTGTGTGAGGGAGAGGGACTGTGACTGTGACTGTGTGAGGGAGAGGCACTGTGACTGTGACTGTGTGAGGGAGAGGGACTGTGACTGTGACTGTGTGAGAGAGAGGGACTGTGACTGTGTGAGGGCGAGGGACTGTGACTGTGTGAGGGAGAGGGACTGTGACTGTGTGAGGGAGAGGGACTGTGACTGTGACTGTGACTGTGACTGTGTGAGGGAGAGGGACTGTGACTGTGTGAGGGCGAGGGACTGTGACTGTGTGAGGGAGAGGGACTGTGACTGTGTGAGGGAGAGGGACTGTGACTGTGACTGTGACTGTGTGAGGGAGAGGGACTGTAACTGTGTGAGGGAGAGGGATTGTGACTGTGACTGTGTAAGCGAGAGGGACTGTGAGTGTGACTGTGTGAGGGAGAGGGACTTTGACTGTGACTGTGTGAGCGAGAGGGACTGTGACTGTGTGAGGGAGAGGGACTGTGACTGTGTGAGGGAGAGGGACTGTGACTGTGTGAGGGAGAGGGACTGTGACTGTGTGAGGGAGAGGGACTGTGACTGTGACTGTGACTGTGTGAGGGAGAGGGACTGTGACTGTTACTGTGTGAGGGAGAGGGACTGTGACTGTGACTGTGTGAGGGAGAGGGACTGTGACTGTGACTGTGACTGTGTGAGGGAGAGGGACTGTGACTGTGACTGTGTGAGGGAGAAGGACTATGACTGTGTGAGGGAGAGGGACTGTGACTCTGTGAGGGAGAGGGACTGTGTCTGTGTGAGGGAGAGGGACTGTGACTGTGTGAGGGAGAGGGACTGTGACTGATTTTGTGAGGGAGAGGGACTGTGATTGTGACTGTGTGAGGGAGAGGGACTGTGACTGTGTGAGGGAGAGGGACTGTGACTGACTGTGTGAGGGAGAGGGACTGTGACAATGACTGTGTGAGGGAGAGGGACTGTGACTGTGTGAGGGAGAGGGACTGTGTCTGTGTGAGGGAGAGGGACTGTGACTGTGTGAGGGAGAGGGACTGTGACTGTGACTGTGTGAGGGAGAGGGACTGTGACTGTGACTCTTACTGTGTGAGGGAGAGGGACTGTGACTGTGACTGTGTGAGGGAGAGGGACTGTGACTGTGTGAGGGAGAGGGACGTTGACTGTGACTGTGTGAGGGAGAGGGACTGTGACTGTGTGAGGGAGAGGGACTGTGACTGTGTGAGGGAGAGGGACGTTGACTGTGACTGTGACTGTGTCAGGGAGAGGGACTGTGACTGTGTGAGGTAGAGGGACTGTGACTGTGACTGTGTGAGGGAGAGGGACTGTGACTGTGAGTGTGTGAGGGAGAGGGACTGTGTCTGTGTGAGGGAGAGGGACTGTGACTGTGACTGTGTGAGGGAGAGGGACTGTGACTGAGAGTGTGTGAGGGAGAGGGACTGTGACTGTGTGAGCGAGAGGGACTGTGACTGTGACTGTGTGAGGGAGAGGGACTGTGACTGTGAGTGAGTGAGGGAGAGGGACTGTGACTGTGTGAGGGAGAGGGACTGTGACTGTGTGAGGGCGAGGAACTGTGACTGTGTGAGGGAGAGGGACTGTGACTGTGTGAGGGAGAGGGACTGTGACTGTGACTGTGACTGTGACTGTGTGAGGGAGAGGGACTGTGACTGTGACTGTGAGGCACTGTGTGAGGGAGAGGGACTGTGACTGTGACTGTGAGGGACTGTATGAGGGAGAGGGACGTTGACTGTGACTGTGACTGTGAGGGACTGTGTGAGGGAGAGGGACTGTGACTGTGACTGTGTGAGGGAGAGGGACTGTGACTGTGAGGGACTGTGTGAGGGAGAGGGACTGTGAATGTGACTGTGAGGGACTGTGTGAGGGAGAGGGACTGTGACTGTGACTGTGAGGGACTGTGTGAGGGAGAGGGACTGTGAGTGTGAGGGACTGTGTGAGGGAGAGGGACTGTGACTGTGACTGTGAGGGACTGTATGAGGGAGAGTGACTGTGACTGTGACTGTGAGGCACTGTGTGAGGGAGAGGGACTGTGACTGTGACTGTGACTGTGTGAGGGAGAGGGACTGTGACTGTGAGGGACTGTGTTAGGGAGAGGGACTGTGACTGTGAGGGACTGTGTGAGGGAGAGGGACTGTGACTGTGAAGGACTGTGTGAGGGAGAGGGACTGTGACTGTGACTGTGAGGAACTGTGTGAGGGAGAGGGACTGTGACTATGTGAGGGAGAGGGACTGTGACTGACTGTGTGAGGGAGAGGGACTGTGACTGTGAGGGACTGTGTGAGGGAGAGGGACTGTGACTGTGACTGTGAGGGACTGTGTGAGGGAGAGGGACTGTGACTGTGACTGTGAGGGACTGTGTGAGGGAGAGGGACTGTGACTGACTGTGTGAGGGAGAGGGACTGTGACTGTGACTGTGACTGTGTGAGGGAGAGGGACTGTGACTGTGACTCTTACTGTGTGAGGGAGAGGGACTGTGACTGTGACTGTGTGAGGGAGAGGGACTGTGACTGTGTGAGGGAGAGGGACGTTGACTGTGACTGTGACTGTGTGAGGGAGAGGGACTGTGACTGTGTCGGGGAGAGGGACTGTGACTGTGACTGTGTGAGGGAGAGGGACTGTGACTGTGACTCTTACTGTGTGAGGGAGAGGGACTGTGACTGTGACTGTGTGAGGGAGAGGGACTGTGACTGTGTGAGGGAGAGGGACTGTGACTGTGACTCTTACTGTGTGAGGGAGAGGGACTGTGACTGTGACTGTGTGAGGGAGAGGGACTGTGACTGTGACTCTTACTGTGTGAGGGAGAGGGACTGTGACTGTGACTGTGTGAGGGAGAGGGACTGTGACTGTGTGAGGGAGAGGGACTGTGACTGTGTGAGGTAGAGGGACTGTGACTGTGTGAGGGAGAGGGACTTTGACTGTGTGAGGGAGAGGGACTGTGACTGTGTGAGGGTGAGGGACTGTGACTGTGTGAGGGAGAGGGACTGTGACTTTGACTGTGACTGTGACTGTGTGAGGGAGAGGGACTTTGACTCTGACTGTGAGGCACTGTGTGAGGGAGAGGGACTGTGACTGTGACTGTGAGGGACTGTGTGAGGGAGAGGGACTGTGACTGTGACTGTGAGGGACTGTATGAGGGAGAGGGACTGTGACTGTGACTGTGAGGGACTGTGTGAGGGAGAGGGACTGTGACTGTGACTGTGTGAGGGAGAGGGACTGTGACTGTGACTGTGTGAGGGAGAGGGACTGTGACTGTGTGAGGAAGAGGGACTGTGACTGTGACTGTGAGGGACTGTGTGAGGGAGAGGGACTGTGACTGTGAGGGACTGTGTGAGGGAGAGGGACTGTGACTATGTGAGGGAGAGGGACTATGACTGTGACTGTGACTGTGAGGGACTGTGTGAGGGAGAGGGACTGTGACTGTGACTGTGTGAGGGAGAGGGACTGTGACTGTGACTGTGAGGGACTGTGTGAGGGAGAGGGACTGTGACTGTGACTGTGTGAGGGAGAGGGACTGTGACTGTGACTGTGACTGAGAATGTGTGAGGGAGAGGGACTGTGACTGTGTGAGTGAGAGGGACTGTGACTGTGACTGTGACTGTGTGAGGGAGAGGGACTGTGACTGTGACTGTGTGAGGGAGAGGGACTGTGACTGTGACTGTGTGAGGGAGAAGGACTATGACTGTGTGAGGGAGAAGGACTATGACTGTGTGAGGGAGAGGGACTGTGACTGTGTGAGGGAGAGGGACTGTGACTGTGTGAGGGAGAGGGACTGTGACTGTGACTGTGACTTTGTGAGGGAGAGGGACTGTGACTGTGACTGTGTGAGGGAGAGGGACTGTGACTGACTGTGTGAGGGAGAGGGACTCTGACTGTGACTGTGACTGTGTGAGGGAGAGGGACTGTGACTGTCAATGTGTGAGGGAGAGGGACTGTGACTGTGACTCTTACTGTGTGAGGGAGAGGGACTGTGACTTTGTGAGGGAGAGGGACTGTGACTGTGACTGTGTGAGGGAGAGGGACTTTGACTGTGTGAGGGAGAGGGACTGTGACTGTGTGAGGTAGAGGGACTGTGACTGTGTGAGGGAGAGGGACTCTGACTGTGACTGTGTGAGGGAGAGGGACTGTGACTGTGACTGTGTGAGGGAGAGGGACTGTGACTGTGTGAGGGCGAGGGACTGTGACTGTGACTGTGACTGTGTGAGGGAGAGGGACTGTGACTGTGTGAGGGCGAGGGACTGTGACTGTGTGATGGAGAGGGACTGTGACTGTGTGAGGGAGAGGGACTGTGACTGTGACTGTGTGAGGGAGAGGGACTGTAACTGTGTGAGGGAGAGGGATTGTGACTGTGACTGTGTGAATGAGAGGGACTTTGACTGTAACTGTGTGAGGGAGAGGGACTGTGACTGTGACTGTGTGAGGGAGAGGGACTGTGACTGTGTGAGGAAGAGGGACTGTGACTGTGTGAGGGAGAGGGACTGTGACTGTGACTGTGTGAGGGAGAGGGACTGTGACTGTGTGAGGAAGAGGGACTGTGACTGTGTGAGGGAGAGGGACTGTGACTGTGACTGTGACTGTGTGAGGGAGAGGGACTGTGACTGTGTGAGGGCGAGGGACTGTGACTGTGTGATGGAGAGGGACTGTGACTGTGTGAGGGAGAGGGACTGTGACTGTGACTGTGTGAGGGAGAGGGACTGTAACTGTGTGAGGGAGAGGGATTGTGACTGTGACTGTGTGAATGAGAGGGACTGTGAGTGTGACTGTGTGAGGGAGAGGGACTTTGACTGTGACTGTGTGAGCGAGAGGGACTGTGACTGTGTGAGGGAGAGGGACTGTGACTGTGTGAGGGAGAGGGACTGTGTCTGTGTGAGGGAGAGGGACTGTGACTGTGTGAGGGAGAGGGACTGTGACTGTGACTGTGTGAGGGAGAGGGACTGTGACTGTGACTGTAACTGTGTGAGGGAGAGGGATTGTGACTGTGACTGTGTGAATGAGAGGGACTGTGAGTGTGACTGTGTGAGGGAGAGGGACTTTGACTGTGACTGTGTGAGCGAGAGGGACTGTGACTGTGTGAGGGAGAGGGACTGTGACTGTGTGAGGGAGAGGGACTGTGACTGTGTGAGGGAGAGGGACTGTAACTGTGTGAGGGAGAGGGATTGTGACTGTGACTGTGTGAATGAGAGGGACTTTGACTGTGACTGTGTGAGCGAGAGGGACTGTGACTGTGTGAGGGAGAGGGACTGTGACTGTGACTGTGTGAAGGAGAGGGACTGTGACTGTGTGAGGAAGAGGGACTGTGACTGTGTGAGGGAGAGGGACTGTGACTGTGACTGTGACTGTGTGAGGGAGAGGGACTGTGACTGTGTGAGGGCGAGGGACTGTGACTGTGTGATGGAGAGGGACTGTGACTGTGTGAGGGAGAGGGACTGTGACTGTGACTGTGTGAGGGAGAGGGACTGTAACTGTGTGAGGGAGAGGGATTGTGACTGTGACTGTGTGAATGAGAGGGACTGTGAGTGTGACTGTGTGAGGGAGAGGGACTTTGACTGTGACTGTGTGAGCGAGAGGGACTGTGACTGTGTGAGGGAGAGGGACTGTGACTGTGTGAGGGAGAGGGACTGTGTCTGTGTGAGGGAGAGGGACTGTGACTGTGTGAGGGAGAGGGACTGTGACTGTGACTGTGTGAGGGAGAGGGACTGTGACTGTGACTGTGACTGTGTGAGGGAGAGGGACTGTGACTGTTACTGTGTGAGGGAGAGGGACTGTGACTGTTACTGTGTGAGGGAGAGGGACTGTGACTGTGACTGTTACTGTGTGAGGGAGAGGGACTGTGACTGTGACTGTGCCTGTGTGAGGGAGAGGGACTGTGACTGTGTGAGGGAGAGGGACTGTGACTGTGACTGTGTGAGCGAGAGGGACTGTGACTGTGACTGTGACTGTGTGAGGGAGAGGGACTGTGACTGTGTGAGGGAGAGGGACTGTGACTGTGTGAGGGAGAGGGACTGTGTCTGTGTGAGGGAGAGGGACTGTGACTGTGTGAGGGAGAGGGACTGTGACTGTTACTGTGTGAGGGAGAGGGACTGTGACTGTGACTGTTACTGTGTGAGGGAGAGGGACTTTGACTGACTGTGTGAGGGAGAGGGACTGTCACTGTGACTGTGACTGTGTGAGGGAGAGGGACTGTGACTGTGACTGTCACTGTGTGAGGGAGAGGGACTGTGACTGTGTGAGGTAGAGGGACTGTGACTGTGTGAGTGAGAGGGACTCTGACTGTGACTGTGTGAGGGAGAGGGACTGTGACTGTGACTGTGACTGTGTGAGGGAGAGGGACTGTGACTGTGACTGTGTGATGGAGAGGGACTGTGACTGTGTGAGGGCGAGGGACTGTGACTGTGTGAGGAAGAGGGACTGTGACTGTGTGAGGGAGAGGGACTGTGACTGTGACTGTGACTGTGTGAGGGAGAGGGACTGTGACTGTGTGAGGGCGAGGGACTGTGACTGTGTGATGGAGAGGGACTGTGACTGTGTGAGGGAGAGGGACTGTGACTGTGACTGTGTGAGGGAGAGGGACTGTAACTGTGTGAGGGAGAGGGATTGTGACTGTGACTGTGTGAATGAGAGGGACTGTGACTGTGTGAGGGAGAGGGACTGTGACTGTGACTGTGTGAGGGAGAGGGACTGTAACTGTGTGAGGGCGAGGGACTGTGACTGTGTGATGGAGAGGGACTGTGACTGTGTGAGGGAGAGGGACTGTGACTGTGACTGTGTGAGGGAGAGGGACTGTGACTGTGTGAGGGAGAGGGACTTTGTGACTGTGTGAGCGAGAGGGACTGTGACTGTGTGAGGGAGAGGGACTGTGACTGTGTGAGGGAGAGGGACTGTGTCTGTGTGAGGGAGAGGGACTGTGACTGTGTGAGGGAGAGGGACTGTGACTGTGACTGTGTGAGGGAGAGGGACTGTGACTGTTACTGTTTGAGGGAGAGGGACTGTGACTGTTACTGTGTGAGGGAGAGGGACTGTGACTGTGACTGTGTGAGGGAGAGGGACTGTGACTGTGACTGTTACTGTGAGAGGGAGAGGGACTGTGACTGTGACTGTGCCTGTGTGAGGGGGAGAGACTGTGACTGTGTGAGGGAGAGGGACGGTGACCGTGTGAGGGAGAGGGACTGTGACTGTGACTGTGTGAGGGAGAGGGACTGTGACTGTGTGAGGGAGAGGGACTGTGACTGTGACTGTGTGAGGGAGAGGGACTGTGACTGTGTGAGGGAGAGGGACTGTGACTGTGTGAGGGAGAGGGACTGTGACTGTGTCTGTGTGAGGGGGAGAGACTGTGACTGTGTGAGGGAGAGGGACGGTGACCGTGTGAGGGAGAGGGATTGTGACTGTGACTGTGACTGTGACTGTGTGAGGGAGAGGGACTTTGACTCTGACTGTGAGGCACTGTGTGAGGGAGAGGGACTGTGACTGTGACTGTGAGGGACTGTGTGAGGGAGAGGGACTGTGACTGTGACTGTGAGGGACTGTATGAGGGAGAGGGACTGTGACTGTGACTGTGAGGGACTGTGTGAGGGAGAGGGACTGTGACTGTGACTGTGTGAGGGAGAGGGACTGTGACTGTGACTGTGTGAGGGAGAGGGACTGTGACTGTGTGAGGAAGAGGGACTGTGACTGTGACTGTGAGGGACTGTGTGAGGGAGAGGGACTGTGACTGTGAGGGACTGTGTGAGGGAGAGGGACTGTGACTATGTGAGGGAGAGGGACTATGACTGTGACTGTGACTGTGAGGGACTGTGTGAGGGAGAGGGACTGTGACTGTGACTGTGTGAGGGAGAGGGACTGTGACTGTGACTGTGAGGGACTGTGTGAGGGAGAGGGACTGTGACTGTGACTGTGTGAGGGAGAGGGACTGTGACTGTGACTGTGACTGTGAATGTGTGAGGGAGAGGGACTGTGACTGTGTGAGTGAGAGGGACTGTGACTGTGACTGTGACTGTGTGAGGGAGAGGGACTGTGACTGTGACTGTGTGAGGGAGAGGGACTGTGACTGTGACTGTGTGAGGGAGAAGGACTATGACTGTGTGAGGGAGAAGGACTATGACTGTGTGAGGGAGAGGGACTGTGACTGTGTGAGGGAGAGGGACTGTGACTGTGTGAGGGAGAGGGACTGTGACTGTGACTGTGACTTTGTGAGGGAGAGGGACTGTGACTGTGACTGTGTGAGGGAGAGGGACTGTGACTGACTGTGTGAGGGAGAGGGACTCTGACTGTGACTGTGACTGTGTGAGGGAGAGGGACTGTGACTGTCAATGTGTGAGGGAGAGGGACTGTGACTGTGACTCTTACTGTGTGAGGGAGAGGGACTGTGACTTTGTGAGGGAGAGGGACTGTGACTGTGACTGTGTGAGGGAGAGGGACTTTGACTGTGTGAGGGAGAGGGACTGTGACTGTGTGAGGTAGAGGGACTGTGACTGTGTGAGGGAGAGGGACTCTGACTGTGACTGTGTGAGGGAGAGGGACTGTGACTGTGACTGTGTGAGGGAGAGGGACTGTGACTGTGTGAGGGCGAGGGACTGTGACTGTGACTGTGACTGTGTGAGGGAGAGGGACTGTGACTGTGTGAGGGCGAGGGACTGTGACTGTGTGATGGAGAGGGACTGTGACTGTGTGAGGGAGAGGGACTGTGACTGTGACTGTGTGAGGGAGAGGGACTGTAACTGTGTGAGGGAGAGGGATTGTGACTGTGACTGTGTGAATGAGAGGGACTTTGACTGTGACTGTGTGAGCGAGAGGGACTGTGACTGTGTGAGGGAGAGGGACTGTGACTGTGACTGTGTGAGGGAGAGGGACTGTGACTGTGTGAGGAAGAGGGACTGTGACTGTGTGAGGGAGAGGGACTGTGACTGTGACTGTGACTGTGTGAGGGAGAGGGACTGTGACTGTGTGAGGGCGAGGGACTGTGACTGTGTGATGGAGAGGGACTGTGACTGTGTGAGGGAGAGGGACTGTGACTGTGACTGTGTGAGGGAGAGGGACTGTGACTGTTACTGTGTGAGGGAGAGGGACTGTGACTGTTACTGTGTGAGGGAGAGGGACTGTGACTGTGACTGTTACTGTGTGAGGGAGAGGGACTGTGACTGTGACTGTGCCTGTGTGAGGGAGAGGGACTGTGACTGTGACTGTGTGAGGGAGAGGGACTGTGACTGTGACTGTGTGAGCGAGAGGGACTGTGACTGTGACTGTGACTGTGTGAGGGAGAGGGACTGTGACTGTGTGAGGGAGAGGGACTGTGACTGTGTGAGGGAGAGGGACTGTGTCTGTGTGAGGGAGAGGGACTGTGACTGTGTGAGGGAGAGGGACTGTGACTGTTACTGTGTGAGGGAGAGGGACTGTGACTGTGACTGTTACTGTGTGAGGGAGAGGGACTTTGACTGACTGTGTGAGGGAGAGGGACTGTCACTGTGACTGTGACTGTGTGAGGGAGAGGGACTGTGACTGTGACTGTCAATGTGTGAGGGAGAGGGACTGTGACTGTGTGAGGTAGAGGGACTGTGACTGTGTGAGTGAGAGGGACTCTGACTGTGACTGTGTGAGGGAGAGGGACTGTGACTGTGACTGTGACTGTGTGAGGGAGAGGGACTGTGACTGTGACTGTGTGATGGAGAGGGACTGTGACTGTGTGAGGGCGAGGGACTGTGACTGTGTGAGGAAGAGGGACTGTGACTGTGTGAGGGAGAGGGACTGTGACTGTGACTGTGACTGTGTGAGGGAGAGGGACTGTGACTGTGTGAGGGCGAGGGACTGTGACTGTGTGATGGAGAGGGACTGTGACTGTGTGAGGGAGAGGGACTGTGACTGTGACTGTGTGAGGGAGAGGGACTGTAACTGTGTGAGGGAGAGGGATTGTGACTGTGACTGTGTGAATGAGAGGGACTGTGACTGTGTGAGGGAGAGGGACTGTGACTGTGACTGTGTGAGGGAGAGGGACTGTAACTGTGTGAGGGCGAGGGACTGTGACTGTGTGATGGAGAGGGACTGTGACTGTGTGAGGGAGAGGGACTGTGACTGTGACTGTGTGAGGGAGAGGGACTGTGACTGTGTGAGGGAGAGGGACTTTGTGACTGTGTGAGCGAGAGGGACTGTGACTGTGTGAGGGAGAGGGACTGTGACTGTGTGAGGGAGAGGGACTGTGTCTGTGTGAGGGAGAGGGACTGTGACTGTGTGAGGGAGAGGGACTGTGACTGTGACTGTGTGAGGGAGAGGGACTGTGACTGTTACTGTTTGAGGGAGAGGGACTGTGACTGTTACTGTGTGAGGGAGAGGGACTGTGACTGTGACTGTGTGAGGGAGAGGGACTGTGACTGTGACTGTTACTGTGAGAGGGAGAGGGACTGTGACTGTGACTGTGCCTGTGTGAGGGGGAGAGACTGTGACTGTGTGAGGGAGAGGGACGGTGACCGTGTGAGGGAGAGGGACTGTGACTGTGACTGTGTGAGGGAGAGGGACTGTGACTGTGTGAGGGAGAGGGACTGTGACTGTGACTGTGTGAGGGAGAGGGACTGTGACTGTGTGAGGGAGAGGGACTGTGACTGTGTGAGGGAGAGGGACTGTGACTGTGTCTGTGTGAGGGGGAGAGACTGTGACTGTGTGAGGGAGAGGGACGGTGATCGTGTGAGGGAGAGGGATTGTGACTGTGACTGTGTGAGGGGGAGAGACTGTGACTGTGTGAGGGAGAGGGACGGTGACCGTGTGAGGGAGAGGGACTGTGACTGTGACTGTGTGAGGGAGAGGGACTTTGATTGTGACTGTGACTGTGTGAGGGAGAGGGACTGTGACTGTGTGAGGGGGAGGGACTGTGACTGTGTGAGGGAGAGGGAGAGGGACTGTGACTGTGACTGTGTGAGGGAGAGGGACTGTGACTGTGACTGTGTGAGGAAGAGAGACTGTGACTGTGTGAGGGAGAGGGCCTGTGTGAGGGAGAGGGACTGTGACTGTGTGAGGGAGAGGGACTGTGACTGTGACTGTGTGAGGGAGAGGGACTGTGACTTTGACTGTGACTGTGTGAGGGAGAGGGACTGTGACTGTGACTGTGACTGTGTGAGGGAGAGGGACTGTGACTGTGACTGTGTGAGGGAGAGGGACTGTGACTGTGTGAGGGAGAGGGACTGTGACTGTGTGAGGGAGAGGGTCTGTGACTGTGACTGTGTGAGGGCGAGGGACTGTGACTGTGAGGGACTGTGTGAGGGAGAGGGACTGTGACTGTGACTGTGAGGGACTGTGTGAGGGAGAGGGACTGTGACTGTGACTGTGAGGGACTGTGTGAGGGAGAGGGACTGTGACTGTGACTGTGAGGGACTGTGTGAGGGAGAGGGACTGTGACTGTGACTGTGAGGGACTGTATGAGCGAGAGGGACTGTGACTGTGACTGTGACTGTGAGGGACTGAGTGAGGGAGAGGGACAGTGACTGTGACTGTGTGAGGGAGAGGGACTGTGACTGTGACTGTGTGAGGGAGAGGGACTGTGACTGTGAGGGACTGTGTGAGGGAGAGGGACTGTGACTGTGACTGTGAGGGAGAGGGACTGTGACTGTGTGAGGGAGAGGGACTGTGACTGTGTGAGGGAGAGGGACTGTGACTGTGTGAGGGAGAGGGACTGTGACTGTGACTGTGACTGTGTGAGGGAGAGGGACTGTGACTGTGTGAGGGAGAGGGACTGTGACTCTGTGAGGGAGAGGGACTTTGTCTGTGTGAGGGAGAGGGACTGTGACTGTGTGAGGGAGAGGGACTGTAACTGACTGTTTGAGGGAGAGGGACTGTGACTGTGACTGTGTGAGGGAGAGGGACTTTGACTGTGTGAGGGAGAGGGACTGTGACTGTGTGAGGGAGAGGGACTGTAACTGACTGTGTGAGGGAGAGGGACTGTGACTGTGACTGTGACTGTGTGAGGGAGAGGGACTGTGACTGTGACTGCTACTGTCACTGTGTGAGGGAGAGGGACTGTGACTGTGACTGTGTGAGGGAGAGGGACTGTGACTGTGTGAGGGAGAGGGACTGTGACTGTGACCGTGACTGTGTGAGGGAGAGGGACTGTGACTGTGACTGTGACTGTGTGAGGGAGAGGGACTGTGACTGTGTGAGGGAGAGGGACTGTGACTGACTGTGTGAGGGAGAGGGACTGTGACTCTGACTGTGACTGTGTGAGGGAGAGGGACTGTGACTGTGACTGTGACTGTAACTGTGTGAGGGAGAGGGACTGTGACTGTGACTGTGTGAGGGAGAGGGACTGTGACTGTAACTGTGTGAGGGAGAGGGACTGTGACTGTGACTGTGACTGTGACTGTGTGAGGGAGAGGGACTGTGACTGTGACTGTGACTGTGTGAGGGAGAGGGACTGTGACTGTGACTGTGTGAGGGAGAGGGGCTGTGACTGTGACTGTGACTGTGTGAGGGAGAGGGACTGTGACTGTGACTGTGACTGTGTGAGGGAGAGGGACTGTGACTGTGACTGTGTGAGGGAGAGGGACTGTGACTGTGTCAGGGAGAGGGACTGTGACTGTGACTGTGTGAGGGAGAGGGACTTTGACTGTGTGAGGGAGAGGGACTGTGACTGTGTGAGGGAGAGGGACTGTGACTCTGTGAGGGAGAGGGACTGTGACTGTGACTGTGTGACCGAGAGGGACTGTGACTGTGACTGTGTGACCGAGAGGGACTGTGACTGTGACTGTGTGAGGGAGACGGACCGTGACTGTGACTCTTACTGTGTGAGGGAGAGGGACTGTGACTGTGACTGTCACTGTGTGAGGGAGAGGGACTGTGACTGTGACTCTTACTGTGTGAGGGAGAGGGACTGTGACTGTGATCTTGTGAGGGAGAGGGACAGTGACTGTGACTGTGTGAGGGAGACGGACTGTGACTGTGACTCTTACTGTGTGAGGGAGAGGGACTATGACTGTGACTCTTACTGTGTGAGGGAGAGGGACTGTGACTGTGACTGTGACTGTGTGAGGGAGAGGGACTGTGACTGTGACTGTCACTGTGTGAGGGAGAGGGACTGTGACTGTGACTCTTACTGTGTGAGGGAGAGGGACTGTGACTGTGACTGTGTGAGGGAGAGGGACTGTGACTGTGACTGTGTGAGGGAGAGGGACTGTGACTGTGACTGTGACTGTGTGAGGGAGAGGGACTGTGACTGTGACTGTGACTGTGTCAGGGAGAGGGACTGTGACTGTGTGAGGGAGAGTGACTGTGACTGTGTGAGGGAGAGGGACTGTGACTGTGTCAGGGAGAGGGACTGTGACTGTGTGAGGGAGAGGGACTGTGACTGTGTGAGGGAGAGGGACTGTGACTGTGACTGTGTGAGCGAGAGGGACTGTGACTGTGACTATGTGAGGGAGAGGGACTTTGACTGTGTGAGGGCGAGGGACTGTGACTGTGTGAGGGAGAGGGACTGTGACTGTGAGGGACTGTGTGAGGGAGAGGGACTGTGACTGTGACTGTGAGGGACTGTGAGAGGGAGAGGGACTGTGACTGTGACTGTGAGGGACTGTGAGAGGGAGAGGGACTGTGACTGTGACTGTGTTAGGGAGAGGGACTGTGACTGTGTGATTGAGAGGGACTGTGACTGTGACTGTGTGAGGGAGAGGGACTGTGACTGTGACTGTGACTGTGTGAGGGAGAGGGACTGTGACTGTGACTGTGTGAGGGAGAGGGACTGTGACTGTGACTGTGACTGTGTGAGGGAGAGGGACTGTGACTGTGACTGTGTGAGTGAGATGGACTGTGACTGTGACTGTGTGAGGGAGAGAGACTGTGACTGTGACTGTGTGAGGGAGAGGGACTGTGACTGTGTGAGGGAGAGGGACTGTGACTGTGACTGTGTGAGGGAGAGGGACTGTGACTGTGTGAGGGAGAGGGACTGTGACTGTGTGAGGGAGAGGGACTGTGACTGTGTGAGGGAAAGGGACTTTGTCTGTGTGAGGGAGAGGGACTGTGACTGTGTGAGGGAGAGGGACTGTGACTGTGTGAGGGAGAGGGACTGTGACTGTGACTGTGTGAGGGAGAGGGACTGTGACTGTGACTGTGACTGTGTGAGGGAGAGGGACTGTGACTGTGACTGTGACTGTGTGAGGGAGAGGGACTGTGACTGTGACTGTGACTGTCACTGTGTGAGGGAGAGGGACTGTGACTGTGACTCTTACTGTGTGAGGGAGAGGGACTGTGACCTTGACTGTGACTGTGTGAGGGAGAGGGACTGTGACTGTGACTGTGTGAGGGAGAGGGACTGTGACTGTGACTCTGTGAGGGAGAGGGACTGTGACTGTGACTGTGAGGGACTGTGTGAGGGAGAGGGAGTGTGACTGTGAGGGACTGTGTGAGCGAGAGGGACTGTGACTGTGACTGTGTGAGGGAGAGGGACTGTGACTGTGACTGTGTGAGGGAGAAGGACTGTGACTGTGTGAGGGAGAGGGACTGTGACTGTGTGAGGGAGAGGGACTGTGACTGACTGTGTGAGGGAGAGGGACTGTGACTGTGACTGTGTGAGGGAGAGGGACTGTGACTGTGACTCTTACTGTGTGAGGGAGAGGGACTGTGACTGTGACTGTGTGAGGGAGAGGGACTGTGACTGTGACTGTGTGAGGGAGAGGGACTGTGACTGTGTGAGGGAGAGGGACTGTGACTGTGTGAGGGAGAGGGACTGTGACTGTGTGAGGGAGAGGGACTGTGACTGTGACTGTGTCTGTGTGAGGGGGAGAGACTGTGACTGTGTGAGGGAGAGGGACGGTGACCGTGTGAGGGAGAGGGACTGTGACTGTGACTGTGTGAGGGAGAGGGACTGTGACTGTGTGAGGGAGAGGGACTGTGACTGTGACTGTGTGAGGGAGAGGGACTGTGACTGTGTGAGGGAGAGGGACTGTGACTGTGTGAGGGAGAGGGACTGTGACTGTGACTGTGTCTGTGTGAGGGGGAGAGACTGTGACTGTGTGAGGGAGAGGGATGGTGACCGTGTGAGGGAGAGGGATTGTGACTGTGACTGTGTGAGGGGAAGAGACTGTGACTGTGTGAGGGAGAGGGACGGTGACCGTGTGAGGGAGAGGGACTGTGACTGTGACTGTGTGAGGGAGAGGGACTGTGATTGTGACTGTGACTGTGACTGTGTGAGGGAAAGGGACTGTGACTGTGACTGTGACTGTGTGAGGGAGAGGGACTGTGACTGTGTGAGGGGGAGGGACTGTGACTGTGTGAGGGAGAGGGAGAGGGACTGTGACTGTGACTGTGTGAGGGAGAGGGACTGTGACTGTGACTGTGTGAGGAAGAGAGACTGTGACTGTGTGAGGGAGAGGGCCTGTGTGAGGGAGAGGGACTGTGACTGTGTGAGGGAGAGGGACTGTGACTGTGACTGTGTGAGGGAGAGGGACTGTGACTTTGACTGTGACTGTGTGAGGAAGAGGGACTGTAACTGTGACTGTGACTGTGTGAGGGAGAGGGACTGTGACTGTGTGAGGTAGAGGGACTGTGACTGTGACTGTGTGAGGGAGAGGGACTGTGACTGTGTGAGGGAGAGGGACTGTGACTGTGTGAGGGAGAGGGTCTGTGACTGTGACTGTGTGAGGGCGAGGGACTGTGACTGTGAGGGACTGTGTGAGGGAGAGGGACTGTGACTGTGACTGTGAGGGACTGTGTGAGGGAGAGGGACTGTGACTGTGACTGTGTGAGGGAGAGGGACTGTGACTGTGACTGTGTGAGGGAGAGGGACTGTGACTGTGAGGGACTGTGTGAGGGAGAGGGACTGTGACTGTGACTGTGAGGGACTGTGTGAGGGAGAGGGACTGTGACTGTGACTGTGAGGGACTGTGTGAGGGAGAGGGACTGTGACTGTGACTGTGAGGCACTGTGTGAGGGAGAGGGACTGTGACTGTGAGGGACTGTATGAGCGAGAGGGACTGTGACTGTGACTGTGACTGTGAGGGACTGAGTGAGGGAGAGGGACAGTGACTGTGACTGTGTGAGGGAGAGGGACTGTGACTGTGACTGTGTGAGGGAGAGGGACTGTGACTGTGAGGGACTGTGTGAGGGAGAGGGACTGTGACTGTGACTGTGAGGTAGAGGGACTGTGACTGTGTGAGGGAGAGGGACTGTGACTGTGTGAGGGAGAGGGACTGTGACTGTGTGAGGGAGAGGGACTGTGACTGTGACTGTGACCTTGTGAGGGAGAGGGACTGTGACTGTGTGAGGGAGAGGGACTGTGACTCTGTGAGGGAGAGGGACTTTGTCTGTGTGAGGGAGAGGGACTGTGACTGTGTGAGGGAGAGGGACTGTAACTGACTGTGTGAGGGAGAGGGACTGTGACTGTGACTGTGTGAGGGAGAGGGACTTTGACTGTGTGAGGGAGAGGGACTGTAACTGACTGTGCGAGGGAGAGGGACTGTGACTGTGACTGTGACTGTGTGAGGGAGAGGGACTGTGACTGTGACTGCTACTGTCACTGTGTGAGGGAGAGGGACTGTGACTGTGACTGTGCGAGGGAGAGGGACTGTGACTGTGTGAGGGAGAGGGACTGTGACTGTGACTGTGACTGTGACTGTGTGAGGGAGAGGGACTGTGACTGTGACTGTGACTGTGTGAGGGAGAGGGACTGTGACTGTGTGAGGGAGAGGGACTGTGACTGACTGTGTGAGGGAGAGGGACTGTGACTCTGACTGTGACTGTGTGAGGGAGAGGGACTGTGACTGTGACTGTGACTGTAACTGTGTGAGGGAGAGGGACTGTGACTGTGACTGTGTGAGGGAGAGGGACTGTGACTGTAACTGTGTGAGGGAGAGGGACTGTGACTGTGACTGTGACTGTGTGAGGGAGAGGGACTGTGACTGTGACTGTGACTGTGTGAGGGAGAGGGACTGTGACTGTGACTGTGTGAGGGAGAGGGGCTGTGACTGTGACTGTGTGAGGGAGAGGGACTGTGACTGTGACTGTGTGAGGGAGAGGGACTGTGACTGTGACTGTGTGAGGGAGAGGGACTGTGACTGTGTCAGGGAGAGGGACTGTGACTGTGACTGTGTGAGGGAGAGGGACTGTGACTGTGTGAGGGAGAGGGACTGTGACTGTGAGGGACTGTGTGAGGGAGAGGGACTGTGACTGTGACTGTGAGGGACTGTGTGAGGGAGAGGGACTGTGACTGTGACTGTGAGGGACTGTGTGAGGGAGAGGGACTGTGACTGTGACTGTGAGGGACTGTGTGAGGGAGAGGGACTGTGACTGTGACTGTGAGGCACTGTGTGAGGGAGAGGGACTGTGACTGTGAGGGACTGTATGAGCGAGAGGGACTGTGACTGTGACTGTGACTGTGAGGGACTGAGTGAGGGAGAGGGACAGTGACTGTGACTGTGTGAGGGAGAGGGACTGTGACTGTGACTGTGTGAGGGAGAGGGACTGTGACTGTGAGGGACTGTGTGAGGGAGAGGGACTGTGACTGTGACTGTGAGGTAGAGGGACTGTGACTGTGTGAGGGAGAGGGACTGTGACTGTGTGAGGGAGAGGGACTGTGACTGTGTGAGGGAGAGGGACTGTGACTGTGACTGTGACTGTGTGAGGGAGAGGGACTGTGACTGTGTGAGGGAGAGGGACTGTGACTCTGTGAGGGAGAGGGACTTTGTCTGTGTGAGGGAGAGGGACTGTGACTGTGTGAGGGAGAGGGACTGTAACTGACTGTGTGAGGGAGAGGGACTGTGACTGTGACTGTGTGAGGGAGAGGGACTGTAACTGACTGTGTGAGGGAGAGGGACTGTGACTGTGACTGTGACTGTGTGAGGGAGAGGGACTGTGACTGTGACTGCTACTGTCACTGTGTGAGGGAGAGGGACTGTAACTGTGTGAGGGAGAGGGACTGTAACTGACTGTGTGAGGGAGAGGGACTGTGACTGTGACTGTGACTGTGTGAGGGAGAGGGACTGTGACTGTGACTGCTACTGTCACTGTGTGAGGGAGAGGGACTGTGACTGTGACTGTGCGAGGGAGAGGGACTGTGACTGTGTGAGGGAGAGGGACTGTGACTGTGACTGTGACTGTGACTGTGTGAGGGAGAGGGACTGTGACTGTGACTGTGACTGTGTGAGGGAGAGGGACTGTGACTGTGTGAGGGAGAGGGACTGTGACTGACTGTGTGAGGGAGAGGGACTGTGACTCTGACTGTGACTGTGTGAGGGAGAGGGACTGTGACTGTGACTGTGACTGTAACTGTGTGAGGGAGAGGGACTGTGACTGTGACTGTGTGAGGGAGAGGGACTGTGACTGTAACTGTGTGAGGGAGAGGGACTGTGACTGTGACTGTGACTGTGTGAGGGAGAGGGACTGTGACTGTGACTGTGACTGTGTGAGGGAGAGGGACTGTGACTGTGACTGTGTGAGGGAGAGGGGCTGTGACTGTGACTGTGACTGTGTGAGGGAGAGGGACTGTCACTGTGACTGTGACTGTGTGAGGGAGAGGGACTGTGACTGTGACTGTGTGAGGGAGAGGGACTGTGACTGTGTCAGGGAGAGGGACTGTGACTGTGACTGTGTGAGGGAGAGGGACTTTGACTGTGTGAGGGAGAGGGACTGTGACTGTGTGAGGGAGAGGGACTGTGACTCTGTGAGGGAGAGGGACTGTGACTGTGACTGTGTGACCGAGAGGGACTGTGACTGTGACTGTGTGACCGAGAGGGACTGTGACTGTGACTGTGTGAGGGAGAGGGACTGTGACTGTGTGAGGGAGAGGGACTGTGACTGTGACTGTGTGACCGAGAGGGACTGTGACTGTGACTGTGTGAGGGAGAGGGACTGTGACTGTGTGAGGGAGAGGGACTGTGACTGTGTGAGGGCGAGGGCGAGGGACTGTGACTGTGTGATGGAGAGGGACTGTGACTGTGTGAGGGAGAGGGACTGTGACTGTGTGAGGGAGAGGGACTGTGACTCTGTGAGGGAGAGGGACTGTGACTGTGACTGTGTGACCGAGAGGGACTGTGACTGTGACTGTGTGACCGAGAGGGACTGTGACTGTGACTGTGTGAGGGAGAGGGACTGTGACTGTGTGAGGGAGAGGGACTGTGACTGTGACTGTGTGACCGAGAGGGACTGTGACTGTGACTGTGTGAGGGAGAGGGACTGTGACTGTGTGAGGGAGAGGGACTGTGACTGTGTGAGGGCGAGGGCGAGGGACTGTGACTGTGTGAGGGAGAGGGACTGTGACTGTGTGAGAGAGAGGGACTGTGACTGTGTGAGGGAGAGGGACTGTAACTGTGTGAGGGAGACGGATTGTGACTGTGACTGTGTGAGCGAGAGGGACTGTGACTGTGACTGTGTGAGGGAGAGGGACTTTGACTGTGAATGTGTGAGCGAGAGGGACTGTGACTGTGACTGTGTGAGGGAGAGGGACTGTGACTCTGTGAGGGAGAGGGACTGTGTCTGTGTGAGGGAGAGGGACTGTGACTGTGAGAGGGAGAGGGGCTGTGACTGTGACTGTGACTGTGTGAGGGAGAGGGACTGTGACTGTGACTGTGTAAGGGAGAGGGACTGTGACTGTGACTGTGTGAGGGAGAGGGACTGTGACTCTTACTGTGCGAGGGAGAGGGACTGTGACTGTGACTGTGTGAGGGAGAGGGACTGTGACTGTGACTGTGTGAGGGAGAGGGACTGTGACTGTGACTGTGACTGTGTGAGGGAGAGGGACTGTGACTGTGTGAGGGAGAGGGACTGTGACTGTGTGAGGGAGAGGGACGTTGACTGTGACTGTGACTGTGTGAGGGAGAGGGACTTTGACTGTGTGAGGGAGAGGGACTGTGACTGTGTGAGGTAGAGGGACTGTGACTGTGTGAGGGAGAGGGACTGTGACTGTGACTGTGTGAGCGAGAGGGACTGTGACTGTGACTGTGTGAGGGAGTGGGACTGTGACTGTGACTGTGACTGTGACTGTGTGAGGGAGAGGGACTGTGACTGTGACTGTGTGGGGGAGAGGGACTGTGACTGTGACTGTGTGAGGGAGAGGGACTGTGACTGTGACTGTGTGAGGGAGAGGGACTGTGACTGTGACTGTGCCTGTGTGAGGGAGAGGGACTGTGACTGTGACTGTGTGAGGGAGAGGGACTGTGACTGTGACTGTGTGAGGGAGAGGGACTGTGACTTTGACTGTGTGAGGGAGAGGGACTGTGACTGTGACTGTGACTGTGTCAGGGAGAGGGGTTGTGACTGTGACTGTGTGAGGGAGAGGGACTTTGACTGTGTGAGGGAGAGGGACTGTGACTGTGTGAGGGAGACGGACTGTGACTGTGTGAGCGAGATGGCCTGTGACTGTGACTGTGTGAGGGAAAGGGACTGTGACTGTGACTGTGTGAGGGAGAGGGACTGTGACTGTGTGAGGGAGAGTGACTATGACTGTGTGAGGGAGAGGGACTGTTACTGTGTATGTGTGAGGGAGAGGGACTGTGACTGTGACTGTGTGAGGGAGAGGGACTGTGACTCTTACTGTGCGAGGGACAGGGACTGTGACTGTGACTGTGTGAGGGAGAGGGACTGTGACTGTGACTGTGACTGTGTGAGGGAGAGGGACTGTGACTGTGACTGTGTGAGCGAGAGGGACTGTGACTGTCACTGTGTGAGGGAGTGGGACTGTGACTGTGACTGTGTGAGGGAGTGGGACTTTGACTGTGTGAGGGAGAGGGACTGTGACTGTGTGAGGTAGAGGGACTGTGACTGTGTGAGGGAGAGGGACTGTGACTGTGACTGTGTGAGCGAGAGGGACTGTGACTGTCACTGTGTGAGGGAGTGGGACTGTGACTGTGACTGTGTGAGGGAGAGGGGCTGTGACTGTGACTGTGACTGTGTGAGGGAGAGGGACTTTGACTGTGACTGTGACTGTGTGAGGGAGAGGGACTGTGACTGTGACTGTGTCAGGGAGAGGGACTGTGACTGTGACTGTGTGAGGGAGAGGGACTTTGACTGTGTGAGGGAGACGGACTGTGAGTGTGTGAGGGAGAGGGACTGTGACTGTGTTCGGGAGAGGGACTGTGACTGTGACTGTGTGAGCGAGAGGGACTGTGACTGTGACTGTGGCTGTGTGAGGGAGAGGGACTGTGACTGTGTGAGGGAGAGGGACTGTGACTGTGTGAGGGAGAGGGACTGTGACTGTGACTGTGACTGTGTTCGGGAGAGGGACTGTGACTGTGACTGTGTGAGCGAGAGGGACTGTGACTGTGACTGTGTGAGGGAGAGGGACTGTGACTGTGACTGTGACTGTGTGAGGGAGAGGGACTGTGACTGTGTGAGGGAGAGGGACTGTGACTGTGTGAGGGAGAGGGACTGTGACTGTGACTGTGACAGTGTGAGGGAGAGGGAATGTGACTGTGACTGTGTGAGGGAGAGGGACTGTGACTGTGACTGTGACTGTGTGAGGTAGAGGGACTGTGACTGTGACTGTGACTGTGTGAGGGAGAGGGACTGTGACTGTGACTGTGTGAGGGAGGAGGACTGTGACTGTGACTGTGTGAGGGAGAAGGACTATGACTGTGTGAGGGAGAGGGACTGTGACTCTGTGAGGGACTGTCACTGTGACTGTGTGAGGGAGAGGGACTGTGACTGTTGAGGGAGAGGGACTGTGACTGTGTGAGGGAGAGGGACTGTGACTGTGACTGTGTGAGGGAGGAGGACTGTGACTGTGACTGTGTGAGGGAGAAGGACTATGACTGTGTGAGGGAGAGGGACTGTGACTCTGTGAGGGACTGTGACTGTGACTGTGTGAGGGAGAGGGACTGTGACTGTTGAGGGAGAGGGACTGTGACTGTGTGAGGGAGAGGGACTGTGACGGTGTGAGGGAGAGGGACTGTGACTGTATGAGGGAGAGGGACTGTGACTGTGACTGTGACTGTGTGAGGGAGAGGGACTGTGACTGTATGAGGGAGAGGGACTGTGACTGTGACTGTGACTGTGTGAGGGAGAGGGACTGTGACTGTGACTGTGACTGTGTGAGGGAGAGGGACTGTGACTGTGACTGTGTGAGGGAGAGGGACTGTGACTGTGACTGTGTGAGGGAAAGGGACTGTGACTGTGACTGTGAGGGAGAGGGACTGTGACTGTGACTGTGACTGTGTGAGGGAGAGGGACTGTGACTGTGACTGTGACTGTGTGAGGGAGAGGGACTGTGACTGTATGAGGGAGAGGGACTGTGACTGTGACTGTGACTGTGTGAGGGAGAGGGACTGTGACTGTGACTGTGTGAGGGAGAGGGACTGTGACTGTGACTGTGACTGTGTGAGGGAGAGGGACTGTGACTGTGACTGTGTGAGAGAGAAGGACTGTGACTGTGACTGTGACTGTGTGAGGGAGAGGGACTGTGACTGTGACTGTGCTGTGTGAGGGAGAGGGACTGTGACTGTATGAGGGAGAGGGACTGTGACTGTGACTGTGACTGTGTGAGGGAGAGGGACTGTGACTGTGACTGTCTGTGTGAGGGAGAGGGACTGTGACTGTGACTGTGTGAGGGAGAGGGACTGTGACTGTGACTGTGACTGTGTGAGGGAGAGGGACTGTGACTGTGACTGTGACTGTGTGAGGGAGAGGGACTGTGACTGTATGAGGGAGAGGGACTGTGACTGTGACTGTGACTGTGTGAGGGAGAGGGACTGTGACTGTGACTGTGTGAGGGAGAGGGACTGTGACTGTGACTGTGACTGTGTGAGGGAGATGGACTGTGACTGTGTGAGGGAAAGGGACTGTGACTGTGTGAGGGAGAGGGAATGTGACCGTGACTGTGAGAGGGAGAGGGACTGTGACTGTGACTGTGTGAGGGAGAGGGACTGTGACTGTGACTGTGTGAGGGAGAGGGACTTTGACTGTGACTGTGTAAGGGAGAGGGAGAGCGACTGTGACTGTGACTGTGTGAGGGACAGGCACTGTGACTGTGTGAGGGAGAGGGACTGTGACTGTGACTGTGACTGTGTGAGGGAGAGGGACTGTGACTGTGTGAGGGAGAGCGACTGTGACTGTGACTGTGTGAGGGAGAGGGACTTTGACTGTGTGAGGGAGAGGGACTGTGACTGTGACTGTGTGAGGGAGAGGGACTGTGACTGTGACTGTGTGAGGGAGAGGGACTGTGACAGTGACTGTGTGAGGGACTGTGACTGTGACTATGTGAGGGAGAGGGACTGTGACTGTGTGAGGGAGAGGGACTCCGACCTTGACTGTGACTGTGTGAGGGAGAGGGACTGTGAATGTGTGAGGGAGAGGGACTGTGACTGTGTGAGGGAGAGGGACTGTGACTGTGTGAGGGAGAGGGACTGTGACTGTGTGAGGGAAAGGGACTGTGACTGTGATTGTGAATGTGACTGTGTGAGGGAGAGGGACTGTGACTGTGTGAGGGAGAGGGACTCCGACTGTGACTGTGACTGTGTGAGGGAGAGGGACTGTGACTGTGTGAGGGAGAGGGACTGTGACTGTGTGAGGGAGAGGGACTGTGACTGTGTGAGGGAGAGGGACTGTGACTGTGTGAGGGAGAGGGACTGTGACTGTGATTGTGAATGTGACTGTGTGAGGGAGAGGGACTGTGACTGTGTGAGGGAGAGGGACTGTGACTGTGTGAGGGAGAGGGACAGTGACTGTGTGAGGGAGAGGGACTGTTACTGTGTGAGGGAGAGGGACTGTGACTGTGTGAGGGAGATGGACTGTTACTGTGTGAGGGAGAGGGACTGTGACGGTGTGAGGGAGAGGGACTGTGACTGTGTTAGGGAGAGGGACTGTGACTGTGTGAGGGAGAGGGATTGTGACTATGACTCTGACTGTGTGAGGGAGAGGGACTGTGACTGTGTGAGGGAGAGGGAGAGGGACTGAGTGAGGGAGAGGGACTGTGACTGTGTGAGGGAGAGGGACTGTGACTGTGTGAGGGAGAGGGACTGTGACTGTGTGAGGGAGAGGGACTGTGACTGTGTGAGGGAGAGGGACTGTGACTGTGTGAGGGAGAGGGACTGTGACTGTGTGAGGGAGAGGAACTGTGACTGTGTGAGGGAGAGGGACAGTGACTGTTTGAGGGAGAGGGACTGTGACTGTGTGAGGGAGAGGAACTGTGACTGAGTGAGGGAGAGGGACAGTGACTGTGTGAGGGAGAGGGACAGTGACTGTGTGAGGGAAAGGGACTGTGACTGTGTGAGGGAGAGGGACAGTGACTGTGTGAGGGAGAGGGACTGTGACTGTGTGAGGGAGAGGAACTGTGACTGAGTGAGGGAGAGGGACAGTGACTGTTTGAGGGAGAGGGACTGTGACTGTGTGAGGGAGAGGAACTGTGACTGTGTGAGGGAGAGGGACAGTGACTGTGTGAGGGAAAGGGACTGACTGTGTGAGGGAGAGGGACAGTGACTGTGTGAGGGAGAGGGACTGTGACTCTGTCTGTGACTGTGTGAGGGAGAGGGACTGTGACTTTGTGAGGGAGAGGGACTGTGACTGTGTGAGGGAGAGGAACTGTGACTGTGTGAGGGAGACGGACAGTGACTGTGTGAGGGAGAGGGACTGTGACTGTGACTGTGTGAGGGAGAGGGACTGTGACTGTGACTGTGTGAGGGAGAGGAACTGTGACTGTGACTGTGACTGTGTGAGGGAGAGGGACTGTGACTGTGTGAGGGAGAGGGCCTGTGTGAGGGAGAGGGACTGGGACTGAGTGAGGGACTGTGACTGTGACTGTGACTGTGACTGTGTGAGGGAGAGGGACTGTGACTGTGACTGTGGGAGGGAGAGCGACTGTGACTGTGACTGTGACTGTGTGAGGGAGAGGGACTGTGACTGTGACTGTGGGAGGGAGAGCGACTGTGACTGTGACTGTGTCTGTGTGAGGGAGAGGGACTGTGACTGTGTGAGAGAGAGGGACTGTGACTGTGTGAGGGAGAGGGACTGTGACTGTGTGAGGGAGAGGGACTGCGACTGTGACTGTGTGAGGGAGAGGGACTGTGACTGTGTGAGGGAGAGGGACTGTGACTGTGTGAGGGAGAGGGACTGTGACTGTGACTATGACTGTGACTGTGTGAGGGAGAGGGACTGTGACTGTGTGAGGGAGAGGGACTGTGACTGTGTGAGGGAGAGGGACTGTGACTGTGTGAGGGAGAGCGACTGTGACTGTGACTGTGTGAGGGAGAGGGACTGTGACTGTGACTGTGGGAGGGAGAGCGACTGTGACTGTGACTGTGTCTGTGTGAGGGAGAGGGACTGTGACTGTGTGAGGGAGAGGGACTGTGACTGTGTGAGGGAGAGGGACTGTGACTGTGTGAGGGAGAGGGACTGCGACTGTGACTGTGTGAGGGAGAGGGACTGTGACTGTGTGAGGGAGAGGGACTGTGACTGTGTGAGGGAGAGGGACTGTGACTGTGACTATGACTGTGACTGTGTGAGGGAGAGGGACTGTGACTGTGTGAGGGAGAGGGACTGTGACTGTGTGAGGGAGAGGGACTGTGACTGTGACTGTGTGAGGGAGAGGGACTGTGACTGTGACTGTGTGAGGGAGAGGGACTGTGACTGTGTGAGGGAGAGGGACTGTGACTGTGTGAGGGAGAAGGACTGTGACTGTGACTGTGACTGTGTGAGGGAGAGGGACTGTGACTGTGTGAGGGAGAGGTACTGTGACTGTGACTGTGTGAGGGAGAGGGACTGTGACTGTGACTGTGTGAGGGAGAGGGACTGTGACTGTGTGAGGGAGAGGGACTGTGACTGTGTGAGGGAGAGGGACTGTGACTGTGTGAGGGAGAGGGACTGTGACTGTGTGAGGGAAAGGGACTGTGACTGTGTTAGGGAGAGGGACTGTGACTGTGTGAGGGAGAGGGACTGTGACTGTGTGAGGGAGATGGACTGTGACTGTGACTGTGTGAGGGAGAGGGACTGTGACTGTGACTGTGTGAGGGAGAGGGACTGTGACTGTGACTGTGTGAGGGAGAGCGACTGTGACTGTGTGAGGGAGAGGGACTGTGACTGTGACAGTGTGAGGGAGAGGGACTGTGACTCTGACTGTGTGAGGGAGAGGGACTGTGACTGTGACTGTGACTGTGTGAGGTAGAGGGACTGTGACTGTGTGAGGGAGAGGGACTGTGACTGTATGAGGGAGAGGGACTGTGACTGTGTCTGTGTGAGGGAGAGTGTCTGTGACTGTGACTGTGTGAGGGCGAGGGACTGTGACTGTGAGGGACTTTGTGAGGGAGAGGGACTGTGACTGTGACTGTGAGGCACTGTGTGAGGGAGAGGGACTGTGACTGTGACTGTGAGGGACTGTATGAGGGAGAGGGACTGTGACTGTGACTGTGACTGTGAGGGACTGTGTGAGGGAGAGGGTCAGTGACTGTGACTGTGTGAGGGAGAAGGACTGTGACTGTGAGGGACTGTGTGAGGGAGAGGGACTGTGACTGTGACTGTGTGAGGGAGAGGGACTGTGACTGTGTGAAGGAGAAGGACTGTGACTGTGTGAGGGAGAGGGACTGTGACTGTGTGAGGGAGAGGGACTGTGACTGTGTGAGGGAGAGGGACTGTGACTGTGACTGTGACTGTGTGAGGGAGAGGGACTGTGACTGTGTTAGGGAGAGGGACTGTGACTCTGTGAGGGAGAGGGACTGTGTCTGTGTGAGGGAGAGGGACTGTGACTGTGTGAGGGAGAGGGACTGTGACTGTGTGAGGGAGAGGGATTGTAACTGACTGTGTGAGGGAGAGGGACTGTGACTGTGACAGTGTGAGGGAGAGGGACTGTGACTGTGACTGTCACTGTGTGAGGGAGAGGGACTGTGACTGTGACTCTTACTGTGTGAGGGAGAGGGACTGTGACTGACTGTGTGAGGGAGAGGGACTGTGACTGTGACTGTGACTGTGTGAGGGAGAGGGACTGTGACTGTGTCTGTGTGAGGGAGAGGGTCTGTGACTGTGACTGTGTGAGGGCGAGGGACTGTGACTGTGACTGTGAGGGACTGTGTGAGGGAGAGGGACTATGACTGTGACTGTGAGGCACTGTGTGAGGGAGAGGGACTGTGACTGTGACTGTGAGGCACTGTGTGAGGGAGAGGGACTGTGACTGTGACTGTGAGGGACTGGGTGAGGGAGAGGGACTGTGACTGTGACTGTGTGAGGGAGAGGGACTGTGACTGTGACTGTGACTGTGTGAGGGTGAGGGACTGTGACTGTGAGGGACTCTGTGAGGGAGAGGGACTGTGACTGTGACTGTGAGGGACTGTGTGAGGGAGAGGGACTGTGACTGTGACTGTGAGGGACTGTGTGAGGGAGAGGGACAGTGACTGTGACTGTGAGGGACTGTGTGAGGGAGAGGGACTGTGACTGTGACTGTGAGGCACTGTGTGAGGGAGAGGGACTGTGACTGTGACTGTGAGGGACTGGGTGAGGGAGAGGGACTGTGACTGTGACTGTGTGAGGGAGAGGGAGAGGGACTGAGTGAGGGAGAGGGACTGTGACTGTGTGAGGGAGAGGGACTGTGACTGTGTGAGGGAGAGGGACTGTGACTGTGTGAGGGAGAGGGACTGTGACTGTGTGAGGGAGAGGGACTGTGACTGTGTGAGGGAGAGGGACTGTGACTGTGTGAGGGAGAGGAACTGTGACTGTGTGAGGGAGAGGGACAGTGACTGTTTGAGGGAGAGGGACTGTGACTGTGTGAGGGAGAGGAACTGTGACTGAGTGAGGGAGAGGGACAGTGACTGTGTGAGGGAGAGGGACAGTGACTGTGTGAGGGAAAGGGACTGTGACTGTGTGAGGGAGAGGGACAGTGACTGTGTGAGGGAGAGGGACTGTGACTGTGTGAGGGAGAGGAACTGTGACTGAGTGAGGGAGAGGGACAGTGACTGTTTGAGGGAGAGGGACTGTGACTGTGTGAGGGAGAGGAACTGTGACTGTGTGAGGGAGAGGGACAGTGACTGTGTGAGGGAAAGGGACTGACTGTGTGAGGGAGAGGGACAGTGACTGTGTGAGGGAGAGGGACTGTGACTCTGTCTGTGACTGTGTGAGGGAGAGGGACTGTGACTTTGTGAGGGAGAGGGACTGTGACTGTGTGAGGGAGAGGAACTGTGACTGTGTGAGGGAGACGGACAGTGACTGTGTGAGGGAGAGGGACTGTGACTGTGACTGTGTGAGGGAGAGGGACTGTGACTGTGACTGTGTGAGGGAGAGGAACTGTGACTGTGACTGTGACTGTGTGAGGGAGAGGGACTGTGACTGTGTGAGGGAGAGGGCCTGTGTGAGGGAGAGGGACTGGGACTGAGTGAGGGACTGTGACTGTGACTGTGACTGTGACTGTGTGAGGGAGAGGGACTGTGACTGTGACTGTGGGAGGGAGAGCGACTGTGACTGTGACTGTGACTGTGTGAGGGAGAGGGACTGTGACTGTGACTGTGGGAGGGAGAGCGACTGTGACTGTGACTGTGTCTGTGTGAGGGAGAGGGACTGTGACTGTGTGAGAGAGAGGGACTGTGACTGTGTGAGGGAGAGGGACTGTGACTGTGTGAGGGAGAGGGACTGCGACTGTGACTGTGTGAGGGAGAGGGACTGTGACTGTGTGAGGGAGAGGGACTGTGACTGTGTGAGGGAGAGGGACTGTGACTGTGACTATGACTGTGAGTGTGTGAGGGAGAGGGACTGTGACTGTGTGAGGGAGAGGGACTGTGACTGTGTGAGGGAGAGGGACTGTGACTGTGTGAGGGAGAGCGACTGTGACTGTGACTGTGTGAGGGAGAGGGACTGTGACTGTGACTGTGGGAGGGAGAGCGACTGTGACTGTGACTGTGTCTGTGTGAGGGAGAGGGACTGTGACTGTGTGAGGGAGAGGGACTGTGACTGTGTGAGGGAGAGGGACTGTGACTGTGTGAGGGAGAGGGACTGCGACTGTGACTGTGTGAGGGAGAGGGACTGTGACTGTGTGAGGGAGAGGGACTGTGACTGTGTGAGGGAGAGGGACTGTGACTGTGACTATGACTGTGACTGTGTGAGGGAGAGGGACTGTGACTGTGTGAGGGAGAGGGACTGTGACTGTGTGAGGGAGAGGGACTGTGACTGTGACTGTGTGAGGGAGAGGGACTGTGACTGTGACTGTGTGAGGGAGAGGGACTGTGACTGTGTGAGGGAGAGGGACTGTGACTGTGTGAGGGAGAGGGACTGTGACTGTTACTGTGACTGTGTGAGGGAGAGGGACTGTGACTGTGTGAGGGAGAGGTACTGTGACTGTGACTGTGTGAGGGAGAGGGACTGTGACTGTGACTGTGTGAGGGAGAGGGACTGTGACTGTGTGAGGGAGAGGGACTGTGACTGTGTGAGGGAGAGGGACTGTGACTGTGTGAGGGAGAGGGACTGTGACTGTGTGAGGGAAAGGGACTGTGACTGTGTTAGGGAGAGGGACTGTGACTGTGTGAGGGAGAGGGACTGTGACTGTGTGAGGGAGATGGACTGTGACTGTGACTGTGTGAGGGAGAGGGACTGTGACTGTGACTGTGTGAGGGAGAGGGACTGTGACTGTGACTGTGTGAGGGAGAGCGACTGTGACTGTGTGAGGGAGAGGGACTGTGACTGTGACAGTGTGAGGGAGAGGGACTGTGACTCTGACTGTGTGAGGGAGAGGGACTGTGACTGTGACTGTGACTGTGTGAGGTAGAGGGACTGTGACTGTGTGAGGGAGAGGGACTGTGACTGTATGAGGGAGAGGGACTGTGACTGTGTCTGTGTGAGGGAGAGTGTCTGTGACTGTGACTGTGTGAGGGCGAGGGACTGTGACTGTGAGGGACTTTGTGAGGGAGAGGGACTGTGACTGTGACTGTGAGGCACTGTGTGAGGGAGAGGGACTGTGACTGTGACTGTGAGGGACTGTATGAGGGAGAGGGACTGTGACTGTGACTGTGAGGGACTGTATGAGGGAGAGGGACTGTGACTGTGACTGTGACTGTGAGGGACTGTGTGAGGGAGAGGGTCAGTGACTGTGACTGTGTGAGGGAGAAGGACTGTGACTGTGAGGGACTGTGTGAGGGAGAGGGACTGTGACTGTGACTGTGTGAGGGAGAGGGACTGTGACTGTGTGAAGGAGAAGGACTGTGACTGTGTGAGGGAGAGGGACTGTGACTGTGTGAGGGAGAGGGACTGTGACTGTGTGAGGGAGAGGGACTGTGACTGTGACTGTGACTGTGTGAGGGAGAGGGACTGTGACTGTGTTAGGGAGAGGGACTGTGACTCTGTGAGGGAGAGGGACTGTGTCTGTGTGAGGGAGAGGGACTGTGACTGTGTGAGGGAGAGGGACTGTGACTGTGTGAGGGAGAGGGATTGTAACTGACTGTGTGAGGGAGAGGGACTGTGACTGTGACAGTGTGAGGGAGAGGGACTGTGACTGTGACTGTCACTGTGTGAGGGAGAGGGACTGTGACTGTGACTCTTACTGTGTGAGGGAGAGGGACTGTGACTGACTGTGTGAGGGAGAGGGACTGTGACTGTGACTGTGACTGTGTGAGGGAGAGGGACTGTGACTGTGTCTGTGTGAGGGAGAGGGTCTGTGACTGTGACTGTGTGAGGGCGAGGGACTGTGACTGTGACTGTGAGGGACTGTGTGAGGGAGAGGGACTATGACTGTGACTGTGAGGCACTGTGTGAGGGAGAGGGACTGTGACTGTGACTGTGAGGCACTGTGTGAGGGAGAGGGACTGTGACTGTGACTGTGAGGGACTGGGTGAGGGAGAGGGACTGTGACTGTGACTGTGTGAGGGAGAGGGACTGTGACTGTGACTGTGACTGTGTGAGGGTGAGGGACTGTGACTGTGAGGGACTCTGTGAGGGAGAGGGACTGTGACTGTGACTGTGAGGGACTGTGTGAGGGAGAGGGACTGTGACTGTGACTGTGAGGGACTGTGTGAGGGAGAGGGACAGTGACTGTGACTGTGAGGGACTGTGTGAGGGAGAGGGACTGTGACTGTGACTGTGAGGCACTGTGTGAGGGAGAGGGACTGTGACTGTGACTGTGAGGGACTGGGTGAGGGAGAGGGACTGTGACTGTGACTGTGTGAGGGAGAGGGAGAGGGACTGAGTGAGGGAGAGGGACTGTGACTGTGTGAGGGAGAGGGACTGTGACTGTGTGAGGGAGAGGGACTGTGACTGTGTGAGGGAGAGGGACTGTGACTGTGTGAGGGAGAGGGACTGTGACTGTGTGAGGGAGAGGGACTGTGACTGTGTGAGGGAGAGGAACTGTGACTGTGTGAGGGAGAGGGACAGTGACTGTTTGAGGGAGAGGGACTGTGACTGTGTGAGGGAGAGGAACTGTGACTGAGTGAGGGAGAGGGACAGTGACTGTGTGAGGGAGAGGGACAGTGACTGTGTGAGGGAAAGGGACTGTGACTGTGTGAGGGAGAGGGACAGTGACTGTGTGAGGGAGAGGGACTGTGACTGTGTGAGGGAGAGGAACTGTGACTGAGTGAGGGAGAGGGACAGTGACTGTTTGAGGGAGAGGGACTGTGACTGTGTGAGGGAGAGGAACTGTGACTGTGTGAGGGAGAGGGACAGTGACTGTGTGAGGGAAAGGGACTGACTGTGTGAGGGAGAGGGACAGTGACTGTGTGAGGGAGAGGGACTGTGACTCTGTCTGTGACTGTGTGAGGGAGAGGGACTGTGACTTTGTGAGGGAGAGGGACTGTGACTGTGTGAGGGAGAGGAACTGTGACTGTGTGAGGGAGACGGACAGTGACTGTGTGAGGGAGAGGGACTGTGACTGTGACTGTGTGAGGGAGAGGGACTGTGACTGTGACTGTGTGAGGGAGAGGAACTGTGACTGTGACTGTGACTGTGTGAGGGAGAGGGACTGTGACTGTGTGAGGGAGAGGGCCTGTGTGAGGGAGAGGGACTGGGACTGAGTGAGGGACTGTGACTGTGACTGTGACTGTGACTGTGTGAGGGAGAGGGACTGTGACTGTGACTGTGGGAGGGAGAGCGACTGTGACTGTGACTGTGACTGTGTGAGGGAGAGGGACTGTGACTGTGACTGTGGGAGGGAGAGCGACTGTGACTGTGACTGTGTCTGTGTGAGGGAGAGGGACTGTGACTGTGTGAGAGAGAGGGACTGTGACTGTGTGAGGGAGAGGGACTGTGACTGTGTGAGGGAGAGGGACTGCGACTGTGACTGTGTGAGGGAGAGGGACTGTGACTGTGTGAGGGAGAGGGACTGTGACTGTGTGAGGGAGAGGGACTGTGACTGTGACTATGACTGTGAGTGTGTGAGGGAGAGGGACTGTGACTGTGTGAGGGAGAGGGACTGTGACTGTGTGAGGGAGAGGGACTGTGACTGTGTGAGGGAGAGCGACTGTGACTGTGACTGTGTGAGGGAGAGGGACTGTGACTGTGACTGTGGGAGGGAGAGCGACTGTGACTGTGACTGTGTCTGTGTGAGGGAGAGGGACTGTGACTGTGTGAGGGAGAGGGACTGTGACTGTGTGAGGGAGAGGGACTGTGACTGTGTGAGGGAGAGGGACTGCGACTGTGACTGTGTGAGGGAGAGGGACTGTGACTGTGTGAGGGAGAGGGACTGTGACTGTGTGAGGGAGAGGGACTGTGACTGTGACTATGACTGTGACTGTGTGAGGGAGAGGGACTGTGACTGTGTGAGGGAGAGGGACTGTGACTGTGTGAGGGAGAGGGACTGTGACTGTGACTGTGTGAGGGAGAGGGACTGTGACTGTGACTGTGTGAGGGAGAGGGACTGTGACTGTGTGAGGGAGAGGGACTGTGACTGTGTGAGGGAGAGGGACTGTGACTGTTACTGTGACTGTGTGAGGGAGAGGGACTGTGACTGTGTGAGGGAGAGGTACTGTGACTGTGACTGTGTGAGGGAGAGGGACTGTGACTGTGACTGTGTGAGGGAGAGGGACTGTGACTGTGTGAGGGAGAGGGACTGTGACTGTGTGAGTGAGAGGGACTGTGACTGTGTGAGGGAGAGGGACTGTGACTTTGTGAGGGAAAGGGACTGTGACTGTGTTAGGGAGAGGGACTGTGACTGTGTGAGGGAGAGGGACTGTGACTGTGTGAGGGAGATGGACTGTGACTGTGACTGTGTGAGGGAGAGGGACTGTGACTGTGACTGTGTGAGGGAGAGGGACTGTGACTGTGACTGTGTGAGGGAGAGCGACTGTGACTGTGTGAGGGAGAGGGACTGTGACTGTGACAGTGTGAGGGAGAGGGACTGTGACTCTGACTGTGTGAGGGAGAGGGACTGTGACTGTGACTGTGACTGTGTGAGGTAGAGGGACTGTGACTGTGTGAGGGAGAGGGACTGTGACTGTATGAGGGAGAGGGACTGTGACTGTGTCTGTGTGAGGGAGAGTGTCTGTGACTGTGACTGTGTGAGGGCGAGGGACTGTGACTGTGAGGGACTTTGTGAGGGAGAGGGACTGTGACTGTGACTGTGAGGCACTGTGTGAGGGAGAGGGACTGTGACTGTGACTGTGAGGGACTGTATGAGGGAGAGGGACTGTGACTGTGACTGTGACTGTGAGGGACTGTGTGAGGGAGAGGGTCAGTGACTGTGACTGTGTGAGGGAGAAGGACTGTGACTGTGAGGGACTGTGTGAGGGAGAGGGACTGTGACTGTGACTGTGACTGTGTGAGGGAGAGGGACTGTGACTGTGTGAAGGAGAAGGACTGTGACTGTGTGAGGGAGAGGGACTGTGACTGTGTGAGGGAGAGGGACTGTGACTGTGTGAGGGAGAGGGACTGTGACTGTGACTGTGACTGTGTGAGGGAGAGGGACTGTGACTGTGTGAGGGAGAGGGACTGTGACTCTGTGAGGGAGAGGGACTGTGTCTGTGTGAGGGAGAGGGACTGTGACTGTGTGAGGGAGAGGGACTGTGACTGTGTGAGGGAGAGGGATTGTAACTGACTGTGTGAGGGAGAGGGACTGTGACTGTGACAGTGTGAGGGAGAGGGACTGTGACTGTGACTGTGACTGTCACTGTGTGAGGGAGAGGGACTGTGACTGTGACTCTTACTGTGTGAGGGAGAGGGACTGTGACTGACTGTGTGAGGGAGAGGGACTGTGACTGTGACTGTGACTGTGTGAGGGAGAGGGACTGTGACTGTGTCTGTGTGAGGGAGAGGGTCTGTGACTGTGACTGTGTGAGGGCGAGGGACTGTGACTGTGACTGTGAGGGACTGTGTGAGGGAGAGGGACTGTGACTGTGACTGTGAGGCACTGTGTGAGGGAGAGGGACTGTGACTGTGACTGTGAGGCACTGTGTGAGGGAGAGGGACTGTGACTGTGACTGTGAGGGACTGGGTGAGGGAGAGGGACTGTGACTGTGACTGTGTGAGGGAGAGGGACTGTGACTGTGACTGTGACTGTGTGAGGGTGAGGGACTGTGACTGTGAGGGACTCTGTGAGGGAGAGGGACTGTGACTGTGACTGTGAGGGACTGTGTGAGGGAGAGGGACTGTGACTGTGACTGTGAGGGACTGTGTGAGGGAGAGGGACAGTGACTGTGACTGTGAGGGACTGTGTGAGGGAGAGGGACTGTGACTGTGACTGTGAGGCACTGTGTGAGGGAGAGGGACTGTGACTGTGACTGTGAGGGACTGGGTGAGGGAGAGGGACTGTGACTGTGACTGTGTGAGGGAGAGGGACTGTGACTGTGACTGTGACTGTGTGAGGGTGAGGGACTGTGACTGTGAGGGACTGTGTGAGGGAGAGGGACTGTGACTGTGACTGTGAGGGACTGTGTGAGGGAGAGGGACTGTGACTGTGACTGTGAGGGACTGTGTGAGGGAGAGGGACTGTGACTGTGACTGTGACTGTGAGGGACTGTGTGAGGGAGAGGGACTGTGACTGTGACTGTGTGAGGGAGAGGGACTGTGACTGTGACTGTGACTGTGTGAGGGAGAGGGACTGTGACTGTGTGAGGGAGAAGGACTGTGACTGTGTGAGGGAGAGGGACTGTGACTGTGTGAGGGAGAGGGACTGTGACTGTGTGAGGGAGAGGGACTGTGACTGTGACTGTGACTGTGTGAGGGAGAGGGACTGTGACTGTGTGAGGGAGAAGGACTGTGACTGTGTGAGGGAGAGGGACTGTGACTGTGTGAGGGAGAGGGACTGTGACTGTGTGAGGGAGAGGGACTGTGACTGTGACTGTGACTGTGTGAGGGAGAGGGACTGTGACTGTGTGAGGGAGAGGGACTGTGACTCTGTGAGGGAGAGGGACTTTGTCTGTGTGAGGGAGAGGGACTGTGACTGTGTGAGGGAGAGGGACTGTGACTGTGTGAGGGAGAGGGATTGTAACTGACTGTGGGAGTGAGAGGGACTGTGACTGAGACTGTGACAGTGTGAGGGAGAGGGGCTGTGACTGTGACTGTGTGAGGGAGAGGGACTGTGACTGTGACTGTGTGAGGGAGAGGGACTGTGACTGTGACTGTGTGAGGGAGAGGGACTGTGACTGTGACTGTGTGAGGGAGAGGGACTGTGACTGTGAGGGACTGTGTGAGGGAGAGGGACTGTGACTGTGACTGTGAGGGAGAGGGACTGTGGCTGTGTGAGGGAGAGGGAGTGTGACTGTGAGGGACTGTGTGAGTGAGAGGGACTGTGACTGTGACTGTGTGAGGGAGAGGGACTGTGACTGTGTGAGGGAGAGGGACTGTGACTGTGACTGTGTGAGGGAGAGGGACTGTGACTGTGACTGTGTGAGGGAGAAGGACTGTGACTGTGTGAGGGAGAGGGACTGTGACTCTGTGAGGGAGAGGGACTGTGTCTGTGTGAGGGAGAGGGACTGTGACTGACTGTGTGAGGGAGAGGGACTGTGACTGTGACTGTCACTGTGTGAGGGAGACGGACTGTGACTGTGACTGTGTGAGGGAGAGGGACTGTGACTGTGACTGTGTGAGGGAGAGGGACTGTGACTGTGACTGTGACTGTGTGAGGGAGAGGGACTGTGAATGTGACTGTGTGAGGGAGAGGGACTGTGACTGTGACTGTGTGAGGGAGAGGGACTGTGACTGTGTGAGGGAGAGGGACTGTGACTGTGTGAGGGAGAGGGACTGTGACTGTGACTGTGTCTGTGTGAGGGAGAGGGGATTGTGACTGTGACTGTGTGAGGGGGAGAGACTGTGACTGTGTGAGGGAGAGGGAGGGTGACCGTATGAGGTGAGAGGGACTGTGACTGTGACTGTGTGAGGGAGAGGGACTGTGACTGTGTGAGGGGGAGGGACTGTGACTGTGTGAGGGAGAGGGAGAGGGACTGTGACTGTGACTGTGTGAGTGAGAGGGCCTGTGTGAGGGAGAGGGACTGTGACTGTGACTGTGACTATGTGAGGGAGAGGGACTGTGAATGTGTGAGGGAGAAGGACTGTGACTGTGTGAGGGAGAGGGACTGTGACTGTGTGAGGGAGAGGGACTGTGACTGTGTGAGGGAGAGGGACTGTGACTGTGACTGTGTGAGGGAGAGGGACTGTGACTGTGTGAGGGAGAAGGACTATGAATGTGTGAGGGAGAGGGACTGTGACTGTGTGAGGGAGAGGGAATGTGACTTTGACTGTGTGAGGGAGAGGGACTGTGACTGTGACTGTGTGAGCGAGAGGGACTGTGACTGTGACTGTGTGAGGGAGTGGGACTGTGACTGTGACTGTGTGAGGGAGAGGGACTGTGACTGTGACTGTGTGAGGGAGAGGGACTGTGACTGTGTGAGGGAGAAGGACTATGACTGTGTGAGGGAGAGGGAATGTGACTTTGACTGTGTGAGGGAGAGGGACTGTGACTGTGACTGTGACTGTGTGAGGGAGAGGGACTGTGACTGTGACTGTGTGAGGGAGAAGGACTATGACTGTGTGAGGGAGAGGGACTGTGACTCTGTGAGGGAGAGGGACTGTGTCTGTGTGAGGGAGAGGGACTGTGACTCTGTGAGGGAGAGGGACTGTGTCTGTGTGAGGGAGAGGGACTGTGACTGTGTGAGGGAGAGGGACTGTGTCTGTGTGAGGGAGAGGGACTGTGACTCTGTGAGGGAGAGGGACTGTGTCTGTGTGAGGGAGAGGGACTGTGACTGTGACTGTGTGAGAGAGAGGGACTGTGACTGTGACTGTGACTGTCACTGTGTGAGGGAGAGGGACTGTGACTGTGACTGTGTGAGGGAGAGGGACTGTGACTGTGACTGTGTGAGCGAGAGGGACTGTGACTGTGACTGTGTGAGGGACTGTGACTGTGACTGTGACTGTGTGAGGGAGAGGGACTGTGACTGTGACTGTGTGAGGGAGAGGGACTGTGACTGTGACTGTGACTGTGTGAGGGAGAGGGACTGTGACTGTGACTGTGTGAGGGAGAAGGCCTATGACTGTGTGAGGGAGAGGGACTGTGACTCTGTGTGGGAGAGGGACTGTGTCTGTGTGAGGGAGAGGGAATGTGACTCTGTGAGGGAGGGGGACTGTGTCTGTGTGAGGGAGAGGGACTGTGACTGTGTGAGGGAGAGGGACTGTGACTGTGACTCTGTGAGGGAGAGGGACTGTGACTGTGTGAGGGAGAAGGACTATGACTGTGTGAGGGAGAGGGACTGTGACTGTGTGAGGGAGAGGGAATGTGACTTTGACTGTGTGAGGGAGAGGGACTGTGACTGTGACTGTGTGAGGTAGAGGGACTGTGACTGTGACTGTGTGAGGGAGAAGGACTATGACTGTGTGAGGGAGAGGGACTGTGACTCTGTGAGGGAGAGGGACTGTGTCTGTGTGAGGGAGAGGGACTGTGACTCTGTGAGGGAGAGGGACTGTGTCTGTGTGAGGGAGAGGGACTGTGACTGTGTGAGGGAGAGGGACTGTGACTGTGACTGTGTGAGGGAGAGGGACTGTGACTGTGACTGTGACTGTCACTGTGTGAGGGAGAGGGACTGTGACTGTGACTGTGTGAGGGAGAGGGACTGTGACTGTGACTGTGTGAGGGAGAGGGACTGTGACTGTGTGAGGGAGAGGGACTGTGACTCTTACTGTGCGAGGGAGAGGGACTGTGACTGTGACTGTGACTGTGTGAGGGAGAGGGGTTGTGACTGTGTCAGGGAGAGGGACATTGACTGTGTGAGGTAGAGGGACTGTGACTGTGTGAGGTAGAGGGACTGTGACTGTGTGAGGGAGAGGGACTGTGACTGTGACTGTGTGAGCGAGAGGGACTGTGACTGTGACTGTGTGAGGGAGTGGGACTGTGACTGTGACTGTGTGAGGGAGAGGGACTGTGACTGTGACTGTGTCTGTGTGAGGGAGAGGGACTGTGACTGTGACTGTGACTGTGTGAGGGAGAGGGACTGTGACTGTGTGAGGGAGAGGGAGTGTGACTGTGAGGGACTGTGTGAGTGAGAGGGACTGTGACTGTGACTGTGTGAGGGAGAGGGACTGTGACTGTGTGAGGGAGAGGGACTGTGACTGTGACTGTGTGAGGGAGAGGGACTGTGACTGTGACTGTGTGAGGGAGAAGGACTGTGACTGTGTGAGGGAGAGGGACTGTGACTCTGTGAGGGAGAGGGACTGTGTCTGTGTGAGGGAGAGGGACTGTGACTGACTGTGTGAGGGAGAGGGACTGTGACTGTGACTGTCACTGTGTGAGGGAGACGGACTGTGACTGTGACTGTGTGAGGGAGAGGGACTGTGACTGTGACTGTGTGAGGGAGAGGGACTGTGACTGTGACTGTGACTGTGTGAGGGAGAGGGACTGTGAATGTGACTGTGTGAGGGAGAGGGACTGTGACTGTGACTGTGTGAGGGAGAGGGACTGTGACTGTGTGAGGGAGAGGGACTGTGACTGTGTGAGGGAGAGGGACTGTGACTGTGACTGTGTCTGTGTGAGGGAGAGGGGATTGTGACTGTGACTGTGTGAGGGGGAGAGACTGTGACTGTGTGAGGGAGAGGGAGGGTGACCGTATGAGGTGAGAGGGACTGTGACTGTGACTGTGTGAGGGAGAGGGACTGTGACTGTGTGAGGGGGAGGGACTGTGACTGTGTGAGGGAGAGGGAGAGGGACTGTGACTGTGACTGTGTGAGTGAGAGGGCCTGTGTGAGGGAGAGGGACTGTGACTGTGACTGTGACTATGTGAGGGAGAGGGACTGTGAATGTGTGAGGGAGAAGGACTGTGACTGTGTGAGGGAGAGGGACTGTGACTGTGTGAGGGAGAGGGACTGTGACTGTGTGAGGGAGAGGGACTGTGACTGTGACTGTGTGAGGGAGAGGGACTGTGACTGTGTGAGGGAGAAGGACTATGAATGTGTGAGGGAGAGGGACTGTGACTGTGTGAGGGAGAGGGAATGTGACTTTGACTGTGTGAGGGAGAGGGACTGTGACTGTGACTGTGTGAGCGAGAGGGACTGTGACTGTGACTGTGTGAGGGAGTGGGACTGTGACTGTGACTGTGTGAGGGAGAGGGACTGTGACTGTGACTGTGTGAGGGAGAGGGACTGTGACTGTGTGAGGGAGAAGGACTATGACTGTGTGAGGGAGAGGGAATGTGACTTTGACTGTGTGAGGGAGAGGGACTGTGACTGTGACTGTGACTGTGTGAGGGAGAGGGACTGTGACTGTGACTGTGTGAGGGAGAAGGACTATGACTGTGTGAGGGAGAGGGACTGTGACTCTGTGAGGGAGAGGGACTGTGTCTGTGTGAGGGAGAGGGACTGTGACTCTGTGAGGGAGAGGGACTGTGTCTGTGTGAGGGAGAGGGACTGTGACTGTGTGAGGGAGAGGGACTGTGTCTGTGTGAGGGAGAGGGACTGTGACTCTGTGAGGGAGAGGGACTGTGTCTGTGTGAGGGAGAGGGACTGTGACTGTGACTGTGTGAGAGAGAGGGACTGTGACTGTGACTGTGACTGTCACTGTGTGAGGGAGAGGGACTGTGACTGTGACTGTGTGAGGGAGAGGGACTGTGACTGTGACTGTGTGAGCGAGAGGGACTGTGACTGTGACTGTGTGAGGGACTGTGACTGTGACTGTGACTGTGTGAGGGAGAGGGACTGTGACTGTGACTGTGTGAGGGAGAGGGACTGTGACTGTGACTGTGACTGTGTGAGGGAGAGGGACTGTGACTGTGACTGTGTGAGGGAGAAGGCCTATGACTGTGTGAGGGAGAGGGACTGTGACTCTGTGTGGGAGAGGGACTGTGTCTGTGTGAGGGAGAGGGAATGTGACTCTGTGAGGGAGGGGGACTGTGTCTGTGTGAGGGAGAGGGACTGTGACTGTGTGAGGGAGAGGGACTGTGACTGTGACTCTGTGAGGGAGAGGGACTGTGACTGTGTGAGGGAGAAGGACTATGACTGTGTGAGGGAGAGGGACTGTGACTGTGTGAGGGAGAGGGAATGTGACTTTGACTGTGTGAGGGAGAGGGACTGTGACTGTGACTGTGTGAGGGAGAGGGACTGTGACTGTGACTGTGTGAGGGAGAAGGACTATGACTGTGTGAGGGAGAGGGACTGTGACTCTGTGAGGGAGAGGGACTGTGTCTGTGTGAGGGAGAGGGACTGTGACTCTGTGAGGGAGAGGGACTGTGTCTGTGTGAGGGAGAGGGACTGTGACTGTGTGAGGGAGAGGGACTGTGACTGTGACTGTGTGAGGGAGAGGGACTGTGACTGTGACTGTGACTGTCACTGTGTGAGGGAGAGGGACTGTGACTGTGACTGTGTGAGGGAGAGGGACTGTGACTGTGACTGTGTGAGGGAGAGGGACTGTGACTGTGTGAGGGAGAGGGACTGTGACTCTTACTGTGCGAGGGAGAGGGACTGTGACTGTGACTGTGACTGTGTGAGGGAGAGGGGTTGTGACTGTGTCAGGGAGAGGGACATTGACTGTGTGAGGTAGAGGGACTGTGACTGTGTGAGGTAGAGGGACTGTGACTGTGTGAGGGAGAGGGACTGTGACTGTGACTGTGTGAGCGAGAGGGACTGTGACTGTGACTGTGTGAGGGAGTGGGACTGTGACTGTGACTGTGTGAGGGAGAGGGACTGTGACTGTGACTGTGTCTGTGTGAGGGAGAGGGACTGTGACTGTGACTGTGACTGTGTGAGGGAGAGGGACTGTGACTGTGACTGTGTGAGGGATTGGGACTGTGACTGTGACTGTGTGAGGGAGAGGGACTGTGACTGTGACTGTGTGAGGGAGAGGGACTGTGACTGTGACTGTGACTGTGTGAGGGAGAGGGACTGTGACTGTGACTGTGTGAGGGAGAGGGACTGTGACTGTGACTGTGACTTTGTGAGGGAGAGGGACTGTGACTGTGACTGTGTGAGGGAGAAGGACTGTGACTGTGACTGTGTCTGTGTGAGGGAGAGGGACTGTGACTGTGACTGTGTGAGGGAGAGGGACTGTGACTGTGACTGTGTCTGTGTGAGGGAGAGGGACTGTGACTGTGACTGTGTGAGGGAGAGGGACTGTGACTGTGACTGTGACTGTGTGAGGGAGAGGGACTGTGACTGTGACTGTGACTGTGTCAGGGAGAGGGACTGTGACTGTGACTGTGTGAGGGAGAGGGACTGTGACTGTGACTGTGACTGTGTGAGGGAGAGGGACTGTGACTGTGACTGTGACTGTGTCAGGGAGAGGGACTGTGACTGTGACTGTGTGAGGGAGATGGACTTTGACTGTGTGAGGGAGAGGGACTGTGACTGTGTGAGGGAGAGGGACTGTGACTGTGTGAGGGAGAGGGACTGTGACTGTGACTGTGTGAGCGAGAGGGACTGTGACTGTGTGAGGGAGAGGGACTGTGACTGTGACTGTGTGAGGGAGAGGGACTGTGACTGTGACTGTGACTGTGTGAGGGAGAGGGACTGTGACTGTGTGAGGGAGAGGGACTGTGACTGTGTGAGGGCGAGGGCGAGGGACTGTGACTGTGTGAGGGAGAGGGACTGTGACTGTGACTGTGACTGTGTGAGGAAGAGGGACTGTGACTGTGACTGTGTGAGGGAGAGGGACTGTGACTGTGACTGTGTGAGGGAGAGGGACTGTAACTGTATGAGGGAGAGGGATTGTGACTGTGACTGTGTGAGCGAGAGGGACTGTGACTGTGTGAGGGAGAGGGACTGTGTCTGTGTGAGGGAGAGGGACTGTGACTGTGTGAGGGAGAGGGACTGTGACTGTGACTGTGTGAGGGAGAGGGACTGTGACTGTGACTGTGACTGTGTGAGGGAGAGAGACTGTGACTGTGACTGTTTCTGTGACTTTGTGAGGGAGAGGGACTGTGACTGTGACTGTGACTGTGTGAGGGAGAGGGACTGTGACTGTGACTTTGTGAGGGAGAGGGACTGTGACTGTGACTGTTTCTGTGACTTTGTGAGGGAGAGGGACTGTGACTGTGACTGTGTGAGGGAGAGGGACTGTGACTGTGACTGTGACTGTATGAGGGAGAGGGACTGTGACTTTGACTGTGTGAGGGAGAGGGACTGTGACTGTGACTGTGTGAGGGAGAGGGACTGTGACATTGACTGTGTGAAGGAGAGGGACTGTGACTGTGACTGTGACTGTGTCAGGGAGACGGATTGTGACTGTGACTGTGTGAGGGAGAGGGACTTTGACTGTGTGAGGGAGAGGGACTGTGACTGTGTGAGGGAGACGGACTGTGACTGTGTGAGGGAGAGGGACTGTGACTGTGTGAGGGAGAGGGACTGTGACTGTGACTGTGTGAGCGAGAGGGACTGTGACTGTGTGAGGGAGACGGACTGTGACTGTGTGAGGGAGAGGGACTGTGACTGTGTGAGGGAGAGGGATTGTGACTGTGACTGTGTGAGCGAGAGTTACTGTGACTGTGTGAGGGAGACGGACTGTGACTGTGTGAGGGAGAGGGACTGTGACTGTGTGAGGGAGAGGGATTGTGACTGTGACTGTGTGAGGGAGAGGGACTGTGACTGTGAGGGACTGTGTGAGGGAGAGGGACTGTGACTGTGACTGTGAGGGACTGTGTGAGGGAGAGGGACTGTGACTGTGACTGTGAGGGACTGTGTGAGGGAGAGGGACTGTGACTGTGAGGGACTGTGTGAGGGAGAGGGACTGTGACTGTGACTGTGAGGGACTGTATGAGGGAAAGGGACTGTGACTGTGAGGGACTGTGTGAGGGAGAGGGACCGTGACTGTGTGAGGGAGAGGGACTGTGACTGTGACTGTCTGAGGGAGAGGGACTGTGACTGTGACTGTGTGAGGGAGAGGGACTGTGACTGACTGTGTGAGGGAGAGGGACTGTGACTGTGACTGTGTGAGGGAGAGGGACTGTGACTGACTGTGTGAGGGAGAGGGACTGTGACTGTGAATGTGACTGTGTGAGGGAGAGGGAATGTGACTGTGACTGTGTGAGGGAGAGGGACTGTGACTGACTGTGTGAGGGAGAGGGACTGTGACTGTGACTGTGTGAGGGAGAGGGACTGTGACTGTGACTGTGACTGTGTGAGGGAGAGGGACTGTGACTGTGACTGTGACTGTTACTGTGTGAGGGAGAGGGACTGTGACTGTTACTGTGACTGTGTGAGGGAGAGGGACTGTGACTGTGACTGTGACTGTGTGAGGGAGAGGGACTGTGACTGTGACTGTGTGAGGGAGAGGGACTGTGACTGTGACTGTGACTGTTACTGTGTGAGGGAGAGGGACAGTGACTGTGACTGTTACTGTGTGAGGGAGAGGGACTGTGACTGTGACTGTTTCTGTGACTTTGTGAGGGAGAGGGACTGTGACTGTGACTGTGTGAGGGAGAGGGACTGTGACTTTGACTGTGTGAGGGAGAGGGACTGTGACTGTGAATGTGACTGTGTGAGGGAGAGGGACTGTGACTGTGACTGTTACTGTGTGAGGGAGAGGGACTGTGACTGTTACTGTGTGAGGGAGAGGGACAGTGACTGTGACTGTTACTGTGTGAGGGAGAGGGACTGTGACTGTGACTGTGTCAGGGAGAGGGACTGTGACTGTGACTGTGTGAGGGAGAGGGACAGTGACTGTGTGAGGGAGAGGGACTGTGACTGTGACTGTGTGAGCGAGAGGGACTGTGACAGTGACTGTGTGAGGGAGAGGGACTGTGACTGTGTGAGGGAGAGGGACTGTGACTGTGTGAGGGCGAGGGACTGTGCCTGTGTGAGGGAGAAGGACTGTGACTGTGTGAGGGAGAGGGACTGTGACTGTCACTGTGTGAGGGAGAGGGACTGTGACTGTGACTGTGTGAGGGAGAGGGACTGTGACTGTGTGAGGGAGAGGGACTGTGACTGTGTGAGGGAGAGGGACTGTGACTGTGACTGTTACTGTGTGAGGGAGAGGGACTGTGACTTTGACTGTGACTGTGACTGTGTGACGGAGAGGGACTGTGACTGTGTGAGGGAGAGGGACTGTGACTGTGTGAGGGAGAGGGACTGTGACTGTGACTGTGTGAGGGGGAGGGACTGTGACTGTGTGAGGGAGAGGGACTGTGACTGTGTGAGGGAGAGGGACTGTGACTGTGACTGTGTGAGGGGGAGGGACTGTGACTGTGTGAGGGAGAGGGACTGTGACTGTGTGAGGGCGAGGGACTGTGACTGTGTGAGGGAGAGGGACTGTGACTGTCACTGTGACTGTGTGAGGGAGAGGGACTGTGACTGTATGAGGGAGAGGGACTGTGACTGTGACTGTGACTGTGTGAGGGAGAGGGACTGTGACTGTGACTGTGTGAGGGAGAGGGACTGTGACTGTGACTGTGTGAGGGAGAGGGACTGTGACTGTGACTGTGTGAGGGAGAGGGACAGTGACTGTGACTGTGTGAGGGAGAGGGACTGTGACTGACTCTTACTGTGTGAGGGAGAGGGACTGTGACTGACTGTGTGAGGGAGAGGGACTGTGACTGACTGTGTGAGGGAGAGGGACTGTGACTGACTGTGTGAGGGAGAGGGACTGTGACTGTGACTGTGTGAGGGAGAGGGACTGTGACTGTGACTGTGACTGTGTGAGGGAGAGGGACTGTGACTGTGTGAGGGAGAGGGACTGTGACTGTGTGAGGGAGAGGGACTGTGACTGTGACTGTGTGAGGGAGAGGGACTGTGACTGTGACTGTGACTGTGTGAGGGAGAGGGACTGTGACTGTGTGAGGGAGAGGGACTGTGACTGTGACTGTGACTGTGTGAGGGAGAGGGACTGTGACTGTGACTGTTACTGTGTGAGGGAGAGGGACTGTGACTGTGTGAGGGAGAGGGACTGTGACTGTGTGAGGGAGAGGGACTGTGACTGTGACTGTGTGAGCGAGAGGGACTGTGACTGTGTGAGGGAGAGGGACTGTGACTGTGTGAGGGCGAGGGACTGTGACTGTGTGAGGGAGAGGGACTGTGACTGTGTGAGGGAGAGGGACTGTGACTGTGTGAGGGAGATGGACTGTGACTGTGTGAGGGAGAGGGACTGTGACTGTGACTGTGACTGTGACTGTGTGAGGGAGAGGGACTGTGACTGTGTGAGGGAGAGGGACTGTGACTGTGTGAGGGAGAGGGACTGTGATTGTGTGAGGGAGAGGGACTGTGACTGTGTGAGGGAGAGGGACTGTGACTGTGTGAGGGAGATGGACTGTGACTGTGTGAGGGAGAGGGACTGTGACTGTGACTGTGTGAGGGAGAGGGACTGTGACTGTGACTGTGACTGTGTGAGGGAGAGGGACTGTGACTGTGTGAGGGAGAGGGACTGTGACTGTGTGAGGGCGAGGGACTGTGACTGTGTGAGGGAGAGGGACTGTGACTGTCACTGTGTGAGGGAGAGGGACTGTAACTGTGTGAGGGAGAGGGATTGTGACTGTGACTGTGTGAGGGAGAGGGATTGTGACTGTGACTGTGTGAGCGAGAGGGACTGTGACTGTGTGAGGGAGAGGGACTGTGTCTGTGACTGTGTGAGGGCGAGGGACTGTGACTGTGTGAGGGAGAGGGACTGTGTCTGTGACTGTGTGAGGGAGAGGGACTGTGACTGTGTGAGGGAGAGGGACTGTGTCTGTGTGAGGGAGAGGGACTGTGACTGTGACTGTGTGAGGAAGAGGGACTTTGACTGTGACTGTGTGAGCGAGAGGGACTGTGACTGTGACTGTGTGAGGGAGAGGGACTGTGACTGTGTGAGGGAGAGGGACTGTGTCTGTGTGAGGGAGAGGGACTGTGACTGTGACTGTGTGAGGGAGAGGGACTGTGACTGTGACTGTTACTGTGTGAGGGAGAGGGACTGTGACTGTGACTGTTACTGTGTGAAGGAGAGGGACTGTGACTGTGACTGTGACTGTGTGAGGGAGAGGGACTGTGACTGTGACTGTGACTGTGTGAGGGAGAGGAACTGTGACTCTTACTGTGTGAGGGAGAGGGACTGTGACTGTGACTGTGTGAGGGAGAGGGACTGTGACTGTGACTGTGTGAGGGAGAGGGACTGTGACTGTGACTGTGACTGTGTGAGGGAGAGGAACTGTGACTGTGACTGTGTGAGGGAGAGGTACTGTGACTGTGACTGTGTGAGGGAGAGGGACTGTGACTGTGACTGTGACTGTGTGAGGGAGAGGAACTGTGACTGTGACTGTGTGAGGGAGAGGGACTGTGACTGTGACTGCGACTGTGTCAGGGAGAGGGACTGTGACTGTGACTGTGTGAGGAAGAGGGACTTTGACTGTGTGAGGGAGAGGGACTGTGACTGTGTGAGGGAGAGGGACTGTGACTGTGTGAGGGAGAGGGACTGTGACTGTGACTGTGTGAGCGAGAGGGACTGTGACTCTTACTGTGTGAGGGAGAGGGACTGTGACTGTGACTGTGTGAGGGAGAGGGACTGTGACTGTGACTGTGTGAGGGAGAGGAACTGTGACTGTTACTGTGTGAGGGAGAGGGACTGTGACTGTGTGAGGGAGAGGGACTTTGACTGTGACTGTGTCAGGGAGAGGGACTGTGACTGTGACTGTGTGAGGGAGAGGGACTTTGACTGTGTGAGGGAGAGGGACTGTGACTGTGTGAGGGAGAGGGACTGTGACTGTGTGAGGGAGAGGGACTGTGACTGTGACTGTGTGAGCGAGAGGGACTGTGACTGTGTGAGGGAGAGGGACTGTGACTGTGTGAGGGCGAGGGACTGTGACTGTGTGAGGGAGAGGGACTGTGACTGTGTGAGGGAGAGGGACTGTGACTGTGTGAGGGAGATGGACTGTGACTGTGACTGTGTGAGGGAGAGGGACTGTGACTGTGACTGTGACTGTGACTGTGTGAGGGAGAGGGACTGTGACTGTGTGAGGGAGAGGGACTGTGACTGTGTGAGGGAGAGGGACTGTGACTGTGTGAGGGAGAGGGACTGTGACTGTGTGAGGGAGATGGACTGTGACTGTGACTGTGTGAGGGAGAGGGACTGTGACTGTGACTGTGACTGTGTGAGGGAGAGGGACTGTGACTGTGACTGTGTGAGGGAGAGGGACTGTAACTGTGTGAGGGAGAGGGATTGTGACTGTGACTGTGTGAGCGAGAGGGACTGTGACTGTGACTGTGTGAGGGAGAGGGACTTTGACTGTGACTGTGTGAGCGAGAGGGACTGTGACTGTGTGAGGGAGAGGGACTGTGACTGTGTGAGAGAGAGGGACTGTGACTGTGTGAGGGAGAGGGACTGTGACTGTGACTGTGACTGTGTGAGGGAGAGGGACTGTGACTGTGTGAGGGAGAGGGACAGTGACTGTGACTGTTACTGTGTGAGGGAGAGGGACTGTGACTGTGACTGTTTCTGTGACTTTGTGAGGGAGAGGGACTGTGACTGTGACTGTGTGAGGGAGAGGGACTGTGACTGTGACTGTGACTGTGTGAGGGAGAGGGACTGTGACTGTGACTGTGACTGTGTGAGGGAGAGGGACTGTGACTGTGACTGTGTGAGGGAGAGGAACTGTGACTGTGACTGTGTGAGGGAGAGGGACTGTGACTGTGACTGCGACTGTGTCAGGGAGAGGGACTGTGACTGTGACTGTGTGAGGAAGAGGGACTTTGACTGTGTGAGGGAGAGGGACTGTGACTGTGTGAGGGAGAGGGACTGTGACTGTGACTGTGTGAGCGAGAGGGACTGTGACTGTGACTGTGTGAGGGAGAGGGACTGTGACTGTGTGAGGGAGAGGGACTGTGACTGTGTGAGGGCGAGGGACTGTGACTGTGTGAGGGAGAGGGACTGTGACTGTGTGAGGGAGATGGACTGTGACTGTGACTGTGTGAGGGAGAGGGACTGTGACTGTGACTGTGACTGTGTGAGGGAGAGGGACTGTGACTGTGACTGTGACTGTGTGAGGGAGAGGGACTGTGACTGTGTGAGGGAGAGGGACTGTGACTGTGTGAGGGCGAGGGACTGTGACTGTGTGAGGGAGAGGGACTGTGACTGTGTGAGGGAGATGGACTGTGACTGTGACTGTGTGAGGGAGAGGGACTGTGACTGTGACTGTGACTGTGTGAGGGAGAGGGACTGTGACTGTGACTGTGTGAGGGAGAGGGACTGTGACTGTGACTGTGTGAGCGAGAGGGACTGTGACTGTGACTGTGTGAGGGAGAGGGACTTTGACTGTGACTGTGTGAGCGAGAGGGACTGTGACTGTGACTGTGTGAGGGAGAGGGACTGTGACTGTGTGAGGGAGAGGGACTGTGACTGTGTGAGGGAGAGGGACTGTGACTGTGACTGTGTGAGGGAGAGGGACTGTGACTGTGACTGTGTGAGGGAGAGGGACCTTGACTGTGACTGTGTGAGGGAGAGGGACTGTGACTGTGACTGTGTGAGGGAGAGGGACTGTGACTGTTACTGTGTGAGGGAGAGGGACTGTGACTGTGACTGTTTCTGTGACTTTGTGAGGGAGAGGGATTGTGACTGTGTGAGGGAGAGGGACTGTGACTTTGACTGTGTGAGGGAGAGGGACTGTGACTGTGACTGTGACTGTGTGAGGGAGAGGGACTGTGACTGTGACTGTGTGAGGGTGAGGGACTGTGACTGTGACTGTGTGAGGGAGAGGGACTGTGACTGTGACTCTGACTGTGTGAGGGAGAGGGACTGTGACTTTGAGGGACTGTGTGAGCGAGAGGGACTTTGACTGTGACTGTGTGAGGGAGAGGGACTGTGACTGTGTGAGGGAGAGGGACTGTGACTCTGTGAGGGAGAGGGACTGTGACTGACTGTGTGAGGGAGAGGGACTGTGACTGTGACTGTGACTGTGTGAGGGAGAGGGACTGTGACTGTGACTGTGACTGTGTGAGGGAGATGGACTGTGACTGTGACTCTTACTGTGTGAGGGAGAGGGACTGTTACTGTGACTGTGTGAGGGAGAGGGACTGTGACTGACTGTGTGAGGGAGAGGGACTGTGACTGTGACTGTGACTGTGACTCTTACTGTGTGAGGGAGAGGGACTGTTACTGTGACTGTGACTGTGTGAGGGAGAGGGACTGTGACTGACTGTGTGAGGGAGAGGGACTGTGACTGTGACTGTGACTGTGTGAGGGAGAGGGACTGTGACTGTGACTGTGACTGTGTGAGGGAGAGGGACTGTGACTGTGACTCTTACTGTGTGAGGGAGAGGGACTGTTACTGTGACTGTGACTGTGTGAGGGAGAGGGACTGTGACTGTGACTCTTACTGTGTGAGGGAGAGGGACTGTGACTGTGACTGTGTGAGGGAGAGGGACTGTGACTGTGACTGTGTGAGGGAGAGGGACTGTGACTGTTACTCTGTGAGGGAGAGGGACTGTGACTGTGTGAGGTAGAGGGACTGTGACTGTGACTGTGTCAGGGAGAGGGACTGTGACTGTGACTGTGTGAGGGAGAGGGACTTTGACGGGTTGAGGGAGAGGGACTGTGACTGTGTGAGGGAGAGGGACTGTGACTGTGTGAGGGAGAGGGACTGTGACTGTGACTGTGTGAGCGAGAGGGACTGTGACTGTGACTGTGACTGTGTGAGGGAGAGGGACTGTGACTGTGTGAGGGAGAGGGACTGTGACTGTGTGAGGGCGAGGGACTGTGACTGTGTGAGGGAGAGGGACTGTGAATGTGTGAGGGAGAGGGACTGTGACTGTGTGAGGGAGATGGACTGTGAATGTGACTGTGTGAGGGAGAGGGACTGTGACTGTGTGAGGGAGAGGGACTGTGACTGTGACTGTGACTGTGACTGTGTGAGGGAGAGGGACTGTGACTGTGTGAGGGAGAGGGACTGTGACTGTGTGAGGGAGATGGACTGTGACTGTGACTGTGTGAGGGAGAGGGACTGTGACTGTGACTGTGTGAGGGAGAGGGACTGTGACTGTGACTGTGTGAGGGAGAGGGACTGTAACTGTGTGAGGGAGAGGGATTGTGACTGTGACTGTGTGAGCGAGAGGGACTGTGACTGTGACTGTGTGAGGGGGAGGGACTTTGACTGTGACTGTGTGAGCGAGAGGGACTGTGACTGTGACTGTGTGAGGGAGAGGGACTGTGACTGTGTGAGGGAGAGGGACTGTGACTGTGACTGTGACTGTGTGAGGGAGAGGGACTGTGACTGTGTGAGGGAGAGGGACAGTGACTGTGACTGTTACTGTGTGAGGGAGAGTGACTGTGACTGTTTCTGTGACTTTGTGAGGGAGAGGGACTGTGACTGTGTGAGGGAGAGGGACTGTGACTTTGACTGTGTGAGGGAGAGGGACTGTGACTGTGACTGTTTCTGTGACTTTGTGAGGGAGAGGGACTGTGACTGTGACTGTGACTGTTTCTGTGACTTTGTGAGGGAGAGGGACTGTGACTGTGACTGTGACTGTGTGAGGGAGAGGGACTGTGACTGTGACTGTGTGAGGGTGAGGGACTGTGACTGTGACTGTGTGAGGGTGAGGGACTGTGACTGTGACTGTGTGAGGGAGAGGGACTGTGACTGTGACTGTGTGAGGGAGAGGGACTGTGACTGTGACTGTTACTGTGTGAGGGAGAGGGACTGTGACTGTGACTCTTACTGTGTGAGGGAGAGGGACTGTGACTGTGACTGTGTGAGGGAGAGGGACTGTGACTGTGACTGTGTGAGGGAGAGGAACTGTGACTGTGACTGTGTGAGGGAGAGGGACTGTGACTGTGACTGTGACTGTGTGAGGGAGAGGGACTTTGACTGTGTGAGGGAGAGGGACTGTGACTGTGTGAGGGAGAGGGACTGTGACTGTGACTGTGTGAGGGAGAGGAACTGTGACTGTGACTGTGTGAGGGAGAGGGACTGTGACTGTGACTGTGTGAGGGAGAGGAACTGTGACTGTGACTGTGTGAGGGAGAGGGACTGTGACTGTGACTGTGTGAGGGAGAGGAACTGTGACTGTGACTGTGTGAGGGAGAGGGACTGTGACTGTGACTGTGACTGTGTGAGGGAGAGGAACTGTGACTCTTACTGTGTGAGGGAGAGGGACTGTGACTGTGACTGTGTGAGGGAGAGGGACTGTGACTGTGACTGTGACTGTGTGAGGGAGAGGAACTGTGACTGTGACTGTGTGAGGGAGAGGGACTGTGACTGTGACTGTGTGAGGGAGAGGGACTGTGACTGTGACTGCGACTGTGTCAGGGAGAGGGACTTTGACTGTGTGAGGGAGAGGGACTGTGACTGTGTGAGGGAGAGGGACTGTGACTGTGTGAGGGAGAGGGACTGTGACTGTGACTGTGTGAGGGAGAGGGACTGTGACTGTGTGAGGGAGAGGGACTGTGACTGTGTGAGGGCGAGGGACTGTGACTGTGTGAGGGAAAGGGACTGTGACTGTGTGAGGGAGATGGACTGTGACTGTGACTGTGTGAGGGAGAGGGACTGTGACTGTGTGAGGGAGAGTGACTGTGACTGTGTGAGGGCGAGGGACTGTGACTGTGTGAGGGAGAGGGACTGTGACTGTGACTGTGTGAGGGAGAGGGACTGTGACTGTGACTGTGTGAGGGAGAGGGACTGTGACTGTGACTGTGTGAGGAAGAGGGACTTTGACTGTGTGAGGGAGAGGGACTGTGACTGTGTGAGGGAGATGGACTGTGACTGTGACTGTGTGAGGGAGAGGGACTGTGACTGTGACTGTGACTGTGACTGTGTGAGGGAGAGGGACTGTGACTGTGTGAGGGAGAGGGACTGTGACTGTGTGAGGGCGAGGGACTGTGACTGTGTGAGGGAGAGGGACTGTGACTGTGTGAGGGAGATGGACTGTGACTGTGACTGTGTGAGGGAGAGGGACTGTGACTGTGACTGTGACTGTGACTGTGTGAGGGAGAGGGACTGTGACTGTGTGAGGGAGAGGGACTGTGACTGTGTGAGGGCGAGGGACTGTGACTGTGTGAGGGAGAGGGACTGTGACTGTGTGAGGGAGATGGACTGTGACTGTGACTGTGTGAGGGAGAGGGACTGTGACTGTGACTGTGTGAGGGAGAGGGACTGTAACTGTGTGAGGGAGAGGGATTGTGACTGTGTCTGTGTGAGCGAGAGGGACTGTGACTGTGACTGTGTGAGCGAGAGGGACTGTGACTGTGTGAGGGAGAGGGACTTTGACTGTGACTGTGTGAGCGAGAGGGACTGTGACTGTGTGAGGGAGAGAGACTGTGACTGTGTGAGGGAGAGGGACTGTGACTGTGTGAGGGAGAGGGACTGTGACTGTGACTGTGACTGTGTGAGGGAGAGGGACTGTGACTGTGACTGTTTCTGTGACTTTGTGAGGGAGAGGGACTGTGACTGTGACTGTGTGAGGGAGAGGGACTGTGACTTTGACTGTGTGAGGGAGAGGGACTGTGACTGTGACTGTGACTGTGTGAGGGAGAGGGACTGTGACTGTGACTGTGTGAGGGTGAGGGACTGTGACTGTGACTGTGTGAGGGAGAGGGACTGTGACTGTGACTCTGACTGTGTGAGGGAGAGGGACTGTGACTTTGAGGGACTGTGTGAGCGAGAGGGACTGTGACTGTGACTGTGTGAGGGAGAGGGACTGTGACTGTGTGAGGGAGAGCGACTGTGACTGTGACTGTGTGAAGGAGAAGGACTGTGACTGTGTGAGGGAGAGGGACTGTGACTCTGTGAGGGAGAGGGACTGTGTCTGTGTGAGGGAGAGGGACTGTGACTGACTGTGTGAGGGAGAGGGACTGTGACTGTCACTGTGACTGTGTGAGGGAGAGGGACTGTGACTGTGACTGTGACTGTGTGAGGGAGAGGGACTGTGACTGTGACTCTTACTGTGTGAGGGAGAGGGACTGTTACTGTGACTGTGACTGTGTGAGGGAGAGGGACTGTGACTGACTGTGTGAGGGAGAGGGACTGTGACTGTGACTGTGACTGTGTGAGGGAAAGGGACTGTGACTGTGACTCTTACTGAGTGAGGGAGAGGGACTGTGACTGTGACTGTGTGAGGGAGAGGGACTGTGACTGTTACTGTGTGAGGGAGAGGGACTGTGACTGTGTGAGGGAGAGGGACTGTGACTGTGACTGTGTCAGGGAGAGGGACTGTGACTGTGACTGTGTGAGGGAGAGGGACTTTGACTGTGTGAGGGAGAGGGACTGTGACTGTGTGAGGGAGAGGGACTGTGACTGTGTAAGGGAGAGGGACTGTGACTGTGACTGTGTGAGCGAGAGGGACTGTGACTGTGACTGTGACTGTGTGAGGGAGAGGGACTGTGACTGTGACTGTGACTGTGTGAGGGAGAGGGACTGTGACTGTGTGAGGGAGAGGGACTGTGACTGAGTGAGGGCGAGGGACTGTGACTGTGCGAGGGAGAGGGACTGTGACTGTGTGAGGGAGAGGGACTGTGACTGTCACTGTGTGAGGGAGAGGGACTGTGACTGTGACTGTGACTGTGTGAGGGAGAGGGACTGTGACTGTGACTGTGTGAGGGAGAGGGACTGTAACTGTGTGAGGGAGAGAAATTGTGACTGTGACTGTGTGAGCGAGAGGGACTGTGACTGTGACTGTGTGAGGGAGAGGGACTTTGACTGTGACTGTGTGAGCGAGAGGGACTGTGACTGTGACTGTGTGAGGGAGAGGGACTGTGACTGTGACTGTGTGAGGGAGAGGGACTGTGACTGTGTGAGGGAGAGGGACTGTGTCTGTGTGAGGGAGAGGGACTGTGACTGTGACTGTTTGAGGGAGAGGGACTGTGACTGTGACTGTGTGAGGGAGAGGGACTGTGACTGTGACTGTGACTGTGTGAGGGAGAGGGACTGTGACTGTGACTGTTACTGTGTGAGGGAGAGGGACTGTGACTGTGTGAGGGAGAGGGACTGTGACTGTGACTGTGACTGTGTGAGGGAGAGGGACTGTGACTGTGACTGTGACTGTGTGAGGGAGAGGGACTGTGACTGTGACTGTTACTGTGTGAGGGAGAGGGACTGTGTCTGTGTGAGGGAGAGGGACTGTGACTGTGACTGTGTGAGGGAGAGGGACTGTGACTGTGACTGTGACTGTGTGAGGGAGAGGGACTGTGACTGTGACTGTTACTGTGTGAGGGAGAGGGACTGTGACTGTGTGAGGGAGAGGGACTGTGACTGTGACTGTGTGAGGGAGAGGGACTGTGACTGTGACTGTTACTGTGTGAGGGAGAGGGACTGTGACTGTGTGAGGGAGAGGGACTGTGACTGTTACTGTGTGAGGGAGAGGGACTGTGACGGTGACTGTGTGAGGGAGAGGGACTGTGACTTTGACTGTGTGAGGGAGAGGGACTGTGACTGTGTGAGGGAGAGGGACTGTGACTGTGTGAGGGAGAGGGACTGTGACTGTGTGAGGGAGAGGGACTGTGACTGTGACTGTGTGGGCGAGAGGGACTGTGACTGTGTGAGGGAGAGGGATTGTGACTGTGACTGTGTGAGCGAGAGGGACTGTGACTGTGACTGTGTGAGGGAGAGGGACTGTGACTGTGTGAGGGAGAGGGACTGTGACTGTGACTGTGTGAGCGAGAGGGACTGTGACTGTGTGAGGGAGAGGGACTGTGACTGTGTGAGGGAGAGGGAATGTGACTGTGTGAGCGAGAGGGACTGTGACTGTGTGAGGGAGAGGGACTGTGACTGTGACTGTGTGAGGGAGAGGGACTGTGACTGTGTGAGGGAGAGGGACTGTGACTGTGTGAGGGAGAGGGACTGTGACTGTGACTGTGTGAGGGAGAGGGACTGTGACTGTGACTGTTTGAGCGAGAGGGACTGTGACTGTGACTGTGTGAGGGAGAGGGACTGTGACTGTGTGAGGGAGAGGGACTGTGACTGTGTGAGGGAGAGGGACTGTGACTGTGTCTGTGTGAGGGAGAGGGTCTGTGACTGTGACTGTGTGAGGGAGAGGGACTGTGACTGTGAGGGACTGTGTGAGGGAGAGGGACTGTGACTGTGACTGTGAGGGACTGTGTGAGGGAGAGGGACTGTGACTGTGAGGGACTGTGTGAGGGAGAGGGACTGTGACTGTGACGGACTGTATGAGGGAGAGGGACTGTGACTGTGACTGTGACTGTGTGAGGGAGAGGGACTGTGACTGTGAGGGACTGTGTGAGGGAGAGGGACTGTGACTGTGAGGGACTGTGTGAGGGAGAGGGACTGTGACTGTGACTGTGAGGGACTGTGTGAGGGAGAGGGACTGTGACTGTGAGGGACTGTGTGAGGGAGAGGGACTGTGACTGTGACGGACTGTATGAGGGAGAGGGACTGTGACTGTGACTGTGTGAGGGAGAGGGACTGTGACTGTGACTATGAGGGACTGTGTGAGGGAGAGGGACTGTGACTGTGTGAGGGAGAGGGACTGTGACTGTGACTGTGTGAGGGAGAGGGACTGTGACTGTGACTATGAGGGACTGTGTGAGGGAGAGGGACTGTGACTGTGTGAGGGAGAGGGACTGTGACTGTGAGGGACTGTGTGAAGGAGATGGACTGTGACTGTGACTGTGACTGTGTGAGGGAGATGGACTGTGACTGTGTGAGGGAGAGGGACTGTGACTGTGACTGTGAGGGACTGTGTGAGGAAGAGGGACTGTGTGAGCGAGAGGGACTGTGACTGTGTGAGGGAGAGGGACGTTGACTGTGACTGTGACTGTGTCAGGGAGAGGGACTGTGACTGTGTGAGGGAGAGGGACTGTGACTGTGTGAGTTAGAGGGACTGTGACTGTGTGAGGGAGAGGGACTGTGACTGTGACTGTGTGAGCGAGAGGGACTGTGACTGTGACTGTGTGAGGGAGAGGGACTGTGACTGTGACTGTGTGAGGTAGAGGGACTGTGACTGTGATTGTGACTGTGTGAGGGCGAGGGACTGTGACTGTGTGAGTGAGAGGGACTGTGACTGTGTGAGGGAGAGGGATTGTGACTGTGTGAGCGAGAGGGACTGTGAGTGTGACTGTGTGAGCGAGAGGGACTGTGACTGTGACTGTGTGAGGGAGAGGGACTGTGACTGTGTGAGGGAGAGGGACTGTGACTGTGTGAGGGAGAGGGACTGTGACTGTGACTGTTACTGTGTGAGGGAGAGGGACTGTGTGAGGGAGAGGGACTGTGACTGTGTGAGGGAGAGGGACTGTGACTGTGACTGTGTGAGGGAGAGGGACTGTGACTGTGTGACGGAGAGGGACTGTGACTGTGTGAGGGCGAGGGACTGTGACTGTGTGAGGGAGAGGGACTGTGACTGTGACTGTGTGAGGGAGAGGGACTGTGACTGTGACTGTGTGAGGGAGAGGGACTGTGACTGTGATTGTGACTGTGTGAGGGAGAGGGACTGTGACTGTGTGAGGCAGAGGGACTGTGACTGTGACTGTGACTGTGTGAGGGAGAGGGACTGTGACTGTGACTGTGTGAGGGAGAGGGACTGTGACTGTGACTGTGTGAGGGAGAAGGACTATGACTGTGTGAGGGAGAGGGACTGTGTCTGTGTGAGGGAGAGGGACTGTGACTGTGACTGTGTGAGGGAGAAGGACTATGACTGTGTGAGGGAGAGGGACTGTGACTCTGTGAGGGAGAGGGACTGTGACTGTGTGAGGGAGAGAGACTGTGACTGACTGTGTGAGGGAGAGGGACTGTGACTGTGACTGTGACTGTAACTGTGTGAGGGAGAGGGACTGTGTGAGGGAGAGGGACTGTGACTGTGTGAGGGAGAGGGACTGTGACTGTGTGAGGGAGAGGGACTGTGACTGTGTGAGGGAGAGGGACTGTGACTGTGACTGTGTGAGCGAGAGGGACTGTGACTGTGACTGTGTGAGGGAGAGGGACTTTGACTGTGTGAGGGAGAGGGACTGTGACTGTGAATGTGACTGTGTGAAGGAGAGGGACTGTGACTGTGACTGTAACTGTGTGAGGGAGAGGGACTGTGTGAGGGAGAGGGACTGTGACTGTGTGAGGGAGAGGGACTGTGACTGTGTGAGGGAGAGGGACTGTGACTGTGTGAGGGAGAGGGACTGTGACTGTGACTGTGTGAGCGAGAGGGACTGTGACTCTGACTGTGTGAGGGAGAGGGACTTTGACTGTGTGAGGGAGAGGGACTGTGACTGTGTGAGGGCGAGGGACCGTGACTGTGTGAGGGAGAGGGACTGTGACTGTGACTGTGACTGTGTGAGGGAGAGGGACTGTGACTGTGACTGTGTGAGGGAGAGGGACTGTGACTGTGACTATGACTGTGTGAGGGAGAGGGATTGTGACTGTGTGAGGGAGAGGGACTGTGACTGACTGTGTGAGGGAGAGGGACTGTGACTGTGACTGTGACTGTGTGAGGGAGAGGGACTGTGACTGTGACTGTGACTGTGACTGTGTGAGGGAGAGGGACTGTGACTGTGACTGTGTGAGCGAGAGGGACTGTGACTGTGACTGTGTGAGGGAGAGGGACTGTGACTGTGTGAGGGAGAGGGACTATGACTGTGTGAGGGTGAGGGACTGTGACTGTGTGAGGGAGAGGGACTGTGACTGTGACTGTGTGAGGGAGAGGGACTGTGACTGTGACTGTGACTGTGTGAGGGAGAGGGACTGTGACTGTGACTGTGTGAGGGAGAGGGACTGTGACTGTGTGAGGGAGAGGGACTGTGACTGTGACTCTTACTGTGTGAGGGAGAGGGACTGTGACTGTGACTGTGTGAGGGAGAGGGACTGTGACTGTGTGAGGGAGAGGGACTGTGACTGTGTCAGGGAGAGGGACTGTGACTGTGTCAGGGAGAGGGACTGTGACTGTGTGAGGGAGAGGGACTGTGACTGTGTGAGGGAGAGGGACTGTGACTGTTACTGTAAATGTGTGAGTGAGAGGGACTGTGTCTGTGACTGTGTGAGGGAGAGGGACTGTGACTGTGACTGTGTGAGGGAGAGGGACTGTGACTGTGACTGTGTGAGGGAGAGGGACTGTGACTGTGACTGACTGTGTGAGGGAGAGGGACTGTGTCTGTGTGAGGGAGAGGGACTGTGTCTGTGTGAGGGAGAGGGACTGTGACTGTGTGAGGGAGAGGGACTGTGACTGTGACTGTGTGAGGGAGAGGGACTGTGACTGTGACTGTGTGAGGGAGAGGGACTGTGACTGTGACTGTGTGAGGGAGAGGGACTGTGACTGTGACTGTGTGAGGGAGAGGGACTGTGACTGTGACTGTGTCAGGTAGAGGGACTGTGACTGTGACTGTGTGAGGGAGAGGGACTGTGACTGTGACTGTGTGAGGGAGAGGGACTGTGACTGTGACTGTGTGAGGGAGAGGGACTGTGACTGTGACTGTGTCAGGTAGAGAGACTGTGACTGTGACTGTGACCAGGGACGAAATTTTGATTTCAGAAGTGGGGGGGACACAGCAGGCTTGTGCGGATTTGGGGTGGGGGGTGTTATGTAAAGACCCCTTGACACGTCACTTGCCCATCTCAATAATTTTTCCATCCTCTATATATATATATATATATATATATATATATATATATATATATATATATATATATATATATATATATATATATATATATATACATACATACATATCAAAGTTAAAAAATGTACAACTCTATTATTATTTTTATTTATTTATCATTATTGAAGTGCAGTTTTGGCTGTTGACAATGGATAGGCCATTGTATTTATTGTTTTGGGTCTTTTTTATTGTTTTTGGTGCAACATTTTCTAACAGGGAGTGAGATTCCTTTTTTATTCAATTTTTGTTTGTTATTTTTATTCATTTAGAAGTTCTGGTTCTGGACATTTCAATGTTAAATGAAGGTTTATTTGTTGCATTTTAAAGGGTGTACTTGCATTATTATGATATATTAACATTATATTAGTGGTTATTTTGGTCTAGATAATGTTGACAATATCATTTATCATCAACAATTTGTTGGACAAAATATCGTCCAGCAAAATGTGTTACTTTCCCAGGCCTAGTCAAAAGTATAAAAATTATTTATACATTAACGGTCCCTCCTGAGATCTGGCCGTTTGTTCATTTGCTGTGTTAGAGGACATGCTGAACTAATGTTTTACACATGATCATCACCCTAAAATTTGAGTGTATAAAAACATATTAAATATGTTTTTTTCCCTTAAAAGTGTTTAAACAGTTGTTGCATTTCAACACACAAAAAATAAATGGAAAAAATAAGATAAATCTAATGAAAAGTGTACATCTTTGACATTAAGCTTAAAAAAATCTGTTGACAATGATGATACTGTTCATTTTTCAGAGCTTTTTAATGTGAAAATATACATTGCAATAGATAAGTTTACAATAAAGTTAAATGATAAAAGTTTTGAAGTTACACTTCTACTACTACTAGTTAATAATAATTATGATGATAATAGTAATAATAATGAAAAAATAATTATAATAATACGAACAAATTGTGTCTGAGGAGTCAGTTATGTGGAGGAGATGAGTTTGTAAAAGTTAGTTTTGAGTATGTGTGTGAAGGAGGAGGTGAGTCTGAGCTTAATGCAGGTCTGTCACATGTTCCAACTTACGTTTTGACTTTGAAAGAAGTCTCATATCCACTTTTCGTTTTCTTGACATGCTGCCTCCTGGCTGTGCCTAACTACCAAAGACTCACAAATGAACACTTATTCAAATGTTATGTAATGGAAGCTGAGCTGAGCTCTGATATTACACAGCGTCTAGTTGACGATGTGACTCAGTACCGGTGTTCCCTAGCGGCTCCAAACTAGCAAAACAACGTGAGCACGTTCTGACTGTTTACAACTTGAGTGACAGCAGCAACAGCCAATAATACGTTAGCAAGTATCAGCAGAGCCAATAGATTAGCTTTTGGGCGGGTCTAATAGGAAACCGGTTTCCGTTTCGGTCCTAGTGCTCAACCAAATCCATTTAATGGAGCGTAACATTGTTTTTGGACGGAAAAAAGAGCAGGGGACCAAAACTGCCTTTTGAAAAAGTGGGGGGGACATGTCCCACCCGTCCCCCCCCAAAATTACGTCCCAGACTGTGACTGTGTGAGGGAGAGGGACTGTGACTGTGACTGTGACTGTGTGAGGGAGAGGGACTGTGACTGTGACTTTGTGAGCGAGAGGGACTTTGACTGTGACTGTGTGAGCGAGAGGGACTGTGTCTGTGTGAGGGAGAGGGACTGTGACTGTGTGAGGGAGAGGGACTGTGACTGTGACTGTGTGAGGGAGAGGGACTGTGACTGTGACTGTGTGAGGGAGAGGGACTGTGACTGTGACTGTGTGAGGGAGAGGGACTGTGACTGTGACTGTGTGAGGGAGAGGGACTGTGACTGTTACTGTAAATGTGTGAGTGAGAGGGACTGTGACTGTGACTGTGTGAGGGAGAGGGACTGTGTCTGTGTGAGGGAGAGGGACTGTGTCTGTGTGAGGGAGAGGGACTGTGACTGTGTGAGGGAGAGGGACTGTGACTGTGACTGTGTGAGGGAGAGGGACTGTGACTGTGACTCTGTGAGGGAGAGGGACTGTGACTGTGACTGTGACTGTGTGAGGGAGAGGGACTGTGACTGTTACTGTAAATGTGTGAGTGAGAGGGACTGTGACTGTGACTGTGTGAGGGAGAGGGACTGTGACTTTGACTGTGTGAGGGAGAGGGACTGTGACTGTGTGAGGGAGAGGGACTGTGACTGTGTCTGTGTGAGGGAGAGTGTCTGTGACTGTGTGAGGGAGAGGGACTGTGACTGTGAGGGACTGTGTGAGGGAGAGGGACTGTGACTGTGACTGTGTGAGGGAGAGGGACTGTGACTGTGTCTGTGTGAGGGAGAGGGACTGTGACTGTGTCTGTGTGAGGGAGAGGGAATGTGACTGTGACTGTGAGGGACTGTGTGAGGGAGAGGGTCTGTGACTGTGACTGTGAGTGACTGTGTGAGGGAGAGGGACTGTGACTGTGACTGTGAGGGACTGTGTGAGGGAGAGGGACTGTGACTGTGAGGGACTGTGTGAGGGAGAGGGACTGTGACTGTGACTGTGTGAGGGAGAGGGACTGTGACTGTGACTGTGACTGTGTGAGGGAGAGGGACTGTGACTGTGAGGGACTGTGTGAGGGAGAGGGACTGTGACTGTGACTGTGTGAGGGAGAGGGACTTTGACTGTGTGAGGGAGAGGGACTGTGACTGTGTGAGGGAGAGGGACTGTGACTGTGTGAGGGAGAGGGACTGTGACTGTGACTGTGTGAGCGAGAGGGACTGTGACTGTGTGAGGGAGAGGGACTGTGACTGTGTCTGTGTGAGGGAGAGGGTCTGTGACTGTGACTGTGTGAGGGAGAGGGACTGTGACTGTGAGGGACTGTGTGAGGGAGAGGGACTGTGACTGTGTCTGTGTGAGGGAGAGGGACTGTGACTGTGACTGTGAGGGACTGTGTGAGGGAGAGGGACTGTGACTGTGAGGGACTGTGTGAGGGAGAGGGACTGTGACTGTGAGGGACTGTGTGAGGGAGAGGGACTGTGACTGTGAGGGACTGTATGAGGGAGAGGGACTGTGACTGTGACTGTGAGGGACTGTGTGAGGGAGAGGCACTGTGACTGTGAGGGACTGTGTGAGGGAGAAGGACTGTGACTGTGACTGTGACTGTCACTGTGTGAGGGAGAGAGACTGTGACTGTGACTGTGTGAGGGAGAGGGACTGTGACTGTGACTGTGTGAGGGAGAGGGACGTTGACTGTGACTGTGACTGTGTCAGGGAGAGGGACTGTGACTGTGTGAGGGAGAGGGACTGTGACTGTGACTGTGTGAGGGAGAAGGACTGTGACTGTGTGAGGGAGAGGGACTGTGACTCTGTGAGGGAGAGGGACTGTGTCTGTGTATGGGAGAGGGACTGTGACTGTGTGAGGGAGAGGGACTGTGACTGACTGTGTGAGGGAGAGGGAATGTGACTGTGACTCTTACTGTTTGAGGGAGAGGGACTGTGAATGTTACTGTGTGAGGGAGAGGGACTGTGACTGTGACTGTGACTGTGTGAGGGAGAGGGACTGTGACTGTGAGGGACTGTGTGAGGGAGAGGGACTGTGACTGTGACTGTGTGAGGGAGAGGGACTGACTCTGTGAGGGAGAGGGACTGTGCCTGTGTCTGTGTGAGGGAGAGGGACTGTGACTGTGACTGTGTGAGGGAGAGGGACTGTGACTGTGTGAGGGAGAAGGACTATGACTGTGTGAGGGAGAGGGACTGTGACTGTGTGAGGGAGAGGGATTGTGACTGACTGTGTGAGGGAGAGGGACTGTGACTGTGTGAGGGAGAGAGACGTTGACTGTGACTGTGTGAGGGAGAGGGACTTTGACTGTGTGAGGGAGAGGGACTGTGACTGTGTCAGGGAGAGGGACTGTGACTGTGACTGTGTGAGGGAGAGGGACTGTGACTGTGTCAGGGAGAGGGACTGTGACTGTGACTGTGTGAGGGAGAGGGACGGTGACTGTGTGAGGGCGAGGGACTGTGACTGTGTGAGGGAGAGGGACTGTGACTGTGTGAGGGAGAGGGACTGTGACTGTGACTGTGTGAGGGAGAGGGACTGTGACTGTGTGAGGGCGAGGGACTTTGACTGTGTGAGGGAGAGGGACTGTGACTGTGTGAGGGAGAGGGAGTTTTACTGTGACTGTGTGAGCGAGAGGGACTGTGACTGTGTGAGGGAGAGGGACTGTGACTGTGTGAGGGAGAGGGACTGTGACTGTGACTGTGTAAGGGAGAGGGACTGTGCCTGTGACTGTGACTGTGTGAGGGAGAGGGACTGTGACTGTGACTGTGTGAGGGAGAGGGACTGTGACTGTGACTGTTACTGTGTGAGGGAGAGGGACTGTGACTGTGACTGTGTGAGGGAGAGGGACTGTGACTGTGACTGTTACTGTGTGAGGGAGAGGGACTTTGACTGTGTGAGGGAGAGGGACTTTGACTGTGTGAGGGAGAGGGACTGTGACTGTAAGAGGGAGAGGGACTGTGACTGTGTGAGGTAGAGGGACTGTGACTGTGTGAGGGAGAGGGACTGTGACTTTGTGAGGGTGAGGGACTGTGACTGTGTGAGGGAGAGGGACTTTGACTGTGACTGTGTGAGGGAGAGGGCATGTGACTGTGACTGTGACTGTGTGAGGGAGAGGGACTGTCACTGTGACTGTGTGAGGAAGAAGGACTATGACTGTGTGAGGGAGAGGGACTGTGACTCTGTGAGGGAGAGGGACTGTGTCTGTGTGAGGGAGAGGGACTGTGACTGTGTGAGGGAGAGGCACTGTGACTGTGACTCTTACTGTGTGAGGAAGAGGGACTGTGACTGTGACTGTGTGAGGGAAAGGGACTGTGACTGTGACTGTGTGAGGGAGAGGGACTGTGACTGTGACTGTGACTGTGTGAGGGAGAGGGACTGTGACTGTGTGAGGGAGAGGGACGTTGACTGTGACTGTGACTGTGTCAGGGAGAGGGACTGTGACTGTGACTGTGTGAGGGAGAGGGACTTTGACTGTGTGAGGGAGAGGGACTGTGACTGTGTGAGCGAGAGGGACTGTGACTGTGACTGTGTGAGGGAGAGGGACTGTGACTGTGACTGTGTGAGCGAGAGGGACTGTGACTGTGACTGTGTGAGGGAGAGGGACTTTGACTGTGTGAGGGAGAGGGACTGTGACTGTGTGAGCGAGAGGGACTGTGACTGTGACTGTGTGAGGGAGAGGGACTGTGACTGTGACTGTGTGAGGGAGAGGGACTGTGACTGTGATTGTGACTGTGTGAGGGAGAGGGACTGTGACTGTTTGAGGGAGAGGGACTGTGACTGTGTGAGGGCGAGGGACTGTGACTGTGTGAGGGAGAGGGACTGTGACTGTGTGAGGGAGAGGGACTGTGACTGTGACTGTGACTGTGTGAGGGAGAGGGACTGTGACTGTGACTGTGAGGCAATGTGTGAGGGAGAGGGACTGTGACTGTGACTGTGAGGGACTGTGTGAGGGAGAGGGACTGTGACTGTGACTGTGTGAGGGAGAGGGACTGTGACTGTGAGGGACTGTGTGAGGGAGAGGGACTGTGACTGTGACTGTGAGGGACTGTGTGAGGGAGAGGGACTGTGACTGTGACTGTGAGGCACTGTGTGAGGGAGAGGGACTGTGCCTGTGACTGTGACTGTGAGGGACTGTGTGAGGGAGAGGGACTGTGACTGTGAGTGTGTGAGGGAGAGGGACTGTGACTGTGTGAGGGAGAGGGACTGTGACTATGTGAGGGAGAGGGACTGTGACTGTGACTGTGTGAGGGAGAGGGACTGTGACTGTGACTGTGAGGGACTGTGTGAGGGAGAGGGACTGTGACTGTGACTGTGAGGGACTGTGTGAGGGAGAGGGACTGTGACTGTGACTGTGAGGCACTGTGTGAGGGAGAGGGACTGTGCCTGTGACTGTGACTGTGAGGGACTGTGTGAGGGAGAGGGACTGTGACTGTGAGTGTGTGAGGGAGAGGGACTGTGACTGTGTGAGGGAGAGGGACTGTGACTGTGTGAGGGAGAAGGACTGTGACTGTGTGAGGGAGAGGGACTGTGACTCTGTGAGGGAGAGGGACTGTGTCTGTGTGAGGGAGAGGGACTGTGACTGTGTGAGGGAGAGGGACTGTGACTGACTGTGTGAGGGAGAGGGACTGTGACTGTGACTGTGTGAGGGAGAGGGACTGTGACTGTGACTGTCACTGTGTGAGGGAGAGGGACTGTGACTATGTGAGGGAGAGGGACTGTGACTGTGACTGTGTGAGGGAGAGGGACTGTGACTGTTACTGTGTGAGGGAGAGGGACTGTGAATGTGACTGTGACTGTGTGAGGGAGAGGGACTGTGACTGTGACTGTGTGAGGGAGAGGCCTTCCCGGAACACAAATACTGGGCGGGGGGTTGGTTCGCTGGAGTTTTTGACAATTAAAATTGCGCCCACATTTTCTAAGTTAACACAACTCTTTTGACAGCAGTAGTTTCAGCATCTTTACTGTCCCCCTGCTTTAGCACTCTCCCCTCTCCCCTTATGCAGTGGCCGCACAGGTGCTTCTCTCAGAGTTCCTGCTGCTCTAAACATTAAAATAATTATTTCATTTTCTGTTCCTCACGTCTGATTACCTTCAGTGGTGTCTGTTGTTGCAACCACCAGGTACAAAAACTAACTTGTTTTCATTTGACTATTTTTCTGTCCTGCCTGTTTATTATCTTCCTGCATCTCCTCTCAATCCTAAAGAGAAACTGCTACCTGGGTTCATATATATTCACCTTATGAGTTACCTTTGAACTGCAGTTCTAAAAGATCTACCGACCGCAAAAACAGTGGTCTGCGCGCCAGCCGCACTGGTGATGAAGTCACCGGAGGACAAAACAGGTGATGCGCTCCGCTCCACAGCAGCGAAAAGCATCAGGCAGAAATAACAGACAGAAAACTTAAAAGGAAATGAGCCGACATGAACGATCGCGTGTTAAATTTGTTTTTGAGGTGGTGACACCTAATTTGATAATGTTACTGTGGCCGTGCTCAAGACGCAGATGTCTGGAGCACGTCAACGATCAGAGCTTTGCACCTATAATCTCCGGAGAGTCTGCATGAATAATGTAATATCAGTAGAACCAGGATCGTTTTCGGGCTCCCCCTGGGTGTGTAAGCTGAGGGCTTCCAGGGGAGCCTGTCTTCTTTTGGGGTGAGTCGGGGTCCCTTCAGCTGACCCGTAGTTCAAACCATGCGTATAGCACAAGTTGGTTGCGCGAGTTGCCGGATCCTAGCAGACAGTTGCCAGAACGGTCCTTTCAAAATAAGACAGTTCCTGGATCTTGTTCCGGCGAGATCCGGCTCAAATTAAGCCCTGGTCGACATTGATCTCATACCGATACAAAAATCCAACACTTTATTGCATAATGAACTACATATGAAAAAGACTGCACTGCAAAAACTGATTTCTAAGAAAGTAAAAACACTCCTTTTTAAACATTTTTCTTTTTAGTCCAAACAGATTAAAAAAAAATCCCCAGAAAAATAACATTACTTAAAATTAGCTAAAAATTCTTAACTATGATCCAGATTTTCTAGTTTTGAGTAAAAAAAAAATCTGCCAGAGAGGTAAGCGGTAAGAGGTAAAAAGTTGCTTGGCTAGAATTTGTAAAACTAGCAAATAAATGGATTGTTTTTTTTTACTTAACTTGAGCAAAACCTTGCAAAACTTCATAACTGCTGCCTTTTAACTATGAACTGCTTTAAATTCCCTCCAAATTGACGGTCAGTCGAAACAACGGAAAATTTGCGATACGTACTGGAACAGAGCACGTTGCTCTTTTGCCGCTGACCGCTCCTGCATGTCGCCTCCTGTGGGTCGAACCCTTAATAAACCAGGGTTTCCCTTACATAGGCGTAGCCGTGGAGGGCCGCCACGGCTGAAATCCCACCGCCACGCCTACAACATCCCAAGTTTTATTGATGTTTTTTTTTTTTTTTTTTTTTTTTTTTTTTGCGCGGTTTCCCGAAGAAGCAGCGGAAACTACTGTGTTGTTGCTTGTGATCACAGCCGGCAGGTAGCAAGGAGGAGGAGGCAGGGCAGGGTGGTTACAGCTATGAGCGTACGGATAAAGCATTTTTGACGAATACGAGCAAGAAACGAGTGTAAAACTCGAAAATATCCGTAATCGTGCTGAATGAAATCCTCATTGGGTAACTGACTGTCTTCACGCTCTGTGATTGGCCAGTCAGATAGAGCGCCCGCCCCTCCCTACACACAAAACTGCAGCCGGGAGCTCCGTCAGCTCGGTCCAGGCATCAACGCACACACACAGACAGTAAAGCCGGGCGGACACTGTGTGACTTTTTCACTTTTTTTATCAGATTTTCCACTCGTGCGAGAATCCACAAGATCGGGGCGAGTTTTGCGCTGAGCGTCGTGTAGTGTACAGGGGGTTACGAGAGGCGATTAACACCACGTGACCAGCTACCGATCAGCAATCGTGAGCTCGCACGGACTTCCGGAGTGTTTAATATTTATCTCGTTCCTCATGAGGGTTGAAGCGGCGCTGCGAGCAGCTGCGACCCAAAAAGTATCAGAACCGCTCACGGCGCATTCGCAATCCTGCATCAACTCCGCTCACCCGCTATTTCCCTAATAACACACGCTGTTCGTTTTTATTTCTACATGTTTTTTTACTCACAAAGATTGTCAAGAAAGCATGTTTGTCGTGTTCATGTCAAATTTAACTGATCACAAAACACAGATTTACTTTCTTTATTTCGTTTCCTCATCCAACCCCCATAAATCCCCGTGTGTCCTCCTGCAGCACTCCCGAAGGACAACAGACAAAACAAGACAAAAAAGTCTGACGTGTTGTGTAAAAACTGCTATTTTTAGCTTATTTTAGGTCCGACGTGTTGCTACCAGACGTACAGTGAGCACATGACTCGTGAGATCTGCCCTGCGCTGAAGTCGTACAGTTTGAGCTGAAACTGTGTTACGAGTGAAAAAGCCGCACAGTGTCCGCCCAGCTTATTATAATGTTCACTGTAATGCATCTTGATGTTCTTAACAAATAAATTAAATCAAAGATATTGGTCAATAATGCCAAATATGTAAATTTGTGTTTCAGTCCTTTTTATACTGGCTTAAAAATACTTCATTAAGTCTACTAAGCAGGGGTGTAGAACGTGTTTAACAGGGCCAGCCCAGTAATGATCTTGGACCAAAATAAAGGGGGCAGAGAGTCAAATAAAGGGGGCAAAAGAAGACGTTTTTCCAGATGCCAAGAAAAATTAAATGCCAAATCCCCCCTGCAAAGTGTGTCACTGAGAGTTTAAAACAGAAATTATTATTGTGCAAATATTGGTGTACTCACCTTTAATACTAGTTATTACAATGCAGCAGTCGCTGGATTGGTGCAGTTCAAAGTGGAGTGCATCAAATAAAACAATATTAACATAAAGGTGACACGTGTCATAACCCCCCCCCCCCCCCCCCAACAACACCACCACCACAGCTGGAAAAATTCCTAGGGGAAACACTGTAAACACTAGAAATCCAAGAGGCCTTTACAGCGCTTTGCTGCCCGGGCCTAATTAAAAGACAACTTAGATGTGTTTTTCCTTTTTCTTTCTTATTCTAATGCTTTGCTGGAGTATTAGATCGAGAGCAAAATAATGTGATCAAAGCATCCCTAGTTGTTGCATTTTGCGTTTTGTCCTGTTCTCTCTGAGCCTCAGTGCATATACCAGGGACTGTCTTCTACATTTGCCAATTGTAAAACTTAAAAAGGAGTCTGTTAAGCTGTGTTAAACACTGTTTACTGTGTTTTTATTTATTTATTTTGTAAAAAGTTTAATTGTGCATTTTGTTCATCTCAATTCATCAGGTTACAACAACTCCTGCTGATGCAGAGGAACAGTTCGTCCTCCCAAGCTCCCCAAGGCTCATCGCACTTGGTAAAACTGTCATTTAGTAAAAGCAGATATAGAGAAAAATAAATCCTAAGTTGACATTAAGACTAGTGAGGAAGTGTCATTACTGCAGTGCCCAGTGAGAACATTCCAACACTGACTTGGTTGGCTGGGGACGAGACAATGATCATCCCCAGCCAACCTCCTGCCCACTCAGCCACAGCAACACTTTGCCAGGAAAGAGGGTTTGCGAAGCAGATCGCTCACGAAATTCGTGTGCTGCCTGCTTTTCCTCTGTTCACATCAGGCACAAAGTTTTCCGTCGCAATCAACAAGCACTTCTGCTCAGCTGTTGCATTTCTTTTTTTAACTATGTTTACCAGGTACTAGTCCCCATTTACTGCTCTTTTCCTGTTTAAAAACACCCCACGTGCCTTTGCTGTTCTGTGTGTGTGCACACGCACACACCCTACCTATTTATATCTTCGGAAACTGCGCCGATCCTGCTCAGCTCTTGTGTAATTAGACCAATTCCTTTAAAATTGGGTTCGTAAATAACTTGGTGTTTTTGGTATGAAACAATGCTACTGTATATATATGAATATTTGAATTAAACGTATTTGTTTATCTAAGCAAAACAGATTCTCCCCCTCCCCATAGTTCAGCCTACACTGCGGGAATGGGTGTGTTTAATTTTCATCTCTAGTCTGTTTAGATACACAAATATGATCGCATTTATCAATCGGTGTTTTGTTTGAAAACTAGCTTTATTTTGTTAAATTTCATGGCCTGCCTCTTCTGTCTTTGAATTCCTGTCAGAACTGATGCAGCTCCCTTTCATAAAAAATAGAGCACACGCCAAAACAATTGCCACATGGCGTGAGCCTTCCCAGTGCTTCGCAGCTGCTGTGAACGACACCATAAGTCAACAAGGGCGCCGAATAGAAGCGCTCTTTGTTCCACGATGCTTAGCATCACCTGTGTCTGATGTGAACTATGTATCAGACATTACTTATTTGTAATTCAATTGTTGTTTTATGTTTGATTATTGCAGGAGACACTATGTGGTCTGCGAACAAGTGGATGCTATCCATAGAGGGCAGAGTTGTAATCCCACTTTTACCTCCCATACCGGATTTTACAACTGCCTTGGCTGTCCTGTTTGCCAGTTTCTATGTATTCAACATAGAATATCAGGTGGAAGCAGTCACAACACTGGAATTCGTTCAGAGGTATTGCTAATAACATTCTAACTTAATTTTGAGCTACAATTCAATTAAAGTTTATTTACAAATATTTAGAAAAATCTTAGAACTCTTCATAGTGCTGAAAGAATAGTAATTTAAAATTAGAACAGTCGGACAATAACTAAAATCATTTGCTCATACAAATATGTTCATTCAGGACAATAAACGCTGTAAGTCTAAATATCCAATCGGCGCCAAAATCATTACTATGTTTTAGCTGCACCTTGACTCTAAAGCTGCTATTCGTAATCTGCAAAATAAACTAGCTTACTCACTCAGAACTCTCACCCCTCCCATCAAGTAGCACTCCTAGGCCATGCCCCACTGAGGAAGTGCGGTGATGTTCTGCTGCAAAATGTGCTACAAGCATAATGAGTCATGGAGCCACGTACATGCAGAAGTCTGTTTGTCGGGTGGGATTGTTTAATCATTGGTTTTGGACCAATCCATGTTTTTGGCTGAAGTTTAGACAAAAGAACCACTTAATTATTTATGTTTTTCTTTAATCTCCACAAAATATTTCTAAGAATGTTGTGTTAAAATGTTAATAGGCATGAAAAAAATCTGTTAGATTACTTATTTTGCAGATTAAAGATAGCAGCTTTAAATTTCTTATCCTTTCAAGTTGATTTCTATAAGCTTTTTGATCTGTTCTGAGAGGACTTTTGTTATGATGATGTGCTCACCAAACTGTCCATAAGTTATATTAACCTATATTTTCATTTCTATTAGGTTCCTTGTGAGGATCAATCCAAATTCCATCAAGTGCACAGCCAAGGTCCAGACGAGCAGAAAAACTGGCAGAACTGTGAAGAGAAAGACAACGGATATAAATCCACGCGTCGTTTCATTCATGAACGCCTTCTCTGCATTTGACTGGCAAAACAGCTAACTTAAGGTGAGGTTCTGATACTGGTCACTACATCTATGAAGATGGGTTTGGTCTTTATTTGTCAAAAGTAGCGTAAACATATGGAGCCCATAAGGGGACATGAGCAACAAAAATCTTGTGCACACCAGTAATTTTCTCGTGCGCACAATTTAATAACTTGTGCGTAAGAGATACTTTATCATCAGCTAATAAAAGTTAAAAGCCAGATGTTTTTGTCAAAAATTGGAATAGACTTTAATCATGAGTTTTTGTAAGATCCACATCCCTACTGGCTATATTATTAGAATTATTCTCACAATCTATGACCTAATGCTTGGATGTGACCAGAGGGCTCATGCTGTAGGCTACCCCTTTTTATCCATGTCATCCTTCAGTCTGGTGTACAGGTCAACACCAGTCAGGGTAGTGAAGTGGGAAAGTAAGAGCTTCCAAGACAGGAGAAATGGCCACCGTTTACTTATGTCCAGAATGCTGGGAGATGGGTCAGCATTGATGTCTTCTCGCTGTTTTGAATATGTATTTGTCATAAGTTCCTTTACCCTTCCTCTCTCAGCTGCCTTTGGTCCATCTTGAGTAAAAATATCTATCATTTCTTTCCTCTTTTCTTCTAGTGATTGAGCCGTTTCCCCCTCTGGATACTCCTGTGGCTGCCAGTTAATACAACCATAACTGTCGATTTTAGCACATTTGGCAGGTGGTGGCGGCTGGTCATCATCACTTGTGTCTGACCTTCTGGGCCTCCTCAGGCGGGAGAGTGTGTTGTCTCTGTTGACATATTCAACTCTGGTTTTCAGCTGCTGCAGTAAAGTGAAGTATCCACATCCAATACTTTCTCCCTCATCTGTTTTATCTAAAAAGCTGCCAGGATACATCTGAGTTATAGCTTTTGCTACTGTTGTGCAGTCTTTTCGTGTCGGGTTCAAGCAGTGTTCTCTCATGGAATCAACAATGACTTTCACCATGTGTCTGCGATCCCCTGGCTCTGGACGATTACCATCATCAATGGCTCTTTGGAGAGCGGGCCTCATTTTGTCCCATTGCACCTGAAAACCGTCTACCCATTTGCTGTGTCCTTGTGGACTGGTTAATGGACTGGTGCAAGGCTCATTTGAAAATGAGCTAGAGGGGGAAGAAACGGGTGAGGAGGTGATAGGCTGAGGACTTTTTGGATCTGCATAACAAATTGACATAGGCACAAAAAACATAATGGTTAATTTTGTTTCATTCTAACATTTTTCATCTTAATAGTCATTATCATCAAAATACAATAGCAGTGAACATAAACATGTAGGCTAATTGAGACAGCTTACGACTTTTGAAAGAATTAATCAATCTTCTGCACTGAATGGGCGATAGTAGGTGACTGATGTCTGCCTCTTTGATAAACTGAAGATCATCTGGCCCTTCCACACCCAATGTGGTTTCAAACTCGTGAATCACTGCTTCCACCTTCTCCCTCTGTAGCTGTGGTAGCACGCTCTGTATTGCATGCTCAATGGAGTCCATGTCTTTTACCTGTAACACACTGAATGGTCTGACACAAAGGTACACCCCTCAAATTTGCATGAAAGCCAAAGCATGTCCTTGCGTTTGCGCCCTTGATTTAACTGTGGTCGTATGAACTCTTTACATATGCTTTTGAAGAGCAATTACCGTTGAAAAAGCAGAAGGACAATTTGCATAGCCACAGTGAAATCTAATGTTAGCGACATTTCTGTGCATTTTAACATGTCAAATAAATGCGGGAGTTGACACAGCTTTGAATTTACAAACAGTACACGTGTAAGACATTTTGAACCAGAACGGCAGTTAACTCAAACTTATCCTTTCTCAAGTATCGGTAACTAGTCTGAGCAAGCAATGTTTGACTAAAAGTCAGTAAAGAGAAAGGACACTTACATGCAATGATGCTCCACGCATCCACGTCGAGAAAACAGTCTTCGTCGTCCTGCAGCAGACTGGAGAACGTTGCGAATCCCTTTATTCCTGCAGCTGAAGTTCTTTCCTCCTGTTCTTTTTCTTTCTTGCCGCTGTTCGGTTAGAACCGGTTAGAACACCGCCAAAGACTGCCGCGCAATTGTCGGCTGGACCAATGAGCAGCCCAGCGTCGCTGGCTACAGCTTGTGAACCGTGATCACGTGAGCCAGGTGCTTTCCCGGGCATGAGCGCATGAATACTGGGACTCGAGATGAATTACCAGTAAAATACACCATTTATAAATAACACAGTAACTGCATGTTAGTCATCACCTACATCGCAAAATGCAGTTAATATTATTATCTATCTGATCTGACCGTTTTCCTGAATAGTTAATGAGTTGTACTGTGGAAGGCAGAAGAAAAAGTAGTTCCTAGTAACTGGGTTTAATACAAAGACTGTAGAAAAAATTATATTTGGTACGGTATAATTCAGAAAACTAATTCTGAGACTTGGTGGAAGCAGCAAAATGCAATCAACTGAAATATAATTAAAATTTTAATAGGTTAAAATGCTGTGAATAATAGTTTAAAGTATTAATAATTTTTATTTCTGCACATCTGTGTGGTGCCATTTAAAATCAAACATAATTTTTGCAGCAATTAAGTTAAACTAGAAGAAGGTAAAAAATAGGTGGTTCATTTTTCTAAGTAATATTTTCACCATGATTATTCATACATTTATAAATGTTAAAGTTTCCAACTAAATAATAATATTACAAGCCAAATGTTTAATTTAGACTTAAATGTTTATTTTACAAATTAAATAATTAGGTCACACCAACGTATTTAGTTTGTAATCTGAATATTTAACTTGGAGCAAAACATTTACTTTACAAACTAGCTGCTATGACTCAATATCCATATTTTGGGACATAAGGATTATTCTATTCTATTCTATTCTATTCTATTCTATTCTATTCTATTCTATTCTATTCTATTCTATTCTACACAAATTTCAGCCTCATAGGTCAGTTTTAAAGTTATTCATTTTCCCACCATTTTCTAAATTCAAATTTCAAAGAAATACATTTTGGCTGCCACGCAGCAACCTTTGACCCCAGACTCAGGTCAGATGATCCCCAAGGGGTCACTTTAGAATAATCTTATCGATCAATCAGTCAATCACCTTTATTTAGAAAGCTCCTTACAGGCATGAAACATGCCACCAAAGTGCTGTACAATAAAAATAAAAACATTTAAAACCAGTAAAAAGTTTAAGAAACAAACAATAAAAACATAACAGCATATAAAAGCCTAGACGTAACGGCATCAGCTAACCCATAGAGTTAAAAGTCAGTTTTTCAAATTGTTTGAAGCTTTGCCTGTTGGCTTGTGAAGAGACCCTATCAATCACCCCAAAACACAACTCTGAAAGAACTTTGGAAGGCCAAGTAGACCCCCAGAGGTCCCATCATAACTGCACCGAGATATGCGGGTAAAGTCCGTTTGATAAGCAACATACTCAGATTTCATGTTTAAATCTCAACGCATGAGTTGAGTTGAGTTGTTAGACAAAAGCAGGCCAAAAGGCCACTTCAATGGCTGACCTCTGTGACTTTTGACACTTCCCAAGGTGCTGCGAGTCTAAAAATTTGCACAGTGTATGGCTCGAGCACCACAATCTAGACATTAAAATTTCAGCTCCTTAGGTCAAAAGGTTTGGAAGTTATTCATTTTCCCTACATTTTGTCATTTAAAATTTCATAAAGGGGATTTTTTGCACATTGTGGTGACCTTTGACCCCATTGAAGCCAAACTCAGACCAAGTAATGGTCTTAGCCCCCCACATGATTATACTCAATTTTGATATTAAGAAAAACCTGTTTGACAGTGTTGTCTGTTTTGATGTTTAACTTTGAAACAAAGGGAGCCATTCCTAACCATTGCTTTCATGTCCTAAAGTACACAATATGTTACTGTAAATGTCATATTACTAGATATTTCTGTAGTACCATTCAGGTTACTATAACACCCATCCATCCATCCATTTTCACCCGCTTATCTGGAGTCAGGTCGCAGGGACAGTAGCCTAAGTCGAGAGGCCCAGACATCCCTCTCCCCAGCCACTTGGGCCAGCTCCTCCGGGGGAATCCCAAGGCGTTCCCTGGCCAGGTGAGAGACATAGTCCCTCCAACGTGTCCTGGGTCTACCTTTAGGCCTCCTCCCAGTTGGACATGCCCGGAAAACCTCATCAGGGAGGCGTCAAGGAGGCATCCTGACCAGATGCCCGAGCCACCTCAACTGGCTCCTCTCCATGTGGAGGAGCAGCGGGTCTACTTCGAGCCCCTCCCGAATGACAGAGCTTCTCACCCTGTCTCTAAGGGAGAGCCCAGCCACTCTGTGGAGAAAACTCATTTCGGCCGCTTTTATCCGCGATCTCATTCTTTCAGTCACTACCCAAAGCTCGTGACCATAGGTGAGGGTAGGAACGTAGATTGACCAGTAAATGGAGAGCTTCGCCTTCTGACTCAGCTCTCTCTTCACTACGACAGACTGGTACAACGCCCGCATCACTGCAGATGCAGCACCAATCCGCCTATCGATCTCACGCTCCAGTTTTCCCTCACTCGTGAGCAAGACCCCGAGATACTTAAACTCCTCCATTTGGGGTAGGACCTCATCCCTGAGGCAAAGAAGGCATTCTACCCTTTTCCAAATCAAGACCATGGTCTCAGATTTAGAGGAGATGATTCTCATCCCAGCTGCTTCACACTCAGCTGCGAACCGCTCCAGCAAAAGCTGAAGATCACGTTCTGATGAAGCCAACAGCACCACATCATCTGCAAAAAGCTGAGAACTGATCCTCAGGCCACCAAAACGGATGCCCTCCACACCTTGGCTGCGCCTAGAAATCCTTTCCATAAAGGTTATGAACAGAATCGGTGACAAAGGGCAGCCTTGGCGGAGTCCAACTCTTACTGGGAACGAGCCTGACTTACTGCCAGCAATGCGGACCAAGCTCTGACACCAGTCATACAGGGACCTAAGAGCCCGTATCAGAGGGCCTGGTACCCCATACTCCCGGAGTACCCCCCACAGGGCCCCCAGAGGGACGTGGTCAAACACCTTCTCCAAATCCACAAAACACATGTAAATTGGTTGGGCAAATTCTGACGCACCCTCCAGGACCCTCCTAAGGGTATAGAGCTGGTCCAGTGTTCCACGGTCAGGACGAAAACCACATTGCTCCTCCTGAATTCGAGGTTCAACAATCCGATGGACCCTCCTCTCCAGAACCCCTGAATAGACCTTACCATGAATGTTCAGGAGTGTGATCCCCTGTAGTTGGAACACACCCTGCGGTCTCCCTTTTAAAATAAGGGAACCACCACCCCAATCTGCCAGTCCAGTGGAACTGCCCCCGATGTCCACGCGATATTGCAGCCAACACAGCCCCACAGCATCCAGAGCCTTAAGGAACTCCAGGCGGATCTCATCCACCCCTGGGGCCTTGTCACAGAGGAGCTTTTTAACCACCTCAGTGGCCTCAGCACCAGAGATTTGAGAGCCCAACTCAAAGTCCCCAGACTCTGCTTCCTCACTGGAAGACATGTCGGTGGGATTGAGGAGGTCTTCGAAGTATTCTGCCCATCGATCCACAACGTCCTGAGTAAGAGGTCAGCAGCACACCGTCCCCACTATAAATAGTGTTGGTAGCGCACTGCTCACCCCCCCCCACCCCCCCACCCCCCCAAGGCGCCGGATGGTGGACGAGAATCTCCTTGAAGCCATACGGAAGTCTTGCTCCATGGTCTCACCAAACTCCTCCCACGCCCAGGTTTTTGCCTCAACGACCACCCAAGCCGCGTTCCGCTTGGACCGTCAGTACTCGTCAGCTGCCTCTGGAGTCTCACAGGCCAAAACGGCCTGATAGGACTCTTTCTTCAGCTTGACAGCATCCCTAACCACCGGTATCCATCAGTGGGTTCGGGAGTTGCCACCACGACAGGCACCGACGATCCTGCGACCACAGCTCCGGTCAGCCGCCTCAACAATAGAGGCACAGAACAGGGTCCATTCAGACTCAATGTCCCCCGCCTCCCCTGGAACATTTTGGAAGTTCTGTTGGAGATGAGAATTGAAGCTCCTTTTGACAGGGGACTCTGCCAGGCGTTCCCAGCATACTCTTGCGATACGTTTGGGCCTGCCTGGTCTGACCGGCATCCTCCCCCACCATCTGAGCCAACTCACCACCAGGTAGTGGTCAGTTGACAGCTCCGCCCCTCTCTTCACCTGAGTGTCCAAGACATACGGCCACAGGTCAGATGAAACAACAACAAAGTTGATCATCGAGCTGAGGCCAAGGTATCGTAGTGCCAAGAGCACATATGGACACCTTTATGTTTGAACATGGTGTTCATTATGGACAATCAATGACTGGCACAGAAGTCCAACAACAAAACACCACTCGAATTCAGATCAGGGGGGCCGTTTCTCCCAACCACACCTCTCCAGGTCTCACTGTTGTTGCCCACATGAGCGTTAAAGTCCCTAGCAGAATGAGGGAGTCACTGGAAGGAGCACTCTCCAGCACCCCCTCCAAGGTCTCCAAAAAGGGTGGGTAGTCTGAACTGTAGTTTGGTGCATAAGCACAGACCGCAGTCAGAACCTGTCCCCCCCCCCCACACGTAGGCGGAGGGATGATACCCTCTCATTCACCGGGGTAAACTCCAACGTACAGGCACCAAGATGGGGGGCAACTAGTATGCCCTGCATACCCCTGCTCGGCACCTCTTAGTGGGAGCAACTCCAGAGTGGTAGAGTGTCCAACCCCTCTCAAGGAAACTGGTTCCAGAGCCAGAGCCATGCGTTGAGGTGAGACCGACTATATCTAGTCAGAATCTCTCAACCTCACACACCATTTCAGGCTCCTTCCCCACCAGAGAGGCGACATTCCATGTGCCAAGAGCCAGCTTCTTTAGCCGAGGATCAGACCGCCAAGGTCCCCCGCCCTCGACTACCACCTGTCACACACTGCACCTGACCCCTTTGGCCCCTCCCATGAGTGGTGAGCCCATGGGAAGGGGGACCCACGTTTCCTCTTCGGGCTGTGACCGGCCGGGCTCGCCAACGTATCCCACCTCTAGGCCTGGCTCCAGAGGGGGGCCCTGGTGACCCACGTCCGAGCAAGGGTACACAGTTTCCATTGAATTTATTCATCATAAGAGGTCTTCAGGCTGCTCTTTGATCCCTCACCTAGAACCTGTTTGCCATAAGTGACCCTACCAGAGGCATAAAGCCTCAGACAACTTAGCTCCTAGGATCATTGGGACACTCAAACCCCTCCACCACGGTAAGGTGGCAGCCCAGGGAGAGGCTATACCCAATGGTTATATATGATGTTACTGCAAATCTTTACAGTAATGTACTGGTTGCTAAAATTACTTAAAAATACATTGTACAATTAAAACAATTACTGTGAATTTTTACAGTATCATGTTGCTTGATGTGGTTTCCCGAAGTACACGATATCACTCTGAAATTACCTTTGGTTGTAGTTTTACACAGTACGTGATGAGTTACTGTGACATTTTACAGCTGGTTGAGGTTTCTATAGTACACAATATGTAACTGAATTTCAACAGTATACTGTAATGGTTACTGTGAGCTTTTAAAGTATTTACATGTTGTTATAACAATAAATAATATGTTGCTTTAAATTCCAATATATTGTGAATTTCTACAGTACTGTAATAGGTACTGCAATTCCCTATGGTACACATGTTACTGTGAATTTAAATTATTATTGTGAATTTCTGCAGTATGTTTTTATCCAGTACACAATAAGTCATTGTGAAATTTCTCACCACTGTAAAATCTTGTTTTGTTTTGTACAGTAGTGATTATATTACTGTTACTTACTACAGTAGAACTTGGTATGCTGTGAATTTATAAAGTATTGCATGTATTACCATAATTTATGCAGTAATTTTACACTACTGTAAATTTTTGCATTTTTTCTTACAGTAGTAATTATATTACTGTGAATTACAACAGTAGAACTTGGTCTGCTGTGAATTATACAGTATTGCATTCATTACTATAACTTATGCAATTGTTTCACACCACTGTAATTTAACTCTCTGTTTTTTACAGTAGTGATGATATTACAGTGACTTACTACAGTAGAACTTGATCTGCTGTGAATTTATACAGTATTGTATTTATTACAATGATTTATACAATTATTTCACATCACTGTAAAATCTTGTTTTGTTTTTTACAGTAGTGATGATATTACTGTGACTTAATGCAGTAGAACTTGGTATGCTGTGAATTTTTAAAGTATTGCATGTATTACCATAATTTATGCAGTAATTTCACACTACTGTAATTTCTTTCTCTGTTTTTGACAGTAGTGAATATGCTACTGTGACTTACTACAGTAGACCTTGATCTGCTGTGAATTTATACAGTATTGTATTTATTACAGTGATTTATACAATAATTTCCCATTACTGCAAAGTCTTATTTTGTTTTTTACAGTTGTGATGATATTACTGTGACTTACTACAGTAGACCTTGATCTGCTGTGAATTTATACAGTATTGTATTTATTACAGTGATTTATACAATAATTTCCCATTACTGTAAAGTCTTGTTTTGTTTTTTACAGTTGTGATGATATTACTGTGACTTAATGCAGTAGAACTTGGTATGCTGTGAATTTTTAAAGTATTGCATGTATTACCATAATTTATGCAGTATTTTCATACTACTGTAAATTTTTGCTTTGTTTCTTACAGTAGTGATTATATTACTGTGACTTACTACAGTAGAACTTAGTCTGCTGTGAAGTTTTACAGTATTGCATTTATTACTGTGATTTATACAGTACTGCAACAGTTACTGTCAATTATACAGTATTTTACTTTAAATACATTCACAGTGAGTTACTTTACAGAAACACAGTAAATTACTGTGTAATTCACAGTCATTTTTTACAGTGTGTGTGAGGGAGAGGGACTGTGACTGTGACTGTGTGAGGGAGAGGGACTGTGACTGTGACTGTGTGAGGGAGAGGGACTTTGACTGTGACTGTGTAAGGGAGAGGGAGAGCGACTGTGACTGTGACTGTGTGAGGGAGAGGGACTGTGACTGTGTGAGGGAGAGGGACTGTGACTGTGACTGTGACTGTGTGAGGGAGAGGGACTGTGACTGTGACTGTGTGAGGGAGAGCGACTGTGACTGTGTGAGGGAGAGGGACTGTGACTGTGTGATGGAGAGGGACTGTGACTGTGACTGTGACTGTGTGAGGGAGAGGGACTGTGACTGTGTGAGGGAGAGGGACTGCGACTGTGTGAGGGAGAGGGACTGTGACTTTGACTGTGTGAGGGAGAGGTACTGTGACTGTGACAGTGACTGTGTGAGGGAGAGGGATTGTGACAGTGACTGTGTGATGGAGAGGGACTGTGACTGTGTGAGGGAGAGGGACTGTGACTGTGTGAGGGAGAGGGACTGTGACTGTGTGAGGGAGAGGGACTGTGACTGAGTGAGGGAGAGGGACTGTGACTGTGTGAGGGAGAGGGACTGTGACTGTGTGAGGGAGAGGGACTGTGACTGTGTGAGGGAGAGGGACTGTGACTTTGACTGTGTGAGGGCGAGGGATTGTGACTGTGTGAGGGAGAGGTACTGTGACTGTGACTGTGTGAGCGAGAGGGACTGTGACTGTGACTGTGTGAGGGAGAGGGACTGTGACTGTGACTGTGTGAGGGAGAGGGACTGTGACTGTGTGAGGGAGAGGGACTGTGACTGTGTGAGGGAGAGGGACTGTGACTGTGTGAGGGAGAGGGACTGTGACTGTGTGAGGGAGAGGGACTGTGACTGTGTGAGGGAGAGGGACTGTGACTGTGTGAGGGAGAGAGACTGTGACTGTGACTGTGTGAGGGAGAGGGACTGTGACTGTGATTGTGACTGTGACTGTGTGAGGGAGAGGGACTGTGACTGTGTGAGGGAGAGGGACTGTGACTGTGTGAGGGAGAGGGACTGTGACTGTGACTGTGTGAGGGAGAGTGACTGTGACTGTGTGAGGGAGAGGGACTGTGACTGTGTGAGGGAGAGGGACTGTGACTGTGTGAGGGAGAGGGACTGTGACTGTGTGAGGGAGAGGGACTGTGACTGTGTGAGGGAGAGAGACTGTGACTGTGACTGTGTGAGGGAGAGGGACTGTGACTGTGTGAGGGAGAGGGACTGTGACTGTGACTGTGACTGTGTGAGGGAGAGGGACTGTGACTGTGACTGTGTGAGGGAGAGCGACTGTGACTGTGACTGTGTGAGGGAGAGGGACTGTGACTGTGTGATGGAGAGGGACTGTGACTGTGACTGTGACTGTGTGAGGGAGAGGGACTGTGACTGTGTGAGGGAGAGGGACTGCGACTGTGTGAGGGAGAGGGACTGTGACTTTGACTGTGTGAGGGAGAGGTACTGTTACTGTGACAGTGACTGTGTGAGGGAGAGGGATTGTGACAGTGACTGTGTGATGGAGAGGGACTGTGACTGTGTGAGGGAGAGGGACTGTGACTGTGTGAGGGAGAGGGACTGTGACTGTGTGAGGGAGAGGGACTGTGACTGAGTGAGGGAGAGGGACAGTGACTGTGTGAGGGAGAGGGACTGTGACTGTTTGAGGGAGAGGGACTGGTTCTGTGTGAGGGAGAGGGACTGTGACTTTGACTGTGTGAGGGAGAGGGATTGTGACTGTGTGAGGGAGAGGTACTGTGACTGTGACTGTGTGAGCGAGAGGGACTGTGACTGTGACTGTGTGAGGGAGAGGGACTGTGACTGTGACTGTGTGAGGGAGAGGGACTGTGACTGTGTGAGGGAGAGGGACTGTGACTGTGTGAGGGAGAGGGACTGTGACTGTGTGAGGGAGAGGGACTGTGACTGTGTGAGGGAGAGGGACTGTGACTGTGTGAGGGAGAGAGACTGTGACTGTGACTGTGTGAGGGAGAGGGACTGTGACTGTGATTGTGACTGTGACTGTGTGAGGGAGAGTGACTGTGACTGTGTGAGGGAGAGGGACTGTGACTGTGACTGTGTGAGGGAGAGGGACTGTGACTGTGTGAGGGAGAGGGACTGTGACTGTGTGAGGGAGAGGGACTGTGACTGTGACTGTGTGAGGGAGAGGGACTGTGACTGTGTGAGGGAGAGGGACTGTGACTGTGTGAGGGAGAGGGACTGTGACTTTGACTGTGTGAGGGCGAGGGATTGTGACTGTGTGAGGGAGAGGTACTGTGACTGTGACTGTGTGAGCGAGAGGGACTGTGACTGTGACTGTGTGAGGGAGAGGGACTGTGACTGTGACTGTGTGAGGGAGAGGGACTGTGACTGTGTGAGGGAGAGGGACTGTGACTGTGTGAGGGAGAGGGACTGTGACTGTGTGAGGGAGAGGGACTGTGACTGTGTGAGGGAGAGGGACTGTGACTGTGTGAGGGAGAGAGACTGTGACTGTGACTGTGTGAGGGAGAGGGACTGTGACTGTGATTGTGACTGTGACTGTGTGAGGGAGAGGGACTGTGACTGTGTGAGGGAGAGGGACTGTGACTGTGACTGTGTGAGGGAGAGGGACTGTGACTGTGTGAGGGAGAGGGACTGTGACTGTGACTGTGTGAGGGAGAGTGACTGTGACTGTGTGAGGGAGAGGGACTGTGACTGTGTGAGGGAGAGGGACTGTGACTGTGTGAGGGAGAGGGACTGTGACTGTGTGAGGGAGAGGGACTGTGACTGTGTGAGGGAGAGAGACTGTGACTGTGACTGTGTGAGGGAGAGGGACTGTGACTGTGTGAGGGAGAGGGACTGTGACTGTGACTGTGACTGTGTGAGGGAGAGGGACTGTGACTGTGACTGTGTGAGGGAGAGCGACTGTGACTGTGACTGTGTGAGGGAGAGGGACTGTGACTGTGTGATGGAGAGGGACTGTGACTGTGACTGTGACTGTGTGAGGGAGAGGGACTGTGACTGTGTGAGGGAGAGGGACTGCGACTGTGTGAGGGAGAGGGACTGTGACTTTGACTGTGTGAGGGAGAGGTACTGTTACTGTGACAGTGACTGTGTGAGGGAGAGGGATTGTGACAGTGACTGTGTGATGGAGAGGGACTGTGACTGTGTGAGGGAGAGGGACTGTGACTGTGTGAGGGAGAGGGACTGTGACTGTGTGAGGGAGAGGGACTGTGACTGAGTGAGGGAGAGGGACAGTGACTGTGTGAGGGAGAGGGACTGTGACTGTGTGAGGGAGAGGGACTGGTTCTGTGTGAGGGAGAGGGACTGTGACTTTGACTGTGTGAGGGAGAGGGATTGTGACTGTGTGAGGGAGAGGTACTGTGACTGTGACTGTGTGAGCGAGAGGGACTGTGACTGTGACTGTGTGAGGGAGAGGGACTGTGACTGTGACTGTGTGAGGGAGAGGGACTGTGACTGTGTGAGGGAGAGGGACTGTGACTGTGTGAGGGAGAGGGACTGTGACTGTGTGAGGGAGAGGGACTGTGACTGTGTGAGGGAGAGGGACTGTGACTGTGTGAGGGAGAGGGACTGTGACTGTGTGAGGGAGAGAGACTGTGACTGTGACTGTGTGAGGGAGAGGGACTGTGACTGTGATTGTGACTGTGACTGTGTGAGGGAGAGGGACTGTGACTGTGTGAGGGAGAGGGACTGTGACTGTGACTGTGTGAGGGAGAGGGACTGTGACTGTGTGAGGGAGAGGGACTGTGACTGTGTGAGGGAGAGGGACTGTGACTGTGACTGTGTGAGGGAGAGGGACTGTGACTGTGTGAGGGAGAGGGACTGTGACTGTGTGAGGGAGAGGGACTGTGACTGTGACTGTGTGAGGGAGAGGGACTGTGACTGTGTGAGGGAGAGGGACTGTGACTGTGTGAGGGAGAGGGACTGTGACTGTGTGAGGGAGAGGGACTGTGACTGTGACTGTGTGAGGGAGAGGGACTGTGACTGTGACTGTGTGAGGGAGAGGGACTTTGACTGTGACTGTGTAAGGGAGAGGGAGAGCGACTGTGACTGTGACTGTGTGAGGGAGAGGGACTGTGACTGTGTGAGGGAGAGGGACTGTGACTGTGACTGTGACTGTGTGAGGGAGAGGGACTGTGACTGTGACTGTGTGAGGGAGAGCGACTGTGACTGTGTGAGGGAGAGGGACTGCGACTGTGTGAGGGAGAGGGACTGTGACTTTGACTGTGTGAGGGAGAGGTACTGTGACTGTGACAGTGACTGTGTGAGGGAGAGGGATTGTGACAGTGACTGTGTGATGGAGAGGGACTGTGACTGTGTGAGGGAGAGGGACTGTGACTGTGTGAGGGAGAGGGACTGTGACTGTGTGAGGGAGAGGGACTGTGACTGAGTGAGGGAGAGGGACTGTGACTGTGTGAGGGAGAGGGACTGTGACTGTGTGAGGGAGAGGGACTGTGACTGTGTGAGGGAGAGGGACTGTGACTTTGACTGTGTGAGGGCGAGGGATTGTGACTGTGTGAGGGAGAGGTACTGTGACTGTGACTGTGTGAGCGAGAGGGACTGTGACTGTGACTGTGTGAGGGAGAGGGACTGTGACTGTGACTGTGTGAGGGAGAGGGACTGTGACTGTGTGAGGGAGAGGGACTGTGACTGTGTGAGGGAGAGGGACTGTGACTGTGTGAGGTAGAGGGACTGTGACTGTGTGAGGGAGAGGGACTGTGACTGTGTGAGGGAGAGGGACTGTGACTGTGTGAGGGAGAGAGACTGTGACTGTGACTGTGTGAGGGAGAGGGACTGTGACTGTGATTGTGACTGTGACTGTGTGAGGGAGAGGGACTGTGACTGTGTGAGGGAGAGGGACTGTGACTGTGACTGTGTGAGGGAGAGGGACTGTGACTGTGTGAGGGAGAGGGACTGTGACTGTGTGAGGGAGAGTGACTGTGACTGTGTGAGGGAGAGGGACTGTGACTGTGTGAGGGAGAGGGACTGTGACTGTGTGAGGGAGAGGGACTGTGACTGTGTGAGGGAGAGGGACTGTGACTGTGTGAGGGAGAGAGACTGTGACTGTGACTGTGTGAGGGAGAGGGACTGTGACTGTGTGAGGGAGAGGGACTGTGACTGTGACTGTGACTGTGTGAGGGAGAGGGACTGTGACTGTGACTGTGTGAGGGAGAGCGACTGTGACTGTGACTGTGTGAGGGAGAGGGACTGTGACTGTGTGATGGAGAGGGACTGTGACTGTGACTGTGTGAGGGAGAGGGACTGTGACTGTGTGAGGGAGAGGGACTGCGACTGTGTGAGGGAGAGGGACTGTGACTGTGACAGTGACTGTGTGAGGGAGAGGGATTGTGACAGTGACTGTGTGATGGAGAGGGACTGTGACTGTGTGAGGGAGAGGGACTGTGACTGTGTGAGGGAGAGGGACTGTGACTGTGTGAGGGAGAGGGACTGTGACTGAGTGAGGGAGAGGGACAGTGACTGTGTGAGGGAGAGGGACTGTGACTGTGTGAGGGAGAGGGACTGGTTCTGTGTGAGGGAGAGGGACTGTGACTTTGACTGTGTGAGGGAGAGGGATTGTGACTGTGTGAGGGAGAGGTACTGTGACTGTGACTGTGTGAGCGAGAGGGACTGTGACTGTGACTGTGTGAGGGAGAGGGACTGTGACTGTGACTGTGTGAGGGAGAGGGACTGTGACTGTGTGAGGGAGAGGGACTGTGACTGTGTGAGGGAGAGGGACTGTGACTGTGTGAGGGAGAGGGACTGTGACTGTGTGAGGGAGAGGGACTGTGACTGTGTGAGGGAGAGGGACTGTGACTGTGTGAGGGAGAGAGACTGTGACTGTGACTGTGTGAGGGAGAGGGACTGTGACTGTGATTGTGACTGTGACTGTGTGAGGGAGAGGGACTGTGACTGTGTGAGGGAGAGGGACTGTGACTGTGACTGTGTGAGGGAGAGGGACTGTGACTGTGTGAGGGAGAGGGACTGTGACTGTGTGAGGGAGAGGGACTGTGACTGTGACTGTGTGAGGGAGAGGGACTGTGACTGTGTGAGGGAGAGGGACTGTGACTGTGTGAGGGAGAGGGACTGTGACTGTGACTGTGTGAGGGAGAGGGACTGTGACTGTGTGAGGGAGAGGGACTGTGACTGTGTGAGGGAGAGGGACTGTGACTGTGTGAGGGAGAGGGACTGTGACTGTGTGAGGGAGAGGGACTGTGACTGTGTGAGGGAGAGGGACTGTGACTGTGTGAGGGAGAGGGACTGTGACTGTGTGAGGGAGAGAGACTGTGACTGTGACTGTGTGAGGGAGAGGGACTGTGACTGTGTGAGGGAGAGGGACTGTGACTGTGACTGTGTGAGGGAGAGGGACTGTGACTGTGTGAGGGAGAGGGACTGTGACTGTGTGAGGGAGAGGGACTGTGACTGTGTGAGGGAGAGGGAATGTGACTGTGTGAGGGAGAGGGACTGTGACTGTGTGAGGGAGAGGGACTGTGACTGTGTGAGGGAGAGGGATTGTGACTGTGTGAGGGAGAGGGACTCTGACTGTGTGAGGGAGAGGGATTGTGACTGTGACTCTGACTGTGTGAGGGAGAGGGACTGTGACTGTGTGAGGGAGAGGGAGAGGGACTGTGACTGTGTGAGGGAGAGGGCCTGTGTGAGGGAGAGGGCCTGTGTGAGGGAGAGGGACTGTGACTGTGTGAGGGAGGGGGACTGTGACTGTGTGAGGGAGAGGGACTGTGACTGTGTGAGGGAGAGGGACTGTGACTGTGTGAGGGAGAGGGACTGTGACTGTGTGAGGGAGAGGGACTGTGACTGTGTGAGGGAGAGGAACTGTGACTGTGTGAGGGAGAGGGACAGTGACTGTTTGAGGGAGAGGGATTGTGACTGTGTGAGGGAGAGGAACTGTGACTGAGTGAGGGAGAGGGACAGTGACTGTGTGAGGGAGAGGGACTGTGACTGTGTGAGGGAGAGGGACTGTGACTGTGTGAGGGAGAGGGACTGTGACTGTGTGAGGGAGAGGGACTGTGACTTTGACTGTGTGAGGGAGAGGGACTGTGACTGACTGTGTGAGGGAGAGGGACTGTGACTGTGACTGTGTGAGGGAGAGGGACTGTGACTGACTGTGTGAGGGAGAGGGACTGTGACTGTGACTGTGACTGAGGGAGAGGGACTGTCACTGTGACTGTGACTGTGTGAGGGAGAGGGACTGTGACTGTGTGAGGGAGAGGGACTGTGACTGTGTGAGGGAGAGGGACTGTGACTGTGTGAGGGAGAGGGACTGTGACTTTGACTGTGTGAGGGAGAGGGACTGTGACTGACTGTGTGAGGGAGAGGGACTGTGACTGTGTGAGGGAGAGGGACTGTGACTGACTGTGTGAGGGAGAGGGACTGTGACTGTGACTGTGACTGTGTGAGGGAGAGGGACTGTCACTGTGACTGTGACTGTAACTGTGTGAGGGAGAGGGACTGTGACTGTGACTCTTACTGTGTGAGGGAGAGGGACTGTGACTGTGTGAGGGAGAGGGACTGTGACTGTGTGAGGGAGAGGGACTGTGACTGTGTGAGGGAGAGGGACTGTGACTGAGTGAGGGAGAGGGATTGTGACTGTGTGAGGGAGAGGGACTGTGACTGTGTGAGGGAGAGGGACTGTGACTTTGACTGTGTGAGGGAGAGGGACTGTGACTGTGTGAGGGAGAGGGACTGTCACTGTGTGAGGGAGAGGGACTGTGACTGTGTGAGGGAAAGGGACTGTGACTGTGTGAGGGAGAGAGACTGTGACTGTGACTGTGTGAGGGAGAGGGACTGTGACTGTGATTGTGACTGTGACTGTGTGAGGGAGAGGGACTGTGACTGTGTGAGGGAGAGAGACTGTGGCTGTGACTGTGTGAGGGAGAGGGACTGTGACTGTGACTGTGTGAGGGAGAGGGACTGTGACTGTGACTGTGACTGTGTGAGGGAGAGGGACTGTGACTGTGACTGTGACTGTGTGAGGGAGAGGGACTGTGACTGTGACTGTGACTGTGTGAGGGAGAGGGACTGTGACTGTGACTGTGACTGTGTGAGGGAGAGGGACTGTGACTGTGTGAGGGCGAGGGACTGTGACTGTGTGAGGGAGAGGGACTGTGACTGTGACTGTGACTGTGTGAGGGAGAGGGACTGTGACTGTGTGAGGGAGAGGGACTGTGACTGTGTGAGGGAGAGGGACTGTGACTGTGTGAGGGAGAGGGACTGTGACTGTGTGAGTGAGAGGGACTTTGACTGTGACTGTGTGAGGGAGAGGGACTGTGACTGACTGTGTGAGGGAGAGAGACTGTGACTGTGACTGTGACTGTGTGAGGGAGAGGGACTGTCACTGTGACTGTAACTGTAACTGTGTGAGGGAGAGGGACTGTGACTGTGACTCTTACTGTGTGAGGGAGAGGGACTGTGACTGTGTTAGGGAGAGGGACTGTGACTGTGACTGTGTGAGGGAGAGGGACTGTGACTGTGACAGTGTGAGGGAGAGGGACTGTGACTGTGTGAGGGAGAGGGACTGTGACTGTGTGAGGGAGAGGGACTGTGACTGTGTGAGGAAGAGGGACTGTGACTGTGACTGTGACTATGACTGTGTGAGGGAGAGGGACTGTGACTGTGTGAGGGAGAGGAACTCTGACTGTGTGAGGGAGAGGGACTGTGACTGTGTGAGGGAGAGGGACTGTGACTGTGTGAGGGAGAGGGACTGTGACTGTGACTGTGTGAGCGAGAGGGACTGTGACTGTGACTGTGTGAGGGAGAGGGACTTTGACTGTGTGAGGGCGAGGGACTGTGACTGTGTGAGGGAGAGGGACTGTGACTGTGTGATTGAGAGGGACTGTGACTGTGACTGTGTGAGGGAGAGGGACTGTGACTGTGACTGTGACTGTGTGAGGGAGAGGGACTGTGACTGTGTGAGTGAGAGGGACTGTGACTGTGACTGTGTGAGGGAGAGAGACTGTGACTGTGACTGTGTGAGGGAGAGGGACTGTGACTGTGTGAGGGAGAGGGACTGTGACTGTGACTGTGTGAGGGAGAGGGACTGTGACTGTGTGAGGGAGAGGGACTGTGACTGTGTGAGGGAGAGGGACTGTGACTGTGTGAGGGAGAGGGACTGTGACTGTGTGAGGGAGAGGGACTGTGACTGTGTGAGGGAGAGGGACTGTGACTGTGACTGTGTGAGGGAGAGGGATTGTGACTGTTACTTTGTGAGGGAGAGGGACTGTGACTGTGTGAGGGAGAGGGACTGTGACTGTGTGAGGGAGAGGGACTGTGACTGTGTGAGGGAGAGGGACTGTGACTGTGTGAGTGAGAGGGACTGTGACTGTGTGAGGGAGAGGGACTGTGACTGTGACTGTGACTGTGCGAGGGAGAGGGACTGTGACTGTGAGTGTGTGAGGGAGAGGGATTGTGACTGTTACTTTGTGAGGGAGAGGGACTGTGACTGTGTGAGGGAGAGGGACTGTGACTGTGTGAGGGAGAGGGACTGTGACTGTGTGAGGGAGAGGGACTGTGACTGTGTGAGTGAGAGGGACTGTGACTGTGTGAGGGAGAGGGACTGTGACTGTGACTGTGTGAGGGAGAGGGACTGTGACTGTGTGAGGGAGAGGGACTGTGACTGTGACTGTGTGAGGGAGAGGGACTGTGACTGTGTGAGGGAGAGGGACTGTGACTGTGTGAGGGAGAGGGAATGTGACTGTGTGAGGGAGAGGGACTGTGACTGTGTGAGGGAGAGGGACTGTGACTGTGTGAGGGAGATGGACTGTGACGGTGTGAGGGAGAGGGACTGTGACTGTGTGAGGGAGAGGGACTCTGACTGTGTGAGGGAGAGGGATTGTGACTGTGACTCTGACTGTGTGAGGGAGAGGGACTGTGACTGTGTGAGGGAGAGGGAGAGGGACTGTGACTGTGTGAGGGAGAGGGCCTGTGTGAGGGAGAGGGACTGTGACTGTGTGAGGGAGAGGGACTGTGACTGTGTGAGGGAGGGGGACTGTGACTGTGTGAGGGAGAGGGACTGTGACTGTGTGAGGGAGAGGGACTGTGACTGTGTGAGGGAGAGGGACTGTGACTGTGTGAGGGAGAGGGACTGTGACTGTGTGAGGGAGAGGAACTGTGACTGTGTGAGGGAGAGGGACAGTGACTGTTTGAGGGAGAGGGATTGTGACTGTGTGAGGGAGAGGAACTCTGACTGTGTGAGGGAGAGGGACTGTGACTGTGTGAGGGAGAGGGACTGTGACTGTGTGAGGGAGAGGGACTGTGACTGTGTGAGGGAGAGGGACTGTGACTGTGACTGTGTGAGCGAGAGGGACTGTGACTGTGACTGTGTGAGGGAGAGGGACTTTGACTGTGTGAGGGCGAGGGACTGTGACTGTGTGAGGGAGAGGGACTGTGACTGTGTGATTGAGAGGGACTGTGACTGTGACTGTGTGAGGGAGAGGGACTGTGACTGTGACTGTGTGAGGGAGAGGGACTGTGACTGTGACTGTGTGAGTGAGAGGGACTGTGACTGTGACTGTGTGAGGGAGAGAGACTGTGACTGTGACTGTGTGAGGGAGAGGGACTGTGACTGTGTGAGGGAGAGGGACTGTGACTGTGACTGTGTGAGGGAGAGGGACTGTGACTGTGTGAGGGAGAGGGACTGTGACTGTGTGAGGGAGAGGGACTGTGACTGTGTGAGGGAGAGGGACTGTGACTGTGTGAGGGAGAGGGACTGTGACTGTGACTGTGTGAGGGAGAGGGATTGTGACTGTTACTTTGTGAGGGAGAGGGACTGTGACTGTGTGAGGGAGAGGGACTGTGACTGTGTGAGGGAGAGGGACTGTGACTGTGTGAGGGAGAGGGACTGTGACTGTGTGAGTGAGAGGGACTGTGACTGTGTGAGGGAGAGGGACTGTGACTGTGACTGTGACTGTGCGAGGGAGAGGGACTGTGACTGTGACTGTGTGAGGGAGAGGGATTGTGACTGTTACTTTGTGAGGGAGAGGGACTGTGACTGTGTGAGGGAGAGGGACTGTGACTGTGTGAGGGAGAGGGACTGTGACTGTGTGAGGGAGAGGGACTGTGACTGTGTGAGTGAGAGGGACTGTGACTGTGTGAGGGAGAGGGACTGTGACTGTGACTGTGTGAGGGAGAGGGACTGTGACTGTGTGAGGGAGAGGGACTGTGACTGTGACTGTGTGAGGGAGAGGGACTGTGACTGTGTGAGGGAGAGGGACTGTGACTGTGTGAGGGAGAGGGACTGTGACTGTGTGAGGGAGAGGGAATGTGACTGTGTGAGGGAGAGGGACTGTGACTGTGTGAGGGAGAGGGACTGTGACTGTGTGAGGGAGATGGACTGTGACGGTGTGAGGGAGAGGGACTGTGACTGTGTGAGGGAGAGGGACTCTGACTGTGTGAGGGAGAGGGATTGTGACTGTGACTCTGACTGTGTGAGGGAGAGGGACTGTGACTGTGTGAGGGAGAGGGAGAGGGACTGTGACTGTGTGAGGGAGAGGGCCTGTGTGAGGGAGAGGGACTGTGACTGTGTGAGGGAGAGGGACTGTGACTGTGTGAGGGAGGGGGACTGTGACTGTGTGAGGGAGAGGGACTGTGACTGTGTGAGGGAGAGGGACTGTGACTGTGTGAGGGAGAGGGACTGTGACTGTGTGAGGGAGAGGGACTGTGACTGTGTGAGGGAGAGGAACTGTGACTGTGTGAGGGAGAGGGACAGTGACTGTTTGAGGGAGAGGGATTGTGACTGTGTGAGGGAGAGGAACTGTGACTGAGTGAGGGAGAGGGACAGTGACTGTGTGAGGGAGAGGGACTGTGACTGTGTGAGGGAGAGGGACTGTGACTGTGTGAGGGAGAGGGACTGTGACTGTGTGAGGGAGAGGGACTGTGACTTTGACTGTGTGAGGGAGAGGGACTGTGACTGACTGTGTGAGGGAGAGGGACTGTGACTGTTACTGTGTGAGGGAGAGGGACTGTGACTGACTGTGTGAGGGAGAGGGACTGTGACTGTGACTGTGACTGAGGGAGAGGGACTGTCACTGTGACTGTGACTGTGTGAGGGAGAGGGACTGTGACTGTGTGAGGGAGAGGGACTGTGACTGTGTGAGGGAGAGGGACTGTGACTGTTTGAGGGAGAGGGACTGTGACTTTGACTGTGTGAGGGAGAGGGACTGTGACTGACTGTGTGAGGGAGAGGGACTGTGACTGTGTGAGGGAGAGGGACTGTGACTGTGTGAGGGAGAGGGACTGTGACTGACTGTGTGAGGGAGAGGGACTGTGACTGTGTGAGGGAGAGGGACTGTGACTGACTGTGTGAGGGAGAGGGACTGTGACTGTGACTGTGACTGTGTGAGGGAGAGGGACTGTCACTGTGACTGTGACTGTAACTGTGTGAGGGAGAGGGACTGTGACTGTGACTCTTACTGTGTGAGGGAGAGGGACTGTGACTGTGTGAGGGAGAGGGACTGTGACTGTGTGAGGGAGAGGGACTGTGACTGTGTGAGGGAGAGGGACTGTGACTGAGTGAGGGAGAGGGATTGTGACTGTGTGAGGGAGAGGGACTGTGACTGTGTGAGGGAGAGGGACTGTGACTTTGACTGTGTGAGGGAGAGGGACTGTGACTGTGTGAGGGAGAGGGACTGTGACTGTGTGAGGGAGAGGGACTGTGACTGTGTGAGGGAAAGGGACTGTGACTGTGTGAGGGAGAGAGACTGTGACTGTGACTGTGTGAGGGAGAGGGACTGTGACTGTGTGAGGGAGAGAGACTGTGACTGTGACTGTGTGAGGGAGAGGGACTGTGACTGTGACTGTGTGAGGGAGAGGGACTGTGACTGTGACTGTGACTGTGTGAGGGAGAGGGACTGTGACTGTGACTGTGACTGTGTGAGGGAGAGGGACTGTGACTGTGACTGTGACTGTGTGAGGGAGAGGGACTGTGACTGTGACTGTGACTGTGTGAGGGAGAGGGACTGTGACTGTGTGAGGGCGAGGGACTGTGACTGTGTGAGGGAGAGGGACTGTGACTGTGACTGTGACTGTGTGAGGGAGAGGGACTGTGACTGTGTGAGGGAGAGGGACTGTGACTGTGTGAGGGAGAGGGACTGTGACTGTGTGAGGGAGAGGGACTGTGACTGTTTGAGGGAGAGGGACTGTGACTTTGACTGTGTGAGGGAGAGGGACTGTGACTGACTGTGTGAGGGAGAGGGACTGTGACTGTGTGAGGGAGAGGGACTGTGACTGACTGTGTGAGGGAGAGGGACTGTGACTGTGACTGTGACTGTGTGAGGGAGAGGGACTGTCACTGTGACTGTGACTGTAACTGTGTGAGGGAGAGGGACTGTGACTGTGACTCTTACTGTGTGAGGGAGAGGGACTGTGACTGTGTGAGGGAGAGGGACTGTGACTGTGTGAGGGAGAGGGACTGTGACTGTGTGAGGGAGAGGGACTGTGACTGAGTGAGGGAGAGGGATTGTGACTGTGTGAGGGAGAGGGACTGTGACTGTGTGAGGGAGAGGGACTGTGACTTTGACTGTGTGAGGGAGAGGGACTGTGACTGTGTGAGGGAGAGGGACTGTGACTGTGTGAGGGAGAGGGACTGTGACTGTGTGAGGGAAAGGGACTGTGACTGTGTGAGGGAGAGAGACTGTGACTGTGACTGTGTGAGGGAGAGGGACTGTGACTGTGTGAGGGAGAGAGACTGTGACTGTGACTGTGTGAGGGAGAGGGACTGTGACTGTGACTGTGTGAGGGAGAGGGACTGTGACTGTGACTGTGACTGTGTGAGGGAGAGGGACTGTGACTGTGACTGTGACTGTGTGAGGGAGAGGGACTGTGACTGTGACTGTGTGAGGGAGAGGGACTGTGACTGTGACTGTGACTGTGTGAGGGAGAGGGACTGTGACTGTGTGAGGGCGAGGGACTGTGACTGTGTGAGGGAGAGGGACTGTGACTGTGACTGTGACTGTGTGAGGGAGAGGGACTGTGACTGTGTGAGGGAGAGGGACTGTGACTGTGTGAGGGAGAGGGACTGTGACTGTGTGAGGGAGAGGGACTGTGACTGTGTGAGTGAGAGGGACTTTGACTGTGACTGTGTGAGGGAGAGGGGCTGTGACTGACTGTGTGAGGGAGAGAGACTGTGACTGTGACTGTGTGAGGGAGAGGGACTGTCACTGTGACTCTTACTGTGTGAGGGAGAGGGACTGTGACTGTGACTGTGTGAGGGAGAGGGACTGTGACTGTGACTGTGTTAGGGAGAGGGACTGTGACTGTGACAGTGTGAGGGAGAGGGACTGTGACTGTGACAGTGTGAGGGAGAGGGGCTGTGACTGTGACTGTGACTGTGTGAGGGAGAGGGACTGTGACTGTGTGAGGGAGAGAGACTGTGACTGTGTGAGGGAGAGGGACTGTGACTGTGTGAGGGAAAGGGACTGTGACTGTGACTGTGTGAGGGAGAGGGACTGTGACTGTGATTGTGACTGTGACTGTGTGAGGGAGAGGGACTGTGACTGTGTGAGGGAGAGGGACTGTGATGGTGACTGTGACTGTGACTGTGTGAGAGAGAGGGACAGTGACTGTGACTGTGACTGTGTGAGGGAGAGGGACTGTGACTGTGATTGTGACTGTGACTGTGTGAGGGAGAGGGAATGTGACTGTGTGAGGGAGAGGGACTGTGACTGTGTGAGGGAGAGGGACTGTGACTGTGTGAGGGAGAGGGACTGTGACTGTGTGAGGGAGATGGACTGTGACGGTGTGAGGGAGAGGGACTGTGACTGTGTGAGGGAGAGGGACTGTGACTGTGTGAGGGAGAGGGATTGTGACTGTGACTCTGACTGTGTGAGGGAGAGGGAGAGGGACTGTGACTGTGACTGTGTAAGGGAGAGGGACTGTGACTGTGTGAGGGAGAGGGACTGTGAATGTGTGAGGGAGAGGGAATGTGACTGTGTGAGGGAGAGGGACTGTGACTGTGTGAGGGAGAGGGACAGTGACTGTGTGAGGGAGAGGGACTGTGACTGTGTGAGGGAGAGGGACTGTGACTGTGTGAGGAAGAGGGACTGTGACTGTGACTGTGACAATGACTGTGTGAGGGAGAGGGACTGTGACTGTGTGAGGGAGAGGAACTGTGACTGTGTGAGGGAGAGGGACTGTGACTGTGTGAGGGAGAGGGACTGTGACTGTGTGAGGGAGAGGAACTGTGACTGTGTGAGGGAGAGGGACAGTGACTGTTTGAGGGAGAGGGACTGTGACTGTGTGAGGGAGAGGAACTGTGACTGAGTGAGGGAGAGGGACAGTGACTGTGTGAGTGAGAGGGACTGTGACTGTGTGAGGGAGAGGGACTGTGACTTTGACTGTGACTGTGTGAGTGAGAGGGACTGTGACTGTGCGAGGGAGAGGGACTGTGACTGTGACTGTGTGAGGGAGAGGGACTGTGACTGTGACTGTGTGAGGGAGAGGGACTGTGACTGTGACTTTGTGAGGGAGAGTGACTGTGACTGTGTGAGGGAGACGGACTGTGACTGTGACTCTTACTGTGTGAGGGAGAGGGACTGTGACTGTGACTGTCACTGTGTGAGGGAGAGGGACTGTGACTGTGACTCTTACTGTGTGAGGGAGAGGGACTGTGACTGTGACCTTGTGAGGGAGAGGGACAGTGACTGTGACTGTGTGAGGGAGACGGACTGTGACTGTGACTCTTACTGTGTGAGGGAGAGGGACTATGACTGTGACTCTTACTGTGTGAGGGAGAGGGACTGTGACTGTGACTGTGACTGTGTGAGGGAGAGGGACTGTGACTGTGACTGTGACTGTCACTGTGTGAGGGAGAGGGACTATGACTGTGACTCTTACTGTGTGAGGGAGAGGGACTGTGACTGTGACTGTGTGAGGGAGAGGGACTGTGACTGTGACTGTGTGAGGGAGAGGGACTGTGACTGTGACTGTGACTGTGTGAGGGAGAGGGACTGTGACTGTGTGAGGGAGAGGGACTGTGACTGTGACTGTGTGAGCGAGAGGGACTTTGACTGTGTGAGGGCGAGGGACTGTGACTGTGTGAGGGAGAGGGACTGTGACTGTGTGATTGAGAGGGACTGTGACTGTGACTGTGTGAGGGAGAGGGACTGTGACTGTGACTGTGACTGTGTGAGGGAGAGGGACTGTGACTGTGACTGTGTGAGTGAGAGGGACTGTGACTGTGACTGTGTGAGGGAGAGAGACTGTGACTGTGACTGTGTGAGGGAGAGGGACTGTGACTGTGTGAGGGAGAGGGACTGTGACTGTGACTGTGTGAGGGAGAGGGACTGTGACTGTGTGAGGGAGAGGGACTGTGACTGTGTGAGGGAGAGGGACTGTGACTGTGTGAGGGAGAGGGACTGTGACTGTGTGAGGGAGAGGGACTGTGACTGTGACTGTGTGAGGGAGAGGGATTGTGACTGTGTGAGGGAGAGGGACTGTGACTGTGACTGTGACTGTGCGAGGGAGAGGGACTGTGACTGTGACTGTGTGAGGGAGAGGGATTGTGACTGTTACTTTGTGAGGGAGAGGGACTGTGACTGTGTGAGGGAGAGGGACTGTGACTGTGTGAGGGAGAGGGACTGTGACTGTGTGAGGGAGAGGGACTGTGACTGTGTGAGTGAGAGGGACTGTGACTGTGTGAGGGAGAGGGACTGTGACTGTGACTGTGACTGCGCGAGGGAGAGGGACTGTGACTGTGACTGTGTGAGGGAGAGGGATTGCGACTGTTACTTTGTGAGGGAGAGGGACTGTGACTGTGTGAGGGAGAGGGACTGTGACTGTGTGAGGGAGAGGGACTGTGACTGTGTGAGGGAGAGGGACTGTGACTGTGTGAGGGAGAGGGACTGTGACTGTGACTGTGACTGTGTGAGGGAGAGGAACTGTGACTCTGTGAGGGAGAGGGACTGTGTCTGTGTGAGGGAGAGGGACTGTGACTGACTGTGTGAGGGTGAGGGACTGTGACTGTGACTGTGTGAGGGAGAGGGACTGTGACTGTGACTGTGTGAGGGAGAGTGACTGTGACTCTTACTGTGTGAGGGAGAGGGACTGTGACTGTGACTCTTACTGTGTGAGGGAGAGGGACTGTGACTGTGACCTTGTGAGGGAGAGGGACAGTGACTGTGACTGTGTGAGGGAGACGGACTGTGACTGTGACTCTTACTGTGTGAGGGAGAGGGACTGTGACTGTGACTCTTACTGTGTGAGGGAGAGGGACTGTGACTGTGACTGTGACTGTGTGAGGGAGAGGGACTGTGACTGTGACTGTGACTGTCACTGTGTGAGGGAGAGGGACTGTGACTGTGACTCTTATTGTGTGAGGGAGAGGGACTGTGACTGTGACTCTTACTGTGTGAGGGAGAGGGACTGTGACTGTGACCTTGTGAGGGAGAGGGACAGTGACTGTGACTGTGTGAGGGAGACGGACTGTGACTGTGACTCTTACTGTGTGAGGGAGAGGGACTGTGACTGTGACTCTTACTGTGTGAGGGAGAGGGACTGTGACTGTGACTGTTACTGTGTCAGGGAGAGGGACTGTGACTGTGTGAGGGAGAGGGACTGTGACTGTGTGAGGGAGAGGGACTGTGACTGTGACTGTGTGAGCGAGAGGGACTGTGACTGTGACTGTGTGAGGGAGAGGGACTGTGACTGTGTGAGGGAGAGGGACTGTGACTGTGTGAGGGCGAGGGACTGTGACTGTGTGAGGGAGAGGGACTGTGACTGTGTGAGGGAGAGGGACTGTGACTGTGTGAGGGAGAGGGACTGTGACTGTGTGAGGGCGAGGGACTGTGACTGTGTGAGGGAGAGGGACTGTGACTGTGTGAGGGAGAGGGACTGTGACTGTGACTGTGTGAGGGAGAGGGACTGTGACTGTGACTGTGTGAGGGAGAGGGACTGTGACTGTGACTGTGTGAGGGAGAGCGACTGTGACTGTGTGAGGGAGAGGGACTGTGACTGTGACTGTGTGAGGGAGAGGGACTGTGACTGTGTGAGGTAGAGGGACTGTGACTGTGACTGTGTGAGGGAGAGGGACTGTGACTGTGTGAGGGAGAGGGACTGTGACTGTGTGAGGGAGAGGGACTGTGACTGTGTCTGTGTGAGGGAGAGGGTCTGTGACTGTGACTGTGTGAGGGCGAGGGACTGTGACTGTGAGGGACTGTGTGAGGGAGAGGGACTGTGACTGTGACTGTGAGGGACTGTGTGAGGGAGAGGGACTGTGACTGTGACTGTGAGGCACTGTGTGAGGGAGAGGGACTGTGTGAGGGAGAGGGACTGTGACTGTGACTGTGTGAGGGAGAGGGACTGTGACTGTGAGGGACTGTGTGAGGGAGAGGGACTGAGACTGTGACTGTGAGGGACTGTGTGAGGGAGAGGGACTGTGACTGTGACTGTGAGGGACTGTATGAGGGAGAGGGACTGTGACTGTGACTGTGACTGTGACTGTGAGGGACTGTATGAGGGAGAGGGACTGTGACTGTGACTGTGAGGCACTGTTTGAGGGAGAGGGACAGTGACTGTGACTGTGTGAGGGAGAGGGACTGTGACTGTGACTGTGTGAGGGAGAAGGACTGTGACTGTGACTGTGAGGGAGAGGGACTGTGACTGTGACTGTGTGAGGGAGAAGGACTGTGACTGTGACTGTGAGGGAGAGGGACTGTGACTGTGACTGTGTGAGGGAGAGGGACTGTGACTGTGACTGTGTGAGGGAGAGGGACTGTGACTGTGACTGTGTGAGGGAGAGGGACAGTGACTGTGACTGTGTGAGGGAGAGGGACTGTGACTGTGACTGTGTGAGGGAGAAGGACTGTGACTGTGAGGGACTGTGTGAGGGAGAGGGACTGTGACTGTGACTGTGAGGGAGAGGGACTGTGACTGTGACTGTGTGAGGGAGACGGACTGTGACTGTGTGAGTGAGAGGGACTGTGACTGTGTGAGGGAGAGGGACTGTGACTCTGTGAGGGAGAGGGACTTTGTCTGTGTGAGGGAGAGGGACTGTGACTGTGACTGTGACTGTGTGAGGTAGAGGGACTGTGACTGCGTGAGGGAGAGGGACTGTGACTCTGTGAGGGAGAGGGACTTTGTCTGTGTGAGGGAGAGGGACTGTGACTGTGTGAGGGAGAGGGACTGTGACTGTGACTGTGTGAGGGAGAGGGACTGTGACTGTGACTGTGACTGTGTGAGGGAGAGGGACTGTGACTGTGACTGTGACTGTGTGAGGGAGAGGGACTGTGACTGTGACTCTTACTGTGTGAGGGAGAGGGACTGTGACTGTGACTGTGACTGTGTGAGGGAGAGGGACTGGTACTGTGACTGTGTGAGGGAGAGGGACTGTGACTGTGTGAGGGAGAGGGACTGTGACTGTGAATCTGTGAGGGAGAGGGACTGTGACTGTGACTGTTAGGGACTGTGTGAGGGAGAGGGACTGTGACTGTGACTGTGAGGGACTGTGTGAGGGAGAGGGAGTGTGACTGTGAGGGACTGTGTGAGCAAGAGGGACTGTGACTGTGACTGTGTGAGGGAGAGGGACTGTGACTGTGTGAGGGAGAGGGACTGTGACTGTGACTGTGTGAGGGAGAGGGACTGTGACTGTGACTGTGTGAGGGAGAAGGACTGTGACTGTGTGAGGGAGAGGGACTGTGACTGTGTGAGGGAGAGGGACTATGACTGACTGTGTGAGGGAGAGGGACTGTGACTGTGACTGTGTGAGGGAGAGGGACTGTGACTGTGACTGTGTGAGGGAGAAGGACTGTGACTGTGTGAGGGAGAGGGACTGTGACGGTGTGAGGGAGAGGGACTGTGACTGACTGTGTGAGGGAGAGGGACTGTGACTGACTGTGTGAGGGAGAGGGACTGTGACTGTGACTCTTACTGTGTGAGGGAGAGGGACTGTGACTGTGACTGTGTGAGGGAGAGGGACTGTGACTGTTACTGTGTGAGGGAGAGGGACTGTGACTGTGACTGTGTGAGGGAGAGGGACTGTGACTCTGTGAGGGAGAGGGACTTTGTCTGTGTGAGGGAGAGGGACTGTGACTGTGTGAGGGAGAGGGACTGTAACTGACTGTGTGAGGGAGAGGGACTGTGACTGTGACTGTGTGAGGGAGAGGGACTTTGACTGTGTGAGGGAGAGGGACTGTGACTGTGTGAGGGAGAGGGACTGTGACTGTGTGAGGGAGAGGGACTGTAACTGACTGTGTGAGGGAGAGGGACTGTGACTGTGACTGTGACTGTGTGAGGGAGAGGGACTGTGACTGTGACTGTGACTGCGTGAGGGAGAGGGACTGTGACTGTGTGAGGGAGAGGGACTGTGACTGTGACTGTGACTGTGTGAGGGAGAGGGACTGTGACTGTGACTGTGACTGTGTGAGGGAGAGGGACTGTGACTGACTGTGTGAGGGAGAGGGACTGTGACTCTGACTGTGACTGTGTGAGGGAGAGGGACTGTGACTGTGACTGTGACTGTAACTGTGTGAGGGAGAGGGACTGTGACTGTGACTGTGTGAGGGAGAGGGACTGTGACTGTGACTGTGACTGTGTGAGGGAGAGGGACTGTGACTGTGACTGTGACTGTGTGAGGGAGAGGGACTGTGACTGTGACTGTGTGAGGGAGAGGGACTGTGACTGTGTCAGGGAGAGGGACTGTGACTGTGACTGTGTGAGGGAGAGGGACTTTGACTGTGTGAGGGAGAGGGACTGTGACTGTGTGAGGGAGAGGGACTGTGACTCTGTGAGGGAGAGGGACTGTGACTGTGACTGTGTGACCGAGAGGGACTGTGACTGTGACTGTGTGACCGAGAGGGACTGTGACTGTGACTGTGTGAGGGAGAGGGACTGTGACTGTGTAAGGGAGAGGGACTGTGACTGTGACTGTGTGACCGAGAGGGACTGTGACTGTGACTGTGTGAGGGAGAGGGACTGTGACTGTGTGAGGGAGAGGGACTGTGACTGTGTGAGGGCGAGGGCGAGGGACTGTGACTGTGTGAGGGAGAGGGACTGTGACTGTGTGAGGGAGAGGGACTGTAACTGTGACTGTGACTGTGTGAGGAAGAGGGACTGTGACTGTGACTGTGACTGTGTGAGGGAGAGGGACTGTGACTGTGTGAGGGAGAGGGACTTTGACTGTGAATGTGTGAGCGAGAGGGACTGTGACTGTGACTGTGTGAGGGAGAGGGACTGTGACTCTGTGAGGGAGAGGGACTGTGTCTGTGTGAGGGAGAGGGACTGTGACTGTGAGAGGGAGAGGGGCTGTGACTGTGACTGTGACTGTGTGAGGGAGAGGGACTGTGACTGTGACTGTGTGAGGGAGAGGGACCTAGACTCTTACTGTGCGAGGGAGAGGGACTGTGACTGTGACTGTGTGAGGGAGAGGGACTGTGACTGTGACTGTGTGAGGGAGAGGGACTGTGACTGTGACTGTGATTGTGTGAGGGAGAGGGACTGTGACTGTGTGAGGGAGAGGGACGTTGACTGTGACTGTGACTGTGTGAGGGAGAGGGACTTTGACTGTGTGAGGGAGAGGACTGTGACTGTGTGAGGTAGAGGGACTGTGACTGTGTGAGGGAGAGGGACTGTGACTGTGACTGTGACTGTGACTGTGTGAGGGAGAGGGACTGTGACTGTGACTGTGTGAGGGAGAGGGACTGTGACTGTGACTGTGTGAGGGAGAGGGACTGTGACTGTGACTGTGTGAGGGAGAGGGACTGTGACTGTGACTGTGTGAGGGAGAGGGACTGTGACTGTGACTGTGTGAGGGAGAGGGACTGTGACTGTGACTGTGTGAGGGAGAGGGACTGTGACTGTGACTGTGTGAGGGAGAGGGACTGTGACTGTGACTGTGTGAGGGAGAGGGACTGTGACTGTGACTGTGCCTGTGTGAGGGAGAGGGACTGTGACTGTGACTGTGACTGTGTGAGGGAGAGGGACTGTAACTGTGACTGTAAGTGTGTGAGGGAGAGGGACTGTGACTGTGACTGTGTGAGGGAGAGGGACTGTGACTTTGACTGTGTGAGGGAGAGGGACTGTGACTGTGACTGTGTGAGGGAGAGGGACTGTGACTGTGACTGTGACTGTGTGAGGGAGAGGGACTGTGACTTTGACTGTGTGAGGGAGAGGGACTGTGACTGTGACTGTGACTGTGTGAGGGAGAGGGACTGTGACTTTGACTGTGTGAGGGAGAGGGACTGTGACTGTGACTGTGTCAGGGAGAGGGGTTGTGACTGTGACTGTGTGAGGGAGAGGGACTGTGACTATGACTGTGTGAGCGAGATGGCCTGTGACTGTGACTGTGTGAGGGAAAGGGACTGTGACTGTGACTGTGTGAGGGAGAGGGACTGTTACTGTGTCTGTGTGAGGGAGAGGGTCTGTGACTGTGACTGTGTGAGGGAGAGGGAGTGTGACTGTGAGGGACTGTGTGAGGGAGAGGGACTGTGACTGTGACTGTGAGGGACTGTGTGAGGGAGAGGGACTGTGACTGTGACTGTGAGGGACTGTGTGAGGGAGAGGGACTGTGACTGTGAGGGACTGTGTGAGGGAGAGGGACTGTGACTGTGAGGGACTGTATGAGGGAGAGGGACTGTGACTGTGACTGTGTGAGGGAGAGGGACTGTGACTGTGAGGGACTGTGACTGTGTGAGGGAGAGGGACTGTGACTGTGACTGTGTGAGGGAGAGGGACTGTGACTGTGACTGTGTGAGGGAGAGGGACTGTGACTGTGACTGTGTGTGGGAGAGGGACTGTGACTGACTGTGTGAGGGAGAGGGACTGTGACTGTGACTGTGTGAGGGAGAGGGACTGTGACTGACTGTGTGAGGGAGAGGGACTGTGACTGTGACTGTGACTGTGTGAGGGAGAGGGAATGTGACTGTGACTGTGACTGTCACTGTGTGAGGGAGAGGGACTGTGACTGTGTGAGGGAGAGGGACTGTGACTGTGACTGTGTGAGGGAGAGGGACTGTGACTGTGACTGTGACTGTGTGAGGGAGAGGGACTGTGACTGTGACTGTGTGAGGGAGAGGGACTGTGACTGTTACTGTGACTGTGTGAGGGAGAGGGACTGTGACTGTGAGGGACTGTGTGAGGGAGAGGGACTGTGACTGTGACTGTGAGGGACTGTGTGAGGGAGAGGGACTGTGACTGTGACTGTGTGAGGGAGAGGGACTGTGACTGTGTGAGGGAGAGGGACTGTGACTGTGACTGTGTGAGGGAGAGGGACTGTGACTGTGACTGTGACTGTGTGAGGGAGAGGGACTGTGACTGTGACTGTGTGAGGGAGAAGGACTATGACTGTGTGAGGGAGAGGGACTGTGACTCTGTGAGGGAGAGGGACTGTGTCTGTGTGAGGGAGAGGGACTGTGACTGTGTGAGGGAGAGGGGCTGTGACTGTGACTGTGACTGTGTGAGGGAGAGGGACTGTGACTGTGACTGTGACTGTCACTGTGTGAGGGAGAGGGACTGTGACTGTGACTGTGTGAGGGAGAGGGACTGTGACTGTGTGAGGGAGAGGGACTGTGACTCTTACTGTGCGAGGGAGAGGGACTGTGACTGTGACTGTGTGAGGGAGAGGGACTGTGACTGTGACTGTGTGAGGGAGAGGGACTGTGACTGTGTGAGGGAGAGGGACTTTGACTGTGTGAGGGAGAGGGACTGTGACTGTGTGAGGTAGAGGGACTGTGACTGTGTGAGGGAGAGGGACTGTGACTGTGACTGTGTGAGCGAGAGGGACTGTGACTGTCACTGTGTGAGGGAGTGGGACTGTGACTGTGACTGTGTGAGGGAGAGGGGCTGTGACTGTGACTGTGACTGTGTGAGGGAGAGGGACTTTGACTGTGACTGTGACTGTGTGAGGGAGAGGGACTGTGACTGTGACTGTGTCAGGGAGAGGGACTGTGACTGTGACTGTGTGAGGGAGACGGACTGTGAGTGTGTGAGGGAGAGGGACTGTGACTGTGTTCGGGAGAGGGACTGTGACTGTGACTGTGTGAGCGAGAGGGACTGTGACTGTGACTGTGTGAGGGAGAGGGACTGTGACTGTGACTGTGACTGTGTGAGGGAGAGGGACTGTGACTGTGTGAGGGAGAGGGACTGTGACTGTGTGAGGGAGAGGGACTGTGACTGTGACTGTGTGAGGGAGAGGGACTGTGACTGTGACTGTGACTGTGTGAGGGAGAGGGACTGTGACTGTGTGAGGGAGAGGGACTGTGACTGTGACTGTGACTGTGTGAGGGAGAGGGAATGTGACTGTGACTGTGTGAGGGAGAGGGACTGTGACTGTGACTGTGACTGTGTGAGGGAGAGGGACTGTGACTGTGACTGTGACTGTGTGAGGGAGAGGGACTGTGACTGTGACTGTGTGAGGGAGGAGGACTGTTACTGTGACTGTGTGAGGGAGAAGGACTATGACTGTGTGAGGGAGAGGGACTGTGACTCTGTGAGGGACTGTGACTGTTGAGGGAGAGGGACTGTGACTGTGTGAGGGAGAGGGACTGTGACGGTGTGAGGGAGAGGGACTGTGACTGTATGAGGGAGAGGGACTGTGTGAGGGAGAGGGACTGTGACTGTATGAGGGAGAGGGACTGTGACTGTGACTGTGACTGTGTGAGGGAGAGGGACTGTGACTGTATGAGGGAGAGGGACTGTGACTGTGACTGTGACTGTGTGAGGGAGAGGGACTGTGACTGTGACTGTGACTGTGTGAGGGAGAGGGACTGTGACTGTGACTGTGTGAGGGAGAGGGACTGTGACTGTGACTGTGTGAGGGAAAGGGACTGTGACTGTGACTGTGAGGGAGAGGGACTGTGACTGTGACTGTGTGAGGGAGAGGGACTGTGACTGTGACTGTGACTGTGTGAGGGAGAGGGACTGTGACTGTATGAGGGAGAGGGACTGTGACTGTGACTGTGACTGTGTTAGGGAGAGGGACTGTGACTGTGACTGTGTGAGGGAGAGGGACTGTGACTGTGACTGTGACTGTGTGAGGGAGAGGGACTGTGACTGTGACTGTGTGAGAGAGAAGGACTGTGACTGTGACTGTGTGAGGGAGAGGGACTGTGACTGTGACTGTGACTGTGTGAGGGAGAGGGACTGTGACTGTATGAGGGAGAGGGACTGTGACTGTGACTGTGACTGTGTGAGGGAGAGGGACTGTGACTGTGACTGTGTGAGGGAGAGGGACTGTGACTGTGACTGTGACTGTGTGAGGGAGATGGACTGTGACTGTGACTGTGTGAGGGAAAGGGACTGTGACTGTGTGAGGGAGAGGGAATGTGACTGTGACTGTGTGAGGGAGAGGGACTGTGACTGTGACTGTGTGAGGGAGAGGGACTGTGACTGTGACTGTGTGAGGGAGAGGGACTGTGACTGTGACTCTGTGAGGGAGAGGGACTGTGACTGTGACTGTTAGGGACTGTGTGAGGGAGAGGGACTGTGACTGTGACTGTGAGGGACTGTGTGAGGGAGAGGGAGTGCGACTGTGAGGGACTGTGTGAGCAAGAGGGACTGTGACTGTGACTGTGTGAGGGAGAGGGACTGTGACTGTGTGAGGGAGAGGGACTGTGACTGTGACTGTGTGAGGGAGAGGGACTGTGACTGTGACTGTGTGAGGGAGAAGGACTGTGACTGTGTGAGGGAGAGGGACTGTGACTGTGTGAGGGAGAGGGACTTTGACTGACTGTGTGAGGGAGAGGGACTGTGACTGTGACTGTGTGAGGGAGAGGGACTGTGACTGTGACTGTGTGAGGGAGAGGGACTGTGACTGACTGTGTGAGGGAGAGGGGCTGTGACTGTGACTCTTACTGTGTGAGGGAGAGGGACTGTGACTGTGACTGTGTGAGGGAGAGGGACTGTGACTGTTACTGTGTGAGGGAGAGGGACTGTGACTGTGACTGTGTGAGGGAGAGGGACTGTGACTGTGTGAGGGAGAGGGACTGTGACTGTGTGAGGGAGAGGGACTGTGACTGTGACTGTGTCTGTGTGAGGGAGAGGGGATTGTGACTGTGACTGTGTGAGGGGGAGAGACTGTGACTGTGTGAGGGAGAGGGACAGTGACCGTGTGAGGGAGAGGGACTGTGACTGTGACTGTGTGAGGGAGAGGGACTGTGATTGTGACTGTGACTGTGACTGTGTGAGGGAAAGGGACTGTGACTGTGACTGTGACTGTGTGAGGGAGAGGGACTGTGATTGTGACTGTGACTGTGACTGTGTGAGGGAGAGGGACTGTGACTGTGTGAGGGGGAGGGACTGTGACTGTGTGAGGTAGAGGGAGAGGGACTGTGACTGTGACTGTGTGAGGGAGAGGGACTGTGACTGTGTGAGGGAGAGGGCCTGTGTGAGGGAGAGGGACTGTGACTGTGTGAGGGAGAGGGACTGTGACTTTGACTGTGACTGTGTAAGGGAGAGGGACTGTGACTGTGACTGTGACTGTGTGAGGGAGAGGGACTGTGACTGTGTGAGGTAGAGGGACTGTGACTGTGACTGTGTGAGGTAGAGGGACTGTGACTGTGACTGTGTGAGGTAGAGGGACTGTGACTGTGACTGTGTGAGGGAGAGGGACTGTGACTGTGTGAGGGAGAGGGACTGTGACTGTGACTGTGTGAGGGAGAGGGACTGTTACTGTGTCTGTGTGAGGGAGAGGGTCTGTGACTGTGACTGTGTGAGGGAGAGGGACTGTGACTGTGAGGGACTGTGTGAGGGAGAGGGACTGTGACTGTGACTGTGAGGGACTGTGTGAGGGAGAGGGACTGTGACTGTGACTGTGAGGGACTGTGTGAGGGAGAGGGACTGTGACTGTGAGGGACTGTGTGAGGGAGAGGGACTGTGACTGTGAGGGACTGTGACTGTGTGAGGGAGAGGGACTGTGACTGTGACTGTGTGAGGGAGAGGGACTGTGACTGTGACTGTGTGAGGGAGAGGGACTGTGACTGTGACTGTGTGTGGGAGAGGGACTGTGACTGACTGTGTGAGGGAGAGGGACTGTGACTGTGACTGTGACTGTGTGAGGGAGAGGGAATGTGACTGTGACTGTGACTGTCACTGTGTGAGGGAGAGGGACTGTGACTGTGTGAGGGAGAGGGACTGTGACTGTGACTGTGACTGTGTGAGGGAGAGGGACTGTGACTGTGACTGTGTGAGGGAGAGGGACTGTGACTGTGACTGTGTGAGGGAGAGGGACTGTGACTGTTACTGTGACTGTGTGAGGGAGAGGGACTGTGACTGTGAGGGACTGTGTGAGGGAGAGGGACTGTGACTGTGACTGTGTGAGGGAGAGGGACTGTGACTGTGTGAGGGAGAGGGACTGTGACTGTGAGGGACTGTGTGAGGGAGAGGGACTGTGACTGTGACTGTGTGAGGGAGAGGGACTGTGACTGTGACTGTGTGAGGGAGAGGGACTGTGACTGTGACTGTGACTTTGTGAGGGAGAGGGACTGTGACTGTGACTGTGTGAGGGAGAAGGACTATGACTGTGTGAGGGAGAGGGACTGTGTCTGTGTGAGGGAGAGGGACTGTGACTCTGTGAGGGAGAGGGACTGTGTCTGTGTGAGGGAGAGGGACTGTGACTGTGTTAGGGAGAGGGGCTGTGACTGTGACTGTGACTGTGTGAGGGAGATGGACTGTGACTGTGACTGTCACTGTGTGAGGGAGAGGGACTGTGACTGTGACTGTGTGAGGGAGAGGGACTGTGACTGTGACTGTGTGAGGGAGAGGGACTGTGACTGTGACTGTGTGAGGGAGAGGGACTGTGACTGTGACTCTGTGAGGGAGAGGGACTGTGACTGTGACTGTGACTGTGTGAGGGAGAGGGACTGTGACCGTGACTGTGTGAGGGAGAGGGACTGTGACTGTGACTGTGTGAGGGAGAGGGACTGTGACTGTGACTGTGTGAGGGAGAGGGACTGTGACTGTGACTGTGTGAGGGAGAGGGACTGTGACTGTGACTGTGACTGTGTGAGGGAGAGGGACTGTGACCGTGACTGTGTGAGGGAGACGGACTGTGACCGTGACTGTGTGAGGGAGAGGGACTTTGACTGTGTGAGGTAGAGGGACTGTGACTGTGTGAGGGAGAGGGACTGTGACTGTGACTGTGTGAGCGAGAGGGACTGTGACTGTCACTGTGTGAGGGAGTGGGACTGTGACTGTGACTGTGTGAGGGAGAGGGACTGTGACTGTGACTGTGTGAGGGAGAGGGACTGTGACTGTGACCGTGACTGTGTGAGGGAGAGGGACTGTGACTGTGACTGTGTGAGGGAGAGGGACTGTGACTGTGACTGTGTGAGGGAGAGGGACTGTGACTGTGACTGTGTGAGGGAGAGGGACTGTGACTGTGACTGTGACTGTGTGAGGGAGAGGGACTGTGACCGTGACTGTGTGAGGGAGAGGGACTTTGACTGTGTGAGGGAGAGGGACTGTGACTGTGTGAGGTAGAGGGACTGTGACTGTGTGAGGGAGAGGGACTGTGACTGTGACTGTGTGAGCGAGAGGGACTGTGACTGTCACTGTGTGAGGGAGTGGGACTGTGACTGTGTGAGGGAGAGGGGCTGTGACTGTGACTGTGACTGTGTGAGGGAGAGGGACTTTGACTGTGACTGTGACTGTGTGAGGGAGAGGGACTGTGACTGTGACTGTGTCAGGGAGAGGGACTGTGACTGTGACTGTGTGAGGGAGAGGGACTTTGACTGTGTGAGGGAGACGGTCTGTGAGTGTGTGAGGGAGAGGGACTGTGACTGTGTTCGGGAGAGGGACTGTGACTGTGACTGTGTGAGCGAGAGGGACTGTGACTGTGACTGTGTGAGGGAGAGGGACTGTGACTGTGACTGTGACTGTGTGAGGGAGAGGGACTGTGACTGTGTGAGGGAGAGGGACTGTGACTGTGACTGTGACTGTGTGAGGGAGAGGGAATGTGACTGTGACTGTGTGAGGGAGAGGGACTGTGACTGTGACTGTGACTGTGTGAGGGAGAGGGACTGTGACTGTGACTGTGACTGTGTGAGGGAGAGGGACTGTTACTGTGACTGTGTGAGGGAGAAGGACTATGACTGTGTGAGGGAGAGGGACTGTGACTCTGTGAGGGACTGTGACTGTGACTGTGTGAGGGAGAGGGACTGTGACTGTTGAGGGACAGGGACTGTGACTGTGTGAGGGAGAGGGACTGTGACGGTGTGATGGAGAGGGACTGTGACTGTATGAGGGAGAGGGACTGTGACTGTGACTGTGACTGTGTGAGGGAGAGGGACTGTGACTGTATGAGGGAGAGGGACTGTGACTGTGACTGTGTGAGGGAGAGGGACTGTGACTGTGACTGTGACTGTGTGAGGGAGAGGGACTGTGACTGTGACTGTGTGAGGGAGAGGGACTGTGACTGTGACTGTGTGAGGGAAAGGGACTGTGACTGTGACTGTGAGGGAGAGGGACTGTGACTGTGACTGTGTGAGGGAGAGGGACTGTGACTGTGACTGTGACTGTGTGAGGGAGAGGGACTGTGACTGTATGAGGGAGAGGGACTGTGACTGTGACTGTGTTAGGGAGAGGGACTGTGACTGTGACTGTGTGAGGGAGAGGGACTGTGACTGTGACTGTGTGAGGGAGAGGGACTGTGACTGTGACTGTGTGAGAGAGAAGGACTGTGACTGTGACTGTGACTGTGTGAGGGAGAGGGACTGTGACTGTGACTGTGACTGTGTGAGGGAAAGGGACTGTGACTGTATGAGGGAGAGGGACTGTGACTGTGACTGTGACTGTGTGAGGGAGAGGGACTGTGACTGTGACTGTGACTGTGTGAGGGAGATGGACTGTGACTGTGACTGTGTGAGGGAAAGGGACTGTGACTGTGTGAGGGAGAGGGAATGTGACTGTGACTGTGTGAGGGAGAGGGACTGTGACTGTGACTGTGTGAGGGAGAGGGACTGTGACTGTGACTGTGTGAGGGAGAGGGACTTTGACTGTGACTGTGTGAGGGAGAAGGACTGTGACTGTGACTGTGTGAGGGAGAGGGACTGTGACAGTGACTGTGTGAGGGACTGTGACTGTGACTATGTGAGGGAGAGGGACTGTGACTGTGTGAGGGAGAGCGACTGTGACTGTGACTGTGTGAGGGAGAGGCACTGTGACTGTGTGAGGGAGAGGGACAGTGACTGTGACTGTGACTGTGTGAGGGAGAGGGACTGTGACTGTGTGAGGGAGAGCGACTGTGACTGTGACTGTGTGAGGGAGAGGGACTTTGACTGTGTGAGGGAGAGGGACTGTGACTGTGACTGTGTGAGGGAGAGGGACTGTGACTGTGACTGTGTGAGGGAGAGGGACTGTGACAGTGACTGTGTGAGGGACTGTGACTGTGACTATGTGAGGGAGAGGGACTGTGACTGTGTGAGGGAGAGGGACTCCGACCTTGACTGTGACTGTGTGAGGGAGAGGGACTGTGACTGTGTGAGGGAGAGGGACTGTGACTGTGTGAGGGAGAGGGACTGTGACTGTGTGAGGGAGAGGGACTGTGACTGTGTGAGGGAAAGGGACTGTGACTGTGATTGTGAATGTGACTGTGTGAGGGAGAGGGACTGTGACTGTGTGAGGGAGAGGGACTCTGACTGTGACTGTGACTGTGTGAGGGAGAGGGACTGTGACTGTGTGAGGGAGAGGGACTGTGACTGTGTGAGGGAGAGGGACTGTGACTGTGTGAGGGAGAGGGACTGTGACTGTGATTGTGAATGTGACTGTGTGAGGGAGAGGGACTGTGACTGTGTGAGGGAGAGGGACTGTGACAGTGTGAGGGAGAGGGACAGTGACTGTGTGAGGGAGAGGGACTGTTACTGTGTGAGGGAGAGGGACTGTGACTGTGTGAGGGAGATGGACTGTTACTGTGTGAGGGAGACGGACTGTGACGGTGTGAGGGAGAGGGACTGTGACTGTGTTAGGGAGAGGGACTGTGACTGTGTGAGGGAGAGGGATTGTGACTGTGACTCTGACTGTGTGAGGGAGAGGGAGAGGGACTGTGTGAGGGAGAGGGACTGTGACTGTGTGAGGGAGAGGGACTGTGACTGTGTGAGGGAGAGGGACTGTGACTGTGTGAGGGAGAGGGACTGTGACTGTGTGAGGGAGAGGGACTGTGACTGTGTGAGGGAGATGGACTGTGACTGTGTGAGGGAGAGGGACTGTGACTGTGTGAGGGAGAGGGACTGTGACTGTGTGAGGGAGAGGGACTGTGACTGTGTGACGGAGAGGGACTGTGACTGTGACTGTGACTGTGCTTGTGTGAGGGAGAGGGACTGTGACTGTGTGAGGGCGAGGGACTGTGACTGTGACTGTGTGAGGGAGAGGGACTGTGACTGTGTGACGGAGAGGGACTGTGACTGTGTGAGGGAGAGGTACTGTGACTGTGTGAGGGAGAGGTACTGTGACTGTGTGAGGGAGAGGGACTGTGACTGTGTGAGGGAGAGGGACTGTGACTGTGTGAGGGAGAGGGACTGTGACTGTGTGAGGGAGAGGGACTGTGACTGTGTGAGGGCGAGGGACTGTGACTGTGACTGTGACTGTGTGAGGGAGAGGGACTGTGACTGTGTGAGGGAGAGGGACTGTGACTGTGAATGTGACTGTGTGAGGGAGAGGGACTGTGACTGTGTGAGGGAGAGGGGCTGTGACTGTGACTGTGACTGTGTGAGGGAGAGGGACCGTGACTGTGTGAGGGAGAGGGACTGTGACTGTGTGAGGGAGAGGGACTGTGACTGCGACTGTGTGAGGGAGAGGGACTGTGACTGTGACTGTGACTGTGTGAGGGAGATTGACTGTGACTGTGACTGTGTGAGGGAGAGGGACTGTGACTGTGTGAGGGAGAGGGACTGTGGCTGTGACTGTGTGAGGGAGAGGGACTGTGACTGTGTGAGGGAGAGGGACTGTGACTGTGTGAGGGAGAGGGACTGTGACTGTGTGAGGGAGAGGGACTGTGACTGTGTGAGGGAGAGGGACTGTGACTGTGTGAGGGAGAGGGACTGTAACTGTGACTGTGACCGTGTGAGGGAGAGGGACTGTGACAGTGTGAGGGAGAGGGACTGTGACTGTGTGACGGAGAGGGACTGTGACTGTGACTGTGACTGTGCTTGTGTGACGGAGAGGGACTGTGACTGTGTGAGTGCGAGGGACTGTGACTGTGACTGTGTGAGGGAGAGGGACTGTGACTGTGTGACGGAGAGGGACTGTGACTGTGTGAGGGAGAGGTACTGTGACTGTGTGAGGGAGAGGGACTGTGACTGTGTGAGGGAGAGGGACTGTGACTGTGTGAGGGAGAGGGACTGTGACAGTGTGAGGGAGAGGGACAGTGACTGTGTGAGGGAGAGGGACTGTTACTGTGTGAGGGAGCGGGACTGTGACTGTGTGAGGGAGATGGACTGTTACTGTGTGAGGGAGACGGACTGTGACGGTGTGAGGGAGAGGGACTGTGACTGTGTTAGGGAGAGGGACTGTGACTGTGTGAGGGAGAGGGATTGTGACTGTGACTCTGACTGTGTGAGGGAGAGGGAGAGGGACTGTGTGAGGGAGAGGGACTGTGACTGTGTGAGGGAGAGGGACTGTGACTGTGTGAGGGAGAGGGACTGTGACTGTGTGAGGGAGAGGGACTGTGACTGTGTGAGGGAGAGGGACTGTGACTGTGTGAGGGAGATGGACTGTGACTGTGTGAGGGAGAGGGACTGTGACTGTGTGAGGGAGAGGGACTGTGACTGTGTGAGGGCGAGGGACTGTGACTGTGACTGTGTGAGGGAGAGGGACTGTGACTGTGTGACGGAGAGGGACTGTGACTGTGTGAGGGAGAGGTACTGTGACTGTGTGAGGGAGAGGTACTGTGACTGTGTGAGGGAGAGGGACTGTGACTGTGTGAGGGAGAGGGACTGTGACTGTGTGAGGGAGAGGGACTGTGACTGTGTGAGGGAGAGGGACTGTGACTGTGTGAGGGCGAGGGACTGTGACTGTGACTGTGACTGTGTGAGGGAGAGGGACTGTGACTGTGTGAGGGAGAGGGACTGTGACTGTGAATGTGACTGTGTGAGGGAGAGGGACTGTGACTGTGTGAGGGAGAGGGGCTGTGACTGTGACTGTGACTGTGTGAGGGAGAGGGACCGTGACTGTGTGAGGGAGAGGGACTGTGACTGTGTGAGGGAGAGGGACTGTGACTGCGACTGTGTGAGGGAGAGGGACTGTGACTGTGACTGTGACTGTGTGAGGGAGATTGACTGTGACTGTGACTGTGTGAGGGAGAGGGACTGTGACTGTGTGAGGGAGAGGGACTGTGGCTGTGACTGTGTGAGGGAGAGGGACTGTGACTGTGTGAGGGAGAGGGACTGTGACTGTGTGAGGGAGAGGGACTGTGACTGTGTGAGGGAGAGGGACTGTGACTGTGTGAGGGAGAGGGACTGTGACTGTGTGAGGGAGAGGGACTGTAACTGTGACTGTGACCGTGTGAGGGAGAGGGACTGTGACAGTGTGAGGGAGAGGGACTGTGACTGTGTGACGGAGAGGGACTGTGACTGTGACTGTGACTGTGCTTGTGTGACGGAGAGGGACTGTGACTGTGTGAGTGCGAGGGACTGTGACTGTGACTGTGTGAGGGAGAGGGACTGTGACTGTGTGACGGAGAGGGACTGTGACTGTGTGAGGGAGAGGTACTGTGACTGTGTGAGGGAGAGGGACTGTGACTGTGTGAGGGAGAGGGACTGTGACTGTGACTGTGTGAGGGAGAGGGACTGTGACTGTGACTGTGTGAGGGAGAGGGACTGTGACTGTGACTCTGTGAGGGAGAGGGACTGTGACTGTGACTGTTAGGGACTGTGTGAGGGAGAGGGACTGTGACTGTGACTGTGAGGGACTGTGTGAGGGAGAGGGAGTGCGACTGTGAGGGACTGTGTGAGCAAGAGGGACTGTGACTGTGACTGTGTGAGGGAGAGGGACTGTGACTGTGTGAGGGAGAGGGACTGTGACTGTGACTGTGTGAGGGAGAGGGACTGTGACTGTGACTGTGTGAGGGAGAAGGACTGTGACTGTGTGAGGGAGAGGGACTGTGACTGTGTGAGGGAGAGGGACTTTGACTGACTGTGTGAGGGAGAGGGACTGTGACTGTGACTGTGTGAGGGAGAGGGACTGTGACTGTGACTGTGTGAGGGAGAGGGACTGTGACTGACTGTGTGAGGGAGAGGGGCTGTGACTGTGACTCTTACTGTGTGAGGGAGAGGGACTGTGACTGTGACTGTGTGAGGGAGAGGGACTGTGACTGTTACTGTGTGAGGGAGAGGGACTGTGACTGTGACTGTGTGAGGGAGAGGGACTGTGACTGTGTGAGGGAGAGGGACTGTGACTGTGTGAGGGAGAGGGACTGTGACTGTGACTGTGTCTGTGTGAGGGAGAGGGGATTGTGACTGTGACTGTGTGAGGGGGAGAGACTGTGACTGTGTGAGGGAGAGGGACAGTGACCGTGTGAGGGAGAGGGACTGTGACTGTGACTGTGTGAGGGAGAGGGACTGTGATTGTGACTGTGACTGTGACTGTGTGAGGGAAAGGGACTGTGACTGTGACTGTGACTGTGTGAGGGAGAGGGACTGTGATTGTGACTGTGACTGTGACTGTGTGAGGGAGAGGGACTGTGACTGTGTGAGGGGGAGGGACTGTGACTGTGTGAGGTAGAGGGAGAGGGACTGTGACTGTGACTGTGTGAGGGAGAGGGACTGTGACTGTGTGAGGGAGAGGGCCTGTGTGAGGGAGAGGGACTGTGACTGTGTGAGGGAGAGGGACTGTGACTTTGACTGTGACTGTGTAAGGGAGAGGGACTGTGACTGTGACTGTGACTGTGTGAGGGAGAGGGACTGTGACTGTGTGAGGTAGAGGGACTGTGACTGTGACTGTGTGAGGTAGAGGGACTGTGACTGTGTGAGGTAGAGGGACTGTGACTGTGACTGTGTGAGGGAGAGGGACTGTGACTGTGTGAGGGAGAGGGACTGTGACTGTGACTGTGTGAGGGAGAGGGACTCATACTGTGTCTGTGTGAGGGAGAGGGTCTGTGACTGTGACTGTGTGAGGGAGAGGGACTGTGACTGTGAGGGACTGTGTGAGGGAGAGGGACTGTGACTGTGACTGTGAGGGACTGTGTGAGGGAGAGGGACTGTGACTGTGACTGTGAGGGACTGTGTGAGGGAGAGGGACTGTGACTGTGAGGGACTGTGTGAGGGAGAGGGACTGTGACTGTGAGGGACTGTATGAGGGAGAGGGACTGTGACTGTGACTGTGTGAGGGAGAGGGACTGTGACTGTGAGGGACTGTGACTGTGTGAGGGAGAGGGACTGTGACTGTGACTGTGTGAGGGAGAGGGACTGTGACTGTGACTGTGTGAGGGAGAGGGACTGTGACTGTGACTGTGTGTGGGAGAGGGACTGTGACTGACTGTGTGAGGGAGAGGGACTGTGACTGTGACTGTGTGAGGGAGAGGGAATGTGACTGTGACTGTGACTGTCACTGTGTGAGGGAGAGGGACTGTGACTGTGTGAGGGAGAGGGACTGTGACTGTGACTGTGACTGTGTGAGGGAGAGGGACTGTGACTGTGACTGTGTGAGGGAGAGGGACTGTGACTGAGACTGTGTGAGGGAGAGGGACTGTGACTGTTACTGTGACTGTGTGAGGGAGAGGGACTGTGACTGTGAGGGACTGTGTGAGGGAGAGGGACTGTGACTGTGACTGTGTGAGGGAGAGGGACTGTGACTGTGTGAGGGAGAGGGACTGTGACTGTGAGGGACTGTGTGAGGGAGAGGGACTGTGACTGTGACTGTGTGAGGGAGAGGGACTGTGACTGTGACTGTGTGAGGGAGAGGGACTGTGACTGTGACTGTGACTTTGTGAGGGAGAGGGACTGTGACTGTGACTGTGTGAGGGAGAAGGACTATGACTGTGTGAGGGAGAGGGACTGTGTCTGTGTGAGGGAGAGGGACTGTGACTCTGTGAGGGAGAGGGACTGTGTCTGTGTGAGGGAGAGGGACTGTGACTGTGTTAGGGAGAGGGGCTGTGACTGTGACTGTGACTGTGTGAGGGAGATGGACTGTGACTGTGACTGTCACTGTGTGAGGGAGAGGGACTGTGACTGTGACTGTGTGAGGGAGAGGGACTGTGACTGTGACTGTGTGAGGGAGAGGGACTGTGACTGTGACTGTGTGAGGGAGAGGGACTGTGACTGTGACTCTGTGAGGGAGAGGGACTGTGACTGTGACTGTGACTGTGTGAGGGAGAGGGACTGTGACCGTGACTGTGTGAGGGAGAGGGACTGTGACTGTGACTGTGTGAGGGAGAGGGACTGTGACTGTGACTGTGTGAGGGAGAGGGACTGTGACTGTGACTGTGTGAGGGAGAGGGACTGTGACTGTGACTGTGACTGTGTGAGGGAGAGGGACTGTGACCGTGACTGTGTGAGGGAGAGGGACTGTGACCGTGACTGTGTGAGGGAGAGGGACTTTGACTGTGTGAGGTAGAGGGACTGTGACTGTGTGAGGGAGAGGGACTGTGACTGTGACTGTGTGAGCGAGAGGGACTGTGACTGTCACTGTGTGAGGGAGTGGGACTGTGACTGTGACTGTGTGAGGGAGAGGGACTGTGACTGTGACTGTGTGAGGGAGAGGGACTGTGACTGTGACCGTGACTGTGTGAGGGAGAGGGACTGTGACTGTGACTGTGTGAGGGAGAGGGACTGTGACTGTGACTGTGTGAGGGAGAGGGACTGTGACTGTGACTGTGTGAGGGAGAGGGACTGTGACTGTGACTGTGACTGTGTGAGGGAGAGGGACTGTGACCGTGACTGTGTGAGGGAGAGGGACTTTGACTGTGTGAGGGAGAGGGACTGTGACTGTGTGAGGTAGAGGGACTGTGACTGTGTGAGGGAGAGGGACTGTGACTGTGACTGTGTGAGCGAGAGGGACTGTGACTGTCACTGTGTGAGGGAGTGGGACTGTGACTGTGTGAGGGAGAGGGGCTGTGACTGTGACTGTGACTGTGTGAGGGAGAGGGACTTTGACTGTGACTGTGACTGTGTGAGGGAGAGGGACTGTGACTGTGACTGTGTCAGGGAGAGGGACTGTGACTGTGACTGTGTGAGGGAGAGGGACTTTGACTGTGTGAGGGAGACGGTCTGTGAGTGTGTGAGGGAGAGGGACTGTGACTGTGTTCGGGAGAGGGACTGTGACTGTGACTGTGTGAGCGAGAGGGACTGTGACTGTGACTGTGTGAGGGAGAGGGACTGTGACTGTGACTGTGACTGTGTGAGGGAGAGGGACTGTGACTGTGTGAGGGAGAGGGACTGTGACTGTGACTGTGACTGTGTGAGGGAGAGGGAATGTGACTGTGACTGTGTGAGGGAGAGGGACTGTGACTGTGACTGTGACTGTGTGAGGGAGAGGGACTGTGACTGTGACTGTGACTGTGTGAGGGAGAGGGACTGTTACTGTGACTGTGTGAGGGAGAAGGACTATGACTGTGTGAGGGAGAGGGACTGTGACTCTGTGAGGGACTGTGACTGTGACTGTGTGAGGGAGAGGGACTGTGACTGTTGAGGGAGAGGGACTGTGACTGTGTGAGGGAGAGGGACTGTGACGGTGTGATGGAGAGGGACTGTGACTGTATGAGGGAGAGGGACTGTGACTGTGACTGTGACTGTGTGAGGGAGAGGGACTGTGACTGTATGAGGGAGAGGGACTGTGACTGTGACTGTGTGAGGGAGAGGGACTGTGACTGTGACTGTGACTGTGTGAGGGAGAGGGACTGTGACTGTGACTGTGTGAGGGAGAGGGACTGTGACTGTGACTGTGTGAGGGAAAGGGACTGTGACTGTGACTGTGAGGGAGAGGGACTGTGACTGTGACTGTGTGAGGGAGAGGGACTGTGACTGTGACTGTGACTGTGTGAGGGAGAGGGACTGTGACTGTATGAGGGAGAGGGACTGTGACTGTGACTGTGTTAGGGAGAGGGACTGTGACTGTGACTGTGTGAGGGAGAGGGACTGTGACTGTGACTGTGTGAGGGAGAGGGACTGTGACTGTGACTGTGTGAGAGAGAAGGACTGTGACTGTGACTGTGACTGTGTGAGGGAGAGGGACTGTGACTGTGACTGTGACTGTGTGAGGGAAAGGGACTGTGACTGTATGAGGGAGAGGGACTGTGACTGTGACTGTGACTGTGTGAGGGAGAGGGACTGTGACTGTGACTGTGACTGTGTGAGGGAGATGGACTGTGACTGTGACTGTGTGAGGGAAAGGGACTGTGACTGTGTGAGGGAGAGGGAATGTGACTGTGACTGTGTGAGGGAGAGGGACTGTGACTGTGACTGTGTGAGGGAGAGGGACTGTGACTGTGACTGTGTGAGGGAGAGGGACTTTGACTGTGACTGTGTGAGGGAGAAGGACTGTGACTGTGACTGTGTGAGGGAGAGGGACTGTGACAGTGACTGTGTGAGGGACTGTGACTGTGACTATGTGAGGGAGAGGGACTGTGACTGTGTGAGGGAGAGCGACTGTGACTGTGACTGTGTGAGGGAGAGGCACTGTGACTGTGTGAGGGAGAGGGACTGTGACTGTGACTGTGACTGTGTGAGGGAGAGGGACTGTGACTGTGTGAGGGAGAGCGACTGTGACTGTGACTGTGTGAGGGAGAGGGACTTTGACTGTGTGAGGGAGAGGGACTGTGACTGTGACTGTGTGAGGGAGAGGGACTGTGACTGTGACTGTGTGAGGGAGAGGGACTGTGACAGTGACTGTGTGAGGGACTGTGACTGTGACTATGTGAGGGAGAGGGACTGTGACTGTGTGAGGGAGAGGGACTCCGACCTTGACTGTGACTGTGTGAGGGAGAGGGACTGTGACTCTGTGAGGGAGAGGGACTGTGACTGTGTGAGGGAGAGGGACTGTGACTGTGTGAGGGAGAGGGACTGTGACTGTGTGAGGGAAAGGGACTGTGACTGTGATTGTGAATGTGACTGTGTGAGGGAGAGGGACTGTGACTGTGTGAGGGAGAGGGACTCCGACTGTGACTGTGACTGTGTGAGGGAGAGGGACTGTGACTGTGTGAGGGAGAGGGACTGTGACTGTGTGAGGGAGAGGGACTGTGACTGTGTGAGGGAGAGGGACTGTGACTGTGTGAGGGAGAGGGACTGTGACTGTGATTGTGAATGTGACTGTGTGAGGGAGAGGGACTGTGACTGTGTGAGGGAGAGGGACTGTGACAGTGTGAGGGAGAGGGACAGTGACTGTGTGAGGGAGAGGGACTGTTACTGTGTGAGGGAGAGGGACTGTGACTGTGTGAGGGAGATGGACTGTTACTGTGTGAGGGAGACGGACTGTGACGGTGTGAGGGAGAGGGACTGTGACTGTGTTAGGGAGAGGGACTGTGACTGTGTGAGGGAGAGGGATTGTGACTGTGACTCTGACTGTGTGAGGGAGAGGGAGAGGGACTGTGTGAGGGAGAGGGACTGTGACTGTGTGAGGGAGAGGGACTGTGACTGTGTGAGGGAGAGGGACTGTGACTGTGTGAGGGAGAGGGACTGTGACTGTGTGAGGGAGAGGGACTGTGACTGTGTGAGGGAGATGGACTGTGACTGTGTGAGGGAGAGGGACTGTGACTGTGTGAGGGAGAGGGACTGTGACTGTGTGAGGGAGAGGGACTGTGACTGTGTGACGGAGAGGGACTGTGACTGTGACTGTGACTGTGCTTGTGTGAGGGAGAGGGACTGTGACTGTGTGAGGGCGAGGGACTGTGACTGTGACTGTGTGAGGGAGAGGGACTGTGACTGTGTGACGGAGAGGGACTGTGACTGTGTGAGGGAGAGGTACTGTGACTGTGTGAGGGAGAGGTACTGTGACTGTGTGAGGGAGAGGGACTGTGACTGTGTGAGGGAGAGGGACTGTGACTGTGTGAGGGAGAGGGACTGTGACTGTGTGAGGGAGAGGGACTGTGACTGTGTGAGGGCGAGGGACTGTGACTGTGACTGTGACTGTGTGAGGGAGAGGGACTGTGACTGTGTGAGGGAGAGGGACTGTGACTGTGAATGTGACTGTGTGAGGGAGAGGGACTGTGACTGTGTGAGGGAGAGGGGCTGTGACTGTGACTGTGACTGTGTGAGGGAGAGGGACCGTGACTGTGTGAGGGAGAGGGACTGTGACTGTGTGAGGGAGAGGGACTGTGACTGCGACTGTGTGAGGGAGAGGGACTGTGACTGTGACTGTGACTGTGTGAGGGAGATTGACTGTGACTGTGACTGTGTGAGGGAGAGGGACTGTGACTGTGTGAGGGAGAGGGACTGTGGCTGTGACTGTGTGAGGGAGAGGGACTGTGACTGTGTGAGGGAGAGGGACTGTGACTGTGTGAGGGAGAGGGACTGTGACTGTGTGAGGGAGAGGGACTGTGACTGTGTGAGGGAGAGGGACTGTAACTGTGACCGTGTGAGGGAGAGGGACTGTGACAGTGTGAGGGAGAGGGACTGTGACTGTGTGACGGAGAGGGACTGTGACTGTGACTGTGACTGTGCTTGTGTGACGGAGAGGGACTGTGACTGTGTGAGTGCGAGGGACTGTGACTGTGACTGTGTGAGGGAGAGGGACTGTAACTGTGTGACGGAGAGGGACTGTGACTGTGTGAGGGAGAGGTACTGTGACTGTGTGAGGGAGAGGGACTGTGACTGTGTGAGGGAGAGGGACTGTGACTCTGTGAGGGAGAGGGACTGTGACTGTGACTGTGACTGTGTGAGGGAGAGGGACTGTGACTGTGTGAGGGAGAGGGACTGTGACTGTGTGAGGGCGAGGGACTGTGACTGTGACTGTGACTGTGTGAGGGAGAGGGACTGTGACTGTGTGAGGGAGAGGGACTGTGACTGTGAATGTGACTGTGTGAGGGAGAGGGACTGTGACTGTGTGAGGGAGAGGGGCTGTGACTGTGACTGTGACTGTGTGAGGGAGAGGGACCGTGACTGTGTGAGGGAGAGGGACTGTGACTGTGTGAGGGAGAGGGACTGTGACTGCGACTGTGTGAGGGAGAGGGACTGTGACTGTGACTGTGACTGTGTGAGGGAGAGGGACTGTGACTGTGTGAGGGAGAGGGACTGTGACTGTGTGAGGGAGAGGGACTGTGACTGTGTGAGGGAGAGGGACTGTAACTGTGACTGTGACCGTGTGAGGGAGAGGGACTGTGACTGTGTGAGGGAGAGGGACTGTGACTGTGACTGTGACTGTGACTGTGACTGTGTGAGGTAGAGGGACTGTGACTGTGACTGTGTGAGGGAGAGGGACTGTGACTGTGTGAGGGAGAGGGACTGTGACTGTGTGAGGGAGAGGGACTGTGACTGTGTGAGGGAGGGGGACTGTGACTGTGACTGTGACTGTGTGAGGGAGAGGGACTGTGACTGTGACTGTGACTGTGTGAGGGAGAGGGACTGTGACTGCGACTGTGTGAGGGAGAGGGACTGTGACTGTGACTGTGTGAGGGAGAGGGACTGTGACTGTGTGAGGGAGAGGGACTGTGACTGTGTGAGGGAGAGGGACTGTGACTGTGACTGTGACTGTGACTGTATGAGGGAGAGGGACTGTGACTGTGTGAGGGAGAGGGACTGTGACTGTGTGAGGGAGAGGGAGAGGGACTGTGACTGTGACTGTGTGAGGGAGAGGAACTGTGACTGTGTGAGGGAGAGGGACTGTGTGAGAGAGAGGGACTGTGACTGTGTGAGGGAGAGGGACTGTGACTGTGACTGTGTGAGGGAGAGGAACTGTGACTGTGTGAGGGAGAGGGACTGTGTGAGAGAGAGGGACTGTGACTGTGTGAGGGAGAGGGACTGTGACTGTGACTGTGACTGTGTGATGGAGAGGGACTGTGACTGTGACTGTGTGAGGGAGAAGGACTGTGACTGTGACTGTGACTGTGTGAGGGAGAGGGACTGTGACTGCTGCTGTGACTGTGTGAGGGAGAGGGACTGTGACTGTGACTGTGTGAGCGAGAGGGACTGTGACTGTGACTGTGTGAGGGAGAGGGACTGTGACTGTGACTGTGACTGTGTGAGGGAGAGGGAGAGAGGCCCAAGCAAGACGCGCCCCAAGGAGCGTCTTGCCACATGTCACTACTCTTTCTGACTGAGTGCCCCCGGGGCACATGTCAGCACTCGGTCGGACTGAGCGCCTCCAGGAGAGAGGCCAAAGCAAGACGCACCCCGAGGAGCGTCTTGACACATGTCAACACTGGGTCTGACAGAGGGTATTCAGGAGAGAGGCCCAAGCAATACGCGCCCCGAGGAGCGTCTTGCCACATGTCACCACTGGGTCTGAATGAGCGCCTCCAGGAGAGAAGCCCAAGCAAGACACGCCAAAAGGAGCGTCTTGCCACATGTCAACACTGGGTCTAATTGAGCGCCTCCAGGAGAGAGGCCCGTTAACCAAACTCTTGTTTCTCACGACAAGTGGTAGCGTTGTCTCCTGCACCTGGTCTTCGTGCAGAGAGGGTGTTGTAATGTGCTCGTCATAGTCGCAATCGTTGTCACTCGAATCCGTTGTTCTCACGACAGGTGGTAGCGTTGTCTCCTGCATGTTGTCTTTGCGTGCGGCAAGCGTTGTGCTGTGCTCGTTATAATGGTTGTCTTCGTACAAAGGGGGTGTTGAATACTCCTTCGCGAGTAGTCTAGGAGGTGGTGTGATGGGACGTATCTCAGAGGCGTTATGTGAGCGTACCACCATGGCCTGAGCAACTGCGACTACTGAGAGTACACCCAGTACAGACAGCGAGATCATTTTTTTTCTTGGGTGGTGTACGTGTGGGTACAGCCGCTTTAATGGCAGTGAGAGCAAGTGGTCAAATGTATTAATAGGTCACTAGCAGAAACTAAGGCACGTGGTCAGAGTGTAATCGTAACCACCGTAGCTCTTGTCATAATTTAATATACATAGAAATCAGAAACGGGCATGTCAGGATAGACATCGCGAGTGATAATGCGGCCAGTATCTGTGTGCGCTTGAGAGCACCTTGTTGTTCTACTTTGGTGCCCATGCCGCCGGGTCTGTAAATGTCATCGACCTTCTTTATATACGCATACGCTAAAGACCGTATATTCTCTATGGATTTGAACACGTCCTTTGTTTTGCGTAACGCTTTAGCTGTCTCGAGCGTGATGTTGTGAGTGTACGCCAGTGTTTCGCGTGCACCGAGGTCCGAAAGGGCGTGCGCTACAACTATTAACCGTGGTTTGGGAGTGTGGCGAAACGCTCGCTCCGCTGTAATGGGCAGATGCAATGTTATCACCTGGTACGTTTCGTTAGTCGGGTCGTAACACACCGGTCCGTGACACGGACCGTCACATTGTATGGGGCACAGTAAGGACAACACGCCGCCGACCGTGACTTCGCACTCGACCGAGGTGGTGTTGTCGATTTGCAAAGGATCACATACGCCTCTCCAGTCACAATGAGGCACATTGTAGTCGACGCGACCGTCGGTCACCATAGCTTTCGTCAGCCAACACACTCGATTGCCCTTCGAAACATCGGCGATCAACGTGAGCGTAGAAGTCGCTGTCGCTTTACTGTACGCCAGGATATCCGTGTGTGAGTGCACGCTCGACGTCGATTGACAACCGGTCATGTCAGACCTGATCAGACCTTCCGAACACATGACCTTTCGTTGTTGTGCGGCCGAGAGTATCGCGATCACACCGTTTAGATGTGTAGAAAGCGCGTACACGCCAGCCTTCCACGTTTCCAAAGTTTCCAGCTGTCTAGAGGGACTTGTCTTAGCGCACACGGCTGTGCTGAATTTGCGTTTTGTAGACACAACGGCTTCGACCTCGCTGTTGGTGTTATTAGGAGCGAACAATTCGTAAGCTTTAACTTACTTTTGGATTCTTCAAATAAATTCTGTAAATATGGGAATATTTACTGATTTATTAATTAATTAAGATATTCTTAGATATATGGGGCACCATTCCCCTTTAACCGGGGAAAAATTGAATCCAAAACTCTTATCAGTCTTTCTTGAAGTTCGTAGAATCCTTGGAGCAGAGACTTCTCTTCGACACAACAAAGCTACTGGAGACGAAAATCTGAATTTTATAACGTTTAATTAACAATTTGTCAAATGAATAAACAGTGGCATAAATGAATAATAACCATGTGATATAATAAAAGGATGTATATTCAAAATAATGTTCAAGGTGTTTGTGTGGTGTGTGTGAGTGAGTGTGTGTGTGTGTGTGTGTGTGTGTGTGTGTGTGTGTGTGTGTGTGTGTGTGTGTGTGTGTGTGTGTGTGTGTGAGATGAATGGGTCTTTGTTTCCCAGAGTAGGTGGGGGGAGTGAGCTGTGAGTGTGTGTGGGGCTCTTCCCCTCCCCTCGCATTCAACAGGAGACCTGATGTGTAAAGTTTTCTACTTTCCCGAACACTTAGTGGCTTAGAATCACAGTAAAACTTAACTCAAACACTTCAAAAGTTAACAAACAACAAAAGGTCACTCGTAAATTATTTAATCTAAAAGGAGTCGGCAGCCTGGCCAGAGCTGACGACTAAAGATATTAACAATGATCAATAAGCAGTTTATTCTTTCAAAATGACCCGGCGGACGTGTTTTGGGAGCGAAAGAGGAAAACACGAAGCTACTTTTTAAGCAATAGCGCGGTTTTATTGCTTATTCTGGACTATAGAGGAAACGGGAGAAGAAAAGGAGAGAGAGAAATGAGTTTTCTGATCACCAGAACAGTGAAGCGTCCCTCACTGTTTTGATTTGACGGTTCTCCGTGTTTCTCCGCAGTTTGGCGTCATCCGTCGGTTTGATGCTTTCTCCGTTGTTTACCTCCACGAGTGTTTCTCCACGGGCTGGACACAAAGAGAACGAAGTTTCTTTTGTGCTGAGTTTGACAACTTACAGCGTCTCTGAGAGCTGGATGGAGCTCCGCTCGTTCCCAGTCAGGTCCTGATGGAGTTCGAGTGGCTTTGTAGCGGTTTCGTGGCTTAACTTGGGCACTTAGAGCTTCCGCGTGCTCAAGTTGTCGGAGCGTTCGACAAGCGTGTCCTTACCGCCAGGTATCCTGGGCAAAAGAAACGAGGTTTCTTTGTCTCTGCTGAAGATTTATGGTCTTAGTTCGCGGGAAAAGCTCCACGGCCTCCCGCACATGCGCAGAACGTGTTTCTGGTATTAGGCGGTGACATCATCCCAATGCTTCCGTGTGCAAAGCATCATGGGAAATGAAGTTTCTTGGCGCTGATGTGGTTATTTGCTTTTCAGAGCAATTTAACCACAGTCATTTTGGAGAAAATCACTGCATAGTAATTTCCTCATGAGGTCAGACCCTCAACATTCCCCCTTTAGGTTTCGGGGATCGCGCCCAAAGCTCGATCGTCGGAAGCACAGATGGGTTTGTTCCTCATGAACGTAGGTCGACTCTATTGTCGGAAGCACAGGTGGGTTTGTCCCTTAGGACGTTGGTCTCCTTGGACGCCTTTGTCTTTGGTCTTTGTCTTGGATCCTGGCGCCTTTGGTCTTTGTCTTTGTCTTGGATCCTGGTCAGGCAGAAAACAAAAGAGGATAGGAAATGGGATAGTCCCCAACGCGCATAACGAGAAGAATTCACTCACGCAGGTGGTACGCAATGAAGATGTCGTCCATGCGAGAGGTAGTAGTGTAGAAGGAGGAAGGTCGGTGGGCGGTTAACTCCACGAGGGGACACAAAGGCATCTCACCGCCGGCCATACAGTTCAGTTTATGGAGCACGCGGTGATGTACGAGGTCCATAGTTCGCAAACGCGCATTGACCTATGTGGTCCCAAGATTCCCCCCTTTTTGGTCCAAAGGGCGGATCAGGACAGTCTTTGGGCTAAAACAAGGACCATAAAACTAAGAGGTACTACAATGTGCTGGTGCGTCAGACAGAGTCATTGACAGACTGAGCTGGGCCGGCACATAACCACTAGTTAATATGTGACCAAGTAATAAACAAAAATACAGAAAACCCAAAAAAAAAACATGTAACATATAACATCCAAGAAAATTCATAGCAACCTTGAGGTCTCATAAAATACATTCTTAGGTCATACATTCAGTGTGTAGCTTATAAAGAATGTGACATAATGCAACACTCAGATAAAAATGTGAGGTAGACTAAAGTGAGAACTACTCTTAGGGTTACAAAATAAGAAAGAAAATGTTGCTCACCCCCTTTAGACAGGTGTGGTACATTCACGCTTGGAGTCTCCCCGAACGCGGTCACGAGGCACACCGTAGGTGAGCAAGTGCATCTTATCTTGGAGTTTCTTAACACGCCTGTAGGCGGAATAAGCAATCACGGCCGTGATGAGCCATCCCATCCCCAGGGCGACCAATGTGCAGATTAAAGTCGTATAATCTGTGTCAATGTAGCGTCTTGGGCGTCAAAGTAAGTTCACGCGGGGTTTGTGTGAACTTAACAAATTTGGTCCCTTCAATCAGTAATTGTTGGTCAATTTCTAAATCGAAGGCAAAGTTATAACCCTGGAAAGCGTCCATGATCTCAATCTCTGAGTCATGCTGTTCGAGGTTGAGATGATGGAGTGCCAGGTTTCTAGTTCAAAGTGGAAATGCCTACCGTCCTTTCAAATACCAATGTTAAGCATCGACTTAAACCTATAGATGTGAGGTGTCACAATTATGGGAACATGTAACAGGAAACCGAGTTCTAATTTTTCTGCATCAACGTGAATGGGAATTGCACTACCTAGGCTGTACGCTAGGTGGATTTGTGAAAGGTGCACAGTAGAGGGGTAGCAGCTGTCAAGCTAACTTTGAGCAGGTCCAGTGGTACCAAGTACGGGGAAATACGACTTTGAACCAAGCTGTCCAGCGTGGAACTTACTTCCCTGAGCAGGTCCTGCATCAAATCTCTCACCACTCGTGTGTACACAATATCCTGAGGTATGGTTTCAGACAAAGTCTTGATTGCACGTAGAGATTCATTAATCAGAGCCTAGTGTAGGTACCAGAGTACCCTGTAAGGTTTTAGTAAGTACTTCCTGTTAGCGTTCTAGGAGGAGTTTCTCTTGGTTAGTGAAAGTGACAGCGGTGTGGGGGGGGGGGGGGGAGGGGGCTGGTTCTTTGTCGGTTAGTACATGTTAGTGGGTTAAACGTGCACTTCCCCCCCTTTCCATTTCCATGCATGGAACTATGTAGAGACTACGTCTACCTCCTGCGGGGAGTCTGGTCTCTGTACCCGCGGGGATGGTTTGACGTAGGGTTTGATTTGGTTTGCATGCACCCATTTGTAGACAGGCTCCTGTCTCGCTTTGGTGATGCGTAACCTGTATGCAACTGGAGAGAGTTTTGCCACGATCTCAAATGGTCCTGACCAGCAGGGCAGGAACTTCTTAGCTTTGCGTGCCGGTTGGGCGAACCGAAAGTAGAATACTTTGTCACCCACCTCGTATTCGCGGCTGGTTGTCTTTTGGTCGTAGTAGGCCTTAGCGCCTTCTACATTGGTCTCCAGTTTCTTCTGAGCGTGCGCGAACGTAGCTCTGAGGTGTGTTTTCAAGTCTGCCACATACTGATGAGCGGTATAGGCAGTGGCAACACTGACATCCTCTGGGTGATACAGGAGGTGCAGTGGTAGAGTCATTAGTCTGCCGGTCATCATCTCAAAGGGCGTAACCCCCGTGGCTCGCTGGGGAGTGGACCGTATGGCCATCAGGACCAGAGGGAGCTTGACGTCCCAGTCCTTCCCAGTGGAGCAGACGTACTTTTTGAGCATGGAGACGACCGTGCGGTTCATCCGTTCGACCTGTCCGGATGACTGTGGGTGATAGGGGAGGTGGAATCTCACTTCCACTCCCAGAAGTTCAAACAGGGACGTCATTACACTGGATGTGAAATGAGTTCCTCGGTCAGAGTCAATGCAGAGTGGAAGTCCCCATCGACTGAAAACGTGGTTAATCAGCAGTACAGCGGTTGTGACGGCTGTACCGTTTGGCGCTGTGGAAGGCATTCCACCCACTTTGTGAAACTGCAAGTTACAGTTAGCATATATTTGTTTCCTCTTGCCGATTTGGGAACCGGTCCAACCCAGTCGATGTGCAGGTGGGACCAAGGGAAGGTTATTCCCCTGCGTTGCAGTGGTGCTCTAGCAAGCGGCTGGGAGGGTTGAAACTGGGCACAGACGAGGCAGCCTTGGACATAGCTGTGTACGTCCTTGGACATCGACGGCCAATATGCTACTTCTGTCAGTGATGCGAGCGTAGCTTTTGCTCCGCGGTGACCTCCAACCGGAGTGTCGTGGGCGTAGGCAAGCATCACTCCTCTGTGGTCGAGTGGAACAACCCAGCGCGGCTGGCTGTGGTCGTCACGCATGTAAACTAACAAATCGTTTTGTAGTTTCAGATGCGCGAGTTGCCGATGCAGGTTTACCAAATCTCTGCTTGCGCCCATAGGTGGTGATGGTTGTTCAGGCATCGGGCCCTTTTGGAGAAGCTCGCGGATGAGCTTCAGGTCAGGATCTTGTTCCTGCATGGTGACTAGGTCCGCGTCCTGTAGTTGTCTGCCTAGAAACACGGTTACCCCAATGGTCCGAGGTTCGTCTGCCTGTTTAGCATGGCGACGAGTAATCGCGCAGACCTCATGAACAGCCTTGGGTGGAAGCCACTCGTCTTTGAATTCCCAGCAGGTTCCCTGGTCAGCACCGAGCTTAGCAAGGCGGTCAGCTTCGTCATTACCATCTTTCTCTGGACCTAGGGTCCTGGAGTGACCTTTGACCTTTTTCCAGTAGACCATTATGCCTTTCTCGGTGGTGAGCAGATCACACGCTAGGAATAACTCCGAGTGTTTCACGTCTCTGTTCCTGGCGTTTTTCATGTGGTTCTCCTTCCACATGGGGAAGTGAGAAATGAAGCTGTGTCTAGCGTAGTTTGAATCTGAGCAAAGGACGATTTGAGTGATGTCCAAGGCTGCCGCCTGCTGGAGGGTTATCAACACTGCAGCAATTTCGGCGTACTGACTAGACTTTTGGCCCAACCGGTAGTGATTTGGTTGCTTAGTGTCACAGTCCACCCAAACGACTCCAACCCCAGCACGGAGCTGGCCTTCGTGAAGGTAGGCACATCCGTCAGTGTAAACTTTCGGAAGCCCTTGGCAAACATTCTCATCAAAGTAGCGATGATTGGATGTGGTTGGGTAGACTGTGGCAGGTGTGTCCAGGGGGCCCCTGACGGAGTCAGAGTCACAGTGCTGGCAGCCTGCTAGCCCTTGTCCTAGTGCTAGCTTGGTGTTCTGACCATACTTGACCTCAATGTTGTATCCTTGGAGCACCATCATCCACGTCGCAATGCGGCTGTTTGACACTCTTCCTTCGCGCATACGCTGGCTGTTTAGGAAGGTGACAGGCTGATGACACGTTTCAATGATCACTTTCTGTCCACCGATGTAACTACGAAAGTGTTCGACAGCCCAGACTGTAGATAGGAGGGCTCTCTCACAGTCTGAGAACTGGAGTTCCACCTTGCTCAGAGGCTTGCTTGCGTATGCCACAACTCTCATGTCCTGGTCGTGTTTCTGCTTCAAAGCAGCGCTCAGGCAGTGAGAGGAGAAAGTCGCCTCTATGTAGAACACTTTATCCTTGTCTGGGTAAGCCAGACAGGGTGCGGACGCCAACTTCTGTTTTAGAAACTGGAAGGAGAGTTCTTGGGGTCTGTCCCACACGAAAGGTGTGTCGTTCCGAAGCAGCTCAGTGAGGGGCCTTGCTATTTCAGCGTACTCCTCAATGAACTGCCTGGAGTAGTTGCAGACTCCGAGGAAGCTCCTGAGTTCAGTCAGATTAGCTGGGGCTTTTATGTCCTGAATGGCCCTAATGCGTCCTGCTTGGGGCTCAACTCCATTAGGGCCCACCAGCAGTCCAACATACTCCACTTTGGTTCGACACCACTGTCCCTTGAGAATTGCAAATTTAGCTCCGGCGTCAGCAAGCTGTTGCAGCACGTGACGGAGTTAGGCCAGGTGCTCCTCGAAGGTTCGACTCCTCATCAAGATGTCATCGACATATATGAGGTTCCCTCTGGAAGCAGCATCTGACATGGCTTTGTGGAGGAAGATGTTGAACTCGGCAGGTGAGTTAGAGTAGCCAAAGGGGCAGCGGTTCCAAGTATATTGGCGATTTCCAAAGGAGAAAGCCAGTTTATACTGGTCCGCCGGCTCAACCTTCATGGTCCAGAAGCAGTTGGATACGTCAACCGTAGAGAAGAAACGAGCATCTCTGACTCTAGCTAGCTCCTGATCTAAATGGATCATAGGCCACCTGGAGAGAGGTACTTGTTTGTTCAGTACACGATAGTCTATGGTGAGACGCCATTTCCCAGTCGGTTTCAGAACCGGCCAGATGGGAGAGTTGTAAGTGGAGTTACACTCTCTGATGATGTTTTTCTCCTTCAGCTGATCGAGGATCTCCTGGATCGACTCATAAGCAGCGAGGGGAATCTTGTACTGAGGTACATAAGTAGGAGGGGCATTCGGGTTCGGTGGAATGCGAACCGTATGCAGGTTTGTGAGTCCACAGTCCAGGGAGTCCCTGGATAAAACGGACTGAAACTCATAGAACAGGCTTCTAAGCTGTGCTCTCTGCTCCTCTGATTCCAGCGCATCCGCTTTGTCAAGCTGCTGGCTGACTTCGGCTTCAAAGCCGTCATAAGGTTCAGAGGAGGAGGGTCTCTGGTGTTCCGGGCTTTCAACCGGTGACTCAGAGGGTTGAGTATTTATTGCAAAAACCGTTAGACACTGACCGTTGTCAGTATCTAAGGTTGCACTGCAAATGGGTTCCTCAGGAAGGGCTTCCTGCCGCTTGATGGTAATCATTTGTGAGGGGAAAGTACTGAATGTGTCTACACCAACCTGTCTGTCGTTCAAGAACAACGGAAGTTGTCCGATCACGGGGACTGAAAGTTCGAAGTCATGGAATGAGCTAGGCGTACAGTAAAGCGACGGCGACCTCTACGCTCACGTTGATCGCCGATGTTTCGAAGGGCAATCGAGTGTGTTGGCTGACAAAAGCTATGGCGACCGACAGTCGCGTTGACTACAATGTGCCTCATTGCGACTGGAGAGGCGTATGTGATCTTTGCAAATCGACAACACCACTGTGGTCGATTGCGAAGTCACGGTCGGCGGCGTGTTGTCCTTACTGTGCCCCATACAATGTGACGGTCCAACTAACGAAACGTAGCAGGTGATAACATTGCATCCGCCCATTACAGCGGAGCGAGCGTTTCGCCACACTCCCAAACCAAGGTTAACAGTTGTAGCGCATGCCCTTTCGGACCTCGGTGCACGCGAAACACTGGCGTACGCTCACAACATAACGCTCGAGACAGCTCAAGCGTTACGCGAAACAAAGGACGTGTTCAAATCCATATAGAATATACGGTCTTTAGCGTTTGCGTATATAAAGACGGTCGATGACATTTACAGACCCGGCGGCGTGGGCACCACAGTAGAACAACAGATGGTGCTCTCAAGCACACACAGATACTGAACGCATTGTCACTCGTGATGTCTATCCTGACATGCCCGTTTCTAATTTCTATGTATATTAAATTATGACAAGAGCTACTTTAGGTGGTTACGATTACTTTCTGACCACGTGCATTAGTTTCTGCTTGTGCCCTTTAAATACATTTGCCCACTTGCTCTAACTGCCATTAAACCCACACGTACAACATCCAAGAAAAAAAAAAGATCTCGCTGTCTGTACTGGGTGTACTCTCAGTAGTCGCAGTTGCTCAGGCCATGGTGGTACGCTCACATAACGCCTCTGAGATACGTCCCATCACACCACCTCCTACACTACTCGCGAAGGAGTATTCAACACCCCCTTTGTACGAAGACAACCATTATAACGAGCACAGCACAACGCTTGCCGCACGCGAAGACAACATGCAGGAGACAACGCTACCACCTGTTATGAGAACAACGGATTCGAGTGACAACGATCGCGACTATGACGAGCACATTACAGCACCCTCTGTGCACGAAGACCAGGTGCAGGAGACAACGCTACCACCTGTCGTGAGAAACAAGAGTTTGGTTAACAACGATCATCGTCGTGTCCCATTGAAAACGGGCGCGCCATCGCACACATCGTACATGTGTGTTAACCCACCTGTATGCGACAGACTTTATGTGTTGCATGACATCGAGATGTATTGACGTCTGTGTCAATACAGGACTCTATAAGCTGGGAGCTGGACGCTAACGACCCGTGCATGCGCCACACAAAAGGTAACTCGACTAACTACAAAACGCATATTGTGATGTAGAAAGTTGGCTCGACTGTTTGAATCAGCTGCAGCTGCAGTTTACTCACGAAGTGAATCGCACGCTTGTTAGAAGTACATTCGGAGCACTTAAAAAATACATCGCTCTCATCGAGTTCCGTCTCAGCAATCACTGGCTGATGGGCAAGAGCGTGACATGGGATCGCCAGGAACTTACTTAAGGACTATCATCTCATTTGGCATTTACTCACGGACCCAAGAAATCAGTTCCGAAAAATGGTCGAGAAGTATAACTTGTCTAATAGCAACTGGAAGATATGTTGCGTCATAAGCCTCTGATGGTTCACAAGGTGCACGGTCCACTCGAAATCCTAATTCTGTATTTGTAGTACATACACTAATTACAGGAATATTGTTATTATACTATTCAACAGGTTGATCATAATAATGTGTATTAAACCCACAACCTAGCACTGAGGACAGAGGGACTATATTTAAATTAGTACTTAATGGAAACGATACATAATGATACATAAGAGCCATGTCATACATTCAGCCTAGGAATAGTAGCATTGTGCACTATTAAAAATATACACATCAATTGCTCGAATCCCATTGTTGCAAAGTAAAACTCTAATAAAACTCTAGTCTGACATCAACAGAGAAGACTTAGTGTATGTACTACAAATGCAGCATTAGGATTTCGAGTGGACCGTGCACCTTGTGAACCATCAGAGGCTTATGACGCAACAAATCTTCCAGTTGCTATTAGACAAGTTATAATTCTCGACCATTTTTCGGAACTGGTTTCTTGGGTCCGTGAGTAAATGCCAAATGAGATGATAGTCCTTAAGTAAGTTCCTGGCGATCCCATGTCACGCTCTTGCCCATCAGCCGGTGAACGCTGAGACGGAACTCGATGAGAGCGATGTATTTTTTAAGTGCTCCAAATGTACTTCTAACAAGCGTGCGATTCACTTCGTGAGTAAACCGCAGCTGCAGCTGATTCAAACAGTCGAGCCAACTTTCTACATCACAATATGCATTTTGTAGTTAATCGAGTTACCTTTTGTGTGGCCATGCATGGGTCGTTAGCGTCCAGCTCTCGGCTTATAGAGAGTCCTGTATTGACACAGACGTCAATACATCTCGATGTCATGCAACACACAAAGTCTGTCGCATACAGGTGGGTTAACACACATGTACGATGTGTGCGATGGCGCGCCCATTTACAATGGGACACGACGATGATCGTTGTTAACCAAACTCTTGTTTCTCATGACAGGTGGTAGCGTTGTCTCCTGCACCTGGTCTTCGTGCACAGAGGGTGCTGTAATGTGCTCGTCATAGTCGCGATCGTTGTCACTCGAATCCGTTGTTCTCACGACAGGTGGTAGTGTTGTCTCCTGCATGTTGTCTTCGCGTGCGGCAAGCGTTGTGCTGTGCTCGTTATAATGGTTGTCTTCGTACAAAGGGGGTGTTGAATACTCCTTCGCGAGTAGTCTAGTAGGTGGTGTGATGGGACGTATCTCAGAGGCGTTATGTGCGCGTACCACCATGGCCTGAGCAACTGCGACTGCTGAGAGTACACCCAGTACAGACAGCGAGATCATTTTTTTCTTGGGTGTTGTACGTGTGGGTACAGCCGCTTTAATGGCAGTGGGAGCAAGTGGGCAAATGTATTTATAGGTCACTAGCAGAAACTAAGGCACGTGGTCAGAGTGTAATTGTAACCACCATAGCTCTTGTCATAATTTAATATACATAGAAATCAGAAACGGGCATGTCAGGACAGACATCGCGAGTGATAATGCGGCCAGTACCTGTGTGCGCTTGAGAGCACCTTGTTGTTCTACTGTGGTGCCCACGCTGCCGGGTCTGTAAATGTCATCGACCTTCTTTATATACGCATACGCTAAAGACCGTATATTCTCTATGGATTTGAACACGTCCTTTGTTTTGCGTAACGCTTGAGCTGTCTCGAGCGTGATGTTGTGAGTGTACGCCAGTGTTTCGCGTGCACCGAGGTCCGAAAGGGCGTGCGCTACAACTATTAACCTTGGTTTGGGAGTGTGGCGAAACGCTCGCTCCGCTGTAATGGGCGGATGCAATGTTATCACCTGGTACGTTTCGTTAGTCGGGTCGTAACACACCGGTCCGTCACATGGACCGTCACATTGTATGGGGCACATTAAGGACAACACGCCGCCGACCGTGGCTTTGCACTCGACCGCGATGGTGTTGTCGATTTGCAAAGGATCACATACGCCTCTCCAGTCGCAATGAGGCACATTGTAGTCGACGCGACCTTCGGTCACCATAGCTTTCGTCAGCCAACACACTCGATTGCCCTTCGAAACATCGGCGATCAACGTGAGCGTAGAGGTCGCCTTCGCTTTACTGTACGCCAGGATATCCGTGTGTGAGTGCACGCTCGACGTCGATTGACAACCGGTCATGTCAGACCTGATCAGACCTTCCGAACACATGACCATTAGTTGTTGTGCGGCCGAGAGTATCGCGATCATACCGTTGAGATGTGTAGAATGCGCGTACACGCCAACCTTCCACGTTTCCAAAGTTTCCAGCAGTCTAGAGGGACTTGTCTTAGCGCGCACGGCTGTGCTGAATTTGCGTTGAGTAAACACAACGGCTTCGACCTCGCTTAGGATCTGTGGGCTCATGTACTCGTGGTAGGCCAAGACGTGTATAGTCGAGCGCGGTGACGCCCCGAACACTTGACCCGGTTTTGTTGTGGCGATATGCGTGTCCAGTAACGCGGCAAAGTCCGCGTGTCTAGCGTGTATTGATTTTACAGCTCGCTCATACCCCAACAGTACGGTCCGTAGAAGTTCGTTCACTTGTTGCCATGCGCTCGTGGAACACAGGACATCGCAACCTCTGTGATACTCAAGTAAAGCGTCACACACCAGCTGCTTGCACGTTGGAAATACAATCGGTAGTAACTTCTTACTCCACTCTATGTTGAACTCGTATAGTATGTATATGGGCGGTTGCGGCGGTTTGCGCATTTTCTATCTACCCTCCGCTAATATGACTCTGTGGTCTGTCTCCTGAGATGGTGCGGTTGGAACTTGCGAGAGTGCACTATCGACAGTCGGCGTTTCCATTTCGTCAACTGTGCCATTTTCAGCCGCTGGCAAACGGCCGTCGACGGTCGATGCGAGACACCAACATAACGTTAGACCGCGACCCTCATGCCAGTTTTCTGTAGTACTGGTTGTAGTTTCTGGTGCACACTCGAAACGCCATTATGATCACAATTACGTTGATTAATAAATCCAGTGTTGTAGCGACTGCAGCCAGCGCCGTCGCACAACTCGTGTCGGTGTTATCTCTCGATACTTTCATTGGTATCCGAGCGTATGCAGAATCTACGGATCTGGTGAAGTTGCTTGTCACTAGCTTGCGCACATTTGATATGGCACTTTGCGCGAGACTCACACAACCTGCAGTGGCGACCGTCGCGTCAGTGCAAAGTTTTTCCGATATATCGCTCGCAACATCGTTTGTCATTTGCTGTTCACTGCGCACACTGGCCGCGAGGTCGCGGAGAGAGTCTTCGTTACGAGTTGTGTAATATCCGCTGACTTGCCGATTCAATTCTGGGGGCGCTGACCCAAACAAGAACGCTTTTAAGGCACATATCGTGGTAACTCTGGTAGCGCCGTGGTTCCGCATTCAGGCCACTCGGTTGCCGCTAGATTGCCCAATGCCACACACGCAGACGAACCCTGTACACACTCAATGACCCGTGTGCGATCGTTGATTTCTGCTAATACGTTTGCTAGTTCTACGTGCTTCCACGGATTGGGCGTGGGCACGCGCTTGTTTTAGAGGCGTTTTCGCGCAGCCTCTACCCTGCACGACCACTTGTGGCCGCACTAGCTATATTTATCTTTATTTGTTTCACACACACACACACACACACACACACACACACACACACACACACACACACACACACACACACACACACACACACACACACACACACAGGCCCTTGCCTCTCCTGGAGGCGCTCAGTCAGACCGAGTGCTGACATGTGGAGAGGACACTGAGCGCCTCCAGGAGAGAGGCCCAAGCAAGACGCGCCCCGAGGAGCGTCTTGCCACATGTCAACAATGGGTCTGACTGAGTGCCTCCAGGAGAGAGGCCCAAGCAAGACGTGCCCCAAGGAGCGTCTTGCCACATGTCAACACTGGGTCTGATTGAGCTTCTCCAGGAGAGAGGCCCAAGCAAGACGTGCCCCGAGGAGCGTCTTGCCACATGTCACCTCTGGGTCTGACTGAGCACCTCCAGGAGAGAGGCCCAAGCAAGACGCGCCCCGAGGAGCGTCTTGTCACATGTCAACACTGGGTCTGACTGAGCGCCTCCGGGAGAGAGGCCCAAGCAAGACGCGCCCCAAGGAGCATCTTGCCACATGTCAACACTGGGTCTGACTGAGCGCCTCCATGAGAGAGGCCCAAGCAAGACGCGCCCGGAGGAGCGTTTTGCCACATGTCATCACTGGGTCTGACAGAGGGCCTCAAGGAGAGAGGCCCAAGCAAGACGCGCCCCGAGGAGCATCTTGCCACATGTCAACAATGGGTCTGACTGAGGGCCTCCAGCAGAGAAGCCAAAGCAAGAAGCGCCCCGAGGAGCGTCTTGCCACATGTCAGCACTCGGTCTTACTGAGCGCCTCCAGGAGAGAGGCCCAAATAAGACGCGCCCCGAGGAGCGTCTTGACACATGTCAACAATGGGTCTGACTGAGGGCCTACAGGAGAGAAGCCCAAGCAAGACGCACCCCGAGGAGCGTCTTGCCACATGTCAGAACTCGGTCTGACTGAGCGCCTCCAGGAGAGAGGCCCAAGCAAGACGTGCCCCGAGGAGCGTCTTGCCACATGTCAACAATGGGTCTGACTGAGTGCATCCAGGAGAGAGGCCCAAGCAAGAAGCGCCCCGAGGAGCGTCTTGCCACATGTGAACACTGGGTCTGACTGAGCACCTCCAGGAGAGAGGCCCAAGCAAGACGCGCCCCGAGGAGCATCTTGCCACATGTCAACACTGGGTCTGACTGAGAACCTCCAGGAGAGAGGCCCAAGCAAGACGCGACCCGAGGAGCGTCTTGCCACATGTCAACACTGGGTCTGACTGAGCGCCTCCAGGAGAGAGGCCCAAGCAAGACGCGCCCCGAGGAGCGTCTTGTCACATGTCACTACTCGGTCTGACTTAGTGCCTCCAGGAGAGAGGCCCAAGCAAGACGTGCCCCGAGGAGCGTCTTGCCACATGTCACCACTGGGTCTGACTGAGCGCCTCCAGGAGAGAGGCCCAAGCAAGATGCGCCCCGAGGAGCGTCTTGCCACATGTCAACACTGGGTCTGACAGAGGGCATCCAGGAGAGAGGCCCAAGCAATACGCGCCCCGAGGAGCGTCTTGCCACATGTCACCACTGGGTCTGACTGAGCGCCTCCAGGAGAGAGGCCCAAGCAAGAAGCGCCCCGAGGAGCATCTTGCCACGTGTCAACACTGGGTCTGATTGAGGGCCTTCTGGAGAGAGGCCCAAGCAAGATGCGCCCCGAGGAGCGTCTTGCCACATGTCAACAATGGGTCTGACTGAGGGCCTCCAGGAGAGAAGCCCAAACAAGACACGCCCCGAGGAGCTTCTTGCCACATGTCAGCACTGGGTCTGACTTAGCGACTCCAGGAGAGAGGCCCAAGCAAGATGCGCCCCGAGGAGCGTCTTGCCACATGTGAACACTGGGTCTGACTGAGCACCTCCAGGAGAGAGGCCCAAGCAAGACGCGCCCCGAGGAGCATCTTGCCACATGTCAACACTGGGTCTGACTGAGAACCTCCAGGAGAGAGGCCCAAGCAAGACGCGCCCCGAGGAGCGTCTTGCCACATGTCAACACTGGGTCTGACTGAGCGCCTCCAGGAGAGAGGCCCAAGCAAGACGCGCCCCGAGGAGCGTCTTGTCACATGTCACTACTCGGTCTGACTTAGCGCCTCCAGGAGAGAGGCCCAAGCAAGAAGTGCCCCGAGGAGCGTCTCTCCACATGTCACCACTGGGTCTGACTGAGCGCCTCCAGGAGAGAGGCCCAAGCAAGAAGCGCCCCGAGGAGCGTCTTGCCACGTGTCAACACTGGGTCTGATTGAGGGCCTTCTGGAGAGAGGCCCAAGCAAGACGCGCCCCGAGGAGCGTCTTGCCACATGTCAACACTGGGTCTGACAGAGGGCATCCAGGAGAGAGGCCCAAGCAATACGCGCCCCGAGGAGCGTCTTGCCACATGTCACCACTGGGTCTGACTGAGCGCCTCCAGGAGAGAGGCCCAAGCAAGAAGCGCCCCGAGGAGCATCTTGCCACGTGTCAACACTGGGTCTTATTGAGGGCCTTCTGGAGAGAGGCCCAAGCAAGACGCGCCCCGAGGAGCGTCTTGCCACATGTCAACCATGGGTCTGACTGAGGGCCTCCAGGAGAGAAGCCCAAGCAAGACACGCCCCGAGGAGCTTCTTGCCACATGTCAGCACTCGGTCTGACTGAGCGCCTCCAGGAGAGAGGCCAAAGCAAGACGCGCCCCGAGGAGCGTCTTGACACATGTCAACACTGGGTCTGACAGAGGACCTCCATGAGAGAGGCCCAAGCAAGACGCGCCTCGAGGAGTGTCTTGCCACATGTCAACACTGGGTCTGACTGAGCGCCTCCAGGAGAGAGGCCCAAGCAAGACGCGCCCCGAGGAGCGTCTTGCCACGTGTCAAAACTGGGTCTGACTTAGCGACTCCAGGAGACAGGCCCAAGCAAGATGCGCCCCGAGGAGCGTCTTGCCACGTGTCACCACTGGGTCTGACTGAGCTCCTCCAGGAGACAGGCCCAAGCATACGCGCCCCGAGGAGCGTCTTGCCACGTGTCACCACTGGGTCTGATTGAGCACCTCCAGGAGAGAGGCCCCAGCAAGACGCGCCCTGAGGAGCATCTTGCCTTATGTCAGCACTCGGTCTGACTGAGCGCCTCCAGGAGAGAGGCCCAAGCAAGACGCGCCCGGAGGAGCGTCTTGCCACATGTCAGCACTCGGTCTGACTGAGCGCCTCCAGGAGAGAGGCCCAAGCAAGACGCGCCCCGAGGAGCGTCTTGACACATGTCTCCTCTGGGTCAGACTGAGCGCCTCCAGGAGAGAGGCCCAAGCAAGACGTGCCCCGAGGAGCGTCTTGCCACATGTCAACACTGGGTCTGACTGAGCGCCTCCAGGAGAGAGGCCCGAGGAGCGTCTTGCCACATGTCACCTCTGGGTCTGACTGAGCGCCTCCAGGAGAGAGGCCCAAGCAAGAAACGCCCGAGGAGCGTCTTGACACATGTCAACACTGGGTCTGACTGAGCGCCTCCAGGAGAGAGGTCCAAGCAAGACGTGCCCCGAGGAGCGTCTTGTCACATGTCAACAATGGGTCTGACTGAGGGCCTCCAGGAGAGAAGCCCAAGCAAGAAGCGCCCCGAGGAGCGTCTTGCCACATGTCAACACTGGGTCTGACTGAGCGCCTCCAGGAGAGAGGCCCAAGCAAGACACGCCCCGAGGAGCGTCTTGACACATGTCAACACTGGGTCTGACTGAGGGCCTCCATGCGAGAAGCCCAAGCAAGACGCGCCCCGAGGAGAGTCTTGCTACATGTCAACACTGGGTCTGACAGAGGGCATCCAGGAGAGAGGCCCAAGCAATACGCGCCCCGAGGAGCGTCTTGCCACATGTCAACAATGGGTCTGACTGAGGGCCTCCAGGAGAGAAGCCCAAGGAAGACGCGCCCCGAGGAGCTTCTTGCCACATGTCAGCACTCGGTCTGACTGAGCGCCTCCAGGAGAGAGGCCAAAGCAAGATGCGCCCCGAGGAGCGTCTTGACACATGTCAACACTGGGTCTGACAGAGGGCCTCCATGAGAGAGGCCCAAGCAAGATGCGCCCCGAGGAGCATCTTGCCACATGTCAACACTGGGTTTTACAGAGGGCCTCCAGGAGATAAGCCCCAGCAAGACGTGCCCCGAGGAGCGTCTTGCCACATGTCAGCACTCGGTCTGACTGAGCGCCTCCAGGAGAGAGGCCCAAGCAAGATGCTCCCGGAGGAGCGTCTTGCCACATGTCAACAATGGGTCTGAGTGAGGGCCTCCAGGAGAGAAGCCCAAGCAAGATGCGCCTCGAGGAGCGTCTTGCCACATGTCAGCACTCGGTCTGACTGAGCGCCTCCAGGAGAGAGGGCCAAGCAAGACGCGCCCCGAGGAGCATCTTGCCACATGTCAACGAAGGGTCTGACTGAGGGCCTCCAGGAGAGAAGCCCAAGCAAGACGCGCCCCGAGGAGCGTCTTGCCACATGTGAACACTGGGTCTGACTGAGCGCCTCCAGGAGAGAGGCCCAAGCAAGACGCGCCCGGAGGAGCGTCTTGCCACATGTCAGCACTCGGTCTGACTGAGCGCCTCCAGGAGAGAGGCCCAAGCAAGACGCGCCCCGAGGAGCGTCTTGACACATGTCTCCTCTGGGTCAGACTGAGCGCCTCCAGAAGAGAGGCCCAAGCAAGACGTGCCCCGAGGAGCGTCTTTCCACATGTCAACACTGGGTCTGACTGAGCCCCTCCAGGAGAGAGGCCCAAGCAAGAAACGCCCGAGGAGCGTCTTGACACATGTCAACACTGGGTCTGACTGATCGCCTCCCCAGGAGAGAGGCCCAAGCAAGACGCGCCCCGAGGAGCGTCTTGCCACATGTCACCTCTGGGTCTGACTGAGCACCTCCAGGAGAGAGGCCCAAGCAAGACGCGCCCCGAGGAGCGTCTTGTCACATGTCAACACTGGGTCTGACTGAGCGCCTCCGGGAGAGAGGCCCAAGCAAGAAACGCCCGAGGAGCGTCTTGACACATGTCAACACTGGGTCTGACTGAGTGCCTCCATGAGAGAAGCCCCAGCAAGACGCGCCCCGAGGAGCGTCTTGCCACATGTCAGCACTCGGTCTTGCTGAGCGCCTCCAGGAGAGAGGCCCAAATAAGACGCGCCCCGAGGAGCGTCTTGCCACATGTCAACAATGGGTCTGACTGAGGGCCTCCAGGAGAGAAGCCCAAGCAAGACGCGCCCCGAGGAGCGTCTTGCCACATGTCATAACTCGGTCTGACTGAGCGCCTCCAGGAGAGAGGCCCAAACAAGACGTGTCCCGAGGAGCGTCTTGCCACATGTCAACAATGGGTCTGACTGAGTCCCTCCAGGAGAGAGGCCCAAGCAAGAAGCGCCCCGAGGAGCGTCTTGCCACATGTGAACACTGGGTCTGACTGAGCGCCTCCAGGAGAGAGGCCCAAGCAAGACGCGCCCCGAGGAGCATCTTGCCACATGTCAACACTGGGTCTGACTGAGAACCTCCAGGAGAGAGGCCTAAGCAAGACGCACCCCGAGGAGCGTCTTGCCACATGTCAACACTGGGTCTGACTGAGCGCCTCCAGGAGAGAGGCCCAAGCAAGACGCACCCCGAGGAGCGTCTTGTCACATGTCACTACTCGGTCAAACTGAGCGCCTCCAGGAGAGAGGCCCAAGCAAGACGTGCCCCGAGGAGCGTCTTGCCACATGGCACCACTGGGTCTGACTGAGCGCCTCCAGGAGAGAGGCCCAAGCAAGAAGCGCCCCGAGGAGCGTCTTGCCACGTGTCAACACTGGGTCTGATTGAGGGCCTTCTGGAGAGAGGCCCAAGCAAGACGCGCCCCGAGGAGCGTCTTGCCACATGTCAACACTGGGTCTGACAGAGGACATCCAGGAGAGAGGCCCAAGCAATACGCGCCCCGAGGAGCGTCTTGCCACATGTCACCACTGGGTCTGACAGAGCGCCTCCAGGAGAGAGGCCCAAGCAAGAAGCGCCCCGAGGAGCATCTTGCCACGTGTCAACACTGGGTCTGATTGAGGGCCTTCTGGAGAGAGGCCCAAGCAAGACGTGCCCCGAGGAGCGTCTTGCCACATGTCAACACTGGGTCTGACTGAGCGCCTCCAGGAGAGAGGCCCAAGCAAGACACGCCCCGAGGAGCGTCTTGACACATGTCAACACTGGGTCTGACTGAGGGCCTCCATGTGAGAAGCCCAAGCAAGACGCGCCCCGAGGAGAGTCTTGCTACATGTCAACACTGGGTCTGACAGAGGGCATCCAGGAGAGAGGCCCAATCAATACGCGGCCCGAGGAGCGTCTTGCCACATGTCAACAATGGGTCTGACTGAGGGCCTCCAGGAGAGAAGCCCAAGGAAGACGCGCCCCGAGGAGCTTCTTGCCACATGTCAGCACTCGGTCTGACTGAGCGCCTCCAGGAGAGAGGCCAAAGCAAGATGCGCCCCGAGGAGCGTCTTGCCACATGTCAACACTGGGTTTGACAGAGGGCCTCCAGGAGAGAGGCCCAAGCAAGACGCACCCCGAGGAGCGTCTTGCCACATGTCACCTCTGGGTCTGACTGAGCGCCTCCAGGAGAGAGGCCCAAGAAAGACGTGCCCCGAGGAGCGTCTTGCCACATGTCAGCACTCAGTCTGACTGAGCGCCTCCAGGAGAGAGGCCCAAGCAAGATGCGCCCGGAGGAGCGTCTTGCCACATGTCAACAATGGGTCGGAGTGAGGGCCTCCAGGAGAGAAGCCCAAGCAAGATGCGCCCCGAGGAGCGTCTTGCCACATGTCAGCACTCGGTCTGACTGAGCACCTCCAGGAGAGAGGGCCAAGCAAGACGCGCCCCGAGGAGCGTCTTGCCACATGTCAACGAAGGGTCTGACTGAGGGCCTCCAGGAGAGAAGCCCAAGCAAGACGCGCCCCGAGGAGCGTCTTGCCACATGCCAGCACTAGGTCTGACTGAGCGCCTCCAGGAGAGAGGCCCAAGCAAGACGCGCCCCGAGGAGCGTCTTGCCACATGTCAACACTGGGTCTGTCTGAGCGCCTCCAGGAGAGAGGCCCACGCAAGAAACGCCCGAGGAGCGTCTTGACACATGTCAACACTGGGTCTGACTGATCGCCTCCCCAGGAGAGAGGCCCAAGCAAGACACGCCCCGAGGAGCGTCTTGCCACATGTCAACACTGGGTCTGACTGAGCGCCTCCAGGTGAGAGGCCCAAGCAAGACGTGCCCGGAGGAGCGTCTTGCCACATGTCAACACTGGGTCTGACTGAGCGCCTCCAGGAGAGAGGCCCAAGCAAGACGCGCCCCGAGGAGCGTCTTGCCACATGACAACAATGGGTCTGACTGAGAGCCTCCAGGAGAGAAGCCCAAGCAAGATGAGCCCCGAGGAGCGTCTTGCCACATGTCAGCACTGGGTCTGACTGAGCTTCTCCAGGAGAGAGGCCCAAGCAAGACGCGCCCCGAGGAGCGTCTTGCCACATGTCACCTCTGGGTCTGACTGAGCACCTCCAGGAGAGAGGCCCAAGCAAGACGCGCCCCGAGGAGCGTCTTGTCACATGTCAACACTGGGTCTGACTGAGCGCCTCCGGGAGAGAGGCCCAAGCAAGAAACGCCCGAGGAGCGTCGTGACACATGTCAACACTGGGTCTGACTGAGTGCCTCCATGAGAGAAGCCCCAGCAAGACGCGCCCCGAGGAGCGTCTTGCCACATGTCAGCACTCGGTCTGACTGAGCGCCTCCAGGAGAGAGGCCCAAGCAAGACGTGCCCCAAGGAGCGTCTTGCCACATGTCAACACTGGGTCTGACTGAGCGCCTCCAGGAGAGAAGCCCAAGCAAGAGGCGCCCCGAGGAGCGTCTTGCCACATGTCAGCACTCGGTCTTACTGAGCGCCTCCAGGAGAGAGGCCCAAGCAAGACGCGCCCCGAGGAGCGTCTTGCCACATGTCAACGAAGGGTCTGACTGAGGGCCTCCAGGAGAGAAGCCCAAGCAAGACGCGCCCCGAGGAGCGTCTTGCCACATGTCAGCACTATGTCTGACTGAGCGCCTCCAGGAGAGAGGCCCAAGCAAGACGCGCCCCGAGGAGCGTCTTTCCACATGTCAACACTGGGTCTGACTGAGCGCCTCCAGGAGAGAGGCCCAAGCAAGAAACGCCCGAGGAGTGTCTTGACACATGTCAACACTGGGTCTGACTGATCGCCTCCCCAGGAGAGAGGCCCAAGCAAGACACGCCCCGAGGAGCGTCTTGCCACATGTCAACACTGGGTCTGACTGAGCGCCTCCAGGTGAGAGGCCCAAGCAAGACGCGCCCGGAGGAGCGTCTTGCCACATGTAAACACTGGGTCATACTGAGCGCCTCCAGGAGAGAGGCCCAAGCAAGACGCGCCCCGAGGAGCGTCTTGCCACATGACAACAATGGGTCTGACTGAGAGCATCCAGGAGAGAAGCCCAAGCAAGATGCGCCCCGAGGAGCGTCTTGCCACATGTCAGCACTCGGTCCGACTGAGCGCCTCCAGGAGAGAGGCCCAAGCAAGACGCGCCCCGAGGAGCGTCTTGCCAGATGTCAACAATGGGTCTGACTGAGGGCCTCCAGGAGAGAAGCCCAAGTAAGACGCGCCCCAAGGAGCGTCCTGCCACATGTCAGCACTCGGTCTGACTGAGCGCCTCCAGGAGAGAGGCCCAAGCAAGACGTGCCCCGAGGAGCGTCTTGCCACATGTCAACACTGGGTCTGACTGAGCTTCTCCAGGAGAGAGGCCCAAGAAAGACGCGCCCCGAGGAGCGTCTTGCCACATGTCACCTCTGGGTCTGACTGAGCACCTCCAGGAGAGAGGCCCAAGCAAGACGCGCCCCGAGGAGCGTCTTGTCACATGTCAACACTGGGTCTGACTGAGCGCATCCGGGAGAGAGGCCCAAGCAAGAAACGCCCGAGGAGCGTCTTGACACATGTCAACACTGGGTCTGACTGAGTGCCTCCATGAGAGAAGCCCCAGCAAGACGCGCCCCGAGGAGTGTCTTGCCACATGTCAGCACTCGGTCTGACTGAGCGCCTCCAGGAGAGAGGCCCAAGCAAGACGCGCCCCAAGGAGCAACTTGCCACATGTCAACAATGGGTCTGACTGAGCGCCTCCAGGAGAGAGGCCCAATCAAGACGCGCCCGGAGGAGCGTTTTGCCACATGTCAACACTGGGTCTGACAGAGGGCCTCAAGGAGAGAGGCCCGAGCAAGATGCGCCCCGAGGAGCATCTTGCCACATGTCAACAATGGGTCTGACTGAGGGCCTCCAGGAGAGAAGCCCAAGCAAGAAGCGCCCCGAGGAGCGTCTTGCCACATGTCAGCACTCGGTCTTACTGAGCGCCTCCAGGAGAGAAGCCCAAGCAAGACGTGCCCCGAGGAGCGTCTTGCCACATGTCAACAATGGGTCTGACTGAGGGCCTCCAGGAGAGAGGCCCAAGCAAGACGCACCCCGAGGAGCGTCTTGTCACATGTCACTACTCGGTCTGACTGAGCGCCTCCAGGAGAGAGGCCCAAGCAAGACGTGCCCCGAGGAGCGTCTTGCCACATGTCAACAATGGGTCTGACTGAGGGCCTCCAGGAGAAAAGCCCAAGCAAGAAGCGCCCCGAGGTGCGTCTTGCCACGTGTCACCACTGGGTCTGACTGAGCTCCTCCAGGAGACAGGCCTAAGCAAGACGCGCCCCGAGGAGCGTCTTGCCACGTGTCACCACTGGGTCTGATTGAGCACCTCCAGGAGAGAGGCCCCAGCAAGACGCGCCCCGAGGAGCGTCTTGCCTTATGTCAGCACTCGGTCTGACTGAGCGCCTCCAGGAGAGAGGCCCAAGCAAGACGCGCCCGGAGGAGCGTCTTGCCACATGTCAGCACTCGGTCTGACTGAGCGCCTCCAGGAGAGAGGCCCAAGCAAGACGCGCCCCGAGGAGCGTCTTGACACATGTCTCCTCTGGGTCTGACTGAGCGCCTCCAGGAGAGAGGCCCAAGCAAGACGTGCCCCGAGGAGCGTCTTGCCACATGTCAACACTGGGTCTGACTGAGTGCCTCCATGAGAGAAGCCCCAGCAAGACGCGCCCCGAGGAGAGTCTTGCCACATGTCAACACTGGGTCTGACTGAGCACCTCCAGGAGAGAGGCCCGAGGAGCGTCTTGCCACATGTCACCTCTGGGTCTGACTGAGCGCCTCCAGGAGAGAGGCCAAAGCAAGAAACGCCCGAGGAGCGTCTTGACACATGTCAACACTGGGTCTGACTGAGCGCTTCCAGGAGAGAGGTCCAAGCAACACGCGCCCCGAGGAGCGTCTTGCCACATGTCAACACTGGGTCTGACTGAGTGCCTCCATGAGAGAAGCCCCAGCAAGACGCGCCCCGAGGAGCGTCTTGTCACATTTCACTACTCGGTCTGACTGAGCGCCTCCAGGAGAGAGGCCCAAGCAAGACGTGCCCCGAGGAGCGTCTTGCCACATGTCAACAATGGGTCTGACTGAGGGCCTCCAGGAGAGAAGCCCAAGCAAGAAGCGCCCCGAGGAGCGTCTTGCCACATGTCAACACTGGGTCTGACTGAGCGCCTCCAGGAGAGAGGCCCAAGCAAGACACGCCCCGAGGAGCGTCTTGACACATGTCAACACTGGGTCTGACTGAGGGCCTCCATGTGAGAAGCCCAAGCAAGACGCGCCCCGAGGAGAGTCTTGCCACATGTCAACACTGGGTCTGACAGAGGGCATCCAGGAGAGAGGCCCAAGCAATACGCGCCCCGAGGAGCGTCTTGCCACATGTAAACAATGGGTCTGACTGAGGCCCTCCAGGAGAGAAGCCCAAGGAAGACGCGCCCCGAGGAGCTTCTTGCCACATGTCAGCACTCGGTCTGACTGAGCGCCTCCAGGAGAGAGGCCAAAGCAAGATGCGCCCCGAGGAGCATCTTGACACATGTCAACACTGGATCTGACAGAGGGCCTCCATGAGAGAGGCCCAAGCAAGACGCGCCCCGAGGAGTGTCTTGCCACATGTCAACACTGGGTCTGACTGAGCGCCTCCAGGAGAGAGGCCCAAGCAAGATGCGCCCCGAGGAGTGTCTTGCCACGTGTCAACACTGGGTCTGACTTAGCGCCTCCAGGAGAGAGGCCCAAGCAAGATGCGCCCCGAGGAGCGTCTTGCCACATGTCACTACTCTGTCTGACTGAGCACCTCCAGGAGAGAGGCCCAAGCAAGACATGCCCCGAGGAGCGTCTTGCCACGTGTCACCACTGGGTCTGACTGAGCTCCTCCAGGAGAGAGGCCCAAGCAAGACGCGCCCCGAGGAGCGTCTTGCCACGTGTCACCACTGGGTCTGATTGAGCACCTCCAGGAGAGAGGCCCCAGCAAGACGCGCCCCGAGGAGCGTCTTGCCACATGTCACTACTCGGTTTAACTGAGCGCCTCCAGGAGAGAGGTCCAAGCAAGACGCGCCCCGAGGAGCGTCTTGCCACATGTGAACACTGGGTCTGACTGAGCGCCTCCAGGAGAGAGGCCAAAGCAAGATGCGCCCGGAGGAGCGTCTTGCCACATGTCAACACTGGGTCTGACTGAGCACCTCCAGGAGAGAGGCCCAAGCAAGAAGCGCCCCGAGGTGCGTCTTGCCACATGTCAACACTGGGTCTGACTGAGCGCCTCCAGGAGAGAGGCCCGATGAGCGTCTTGCCACATGTCACCTCTGGGTCTGACTGAGCGCCTCCAGGAGAGAGGCCCAAGCAAGAAACACCCGAGGAGCGTCTTGACACATGTCAACACTGGGTCTGACTGAGCGCCTCCAGGAGAGAGGCCCCAGCAAGACGCGCCCCAAGGAGCGTCTTGCCACATGTCAGCACTCGGTCTGACTGAGCGCCTCCAGGAGAGAGGCCCAAGTAAGAAGCGCCCCGAGGAGCGTCTTGCCACATGTCAACAATGGGTCTGACTGAGGGCCTCCAGGAGAGAAGCCCAAGCAAGACGCGCCCCGAGGAGCGTCTTGCCACATGTCAACACTGGGTCTGACTGAGCGCCTCCAGGAGAGAGGCCCAAGCAAGACGCGCCCCGAGGAGCGTCTTGCCACATGTCACTACTCGGTCTGACTGAGCGCCTCCAGGAGAGAGGTCCAAGCAACACGGGCCCCGAGGAGCGTCTTAACCACATGTCAACACTGGGTCTGACTGAGTGCCTCCATGAGAGAAGCCCCAGCAAGACGCGCCCCGAGGAGCGTCTTGCCACATATCACTACTCGGTCTGACTGAGCGCATCCAGGAGAGAGGCGCAAGAAAGACGTGCCCCGAGGAGCGTCTTGCCACATGTCAACAATGGGTCTGACTGAGGGCCTCCAGGAGAGAAGCCCAAGCAAGAAGCGCCCCGAGGAGCGTCTTGCCACATGTCAACACTGGGTCTGACTGAGGGCCTCCATGAGAGAAGCCCAAGCAAGACGGGCCCCGAGGAGAGTCTTGCCACATGTCAACACTGGGTCTGACAGAGGGCATCCAGGAGAGAGGCCCAAGCAATACGCGCCCCAAGGAGCGTCTTGCCACATGTCAACAATGGGTCTGACTGAGGGCCTCCAGGAGAGAAGCCCAAGCAAGACGCGCCCCGAAGAGCTTCTTTCCACATGTCAACAATGGGTCTTACTGAGGGCCTCCAGGAGAGAAGCCCAAGCAAGACGCACCCCGAGGAGCTTCTTGCTACATGTCAGCACTCTGTCTGACTGAGCGTCTCCAGGAGAGAGGCCAAAGCAAGACGCGCCCCGAGGAGCGTCTTGACACATGTCAACACTGGGTCTGACAGAGGGCCTCCATGAGAGAGGCCCAAGCAAGACGCGCCCCAAGGAGTGTCTTGCCACATGTAAACACTGTTTCTGACTGAGCGCCTCCAGGAGAGAGGCCCAAGCAAGACGCGCCCCGAGGACCGTCTTGCCACGTGTCAACACTGGGTCTGAATTAGCGCCTCCAGGAGAGAGGCCCAAGCAAGATGCGCCCCGAGTAGAGTCTTGCCACGTGTCACCACTGGGTCTGACTGAGCTCCTCCAGGAGAGAGGCCCAAGCAAGACGCGCCCCGAGGAGCGTCTTGCCACGTGTCACCACTGGGTCTGATTGAGCACCTCCAGGAGAGAGGCCCCAGCAAGACGCGCCCCGAGGAGCGTCTTGCCACATGTCACTACTCGGTCTAACTGAGCGCCTCCAGGAGAGAGGTCCAAGCAAGACGCGCCCCGAGGAGCGTCTTGCCACATGTCACTACTCGGTCAGACTGAGCGCCTCCAGGAGGGAGGTCCAAGCAAGACGCGCCCCAAGGAGCGTTTTGCCACATGTCACTACTCAGTCTGACTGAGCGCCTCCAGGAGAGAGGCCCAAGCAAGACGTGCCCCGAGGAGCGTCTTGCCACATGTCAACAATGGGTCTGACTGAGGGCCTCCAGGAGAGAAGCCCAAGCAAGAAGCGCCCAGAGGAGCGTCTTGCCACATGTCAACACTGGGTCTGACTGAGCGCCTCCAGGAGAGAGGCCCAAGCAAGACACGCCCCGAGGAGCGTCTTGACACATGTCAACACTGGGTCGGACTGAGGTCCTCCATGAGAGAAGCCCAAGCAAGACGCGCCCTGAGGAGAGTCTTGCCACATGTCAACATTCGGTCTGACAGAGGGCATTCAGGAGAGAGGCCCAAGCAATACGCGCCCCGAGGAGCGTCTTGCCACATGTCACCACTGGGTCTGAATGAGCGCCTCCAGGAGAGAGGCCCAACAAAGACGCGCCCCGAGGAGTGTCTTGCCACATGCCAACACTGGGTCTGACTGAGCGCCTCCAGGAGAGAGGCCCAAGCAAGACGCGCCCCGAGGAGCGTCTTGCCACGTGTCAACACTGGGTCTGACTGAGCGCCTCCAGGAGAGAGGCCCAAGCAAGACGCGCCCCGATGAGCGTCTTTCCACTTGTCACCACTGGGTCTGACTGAGCGCCTCCAGGAGAGAGGCCAAAGCAAGACGCGCCCCGAGGAGCGTCTTGCCACATGTCAACACTGGGTCTGACTGAGCGCCTCCAGGAGAGAGGCCCAAGCAAGACGCGCCCCGAGGAGCGTCTTGCCACATGTCAACAATGGGTCTGACTGAGGGCCTCCAGGAGAGAGGCCCAAGCAAGATGTGCCCGGAGGAGCGTCTTTCCACATGTCAACACTGGGTCTGACAGAGGGCCTCCAGGAGAGAGGCCCAAGCAAGACGCGCCCCGAGGAGCGTCTTGCCACATGTCACCTCTGGTTCTGACTGAGCGCCTCCAGGAGAGAGGCCCAAGCAAGATGTGCTCGGAGGAGCGTCTTTCCACATGTCAACACTGGGTCTGACAGAGGGCCTCCATGAGAGAAGCCAAAGCAAGACGCGCCCCGAGGAGAGTCTTGCCACATGTCAACACTGGGTCTGACTGAGGGCCTCCATGAGAGAAGCCCAAGCAAGACGGGCCCCGAGGAGAGTCTTGCCACATGTCAACACTGGGTCTGACTGAGGGCATCCAGGAGAGAGGCCCAAGCAATACGCGCCCCAAGGAGCGTCTTGCCACATGTCAACAATGGGTCTGACTGAGGGCCTCCAGGAGAGAAGCCCAAGCAAGACGCGCCCCGAAGAGCTTCTTTCCACATGTCAACAATGGGTCTTACTGAGGGCCTCCAGGAGAGAAGCCCAAGCAAGACGCACCCCAAGGAGCTTCTTGCTACATGTCAGCACTCGGTCTGACTGAGCGTCTCCAGGAGAGAGGCCAAAGCAAGACGCGCCCCGAGGAGCGTCTTGACACATGTCAACACTGGGTCTGACAGAGGGCCTCCATGAGAGAGGCCCAAGCAAGACGCGCCCCAAGGAGTGTCTTGCCACATGTAAACACTGTTTCTGACTGAGCGCCTCCAGGAGAGAGGCCCAAGCAAGACACGCCCCGAGGAGCGTCTTGCCACGTGTCAACACTGGGTCTGAATTAGCGCCTCCAGGAGAGAGGCCCAAGCAAGATGCGCCCCGAGTAGAGTCTTGCCACGTGTCACCACTGGGTCTGACTGAGCTCCTCCAGGAGAGAGGCCCAAGCAAGACGCGCCCCGAGGAGCGTCTTGCCACGTGTCACCACTGGGTCTGATTGAGCACCTCCAGGAGAGAGGCCCCAGCAAGACGCGCCCCGAGGAGCGTCTTGCCACATGTCACTACTCGGTCTAACTGAGCGCCTCCAGGAGAGAGGTCCAAGCAAGACGCGCCCCGAGGAGCGTCTTGCCACATGTCACTACTCGGTCGGACTGAGCGCCTCCAGGAGGGAGGTCCAAGCAAGACGCGCCCCAAGGAGCGTTTTGCCACATGTCACTACTCAGTCTGACTGAGCGCCTCCAGGAGAGAGGCCCAAGCAAGACGTGCCCCGAGGAGCGTCTTGCCACATGTCAACAATGGGTCTGACTGAGGGCCTCCAGGAGAGAAGCCCAAGCAAGACGCGCCCAGAGGAGCGTCTTGCCACATGTCAACACTGGGTCTGACTGAGCGCCTCCAGGAGAGAGGCCCAAGCAAGACACGCCCCGAGGAGCGTCTTGACACATGTCAACACTGGGTCGGACTGAGGTCCTCCATGAGAGAAGCCCAAGCAAGACGCGCCCTGAGGAGAGTCTTGCCACATGTCAACATTCGGTCTGACAGAGGGCATTCAGGAGAGAGGCCCAAGCAATACGCGCCCCGAGGAGCGTCTTGCCACATGTCACCACTGGGTCTGAATGAGCGCCTCCAGGAGAGAGGCCCAACAAAGACGCGCCCCGAGGAGTGTCTTGCCACATGCCAACACTGGGTCTGACTGAGCGCCTCCAGGAGAGAGGCCCAAGCAAGACGCGCCCCGAGGAGCGTCTTGCCACGTGTCAACACTGGGTCTGACTGAGCGCCTCCAGGAGAGAGGCCCAAGCAAGACGCGCCCCGATGAGCGTCTTTCCACTTGTCACCACTGGGTCTGACTGAGCGCCTCCAGGAGAGAGGCCAAAGCAAGACGCGCCCCGAGGAGCGTCTTGCCACATGTCAACACTGGGTCTGACTGAGCGCCTCCAGGAGAGAGGCCCAAGCAAGACGCGCCCCGAGGAGCGTCTTGCCACATGTCATCAATGGGTCTGACTGAGGGCCTCCAGGAGAGAGGCCCAAGCAAGATGTGCCCGGAGGAGCGTCTTTCCACATGTCAACACTGGGTCTGACAGAGGGCCTCCAGGAGAGAGGCCCAAGCAAGACGCGCCCCGAGGAGCGTCTTGCCACATGTCACCTCTGGTTCTGACTGAGCGCCTCCAGGAGAGAGGCCCAAGCAAGATGTGCCCGGAGGAGCGTCTTTCCACATGTCAACACTGGGTCTGACAGAGGGCCTCCATGAGAGAAGCCAAAGCAAGACGCGCCCCGGGGAGAGTCTTGCCACATGTCAACACTCGGTCTGACAGAGGGCATTCAGGAGAGAGGCCCAAGCAATACGCGCCCCGAGGAGCGTCTTGCCACATGTCACCACTGGGTCTGAATGAGCGCCTCCAGGAGAGAGGCCCAACAAAGACGCGCCCCGAGGAGTGTCTTACCACATGCCAACACTGGGTCTGACTGAGCGCCTCCAGGAGAGAGGCCCAAGCAAGACGCGCCCCGAGGAGCGTCTTGCCACGTGTCAACACTGGGTCTGACTGAGCACCTCCAGGAGAGAGGCCCAAGCAAGACGCGCCCCGAGGAGCGTCTTTCCACGTGTCACCACTGGGTCTGACTGAGCGCCTCCAGGAGAGAGGCTCAAGCAAGACGCGCCCCGAGGTGCGTCTTGCCACATGTCAACACTGGGTCTGACTGAGCGCCTCCAGGAGAGAGGCCCAAGCAAGACGCGCCCCGAGGAGCGTCTTGCCACATGTCAACAATGGGTCTGACTGAGGGCCTCCAGGAGAGAAGCCCAAGCAAGACGCGCCCCGAGGAGCGTCTTGCCACATATCAACAATGGGTCTGACTGAGGGCCTCCAGGAGAGAAGCCCAAGCAGTACTGCGCCCCGAGGAGCATCTTGACACATGTCAACACTGGGTCTGACAGAGGGCCTCCAGGAGAGAGGCCCAAGCAAGACGCGCCCCGAGGAGTGTCTTGCCACATGTCACCACTGGGTCTGACTGAGCGCCTCCAGGAGAGAGGCCAAAGCAAGACGCGCCCCGAGGAGCGTCAGGCCACATGTCACTACTCAGTCTGACTGAGCGCCTCCAGGATAGAGGCCCAAGCAAGACGCGCCCCGAGGAGCGTCTTGCCACATGTCAGCACTGGGTCTGACTGAGCGCCTCCAGGAGAGAGGCCCCAGCAAGACGCGCCCCGAGGAGCGTCTTGCCTTATGTCAGCACTCGGTCTGACTGAGCGCCTCCAGGAGAGAGGCCCAAGCAAGACGCACCCCGAGGAGCGTCTTGCCACATGTCAACAATGGGTCTGACTGAGGGCCTCCAGGAGAGAGGCCCAAGCAAGATGCGCCCGGAGGAGCGTCTTGCCACATGTCAACACTGGGTCTGACAGAGGGCCTCCAGGAGAGAGGCCCGAGCAAGACGCGCCCTGAGGAGCGTCTTGCCACATGTCACCTCTGGTTCTGACTGAGTGCCTCCAGGAGAGAGGCCCAAGCAAGACGCGCCCCGAGGAGCGTCTTGTCACATGTCAACACTGGGTCTTTCTGAGCGCCTCCAGGAGAGAAGCCCAAGCAAGACACGCCCCGAGGAGCGTCTTGCCACATTTCAGCACTCGGTCTGACTGAGCGCCTCCAGGAGAGAGGCCCAAGCAAGACGCGCCCCGAGGAGCGTCTTGCCACATGTCAACAATGGGTCTGACTGAGGGCCTCCAGGAGAGAAGCCCAAGCAACACGCGGCCCGAGGAGCGTCTTGCCACATGTCAGCACTCGGTCTGACTGAGCACCTCCAGGAGAGAGGCCCAAGCAAGACGCGCCCCGAGGAGCGTCTTGCCACATGTCAACAATGGGTCTGACTGAGGGCCTCCAGGAGAGAAGCCCAAGCAAGACTGCGCCCCGAGGAGCGTCTTGACACATGTCAACACTGGGTCTTACAGAGGGCCTCCAGGAGAGAGGCCCAAGCAAGACGCGACCCGAGGAGTGTCTTGCCACATGTCACCACTGGGTCTGACTGAGCGCCTCCAGGAGAGAGGCCCAAGCAAGCCGCGCCCCGAGGAGCGTCAGGCCACATTTCAGCACTGGGTCTGACTGAGCGCCTCCAGGAGTGAGGCCCCAGCAAGACGCGCACCGAGGAGCGTCTTGCCTTATGTCAGCACTCGGTCTGACTGAGCGCCTCCAGGAGAGAGGCCCAAGCAAGACGCGCCCCAGAGGAGCGTCTTGCCACATGTCAACAATGGGTCTGACTGAGGGCCTCCAGGAGAGAGGCCCAAGCAAGATGCGCCCGGAGGAGCGTCTTGCCACATGTCAACACTGGGTCTGACAGAGGGCCTCCAGGAGAGAGGCCCAAGCAAGACGCGCCCCGAGGAGCGTCTTGCCACATGTCACCTCTGGTTCTGACTGAGCGCCTCCAGGAGAGAGGCCCAAGCAAGACGCGCCCCAAGGAGCGTCTTGTCACATGTCAACACTGGGTCTTTCTGAGCGCCTCCAGGAGAGAAGCCCAAGCAAGACGCGCCCCGAGGAGCGTCTTGCCACATGTCAGCACTCGGTCTGACTGAGCGCCTCCAGGAGAGAGGCCCAAGCAAGACGCGCCCCGAGGAGCGTCTTGCCACTTGTCAACAATGGGTCTGACTGAGGGCCTCCAGGAGAGAGGCCCAAGCAAGACGCGCCCCGAGGAGCGTCTTGCCACATGTCAACAATGGGTCTGACTGAGGGCCTCCAGGAGAGAAGCCCAAGCAAGACGCGCCCCGAGGTGCGTCTTGACGCATGTCAACACTGGGTCTGACAGAGGGCCTCCTGGAGAGAGGCCCAAGCAAGACGCGCCCCGAGGAGTGTCTTGCCACATGTCACCACTTTGTCTGACTGAGCGCCTCCAGGAGAGAGGCCCAAGCAACACGCGCCCCGAGGAGCGTCAGGCCACATGTCACTACTCAGTCTGACTGAGCGCCTCCAGGAGAGAGGCCCAAGCAAGACGCGCCCCGAGGAGCGTCTTGCCACGTGTCAACACTGGGTCTGATTGAGGGCCTTCTGGAGAGAGGCCCAAGCAAGACGCGCCCCGAGGAGCGTCTTGCCACATGTCAACAATGGGTCTTACTGAGGGCCTCCAGGAGAGAAGCCCGAGCAAGATGCGCCCAGAGGAGCTTCTTTCCACATGTCAGCACTTGGTCTGACTGAGCGCCTCCAGGAGAGAGGCCAAAGCAAGACGCGCCCCGAGGAGCGTCTTGACACATGTCAACACTGGGTCTGACAGAGGGCCTCCATGAGAGAGGCCCAAGCAAGACGCGCCCCGAGGAGTGTCTTGCCACATGTCAACACTGGGTTTGACAGAGGGCCTCCATGAGAGAGGCCCAAGCAAGACGCGCCCCGAGGAGTGTCTTGCCACATGTCACCACTTGGTCTGACTGAGCGCCTCCAGGAGAGAGGCCCAAGCAACACGCGCCCAGAGGAGCGTCAGGCCACATGTCACTACTCAGTCTGACTGAGCGCCTCCAGGAGAGAGGCCCAAGTAAGACGCGCCCCGAGGAGCGTCTTGCCAAGTGTCAACACTGGGTCTGATTGAGGGCCTTCTGGAGAGAGGCCCAAGCAAGACGCGCCCCGAGGAGCATCTTGCCACATGTCAACAATGGTTCTTACTGAGGGCCTCCAGGAGAGAAGCCCAAGAAAGACGCGCCCCGAGGAGCTTCTTGCCACATGTCAGCACTCGTTCTGACAGAGGGCCTCCATGAGAGAGGCCCAAGCAAGATGCGCCCCGAGGAGTGTCTTGCCAAATGTCAACACTGGGTCTGACTGAGCGCCTCAGGGAGAGAGGTCCAAGCAAGACGCACCCCGAGGAGCGTCTTGCCACATGTCAACACTGGGTCTGACTGAGTGCCTCCATGAGAGAAGCCCCAGCAAGACGCGCCCCGAGGAGCGTCTTGCCACATGTCACTACTCGGTCTGTTTGAGCGCCTCAAGGAGAGAGACCCAAGCAAGACGTGCCCCGAGGAGCGTCTTGCCACATGTAGACAATGGGTCTGACTGAGGGCCTCCAGGAGAGAAGCCCAAGCAAGACGCGCCCCGAGGAGCGTCTTGCCACATGTTAACACTGGGTCTGACTGAGCGCCTCCAGGAGAGAGGCCCAAGCAAGACACGCCCCGAGGAGCGTCTTGACACATGTCAACACTGGGTCTGACTGAGGGCCTCCATGAGAGAAGCCCAAGCAAGACGCTTCCCGAGGAGAGTCTTGCCACATCTCAACACTCGGTCTGACAGAGGGCCTCCAGGAGAGAGGCCCAAGCAAGACGCGCCCCGAGGAGTGTCTTGCCACATGTCACCACTGGGTCAGACTGAGCGCCTCCAGGAGAGAGGCCCAAGCAAGACGTGCCCCGAGGAGCGTCTTGCCACATGTCAACACTGGGTCTGACTGAGCGCCTCCAGGAGAGAGGCCCGAGGAGCGTCTTGCCACATGTCACCTCTGGGTCTGACTGAGCGCCTCCAGGAGAGAGGCCCAAGCAAGAAACGCCCGAGGAGCGTCTTGACACATGTCAACACTGGGTCTGACTGAGCGCCTCCAGGAGAGAGGTCCAAGCAAGACGTGCCCCGAGGAGCGTCTTGTCACATGTCAACAATGGGTCTGACTGAGGGCCTCCAGGAGAGAAGCCCAAGCAAGAAGCGCCCCGAGGAGCGTCTTGCCACATGTCAACACTGGGTCTGACTGAGCGCCTCCAGGAGAGAGGCCCAAGCAAGACACGCCCCGAGGAGCGTCTTGACACATGTCAACACTGGGTCTGACTGAGGGCCTCCATGCGAGAAGCCCAAGCAAGACGCGCCCCGAGGAGAGTCTTGCTACATGTCAACACTGGGTCTGACAGAGGGCATCCAGGAGAGAGGCCCAAGCAATACGCGCCCCGAGGAGCGTCTTGCCACATGTCAACAATGGGTCTGACTGAGGGCCTCCAGGAGAGAAGCCCAAGGAAGACGCGCCCCGAGGAGCTTCTTGCCACATGTCAGCACTCGGTCTGACTGAGCGCCTCCAGGAGAGAGGCCAAAGCAAGATGCGCCCCGAGGAGCGTCTTGACACATGTCAACACTGGGTCTGACAGAGGGCCTCCATGAGAGAGGCCCAAGCAAGATGCGCCCCGAGGAGCATCTTGCCACATGTCAACACTGGGTTTTACAGAGGGCCTCCAGGAGATAAGCCCCAGCAAGACGTGCCCCGAGGAGCGTCTTGCCACATGTCAGCACTCGGTCTGACTGAGCGCCTCCAGGAGAGAGGCCCAAGCAAGATGCTCCCGGAGGAGCGTCTTGCCACATGTCAACAATGGGTCTGAGTGAGGGCCTCCAGGAGAGAAGCCCAAGCAAGATGCGCCTCGAGGAGCGTCTTGCCACATGTCAGCACTCGGTCTGACTGAGCGCCTCCAGGAGAGAGGGCCAAGCAAGACGCGCCCCGAGGAGCATCTTGCCACATGTCAACGAAGGGTCTGACTGAGGGCCTCCAGGAGAGAAGCCCAAGCAAGACGCGCCCCGAGGAGCGTCTTGCCACATGTGAACACTGGGTCTGACTGAGCGCCTCCAGGAGAGAGGCCCAAGCAAGACGCGCCCGGAGGAGCGTCTTGCCACATGTCAGCACTCGGTCTGACTGAGCGCCTCCAGGAGAGAGGCCCAAGCAAGACGCGCCCCGAGGAGCGTCTTGACACATGTCTCCTCTGGGTCAGACTGAGCGCCTCCAGAAGAGAGGCCCAAGCAAGACGTGCCCCGAGGAGCGTCTTTCCACATGTCAACACTGGGTCTGACTGAGCCCCTCCAGGAGAGAGGCCCAAGCAAGAAACGCCCGAGGAGCGTCTTGACACATGTCAACACTGGGTCTGACTGATCGCCTCCCCAGGAGAGAGGCCCAAGCAAGACGCGCCCCGAGGAGCGTCTTGCCACATGTCACCTCTGGGTCTGACTGAGCACCTCCAGGAGAGAGGCCCAAGCAAGACGCGCCCCGAGGAGCGTCTTGTCACATGTCAACACTGGGTCTGACTGAGCGCCTCCGGGAGAGAGGCCCAAGCAAGAAACGCCCGAGGAGCGTCTTGACACATGTCAACACTGGGTCTGACTGAGTGCCTCCATGAGAGAAGCCCCAGCAAGACGCGCCCCGAGGAGCGTCTTGCCACATGTCAGCACTCGGTCTTGCTGAGCGCCTCCAGGAGAGAGGCCCAAATAAGACGCGCCCCGAGGAGCGTCTTGCCACATGTCAACAATGGGTCTGACTGAGGGCCTCCAGGAGAGAAGCCCAAGCAAGACGCGCCCCGAGGAGCGTCTTGCCACATGTCATAACTCGGTCTGACTGAGCGCCTCCAGGAGAGAGGCCCAAACAAGACGTGTCCCGAGGAGCGTCTTGCCACATGTCAACAATGGGTCTGACTGAGTCCCTCCAGGAGAGAGGCCCAAGCAAGAAGCGCCCCGAGGAGCGTCTTGCCACATGTGAACACTGGGTCTGACTGAGCGCCTCCAGGAGAGAGGCCCAAGCAAGACGCGCCCCGAGGAGCATCTTGCCACATGTCAACACTGGGTCTGACTGAGAACCTCCAGGAGAGAGGCCTAAGCAAGACGCACCCCGAGGAGCGTCTTGCCACATGTCAACACTGGGTCTGACTGAGCGCCTCCAGGAGAGAGGCCCAAGCAAGACGCACCCCGAGGAGCGTCTTGTCACATGTCACTACTCGGTCAAACTGAGCGCCTCCAGGAGAGAGGCCCAAGCAAGACGTGCCCCGAGGAGCGTCTTGCCACATGGCACCACTGGGTCTGACTGAGCGCCTCCAGGAGAGAGGCCCAAGCAAGAAGCGCCCCGAGGAGCGTCTTGCCACGTGTCAACACTGGGTCTGATTGAGGGCCTTCTGGAGAGAGGCCCAAGCAAGACGCGCCCCGAGGAGCGTCTTGCCACATGTCAACACTGGGTCTGACAGAGGACATCCAGGAGAGAGGCCCAAGCAATACGCGCCCCGAGGAGCGTCTTGCCACATGTCACCACTGGGTCTGACAGAGCGCCTCCAGGAGAGAGGCCCAAGCAAGAAGCGCCCCGAGGAGCATCTTGCCACGTGTCAACACTGGGTCTGATTGAGGGCCTTCTGGAGAGAGGCCCAAGCAAGACGTGCCCCGAGGAGCGTCTTGCCACATGTCAACACTGGGTCTGACTGAGCGCCTCCAGGAGAGAGGCCCAAGCAAGACACGCCCCGAGGAGCGTCTTGACACATGTCAACACTGGGTCTGACTGAGGGCCTCCATGTGAGAAGCCCAAGCAAGACGCGCCCCGAGGAGAGTCTTGCTACATGTCAACACTGGGTCTGACAGAGGGCATCCAGGAGAGAGGCCCAATCAATACGCGGCCCGAGGAGCGTCTTGCCACATGTCAACAATGGGTCTGACTGAGGGCCTCCAGGAGAGAAGCCCAAGGAAGACGCGCCCCGAGGAGCTTCTTGCCACATGTCAGCACTCGGTCTGACTGAGCGCCTCCAGGAGAGAGGCCAAAGCAAGATGCGCCCCGAGGAGCGTCTTGCCACATGTCAACACTGGGTTTGACAGAGGGCCTCCAGGAGAGAGGCCCAAGCAAGACGCACCCCGAGGAGCGTCTTGCCACATGTCACCTCTGGGTCTGACTGAGCGCCTCCAGGAGAGAGGCCCAAGAAAGACGTGCCCCGAGGAGCGTCTTGCCACATGTCAGCACTCAGTCTGACTGAGCGCCTCCAGGAGAGAGGCCCAAGCAAGATGCGCCCGGAGGAGCGTCTTGCCACATGTCAACAATGGGTCGGAGTGAGGGCCTCCAGGAGAGAAGCCCAAGCAAGATGCGCCCCGAGGAGCGTCTTGCCACATGTCAGCACTCGGTCTGACTGAGCACCTCCAGGAGAGAGGGCCAAGCAAGACGCGCCCCGAGGAGCGTCTTGCCACATGTCAACGAAGGGTCTGACTGAGGGCCTCCAGGAGAGAAGCCCAAGCAAGACGCGCCCCGAGGAGCGTCTTGCCACATGCCAGCACTAGGTCTGACTGAGCGCCTCCAGGAGAGAGGCCCAAGCAAGACGCGCCCCGAGGAGCGTCTTGCCACATGTCAACACTGGGTCTGTCTGAGCGCCTCCAGGAGAGAGGCCCACGCAAGAAACGCCCGAGGAGCGTCTTGACACATGTCAACACTGGGTCTGACTGATCGCCTCCCCAGGAGAGAGGCCCAAGCAAGACACGCCCCGAGGAGCGTCTTGCCACATGTCAACACTGGGTCTGACTGAGCGCCTCCAGGTGAGAGGCCCAAGCAAGACGTGCCCGGAGGAGCGTCTTGCCACATGTCAACACTGGGTCTGACTGAGCGCCTCCAGGAGAGAGGCCCAAGCAAGACGCGCCCCGAGGAGCGTCTTGCCACATGACAACAATGGGTCTGACTGAGAGCCTCCAGGAGAGAAGCCCAAGCAAGATGAGCCCCGAGGAGCGTCTTGCCACATGTCAGCACTGGGTCTGACTGAGCTTCTCCAGGAGAGAGGCCCAAGCAAGACGCGCCCCGAGGAGCGTCTTGCCACATGTCACCTCTGGGTCTGACTGAGCACCTCCAGGAGAGAGGCCCAAGCAAGACGCGCCCCGAGGAGCGTCTTGTCACATGTCAACACTGGGTCTGACTGAGCGCCTCCGGGAGAGAGGCCCAAGCAAGAAACGCCCGAGGAGCGTCGTGACACATGTCAACACTGGGTCTGACTGAGTGCCTCCATGAGAGAAGCCCCAGCAAGACGCGCCCCGAGGAGCGTCTTGCCACATGTCAGCACTCGGTCTGACTGAGCGCCTCCAGGAGAGAGGCCCAAGCAAGACGTGCCCCAAGGAGCGTCTTGCCACATGTCAACACTGGGTCTGACTGAGCGCCTCCAGGAGAGAAGCCCAAGCAAGAGGCGCCCCGAGGAGCGTCTTGCCACATGTCAGCACTCGGTCTTACTGAGCGCCTCCAGGAGAGAGGCCCAAGCAAGACGCGCCCCGAGGAGCGTCTTGCCACATGTCAACGAAGGGTCTGACTGAGGGCCTCCAGGAGAGAAGCCCAAGCAAGACGCGCCCCGAGGAGCGTCTTGCCACATGTCAGCACTATGTCTGACTGAGCGCCTCCAGGAGAGAGGCCCAAGCAAGACGCGCCCCGAGGAGCGTCTTTCCACATGTCAACACTGGGTCTGACTGAGCGCCTCCAGGAGAGAGGCCCAAGCAAGAAACGCCCGAGGAGTGTCTTGACACATGTCAACACTGGGTCTGACTGATCGCCTCCCCAGGAGAGAGGCCCAAGCAAGACACGCCCCGAGGAGCGTCTTGCCACATGTCAACACTGGGTCTGACTGAGCGCCTCCAGGTGAGAGGCCCAAGCAAGACGCGCCCGGAGGAGCGTCTTGCCACATGTAAACACTGGGTCATACTGAGCGCCTCCAGGAGAGAGGCCCAAGCAAGACGCGCCCCGAGGAGCGTCTTGCCACATGACAACAATGGGTCTGACTGAGAGCATCCAGGAGAGAAGCCCAAGCAAGATGCGCCCCGAGGAGCGTCTTGCCACATGTCAGCACTCGGTCCGACTGAGCGCCTCCAGGAGAGAGGCCCAAGCAAGACGCGCCCCGAGGAGCGTCTTGCCAGATGTCAACAATGGGTCTGACTGAGGGCCTCCAGGAGAGAAGCCCAAGTAAGACGCGCCCCAAGGAGCGTCCTGCCACATGTCAGCACTCGGTCTGACTGAGCGCCTCCAGGAGAGAGGCCCAAGCAAGACGTGCCCCGAGGAGCGTCTTGCCACATGTCAACACTGGGTCTGACTGAGCTTCTCCAGGAGAGAGGCCCAAGAAAGACGCGCCCCGAGGAGCGTCTTGCCACATGTCACCTCTGGGTCTGACTGAGCACCTCCAGGAGAGAGGCCCAAGCAAGACGCGCCCCGAGGAGCGTCTTGTCACATGTCAACACTGGGTCTGACTGAGCGCATCCGGGAGAGAGGCCCAAGCAAGAAACGCCCGAGGAGCGTCTTGACACATGTCAACACTGGGTCTGACTGAGTGCCTCCATGAGAGAAGCCCCAGCAAGACGCGCCCCGAGGAGTGTCTTGCCACATGTCAGCACTCGGTCTGACTGAGCGCCTCCAGGAGAGAGGCCCAAGCAAGACGCGCCCCAAGGAGCAACTTGCCACATGTCAACAATGGGTCTGACTGAGCGCCTCCAGGAGAGAGGCCCAATCAAGACGCGCCCGGAGGAGCGTTTTGCCACATGTCAACACTGGGTCTGACAGAGGGCCTCAAGGAGAGAGGCCCGAGCAAGATGCGCCCCGAGGAGCATCTTGCCACATGTCAACAATGGGTCTGACTGAGGGCCTCCAGGAGAGAAGCCCAAGCAAGAAGCGCCCCGAGGAGCGTCTTGCCACATGTCAGCACTCGGTCTTACTGAGCGCCTCCAGGAGAGAAGCCCAAGCAAGACGTGCCCCGAGGAGCGTCTTGCCACATGTCAACAATGGGTCTGACTGAGGGCCTCCAGGAGAGAGGCCCAAGCAAGACGCACCCCGAGGAGCGTCTTGTCACATGTCACTACTCGGTCTGACTGAGCGCCTCCAGGAGAGAGGCCCAAGCAAGACGTGCCCCGAGGAGCGTCTTGCCACATGTCAACAATGGGTCTGACTGAGGGCCTCCAGGAGAAAAGCCCAAGCAAGAAGCGCCCCGAGGTGCGTCTTGCCACGTGTCACCACTGGGTCTGACTGAGCTCCTCCAGGAGACAGGCCTAAGCAAGACGCGCCCCGAGGAGCGTCTTGCCACGTGTCACCACTGGGTCTGATTGAGCACCTCCAGGAGAGAGGCCCCAGCAAGACGCGCCCCGAGGAGCGTCTTGCCTTATGTCAGCACTCGGTCTGACTGAGCGCCTCCAGGAGAGAGGCCCAAGCAAGACGCGCCCGGAGGAGCGTCTTGCCACATGTCAGCACTCGGTCTGACTGAGCGCCTCCAGGAGAGAGGCCCAAGCAAGACGCGCCCCGAGGAGCGTCTTGACACATGTCTCCTCTGGGTCTGACTGAGCGCCTCCAGGAGAGAGGCCCAAGCAAGACGTGCCCCGAGGAGCGTCTTGCCACATGTCAACACTGGGTCTGACTGAGTGCCTCCATGAGAGAAGCCCCAGCAAGACGCGCCCCGAGGAGAGTCTTGCCACATGTCAACACTGGGTCTGACTGAGCACCTCCAGGAGAGAGGCCCGAGGAGCGTCTTGCCACATGTCACCTCTGGGTCTGACTGAGCGCCTCCAGGAGAGAGGTCCAAGCAACACGCGCCCCGAGGAGCGTCTTGCCACATGTCAACACTGGGTCTGACTGAGTGCCTCCATGAGAGAAGCCCCAGCAAGACGCGCCCCGAGGAGCGTCTTGTCACATTTCACTACTCGGTCTGACTGAGCGCCTCCAGGAGAGAGGCCCAAGCAAGACGTGCCCCGAGGAGCGTCTTGCCACATGTCAACAATGGGTCTGACTGAGGGCCTCCAGGAGAGAAGCCCAAGCAAGAAGCGCCCCGAGGAGCGTCTTGCCACATGTCAACACTGGGTCTGACTGAGCGCCTCCAGGAGAGAGGCCCAAGCAAGACACGCCCCGAGGAGCGTCTTGACACATGTCAACACTGGGTCTGACTGAGGGCCTCCATGTGAGAAGCCCAAGCAAGACGCGCCCCGAGGAGAGTCTTGCCACATGTCAACACTGGGTCTGACAGAGGGCATCCAGGAGAGAGGCCCAAGCAATACGCGCCCCGAGGAGCGTCTTGCCACATGTAAACAATGGGTCTGACTGAGGCCCTCCAGGAGAGAAGCCCAAGGAAGACGCGCCCCGAGGAGCTTCTTGCCACATGTCAGCACTCGGTCTGACTGAGCGCCTCCAGGAGAGAGGCCAAAGCAAGATGCGCCCCGAGGAGCATCTTGACACATGTCAACACTGGATCTGACAGAGGGCCTCCATGAGAGAGGCCCAAGCAAGACGCGCCCCGAGGAGTGTCTTGCCACATGTCAACACTGGGTCTGACTGAGCGCCTCCAGGAGAGAGGCCCAAGCAAGATGCGCCCCGAGGAGTGTCTTGCCACGTGTCAACACTGGGTCTGACTTAGCGCCTCCAGGAGAGAGGCCCAAGCAAGATGCGCCCCGAGGAGCGTCTTGCCACATGTCACTACTCTGTCTGACTGAGCACCTCCAGGAGAGAGGCCCAAGCAAGACATGCCCCGAGGAGCGTCTTGCCACGTGTCACCACTGGGTCTGACTGAGCTCCTCCAGGAGAGAGGCCCAAGCAAGACGCGCCCCGAGGAGCGTCTTGCCACGTGTCACCACTGGGTCTGATTGAGCACCTCCAGGAGAGAGGCCCCAGCAAGACGCGCCCCGAGGAGCGTCTTGCCACATGTCACTACTCGGTTTAACTGAGCGCCTCCAGGAGAGAGGTCCAAGCAAGACGCGCCCCGAGGAGCGTCTTGCCACATGTGAACACTGGGTCTGACTGAGCGCCTCCAGGAGAGAGGCCAAAGCAAGATGCGCCCGGAGGAGCGTCTTGCCACATGTCAACACTGGGTCTGACTGAGCACCTCCAGGAGAGAGGCCCAAGCAAGAAGCGCCCCGAGGTGCGTCTTGCCACATGTCAACACTGGGTCTGACTGAGCGCCTCCAGGAGAGAGGCCCGATGAGCGTCTTGCCACATGTCACCTCTGGGTCTGACTGAGCGCCTCCAGGAGAGAGGCCCAAGCAAGAAACACCCGAGGAGCGTCTTGACACATGTCAACACTGGGTCTGACTGAGCGCCTCCAGGAGAGAGGCCCCAGCAAGACGCGCCCCAAGGAGCGTCTTGCCACATGTCAGCACTCGGTCTGACTGAGCGCCTCCAGGAGAGAGGCCCAAGTAAGAAGCGCCCCGAGGAGCGTCTTGCCACATGTCAACAATGGGTCTGACTGAGGGCCTCCAGGAGAGAAGCCCAAGCAAGACGCGCCCCGAGGAGCGTCTTGCCACATGTCAACACTGGGTCTGACTGAGCGCCTCCAGGAGAGAGGCCCAAGCAAGACGCGCCCCGAGGAGCGTCTTGCCACATGTCACTACTCGGTCTGACTGAGCGCCTCCAGGAGAGAGGTCCAAGCAACACGGGCCCCGAGGAGCGTCTTAACCACATGTCAACACTGGGTCTGACTGAGTGCCTCCATGAGAGAAGCCCCAGCAAGACGCGCCCCGAGGAGCGTCTTGCCACATATCACTACTCGGTCTGACTGAGCGCATCCAGGAGAGAGGCGCAAGAAAGACGTGCCCCGAGGAGCGTCTTGCCACATGTCAACAATGGGTCTGACTGAGGGCCTCCAGGAGAGAAGCCCAAGCAAGAAGCGCCCCGAGGAGCGTCTTGCCACATGTCAACACTGGGTCTGACTGAGGGCCTCCATGAGAGAAGCCCAAGCAAGACGGGCCCCGAGGAGAGTCTTGCCACATGTCAACACTGGGTCTGACAGAGGGCATCCAGGAGAGAGGCCCAAGCAATACGCGCCCCAAGGAGCGTCTTGCCACATGTCAACAATGGGTCTGACTGAGGGCCTCCAGGAGAGAAGCCCAAGCAAGACGCGCCCCGAAGAGCTTCTTTCCACATGTCAACAATGGGTCTTACTGAGGGCCTCCAGGAGAGAAGCCCAAGCAAGACGCACCCCGAGGAGCTTCTTGCTACATGTCAGCACTCTGTCTGACTGAGCGTCTCCAGGAGAGAGGCCAAAGCAAGACGCGCCCCGAGGAGCGTCTTGACACATGTCAACACTGGGTCTGACAGAGGGCCTCCATGAGAGAGGCCCAAGCAAGACGCGCCCCAAGGAGTGTCTTGCCACATGTAAACACTGTTTCTGACTGAGCGCCTCCAGGAGAGAGGCCCAAGCAAGACGCGCCCCGAGGACCGTCTTGCCACGTGTCAACACTGGGTCTGAATTAGCGCCTCCAGGAGAGAGGCCCAAGCAAGATGCGCCCCGAGTAGAGTCTTGCCACGTGTCACCACTGGGTCTGACTGAGCTCCTCCAGGAGAGAGGCCCAAGCAAGACGCGCCCCGAGGAGCGTCTTGCCACGTGTCACCACTGGGTCTGATTGAGCACCTCCAGGAGAGAGGCCCCAGCAAGACGCGCCCCGAGGAGCGTCTTGCCACATGTCACTACTCGGTCTAACTGAGCGCCTCCAGGAGAGAGGTCCAAGCAAGACGCGCCCCGAGGAGCGTCTTGCCACATGTCACTACTCGGTCAGACTGAGCGCCTCCAGGAGGGAGGTCCAAGCAAGACGCGCCCCAAGGAGCGTTTTGCCACATGTCACTACTCAGTCTGACTGAGCGCCTCCAGGAGAGAGGCCCAAGCAAGACGTGCCCCGAGGAGCGTCTTGCCACATGTCAACAATGGGTCTGACTGAGGGCCTCCAGGAGAGAAGCCCAAGCAAGAAGCGCCCAGAGGAGCGTCTTGCCACATGTCAACACTGGGTCTGACTGAGCGCCTCCAGGAGAGAGGCCCAAGCAAGACACGCCCCGAGGAGCGTCTTGACACATGTCAACACTGGGTCGGACTGAGGTCCTCCATGAGAGAAGCCCAAGCAAGACGCGCCCTGAGGAGAGTCTTGCCACATGTCAACATTCGGTCTGACAGAGGGCATTCAGGAGAGAGGCCCAAGCAATACGCGCCCCGAGGAGCGTCTTGCCACATGTCACCACTGGGTCTGAATGAGCGCCTCCAGGAGAGAGGCCCAACAAAGACGCGCCCCGAGGAGTGTCTTGCCACATGCCAACACTGGGTCTGACTGAGCGCCTCCAGGAGAGAGGCCCAAGCAAGACGCGCCCCGAGGAGCGTCTTGCCACGTGTCAACACTGGGTCTGACTGAGCGCCTCCAGGAGAGAGGCCCAAGCAAGACGCGCCCCGATGAGCGTCTTTCCACTTGTCACCACTGGGTCTGACTGAGCGCCTCCAGGAGAGAGGCCAAAGCAAGACGCGCCCCGAGGAGCGTCTTGCCACATGTCAACACTGGGTCTGACTGAGCGCCTCCAGGAGAGAGGCCCAAGCAAGACGCGCCCCGAGGAGCGTCTTGCCACATGTCAACAATGGGTCTGACTGAGGGCCTCCAGGAGAGAGGCCCAAGCAAGATGTGCCCGGAGGAGCGTCTTTCCACATGTCAACACTGGGTCTGACAGAGGGCCTCCAGGAGAGAGGCCCAAGCAAGACGCGCCCCGAGGAGCGTCTTGCCACATGTCACCTCTGGTTCTGACTGAGCGCCTCCAGGAGAGAGGCCCAAGCAAGATGTGCTCGGAGGAGCGTCTTTCCACATGTCAACACTGGGTCTGACAGAGGGCCTCCATGAGAGAAGCCAAAGCAAGACGCGCCCCGAGGAGAGTCTTGCCACATGTCAACACTGGGTCTGACTGAGGGCCTCCATGAGAGAAGCCCAAGCAAGACGGGCCCCGAGGAGAGTCTTGCCACATGTCAACACTGGGTCTGACTGAGGGCATCCAGGAGAGAGGCCCAAGCAATACGCGCCCCAAGGAGCGTCTTGCCACATGTCAACAATGGGTCTGACTGAGGGCCTCCAGGAGAGAAGCCCAAGCAAGACGCGCCCCGAAGAGCTTCTTTCCACATGTCAACAATGGGTCTTACTGAGGGCCTCCAGGAGAGAAGCCCAAGCAAGACGCACCCCAAGGAGCTTCTTGCTACATGTCAGCACTCGGTCTGACTGAGCGTCTCCAGGAGAGAGGCCAAAGCAAGACGCGCCCCGAGGAGCGTCTTGACACATGTCAACACTGGGTCTGACAGAGGGCCTCCATGAGAGAGGCCCAAGCAAGACGCGCCCCAAGGAGTGTCTTGCCACATGTAAACACTGTTTCTGACTGAGCGCCTCCAGGAGAGAGGCCCAAGCAAGACACGCCCCGAGGAGCGTCTTGCCACGTGTCAACACTGGGTCTGAATTAGCGCCTCCAGGAGAGAGGCCCAAGCAAGATGCGCCCCGAGTAGAGTCTTGCCACGTGTCACCACTGGGTCTGACTGAGCTCCTCCAGGAGAGAGGCCCAAGCAAGACGCGCCCCGAGGAGCGTCTTGCCACGTGTCACCACTGGGTCTGATTGAGCACCTCCAGGAGAGAGGCCCCAGCAAGACGCGCCCCGAGGAGCGTCTTGCCACATGTCACTACTCGGTCTAACTGAGCGCCTCCAGGAGAGAGGTCCAAGCAAGACGCGCCCCGAGGAGCGTCTTGCCACATGTCACTACTCGGTCGGACTGAGCGCCTCCAGGAGGGAGGTCCAAGCAAGACGCGCCCCAAGGAGCGTTTTGCCACATGTCACTACTCAGTCTGACTGAGCGCCTCCAGGAGAGAGGCCCAAGCAAGACGTGCCCCGAGGAGCGTCTTGCCACATGTCAACAATGGGTCTGACTGAGGGCCTCCAGGAGAGAAGCCCAAGCAAGACGCGCCCAGAGGAGCGTCTTGCCACATGTCAACACTGGGTCTGACTGAGCGCCTCCAGGAGAGAGGCCCAAGCAAGACACGCCCCGAGGAGCGTCTTGACACATGTCAACACTGGGTCGGACTGAGGTCCTCCATGAGAGAAGCCCAAGCAAGACGCGCCCTGAGGAGAGTCTTGCCACATGTCAACATTCGGTCTGACAGAGGGCATTCAGGAGAGAGGCCCAAGCAATACGCGCCCCGAGGAGCGTCTTGCCACATGTCACCACTGGGTCTGAATGAGCGCCTCCAGGAGAGAGGCCCAACAAAGACGCGCCCCGAGGAGTGTCTTGCCACATGCCAACACTGGGTCTGACTGAGCGCCTCCAGGAGAGAGGCCCAAGCAAGACGCGCCCCGAGGAGCGTCTTGCCACGTGTCAACACTGGGTCTGACTGAGCGCCTCCAGGAGAGAGGCCCAAGCAAGACGCGCCCCGATGAGCGTCTTTCCACTTGTCACCACTGGGTCTGACTGAGCGCCTCCAGGAGAGAGGCCAAAGCAAGACGCGCCCCGAGGAGCGTCTTGCCACATGTCAACACTGGGTCTGACTGAGCGCCTCCAGGAGAGAGGCCCAAGCAAGACGCGCCCCGAGGAGCGTCTTGCCACATGTCATCAATGGGTCTGACTGAGGGCCTCCAGGAGAGAGGCCCAAGCAAGATGTGCCCGGAGGAGCGTCTTTCCACATGTCAACACTGGGTCTGACAGAGGGCCTCCAGGAGAGAGGCCCAAGCAAGACGCGCCCCGAGGAGCGTCTTGCCACATGTCACCTCTGGTTCTGACTGAGCGCCTCCAGGAGAGAGGCCCAAGCAAGATGTGCCCGGAGGAGCGTCTTTCCACATGTCAACACTGGGTCTGACAGAGGGCCTCCATGAGAGAAGCCAAAGCAAGACGCGCCCCGGGGAGAGTCTTGCCACATGTCAACACTCGGTCTGACAGAGGGCATTCAGGAGAGAGGCCCAAGCAATACGCGCCCCGAGGAGCGTCTTGCCACATGTCACCACTGGGTCTGAATGAGCGCCTCCAGGAGAGAGGCCCAACAAAGACGCGCCCCGAGGAGTGTCTTACCACATGCCAACACTGGGTCTGACTGAGCGCCTCCAGGAGAGAGGCCCAAGCAAGACGCGCCCCGAGGAGCGTCTTGCCACGTGTCAACACTGGGTCTGACTGAGCACCTCCAGGAGAGAGGCCCAAGCAAGACGCGCCCCGAGGAGCGTCTTTCCACGTGTCACCACTGGGTCTGACTGAGCGCCTCCAGGAGAGAGGCTCAAGCAAGACGCGCCCCGAGGTGCGTCTTGCCACATGTCAACACTGGGTCTGACTGAGCGCCTCCAGGAGAGAGGCCCAAGCAAGACGCGCCCCGAGGAGCGTCTTGCCACATGTCAACAATGGGTCTGACTGAGGGCCTCCAGGAGAGAAGCCCAAGCAAGACGCGCCCCGAGGAGCGTCTTGCCACATATCAACAATGGGTCTGACTGAGGGCCTCCAGGAGAGAAGCCCAAGCAGTACTGCGCCCCGAGGAGCATCTTGACACATGTCAACACTGGGTCTGACAGAGGGCCTCCAGGAGAGAGGCCCAAGCAAGACGCGCCCCGAGGAGTGTCTTGCCACATGTCACCACTGGGTCTGACTGAGCGCCTCCAGGAGAGAGGCCAAAGCAAGACGCGCCCCGAGGAGCGTCAGGCCACATGTCACTACTCAGTCTGACTGAGCGCCTCCAGGATAGAGGCCCAAGCAAGACGCGCCCCGAGGAGCGTCTTGCCACATGTCAGCACTGGGTCTGACTGAGCGCCTCCAGGAGAGAGGCCCCAGCAAGACGCGCCCCGAGGAGCGTCTTGCCTTATGTCAGCACTCGGTCTGACTGAGCGCCTCCAGGAGAGAGGCCCAAGCAAGACGCACCCCGAGGAGCGTCTTGCCACATGTCAACAATGGGTCTGACTGAGGGCCTCCAGGAGAGAGGCCCAAGCAAGATGCGCCCGGAGGAGCGTCTTGCCACATGTCAACACTGGGTCTGACAGAGGGCCTCCAGGAGAGAGGCCCGAGCAAGACGCGCCCTGAGGAGCGTCTTGCCACATGTCACCTCTGGTTCTGACTGAGTGCCTCCAGGAGAGAGGCCCAAGCAAGACGCGCCCCGAGGAGCGTCTTGTCACATGTCAACACTGGGTCTTTCTGAGCGCCTCCAGGAGAGAAGCCCAAGCAAGACACGCCCCGAGGAGCGTCTTGCCACATTTCAGCACTCGGTCTGACTGAGCGCCTCCAGGAGAGAGGCCCAAGCAAGACGCGCCCCGAGGAGCGTCTTGCCACATGTCAACAATGGGTCTGACTGAGGGCCTCCAGGAGAGAAGCCCAAGCAACACGCGGCCCGAGGAGCGTCTTGCCACATGTCAGCACTCGGTCTGACTGAGCACCTCCAGGAGAGAGGCCCAAGCAAGACGCGCCCCGAGGAGCGTCTTGCCACATGTCAACAATGGGTCTGACTGAGGGCCTCCAGGAGAGAAGCCCAAGCAAGACTGCGCCCCGAGGAGCGTCTTGACACATGTCAACACTGGGTCTTACAGAGGGCCTCCAGGAGAGAGGCCCAAGCAAGACGCGACCCGAGGAGTGTCTTGCCACATGTCACCACTGGGTCTGACTGAGCGCCTCCAGGAGAGAGGCCCAAGCAAGCCGCGCCCCGAGGAGCGTCAGGCCACATTTCAGCACTGGGTCTGACTGAGCGCCTCCAGGAGTGAGGCCCCAGCAAGACGCGCACCGAGGAGCGTCTTGCCTTATGTCAGCACTCGGTCTGACTGAGCGCCTCCAGGAGAGAGGCCCAAGCAAGACGCGCCCCAGAGGAGCGTCTTGCCACATGTCAACAATGGGTCTGACTGAGGGCCTCCAGGAGAGAGGCCCAAGCAAGATGCGCCCGGAGGAGCGTCTTGCCACATGTCAACACTGGGTCTGACAGAGGGCCTCCAGGAGAGAGGCCCAAGCAAGACGCGCCCCGAGGAGCGTCTTGCCACATGTCACCTCTGGTTCTGACTGAGCGCCTCCAGGAGAGAGGCCCAAGCAAGACGCGCCCCAAGGAGCGTCTTGTCACATGTCAACACTGGGTCTTTCTGAGCGCCTCCAGGAGAGAAGCCCAAGCAAGACGCGCCCCGAGGAGCGTCTTGCCACATGTCAGCACTCGGTCTGACTGAGCGCCTCCAGGAGAGAGGCCCAAGCAAGACGCGCCCCGAGGAGCGTCTTGCCACTTGTCAACAATGGGTCTGACTGAGGGCCTCCAGGAGAGAGGCCCAAGCAAGACGCGCCCCGAGGAGCGTCTTGCCACATGTCAACAATGGGTCTGACTGAGGGCCTCCAGGAGAGAAGCCCAAGCAAGACGCGCCCCGAGGTGCGTCTTGACGCATGTCAACACTGGGTCTGACAGAGGGCCTCCTGGAGAGAGGCCCAAGCAAGACGCGCCCCGAGGAGTGTCTTGCCACATGTCACCACTTTGTCTGACTGAGCGCCTCCAGGAGAGAGGCCCAAGCAACACGCGCCCCGAGGAGCGTCAGGCCACATGTCACTACTCAGTCTGACTGAGCGCCTCCAGGAGAGAGGCCCAAGCAAGACGCGCCCCGAGGAGCGTCTTGCCACGTGTCAACACTGGGTCTGATTGAGGGCCTTCTGGAGAGAGGCCCAAGCAAGACGCGCCCCGAGGAGCGTCTTGCCACATGTCAACAATGGGTCTTACTGAGGGCCTCCAGGAGAGAAGCCCGAGCAAGATGCGCCCAGAGGAGCTTCTTTCCACATGTCAGCACTTGGTCTGACTGAGCGCCTCCAGGAGAGAGGCCAAAGCAAGACGCGCCCCGAGGAGCGTCTTGACACATGTCAACACTGGGTCTGACAGAGGGCCTCCATGAGAGAGGCCCAAGCAAGACGCGCCCCGAGGAGTGTCTTGCCACATGTCAACACTGGGTTTGACAGAGGGCCTCCATGAGAGAGGCCCAAGCAAGACGCGCCCCGAGGAGTGTCTTGCCACATGTCACCACTTGGTCTGACTGAGCGCCTCCAGGAGAGAGGCCCAAGCAACACGCGCCCAGAGGAGCGTCAGGCCACATGTCACTACTCAGTCTGACTGAGCGCCTCCAGGAGAGAGGCCCAAGTAAGACGCGCCCCGAGGAGCGTCTTGCCAAGTGTCAACACTGGGTCTGATTGAGGGCCTTCTGGAGAGAGGCCCAAGCAAGACGCGCCCCGAGGAGCATCTTGCCACATGTCAACAATGGTTCTTACTGAGGGCCTCCAGGAGAGAAGCCCAAGAAAGACGCGCCCCGAGGAGCTTCTTGCCACATGTCAGCACTCGTTCTGACAGAGGGCCTCCATGAGAGAGGCCCAAGCAAGATGCGCCCCGAGGAGTGTCTTGCCAAATGTCAACACTGGGTCTGACTGAGCGCCTCAGGGAGAGAGGTCCAAGCAAGACGCACCCCGAGGAGCGTCTTGCCACATGTCAACACTGGGTCTGACTGAGTGCCTCCATGAGAGAAGCCCCAGCAAGACGCGCCCCGAGGAGCGTCTTGCCACATGTCACTACTCGGTCTGTTTGAGCGCCTCAAGGAGAGAGACCCAAGCAAGACGTGCCCCGAGGAGCGTCTTGCCACATGTAGACAATGGGTCTGACTGAGGGCCTCCAGGAGAGAAGCCCAAGCAAGACGCGCCCCGAGGAGCGTCTTGCCACATGTTAACACTGGGTCTGACTGAGCGCCTCCAGGAGAGAGGCCCAAGCAAGACACGCCCCGAGGAGCGTCTTGACACATGTCAACACTGGGTCTGACTGAGGGCCTCCATGAGAGAAGCCCAAGCAAGACGCTTCCCGAGGAGAGTCTTGCCACATCTCAACACTCGGTCTGACAGAGGGCCTCCAGGAGAGAGGCCCAAGCAAGACGCGCCCCGAGGAGTGTCTTGCCACATGTCACCACTGGGTCTGACTGAGCACCTCCAGGAGAGAGGCCCAAGCAAGACGCGCCCCGAGGAGCGTCTTGTCACATGTCAACACTGGGTCTTTCTGAGCGCCTCCAGGAGAGAAGCCCAAGCAACACGCGCCCCGAAGAGCGTCTTTCCACATGTCAGGACTCGGTCTGACTGTGCGCCTCCAGGAGAGAGGCCCAAGCAAGACGCGCCTCGAGGAGCGTCTTGCCACATGTCAACAATGGGTCTGACTGAGGGCCTCCAGGAGAGAAGCCCAAGCAACACGCGGCCCGAGGAGCGTCTTGCCACATGTCAGCACTCGGTCTGACTGAGCGCCTCCAGGAGAGAGGCCAAAGCAAGACGTGCCCCGAGGAGCGTCTTGCCACATGTCAACAATGGGTCTGACTTAGGGCCTCCAGGAGAGAAGCCCAAGCAAGACGCGCCCCGAGGAGCGTCAGGCCACATGTCACTACTCAGTCTGACTGAGCGCCTCCAGGATAGAGGCCCAAGCAAGACGCGCCCCGAGGAGCGTCTTGCCACATGTCAGCACTGGGTCTGACTGAGCGCCTCCAGGAGAGAGGCCCCAGCAAGACGCGCCCCGAGGAGCGTCTTGCCTTATGTCAGCACTCGGTCTGACTGAGCGCCTCCAGGAGAGAGGCCCAAGCAAGACGCACCCCGAGGAGCGTCTTGCCACATGTCAACAATGGGTCTGACTGAGGGCCTCCAGGAGAGAGGCCCAAGCAAGATGCGCCCGGAGGAGCGTCTTGCCACATGTCAACACTGGGTCTGACAGAGGGCCTCCAGGAGAGAGGCCCGAGCAAGACGCGCCCTGAGGAGCGTCTTGCCACATGTCACCTCTGGTTCTGACTGAGTGCCTCCAGGAGAGAGGCCCAAGCAAGACGCGCCCCGAGGAGCGTCTTGTCACATGTCAACACTGGGTCTTTCTGAGCGCCTCCAGGAGAGAAGCCCAAGCAAGACACGCCCCGAGGAGCGTCTTGCCACATTTCAGCACTCGGTCTGACTGAGCGCCTCCAGGAGAGAGGCCCAAGCAAGACGCGCCCCGAGGAGCGTCTTGCCACATGTCAACAATGGGTCTGACTGAGGGCCTCCAGGAGAGAAGCCCAAGCAACACGCGGCCCGAGGAGCGTCTTGCCACATGTCAGCACTCGGTCTGACTGAGCACCTCCAGGAGAGAGGCCCAAGCAAGACGCGCCCCGAGGAGCGTCTTGCCACATGTCAACAATGGGTCTGACTGAGGGCCTCCAGGAGAGAAGCCCAAGCAAGACTGCGCCCCGAGGAGCGTCTTGACACATGTCAACACTGGGTCTTACAGAGGGCCTCCAGGAGAGAGGCCCAAGCAAGACGCGACCCGAGGAGTGTCTTGCCACATGTCACCACTGGGTCTGACTGAGCGCCTCCAGGAGAGAGGCCCAAGCAAGCCGCGCCCCGAGGAGCGTCAGGCCACATTTCAGCACTGGGTCTGACTGAGCGCCTCCAGGAGTGAGGCCCCAGCAAGACGCGCACCGAGGAGCGTCTTGCCTTATGTCAGCACTCGGTCTGACTGAGCGCCTCCAGGAGAGAGGCCCAAGCAAGACGCGCCCCAGAGGAGTGTCTTGCCACATGTCAACAATGGGTCTGACTGAGGGCCTCCAGGAGAGAGGCCCAAGCAAGATGCGCCCGGAGGAGCGTCTTGCCACATGTCAACACTGGGTCTGACAGAGGGCCTCCAGGAGAGAGGCCCAAGCAAGACGCGCCCCGAGGAGCGTCTTGCCACATGTCACCTCTGGTTCTGACTGAGCGCCTCCAGGAGAGAGGCCCAAGCAAGACGCGCCCCAAGGAGCGTCTTGTCACATGTCAACACTGGGTCTTTCTGAGCGCCTCCAGGAGAGAAGCCCAAGCAAGACGCGCCCCGAGGAGCGTCTTGCCACATGTCAGCACTCGGTCTGACTGAGCGCCTCCAGGAGAGAGGCCCAAGCAAGACGCGCCCCGAGGAGCGTCTTGCCACTTGTCAACAATGGGTCTGACTGAGGGCCTCCAGGAGAGAGGCCCAAGCAAGACACGCCCCGAGGAGCGTCTTGCCACATGTCAACAATGGGTCTGACTGAGGGCCTCCAGGAGAGAAGCCCAAGCAAGACGCGCCCCGAGGTGCGTCTTGACACATGTCAACACTGGGTCTGACAGAGGGCCTCCAGGAGAGAGGCCCAAGCAAGACGCGCCCCGAGGAGTGTCTTGCCACATGTCACCACTTTGTCTGACTGAGCGCCTCCAGGAGAGAGGCCCAAGCAACACGCGCCCCGAGGAGCGTCAGGCCACATGTCACTACTCAGTCTGACTGAGCGCCTCCAGGAGAGAGGCCCAAGCAAGACGCGCCCCGAGGAGCGTCTTGCCACGTGTCAACACTGGGTCTGATTGAGGGCCTTCTGGAGAGAGGCCCAAGCAAGACGCGCCCCGAGGAGCGTCTTGCCACATGTCAACAATGGGTCTTACTGAGGGCCTCCAGGAGAGAAGCCCGAGCAAGATGCGCCCAGAGGAGCTTCTTTCCACATGTCAGCACTTGGTCTGACTGAGCGCCTCCAGGAGAGAGGCCAAAGCAAGACGCGCCCCGAGGAGCGTCTTGACACATGTCAACACTGGGTCTGACAGAGGGCCTACATGAGAGAGGCCCAAGCAAGACGCGCCCCGAGGAGTGTCTTGCCACATGTCACCACTTGGTCTGACTGAGCGCCTCCAGGAGAGAGGCCCAAGCAACACGCGCCCAGAGGAGCGTCAGGCCACATGTCACTACTCAGTCTGACTGAGCGCCTCCAGGAGAGAGGCCCAAGTAAGACGCGCCCCGAGGAGCGTCTTGCCAAGTGTCAACACTGGGTCTGATTGAGGGCCTTCTTGAGAGAGGCCCAAGCAAGACGTGCCCCGAGGAGCATCTTGCCACATGTCAACAATGGTTCTTACTGAGGGCCTCCAGGAGAGAAGCCCAAGAAAGACGCGCCCCGAGGAGCTTCTTGCCACATGTCAGCACTCGTTCTGACAGAGGGCCTCCATGAGAGAGGCCCAAGCAAGATGCGCCCCGAGGAGTGTCTTGCCAAATGTCAACACTGGGTCTGACTGAGCGCCTCAGGGAGAGAGGTCCAAGCAAGACGCACCCCGAGGAGCGTCTTGCCACATGTCAACACTGGGTCTGACTGAGTGCCTCCATGAGAGAAGCCCCAGCAAGACGCGCCCCGAGGAGCGTCTTGCCACATGTCACTACTCGGTCTGTTTGAGCGCCTCAAGGAGAGAGACCCAAGCAAGACGTGCCCCGAGGAGCGTCTTGCCACATGTAGACAATGGGTCTGACTGAGGGCCTCCAGGAGAGAAGCCCAAGCAAGACGCGCCCCGAGGAGCGTCTTGCCACATGTCAACACTGGGTCTGACTGAGCGCCTCCAGGAGAGAGGCCCAAGCAAGACACGCCCCGAGGAGCGTCTTGACACATGTCAACACTGGGTCTGACTGAGGGCCTCCATGAGAGAAGCCCAAGCAAGACGCTTCCCGAGGAGAGTCTTGCCACATCTCAACACTCGGTCTGACAGAGGGCCTCCAGGAGAGAGGCCCAAGCAAGACGCGCCCCGAGGAGTGTCTTGCCACATGTCACCACTGGGTCTGACTGAGCACCTCCAGGAGAGAGGCCCAAGCAAGACGCGCCCCGAGGAGCGTCTTGTCACATGTCAACACTGGGTCTTTCTGAGCGCCTCCAGGAGAGAAGCCCAAGCAACACGCGCCCCGAAGAGCGTCTTTCCACATGTCAGGACTCGGTCTGACTGTGCGCCTCCAGGAGAGAGGCCCAAGCAAGACGCGCCTCGAGGAGCGTCTTGCCACATGTCAACAATGGGTCTGACTGAGGGCCTCCAGGAGAGAAGCCCAAGCAACACGCGGCCCGAGGAGCGTCTTGCCACATGTCAGCACTCGGTCTGACTGAGCGCCTCCAGGAGAGAGGCCAAAGCAAGACGTGCCCCGAGGAGCGTCTTGCCACATGTCAACAATGGGTCTGACTTAGGGCCTCCAGGAGAGAAGCCCAAGCAAGACGCGCCCCGAGGAGCGTCTTGACACATGTCAACACTGGGTCTGACAGAGGGCCTCCAGGAGAGAGGCCCAAGCAAGACGCGCCCCGAGGAGTGTCTTGCCACATGTCACCACTTGGTCTGACTGAGCGCCTCCAGGAGAGAGGCCCAAGCAACACGCGCCCCGAGGAGCGTCAGGCCACATGTCACTACTCAGTCTGACTGAGCGCCTCCAGGAGAGAGGCCCAAGCAAGACGCGCCCCGAGGAGCGTCTTGCCACGTGTCAACACTGGGTCTGATTGAGGGCCTTCTGGAGAGAGGCCCAAGCAAGACGTGCCCCGAGGAGCGTCTTGCCACATGTCAATAATGGGTCTTACTGAGGGCCTCCAGGAGAGAAGCCCAAGCAAGACGCGCCCCTAGCAGCTTCTTGCCACATGTCAGCACTCGGTCTGACTGAGCACCTCCAGGAGAGAGGCCAAAGCAAGACGCGCCCCGAGGAGTGTCTTGACACATGTCAACACTGGGTCTGACAGAGGGCCTCCATGAGAGAGGCCCAAGCAAGACGCGCCCCGAGGAGTGTCTTGCCACATGTCAACACTGGGTCTGACTGAGCGCCTCCAGGAGAGAGGCCCAAGCAAGATGCGCCCCGAGGAGCGTCTTGCCACGTGTCAACACTGGGTCTGACTGAGCGCCTCCAGGAGAGAGGCCCAAGCAAGATGCGCCCCGAGGAGCGTCTTGCCAGGTGTCACCACTGGGTCTGACTGAGCGCCTCCAGGAGAGAGGCCAAAGCAAGACGCGCCCCGAGGAGCGTCTTGCCACGTGTCACCACTGGGTCTGATTGAGCTTCTCCAGGAGAGAGGCCCCAGCAAGACGCGCCCCGAGGAGCGTCTTGCCTTATGTCAGCACTCGGTCTGACTGAGCGCCTCCAGGAGAGAGGCCCAAGCAGGACGCGCCCCGAGGAGCGTCTTGCGGCATGTCACTACTCGGTCTAACTGAGCGCCTCCAGGAGAGAGGTCCAAGCAAGACGCGCCCCGAGGAGCGTCTTGCCACATGTCACTACTCGGTCTGACTGAGCGCCTCCAGGAGAGAGGCCCAAGCAAGACGTGCCCCGAGGAGCGTCTTGCCACATGTCAACAATGGGTCTGACTGAGGGCCTCCAGGAGAGAAGCCCAAGCAAGACGCGCCCCGAGGAGCGTCTTGCCACATGTCAACACTGGGTCTGACTGAGCGCCTCCAGGAGAGAGGCCCAAGCAAGACGCGCCCCGAGGAGCGTCAGGCCACATGTCACTACTCAGTCTGACTGAGCACCTCCAGGAGAGAGGCCCAAGCAAGACGCGCCCCGAGGAGCGTCTTGCCACATGTCAACACTGGGTCTGATTGAGGGCCTTCTGGAGAGAGGCCCAAGCAAGACGCGCCCCGAGGAGCATCTTGCCACATGTCACCTCTGGTTCTGACTGAGCGCCTCCAGGAGAGAAGCCCAAGCAAGACGCGCCCCGAGGAGCGTCTTGTCACATGTCAACACTGGGTCTTTCTGAGCGCCTCCAGGAGAGAAGCCCAAGCAAGACGCGGCCGGAGGAGCGTCTTGCCACATGTCAACAATGGGTCTGACTGAGGGCCTCCAGGAAAGAAGCCCAAGCAACACGCGGCCCGAGGAGCGTCTTGCCACATGTCAGCAATCGGTCTGACCGAGCGGCTCCAGGAGAGAGGCCCAAGCAAGATGCGCCCCGAGGAGCGTCTTGCCACATGTCAACAATGGGTCTGACTGAGGGCCTCCCGGAGAGAAGCCCAAGCAAGACGCGCCCCGTGGAGCGTCTTGACACATGTCAACACTGGGTCTGACAGAGGGCCTCCAGGAGAGAGGCCCAAGCAAGACGCGCCCCGAGGAGTGTCTTGCCACATGTCACCACTGGGTCTGAATTAGCGCCTCCAGGAGAGAGGCCCAAGCAAGACGCGCCCCGAGGAGCGTCAGGCCACATGTCACTACTCAGTCTGACTGAGCGCCTCCAGGAGAGAGGCCCAAGCAAGACGCGCCCCGAGGAGCGTCTTGCCACATGTCAACAATGGGTCTTACTGAGGGCCTCCAGGAGAGAAGCCGAAGCAAGACACGCCCCGAGGAGCTTCTTGCCACATGTCAGCACTCGGTCTGACTGAGCGCCTCCTGGAGAGAGGCCAAAGCAAGACGCGCCCCGAGGAGCGTCTTGACACATGTCAACACTGGGTCTGACAGAGGGCCTCCATGAGAGAGGCCCAAGCAAGACGCGCCCCGAAGAGTGTCTTGCCACGTGTCAACACTGGGTCTGACTGAGCGCCTCCAGGAGAGAGGCCCAAGCAAGACGCGCCCCGACGAGCGTCTTGCCACGTGTCAACACTGGGTCTGACTGAGCGCCTCCAGGAGAGAGGCCCAAGCAAGATGCGCCCCGAGGAGCTTCTTGCCACGTGTCACCACTGGGTCTGACTGAGCGCCTCCAGGAGAGAGGCCCAAGCAAGACGCGCCCCGAGGAGCGTCTTGCCACGTGTCACCACTGGGTCTGATTGAGCGCCTCCAGGAGAGAGGCCCCAGCAAGACCGGTCAGGCCTCCAGTGTACACATCAGAGACATGATGTTGTTTCACAGAACTGAGGTTGTTCATTACTAAATGACTTTTACAGGAATATTGTTATTATACTATTCAACAGGTTGATCATAATAATGTGTATTAAACCCACAACCTAGCACTGAGGACAGAGGGACTTCATTTAAATTAGTACTTAATGGAAACGATACATAATGATACATAAGAACCATGTCATACATTCAGCCTAGGAATAGTAGCATTGTGCACTATTAAAAATATACACATCAATTGCTCAAATCCCATTGTTGCAAAGTAAAACTCTAATAAAACTCTAGTCTGACATCAACAGAGAAGACTTAGTGTATGTACTACAAATACAGCATTAGGATTTCGAGTGGACCGTGCACCTTGTGAACCATCAGAGGCTTATGACGCAACATATCTTCCAGTTGCTATTAGACAAGTTATAATTCTCGACCATTTTTCGGAACTGGTTTCTTGGGTCCGTGAGTAAATGCCCAAATGAGATGATAGTCCTTAAGTAAGTTCCTGGCGATCCCACGTCACGCTCTTGCCCATCAGCCGGTGAACGCTGAGACGGAACTCGATGAGAGCTATGTATTTTTAAGTGCTCTGAATGTACTTCTAACAAGCGTGCGATTCACTTCGTGAGTAAACCGCAGCTGCAGCTGATTCAAACAGTCGAGCCAATTTTCTACATCACAATATTCGTTTTGTAGTTAGTCGAGTTACCTTTTGTGTGGCGCATGCACGGGTCGTTAGCGTCCAGCTCCCAGCTTAGAGAGTCCTGTATTGACACAGACGTCAATACATCTCGATGTCAAGCAACACACAAAGTCTGTCGCATACAAGTGGGTTAACACATGTACGATACCTTTTGTGTGGCGCATCCACGGGTCGTTAGCGTCCAGCTCCCGGCTTATAGAGAGTCCTGTATTGACACAGACGTCAATGCATCTCGATGTCATGAAACACACAAAGTCTGTCGCATACAGGTGGGTTAACACACATGTACGATGTGTGCAATGGCGCGCCCGTTTACAATGGGACACGACGATGATCATTGTTAACCAAACTCTTGTTTCTCACGACAGGTGGTAGCGTTGTCTCCTGCACCTGGTCTTCTTGCACAGAGGGTGTTGTAATGTGCTCGTCATAGTCGCGATCGTTGTCACTCGAATCCGTTGTTCTCACGACAGGTGGTAGCGTTGTCTCCTGCATGTTGTCTTCGCGTGCGGCAAGCGTTGTGCTGTGCTCGTTATAATGGTTGTCTTCGTACAAAGGGGGTGTTGAATACTCCTTCGCGAGTAGTCTAGGAGGTGGTGTGATGGGACGTATCTCAGAGGCGTTATGTGAGCGTACCACCATGGCCTGAGCAACTGCGACTACTGAGAGTACACCCAGTACAGACAGAGAGATCATTTTTTTTTCTTGGGTGTTGTACGTGTGGGTACAGCCGCTTTAATGGCAGTGAGAGCAAGTGGTCAAATGTATTTATAGGTCACTAGCAGAAACTAAGGCACGTGGTCAGAGTGTAATCGTAACCACCGTAGCTCTTGTCATAATTTAATATACATAGAAATCAGAAACGGGCATGTCAGGATAGACATCGCGAGTGATAATGCGGCCAGTATCTGTGTGTGCTTGAGAGCACCTTGTTGTTCTTCTGTGGAGCCCACGCCGCCGGGTCTGTAAATGTCATCGACCTTCTTTATATACGCATACGCTAAAGACCGTATATTCTCTATGGATTTGAATACGTCCTTTGTTTCGCGTAATGCTTGAGCTGTCTCGAGCGTGATGTTGTGAGTGTACGCCAGTGTTTCGCGTGCACCGAGGTCCGAAAGGGCGTGCGCTACAACTATTAACCTTGGTTTTGGAGTGTGGCGAAACGCTCGCTCCGCTGTAATGGGCGGATGCAATGTTATCACCTGGTACGTTTCGTTAGTCGGGTCGTAACACAGCCTGTTGAATAGTATAATAACAATATTCTTGTAAAAGTCATTTAGTAATGAACAACCTCAGTTCTGTGAAAGAACATCATGTCTCTGATGTGTACACTGCAGGCCTGACCGGGGTTTGCACGCAAGGGCCTGTGTGTGTGTGTGTGTGTGTGTGTGTGTGTGTGTGTGTGTGTGTGTGTGTGTGTGTGTGTGTGTGTGTGTGTGTGTGTGTGTGTGTGTGTGTGTGTGTGTGTGTGTGTGTGTGTGTGTGTGTGAAACAAATAAAGATAAATATAGCTAGTAAGGCCACGAGCGGTCGTGCAGGGTAGAGGCTGCGCGAAAACGCCTCTAAAACAAGCGCGTGCCCACGCCCGATCCGTGGAAGCACATAGAACTAGCAAACGTACTAGCAGAAATCAACGATCGCACACGGGTCATTGAGTGTGTACAGGGTTCGTCTGCGTGTGTGGCATTGGGCAATCTAGCGGCAACCGAGTGGCCTGAAGGCGGAACCGGCCAACCCGTCGCCCTCACCATCGTTGCGCTTCGAGATGAACTATTGCTAAAGATGATCGTCCTCGTCAACCACGGCGCTACCAGAGTTACCACGACATGCGCCTTAAAAGCGTTCTCGTTTGGGTCAGCGCCACCAGAATTGAATCGGCAAGTCAGCGGATATTTCACAACTCGTAACGAAGACCCTCTCCGCGACCTCGCGGCCAGTGTGCGCAGTGTACAGCAAATGACAAACGATGTTGCGAGCGATATACCGGAAAAACTTTGCACTGACGCGACGGTCGCCACTGCAGGTTGTGTGAGTCTCGCGCAAAGTGCCATATCAAATGTGCGCAAGCTAGAGACAAGCAACTTCACCAGATCCGTAGATTCTGCATACGCTCGGATACGAATGAAAGTATCGAGAGATAACACCGAGACGAGTTGCGTGACGGCGCTGGCTGCAGTCGCTACAACACTGGATTTATTAATCAACGTAATTGTGATAACTTGTCTAATAGCAACTGGAAGATATGTTGCGTCATAAGCCTCTGATGGTTCACAAGGTGCACGGTCCACTCGAAATCCTAATGCTGTATTTGTAGTACATACACTAAGTCTTCTCTGTTGATGTCAGACTAGAGTTTTATTAGAGTTTTACTTTGCAACAATGGGATTCGAGCAATTGATGTGTATATTTTTAATAGTGCACAATGCTACTATTCCTAGGCTGAATGTATGACATGGCTCTCATGTACCATTATGTATCGTTTCCATTAAGTACTAATTTAAATAAAGTCCCTCTGTCCTCAGTGCTAGGTTGTGGGTTTAATACACATTATTATGATCAACCTGTTGAATAGTATAATAACAATATTCCTGTAAAAGTCATTTAGTAATGAACAACCTCAGTTCTGTGAAAGAACATCATGTCTCTGATGTGTACACTGCAGGCCTGACCGGGGTTTGCACGCAAGGGCCTGTGTGTGTGTGTGTGTGTGTGTGTGTGTGTGTGTGTGTGTGTGTGTGTGTGTGTGTGTGTGTGTGTGTGTGTGTGTGTGTGTGTGAAACAAATAAAGATAAATATAGCTAATGCGGCCACGAGCGGTCGTGCAGGGTAGAGGCTGCGCGAAAACGCCTCTAAAACAAGCGCGTGCCCACGCCCGATCCGTGGAAGCACGTAGAGCTAGCAAACGTACTAGCAGAAATCAACGATCGCACACGACCCTGTAAAAGTCATTTAGTAATGTACAACCTCAGTTCTGTGAAAGAACATCATGTCTCTGATGTGTACACTGCAGGCCTGACCGGTCTTGCTGGGGCCTCTCTCCTGGAGGCGCTCAATCAGACCCAGTGGTGACACGTGGCAAGATGCTCCTCGGGGCGCGTCTTGCTTGGGCCTCTCTCCTGGAGGCGCTCAGTCAGACCCAGTGGTGACACGTGGCAAGAAGCTCCTCGGGGCGCATCTTGCTTGGGCCTCTCTCCTGGAGGCGCTCAGTCAGACCCAGTGTTGACACGTGGCAAGACGCTCGTCGGGGCGCGTCTTGCTTGGGCCTCTCTCCAGAAGGCCCTCAATCAGACCCAGTGTTGAACCGTGGCAAGACGCTCCTCGGGGCGCGTCTTGCTTGGGCCTCTCTCCTGGAGGCGCTCAGTCAGACTGAGTAGTGACATGTGGCCTGACGCTCCTCGGGGCGCGTCTTGCTTGGGCCTCTCTCCTGGAGGCGCTCAGTCAGACCCAGTGGTGACATGTGGCAAGACACTCCTCGGGGCGCGTCTTGCTTGGGCCTCTCTCCTGGAGGCCCTCTATCAGACCCAGTGTTGACATGTGTCAAGACGCTCCACGGGGCGCATCTTGCTTGGGCTTCTCTCCTGGAGGCCCTCAGTCAGACCCAGTGTTGACATGTGGCAAGACGCTCCTCGGGGCGCGTCTTGCATGGGCCTCTCTCCTGGATGCGCTCAGTCAGACTGAGTAGTGACATGTGGCCTGACGCTCCTCGGGGCGCGTCTTGCTTGGGCCTCTCTCCTGGAGGCGCTCAGTCAGACCCAGTGTTGACACGTGGCAAGAAGCTCCTCGGGGCGCATCTTGCTTGGGCCTCTCTCCTGGAGGCGCTCAGTCAGACCCAGTGTTGACACGTGGCAAGACGCTCGTCGGGGCGCGTCTTGCTTGGGCCTCTCTCCTGGAGGCCCTTAGTAAGACCCATTGTTGACATGTGGCAAGACGCTCCTCGGGGCGCGTCTTGCTTGGGCTTCTCTCCTGGAAGCCCTCAGTAAGACCCATTATTTACAGGTGGCCTGACGCTCCTCGGGGCGCGTCTTGCTTGGGCCTCTCTCCTGGAGGCGCTCAGTCAGACCCAGTGGTGACATGTGGCAAGACACTCCTCGGGGCGCATCTTGCTTGGGCCTCTCTCCTGGAGGCCCTCTGTCAGACCCAGTGTTGACATGTGTCAAGACGCTCCACGGGGCGCATCTTGCTTGGGCTTCTCTCCTGGAGGCCCTCAGTCAGACCCATTGTTGACATGTGGCAAGACGCTCCTCGGGGCCCGTCTTGCTTGGGCCTCTCTCCTGGAGGTGCTCAGTCAGAACCAGAGGTGACATGTGGCAAGACGCTCCTCGGGGCGCGTCTTGCTTGGGCCACTCTCCTGGAGGCGCTCAGTCAGACCTAGTGCTGACATGTGGCAAGACGCTCCTCGGGGCGCGTCTTGCTTGGGCTTCTCTCCTGGAGGCCCTCAGTCAGACCCTTCGTTGACATGTGGCAAGACGCTCCTCGGGGCGCGTCTTGCTGGGGCCTCTCTCCTGGAGGCGCTCAGTCAGACCCAATGTTGGCATGTGGCAAGACACTCCTCGGGGCGCGTCTTGGTTGGGCCTCTCTCCTGGAGGCGCTCATTCAGACCCAGTGGTGACATGTGGCAAGACGCTCCTCGGGGCGCGTATTGCTTGGGCCTCTCTCCTGAATGCCCTCTGTCAGACCGAGTGTTGACATGTGGCAAGACTCTCCTCGGGGCGCGTCTTGCTTGGGCTTCTCTCATGGAGGCCCTCAGTCTGACCCAGTGTTGACATGTGTCAAGAGGCTACTCGGGGCGTGTCTTGCTTGGGCCTCTCTCCTGGAGGCGCTCAGTCAGACCGAGTGCTGACATAAGGCAAGACGCTCCTCGGGGCGCGTCTTGCTGGGGCCTCTCTCCTGGAGGTGCTCAATCAGACCCAGTGGTGACACGTGGCAAGACGCTCCTCGGGGCGCGTCTTGCTTGGGCCTCTCTCCTGGAGGCGCTCAGTCAGACACAGTGGTGACATGTGGCAAGACACTCCTCGGGGTGCGTCTTGCTTTGGCTTCTCTCATGGAGGCCCTCAGTAAGACCCATTGTTGACATGTGGAAGGAAGCTCCTCGGGGCGCGTCTTGCTTTGGCTTCTCTCCTGGAGGCCCTCAGTCAGACCCATTGTTGACATGTGGCAAGACGCTCCTCGGGGCACGTATTGCTTGGGCCTCTCTCCTGGATGCCCTCTGTCAGACCCAGCGTTGACATGTGGCAAAACTCTCCTCGGGGCGCGTCTTGCTTGGGCTTCTCTCATGGAGGCCCTCAGTCAGACCCAGTGTTGACTTGTGGCAAGACGCTCCTCGGGGCGCGTGTTGCTTGGACCTCTCTCCTGGAGGCGCTCAATTAGACCCAGTGTTGACATGTGGCAAGACGCTCCTCGGGGCGCGTCTTGCTTGGGCTTCTCTCCTGGAGGCCCTCAGTCAGACCCATTGTTGACATGTGGCAAGAAGCTCCTCGGGGCGCTTCTTGCTTGGGCCTCTCTCCTGGAGGCGCTCAGTCAGACCGAGTGGTGACATGTGGCAAGACGCTCCTCGGGGCGCGTCTTGCTGGGGCCTCTCTCCTGGAGGCGCTCAGTCTGACCCAGAGGAGACATGTGTCAAGACCCTCCTCGGGGCGCGTCTTGCTGGGGCCTCTCTCCTGGAGGCGCTCAGTCAGACCCACTGGTGACATATGGCAAGACACTCCTCGGGGCGCGTCTTGCTTGGGCCTCTCTCCTGGAGGCCCTCTGTCAGACCCAGTGTTGACATGTGGCAAGACGCTCCTCCGGGCGCATCTTGCTTGGGCCTCTCTCCTGGAGGCCCTCAGTCAGACCCATTGTTGACATGTGGCAAGATGCTCCTCGGGGCGCGTCTTGCTTGGGCCTCTCTCCTGGAGGCGCTCAGTCAGACCGAGTGCTGACATAAGGCAAGACGCTCTTCGGGGTGCGTCTTGCTGGGGCCTCTCTCCTGGAGGCGCTCAGTCAGACCCAGTGCTGACATGTGGCAAGACGCTCCTCGGGGCGCGTCTTGCTTGGGCCTCTCTCCTGGAGGCGCTCAGTCAGACTGAGTAGTGACATGTGGCCTGACGCTCCTCGGGGCACGTCTTGCTTGGGCCTCTCTCCTGGAGGCGCTCAGTCAGACCCAGTGGTGATATGTGGCAAGACACTCCTCGGGGCGCGTCTTGCTTGGGCCTCTCTCGTGGAGGCCCTCTGTCAGACCCAGTGTTGACATGTGTCAAGACGCTCCTCGGGGCGCGTCTTGCTTGGGCTTCTCTCCTGGAGGCCCTCAGTCAGACCCATTGTTGACATGTAATAAGACGCTCCTCGGGGCGCGTCTTGCTTGGGCTTCTCTCCTGGAGGCGCTCAGACAGACCCAGTGTTGACATGTGACAAGACGCTCCTCGGGGCGCGTCTTGCTTGGGCCTCTCTCCTGGAGGCGCTCAGTCAGAACCAGAGGTTACATGTGGCAAGACGCTCCTAGGGGCGCGTCTTGCTTGGGCTTCTCTCCTGGAGGCGCTCAGTCAGACCGAGTGCTGACATGTGGCAAGACGCTCCTCGGGGCGCATCTTGCTTGGGCTTCTCTTCTGGAGGCCCTCAGTCAGACCCAGTTTTGACATGTGGCAAGACGCTCCTCGGGGAGCGTCTTATTTGGGCCTCTCTCCTGGAGGCCCTCAGTCAGACCCAGTGTTGACATGTGGCAAGACGCTCCTCGGGGCGCGGCTTGCTTGGGCTTCTCTCCTGGAGGCCCTCAGTCAGACCCATTGTTGACATGTGGCAAGACGCTCCTCGGGGCACGTCTTGCTTGGGCCTCTCTCCTGGAGGCGCTCAGTCAGACCGAGTAGTGACATCTCGCAAGACGCTCCTCGGGGCGCGTCTTGCTTTGGCCTCACTCCAGAAGGCCCTCAATCAGACCCAGTGTTGACACGTGGCAAGACGCTCCTCGGGGCGCGTCTTACTTGGGCCTCTCTCCTGGAGGCACTCAGTCAGACTGAGTAGTGACATGTGGCCTGAGGCTCCTCGGGGCGCGTGTTGCTTGGGCCTCTCTCCTGGAGGCGCTCAGTCAGACCAAGTGGTGACATGTGGCAAGAAACTCCTCGGGGCGCGTCTTGCTTGGGCCTCTCTCCTGGAGGCCCTCTGTCAGACCCAGTGTTGACATGTGTCAAGACGCTCCTCGGGGCGTGTGTTGCTTGGGCTTCTCTCCTGGAGGCCCTCAGTCATACCCATTGTTGACATGTGGCAAGACGCTCCTCGGGGCGCGTCTTGCTTCGGCCTCTCTCCTGGAGGCGCTCAGTCAGACCGAGTGCTGACATGTGGAAAGACGCTCCTCGGGGCGCTTCTTGCTTGGGCTTCTCTCCTGGAGGCGCTCAGAAAGACCCAGTGTTGACATGTGACAATACGCTCCTCGGGGCGCGTCTTGCTTGGGCCTCTCTCCTGGAGGCGCTCAGTCAGACCCACTGGTGACATGTGGCAAGACACTCCTCGGGGCGCGTCTTGCTTGGGCCTCTCTCCTGGAGGCCCTCTGTCAGACCCAGTGTTGACATGTGTCAAGACGCTCCTCGGGGCGCGTCTTGCTTGGGCTTCTCTCCTGGAGGCCCTCAGTCAGACCCATTGTTGACATGTGGCAAGACGCTCCTCGGGGCGCGTCTTGCTTGGGCCTCTCTCCAGGAGGCGCTCAGTCAGACCGAGTGCTGACATGTGGCAAGACGCTCCTCGGGCCGCGTGTTGCTTGGGCTTCTCTCCTGGAGGCCCTCAGTCAGACCCATTGTTGACATGTGGCAAGACGCTCCTCGGGGCGCGTCTTGCTTGGGCCTCTCTCATGGAGGCGCTCAGTCAGACCGAGTGCTGACATGTGGCAAGACGCTCCTCGGGGCGCGTCTTGCTTGGGCTTCTCTCCTGGAGGCGCTCAGAAAGACCCAGTGTTGACATGTGACAAGACGCTCCTCGGGGCACGTCTTGCTTGGGCCTCTCTCCTGGAGGCGCTCAGTCAGTACCAGAGGTGACATGTGGCAAGACGCTCCTCGGGGCGCGTCATGCTTGGGCCTCTCTCCTGGAGGCCCTCTGTCAGACCCAGTGTTGACATGTGGCAAGACGCTCTTCCGGGCGCATCTTGCTTGGGCCTCTCTCCTGGAGAACCTCAGTCAGACCCATTGTTGACATGTGGCAAGACTCTCCTCGGGGCGAGTCTTGCTTGGGCTTCTCTCATGGAGGCCCTCAGTCAGACCCAGTGTTGACATGTGTCAAGACGCTCCTCGGGGAGTGTCTTGCTTGGGCCTCTCTCCTGGAGGCGCTCAGTCAGACCGAGTGCTGACATAAGGCAAGACGCTCCTCGGGGTGCGTCTTGCTGGGGCCTCTCTCCTGGAGGCGCTCAGTCAGACCCAGTGCTGACATGTGGCAAGACGCTCCTCGGGGCACGTCTTGCTTGGGCCTCTCTCCTGGAGGCGCTCAGTCAGACTGAGTAGTGACATGTGGCCTGACGCTCCTCGGGGCACGTCTTGCTTGGGCCTCTCTCCTGGAGGCGCTCAGTCAGACCCAGTGGTGACATGTGGCAAGACACTCCTCGGGGCGCGTCTTGCTTGGGCCTCTCTCGTGGAGGCCCTCTGTCAGACCCAGTGTTGACATGTGTCAAGACGCTCCTCGGGGCGCGTCTTGCTTGGGCTTCTCTCCTGGAGGCCCTCAGTCAGACCCATTGTTGACATGTTGCAAGACGCTCCTCGGGGCGCGTCTTGCTTGGGCTTCTCTCCTGGAGGCGCTCAGACAGACCCAGTGTTGACATGTGACAAGACGCTCCTCGGGGCGCGTCTTGCTTGGGCCTCTCTCCTGGAGGCGCTCAGTCAGAACCAGAGTTGACATGTGGCAAGACGCTCCTCGGGGCGCGTCTTGCTTGGGCCTCTCTCCTGGAGGCCCTCTGTCAGACCCAGTGTTGACATGTGGCAAGACGCTCCTCCGGGCGCATCTTGCTTGGGCCTCTCTCCTGGAGGCCCTCAGTCAGACCCATTGTTGACATGTGGCAAGACGCTCCTCGGGGCGCGTCTTGCTTGGGCCTCTCTCCTGGAGTCGCTCAGTCAGACCCAGTGTTGACATGTGGCAAGACGCTCCTCGGGGCGCGTCTTGCTTGGGCCTCTCTCCTGGAGGCGCTCAGTCAGACCCAGTGTTGACATGTGGCAAGACGCTCCTCGGGGCGCGTCTTGCTTGGGCCTCTCTCCTGGAGGCGCTCAGTCAGACCCAGTGGTGACACGTGGAAAGACGCTCCTCGGGGCGCGTCTTGGTTGGGCCTCTCTCCTGGAGGCGCTCATTCAGACCCAGTGGTGACATGTGGCAAGACGCTCCTCGGGGCGCGTATTGCTTGGGCCTCTCTCCTGAATGCCCTCTCTCAGACCGAGTGTTGACGTGTGGCAAGACTCTCCTCGGGGCGCGTCTTGCTTGGGCTTCTCTCATGGAGGCCCTCAGTCCGACCCAGTGTTGACATGTGTCAAGACGCTCCTCGGGGCGTGTCTTGCTTGGGCCTCTCTCCTGGAGGCGCTCAGTCAGACCCAGTGTTGACATGTGGCAAGACGCTCCTCGGGGCGCGTCTTGCTTGGGCCTCTCTCCTGGAGGCGCTCAGTCAGACCCAGTGGTGACACGTGGAAAGACGCTCCTCGGGGCGCGTCTTGGTTGGGCCTCTCTCCTGGAGGCCCTCAGTCAGACCCATTGTTGACATCTGGCAAGACGCTCCTCGGGGCACGTCTTGCTTGGGCCTCTCTCCTGGAGGCGCTCAGTCAGACCGAGTAGTGACATGTGGCAAGACGCTCCTCGGGGCGCGTCTTGCTTGGACCTCCCAGCTGGAGGCGCTCAGTCAGACCGAGTAGTGACATTTGGCAAGACGCTCCTCGGGGCGCCTCTTGCTTGGACCTCTCTCCTGGAGGCGCTCAGTTAGACCGAGTAGTGACATGTGGCAAGACGCTCCTCGGGGCGCATCTTGCCTGGGCCTCTCTCCTGGAGACGCTCAGTCAGACCGAGTGCTGACATAAGGCAAGACGCTCCTCGGGGCGCGTCTTGCTGGGGCCTCTCTCCTGGAGGTGCTCAATCAGACCCAGTGGTGACACGTGGCAAAACGTTCCTCTGGGCGCGTCTTGCTTGGGCCTCGTTCCTGGAGGAGCTCAGTCAGACCCAGTGGTGGCACGTGGCAAGACGCTCCTCAGGGCGCATCTTGCTTGGGCCTCTCTCCTGGAGGCGCTAAGTCAGACCCAGTGTTGACACGTGGCAAGAGGCTCCTCGGGGCGCGTCTTGCTTGGGCCTCTCTCCTGGAGGCGCTCAGTCAGACACAGTGATGACATGTGGCAAGACACTCCTCGGGGCGCGTCTTTCTTGGGCTTCTCTCATGGAGGCCCTCAGTAAGACCCATTGAAGACATGTGGAAAGAAGCTCCTCGGGGCGCGTCTTGCTTTGGCTTCTCTCCTGGAGGCCCTCAGTCAGACCCATTGTTGACATGTGGCAAGACGCTCCTCGGGGCGCGTATTGCTTGGGCCTCTCTCCTGGATGCCCTCTGTCAGACCCAGTGTTGACATGTGGCAAGACTCTCCTTGGGGCGCGTCTGGCTTGGGCTTCTCTCATGGAGGCCCTCAGTCAGACCCAGTGTTGACATGTGTCAAGACGCTCCTCGGGGCGTGTCTTGCTTGGGCCTCTCTCCTGGAGGCGCTATGTCAGACCCAGTGTTGACATGTGGCAAGACGCTCCTCGGGGCGCTTCTTGCTTGGGCTTCTCTCCTGGAGGCCCTCAGTCAGACCCATTGTTGACATGTGGCAAGACGCTCCTCGGGGCACGTCTTGCTTGGGCCTCTCTCCTGGAGGCGCTCAGTCAGACCCATTGTTGACATGTGGCAAGACGCTCCTCGGGGCGCGTCTTGCTTGGGCCTCTCTCCTGGAGGCGCTCAGTCAGACCGAGTAGTGACATGTGGCAAGACGCTTCTCGGGGCGCGTCTTGCTTGGACCTCCCTCCTGGAGGCGCTCAGTCAGACCGAGTAGTGACATTTGGCAAGACGCTCCTCGGGGCGCCTCTTGCTTGGACCTCTCTCCTGGAGGCGCTCAGTTAGACCGAGTAGTGACATGTGGCAAGACGCTCCTCGGGGCGCATCTTGCCTGGGCCTCTCTCCTGGAGACGCTCAGTCAGACCGAGTGCTGACATAAGGCAAGACGCTCCTCGGGGCGCGTCTTGCTGGGGCCTCTCTCCTGGAGGTGCTCAGTCAGACCCAGTGGTGGCACGTGGCAAGACGCTCCTCGGGGCGCATCTTGCTTGGGCCTCTCTCCTGGATGCCCTCTGTCAGACCCAGTGTTGACATGTGGCAAGACTCTCCTCGGGGCGCGTCTTGCTTGGGCTTCTCTCATGGAGGCCCTCAGCAAGACCCATTGTTGACATGTGGAAAGAAGCTCCTCGGGGCGCGTCTTGCTTTGGCTTCTCTCCTGGAGGCCCTCAGTCAGACCCATTGTTGACATGTGGCAAGACGCTCCTCGGGGCGCGTATTGCTTGGGCCTCTCTCCTGGAGGCGCTATGTCAGACCCAGTGTTGACATGTGGCAAGACGCTCCTCGGGGCGCTTCTTGCTTGGGCTTCTCTCCTGGAGGCCCTCAGTCAGACCCATTGTTGACATGTGGCAAGACGCTCCTCGGGGCACGTCTTGCTTGGGCCTCTCTCCTGGAGGCGCTCAGTCAGACCGAGTAGTGACATGTGGCAAGACGCTCCTCGGGGCGCGTCTTGCTGGGGCTTCTCTCATGGAGGCACTCAGTCAGACCCAGTGTTGACATGTGGCAAGACGCTCCTCGGGGCGCGTGTTGCTTGGACCTCTCTCCAGGAGGCGCTCAGTCAGACCGAGTAGTGACATGTGGCAAGACGCTCCTCGGGGCGCGTCTTGCTTGGGCCTCTCTCCTGGAGGCGCTCAATTAGGCCAAGTGTTGACATGTGGCAAGACGCTCCTCGGGGCGCTTCTTGCTTGGGCCTCTCTCCTGGAGGCGCTCAGTCAGACCGAGTGCTGACATGTGGCAAGACGCTCCTCGGGGCGCGTCTTGCTGGGGCCTCTCTCCTGGAGGCGCTCAGTCAGACCCAGTGTTGACATGTGTCAAGACGCTCCTCGGGCGTTTCTTGCTTGCGCTTCTCTCCTGGAGGCGCTCAGTCAGACCCAGAGGTGACATGTGGCAAGACGCTCCTCGGGCCTCTCTCCTGGAGGCGCTCAGTCAGACCCAGTGTTGACATGTGGCAAGACGCTCCTCGGGGCGCGTCTTGCTTGGGCTTCTCTCATGGAGGCCCTCAGTCAGACCGAGTAGTGACATGTGGCAAGACGCTCCTCGGGGCGTGTCTTGCTTGGGCCTCTCTCCTGGAGGCGCTATGTCAGACCCAGTGTTGACATGTGGCAAGACGCTCCTCGGGGCGCTTCTTGCTTGGGCTTCTCTCCTGGAGGCCCTCAGTCAGACCCATTGTTGACATGTGGCAAGACGCTCCTCGGGGCACGTCTTGCTTGGGCCTCTCTCCTGGAGGCGCTCAGTCAGACCGAGTAGTGACATGTGGCAAGACGCTCCTCGGGGCGCGTCTTGCTGGGGCTTCTCTCATGGAGGCACTCAGTCAGACCCAGTGTTGACATGTGGCAAGACGCTCCTCGGGGCGCGTGTTGCTTGGACCTCTCTCCTGGAGGCGCTCAGTCAGACCGAGTAGTGACATGTGGCAAGACGCTCCTCGGGGCGCGTCTTGCTTGGGCCTCTCTCCTGGAGGCGCTCAATTAGGCCCAGTGTTGACATGTGGCAAGACGCTCCTCGGGGCGCTTCTTGCTTGGGCCTCTCTCCTGGAGGCACTCAGTCAGACCGAGTGCTGACATGTGGCAAGACGCTCCTCGGGGCGCGTCTTGCTGGGGCCTTTCTCCTGGAGGCGCTCAGTCAGACCCAGTGTTGACATGTGTGAAGATGCTCCTCGGGCGTTTCTTGCTTGCGCTTCTCTCCTGGAGGCGCTCAGTCAGACCCAGAGGTGACATGTGGCAAGACGCTCCTCGGGCCTCTCTCCTGGAGGCGCTCAGTCAGAACCAGTGTTGACATGTGGCAAGACGCTCCTCGGGGCGCGTCTTGCTTGGGCCTCTCTCCTGGAGGTGCTCAGTCAGACCCAGTGTTGACATGTGGCAAGACGCTCCTCGGGGCGCGTCTTGCTGGGGCTTCTCTCATGGAGGCACTCAGTCAGACCCAGTGTTGACATGTGTCAAGACGCTCCTCGGGGCGCGTCTTGCTTGGGCTTCTCTCCTGGAGGCCCTCAGTCAGACCCATTGTTGACATATGGCAAGACGCTCCTCGGGGCGCGTCTTCCTTGGGCCTCTCTCCTGGAGGCGCTCAGTCAGAACCAGAGGTGACATGTGGCAAGACGCTCCTCGGGGTGCGTCATGCTTGGGCCTCTCTCCTGGAGGCCCTCTGTCAGATCCAGTGTTGACATGTGTCAAGACGCTCCTCCGGGCGCATCTTGCTTGGGCCTCTCTCCTGGAGGCGCTCAGTCAGACCCAGTGTTCACATGTGGCAAGACGCTCCTCGGGGCGCGTCTTGCTTGGGCCTCTCTCCTGGAGGCGCTCAGTCAGACCGAGTAGTGACATGTGGCAAGACGCTCCTCGGGGCACGTCTTGCTTGGGCCTCTCTCCTGGAGGCCCTCTGTCAGACCCAGTGTTGACATGTGGCAAGACGCTCCTCCGGGCGCATCTTGCTTGGGCCTCTCTCCTGGAGGCCCTCAGTCAGACCCATTGTTGACATGTGGCAAGACGCTCCTCGGGGCGCGTCTTGCTTGGGCCTCTCTCCTGGAGGCGCTCAGTCAGACCCAGTGTTGACATGTGGCAAGACACTCCATGGGGCGCGTCTTGCTTGGGCCTCTCTCCTGGAAGCGCTCAGTCAGACCCAGTGTTGACATGTGGCAAGACGCTCCTCGGGGCGCGTCTTGCTTGGGCCTCTCTCCTGGAGGCGCTCAGTCAGACTCAGTGGTGACACGTGGAAAGACGCTCCTCGGGGCGCGTCTTGGTTGGGCCTCTCTCCTGGAGGCGCTCATTCAGACCCAGTGGTGACATGTGGCAAGACGCTCCTCGGGGCGCGTATTGCTTGGGCCTCTCTCCTGAATGCCCTCTGTCAGACCGAGTGTTGACGTGTGGCAAGACTCTCCTCGAGGTGCGTCTTGCTTGGGCTTCTCTCATGGAGGCCCTCAGTCCGACCCAGTGTTGACATGTGTCAAGACGCTCCTCGGGGCGTGTCTTGCTTGGGCCTCTCTCCTGGAGGCGCTCAGTCAGACCCAGTGTTGACATGTGGCAAGACGCTCCTCTGGGTGCGTCTTGCTTGGGCTTCTCTCCTGGAGGCCCTCAGTCAGACCCATTGTTGACATGTGGCAAGACGCTCCTCGGGGCACGTCTTTCTTGGGCCTCTCTCCTGGAGGCGCTCAGTCAGACCGAGTAGTGACATGTGGCAAGACGCTCCTCGGGGCGCGTCTTGCTTAGACCTCCCTCCTAGAGGCGCTCAGTCAGACCGAGTAGTGACATTTGGCAAGACGCTCCTCGGGGCGCCTCTTGCTTGGACCTCTCTCCTGGAGGCGCTCAGTTAGACCGAGTAGTGACATGTGGCAAGACGCTCCTCGGGGCGCGTCTTGCTGGGGCCTCTCTCCTGGAGGTGCTCAATAAGACCCAGTGGTGACACGTGGCAAGACGCTCCTCTGGGCGCGTCTTGCTTGGGCCTCTCTCCTGGAGGAGCTCAGTCAGACCCAGTGGTGACACGTGGCAAGACGCTCCTCGGGGCGCATCTTGCTTGGGCCTCTCTCCTGGAGGCGCTAAGTCAGACACAGTGTTGACATGTGGCAAGACACTCCTCGGGGCGCGTCTTGCTTGCGCTTCTCTCCTGGAGGCGCTCAGTCAGACCCAGAGGTGACATGTGGCAAGACGCTCCTCGGGCCTCTCTCCTGGAGGCGCTCAGTCAGAACCAGTGTTGACATGTGGCAAGACGCTCCTCGGGGCGCGTCTTGCTTGGGCCTCTCTCCTGGAGGTGCTCAGTCAGACCCAGTGTTGACATGTGGCAAGACGCTCCTCGGGGCGCGTCTTGCTGGGGCTTCTCTCATGGAGGCACTCAGTCAGACCCAGTGTTGACATGTGTCAAGACGCTCCTCGGGGCGCGTCTTGCTTGGGCTTCTCTCCTGGAGGCCCTCAGTCAGACCCATTGTTGACATATGGCAAGACGCTCCTCGGGGCGCGTCTTCCTTGGGCCTCTCTCCTGGAGGCGCTCAGTCAGAACCAGAGGTGACATGTGGCAAGACGCTCCTCGGGGTGCGTCATGCTTGGGCCTCTCTCCTGGAGGCCCTCTGTCAGATCCAGTGTTGACATGTGTCAAGACGCTCCTCCGGGCGCATCTTGCTTGGGCCTCTCTCCTGGAGGCGCTCAGTCAGACCCAGTGTTCACATGTGGCAAGACATTCCTCGGGGCGCGTCTTGCTTGGGCCTCTCTCCTGGAGGCGCTCAGTCAGACCGAGTAGTGACATGTGGCAAGACGCTCCTCGGGGCACGTCTTGCTTGGGCCTCTCTCCTGGAGGCCCTCTGTCAGACCCAGTGTTGACATGTGGCAAGACGCTCCTCCGGGCGCATCTTGCTTGGGCCTCTCTCCTGGAGGCCCTCAGTCAGACCCATTGTTGACATGTGGCAAGACGCTCCTCGGGGCGCGTCTTGCTTGGGCCTCTCTCCTGGAGGCGCTCAATCAGACCCATTGTTGACATGTGGCAACACACTCCATGGGGCGCGTCTTGCTTGGGCCTCTCTCCTGGAGGCGCTCAATCAGACCCATTGTTGACACGTGGAAAGACGCTCCTCGGGGCGCGTCTTGGTTGGGCCTCTCTCCTGGAGGCGCTCATTCAGACCCAGTGGTGACATGTGGCAAGACGCTCCTCGGGGCGCATATTGCTTGGGCCTCTCTCCTGAATGCCCTCTGTCAGACCGAGTGTTGACGTGTGGCAAGACTCTCCTCGAGGCGCGTCTTGCTTGGGCTTCTCTCATGGAGGCCCTCAGTCCGACCCAGTGTTGACATGTGTCAAGACGCTCCTCGGGGCGTGTCTTGCTTGGGCCTCTCTCCTGGAGGCGCTCAGTCAGACCCAGTGTTGACATGTGGCAAGACGCTCCTCTGGGCGCGTCTTGCTTGGGCTTCTCTCCTGGAGGCCCTCAGTCAGACCCATTGTTGACATGTGGCAAGACGCTCCTCGGGGCACGTCTTGCTTGGGCCTCTCTCCTGGAGGCGCTCAGTCAGACCGAGTAGTGACATGTGGCAAGACGCTCCTCGGGGCGCCTCTTGCTTGGACCTCTCTCCTGGAGAACCTCAGTTAGACCGAGTAGTGACATGTGGCAAGACGCTCCTCGGGGCGCGTCTTGCTGGGGCCTCTCTCCTGGAGGTGCTCAATAAGACCCAGTGGTGACACGTGGCAAGACGCTCCTCTGGGCACGTCTTGCTTGGGCCTCTCTCCTGGAGGAGCTCAGTCAGACCCAGTGGTGACACGTGGCAAGACGCTCCTCGGGGCGCATCTTGCTTGGGCCTCTCTCCTGGAGGCGCTAAGTCAGACACAGTGTTGACATGTGGCAAGACACTCCTCGGGGCGCGTCTTGCTTGGGCTTCTCTCATGGAGGCCCTCAGTAAGACCCATTGTTGACATGTTGAAAGAAGCTCCTCGGGGCGCGTCTTGCTTTGGCTTCTCTCCTGGAGGCCCTCAGTCAGACCCATTGTTGACATGTGGCAAGACTCTCCTCGGGGCGCGTCTTGCTTGGGCTTCTCTCATGGAGGCCCTCAGTCAGACCCAGTGTTGACATGTGTCAAGACGCTCCTCGGGGCGTGTCTTGCTTGGGCCTCTCTCCTGGAGGCGCTATGTCTGACCCAGTGTTGACATGTGGCAAGACGCTTCTCGGGGCGCTTCTTGCTTGGGCTTCTCTCCTGGAGGCCCTCAGTCAGACCCATTGTTGACATGTGGCAAGACGCTCCTCGGGGCACGTCTTGCTTGGGCCTCTCTCCTGGAGGCGCTCAGTCAGACCGAGTAGTGACATGTGGCAAGACGCTCCTCGGGGCGCGTCTTGCTGGGGCTTCTCTCATGGAGGCACTCAGTCAGACCCAGTGTTGACATGTTGCAAGACGCTCCTCGGGGCGCGTGTTGCTTGGACCTCTCTCCTGGAGGCGCTCAGTCAGACCGAGTAGTGACATGTGGCAAGACGCTCCTCGGGGCGCGTCTTGCTTGGGCCTCTCTCCTGGAGGCGCTCAGTCAGACCGAGTGCTGACATGTGGCAAGACGCTCCTCGGGGCGCGTCTTGCTGGGGCCTCTCTCCTGGAGGCGCTCAGTCAGACCCAGTGTTGACATGTGTCAAGACGCTCCTCGGGCGTTTCTTGCTTGCGCTTATCTCCTGGAGGCGCTCAGTCAGACCCAGAGGTGACATGTGGCAAGACGCTCCTCGGGCCTCTCTCCTGGAGGCGCTCAGTCAGACCCAGTGATGACATGTGGCAAGCCGCTCCTCGGGGCGCGTCTTGCTTGGGCCTCTCTCCTGGAGGTGCTCAGTCAGACCCAGTGTTGACATGTGGCAAGACGCTCCTCGGGGCGCGTCTTGTTGGGGCTTCTCTCATGGAGGCACTCAGTCAGACCCAGTGTTGACATGTGGCAAGATGCTCCTCGGGGCACGTCTTGCTTGGGCCTCTCTCCTGGAGGCGCTCAGTCAGACCCAGAGGAGACATGTGTCAAGACGCTCCTCGGGGCGCGTCTTGCTTGGGCCTCTCTCCTGGAGGCACTCAGTCAGACCGAGTGCTGACATGTGGCAAGACGCTCCTCCGGGCGGGTCTTGCTTGGGCCTCTCTCCTGGAGGCGCTCAGTCAGACCCAGTGTTCACATGTGGCAAGACGCTCCTCGGGGCGCGTCTTGCTTGGGCCTCTCTCCTGGAGGCGCTCCGTCAGACCGAGTAGTGACATTTGGCAAGATGCTCCTCGGGGCGCTTCTTGCTTGGGCTTCTCTCCTGGAGGCCCTCAGTCAGACCCATTGTTGACATGTGGCAAGACGCTCCTCGGGGCACGTCTTGCTTGGGCGTCTCTCCTGGAGGCGCTCAGTCAGACCGAGTAGTGACATGTGGCAAGACGCTCCTCGGGGCGCGTCTTGCTGGGGCTTCTCTCATGGAGGCACTCAGTCAGACCCAGTGTTGACATGTGGCAAGACGCTCCTCGGGGCGCGTGTTACTTGCACCTCTCTCCTGGAGGCGCTCAGTCAGACCGAGTAGTGACAAGTGGCAAGACGCTCCTCGGGGCGCGTCTTGCTTGGGCCTCTCTCCTGGAGGCGCTCAATTAGACCCAGTGTTGACATGTGGCAAGACGCTCCTCGGGGCGCTTCTTGCTTGGGCCTCTCTCCTGGAGGCGCTCAGTCAGACGGAGTGCTGACATATGGCAAGACGCTCCTCGGGGCGCGTGTTGCTTGCACCTCTCTCCTGGAGGCGCTCAGTCAGACCCAGTGTTGACATGTGTCAAGACGCTCCTCGGGTGTTTCTTGCTTGCGCCTATCTCCTGGAGGCGCTCAGTCAGACCCAGAGGTGACATGTGGCAAGACGCTCCTCGGACCTCTCTCCTGGAGGCACTCAGTCAGACCCAGTGTTGACATGTGGCAAGACGCTCCTCGGGGCGCATCTTGCTTGGGCCTCTCTCCTGGAGGTGCTCAGTCAGACCCAGTGTTGACATGGGTCAAGACGCTCCTCGGGCGTTTCTTGCTTGCGCTTCTCTCCTGGAGGCGCTCAGTCAGACCCAGAGGTGACATGTGGCAAGACGCTCCTCGGGGCACTTCTTGCTTGGGCCTCTCTCCTGGAGGCGCTCAGTCAGACCGAGTGCTGACATGTGGCAAGACGCTCCTCGGGGCGCGTCTTGCTGGGGCCTCTCTCCTGGAGGCGCTCAGTCAGACCCAGTATTGACATGTGTCAAGACGCTCCTCGGGCGTTTCTTGCTTGCGCTTCTCTCCTGGAGGCGCTCAGTCAGACCCAGAGGTGACATGTGGCAAGACGCTCCTCGGGCCTCTCTCCTGGAGGCGCTCAGTCAGACCCAGTGATGACATGTGGCAAGACGCTCCTCGGGGCGCGTCTTGCTTGGGCCTCTCTCCTGGAGGTGCTCAGTCAGACCCAGTGTTGACATGTGGCAAGACGCTCCTCGGGGCGCGTCTTGCTGGGGCTTCTCTCATGGAGGCACTCAGTCAGACCCAGTGTTGACATGTGGCAAGATGCTCCTCGGGGCACGTCTTGCTTGGGCCTCTCTCCTGGAGGCGCTCAGTCAGACCCAGAGGAGACATGTGTCAAGACGCTCCTCGGGGCGTGTCTTGCTTGGGCCTCTCTCCTGGAGGCGCTCAGTCAGACCGAGTGCTGACATGTGGCAAGACGCTCCTCCGGGCGCGTCTTGCTTTGGCCTCTCTCCTGGAGGCGCTCAGTCAGACCCAGTGTTCACATGTGGCAAGACGCTCCTCGGGGCGCGTCTTGCTTGGGCCTCTCTCCTGGAGGCGCTCAGTCAGACCGAGTAGTGACATTTGGCAAGACGCTCCTCGGGGCGCTTCTTGCTTGGGCTTCTCTCCTGGAGGCCCTCAGTCAGACCCATTGTTGACATGTTGCAAGACGCTCCTCGGGGCACGTCTTGCTTGGGCCTCTCTCCTGGAGGCGCTCAGTCAGACCGAGTAGTGACATGTGGCAAGACGCTCCTCGGGGCGCGTCTTGCTGGGGCTTCTCTCATGGAGGCACTCAGTCAGACCCAGTGTTGACATGTGGCAAGACGCTCCTCGGGGCGCGTGTTGCTTGCACCTCTCTCCTGGAGGCGCTCAGTCAGACCGAGTAGTGACATGTGGCAAGACGCTCCTCGGGGCGCGTCTTGCTTGGGCCTCTCTCCTGGAGGCGCTCAATTAGACCCAGTGTTGACATGTGGCAAGACGCTCCTCGGGGCGCTTCTTGCTTGGGCCTCTCTCCTGGAGGCGCTCAGTCAGACGGAGTGCTGACATATGGCAAGACGCTCCTCGGGGCGCGTGTTGCTTGCACCTCTCTCCTGGAGGCGCTCAGTCAGACCCAGTGTTGACATGTGTCAAGACGCTCCTCGGGTGTTTCTTGCTTGCGCCTATCTCCTGGAGGAGCTCAGTCAGACCCAGAGGTGACATGTGGCAAGACGCTCCTCGGACCTCTCTCCTGGAGGCACTCAGTCAGACCCAGTGTTGACATGTGGCAAGACGCTCCTCGGGGCGCGTCTTGCTTGGGCCTCTCTCCTGGAGGTGCTCAGTCAGACCCAGTGTTGACATGGGTCAAGACGCTCCTCGGGCGTTTCTTGCTTGCGCTTCTCTCCTGGAGGCGCTCAGTCAGACCCAGAGGTGACATGTGGCAAGACGCTCCTCGGGCCTCTCTCCTGGAGGCGCTCAGTCAGACCCAGTGTTGACATGTGGCAAGACGCTCCTCGGGGCGCGTCTTGCTTGGGCCTCTCTCCTGGAGGTGCTCAGTCAGACCCAGTGTTGACATGTGGCAAGACGCTCCTCGGGGCGCGTCTTGCTTGGGCCTCTCTCCTGGAGGCGCTCAGTCAGACCCAGAGGAGACATGTGTCAAGACGCTCCTCGGGGCGCGTCTTGCTTGGGCCTCTCTCCTGGAGGCACTCAGTCAGACCGAGTGCTGACATGTGGCAAGACGCTCCTCCGGGCGCGTCTTGCTTGGGCCTCTCTCCTGGAGGCCCTCAGTCAGACCCATTGTTGACATGTGGCAAGACGCTCCTCGGGGCGCGTATTGCTTGGGCCTCTCTCCTGGATGCCCTCTGTCAGACCCAGTGTTGACATGTGGGAAGACTCTCCTCGGGGCGCGTCTGGCTTGGGCTTCTCTCATGGAGGCCCTCAGTCAGACCCAGTGTTGACATGTGTCAAGACGCTCCTCGGGGCGTGTCTTGCTTGGGCCTCTCTCCTGGAGGCGCTATGTCAGACCCAGTGTTGACATGTGGCAAGACGCTCCTCGGGGCGCTTCTTGCTTGGGCTTCTCTCCTGGAGGCCCTCAGTCAGACCCATTGTTGACATGTGGCAAGACGCTCCTCGGGGCACGTCTTGCTTGGGCCTCTCTCCTGGAGGCGCTCAGTCAGACCCATTGTTGACATGTGGCAAGACGCTCCTCGGGGCGCGTCTTGCTTGGGCCTCTCTCCTGGAGGCGCTCAGTCAGACCGAGTAGTGACATGTGGCAAGACGCTTCTCGGGGCGCGTCTTGCTTGGACCTCCCTCCTGGAGGCGCTCAGTCAGACCGAGTAGTGACATTTGGCAAGACGCTCCTCGGGGCGCCTCTTGCTTGGACCTCTCTCCTGGAGGCGCTCAGTTAGACCGAGTAGTGACATGTGGAAAGACGCTCCTCGGGGCGCATCTTGCCTGGGCCTCTCTCCTGGAGACGCTCAGTCAGACCGAGTGCTGACATAAGGCAAGACGCTCCTCGGGGCGCGTCTTGCTGGGGCCTCTCTCCTGGAGGTGCTCAGTCAGACCCAGTGGTGGCACGTGGCAAGACGCTCCTCGGGGCGCATCTTGCTTGGGCCTCTCTCCTGGATGCCCTCTGTCAGACCCAGTGTTGACATGTGGCAAGACTCTCCTCGGGGCGGGTCTTGCTTGGGCTTCTCTCATGGAGGCCCTCAGTAAGACCCATTGTTGACATGTGGAAAGAAGCTCCTCGGGGCGCGTCTTGCTTTGGCTTCTCTCCTGGAGGCCCTCAGTCAGACCCATTGTTGACATGTGGCAAGACGCTCCTCGGGGCGCGTATTGCTTGGGCCTCTCTCCTGGAGGCGCTATGTCAGACCCAGTGTTGACATGTGGCAAGACGCTCCTCGGGGCGCTTCTTGCTTGGGCTTCTCTCCTGGAGGCCCTCAGTCAGACCCATTGTTGACATGTGGCAAGACGCTCCTCGGGGCACGTCTTGCTTGGGCCTCTCTCCTGGAGGCGCTCAGTCAGACCGAGTAGTGACATGTGGCAAGACGCTCCTCGGGGCGCGTCTTGCTGGGGCTTCTCTCATGGAGGCACTCAGTCAGACCCAGTGTTGACATGTGGCAAGACGCTCCTCGGGGCGCGTGTTGCTTGGACCTCTCTCCTGGAGGCGCTCAGTCAGACCGAGTAGTGACATGTGGCAAGACGCTCCTCGGGGCGCGTCTTGCTTGGGCCTCTCTCCTGGAGGCGCTCAATTAGGCCAAGTGTTGACATGTGGCAAGACGCTCCTCGGGGCGCTTCTTGCTTGGGCCTCTCTCCTGGAGGCGCTCAGTCAGACCGAGTGCTGACATGTGGCAAGACGCTCCTCGGGGCGCGTCTTGCTGGGGCCTCTCTCCTGGAGGCGCTCAGTCAGACCCAGTGTTGACATGTGTCAAGACGCTCCTCGGGCGTTTCTTGCTTGCGCTTCTCTCCTGGAGGCGCTCAGTCAGACCCAGAGGTGACATGTGGCAAGACGCTCCTCGGGCCTCTCTCCTGGAGGCGCTCAGTCAGACCCAGTGTTGACATGTGGCAAGACGCTCCTCGGGGCGCGTCTTGCTTGGGCTTCTCTCATGGAGGCCCTCAGTCAGACCGAGTAGTGACATGTGGCAAGACGCTCCTCGGGGCGTGTCTTGCTTGGGCCTCTCTCCTGGAGGCGCTATGTCAGACCCAGTGTTGACATGTGGCAAGACGCTCCTCGGGGCGCTTCTTGCTTGGGCTTCTCTCCTGGAGGCCCTCAGTCAGACCCATTGTTGACATGTGGCAAGACGCTCCTCGGGGCACGTCTTGCTTGGGCCTCTCTCCTGGAGGCGCTCAGTCAGACCGAGTAGTGACATGTGGCAAGACGCTCCTCGGGGCGCGTCTTGCTGGGGCTTCTCTCATGGAGGCACTCAGTCAGACCCAGTGTTGACATGTGGCAAGACGCTCCTCGGGGCGCGTGTTGCTTGGACCTCTCTCCTGGAGGCGCTCAGTCAGACCGAGTAGTGACATGTGGCAAGACGATCCTTGGGCCTCTCTCCTGGAGGCCCTCTGTCAGACCCAGTGTTGACATGTGGCAAGACGCTCCTCCGGGCGCATCTTGCTTGGGCCTCTCTCCTGGAGGCCCTCAGTCAGACCCATTGTTGACATGTGGCAAGACGCTCCTCGGGGCGCGTCTTGCTTGGGCCTCTCTCCTGGAGGCGCTCAGTCAGACCCAGTGTTGACATGTGGCAAGACACTCCATGGGGCGCGTCTTGCTTAGGCCTCTCTCCTGGAAGCGCTCAGTCAGACCCAGTGTTGACAAGTGGCAAGACGCTCCTCGGGGCGCGTCTTGCTTGGACCTCTCTCCTGGAGGCGCTCAGTCAGACCCAGTGGTGACACGTGGAAAGACGCTCCTCGGGGCGCGTCTTGGTTGGGCCTCTCTCCTGGAGGCGCTCATTCAGACCCAGTGGTGACATGTGGCAAGACGCTCCTCGGGGCGCGTATTGCTTGGGCCTCTCTCCTGAATGCCCTCTGTCAGACCGAGTGTTGACGTGTGGCAAGACTCTCCTCGAGGCGCGTCTTGCTTGGGCTTCTCTCATGGAGGCCCTCAGTCCGACCCAGTGTTGACATGTGTCAAGACGCTCCTCGGGGCGTGTCTTGCTTGGGCCTCTCTCCTGGAGGCGCTCAGTCAGACCCAGTGTTGACATGTGGCAAGACGCTCCTCTGGGCGCGTCTTGCTTGGGCTTCTCTCCTGGAGGCCCTCAGTCAGACCCATTGTTGACATGTGGCAAGACGCTCCTCGGGGCACGTCTTGCTTGGGCCTCTCTCCTGGAGGCGCTCAGTCAGACCGAGTAGTGACATGTGGCAAGACGCTCCTCGGGGCGCGTCTTGCTTGGACCTCCCTCCTAGAGGCGCTCAGTCAGACCGAGTAGTGACATTTGGCAAGACGCTCCTCGGGGCGCCTCTTGCTTGGACCTCTCTCCTGGAGGCGCTCAGTTAGACCGAGTAGTGACATGTGGCAAGACGCTCCTCGGGGCGCGTCTTGCTGGGGCCTCTCTCCTTGAGGTGCTCAATAAGACCCAGTGGTGACACGTGGCAAGACGCTCCTCTGGGCGCGTCTTGCTTGGGCCTCTCTCCTGGAGGAGCTCAGTCAGACCCAGTGGTGACACGTGGCAAGACGCTCCTCGGGGCGCATCTTGCTTGGGCCTCTCTCCTGGAGGCGCTAAGTCAGACACAGTGTTGACATGTGGCAAGACACTCCTCGGGGCGCGTCTTGCTTGCGCTTCTCTCCTGGAGGCGCTCAGTCAGACCCAGAGGTCACATGTGGCAAGACGCTCCTCGGGCCTCTCTCCTGGAGGCGCTCAGTCAGAACCAGTGTTGACATGTGGCAAGACGCTCCTCGGGGCGCGTCTTGCTTGGGCCTCTCTCCTGGAGGTGCTCAGTCAGACCCAGTGTTGACATGTGGCAAGACGCTCCTCGGGGCGCGTCTTGCTGGGGCTTCTCTCATGGAGGCACTCAGTCAGACCCAGTGTTGACATGTGTCAAGACGCTCCTCGGGGCGCGTCTTGCTTGGGCTTCTCTCCTGGAGGCCCTCAGTCAGACCCATTGTTGACATATGGCAAGACGCTCCTCGGGGCGCGTCTTCCTTGGGCCTCTCTCCTGGAGGCGCTCAGTCAGAACCAGAGGTGACATGTGGCAAGACGCTCCTCGGGGTGCGTCATGCTTGGGCCTCTCTCCTGGAGGCCCTCTGTCAGATCCAGTGTTGACATGTGTCAAGACGCTCCTCCGGGCGCATCTTGCTTGGGCCTCTCTCCTGGAGGCGCTCAGTCAGACCCAGTGTTCACATGTGGCAAGACGCTCCTCGGGGCGCGTCTTGCTTGGGCCTCTCTCCTGGAGGCGCTCAGTCAGACCGAGTAGTGACATGTGGCAAGACGCTCCTCGGGGCACGTCTTGCTTGGGCCTCTCTCCTGGAGGCCCTCTGTCAGACCCAGTGTTGACATGTGGCAAGACGCTCCTCCGGGCGCATCTTGCTTGGGCCTCTCTCCTGGAGGCCCTCAGTCAGACCCATTGTTGACATGTGGCAAGACGCTCCTCGGGGCGCGTCTTGCTTGGGCCTCTCTCCTGGAGGCGCTCAGTCAGACCCAGTGTTGACATGTGGCAAGACACTCCATGGGGCGCGTCTTGCTTGGGCCTCTCTCCTGGAAGCGCTCAGTCAGACCCAGTGTTGACATGTGGCAAGACGCTCCTCGGGGCGCGTCTTGCTTGGGCCTCTCTCCTGGAGGCGCTCAGTCAGACCCAGTGGTGGCACGTGGAAAGACGCTCCTCGGGGCGCGTCTTGGTTGGGCCTCTCTCCTGGAGGCGCTCATTCAGACCCAGTGGTGACATGTGGAAAGACGCTCCTCGGGGCGCGTATTGCTTGGGCCTCTCTCCTGAATGCCCTCTGTCAGACCTAGTGTTGACGTGTGGCAAGACTCTCCTCGAGGCGCGTCTTGCTTGGGCTTCTCTCATGGAGGCCCTCAGTCCGACCCAGTGTTGACATGTGTCAAGACGCTCCTCGGGGCGTGTCTTGCTTGGGCCTCTCTCCTGGAGGCGCTCAGTCAGACCCAGTGGTGACACGTGGAAAGACGCTCCTCGGGGCGCGTCTTGGTTGGGCCTCTCTCCTGGAGGCGCTCATTCAGACCCAGTGGTGACATGTGGAAAGACGCTCCTCGGGGCGCGTATTGCTTGGGCCTCTCTCCTGAATGCCCTCTGTCAGACCTAGTGTTGACGTGTGGCAAGACTCTCCTCGAGGCGCGTCTTGCTTGGGCTTCTCTCATGGAGGCCCTCAGTCCGACCCAGTGTTGACATGTGTCAAGACGCTCCTCGGGGCGTGTCTTGCTTGGGCCTCTCTCCTGGAGGCGCTCAGTCAGACCCAGTGTTGACATGTGGCAAGACGCTCCTCTGGGCGCGTCTTGCTTGGGCTTCTCTCCTGGAGGCCCTCAGTCAGACCCATTGTTGACATGTGGCAAGACGCTCCTCGGGGCACGTCTTGCTTGGGCCTCTCTCCTGGAGGCGCTCAGTCAGACCGAGTAGTGACATGTGGCAAGACGCTCCTCGGGGCGCGTCTTGCTTGGACCTCCCTCCTAGAGGCGCTCAGTCAGACCGAGTAGTGACATTTGGCAAGACGCTCCTCGGGGCGCCTCTTGCTTGGACCTCTCTCCTGGAGAACCTCAGTTAGACCGAGTAGTGACATGTGGCAAGACGCTCCTCTGGGCGCGTCTTGCTTGGGCCTCTCTCCTGGAGGAGCTCAGTCAGACCCAGTGGTGACACGTGGCAAGACGCTCCTCGGGGCGCATCTTGCTTGGGCCTCTCTCCTGGAGGCGCTAAGTCAGACACAGTGTTGACATGTGGCAAGACACTCCTCGGGGCGCGTCTTGCTTGGGCTTCTCTCATGGAGGCCCTCAGTAAGACCCATTGTTGACATGTTGAAAGAAGCTCCTCGGGGCGCGTCTTGCTTTGGCTTCTCTCCTGGAGGCCCTCAGTCAGACCCATTGTTGACATGTGGCAAGACTCTCCTCGGGGCGCGTCTTGCTTGGGCTTCTCTCATGGAGGCCCTCAGTCAGACCCAGTGTTGACATGTGTCAAGACGCTCCTCGGGGCGTGTCTTGCTTGGGCCTCTCTCCTGGAGGCGCTATGTCAGACCCAGTGTTGACATGTGGCAAGACGCTCCTCGGGGCGCTTCTTGCTTGGGCTTCTCTCCTGGAGGCCCTCAGTCAGACCCATTGTTGACATGTGGCAAGACGCTCCTCGGGGCACGTCTTGCTTGGGCCTCTCTCCTGGAGGCGCTCAGTCAGACCGAGTAGTGACATGTGGCAAGACGCTCCTCGGGGCGCGTCTTGCTGGGGCTTCTCTCATGGAGGCACTCAGTCAGACCCAGTGTTGACATGTGGCAAGACGCTCCTCGGGGCGCGTGTTGCTTGGACCTCTCTCCTGGAGGCGCTCAGTCAGACCGAGTAGTGACATATGGCAAGACGCTCCTCGGGGCGCGTCTTGCTTGGGCCTCTCTCCTGGAGGCGCTCAGTCAGACCGAGTGCTGACATGTGGCAAGACGCTCCTCGGGGCGCGTCTTGCTGGGGCCTCTCTCCTGGAGGCGCTCAGTCAGACCCAGTGTTGACATGTGTCAAGACGCTCCTCGGGCGTTTCTTGCTTGCGCTTATCTCCTGGAGGCGCTCAGTCAGACCCAGAGGTGACATGTGGCAAGACGCTCCTCGGGCCTCTCTCCTGGAGGCGCTCAGTCAGACCCAGTGATGACATGTGGCAAGCCGCTCCTCGGGGCGCGTCTTGCTTGGGCCTCTCTCCTGGAGGTGCTCAGTCAGACCCAGTGTTGACATGTGGCAAGACGCTCCTCGGGGCGCGTCTTGTTGGGGCTTCTCTCATGGAGGCACTCAGTCAGACCCAGTGTTGACATGTGGCAAGATGCTCCTCGGGGCACGTCTTGCTTGGGCCTCTCTCCTGGAGGCGCTCAGTCAGACCCAGAGGAGACATGTGTCAAGACGCTCCTCGGGGCGCGTCTTGCTTGGGCCTCTCTCCTGGAGGCGCTCAGTCAGACCGAGTGCTGACATGTGGCAAGACGCTCCTCCGGGCGCGTCTTGCTTGGGCCTCTCTCCTGGAGGCGCTCAGTCAGACCCAGTGTTCACATGTGGCAAGACGCTCCTCGGGGCGCGTCTTGCTTGGGCCTCTCTCCTGGAGGCGCTCCGTCAGACCGAGTAGTGACATTTGGCAAGACGCTCCTCGGGGCGCTTCTTGCTTGGGCTTCTCTCCTGGAGGCCCTCAGTCAGACCCATTGTTGACATGTGGCAAGACGCTCCTCGGGGCACGTCTTGCTTGGGCGTCTCTCCTGGAGGCGCTCAGTCAGACCGAGTAGTGACATGTGGCAAGACGCTCCTCGGGGCGCGTCTTGCTGGGGCTTCTCTCATGGAGGCACTCAGTCAGACCCAGTGTTGACATGTGGCAAGACGCTCCTCGGGGCGCGTGTTGCTTGCACCTCTCTCCTGGAGGCGCTCAGTCAGACCGAGTAGTGACATGTGGCAAGACGCTCCTCGGGGCGCGTCTTGCTTGGGCCTCTCTCCTGGAGGCGCTCAATTAGACCCAGTGTTGACATGTGGCAAGACGCTCCTCGGGGCGCTTCTTGCTTGGGCCTCTCTCCTGGAGGCGCTCAGTCAGACGGAGTGCTGACATATGGCAAGACACTCCTCGGGGCGCGTGTTGCTTGCACCTCTCTCCTGGAGGCACTCAGTCAGACCCAGTGTTGACATGTGTCAAGACGCTCCTCGGGTGTTTCTTGCTTGCGCCTATCTCCTGGAGGCGCTCAGTCAGACCCAGAGGTGACATGTGGCAAGACGCTCCTCGGACCTCTCTCCTGGAGGCACTCAGTCAGACCCAGTGTTGACATGTGGCAAGACGCTCCTCGGGGCGTATCTTGCTTGGGCCTCTCTCCTGGAGGTGCTCAGTCAGACCCAGTGTTGACATGGGTCAAGACGCTCCTCGGGCGTTTCTTGCTTGCGCTTCTCTCCTGGAGGCGCTCAGTCAGACCCAGAGGTGACATGTGGCAAGACGCTCCTCGGGGCACTTCTTGCTTGGGCCTCTCTCCTGGAGGCGCTCAGTCAGACCGAGTGCTGACATGTGGCAAGACGCTCCTCGGGGCGCGTCTTGCTGGGGCCTCTCTCCTGGAGGCGCTCAGTCAGACCCAGTGTTGACATGTGTCAAGACGCTCCTCGGGCGTTTCTTGCTTGCGCTTCTCTCCTGGAGGCGCTCAGTCAGACCCAGAGGTGACATGTGGCAAGACGCTCCTCGGGCCTCTCTCCTGGAGGCGCTCAGTCAGACCCAGTGATGACATGTGGCAAGACGCTCCTCGGGGCGCGTCTTGCTTGGGCCTCTCTCCTGGAGGTGCTCAGTCAGACCCAGTGTTGACATGTGGCAAGACGCTCCTCGGGGCGCGTCTTGCTGGGGCTTCTCTCATGGAGGCACTCAGTCAGACCCAGTGTTGACATGTGGCAAGATGCTCCTCGGGGCACGTCTTGCTTGGGCCTCTCTCCTGGAGGCGCTCAGTCAGACCCAGAGGAGACATGTGTCAAGACGCTCCTCGGGGCGCGTCTTGCTTGGGCCTCTCTCCTGGAGGCGCTCAGTCAGACCGAGTGCTGACATGTGGCAAGACGCTCCTCCGGGCGCGTCTTGCTTTGGCCTCTCTCCTGGAGGCGCTCAGTCAGACCCAGTGTTCACATGTGGCAAGACGCTCCTCGGGGCGCGTCTTGCTTGGGCCTCTCTCCTGGAGGCGCTCAGTCAGACCGAGTAGTGACATTTGGCAAGACGCTCCTCGGGGCGCTTCTTGCTTGGGCTTCTCTCCTGGAGGCCCTCAGTCAGACCCATTGTTGACATGTTGCAAGACGCTCCTCGGGGCACGTCTTGCTTGGGCCTCTCTCCTGGAGGCGCTCAGTCAGACCGAGTAGTGACATGTGGCAAGACGCTCCTCGGGGCGCGTCTTGCTGGGGCTTCTCTCATGGAGGCACTCAGTCAGACCCAGTGTTGACATGTGGCAAGACGCTCCTCGGGGCGCGTGTTGCTTGCACCTCTCTCCTGGAGGCGCTCAGTCAGACCGAGTAGTGACATGTGGCAAGACGCTCCTCGGGGCGCGTCTTGCTTGGGCCTCTCTCCTGGAGGCGCTCAATTAGACCCAGTGTTGACATGTGGCAAGACGCTCCTCGGGGCGCTTCTTGCTTGGGCCTCTCTCCTGGAGGCGCTCAGTCAGACGGAGTGCTGACATATGGCAAGACGCTCCTCGGGGCGCGTGTTGCTTGCACCTCTCTCCTGGAGGCGCTCAGTCAGACCCAGTGTTGACATGTGTCAAGACGCTCCTCGGGTGTTTCTTGCTTGCGCCTATCTCCTGGAGGAGCTCAGTCAGACCCAGAGGTGACATGTGGCAAGACGGTCCTCGGACCTCTCTCCTGGAGGCACTCAGTCAGACCCAGTGTTGACATGTGGCAAGACGCTCCTCGGGGCGCGTCTTGCTTGGGCCTCTCTCCTGGAGGTGCTCAGTCAGACCCAGTGTTGACATGGGTCAAGACGCTCCTCGGGCGTTTCTTGCTTGCGCTTCTCTCCTGGAGGCGCTCAGTCAGACCCAGAGGTGACATGTGGACAGACGCTCCTCGGGCCTCTCTCCTGGAGGCGCTCAGTCAGACCCAGTGTTGACATGTGGCAAGACGCTCCTCGGGGCGCGTCTTGCTTGGGCCTCTCTCCTGGAGGTGCTCAGTCAGACCCAGTGTTGACATGTGGCAAGACGCTCCTCGGGGCGCTTCTTGCTTGGGCCTCTCTCCTGGAGGCGCTCAGTCAGACCCAGAGGAGACATGTGTCAAGACGCTCCTCGGGGCGCGTCTTGCTTGGGCCTCTCTCCTGGAGGCACTCAGTCAGACCGAGTGCTGACATGTGGCAAGACGCTCCTCCGGGCGCGTCTTGCTTGGGCCTCTCTCCTGGAGGCGCTCAGTCAGACCCAGTGTTCACATGTGGCAAGACGCTCCTCGGGGCGCGTCTTGCTTGGGCCTCTCTCCTGGAGGCGCTCAGTCAGACCGAGTAGTGACATTCGGCAAGACGCTCCTCGGGGCGCTTCTTGCTTGGGCTTCTCTCCTGGAGGCCCTCAGTCAGACCCATTGTTGACATGTGGCAAGACGCTCCTCGGGGCACGTCTTGCTTGGGCCTCTCTCCTGGAGGCGCTCAGTCAGACCGAGTAGTGACATGTGGCAAGAAGCTCCTCGGGGCGCGTCTTGCTGGGGCTTCTCTCATGGAGGCACTCAGTCAGACCCAGTGTTGACATGTGGCAAGACGCTCCTCGGGGCGCGTGTTGCTTGCACCTCTCTCCTGGAGGCGCTCAGTCAGACCGAGTAGTGAAATGTGGCAAGACGCTCCTCGGGGCGCGTTTTGCTTGGGCCTCTCTCCTGGAGGCGCTCAATTAGACCCAGTGTTGACATGTGGCAAGACGCTCCTCGGGGCGCTTCTTGCTTGGGCCACTCTCCTCGAGGCGCTCAGTCAGACGGAGTGCTGACTTATGGCAAGACGCTCCTCGGGGCGCGTCTTGCTGGGGCCTCTCTCCTGGAGGCGCTCAGTCAGACCCAGTGTTGACATGTGTCAAGACGCTCCTCGGGTGTTTCTTGCTTGCGCCTCTCTCCTGGAGGCGCTCAGTCAGACCCAGAGGTGACATGTGGCAAGACGCTCCTCGGACCTCTCTCCTGGAGGCGCTCAGTCAGACCGAGTGCTGACATAAGGCAAGATGCTCCTCGCGGCGCGTCTTGCTGGGGCCTCTCTCCTGGAGGTGCTCAGTCAGACCCAGTGTTGACATGTGGCAAGACGCTCCTCGGGGCGTGTCTTGCTGGGGCTTCTCTCATGGAGGCACTCAGTCAGACCCAGTGTTGACATGTGGCAAGATGCTCCTCGGGGCACGTCTGTCTTGGGCCTCTCTCCTGGAGGCGCTCAGTCAGACCCAGAGGAGACATGTGTCAAGACGCTCCTCGGGGCGCGTCTTGCTTGGGCCTCTCTCCTGGAGGCGCTCAGTCAGACCGAGTGCTGACATGTGGCAAGACGCTCCTCCGGGCGCGTCTTGCTTGGGCCTCTCTCCTGGAGGCGCTCAGTCAGACCCAGTGTTCACATGTGGCAAGACGCTCCTTGGGGCGCGTCTTGCTTGGGCCTCTCTCCTGGAGGCGCTCAGTCAGACCGAGTAGTGACATTTGGCAAGACGCTCCTCGGGGCGCTTCTTGCTTGGGCTTCTCTCCTGGAGGCCCTCAGTCAGACCCATTGTTGACATGTGGCAAGACGCTCCTCGGGGCACGTCTTGCTTGGGCCTCTCTCCTGGAGGCGCTCAGTCAGACCGAGTAGTGACATGTGGCAAGACGCTCCTCGGGGCGCGTCTTGCTTGGGCCTCTCTCCTGGAGGCGCTCAATTAGACCCAGTGTTGACATGTGTCAAGACGCTCCTCGGGCGTTTCTTGCTTGCGCCTCTCTCCTGGAGGCGCTCAGTCAGACCCAGAGGTGACATGTGGCAAGACGCTCCTCGGGCCTCTCTCCTGGAGGCACTCAGTCAGACCCAGTGTTGACATGTGGCAAGACGCTCCTCGGGGCGCGTCTTGCTGGGGCTTCTCTCATGGAGGCACTCAGTCAGACCCAGTGTTGACATGTGGCAAGATGCTCCTCGGAGCACGTCTTGCTTGGGCCTCTCTCCTAGAGGCGCTCAGTCAGACCCAGAGGAGACATGTGTCAAGACGCTCCTCGGGGCACGTCTTGCTTGGGCCTCTCTCCTGGAGGCGCTCAGTCAGACCGAGTGCTGACATTTGGCAAGACGCTCCTCCGGGCGCGTCTTGCTTGGGCCTCTCTCCTGGAGGCGCTCAGTCAGACCCAGTGTTCACATGTGGCAAGACGCTCCTCGGGGCGCGTCTTGCTTGGGCCTCTCTCCTGGAGGCGCTCAGTCAGACCCAGTGTTGACATGTGGCAAGACGCTCCTCGGGGTGCGTCTTGCTTGGGCCTCTCTCCTGGAGGCGCTCAGTCAGACCGAGTGCTGACATGTGGCAAGACGCTCCTCGGGGCGCATCTTGCTTGGGCTTCTCTCCTGGAGGCCCTCAGTCAGACCCAGTGTTGACATGTGGCAAGACACTCCTCGGGGCGCGTCTTATTTTGGCCTCTCTCCTGGGGGCCCTCAGTCAGACCCAGTGTTGACATGTGGCAAGACGCTCCTCGGGGCGCGTCTTGCTTGGGCTTCTCTCTTGGAGGCCCTCAGTCAGACCCATTGTTGACATGTGGCAAGACGCTCCTCGGGGCACGTCTTGCTTGGGCCTCTCTCCTGGAGGCGCTCAGTCAGACCGAGTAGTGACATGTGGCAAGACGCTCCTCGGGGCGCGTCTTGCTTGGACCTCCCTCCTGGAGGCGCTCAGTCAGACCGAGTAGTGACATGTGGCAAGACGCTCCTCGGGGCGTGTCTTGCTTGGACCTCTCTCCTGGAGGTGCTCAGTTAGACCGAGTCATGACATGTGGCAAGACGCTCCTCGGGGCGGGTCTTGCTTGGGCCTCTCTCCTGGAGGCGCTCAGTCAGACCGAGTGCAGACATTTGGCAAGACGCTCCTCGGGGCGCTTCTTGCTTGGGCTTCTCTCCTGGAGGCCCTCAGTCAGACCCATTGTTGACCTGTGGCAAGACGCTCCTCGGGGCACGTCTTGCTTGGGCCTCTCTCCTGGAGGCGCTCAGTCAGACCGAGTAGTGACATGTGGCAAGACGCTCCTCGGGGCGCGTCTTCCTTGGGCCTCTCTCCTGGAGGCGCTCAATTAGACCCAGTGTTGACATGTGGCAAGACGCTCCTCGGGGCACTTCTTGCTTGGGCCTCTCCCCTGGAGGCGCTCAGTCAGACCGAGTGCTGACATGTGGCAAGACGCTCCTCGGGGCGCGTCTTGCTGGGGCCTCTCTCCTGGAGGCGCTCAATCAGACCCAGTGTTGACATGTGTCAAGACGCTCCTCGGGCGTTTCTTGCTTGCGCCTCTCTCCTGGAGGCGCTCAGTCAGACCCAGAGGTGACATGTGGCAAGACGCTCCTCGGGCCTCTCTCCTGGAGGCACTCAGTCAGACCCAGTGTTGACATGTGGCAAGACGCTCCTCGGGGCGCGTCTTGCTGGGGCTTCTCTCATGGAGGCACTCAGTCAGACCCAGTGTTGACATGTGGCAAGATGCTCCTCGGGGCACGTCTTGCTTGGGCCTCTCTCCTGGTGGCGCTCAGTCAGATCCAGAGGAGACATGTGTCAAGACGCTCCTCGGGGCGCGTCTTGCTTGGGCCTCTCTCCTGGAGGCGCTCAGTCAGACCGAGTGCTGACATGTGGCAAGACGATCCTCCGGGCGCGTCTTGCTTGGGCCTCTCTCCTGGAGGCGCTCAGTCAGACCCAGTGTTCACATGTGGCAAGACGCTCCTCGGGGCGCGTCTTGCTTGGGCCTCTCTCCTGGAGGCGCTCAGTCAGACCCAGTGTTGACATGTGGCAAGACGCTCCTCGGGGCGCGTCTTGCTGGGGCTTCTCTCATGGAGGCACTCAGTCAGACCCAGTGTTGACATGTGGCAAGATGCTCCTCGGGGCACGTCTTGCTTGGGCCTCTCTCCTGGAGGCGCTCAGTCAGATCCAGAGGAGACATGTGTCAAGACGCTCCTCGGGGCGCGTCTTGCTTGGGCCTCTCTCCTGGAGGCGCTCAGTCAGACCGAGTGCTGACATGTGGCAAGACGATCCTCCGGGCGCGTCTTGCTTGGGCCTCTCTCCTGGAGGCGCTCAGTCAGACCCAGTGTTCACATGTGGCAAGACGCTCCTCGGGGCGCGTCTTGCTTGGGCCTCTCTCCTGGAGGCGCTCAGTCAGACCGAGTGCTGACATGTGGCAAGACGCTCCTCGGGGCGCATCTTGCTTGGGCTTCTCTCCTGGAGGCCCTCAGTCAGACCCAGTGTGGACATGTGGCAAGACACTCCTCGGGGCGCGTCTTATTTTGGCCTCTCTCCTGGGGGCCCTCAGTCAGACCCAGTGTTGACATGTGGCAAGACGCTCCTCGGGGCGCGTCTTGCTTGGGCTTCCCTCTTGGAGGACCTCAGTCAGACCCATTGTTGACATGTGGCAAGACGCTCCTCGGGGCACGTCTTGCTTGGGCCTCTCTCCTGGAGGCGCTCAGTCAGACCGAGTAGTGACATGTGGCAAGACGCTCCTCGGGGCTTGTCTTGCTTGGACCTCTCTCCTGGAGGCGCTCAGTTAGACCGAGTCATGACATGTGGCAAGACGCTCCTCGGGGCGGGTCTTGCTTGGGCCTCTCTCCTGGAGGCGCTCAGTCAGACCGAGTGCTGACATAAGGCAAGATGCTCCTCGCGGCGCGTCTTGCTGGGGCCTCTCTCCTGGAGGTGCTCAATCAGACCCAGTGGTGACACGTGGCAAGACGCTCCTCGGGGCGCGTCTTGCTTGGGCCTCTCTCCTGAAAGAGCTCAGTCAGACCCAGTGGTGACACGTGGCAAGACGCTCCTCGGGCCGCATCTTGCTTGGGCCTCTCTCCTGGAGGCGCTAAGTCAGACCCAGTGTTGACACGTGGCAAGACGCTCCTCGGGGCGCGTCTTGCTTGGGCCTATCTCCTGGAGGCGCTCAGTCAGACCCAGTGTTGACATGTGGCAAGACACTCCTCGGGGCGCGTCTTGCTTGGGCCTCTCTCATGGAGGCCCTCTGTCAGACCCAGTGTTAACATGTGTCAAGACTTTCCTCCGGGCGTGTCTTGCTTGGGCCTCTCTCCTGGAGGCGCTAAGTCAGACCCAGTGTTGACACGTGGCAAGACGCTCCTCGGGGCGCGTCTTCCTTGGGCTTCTCTCCTGGAGGCCCTCAGTCAGACCCATTGTTGACATGTGGCAAGACGCTACTCGGGGCGCGTATTGCTTGGGCCTCTCTCCTGGATGCCCTCTGTCAGACCCAGTGTTGACATGTGGCAAGACTCTCCTCGGGGCGCGTCTTGCTTGGGCTTCTCACATGGAGGCCCTCAGTCAGACCCAGTGTTAACATGTGTCAAGACTCTCCTCGGGGCGCGTCTTGCTTGGGCTTCTCACATGGAGGCCCTCAGTCAGACCCAGTGTTAACATGTGTCAAGACGCTCCTCGGGGCGCGTCTTGCTTGGGCTTCTCTCCTGGAGGCGCTCAGTCAGACCCAGTGTTGACATGTGTCAAGACGCTCCTCGGGGCGCATCTTGCTTTGGCCTCTCTCCTGGAGGCGCTCAGTCAGACCGAGTGCTGACATGTGGCAAGAAGCTCCTTGTGGCGCGTCTTCCTTGGGCTTCTCTCCTGGAGGCCCTCAGTCAGACCCATTGTTGACATGTGGCAAGACGCTCCTCGGGGCGCGTATTGCTTGGGCCTCTCTCCTGGATGCCCTCTGTCAGACCCAGTGTTGACATGTGGCAAGACTCTCCTCGGGGCGCGTCTTTTTTGGGCTTCTCACATGGAGGCCCTCAGTCAGACCCAGTGTTAACATGTGTCAAGACTCTCCTCGGGGCGTGTCTTGCTTGGGCCTCTCTCCTGGAGGCGCTCAGTCAGAACCAGTGTTGACATGTGGCAAGACGCTCCTCGGGGCGCTTCTTGCTTGGGCTTCTCTCCTGGAGGCCCTCAGTCAGACCCATTGTTGACATGTGGCAAGACGCTCCTCGGGGCACGTCTTGCTTGGGCCTCTCTCCTGGAGGTGCTCAGTCAGACCGAGTAGTGACATGTGACAAGACGCTCCTCGGGGCGCGTCTTGCTGGGGCTTCTCTCATGGAGGCACTCAGTCAGACCCAGTGTTGACATTTGGCAAGACGCTCCTCGGGGCGCGTCTTGCTTGGGCCTCTCTCCTGGAGGCGCTCAGTCAGACCCAGTGTTGACATGTGGCAAGACGCTCCTCGGGGCGCGTCTTGCTGGGGCTTCTCTCATGGAGGCACTCAGTCAGACCCAGTGTTGACATGTGGCAAGATGCTCCTCGGGGCACGTCTTGCTTGGGCCTCTCTCCTGGAGGCGCTCAGTCAGATCCAGAGGAGACATGTGTCAAGACGCTCCTCGGGGCGCGTCTTGCTTGGGCCTCTCTCCTGGAGGCGCTCAGTCAGACCGAGTGCTGACATGTGGCAAGACGATCCTCCGGGCGCGTCTTGCTTGGGCCTCTCTCCTGGAGGCGCTCAGTCAGACCCAGTGTTCACATGTGGCAAGACGCTCCTCGGGGCGCGTCTTGCTTGGGCCTCTCTCCTGGAGGCGCTCAGTCAGACCCAGTGTGGACATGTGGCAAGACACTCCTCGGGGCGCGTCTTATTTTGGCCTCTCTCCTGGGGGCCCTCAGTCAGACCCAGTGTTGACATGTGGCAAGACGCTCCTCGGGGCGCGTCTTGCTTGGGCTTCCCTCTTGGAGGACCTCAGTCAGACCCATTGTTGACATGTGGCAAGACGCTCCTCGGGGCACGTCTTGCTTGGGCCTCTCTCCTGGAGGCGCTCAGTCAGACCGAGTAGTGACATGTGGCAAGACGCTCCTCGGGGCTTGTCTTGCTTGGACCTCTCTCCTGGAGGCGCTCAGTTAGACCGAGTCATGACATGTGGCAAGACGCTCCTCGGGGCGGGTCTTGCTTGGGCCTCTCTCCTGGAGGCGCTCAGTCAGACCGAGTGCTGACATAAGGCAAGATGCTCCTCGCGGCGCGTCTTGCTGGGGCCTCTCTCCTGGAGGTGCTCAATCAGACCCAGTGGTGACACGTGGCAAGACGCTCCTCGGGGCGCGTCTTGCTTGGGCCTCTCTCCTGAAAGAGCTCAGTCAGACCCAGTGGTGACACGTGGCAAGACGCTCCTCGGGCCGCATCTTGCTTGGGCCTCTCTCCTGGAGGCGCTAAGTCAGACCCAGTGTTGACACGTGGCAAGACGCTCCTCGGGGCGCGTCTTGCTTGGGCCTATCTCCTGGAGGCGCTCAGTCAGACCCAGTGTTGACATGTGGCAAGACACTCCTCGGGGCGCGTCTTGCTTGGGCCTCTCTCATGGAGGCCCTCTGTCAGACCCAGTGTTAACATGTGTCAAGACTTTCCTCCGGGCGTGTCTTGCTTGGGCCTCTCTCCTGGAGGCGCTAAGTCAGACCCAGTGTTGACACGTGGCAAGACGCTCCTCGGGGCGCGTCTTCCTTGGGCTTCTCTCCTGGAGGCCCTCAGTCAGACCCATTGTTGACATGTGGCAAGACGCTACTCGGGGCGCGTATTGCTTGGGCCTCTCTCCTGGATGCCCTCTGTCAGACCCAGTGTTGACATGTGGCAAGACTCTCCTCGGGGCGCGTCTTGCTTGGGCTTCTCACATGGAGGCCCTCAGTCAGACCCAGTGTTAACATGTGTCAAGACTCTCCTCGGGGCGCGTCTTGCTTGGGCTTCTCACATGGAGGCCCTCAGTCAGACCCAGTGTTAACATGTGTCAAGACGCTCCTCGGGGCGCGTCTTGCTTGGGCTTCTCTCCTGGAGGCGCTCAGTCAGACCCAGTGTTGACATGTGTCAAGACGCTCCTCGGGGCGCATCTTGCTTTGGCCTCTCTCCTGGAGGCGCTCAGTCAGACCGAGTGCTGACATGTGGCAAGAAGCTCCTTGTGGCGCGTCTTCCTTGGGCTTCTCTCCTGGAGGCCCTCAGTCAGACCCATTGTTGACATGTGGCAAGACGCTCCTCGGGGCGCGTATTGCTTGGGCCTCTCTCCTGGATGCCCTCTGTCAGACCCAGTGTTGACATGTGGCAAGACTCTCCTCGGGGCGCGTCTTTTTTGGGCTTCTCACATGGAGGCCCTCAGTCAGACCCAGTGTTAACATGTGTCAAGACTCTCCTCGGGGCGTGTCTTGCTTGGGCCTCTCTCCTGGAGGCGCTCAGTCAGAACCAGTGTTGACATGTGGCAAGACGCTCCTCGGGGCGCTTCTTGCTTGGGCTTCTCTCCTGGAGGCCCTCAGTCAGACCCATTGTTGACATGTGGCAAGACGCTCCTCGGGGCACGTCTTGCTTGGGCCTCTCTCCTGGAGGTGCTCAGTCAGACCGAGTAGTGACATGTGACAAGACGCTCCTCGGGGCGCGTCTTGCTGGGGCTTCTCTCATGGAGGCACTCAGTCAGACCCAGTGTTGACATTTGGCAAGACGCTCCTCGGGGCGCGTCTTGCTTGGGCCTCTCTCCTGGAGGCGCTCAGTCAGACCCAGTGTTGACATGTGTCAAGACGCTCCTCGGGCGTTTCTTGCTTGGGCCTCGCTCCTGGAGGCGCTCAGTCAGACCCAGTGTTGACATGTGACAAGACGCTCCTCGGGACGCGTCTTGCTTGGGCCTCTCTCCTGGAGGCGCTCAGTCAGACCCAGAGGTGACATGTGTCAAGACGCTCCTCGGGCCTCTCTCCTGGAGGCGCTCAGTCAGACCCAGTGTTGACATGTGGCAAGACGCTCCTCGGGGCACGTCTTGCTTGGGCCTCTCTCCTGGAGGCGCTCAGTCAGACCAAGTAGTGACATGTGGCAAGACGCTCCTCGGGGCGCGTCTTGCTTGGACCTCCCTCCGGGAGGCGCTCAGTCAGACCGAGTAGTGACATTTGGCAAGACGCTCCTCGGGGCGTGTCTTGCTTGGACCTCTCTCCTGGAGGTGCTCAGTTAGACCGAGTAGTGACATGTGGCAAGACGCTCCTCGGGGCGGGTCTTGCTTGGGCCTCTCTCCTGGAGGCGCTCATTCAGACCGAGTGCTGACATAAGGCAAGATGCTCCTCGCAGCGCGTCTTGCTGGGGCCTCTCTCATGGAGGCACTCAGTCAGACCCAGTGTTGACATGTGGCAAGATGCTCCTTGGGGCACGTCTTGATTGGGCCTCTCTCCTGGAGGCGCTCAGTCAGACCCAGAGGAGACATGTGTCAAGACGCTCCTCGGGGCGCGTCTTGCTTGGGCCTCTCTCCTGGAGGCGCTCAGTCAGACCCAGTGTTCACATGTGGCAAGACGCTCCTCGGGGCGCATCTTGCTTGGGCCTCTCTCCTGGAGGCACTCAGACAGACCGAGTAGTGACATTTGGCAAGACGCTCCTCGGGGCACTTCTTGCTTGGGCTTCTCTCCTGGAGGCCCTCAGTCAGACCCATTGTTGACATGTGGCAAGACGCTCCTCGGGGCACGTCTTGCTTGGGCCTCTCTCCTGGAGGCGCTCAGTCAGACCGAGTAGTGACATGTGGCAAGACGCACCTCGGGGCGCGTCTTGCTGGGGCTTCTCTCATGGAGGCGCTAAGTCAGACCCAGTGTTGACACGTGGCAAGACGCTCCTCGGGGCGCGTCTTCCTTGGGCTTCTCTCCTGGAGGCCCTCAGTCAGACCCATTGTTGACATGTGGCAAGACGCTACTCGGGGCGCGTATTGCTTGGGCCTCTCTCCTGGATGCCCTCTGTCAGACCCAGTGTTGACATGTGGCAAGACTCTCCTCGGGGCGCGTCTTGCTTGGGCTTCTCACATGGAGGCCCTCAGTCAGACCCAGTGTTAACATGTGTCAAGACTCTCCTCGGGGCGCGTCTTGCTTGGGCTTCTCACATGGAGGCCCTCAGTCAGACCCAGTGTTAACATGTGTCAAGACGCTCCTCGGGGCGCGTCTTGCTTGGGCTTCTCTCCTGGAGGCGCTCAGTCAGACCCAGTGTTGACATGTGTCAAGACGCTCCTCGGGGCGCATCTTGCTTTGGCCTCTCTCCTGGAGGCGCTCAGTCAGACCGAGTGCTGACATGTGGCAAGAAGCTCCTTGTGGCGCGTCTTCCTTGGGCTTCTCTCCTGGAGGCCCTCAGTCAGACCCATTGTTGACATGTGGCAAGACGCTCCTCGGGGCGCGTATTGCTTGGGCCTCTCTCCTGGATGCCCTCTGTCAGACCCAGTGTTGACATGTGGCAAGACTCTCCTCGGGGCGCGTCTTTTTTGGGCTTCTCACATGGAGGCCCTCAGTCAGACCCAGTGTTAACATGTGTCAAGACTCTCCTCGGGGCGTGTCTTGCTTGGGCCTCTCTCCTGGAGGCGCTCAGTCAGAACCAGTGTTGACATGTGGCAAGACGCTCCTCGGGGCGCTTCTTGCTTGGGCTTCTCTCCTGGAGGCCCTCAGTCAGACCCATTGTTGACATGTGGCAAGACGCTCCTCGGGGCACGTCTTGCTTGGGCCTCTCTCCTGGAGGTGCTCAGTCAGACCGAGTAGTGACATGTGACAAGACGCTCCTCGGGGCGCGTCTTGCTGGGGCTTCTCTCATGGAGGCACTCAGTCAGACCCAGTGTTGACATTTGGCAAGACGCTCCTCGGGGCGCGTCTTGCTTGGGCCTCTCTCCTGGAGGCGCTCAGTCAGACCCAGTGTTGACATGTGTCAAGACGCTCCTCGGGCGTTTCTTGCTTGGGCCTCGCTCCTGGAGGCGCTCAGTCAGACCCAGTGTTGACATGTGACAAGACGCTCCTCGGGACGCGTCTTGCTTGGGCCTCTCTCCTGGAGGCGCTCAGTCAGACCCAGAGGTGACATGTGTCAAGACGCTCCTCGGGCCTCTCTCCTGGAGGCGCTCAGTCAGACCCAGTGTTGACATGTGGCAAGACGCTCCTCGGGGCACGTCTTGCTTGGGCCTCTCTCCTGGAGGCGCTCAGTCAGACCAAGTAGTGACATGTGGCAAGACGCTCCTCGGGGCGCGTCTTGCTTGGACCTCCCTCCGGGAGGCGCTCAGTCAGACCGAGTAGTGACATTTGGCAAGACGCTCCTCGGGGCGTGTCTTGCTTGGACCTCTCTCCTGGAGGTGCTCAGTTAGACCGAGTAGTGACATGTGGCAAGACGCTCCTCGGGGCGGGTCTTGCTTGGGCCTCTCTCCTGGAGGCGCTCATTCAGACCGAGTGCTGACATAAGGCAAGATGCTCCTCGCAGCGCGTCTTGCTGGGGCCTCTCTCATGGAGGCACTCAGTCAGACCCAGTGTTGACATGTGGCAAGATGCTCCTTGGGGCACGTCTTGATTGGGCCTCTCTCCTGGAGGCGCTCAGTCAGACCCAGAGGAGACATGTGTCAAGACGCTCCTCGGGGCGCGTCTTGCTTGGGCCTCTCTCCTGGAGGCGCTCAGTCAGACCCAGTGTTCACATGTGGCAAGACGCTCCTCGGGGCGCATCTTGCTTGGGCCTCTCTCCTGGAGGCACTCAGACAGACCGAGTAGTGACATTTGGCAAGACGCTCCTCGGGGCACTTCTTGCTTGGGCTTCTCTCCTGGAGGCCCTCAGTCAGACCCATTGTTGACATGTGGCAAGACGCTCCTCGGGGCACGTCTTGCTTGGGCCTCTCTCCTGGAGGCGCTCAGTCAGACCGAGTAGTGACATGTGGCAAGACGCACCTCGGGGCGCGTCTTGCTGGGGCTTCTCTCATGGAGGCACTCAGTCAGACCCAGTGTTGACATGTGGCAAGACGCTCCTCGGGGCGCGTGTTGCTTGCACCTCTCTCCTGGAGGCGCTCAGTCAGACCGAGTAGTGACATGTGGCAAGACGCTCCTCGGGGCGCGTCTTGCTTGGGCCTCTCTCCTGGAGGCGCTCAGTCAGACCAAGTGCTGACATGTGGCAAGACGCTCCTCGGGGCGCGTCTTGCTGGGGCCTCTCTCCTGGAGGCGCTCAGTCAGACCCAGTGTTGACATGTGTCAAGACGCTCCTCGGGCGTTTCTTGCTTGCGCCTCTCTCCTGGAGGCGCTCAGTTAGACCCAGAGGTGACATGTGGCAAGATGCTCCTCGGGCCTCTCTCCTGGAGGCACTCAGTCAGACCCAGTGTTGACATGTGGCAAGACGCTCCTCGGGGCACGTCTTGCTTGGGCCTCTCTCCTGGAGGCGCTCAGTCAGACCCAGAGGAGACATGTGTCAAGACGCTCCTCGGGGCGCGTCTTGCTTGGGCCTCTCTCCTGGAGGCGCTCAGTCAGACCGGGTGCTGACATGTGGCAAGACGCTCCTCCGGGCGCGTCTTGCTTGGGCCTCTCTCCTGGAGGCGCACAGTCAGACCCAGTGTTCACATGTGGCAAGACGCTCCTCGGGGCGCGTCTTGCTTGGGCCTCTCTCCTGGAGGCGCTCAGTCAGACCCAGTGTTGACATGTGGCAAGACGCTCCTCGGGGCGCGTCTTGCTTTGGCCTCTCTCCTGGAGGCACTCAGTCAGACCGAGTGCTGACATGTGGCAAGACGCCTCTCGGGGCGCATTTTGCCTGGGCTTCTCTCCTGGAGGCCCTCAGTCAGACCCAGTGTTGACATGTGGCAAGACGCTCCTCGGGGCGCGTCTTGCTTGGGCTTCTCTCCTGGAGGCCCTCAGTCAGACCCATTGTTGACATGTGGCAAGACGCTCCTCGGGGCACGTCTTGCTTGGGCCTCTCTCCTGGAGGCGCTCAGTAAGACCGAGTAGTGACATGTGGCAAGACGCTCCTCGGGGCGCGTCTTGCTTGGACCTCCCTCCTGGAGGCGCTCAGTCAGACCGAGTAGTGACATGTGGCAAGACGCTCCTCGGGGCGTGTCTTGCTTGGGCTTCTCTCCTGGAGGCCCTCAGTCAGACCCAGTGTTCATATGTGGCAAGACGCTCCTCGGGGCGCGTCTTGCTTTGGCCTCTCTCCTGGAGGCGCTCAGGCAGACCGAGTGCTGACATGTGGCAAGACGCTCCTCCGGGCGCGTCTTGCTTGGGCCTCTCTCCTGGAGGCGCTCAGTCAGACCCAGTGTTCACATGTGGCAATACGCTCCTCGGGGCGCATCTTGCTTGGGCCTCTCTCCTGGAGGCGCTCAGACAGACCGAGTAGTGACATTTGGCAAGACGCTCCTCGGGGCACTTCTTGCTTGGGCTTCTCTCCTGGAGGCCCTCAGTCAGACCCATTGTTGACATGTGGCAAGACGCTCCTCGGGGCACGTCTTGCTTGGGCCTCTCTCCTGGAGGCGCTCAGTCAGACCGAGTAGTGACATGTGGCAAGACGCTCCTCGGGGCGCGTCTTGCTGGGGCTTCTCTCATGGAGGCACTCAGTCAGACCCAGTGTTGACATGTGGCAAGACGCTCCTCGGGGCGCGTGTTGCTTGCACCTCTCTCCTGGAGGCGCTCAGTCAGACCGAGTAGTGACATGTGGCAAGACGCTCCTCGGGGCGCGTCTTGCTGGGGCCTCTCTCCTGGAGGCGCTCAGTCAGACCCAGTGTTGACATGTGTCAAGACGCTCCTCGGGCGTTTCTTGCTTGCGCCTCTCTCCTGGAGGCGCTCAGTTAGACCCAGAGGTGACATGTGGCAAGACGCTACTCGGGGCACGTCTTGCTTGGGCCTCTCTCCTGGAGGCGCTCAGTCAGACCGAGTAGTGACATGTGGCAAGACGCTCCTCGGGGCGTGTCTTGCTTGGGCTTCTCTCCTGGAGGCCCTCAGTCAGACCCAGTGTTCACATGTGGCAAGATGCTCCTCGGGGCGCGTCTTGCTTTGGCCTCTCTCCTGGAGGCGCTCAGGCAGACCGAGTGCTGACATGTGGCAAGACGCTCCTCCGGGCGCGTCTTGCTTGGGCCTTTCTCCTGGAGGCGCTCAGTCAGACCCAGTGTTCACATGTGGCAAGACGCTCCTCGGGGCGCATCTTGCTTGGGCCTCTCTCCTGGAGGCACTCAGACAGACCGAGTAGTGACATTTGGCAAGACGCTCCTCGGGGCACTTCTTGCTTGGGCTTCTCTCCTGGAGGCCCTCAGTCAGACCCAGTGTTCACATGTGGCAAGACGCTCCTCGGGGCGCATCTTGCTTGGGCCTCTCTCCTGGAGGCACTCAGTCAGACCCAGTGATGACATGTGGCAAGACGCTCCTCGGGGCGCGTGGTGCTTGCACCTCTCTCCTGGAGGCGCTCAGTCAGACCGAGTAGTGACATGTGGCAAGACGCTCCTCGGGGCGCGTATTGCTTGGGCCTCTCTCCTGGATGCCCTCTGTCAGACCCAGTGTTGACATGTGGCAAGACGCTCCTCGGGGCGCGTCTTGCTTGGGCCTTTCTCTTGGAGGCGCTCAATTAGACCCAGTGTTGACATGTGGCAAGACGCTCCTCGGGGCGCGTCTTGCTGGGGCCTCTCTCCTGGAGGCGCTCAGTCAGACCCAGTGTTGACATGTGTCAAGACGCTCCTCGGGCGTTTCTTGCTTGCGCCTCTCTCCTGGAGGCGCTCAGTTAGACCCAGAGGTGACATGTGGCAAGACGCTCCTCGGGGCGCGTCTTGCTTGGGCCTCTCTCCTGGAGGCGCACAGTCAGACCCAGTGTTCACATGTGGCAAGACGCTCCTCGGGGCGCGTCTTGCTTGGGCCTCTCTCCTGGAGGCGCTCAGTCAGACCGAGTGCTGACATGTGGCAAGACGCTTCTCGGGGCGCATTTTGCTTGGGCTTCTCTCCTGGAGGCCCTCAGTCAGACCCAGTGTTGACATGTGGCAAGACGCTCCTCGGGGCGCGTCGTATTTGGGCCTCTCTCCTGGGGGCCCTCAGTCAGACCCAGTGTTGACATGTGGCAAGACGCTCCTCGGGGCGCGTCTTGCTTGGGCTTCTCTCCTGGAGGCCCTCAGTCAGACCCATTGTTGACATGTGGCAAGACGCTCCTCGGGGCACGTCTTGCTTGGGCCTCTCTCCTGGAGGCGCTCAGTAAGACCGAGTAGTGACATGTGGCAAGACGCTCCTCGGGGCGCGTCTTGCTTGGACCTCCCTCCTGGAGGCGCTCAGTCAGACCGAGTAGTGACATGTGGCAAGACGCTCCTCGGGGCGTGTCTTGCTTGGACCTCTCTCCTGGAGGCGCTCAGTTAGACCGAGTAGTGACATGTGGCAAGACGCTCCTCGGGGCGGGTCTTGCTTGGGCCTCTCTCCTGGAGGCGCTCAGTCAGACCGAGTGCTGACATAAGGCAAGACGCTCCTCGGGGCGCATTTTGCTTGGGCCTCTCTCCTGGAAGCGCTAAGTCAGACCCAGTGTTGACACGTGGCAAGACGCTCCTCGGGGCGCGTCTTGCTTGGGCCTCTCTCCTGGAGGCGCTCAGTCAGACCCAGTGTTGACATGTGGCAAGACACTCCTCGGGGCGCATCTTGCTTGGGCTTCTCTCCTGGAGGCCCTCAGTAAGACCCATTGTTGACATGTGGCAAGACGCTCCTCGGGGCGCGTCTTGCTTGGGCCTCTCTCCTGGAGGCGCTCAGTCAGATCCAGTGTTGACATGTGGCAAGACACTCCTCGGGGCGCGTCTTGCTTGGGCTTCTCACATGGAGGCCCTCAGTCAGACCCAGTGTTAACATGTGTCAAGACTCTCCTCGGGGCGTGTCTTGCTTGGGCCTCTCTCCTGGAGGCGCTCAGTCAGACCCAGTGTTGACATGTGGCAAGACGCTCCTCGGGGCGCGTCTTGCTTGGGCTTCTCTCCTGGAGGCCCTCAGTCAGACCCATTGTTGACATGTGGCAAGACGCTCCTCGGGGCACGTCTTGCTTGGGCCTCTCTCCTGGAGGCGCTCAGTCAGACCGAGTAGTGACATGTGACAAGACGCTCCTCGGGGCACGTCTTGCTTGGGCCTCTCTCCTGGAGGCACTCAGTCAGACCGAGTAGTGACATGTGACAAGACGCTCCTCGGGGCGCGTCTTGCTGGGGCTTCTCTCATGGAGGCACTCAGTCAGACCCAGTGTTGACATGTGGCAAGACGCTCCTCGGGGCGCGTGTTGCTTGGACCTCTCTCCTGGAGGCGCTCAGTCAGACCCAGTGTTGACATGTGTCAAGACGCTCCTCGGGCGTTTCTTGCTTGGGCCTCGCTCCTGGAGGCGCTCAGTCAGACCCAGTGTTGACATGTGACAAGACGCTCCTCGGGGCGCGTCTTGCTTGGGCCTCTCTCCTGGAGGCGCTCAGTCAGACCCAGAGGTGACATGTGTCAAGACGCTCCTCGGGCCTCTCTCCTGGAGGCGCTCAGTCAGACCCAGTGTTGACAAGTGGCAAGACGCTCCTCGGGGCGCGTCTTGCTTGGGCCTCTCTCCTGGAGGCGCTCAGTCAAACCGAGTGTTGACATGTGGCAAGATGCTCCTCGGGGCACGTCTTGCTTGGGCCTCTCTCCTGGAGGCGCTCAGTCAGACCCAGAGGCGACATGTGTCAAGACGCTCCTCGGGGCGCGTCTTGCTTGGGCCTCTCTCCTGGAGGCGCTCAGTCAGACCGAGTGCTGACATGTGGCAAGACGCTCCTTCGGGCGCGTCTTTCTTGGGCCTCTCTCCTGGAGGCGCTCAGTCAGACCTAGTGTTCACATGTGGGAAGACGCTCCTCGGGGCGCGTCTTGCTTGGTTCTCTCTCCTGGAGGCGCTCAGTCAGACCCAGTGTTGACATGTGGCAAGACGCTCCTCGGGGCGCGTCTTGCTTGGGCCTCTCTCCTGGAGGCGCTCAGTCAGACCGAGTGCTGACATGTGGCAAGACGCTCCTCGGGGCGCATCTTGCTTGGGCTTCTCTCCTGGAGGCCCTCAGTCAGACCCAGTTTTGACCTGTGGCAAGACGCTCCTCGGGGCGCGTCTTATTTGGGCCTCTCTCCTGGGGGCCCTCAGTCAGACCCAGTGTTGACATGTGGCAAGACGCTCCTCGGGGCACGTCTTGCTTGGGCTTCTCTCCTGGCGGAGCTCAGTCAGACCGAGTAGTGACATGTGGCAAGACGCTCCTCGGGGCGTGTCTTGCTTGGACCTCTCTCCTGGAGGCGCTCAGTTAGACCGAGTAGTGACATGTGGCAAGACGCTCCTCGGGGCGGGTCTTGCTTGGGCCTCTCTCCTGGAGGCGCTCAGTCAGACCGAGTGCTGACATAAGGCAAGATGCTCCTCGCGGCGCGTCTTGCTTGGGCCTCTCTCCTGGAGGTGCTCAATCAGACCCAGTGTTCACATTTGGCAAGACGCTAATCGGGGCGCGTCTTGCTTGGGCCTCTCTCCTGGAGGCGCTCAGTCAGACCCAGTGTTGACATGTGGCAAGACGCTCCTCGGGGCGCGTCTTGCTTGGGCCTCTCTCCTGGAGGTGCTCAGTCAGACCGAGTGCTGACATGTGGCAAGACGCTCCTCGGGGCGCATCTTGCTTGGGTTTCTCTCCTGGAGGCCCTCAGTCAGACCCAGTGTTGACATGTGGCAAGACGCTCCTCCGGCGCGTCTTATTTGGGCCTCTCTCCTGGGGTTCCTCAGTCAGACCCAGTGTTGACATGTGGCAAGACGCTCCTCGGGGCGCGTCTTGCTGGGGCCTCTCTCCTGGAGGTGCTCAATCAGACCCAGTGGTGACACGTGGCTAGACACTCCTCGGGGCGCGTCTTGCTTTGGCCTCTCTCCTGGAGGCGCTCAGTCAGACCCATTGTTGACATGTGGCAAGACGCTCCTCGGGGCACGTCTTGCTTGGGCCTCTCTCCTGGAGGCGCTCAGTCAGACCCAGAAGTGACATGTGGCAAAACGCTCCTCGGGGCGTGTCTTGCTTGGACCTCTCTCCTGGAGGCCCTCATTCAGACCCATTGTTGACATGTGGCAAGACGCTCCTCGGGGCACGTCTTGCTTGGGCCTCTCTCCTGGAGGCGCTCAGTCAGACCCAGAAGTGACATGTGGCAAAACGCTCCTCGGGGCGTGTCTTGCTTGGACCTCTCTCCTGGAGGCGCTCAGTTAGACCGAGTAGTGACATGTGGCAAGACGCTCCTCGGGGCGGGTCTTGCTTGGGCCTCTCTCCTGGAGGCGCTCAGTCAGACCGAGTGCTGACATAAGGCAAGATGCTCCTCGCGGCGCGTCTTGCTGGGGCCTCTCTCCTGGAGGTGCTCAATCAGACCCAGTGGTGACACGTGGCTAGACACTCCTCGGGGCGCGTCTTGCTTTGGCCTCTCTCCTGGAGGCGCTCAGTCAGACCGAGTGCTGACATGTGGCAAGAAGCTCCTCGGGGCGCGTCTTGCTTGGGCTTCTCTCCTGGAGGCCCTCAGTCAGACCCATTGTTGACATGTGGCAAGACGCTCCTCGGGGCGCGTCTTGCTTGGGCCTCTCTCCAGAAGGCCCTCAATCAGACCCAGTGTTGACACGTGGCAAGACGGTCTTCGGGGCGCTTCTTGCTTGGGCCTCTCTCCTGGAGGCGCTCAGTCAGACCCAGTGGTGACATGTGGCAAGACGCTCCTCGCGACGCGTATTGCTTGGGCCTCTCTCCTGGATGCCCTCTGTCAGACCCAGTGTTGACATGTGGCAAGACTCTCCTCGGGGTGCGTCTTGCTTGGGCTTCTCTCATGGAGGCCCTCAGTCAGACCCAGTGTTGACATGTGTCAAGACGCTCCTCGGGGCGTGTCTTGCTTGGGCCTCTATCCTGGAGGCGCTCAGTCAGACCCAGTGTTGACATGTGGCAAGACGCTCCTCGGGGCGCTTATTGCTTGGGCTTCTCTCCTGGAGGCCCTCAGTCAGACCCATTGTTGACATGTGCCAAGACGCTCCTCGGGGCACGTCTTGCTTGGGCCTCTCTCCTGGAGGCGCTCAGTCAGACCGAGTAGTGACATGTGACAAGACGCTCCTCGGGGCGCGTCTTGCTTGGGCCTCTCTCCTGGAGGTGCTCAGTCAGACCCAGTGTTGACATGTGGCAAGACGCTCCTCGGGGCGCGTCTTGCTTGGGCCTCTCTCCTGGAGGTTCTCAGTCAGACCCAGTGTTGAAATGTAGCAAGATGCTCCTCGGGGCGCGTCTTGCTGGGGCTTCTCTCATGGAGGCACTCAGTCAGACCCAGTGTTGACATGTGGCAAGACGCTCCTCGGGGCACGTCTTGCTTGGGCCTCTCTCCTGGAGGCGCTCAGTCAGACCCAGTGTTCACATGTGGCAAGACGCTCCTCGGGGCGCGTCTTGCTTGGGCCTCTCTCCTGGAGGCTCTCAGTCAGACCGAGTGCTGACATGTGGCAAGACGCTCCTCCGGGCGCGTCTTGCTTGGGCCTCTCTCCTGGAGGCGCTCAGTCGGACCCAGTGTTCACATGTGGCAAGACACTCCTCAGGGCGCGTCTTGCTTGGGCCTCTCTCCTGGAGGCGCTCAGTCAGACCCAGTGTTGACATGTGGCAAGACGCTCCTCGGGGCACGTCTTGCTTGGGCCTCTCTCCTGGAGGCGCTCAGTCAGACCCAGTGTTCACATGTGGCAAGACGCTCCTCGGGGCGCTTCTTGCTTGGGCCTCTCTCCTGGAGGCGCTCAGTCAGACCCAGTGGTGACATGTGGCAAGACGCACCTCGGGGCGCGTATTGCTTGGGCCTCTCTCCTGGATGCCCTCTGTCAGACCCAGTGTTTACATGTGGCAAGACTCTCCTCGGGGCGCGTCTTGCTTGGGCCTCTCTCCTGGAGGCGCTCAGTCAGACCCAGTGTTGACATGTGGCAAGACGCTCCTTGGGGCGCTTCTTGCTTGGGCTTCTCTCCTGGAGGCCCTCAGTCAGACCCATTGTTGACATGTGGCAAGACACTCCTCGGGGCACGTCTTGCTTGGGCCTCTCTCCTGGAGGCGCTCAGTCTGACCGAGTAGTGACATGTGACAAGACGCTCCTCGGGGCGCGTCATGCTTGGGCCTCTCTCCTGGAGGCGCTCAGTCAGACCCAGTGTTGACACGTGGCAAGACGCTCCTCTGGGCGCTTCTTGCTTGGGCTTCTCTCCTGGAGGCCCTCAGTCAGACCCAGTGTTGACATGTGGCAAGACGCTCCTCGGGGCGCGTCTTATTTGGGCCTCTCTCCTGGGGGCCCTCAGTCAGACCCAGTGTTGACATGTGGCAAGACGCTCCTCGGGGCGCGTCTTGCTTGGGCTTCTCTCCTGGAGGCCCTCAGTCAGACCCATTGTTGACATGTGGCAAGACGCTCCTCGGGGCGCGTCTTGCTTGGGCCTCTCTCCTGGAGGCGCTCAGTCAGACCGAGTGCTGACATGTGGCAAGACGCTCCTCGGGGCGCATCTTGCTTGGGCTTCTCTCCTGGAGGCCCTCAGTCAGACCCAGTGTTGACATGTGGCAAGACGCTCCTCGGGGCGCGTCTTATTTGGGCCTCTCTCCTGGGGGCCCTCAGTCAGACCCAGTGTTGACATGTGGCAAGACGCTCCTCGGGGCGCGTCTTGCTTGGGCTTCTCTCCTGGAGGCCCTCAGTCAGACCCATTGTTGACATGTGGCAAGACGCTCCTCGGGGAACGTCTTGCTTGGACCTCCCTCCTGGAGGCGCTCAGTCAGACCGAGTAGTGACATGTGGCAAGACGCTCCTCAGTGTGTTTCTTGCTTGGACCTCTCTCCTGGAGGCGCTCAGTTAGACCGAGTAGTGACATGTGGCAAGACGCTCCTCGGGGCGGGTCTTGCTTGGGCCTCTCTCCTGGAGGCGCTCAGTCAGACCGAGTGTTGACATAAGGCAAGATGCTCCTCGCGGCGCGTCTTGCTGGGGCCTCTCTCCTGGAGGTGCTCAATCAGACCCAGTGTTCACATGTGGCAAGACGCTCCTCGGGGCGCGTCTTGCTTGGGCCTCTCTCCTGGAGGCGCTCAGTCAGACCCAGTGTTGACATGTGGCAAGACGCTCCTCGGGGCGCGTCTTGCTTGGGCCTCTCTCCTGGAGGCGCTCAGTCAGACCGAGTGCTGACATGTGGCAAGACGCTCCTCGGGGCGCATCTTGCTTGGGCTTCTCTCCTGGAGGCCCTCAGTCAGACCCAGTGTTGACATGTGGCAAGACGCTCCTCGGGGCGCATCTTGCTTGGGCTTCTCTCCTGGAGGCCCTCAGTCAGACCGAGTGCTGACATGTGGCAAGAAGCTCCTCGGGCGCATCTTGCTTGGGCTTCTCTCCTGGAGGCCCTCAGTCAGACCCAGTGTTGACATGTGGCAAGACGCTCCTCGGGGCACGTCTTGCTTGGACCTCCCTCCTGGAGGCGCTCAGTCAGACCGAGTAGTGACATGTGGCAAGACGCTCCTCGGGGCGTGTCTTGCTTGGACCTCTCTCCTGGAGGCACTCAGTTAGACCGAGTAGTGACATGTGGCAAGACGCTCCTCGGGGCGGGTCTTGCTTGGGCCTCTCTCCTGGAGGCGCTCAGTCAGAACGAGTGCTAACATAAGGCAAGATGCTCCTCGCAGCGCGTCTTGCTGGGGCCTCTCTCCTGGAGGTGCTCAATCAGACCCAGTGTTCACATGTGGCAAGACGCTCCTCGGGGCACGTCTTGCTTGGGCCTCTCTCCTGGAGGCGCTCAGTCAGACCCAGTGTTCACATGTGGCAAGACGCTCCTCGGGGCGCTTCTTGCTTGGGCCTCTCTCCTGGAGGCGCTCAGTCAGACCCAGTGGTGACATGTGGCAAGACGCACCTCGGGGCGCGTATTGCTTGGGCCTCTCTCCTGGATGCCCTCTGTCAGACCCAGTGTTTACATGTGGCAAGACTCTCCTCGGGGCGCGTCTTGCTTGGGCCTCTCTCCTGGAGGCGCTCAGTCAGACCCAGTGTTGACATGTGGCAAGACGCTCCTTGGGGCGCTTCTTGCTTGGGCTTCTCTCCTGGAGGCCCTCAGTCAGACCCATTGTTGACATGTGGCAAGACACTCCTCGGGGCACGTCTTGCTTGGGCCTCTCTCCTGGAGGCGCTCAGTCTGACCGAGTAGTGACATGTGACAAGACGCTCCTCGGGGCGCGTCATGCTTGGGCCTCTCTCCTGGAGGCGCTCAGTCAGACCCAGTGTTGACACGTGGCAAGACGCTCCTCTGGGCGCTTCTTGCTTGGGCTTCTCTCCTGGAGGCCCTCAGTCAGACCCAGTGTTGACATGTGGCAAGACGCTCCTCGGGGCGCGTCTTATTTGGGCCTCTCTCCTGGGGGCCCTCAGTCAGACCCAGTGTTGACATGTGGCAAGACGCTCCTCGGGGCGCGTCTTGCTTGGGCTTCTCTCCTGGAGGCCCTCAGTCAGACCCATTGTTGACATGTGGCAAGACGCTCCTCGGGGCGCGTCTTGCTTGGGCCTCTCTCCTGGAGGCGCTCAGTCAGACCGAGTGCTGACATGTGGCAAGACGCTCCTCGGGGCGCATCTTGCTTGGGCTTCTCTCCTGGAGGCCCTCAGTCAGACCCAGTGTTGACATGTGGCAAGACGCTCCTCGGGGCGCGTCTTATTTGGGCCTCTCTCCTGGGGGCCCTCAGTCAGACCCAGTGTTGACATGTGGCAAGACGCTCCTCGGGGCGCGTCTTGCTTGGGCTTCTCTCCTGGAGGCCCTCAGTCAGACCCATTGTTGACATGTGGCAAGACGCTCCTCGGGGCACGTCTTGCTTGGACCTCCCTCCTGGAGGCGCTCAGTCAGACCGAGTAGTGACATGTGGCAAGACGCTCCTCAGTGTGTGTCTTGCTTGGACCTCTCTCCTGGAGGCGCTCAGTTAGACCGAGTAGTGACATGTGGCAAGACGCTCCTCGGGGCGGGTCTTGCTTGGGCCTCTCTCCTGGAGGCGCTCAGTCAGACCGAGTGTTGACATAAGGCAAGATGCTCCTCGCGGCGCGTCTTGCTGGGGCCTCTCTCCTGGAGGTGCTCAATCAGACCCAGTGTTCACATGTGGCAAGACGCTCCTCGGGGCGCGTCTTGCTTGGGCCTCTCTCCTGGAGGCGCTCAGTCAGACCCAGTGTTGACATGTGGCAAGACGCTCCTCGGGGCGCGTCTTGCTTGGGCCTCTCTCCTGGAGGCGCTCAGTCAGACCGAGTGCTGACATGTGGCAAGACGCTCCTCGGGGCGCATCTTGCTTGGGCTTCTCTCCTGGAGGCCCTCAGTCAGACCCAGTGTTGACATGTGGCAAGACGCTCCTCGGGGCGCATCTTGCTTGGGCTTCTCTCCTGGAGGCCCTCAGTCAGACCGAGTGCTGACATGTGGCAAGAAGCTCCTCGGGCGCATCTTGCTTGGGCTTCTCTCCTGGAGGCCCTCAGTCAGACCCAGTGTTGACATGTGGCAAGACGCTCCTCGGGGCGCGTCTTGCTTGGGCTTCTCTCCTGGAGGCCCTCAGTCAGACCCATTGTTGACATGTGGCAAGACGCTCCTCGGGGCACGTCTTGCTTGGACCTCCCTCCTGGAGGCGCTCAGTCAGACCGAGTAGTGACATGTGGCAACACGCTCCTCGGGGCGTGTCTTGCTTGGACCTCTCTCCTGGAGGCGCTCAGTTAGACCGAGTAGTGACATGTGGCAAGACGCTCCTCGGGCCGGGTCTTGCTTGGGCCTCTCTCCTGGAGGCGCTCAGTCAGACCGAGTGCTAACATAAGGCAAGATGCTCCTCGCAGCGCGTCTTGCTGGGGCCTCTCTCCTGGAGGTGCTCAATCAGACCCAGTGTTCACATGTGGCAAGACGCTCCTCGGGGCGCGTATTGCTTGGGCCTCTCTCCTGGAGGCGCTCAGTCAGACCCAGTGTTGACATGTGGCAAGACGCTCCTCGGGGCGCGTCTTGCTTGGGCCTCTCTCCTGGAGGCGCTCAGTCAGACCGAGTGCTGACATGTGGCAAGACGCTCCTCGGGGCGCATCTTGCTTGGGCTTCTCTCCTGGAGGCCCTCAGTCAGACCCAGTGTTGACATGTGGCAAGACGCTCCTCGGGGCGCGTCTTATTTGGGCCTCTCTCCTGGGGGCCCTCAGTCAGACCCATTGTTGACATGTGGCAAGACGCTCCTCGGGGCGCGTCTTGCTTGGGCTTCTCTCCTGGAGGCCCTCAGGCAGACCCATTGTTGACATGTGGCAAGACGCTCCTCGGGGCACGTCTTGCTTGGGCCTCTCTCCTGGAGGCGCTCAGTCAGACCGAGAAGTGACATGTGGCAAGACGCTCCTCGGGGCGCGTCTTGCTTGGACCTCCCTCCTGGAGGTGCTCAGTCAGACCGAGTAGTGACATGTGGCAAGACGCTCCTCGGGGCGTGTCTTGCTTGGACCTCTCTCCTGGAGGCGCTCAGTTAGACCGAGTTGTGACATCTGGCAAGACGCTCCTTGGGGCGGGTCTTGCTTGGGCCTCTCTCCTGGAGGCGCTCAGTCAGACGAGTGCTGACATAAGGCAAGACGCTCCTCGGGGCGCTTCTTGCTTGGGCTTCTCTCCTGGAGGCCCTCTGTCAGACCCATTGTTGACATGTGGCAAGACGCTCCTCGGGGCACGTCTTGCTTGGGCCTCTCTCCTGGAGGCGCTCAGTCAGACCGAGTAGTGACATGTGACAAGACGCTCCTCGGGGCGCATCTTGCTTGGGCCTCTCTCCTGGAGGCGCTCAGTCAGACCCAGTGTTGACATGTGGCAAGACGCTCCTCGGGTCCCGTCTTGCTTGGAACTCTCTCCGGGAGGTTCTCAGTCAGACCCAGTGTTGAAATGTGGCAAGATGCTCCTCGGGGCGCGTCTTGCTGGGGCTTCTCTCATGGAGGCACTCAGTCAGACCCAGTGTTGACATGTGGCAAGACGCTCCTCGGGGCACGTCTTGCTTGGGCCTCTCTCCTGGAGGCGCTCAGTCAGACCCAGAGGAGACATGTGTCAAGATGCTCCTCGGGGCGTGTCTTGCTTGGGCCTCTCTCCTGGAGGCGCTCAGTCAGACCGAATGCTGACATGTGGCAAGACGCTCCTCCGGGCGCGTCTTGCTTGGGCCTCTCTCCTGGAGGAGCTCAGTCAGACCCAGTGGTGACATGTGGCAAGACGCTCCTCAAGGCGCGTATTGCTTGGGCCTCTCTCCTGGATGCCCTCTGTCAGACCCAGTGTTGACCTGTGGCAAGACTCTCCTCGGGGCGCGTCTTGCTTGGGCTTCTCTCATGGAGGCCCTCAGTCAGACCCAGTGTTGACATGTGTCAAGACGCTCCTCGGGGCGTGTCTTGCTTGGGCCTCTCTCCTGGAGGCGCTCAGTCAGACCCAGTGTTGACATGTGGCAAGACGCTCCTTGGGGCGCTTCTTGCTTGGGCTTCTCTCCTGGAGGCCCTCAGTCAGACCCATTGTTGACATGTGGCAAGACGCTCCTCGGGGCACGTCTTGCTTGGGCCTCTCTCCTGGAGGCGCTCAGTCAGACCGAGTAGTGACATGGGACAAGACGCTCCTCGGGGCGCGTCTTGCTTGGGCCTCTCTCTTGGAGGCGCTCAGTCAGACCCAGTGTTGACATGTGGCAAGACGCTCCTCGGGGCGCGTCTTGCTTGGGCCTCTCTCCTGGAGGTTCTCAGTCAGACCCAGTGTTGACATGTGGCAAGATGCTCCTCGGGGCGCGTCTTGCTGGGGCTTCTCTCATGGAGTCACTCAGTCAGACCCAGTGTTGACATGTGGCAAGACGCTCCTCGGGGCACGTCTTGCTTGGGCCTCTCTCCTGGAGGCGCTCAGTCAGACCCAGAGGAGACATGTGTCAAGATGCTCCTCGGGGCGCGTCTTGCTTGGGCCTCTCTCCTGGAGGCGCTCAGTCAGACCCAGTGTTCACATGTGGCAAGACGCTCCTCGGGGCGCGTCTTGCTTGGGCCTCTCTCCTGGAGGCGCTCAGTCAGACCCAGTGTTGACATGTGGCAAGACGCTCCTCGGGGCACGTCTTGCTTGGGCCTCTCTCCTGGAGGCGCTCAGTCAGACCCATTGTTGACATGTGCTAAGACGCTCCTCGGGGCACGTCTTGCTTGGGACTCTCTCCAGAAGGCCCTCAATCAGACCCAGTGTTGACACGTGGCAAAGCGCTCCTCGGGGCGCTTCTTGCTTGGGCCTCTCTCCTGGAGGCGCTCAGTCAGACCCAGTGGTGACATGTGGCAAGACGCTCCTCGGGGCGCGTATTGCTTGGGCCTCTCTCCTGGATGCCCTCTGTCAGACCCAGTGTTGACATGTGGCAAGACTCTCCTCGGGGCGCGTCTTGCTTGGGCTTCTCTCTTGGAGGCCTTCAGTCAGACCCAGTGTTGACATGTGTCAAGACGCTCCTCAGGGCGTGTCTTGCTTGGGCCTCTCTCCTGGAGGCGCTCAGTCAGACCCAGTGTTGACATGTGGCAAGACGCTCCTCGGGGCGCTTCTTGCTTGGGCTTCTCTCCTGGAGGCCCTCAGTCAGACCCATTGTTGACATGTGGCAAGACGCTCCTCGGGGCACGTCTTGCTTGGGCCTCTCTCCTTGAGGCGCTCAGTCAGACCGAGTAGTGACATGTGACAAGACGCTCCTCGGGGCGCGTCTTGCTTGGGCCTCAATCCTGGAGGCGCTCAGTCAGACCCAGTGTTGAAATGTGGCAAGACGCTCCTCGGGGCGCGTCTTGCTTGGGCTTCTCTAATGGAGGAACTCAGTCAGACCCAGTGTTGACATGTGGCAAGATGCTCCTCTGTGCGCGTCTTGCTGGGGCCTCTCTCCTGGAGGCGCTCAGTCAGACCCAGAGGAGACATGTGTCAAGATGCTCCTCGGGGCGCGTCTTGCTTGGGTCTCTCTCCTGGAGGTGCTCAGTCAGACCCAGTGTTGACATGTGGCAAGACGCTCCTTGGGGCGCTTCTTGCTTGGGCTTCTCTCCTGGAGGCCCTCAGTCAGACCCATTGTTGACATGTGGCAAGACGCTCCTCGGGGCACGTCTTGCTTGGGCCTCTCTCCTGGAGGCGCTCAGTCAGACCGAGTAGTGACATGTGACAAGACGCTCCTCGGGGCGCGTCTTGCTTGGGCCTCTCTCTTGGAGGTGCTCAGTCAGACCCAGTGTTGACATGTGGCAAGACGCTCCTCGGGGCGCGTCTTGCTTGGGCCTCTCTCCTGGAGGTTCTCAGTCAGACCCAGTGTTGACATGTGGCAAGATGCTCCTCGGGGCGCGTCTTGCTGGGGCTTCTCTCATGGAGTCACTCAGTCAGACCCAGTGTTGACATGTGGCAAGACACTCCTCGGGGCATGTCTTGCTTGGGCCTCTCTCCTGGAGGCGCTCAGTCAGACCCAGAGGAGACATGTGTCAAGATGCTCCTCGGGGCGCGTCTTGCTTGGGCCTCTCTCCTGGAGGCGCTCAGTCAGACCCAGTGTTCACATGTGGCAAGACGCTCCTCGGGGCGTGTCTTGCTTGGGCCTCTCTCCTGGAGGCGCTCAGTCAGACCCAGTGTTGACGTGTGGCAAGACGCTCCTCGGGGCACGTCTTGCTTGGGCGCTCAGTCAGACCGAGTGCTGACATGTGGCAAGACGCTCCTCGGGGCGCGTCTTGCTTGGGCTTCTCTCCTGGAGGCCCTCAGTCAGACCCATTGTTGACATGTGGCAAGACGCTCCTCGGGGCGCTTCTTGCTTGGGCCTCTATCCTGGAGGCGCTCAGTCAGACCCAGTGGTGACATGTGGCAAGACGCTCCTCGGGGCGCGTATTGCTTGGGCCTCTCTCCTGGATGCCCTCTGTCAGACCCAGTGTTGACATGTGGCAAGACTCTCCTCGGGGCGCGTCTTGCTTGGGCTTCTCTCTTGGAGGCCCTCAGTCAGACCCAGTGTTGACATGTGTCAAGACGCTCCTCGGGGCGTGTCTTGCTTGGGCCTCTCTCCTGGAGGCGCTCAGTCAGACCCAGTGTTGACATGTGGCAAGACGCTCCTCGGGGCGCTTCTTGCTTGGGCTTCTCTCCTGGAGGCCCTCAGTCAGACCCATTGTTGACATGTGGCAAGACGCTCCTCGGGGCACGTCTTGCTTGGGCCTCTCTCCTGGAGGCGCTCAGTCAGACCGAGTAGTGACATGTGACAAGACGCTCCTCGGGGCGCGTCTTGCTTGGGCCTCAATCCTGGAGGCGCTCAGTCAGACCCAGTGTTGAAATGTGGCAAGACGCTCCTCGGGGCGCGTCTTGCTTGGGTTCTCTAATGGAGGAACTCAGTCAGACCCAGTGTTGACATGTCGCAAGATGCTCCTCGGGGCGCGTCTTGCTGGGGCCTCTCTCCTGGAGGCGCTCAGTCAGACCCAGAGGAGACATGTGTCAAGATGCTCTTCGGGGCACGTCTTGCTTGGGCCTCTCTCCTGGAGGCGCTCAGTCAGACCGAGTGCTGACATGTGGGAAGACGCTCCTCCGGGCGCGTCTTGCTTGGGCCTCTCTCCTGGAGGCGCTCAGTCAGACCCAGTGTTCACATGTGGCAAGACGCTCCTCGGGGCGCGTCTTGCTTGGGCCTCTCTCCTGGAGGCGCTCAGTCAGACCCAGTGTTGACATGTGGCAAGACGCTCCTCGGGGCACGTCTTGCCTGGGCCTCTCTCCTGGAGGCGCTCAGTCAGACCGAGTGCTGACATGTGGCAAGACGCTCCTCGGGGCGCATCTTTCTTGGGCCTCTCCCCTTGAGGCCCTCTGTCAGACCCAGTGTTGACATTTGGCAAAACGCTCCTCCAGGCGCGTCTTGCTTGGGCCTCTCTCCTGGAGGCGCTCAGTCAGACCCAGTGTTGACATGTGGCAAGACACTCCTCAGGGCGCGTCTTGCTTTGGGCCTCTCTCCTGGGGAGGCGATCAGTCAGACCCAGTGTTGACATGTGTCAAGACGCTCCTCGGGCGTTTCTTGCTTGGGCCTCTCTCCTGGAGGCGCTCAGTCAGACCCAGTGTTGACATGTGACAAGACGCTCCTCGGGGCGCGTCTTGCTTGGGCCTCTCTCCTGGAGGCGCTCAGTCAGACCCAGAGGTGACATGTGGCAAGACGCTCCTCGGGGCGCGTCTTGCTTGGGCCTCTCTCCTGGACAAGCTCAGTCAGACCCAGTGTTGACATGTGGCAAGACGCTCCTCGGGTCACGTCTTGCTTGGGCCTCTCTCCTGGAGGCGCTCAGTCAGACCGAGTGCTGACATGTGGCAAGATGCTCCTTGGGGCGCGTCTTGCTTGGGCTTCTCTCCTGGAGGCCCTCAGTCGGACCCATTGTTGACATGTGGCAAGACGCTCCTCGGGGCACGTCTTGCTTGGGCCTCTCTCCTGGAGGCGCTCAGTCAGACCGAGTAGTGACATGTGACAAGACGCTCCTCGGGGCGCGTCTTGCTTGGGCCTCAATCCTGGAGGCGCTCAGTCAGACCCAGTGTTGACATGTGGCAAGACGCTCCTCGGGGCGCGTCTTGCTTGGGCCTCTCTCCTGGAGGCGCTCAGTCAGACCGAGTGCTGACATGTGGCAAGACGCTCCTCCGGGCGCGTCTTGCTTGAGCCTCTCTCCTGGAGGCGCTCAGTCAGACCCAATGTTCACATGTGGCAAGACGCTCCTCGGGGCGCGTCTTGCTTGGGCCTCTCTCCTGGAGGCGCTCAGTCAGACCCAGTGTTGACATGTGGCAAGACGCTCCTCGGGGCACGTCTTGCTTGGGCCTCTCTCCTGGAGGCGCTCAGTCAGACCGAGTGCTGACATGTGGCAAGACGCTCCTCGGGGTGCGTCTTGCTTGGGCTTCTCTCCTGGAGGCCCTCAGTCAGACCCATTGTTGATATGTGGCAAGATGCTCCTCGGGGCGCATCTTGCTTGGGCCTCTCCCCTTGAGGCCCTCTGTCAGACCCAGTGTTTGCATGTGGCAAAACGCTCCTCCAGGCGCGTCTTGCTTGGGCCTCTCTCCTGGAGGCGCTCGGTCAGACCCAGTGTTGACATGTGGCAAGACACTCCTCAGGGCGCGTCTTGCTTGGGGCTCTCTCCTGGGGAGGCGATCAGTCAGACCCAGTGTTGACATGTGTCAAGACGCTCCTCGGGCGTTTCTTGCTTGGGCCTCTCTCCTGGAGGCGCTCAGTCAGACCCAGTGTTGACATGTGACAAGACGCTCCTCGGGGCGCGTCTTGCTTGGGCCTCTCTCCTGGAGGTGCTCAGTCAGACCCAGAGGTGACATGTGGCAAGATGCTCCTCGGGGCGCGTCTTGCTTGGGCCTCTCTCCTGGAGGCGCTCAGTCAGACAGAGTGCTGACATGTGGCAAGATGCTCCTTGGGGCGCGTCTTGCTTGGGCTTCTCTCCTGGAGGCCCTCAGTCAGACCGATTGTTGACATGTGGCAAGACGCTCCTCGGGGCGCGTCTTGCTTGGGCCTCTCTCCTGGGGAGGAGATCAGTCAGACCCAGTGTTGACATGTGTCAAGAGGTTCCTCGGGCGTTTCTTGCTTGGGCCTCTCTCCTGGAGGCGCTCAGTCAGACCCAGTGTTGACATGTGGCAAGACGCTCCTCGGGGCGAGTCTTGCTTGGGCCTCTCTCCTGGAGCCGCTCAGTAAGACCCAGTATTGACATGTGGCAAGACGCTCCTCGGGGCGCGTCTTGCTTGGACCTCTCTCCCTGAGGCGCTCAGTCAGACCCAGTGTTAACATTTGGCAAGACACTCCTCGGGGCGCGTCTTGCTTGGGCCTCTCTCATGGAGGCCCTCTGTCAGACCCAGTGTTGACATGTGTCAAGACGCTTCTCGGTGGGCGTCTTGCTTTGGCCTCTCTCCTGGAGGCGCTCAGTCAGACCGAGTGCTTACATGTGGCAAGAAGCTCCTCGGGGCGCGTCTTGCTTGGGCTTCTCTCCTGGAGGCCCTCAGTAAGAACCATTGTTGACATGTGGCAAGACGCTCCTCGGGGCGCGTCTTGCTTGGGCCTCTCTCCAGAAGGCCCTCAATCAGACCCAGTGTTGACACGTGGCAAGACGCTCCTCGGGGCGCGTCTTGCTTGGGCCTCTCTCCTGGAGGCGCTCAGTCAGACTGATTAGTGAAATGTGGCCTGACGCTCCTCGGGGCGCGTGTTGCTTGGGCCTCTCTCCTGGAGGCGCTCAGTCAGACCAAGTGGTGACATGTGGTAAGACACTCCTCGGGGCGCGTCTTGCTTGGGCCTCTCTCCTGGAGGCCCTCTGTCAGACCCAGTGTTGACATGTGGCAAGAAGCTCCTCGGGGCGCGTCTTGCTTGGGCTTCTCTCCTGGAGGCCCTCAGTCAGACCGATTGTTGACATGTGGCAAGACGCTCCTCGGGGTGCGTCTTGCTTGGGCCTCTCTCCTGGGGAGGCGATCTTTCAGACCCAGTGTTGACATGTGTCAAGAGGTTCCTCGGGCGTTTCTTGCTTGGGCCTCTCTCCTGGAGGCGCTCAGTCAGACCCAGTGTTGACATGTGGCAAGACGCTCCTCGGGGCGCGTCTTGCTCTGGCCTCTCTCCTGGAGCCGCTCAGTCAGACCTAGTGCTGACATGTGGCAAGACGCTCCTCGGGGCGCGTCTTGCTTGGGCCTCTCTCCTGGAGGCGCTCAAACAGACCGAGTAGTGACATGTGGCAAGACGCTCCTCGGGGCGCGTCTTGCTGGGGCTTCTCTCATGGAGGCACTCAGTCAGACCCAGTATTGACATGTGGCAAGACGCTCCTCGGGGCGCGTCTTGCTTGGACCTCTCTCCCTGAGGCGCTCAGTCAGACCGAGTAGTGACATGTGGCAAGACGCTCCTCGGGGCGCATCTTGCTTGGACCTCTCTCCCTGAGGCGCTCAGTCAGACCCAGTGTTGACATTTGGCAAGACACTCCTCGGGGCGCGTCTTGCTTGGGCCTCTCTCATGGAGGCCCTCTGTCAGACCCAGTGTTGACATGTGTCAAGACGCTCCTCGGTGGGCGTCTTGCTTTGGCCTCTCTCCTGGAGGCGCTCAGTCAGACCGAGTGCTTACATGTGGCAAGAAGCTCCTCGGGGCGCGTCTTGCTTGGGCTTCTCTCCTGGAGGCCCTCAGTCAGACCCATTGTTGATATGTGGCAAGATGCTCCTCGGGGCGCATCTTGCTTGGGCCTCTCCCCTTGAGGCCCTCTGTCAGACCCAGTGTTTGCATGTGGCAAAACGCTCCTCCAGGCGCGTCTTGCTTGGGCCTCTCTCCTGGAGGCGCTCGGTCAGACCCAGTGTTGACATGTGGCAAGACACTCCTCAGGGCGCGTCTTGCTTGGGCCTCTCTCCTGGGGAGGCGATCAGTCAGACCCAGTGTTGACATGTGTCAAGACGCTCCTCGGGCGTTTCTTGCTTGGGCCTCTCTCCTGGAGGCGCTCAGTCAGACCCAGTGTTGACATGTGACAAGACGCTCCTCGGGGCGCGTCTTGCTTGGGCCTCTCTCCTGGAGGTGCTCAGTCAGACCCAGAGGTGACATGTGGCAAGATGCTCCTCGGGGCGCGTCTTGCTTGGGCCTCTCTCCTGGAGGCGCTCAGTCAGACAGAGTGCTGACATGTGGCAAGATGCTCCTTGGGGCGCGTCTTGCTTGGGCTTCTCTCCTGGAGGCCCTCAGTCAGACCGATTGTTGACATGTGGCAAGACGCTCCTCGGGGCGCGTCTTGCTTGGGCCTCTCTCCTGGGGAGGAGATCAGTCAGACCCAGTGTTGACATGTGTCAAGAGGTTCCTCGGGCGTTTCTTGCTTGGGCCTCTCTCCTGGAGGCGCTCAGTCAGACCCAGTGTTGACATGTGGCAAGACGCTCCTCGGGGCGAGTCTTGCTTGGGCCTCTCTCCTGGAGCCGCTCAGTAAGACCCAGTATTGACATGTGGCAAGACGCTCCTCGGGGCGCGTCTTGCTTGGACCTCTCTCCCTGAGGCGCTCAGTCAGACCCAGTGTTAACATTTGGCAAGACACTCCTCGGGGCGCGTCTTGCTTGGGCCTCTCTCATGGAGGCCCTCTGTCAGACCCAGTGTTGACATGTGTCAAGACGCTCCTCGGTGGGCGTCTTGCTTTGGCCTCTCTCCTGGAGGCGCTCAGTCAGACCGAGTGCTTACATGTGGCAAGAAGCTCCTCGGGGCGCGTCTTGCTTGGGCTTCTCTCCTGGAAGCCCTCAGTAAGAACCATTGTTGACATGTGGCAAGACGCTCCTCGGGGCGCGTCTTGCTTGGGCCTCTCTCCAGAAGGCCCTCAATCAGACCCAGTGTTGACACGTGGCAAGACGCTCCTCGGGGCGCGTCTTGCTTGGGCCTCTCTCCTGGAGGCGCTCAGTCAGACTGATTAGTGAAATGTGGCCTGACGCTCCTCGGGGCGCGTGTTGCTTGGGCCTCTCTCCTGGAGGCGCTCAGTCAGACCAAGTGGTGACATGTGGTAAGACACTCCTCGGGGCGCGTCTTGCTTGGGCTTCTCTCCTGGAGGCCCTCAGTCAGACCGATTGTTGACATGTGGCAAGACGCTCCTCGGGGTGCGTCTTGCTTGGGCCTCTCTCCTGGGGAGGTGATCATTCAGACCCAGTGTTGACATGTGTCAAGAGGTTCCTCGGGCGTTTCTTGCTTGGGCCTCTCTCCTGGAGGCGCTCAGTCAGACCCAGTGTTGACATGTGGCAAGACGCTCCTCGGGGCGCGTCTTGCTCTGGCCTCTCTCCTGGAGCCGCTCAGTGAGACCTAGTGCTGACATGTGGCAAGACGCTCCTCGGGGCGCGTCTTGCTTGGGCCTCTCTCCTGGAGGCGCTCAAACAGACCGAGTAGTGACATGTGGCAAGACGCTCCTCGGGGCGCGTCTTGCTGGGGCTTCTCTCATGGAGGCACTCAGTCAGACCCAGTATTGACATGTGGCAAGACGCTCCTCGGGGCGCGTCTTGCTTGGGCCTCTCTCCTGGAGGCGCTCAGTCAGACTGAGTAGTGACATGTGGCCTGACGCTCCTCGGGGCGCGTGTTGCTTGGGCCTCTCTCCTGGAGGCGCTCAGTCAGACCAAGTGGTGACATGTGGCAAGACACTCCTCGGGGCGCGTCTTGCTTGGGCCTCTCTCCTGGAGGCCCTCTGTCAGACCCAGTGTTGACATGTGGCAAGAAGCTCCTCGGGGCGCGTCTTGCTTGGGCTTCTCTCCTGGAGGCCCTCAGTAAGACCCATTGTTGATATGTGGCAAGACGCTCCTCGGGGCGCGTCTTGCTTGGGCCTCTCTCCTGGAGGCGCTCAGTCAGACTGAGTAGTGACATGTGGCCTGACGCTCCTCGGGGCGCGTGTTGCTTGGGCCTCTCTCCTGGAGGCGCTCAGTCAGACCAAGTGGTGACATGTGGCAAGACGCTCCTCGGGGCGCGTCTTGCTTGGGCCTCTCTCCTGGAGGCGCTCAGTCAGAATGAGTAGTGACATGTGGCCTGACGCTCCTCGGGGCGCGTGTTGCTTGGGCCTCTCTCCTGGAGGAACTCAGTCAGACCAAGTGGTGACATGTGGCAAGACACTCCTCGGGGCGCGTCTTGCTTGGGCCTCTCTCCTGGAGGCCCTCTGTCAGACCCAGTGTTGACATGTGGCAAGACACTCCTCGGGGCGCGTCTTGCTTGGGCCTCTCTCATGGAGGCCCTCTGTCAGACCCAGTGTTGACATGTGTCAAGACGCTCCTCGGGGCGCGTCTTGCTTTGGCCTCTCTCCTGGAGGCGCTCAGTCAGACCGAGTGCTGACATGTGGCAAGAATCTCCTCGGGGCGTGTCTTGCTTGGGCTTCTCTCCTGGAGGCCCTCAGTAAGACCCATTGTTGACATGTGGCAAGACGCTCCTCGGGGCGCGTCTTGCTTGGGCCTCTCTCCTGGAGGCGCTCAGTCAGACTGAGTAGTGACATGTGGCCTGACGCTCCTCGGGGCGCGTGTTGTTTGGGCCTCTCTCCTGGAGGCGCTCAGTCAGACCAAGTGGTGACATGTGGCAATACGCTCCTCGGGGCGCGTTTTGCTTGGGCCTCTCTCCTGGAGGCGCTCAGTCAGAATGAGAAGTGACCTGTGGCCTGACGCTCCTCGGGGCGCGTGTTGCTTGGGCCTCTCTCCTGGAGGCGCTCAGTCAGACCAAGTGGTGACATGTGGCAAGACACTCCTCGGGGCGCGTCTTGCTTGGGCCTCTCTCCTGGAGGCCCTCTGTCAGACCCAGTGTTGACATGTGGCAAGAAGCTCCTCGGGGTGCGTCTTGCTTGGGCTTCTCTCCTGGAGGCCCTCAGTAAGACCCATTGTTGATATGTGGCAAGACGCTCCTCGGGGCTCGTCTTGCTTGGGCCTCTCTCCTGGAGGTGCTCAGTCAGACTGAGTAGTGACATGTGGCCTGACGCTCCTCGGGGCGCGTGGTGCTTGGGCCTCTCTCCTGGAGGCGCTCAGTCAGACCAAGTGGTGACATGTGGCAAGACGCTCCTCGGGGCGCGTCTTGCTTGGGCCTCTCTCCTGGAGGCGCTCAGTCAGAATTAGTAGTGACATGTGGCCTGACGCTCCTCGGGGCGCGTGTTGCTTGGGCCTCTCTCCTGGAGGAACTAAGTCAGACCAAGTGGTGACATGTGGCAAGACACTCCTCGGGGCGCGTCTTGCTTGGGCCTCTCTCCTGGAGGCCCTCTGTCAGACCCAGTGTTGACATGTGGCAAGACAATCCTCGGGGCGCGTCTTGCTTGGGCCTCTCTCATGGAGGCCCTCTGTCAGACCCAGTGTTGACATGTGTCAAGACGCTCCTCGGGGCGCGTCTTGCTTTGGCCTCTCTCCTGGAGGCGCTCAGTCAGACCGAGTGTTGACATGTGGCAAGAAGCTCCTTGGGGCGCGTCTTGCTTGGGCTTCTCTCCTGGAGGCCCTCAGTAAGACCCATTGTTGACATGTGGCAAGACGCTCCTCGGGGCGCGTCTTGCTTGGGCCTCTCTCCTGGAGGCGCTCAGTCAGACTGAGTAGTGACATGTGGCCTGACGCTCCTCGGGGCGCGTGTTGCTTGGGCCTCTCTCCTGGAGGCGCTCAGTCAGACCAAGTGGTGACATGTGGCAATACGCTCCTCGGGGCGCGTCTTGCTTGGGCCTCTCTCCTGGAGGCGCTCAGTCAGAATGAGTAGTGACATGTGGCCTGACGCTCCTCGGGGCGCGTGTTGCTTGGGCCTCTCTCCTGGAGGCGCTCAGTCAGACCAAGTGGTGACATGTGGCAAGACACTTCTCGGGGCGCGTCTTGCTTGGGCCTCTCTCCTGGAGGCCCTCTGTCAGACCCAGTGTTGACATGTGGCAAGACACTCCTCGGGGCGCGTCTTGCTTGGGCCTCTCTCATGGAGGCCCTCTGTCAGACCCATTGTTGACATGTGTCAAGACGCTCCTCGGGGCACGTCTTGCTTTGGCCTCTCTCCTGGAGGCGCTCAGTCAGACCGAGTGCTGACATGTGGCAAGACGCTCCTCGGGCCGCGTGTTGCTTGGGCTTCTCTCCAGGAGGCCCTCAGTCAGACCCATTGTTGACATGTGGCAAGACGCTCCTCGGGGCGCGTCTTGCTTGGGCCTCTCTCCTGGAGGCGCTCAGTCAGACCGAGTGCTGACATGTGGCAAGACGCTCCTCGGACCGCGTGTTGCTTGGGCTTCTCTCCTGGAGGCCCTCAGTCAGACCCATTGTTGACATGTGGCAAGACGCTCCTCGGGGCACGTCTTGCTTGGGCCTCTCTCCTGGAGGCGCTCAGTCAGAACCAGAGGTGACATGTGGCAAGACGCTCCTCGGGGCGCGTCTTGCTTGGGCCTCTCTCCTGGAGCCGCTCAGTCAGACTGAGTAGTGACATGTGGCCTGACGCTCCTCGGGGTGCATCTTGCTGGGGCCTCTCTCCTGGAGGCGCTCAGTCAGACCCAGTGCTGACATGTGGCAAGACGCTCCTCGGGGAACGTCTTGCTTGGGCCTCTCTCCTGGAGGCGCTCAGTCAGACTGAGTAGTGACATGTGGCCTGACGCTCCTCGGGGCGCGTCTTGCTTGGGCCTCTCTCCTGGAGGCGCTCAGTCAGACCCAGTGGTGACATGTGGACAGACACTCCTCGGGGCGCGTCTTGCTTGGGCCTCTCTCCTGGAGGCCCTCTGTCAGACCCAGTGTTGACATGTGTCAAGACGCTCCTCGGGGCGCGTCTTGCTTGGGCTTCTCTCCTGGAGGCCCTCAGTCAGACCCATTGTTGACATGTGGCAAGACACTCCTCGGGGCGCGTCTTGCTTGGGCTTCTCTCCTGGAGGCGCTCAGACAGACCCAGTGTTGACATGTGACAAGACACTCCTCGGGGCGCGTCTTGCTTGGGCTTCTCTCCTGGAGGCGCTCAGACAGACCCAGTGTTGACATGTGACAAGACGCTCCTTGGGGCGCGTCTTGCTGGGGCCTCTCTCCTGGAGGCGCTCAGTCAGAACCAGAGGTGACATGTGGCAAGACGCTCCTCGGGGCGCGTCTTGCTTGGGCCTCTCTCCTGGAGGCCCTCTGTCAGACCAAGTGTTGACATGTGGCAAGACGCTCCTCCGGGCGCATCTTGCTTGGGCCTCTCTCCTGGAGGCCCTCAGTCAGACCCATTGTTGACATGTGGCAAGACGCTCCTCCGGGCGCATCTTGCTTGGGCCTCTCTCCTGGAGGCGCTCAGACAGACCCAGTGTTGACATGTGACAAGACACTCCTCGGGGCGCGTCTTGCTTGGGCTTCTCTCCTGGAGGCGCTCAGACAGACCCAGTGTTGACATGTGACAAGACGCTCCTTGGGGCGCGTCTTGCTGGGGCCTCTCTCCTGGAGGCGCTCAGTCAGAACCAGAGGTGACATGTGGCAAGACGCTCCTCGGGGCGCGTCTTGCTTGGGCCTCTCTCCTGGAGGCCCTCTGTCAGACCAAGTGTTGACATGTGGCAAGACGCTCCTCCGGGCGCATCTTGCTTGGGCCTCTCTCCTGGAGGCCCTCAGTCAGACCCATTGTTGACATGTGGCAAGACGCTCCTCGGGGCGCGTCTTGCTTGGGCCTCTCTCCTGGAGGCGCTCAGTCAGACCGAGTGCTGACATAAGGCAAGACGCTCCTCGGGGCGCGTCTTGCTGGGGCCTATCTCCTGGAGGCGCTCAGTCAGACCCAGCGCTGACATGTGGCCTGACGCTCCTCGGGGCGCGTGTTGCTTGGGCCTCTCTCCTGGAGGCGCTCAGTCAGACTGAGTAGTGACATGTGGCAAGACGCTCCTCGGGGCGCGTCTTGCTTGGGCCTCTCTCCTGGAGGCGCTCAGTCAGAATGAGTAGTTACATGTGGCCTGACGCTCCTCGGGGCGCGTGTTGCTTGGGCCTCTCTCCTGGAGGCGCTCAGTCAGACCAAGTGGTGACATGTGGCAAGACACTTCTCGGGGCACGTCTTGCTTGGGCCTCTCTCCTGGAGGCCCTCTGTCAGACCCAGTGTTGACATGTGGCAAGACACTCCTCGGGGCGCGTCTTGTTTGGGCCTCTCTCATGGAGGCCTTCTGTCAGACCCATTGTTTACATGTGTCAAGACGCTCCTCGGGGCGCGTCTTGCTTTGGCCTCTCTCCTGGAGGCGCTCAGTCAGACCGAGTGCTGACATGTGGCAAGACGCTCCTCGGGCCGCGTGTTGCTTGGGCTTCTCTCCTGGAGGCCCTCAGTCAGACCCATTGTTGACATGTGGCAAGACGCTCCTCGGGCCGCGTCTTGCTTGGGCCTCTCTCCTGGAGGCGCTCAGTCAGACCGAGTGCTGACATGTGGCAAGACGCTCCTCGGGCCGCGTGTTGCTTGGGCTTCTCTCCTGGAGGCCCTCAGTCAGACCCATTGTTGACATGTGGCAAGACGCTCCTCGGGGCGCGTCTTGCTTGGGCCTCTCTCCTGGAGGCGCTCAGTCACACTGAGTAGCGACATGTGGCCTGACGCTCCTCGGGGTGCGTCTTGCTGGAGCCTCTCTCCTGGAGGCGCTCAGTCAGACCCAGTGCTGACATGTGGCAAGATGCTCCTCGGGGCGCGTCTTGCTTGGGCCTCTCTCCTGGAGACGCTCCCTCACACAGTCACAGTCACAGTCCCTCTCGCTCACACAGTCACAGTCACAGTCCCTCTCCCTCACACAGTCACAGTCCCTCTACCTCACACAGTCACAGTCCCTCTCCCTCACACAGTCAAAGTCCCTCTCCCTCACACAGTCACAGTCCCTCTCCCTGACACAGTCACAGTCACAGTCAACGTCCCTCTCCCTCACACAGTCACAGTCCCTCTCGCTCACACAGTCCCTCACAGTCACAGTCCCTCTTCCTCACACAGTCCCTCACAGTCACAGTCACAGTCCCTCTCCCTCACACAGTATCTCACAGTCACAGTCACAGTCCCTCTCCCTCACACAGTCACAGTCACAGTCACAGTCCCTCTCCCTCACACAGTCACAGTCACAGTCCCTCTCCCTCACACAGTCACAGTCCCTCTCCATCACACAGACACAGTCCCTTTCCCTCACACAGTCACAGTCCCTCTCGCTCACACAGTCACAGTCACAATCCCTCTCCCTCACACAGTTACAGTCCCTCTCCCTCACACAGTCACAGTCACAGTCCCTCTCCCTCACACAGTCACAGTCCCTCTCGCTCACACAGTCACAGTCACAATCCCTCTCCCTCACACAGTTACAGTCCCTCTCCCTCACACAGTCACAGTCACAGTTCCTCTCCCTCACACAGTCACAGTCCCTTGCCCTCACACAGTCACAATCCCTCTCCCTCACACAGTCACAGTCCCTCTCCCTCACACAGTCACAGTCCCTCACCCTCACACAGTCACAGTCCCTCTCCCTCACACAGTCACAGTCCCTCTCCCTCACACAGTCACAGTCCCTCTCCCTCACACAGTCACAGTCCCTCTCCCTCACACACTAACAGTCACAGTCCCTCTCGCTCACACAGTCACAGTCACAGTCCCTCTCCCTCACACAGTCAAAGTCCCTCTCCCTGACACAGTCACAGTCACAGTCCCTCTCCCTCACACAGTCAAAGTCCCTCTCCCTGACACAGTCACAGTCACAGTCCCTCTCGCTCACACAGTCACAGTCACAGTCCCTCTCCCTCACACAGTCAAAGTCCCTCTCCCTGACACAGTCACAGTCACAGTCCCTCTCCCTCACACAGTCACAGTCCCTCACCCTCACACAGTCACAGTCCCTCTCCCTTACACAGTCACAGTCCCTCTCCCTCACACAGTCACAGTCCCTCTCCCTCACACAGTCCCTCACAGTCACAGTCACAGTCCCTCTCCCTCACACAGTCCCTCACAGTCACAGTCCCTCTCCCTCACACAGTCACAGTCACAGTCACAGTCCCTCTCCCTCACACAGTCACAGTCACAGTACCTCTCCCTCACACAGTCCCTCTCCCTGACACAGTCACAGTCACAGTCCCTCTCCCTCACACAGTCACAGTCACAGTCACAGTCCCTCTCCCTCACACAGTCACAGTCACAGTCCCTCTCCCTCACACAGTCACAGTCACAGTACCTCTCCCTCACACAGTCACAGTCACAGTCCCTCTCCCTGACACAGTCACAGTCACAGTCACAGTCCCTCTCCCTCACAAAGTCAGTCACAGTCCCTCTCCCTCACACAGTCACAGTCACAGTCCCTCTCCCTCACACAGTCAGTCACAGTCTCTCTCCCTCACACAGTCACAGTCCCTCTCCCTCACAGAGTCACAGTCCCTCTCCCTCACACAGTCATAGTCCTTCTCCCTCACACAGTCACAGTCACAGTCCCTCTCCCTCACACAGTCACAGTCACAGTCCCTCTCCCTCACACAGTCACAGTCAAAGTCACAGTCCCTCTCCCTCACACAGTCACAGTCACAGTCACAGTCCCTCTCCCTCACACAGTCACAGTCACAGTCCCTCTCCCTCACACAGTCACAGTCACAGTCACAGTCCCTCTCCATCACACAGTCACAGTCACAGTCACAGTCCCTCTCCCTCACACAGTCACTGTCACAGTCACAGTCCCTCTCCATCACACAGTCACAGTCACAGTCACAGTCCCTCTCCCTCACACAGTCACAGTCCCTCTCCCTCACACAGTCACAGTCCCTCTCCCTCACACAGTCCCTCTCCCTCACACAGTCACAGTCACAGTCCCTCTCGATCACACAGTCACAGTCACAGTCCCTCTCCCTCACACAGTCATAGTCCCTCTCCCTCACACAGTCCCTCTCCCTCACACAGTCACAGTCCCTCTCCCTCACACAGTCACAGTCCCTCTCCCTCACACAGTCACAGTCACAGTCCCTCTCCCTCACACAGTCACAGTCCCTCTACCTCACACAGTCACAATCCCTCTCCCTCACACAGTCACAGTCACAGTCCCTCTCCCTGACACAGTCACAGTCCCTCTCCCTCACACAGTCACAGTCCCTCTCCCTCACACAGTCACAGTCACAGTCCATCTCCCTCACACAGTAAGAGTCACAGTCACAGTCCCTCTCCCTCACACAGACACAGTCCCTCTCCCTCACAGAGTCACAGTCCCTCTCCCTCACACAGTCACAGTCACAGTCCCTCTCCCTCACACAGTCCTCACAGTAACAGTCACAGTCACAGTCCCTCTCCCTCACACAGTCACAGTCACAGTCCCTCTCCCTCACACAGTCACAGTCACAGGCACAGTCCCTCTCCCTCACACAGTCACAGTCACAGTCCCTCTCCCTCACACAGTCACAGTCCCTCTCCCTCACACAGACACAGTCCCTCTCCCTCACACAGTCACAGTCCCTCTCCCTCACACAGTCACAGTCCCTCTCGCTCACACAGTCACAGTCAAACTCCCTCTCCCTCACACAGTTACAGTCCCTCTCCCTCACACAGTCACAGTCCCTCTCCCTCACACAGTCAAAGTCCCTCGCCCTCACACAGTCACAGTCCCTCTCCCTCACACAGTCACAGTCACAGTCACAGTCCCTCTCCCTCACACAGTCACAGTCCCTCTCCCTCACACAGTCACAGTCCCTCGCCCTCACACAGTCACAGTCCCTCTCCCTCACACAGTCACAGTCCCTCTCCCTCACACAGTCACAGTCAAAGTCCCTATCCCTCACACAGTCACAGTCACAGTCCCTCTCGCTCACACAGTCACAGTCCCTCTCCCTCACACAGTCACAGTCCCTCTACCTCACACAGTCACAGTCCCTCTCCCTGACACAGTCACAGTCCCTCTCCCTCACACAGTCACAGTCACAGTCCCTCTCCCTGACACAGTCACAGTCCCTCTCCCTCACACAGTCACAGTCACAGTCCCTCTCCCTGACACAGTCACAGTCCCTCTCCCTCACACAGTCAAAGTCCCTCTCCCTCACACAGTCACAGTCAACGTCTCTCTCCCTCACACAGTCACAGTCCCTCTCCCTCACACAGTCACAGTCACAGTCCCTCTCCCTCACACAGTCACTGTCACAGTCCCTCTCCCTCACACAGTCACAGTCACAGTCCCTCTCCCTCACACAGTCACAGTCACAGTCCCTCTCCCTCACACAGTCAGTCACAATCCATCTCCCTCACACAGTCACAGTCCCTCTCCCTCACACAGTCATAGTCCTTCTCCCTCACACAGTCACAGTCCCTCTCCCTCACACAGTCACAGTCACAGTCCCTCTCCCTCACACAGACACAGTCACAGTCCCTCTCCCTCACAGAGTCAGTCCCTCTCCCTCACACAGTCACAGTCACAGTCCCACTCCCTCACACAGTCCCTCACAGTCACAGTCACAGTCCCTCTACCTCACACAGTCCCTCACAGTCACAGTCACAGTCCCTCTCCCTCACACAGTCCCTCACAGTCACAGTCCCTCTCCCTCACACAGTCACAGTCACAGTCACAGTCCCTCTCCCTCACACAGTCAGTCACAGTCCCTCTCCCTCACACAGTCACAGTCCCTCTCCCTCACACAGACACAGTCCCTCTCCCTCACAGAGTCACAGTCCCTCTCCCTCACACAGTCACAGTCCTTCTCCCTCACACAGTCACAGTCACAGTCCCTCTCCCTCACACAGTCACAGTCCCTCTCCCTGACACAGTCACAGTCAACGTCCCTCTCCCTCACACAGTCACAGTCACAGTCCCTCTCCCTCACACAGTCACAGTCACAGTCTCTCTCCCTCACACAGTGACAGTCACAGTCACAGTCACAGTCCCTCTCCCTCACACAGTCACAGTCAGTCACAGTCCCTCTCCCTCACACAGTCACAGTCCCTCTCCCTCACAGAGTCACAGTCCCTCTCCGTCACACAGTCATAGTCCTTCTCCCTCACACAGTCACAGTCACAGTCCCTCTACCTCACACAGTCACAGTCACAGTCACAGTCACAGTCCCTCTCCCTCACACAGACACAGTCACAGTCCCTCTCCCTCACACAGTCACAGTCACAGTCACAGTCCATCTCCCTCACACAGTCCCTCACAGTCACAGTCACAGTCCCTCTCCCTCACACAGTCCCTCACAGTCACAGTCCCTCTCCCTCACACAGTCACAGTCACAGACCCTCTCCCTCACACAGACACAGTCACAGTCCCTCTCCCTCACACAGTCACAGTCCCTCTCCCTCACACAGTCACAGTCACAGTCCCTCTCCCTCACACAGTCACAGTCCCTCTCCCTCACACAGTCACAGTCCCTCTCCCTCACACAGTCACAGTCCCTCTCGCTCACACAGTCACAGTCACAGTCCCTCTCGCTCACAAAGTCACAGTCACAATCCCTCTCCCTCACACAGTCACAGTCGCTCTGGCTCACACAGTCACAGTCACAGTCCCTCTCCCTCACACAGTGACAGTCCCTCTCCCTCACAGAGTCACAGTCCCTCTCCGTCACACAGTCATAGTCCTTCTCCCTCACACAGTCACAGTCACATTCCCTCTACCTCACACAGTCACAGTCACAGTCACAGTCACAGTCCCTCTCCCTCACACAGTCCCTCACAGTCACAGTCACAGTCCCTCTCCCTCACACAGTCCCTCACAGTCACAGTCACAGTCCCTCTCCCTCACACAGTCACAGTCACAGTCACAGTCCCTCTCCCTCACACAGTCACAGTCACAGTCACAGTCCCTCTCCCTCACACAGTCACAGTCACAGTCCCTTTCCCTCACACAGTGACAGTCACAGTCACAGTCCCTCTACCTCACACAGTCACAGTCACAGACACAGTCACAGTCCCTCTCCCTCACACAGTCCCTCACAGTCACAGTCACAGTCCCTCTCCCTCACACAGTCCCTCACAGTCACAGTCACAGTCCCTCTCCCTCACACAGTCACAGTCACAGTCACAGTCCCTCTCCCTCACACAGTCACAGTCACAGTCACAGTCCCTCTCCCTCACACAGTCACAGTCACAGTCCCTCTCCCTCACACAGTGACAGTCACAGTCACAGTCCCTCTCCCTCACACAGTGACAGTCACAGTCACAGTCACAGTCCCTCTCCCTCACACAGTCACAGTCACAGTCCCTCTCGCTCACACAGTCACAGTCCCTCTCCCTCACACAGTCACAGTCCCTCTACCTCACACAGTCACAGTCCCTCTCCCTGACACAGTCACAGTCCCTCTCCCTCACACAGTCACAGTCCCTCTCCCTGACACAGTCACAGTCCCTCTCCCTCACACAGTCATGGTCACAGTCCCTCTCCCTGACACAGTCACAGTCCCTCTCCCTCACACAGTCAAAGTCCCTCTCCCTCACACAGTCACAGTCAACGTCTCTCTCCCTCACACAGTCACAGTCCCTCTCCCTCACACAGTCACAGTCACAGTCCCTCTCCCTCACACAGTCACAGTCACAGTCCCTCTCCCTCACACAGTCACAGTCACAGTCCCTCTCCCTCACACAGTCACAGTCACAGTCCCTCTCCCTCACACAGTCAGTCACAATCCCTCTCCCTCACACAGTCACAGTCCCTCTCCCTCACACAGTCATAGTCCTTCTCCCTCACACAGTCACAGTCCCTCTCACTCACACAGTCACAGTCACAGTCCCTCTCCCTCACACAGACACAGTCACAGTCCCTCTCCCTCACAGAGTCAGTCCCTCTCCCTCACACAGTCACAGTCACAGTCCCTCTCCCTCACACAGTCCCTCACAGTCACAGTCACAGTCCCTCTACCTCACACAGTCCCTCACAGTCACAGTCCCTCTCCCTCACACAGTCCCTCACAGTCACAGTCCCTCTCCCTCACACAGTCACAGTCCCTCTCCCTCACACAGTAACAGTCACACTCCCTCTCCCTCACATAGTCAGTCACAGTCCCTCTCCCTCACACAGTCACAGTCCCTCTCCCTCACACAGACACAGTCCCTCTCCCTCACAGATTCACAGTCCCTCTCCCTCACACAGTCACAGTCCTTCTCCCTCACACAGTCACAGTCACAGACCCTCTCCCTCACACAGTCACAGTCCCTCTCCCTGACACAGTCACAGTCACAGTCAACGTCCCTCTCCCTCACACAGTCACAGTCACAGTCCCTCTCCCTCACACAGTCACAGTCACAGTCTCTCTCCCTCACACAGTGACAGTCACAGTCACAGTCACAGTCCCTCTCCCTCACACAGTCACAGTCAGTCACAGTCCCTCTCCCTCACACAGTCACAGTCCCTCTCCCTCACAGAATCACAGTCCCTCTCCGTCACACAGTCATAGTCCTTCTCCCTCACACAGTCACAGTCACAGTCCCTCTACCTCACACAGTCACAGTCACAGTCACAGTCACAGTCCCTCTCCCTCACACAGTCCCACACAGTCACAGTCCCTCTCCCTCACACAGTCACAGTCACAGTCACAGTCCATCTCCCTCACACAGTCCCTCACAGTCACAGTCACAGTCCCTCTCCCTCACACAGTCCCTCACAGTCACAGTCCCTCTCCCTCACACAGTCACAGTCACAGACCCTCTCCCTCACACAGACACAGTCACAGTCCCTCTCCCTCACACAGTCACAGTCCCTCTCCCTCACACAGTCACAGTCACAGTCCCTCTCCCTCACACAGTCACAGTCCCTCTCCCTCACACAGTCACAGTCACAGTCCCTCTCGCTCACACAGTCACAGTCACAGTCCCTCTCGCTCACACAGTCACAGTCACAATCCCTCTCCCTCACACAGTCACAGTCGCTCTGGCTCACACAGTCACAGTCACAGTCCCTCTCCCTCACACAGTCACAGTCCCTCTCCCTCACAGAGTCACAGTCCCTCTCCGTCACACAGTCATAGTCCTTCTCCCTCACACAGTCACAGTCACAGTCCCTCTACCTCACACAGTCACAGTCACAGTCCCTCTCCCTCACACAGTCCCTCACAGTCACAGTCACAGTCCCTCTCCCTCACACAGTCCCTCACAGTCACAGTCACAGTCCCTCTCCCTCACACAGTCACAGTCACAGTCACAGTCCCTCTCCCTCACACAGTCACAGTCACAGTCACAGTCACAGTCCCTCTCCCTCACACAGTCACAGTCACAGTCCCTTTCCCTCACACAGTGACAGTCACAGTCACAGTCCCTCTACCTCACACAGTCACAGTCACAGACACAGTCACAGTCCCTCTCCCTCACACAGTCCCTCACAGTCACAGTCACAGTCCCTCTCCCTCACACAGTCCCTCACAGTCACAGTCACAGTCCCTCTCCCTCACACAGTCACAGTCACAGTCACAGTCCCTCTCCCTCACACAGTCACAGTCACAGTCACAGTCCCTCTCCCTCACACAGTCACAGTCACAGTCCCTCTCCCTCACACAGTGACAGTCACAGTCAAAGTCCCTCTCCCTCACACAGTGACAGTCACAGTCACAGTCACAGTCCCTCTCCCTCACACAGTCACAGTCACAGTCCCTCTCCCTCACACAGTCACAGTCCCTCTCCCTCACACAGTCACAGTCCCTCTCGCTCACACAGTCCCTCACAGTCACAGTCACAGTCCCTCTCCCTCACACAGTCCCTCACAGTCACAGTCACAGTCCCTCTCCCTCATACAGTCACAGTCCCTCTCCCTCACACAGTCCCTCACAGTCACAGTCACAGTCCCTCTCCCTCACACAGTCCCTCACAGTCACAGTCACAGTCCTTCTCCCTCACACAGTCCCTCACAGTCACAGTGCCTCTCCCTCACACAGTCCCTCACAGTCACAGTCACAGTCCCTCTCCCTCATACAGTCCCTCACAGTCACAGTCCCTCTCCCTCACACAGTCCCTCACAGTCACAGTCCCTCTCCCTCACACAGTCCCTCACAGTCACAGTCACAGTCCCTCTCCCTCACACAGACACAGTCACAGTCCCTCTCCCTCACACAGTCCCTCACAGTCACAGTCCCTCTCCCTCACACAGTCACAGTCACAGACCCTCTCCCTCACACAGTCACAGTCACAGTCCCTCTCCCTCACACAGTCACAGTCCCTCTCCCTCACACAGTCACAGTCCCTCTCCCTCACACAGTCAAAGTCCCTCTCCCTCACACAGTCACAGTCACAGTCCCTCTCCCTCACACAGTCCCTCACAGTCACAGTCCCTCTCCCTCACACAGTCACAGTCCCTCTCCCTCACACAGTCACAGTCCCTCTCCCTCACACAGTCAAAGTCCCTCTCCCTCACACAGTCACAGTCACAGTCCCTCTCCCTCACACAGTCACAGTCCCTCTCCCTCACACAGTCACAGTCCCTCTCCCTCACACAGTCAAAGTCCCTCTCCCTCACAGTCACAGTCACAGTCCCTCTCCCTCACACAGTCCCTCACAGTCACAGTCCCTCTCCCTCACACAGTCACAGTCACAGTCACAGTCCCTCTCCCTCACACAGTCACAGTCACAGTCCCTCTCCCTCACACAGTCCCTCACAGTCACAGTCCCTCTCCCTCACACAGTCCCTCACAGTCACAGTCACAGTCCCTCTCCCTCACACAGTCACTCACAGTCACAGTCACAGACCCTCTCCCTCACACAGTCCCTCACAGTCACAGTCACATTCCCTCTCCCTCACACAGACACAGTCACAGTCCCTCTCCCTCACACAGACACAGTCACAGTCCCTCTCCCTCACACAGTCACAGTCACAGTCCCTCTCCCTCACACAGTCCCTCACAGTCACAGTCCCTCTCCCTCACACAGTCACAGTCACAGACACTCTCCCTCACACAGACACAGTCACAGTCCCTCTCCCTCACACAGTCACAGTCCCTCTCCCTCACACAGTCAAAGTCACAGTCCCTCTCCCTCACACAGTCACAGTCACAGTCCCTCTCACTCACACATTTACAGTAACAGTCACAGTCCCTCTCCCTCACAGAGTCACAGTCACAGTCCCTCTCCCTCACACAGTCACAGTCACAGTCCCTCTCCCTCACACAGACACAGTCCCTCTCCCTCACACAGACACAGTCCCTCTCCCTCACACAGTCACAGTCACAGTCCCTCTCCCTCACACAGTCACAGTCACAGTCACAGTCCCTCTCCCTCACACAGTCACAGTCACAGTCACAGTCCCTCTCCCTCACACAGTCACAGTCACAGTCCCTCTCCCTCACACAGTCACAGTCACAGTCCCTCTCCCTCACACAGTCACAGTCCCTCTCCCTCACACATACACAGTCCCTCTCGCTCACACAGTCACAGTCAAAGTCCCTCTCGCTCACACAGTCACAGTCACAGTCCCTCTCCCTCACACAGTCACAGTCACAGTCACAGTCCCTCTCCCTCACACAGTCACAGACTGTGACTGTGTGAGGGAGAGGGACTGTGACTGTGTCAGGGAGAGGGACTGTGACTGTGTGAGGGAGAGGGACTGTGACTGTTACTGTAAATGTGTGAGTGAGAGGGACTGTGTCTGTGACTGTGTGAGGGAGAGGGACTGTGACTGTGACTGTGTGAGGGAGAGGGACTGTGACTGTGACTGTGTGAGGGAGAGGGACTGTGACTGTGACTGACTGTGTGAGGGAGAGGGACTGTGACTGTGTGAGGGAGAGAGACTGTGACTGTGACTGTGACTCACAGTCACAGTCACAGTCTCTCTCCCTCACACAGTCACAGTCCCTCTCCCTCACACAGTCAAAGTCCCTCTCCCTCACACAGTCACAGTCACAGTCCCTCTCCCTCACACAGTCACAGTCACAGTCCCTCTCCCTCACACAGTCACAGTCACAGTCCCTCTCCCTCACACAGTCACAGTCACAGTCCCTCTCCCTCACACAGTCACAGTCACAGTCCCTCTCCCTCACACAGTCACAGTCCCTCTCCCTCACACAGACACAGTCCCTCTCCCTCACACAGACACAGTCCCTCTCCCTCACACAGACACAGTCCCTCTCCCTCACACAGTCAGTCACAGTCACAGTCCCTCTCCCTCACACAGTCACAGTCACAGTCCCTCTCCCTCACACAGTCACAGTCACAGTCCCTCTCCCTCACACAGTCACAGACACAGTCCCTCTCACTCACACATTTACAGTAACAGTCACAGTCCCTCTCCCTCACACAGTCACAGTCCCTCTCCCTGACACAGTCACAGTCCCTCTCCCTCACACAGTCACAGTCCCTCTCCCTCACACAGTCACAGTCACAGTCCCTCTCCCTCACACAGTAAGAGTCACAGTCACAGTCCCTCTCCCTCACACAGTCACAGTCCCTCTCCCTCACACAGTCACAGTCACAGTCCCTCTCCCTCACACAGTCACAGTCACAGTCACAGTCCCTCTCCCTCACACAGTCACAGTCACAGTCCCTCTCCCTCACACAGTCACAGTCCCTCACCCTCACACAGTCACAGTCCCTCTCCCTCACACAGTCACAGTCCCTCTCCCTCACACAGTCACAGTCACAGTCCCTCTCGCTCACACAGTCACAGTCACAGTCCCTCTCCCTCACACAGTCACAGTCCCTCTCCCTCACACAGTCACAGTCACAGTCACAGTCACAGTCCCTCTCCCTCACACAGTCACAGTCACAGTCACAGTCCCTCTCCCTCACACAGTCAGTCACAGTCCCTCTCCCTCACACAGTCACAGACTGTGACTGTGTGAGGGAGAGGGACTGTGACTGTGTCAGGGAGAGGGACTGTGACTGTGTGAGGGAGAGGGACTGTGACTGTTACTGTAAATGTGTGAGTGAGAGGGACTGTGTCTGTGACTGTGTGAGGGAGAGGGACTGTGACTGTGTGAGGGAGAGGGACTGTGACTGTGACTGTGTGAGGGAGAGGGACTGTGACTGTGACTGTGTGTGAGGGAGAGGGACTGTGACTGTGTGAGGGAGAGAGACTGTGACTGTGACTGTGACTCACAGTCACAGTCACAGTCTCTCTCCCTCACACAGTCACAGTCCCTCTCCCTCACACAGTCAAAGTCCCTCTCCCTCACACAGTCACAGTCACAGTCCCTCTCCCTCACACAGTCACAGTCACAGTCCCTCTCCCTCACACAGTCACAGTCACAGTCCCTCTCCCTCACACAGTCACAGTCACAGTCCCTCTCCCTCACACAGTCACAGTCACAGTCCCTCTCCCTCACACAGTCACAGTCCCTCTCCCTCACACAGACACAGTCCCTCTCCCTCACACAGACACAGTCCCTCTCCCTCACACAGACACAGTCCCTCTCCCTCACACAGTCAGTCACAGTCACAGTCCCTCTCCCTCACACAGTCACAGTCACAGTCCCTCTCCCTCACACAGTCACAGTCACAGTCCCTCTCCCTCACACAGTCACAGACACAGTCCCTCTCACTCACACATTTACAGTAACAGTCACAGTCCCTCTCCCTCACACAGTCACAGTCCCTCTCCCTGACACAGTCACAGTCCCTCTCCCTCACACAGTCACAGTCCCTCTCCCTCACACAGTCACAGTCACAGTCCCTCTCCCTCACACAGTAAGAGTCACAGTCACAGTCCCTCTCCCTCACACAGTCACAGTCCCTCTCCCTCACACAGTCACAGTCACAGTCCCTCTCCCTCACACAGTCACAGTCACAGTCACAGTCCCTCTCCCTCACACAGTCACAGTCACAGTCCCTCTCCCTCACACAGTCACAGTCCCTCACCCTCACACAGTCACAGTCCCTCTCCCTCACACAGTCACAGTCCCTCTCCCTCACACAGTCACAGTCACAGTCCCTCTCGCTCACACAGTCACAGTCACAGTCCCTCTCCCTCACACAGTCACAGTCCCTCTCCCTCACACAGTCACAGTCACAGTCACAGTCACAGTCCCTCTCCCTCACACAGTCACAGTCACAGTCACAGTCCCTCTCCCTCACACAGTCAGTCACAGTCCCTCTCCCTCACACAGTCACAATACCTCTCCCTCACACAGACACAGTCCCTCTCCCTCACAGAGTCACAGTCCCTCTCCCTCACACAGTCATAGTCACAGTCACAGTCCCTCTCCCTCACACAGTCACAGTCACAGTCACAGTCCCTCTCCCTCACACAGTCACAGTCACAGTCACAGTCCCTCTCCCTCACACAGTCACGGTCCCTCGCCCTCACACAGTCACAGTCCCTCTCCCTCACACAGTCAAAGTCCCTCTCCCTCACACAGTCACAGTCACAGTCCCTCTCGCTCACACAGTCACAGTCACAGTCCCTCTCCCTCACACAGTCACAGTCCCTCTCCCTCACACAGTCACAGTCCCTCTCCCTCACACAGTCACAGTCCCTCTCCCTCACACAGTTACAGTCACAGTCACAGTCACAGTCCCTCTCCCTCACACAGTCAGTCACAGTCTCTCTCCCTCACACAGTCATAGTCCTCCCTCACACAGTCACAGTCACAGTCCCTCTCCCTCACACAGACACAGTCCCTCTCCCTCACACAGTCATAGTCCTTCTCCCTCACACAGTCACAGTCACAGTCCCTCTCCCTCACACAGTCACAGTCACAGTCACAGTCCCTCTCCCTCACACAGTCACAGTCACAGTCACAGTCCCTCTGCCTCACACAGTCACAGTCCCTCTCCCTCACACAGTCACAATCACAGTCACAGTCCCTCTCCCTCACACAGTCACAGTCACAGTCCCTCTCCCTCACACAGTCACAGTCACAGTCCCTCTCCCTCACACAGTCACAGTCCCTCGCCCTCACACAGTCACAGTCCCTCTCCCTCACACAGTCACAGTCCCTCTCCCTCACACAGTCACAGTCACAGTCCCTCTCCCTCACACAGTCACAGTCCCTCTCCCTCACACAGTCCCTCTCCCTCACACAGTAACAGTCACAGTCACAGTCCCTCTCCCTCACACAGTCACAGTCCCTCTCCCTCACACAGTCACAGTCACAGTCCCTCTCGCTCACACAGTCACACCCACAGTCCCTCTCGCTCACACAGTCACAGTCACAATCCCTCTCCCTCACACAGTCACAGTCCCTCTCACTCACACAGTCACAGTCCCTCGCCCTCACACAGTCACAATCACAGTCACAGTCCCTCTACCTCACACAGTCACAGTCACAGTCCCTCTCCCTCGCACAGTCACAGTCACAGTCCCTCTAACTCACACAGTCACAGTCCCTCTCCCTCACACAGTCCCTCACAGTCACAGTCCCTCTCCCTCACACAGTCACAGTCACAGTCACAGTCCCTCTCCCTCACACAGTCACAGTCACAGTCCCCCTCCCTCACACAGTCCCTCACAGTCACAGTCACAGTCAACGTCCCTCTCCCTCATACAGTCCCTCACAGTCACAGTCACAGTCCCTCTCCCTCACACAGTGCCTCACGGTCACAGTCACAGTCCCTCTCCCTGACACAGTCACAGTCACAGTCAACGTCCCTCTCCCTCACACAGTCACAGTCCCTCTCGCTCACACAGTCCCTCTTCCTCACACAGTCCCTCACAGTCACAGTCACAGTCCCTCTCCCTCACACAGTCACAGTCCCTCTCCCTCACACAGTCACAGTCACAGTCACAGTCCATCTCCCTCACACAGTCACAGTCACAGTCCATCTCCTTCACACAGTCCCTCACAGTCACAGTCCCTCTCCCTCACACAGTCACAGTCCCTCTTCCTCACACAGTCCCTCATAGTCACAGTCACAGTCCCTCTCCCTCACACAGTCACAGTCACAGTCACAGTCCCTCTCCCTCACACAGTCACAGTCACAGTCACAGTCCCTCTCCCTCATACAGTCCGTCACAGTCACAGTCCCTCTCCCTCACACAGTCCCTCACAGTCACAGTCCCTCTCCCTCACACAGTCCCTCACAGTCACAGTCACAGTCCCTCTCCCTCACACAGTCCTTCACAGTCACAGTCCCTCTCCCTCACACAGTCCCTCACAGTCACAGTCCCTCTCCCTCACACAGTCACAGTCACAGTCACAGTCCCTCTCCCTCATACAGTCCGTCACAGTCACAGTCCCTCTCCCTCACACAGTCCCTCACAGTCACAGTCCCTCTCCCTCACACAGTCCCTCACAGTCACAGTCACAGTCCCTCTCCCTCACACAGTCCCTCACAGTCACAGTCCCTCTCCCTCACACAGTCACAGTCACAGACCCTCTCCCTCACACAGACACAGTCACAGTCCCTCTCCCTCACACAGTCACAGTCCCTCTCCCTCACACAGTCACAGTCCCTTTCCCTCACACAGTCACAGTCACAGTCCCTCTCGCTCAAACAGTCACAGTCACAGTCCCTCTCCCTCACACAGTCACAGTCACAGTCCCTCTCTCTCACACAGTCACAGTCCCTCTCCCTCACACAGTCACAGTCCCTCTCCCTCACACAGTCACAGTCACAGTCCCTCTCCCTCACACAGTCACAGTCCCTCTCGCTCACACAGTCACAGTCACAGTCCCTCTCCCTCACACAGTCACATTCCCTCTCCCTCACACAGTCACAGTCCCTCTCCCTCACACAGTCACAGTCCCTCTCGCTCACACAGTCACAGTCACAGTCCCTCTCCCTCACACAGTCACAGTCCCTCTCCCTCACACAGTCACAGTCCCTCTCCCTCACACAGTCACAGTCCCTCTCCCTCACACAGTCACAGTCCCTCTCGCTCACACAGTCACAGTCACAATCCCTCTCCCTCACACAGTCACAGTCCCTCTCGCCCACACAGTCACAGTCACAGTCCCTCTCCCTCACACAGTCACAGTCCCTCTCCCTCACACAGTCACAGTCCCTCTCCCTCACACAGTCACAGTCCCTCTCCCTCACACAGTCAAAGTCACAGTCCCTCTCCCTCACACAGTCACCGTCACAGTCCCTCTCCCTCACACAGTAACAGTCACAGTCCCTCTCCCTAACACAGTCACAGTCCCTCTCCCTCACACAGTAACAGTCACAGTCACAGTCCCTCTCCCTCACACAGTCACAGTCACAGTCCCTCTCCCTCACACAGTCACAGTCCCTCTCCCTCACACAGTAACAGTCACAGTCACAGTCCCTCTCCCTCACACAGTCACAGTCACAGTCACAGTCCCTCTCCCTCACACAGTCACAGTCACAGTCCCTCTCCCTCAAACAGTCACAGTCACAGTCCCTCTCCCTCACACAGTCACAGTCCCTCTCCCTCAAACAGTCACAGTCACAGTCCCTCTCCCTCACACAGACACAGTCCCTCTCCCTCACACAGTCACAGTCCCTCTCCCTCACACAGTCACAGTCACAGTCCCTCTCCCTCACACAGTCACAGTCACAGTCCCTCTCGCTCACACAGTCACAGTCAAAGTCCCTCTCCCTCACACAGTCACAGTCACAGTCCCTCTCGCTCACACAGTCACAGTCACAATTCCTCTCCCTCACACAGTCACAGTCACAGTACCTCTCCCTCACACAGTCCCTCTCCCTGACACAGTCACAGTCACAGTCCCTCTCCCTCACACAGTCACAGTCACAGTCACAGTCCCTCTCCCTCACACAGTCACAGTCACAGTCACAGTCCCTCTCCCTCACACAGTCACAGTCACAGTACCTCTCCCTCACACAGTCACAGTCACAGTCCCTCTCCCTGACACAGTCACAGTCACAGTCACAGTCCCTCTCCCTCACAAAGTCAGTCACAGTCCCTCTCCCTCACACAGTCACAGTCACAGTCCCTCTCCCTCACACAGTCAGTCACAGTCTCTCTCCCTCACACAGTCACAGTCCCTCTCCCTCACAGAGTCACAGTCCCTCTCCCTCACACAGTCATAGTCCTTCTCCCTCACACAGTCACAGTCACAGTCCCTCTCCCTCACACAGTCACAGTCACAGTCCCTCTCCCTCACACAGTCACAGTCAAAGTCACAGTCCCTCTCCCTCACACAGTCACAGTCACAGTCACAGTCCCTCTCCCTCACACAGTCACAGTCACAGTCACAGTCCCTCTCCATCACACAGTCACAGTCACAGTCACAGTCCCTCTCCCTCACACAGTCACTGTCACAGTCACAGTCCCTCTCCATCACACAGTCACAGTCACAGTCACAGTCCCTCTCCCTCACACAGTCACAGTCCCTCTCCCTCACACAGTCACAGTCCCTCTCCCTCACACAGTCCCTCTCCCTCACACAGTCACAGTCACAGTCCCTCTCGATCACACAGTCACAGTCACAGTCCCTCTCCCTCACACAGTCATAGTCCCTCTCCCTCACACAGTCCCTCTCCCTCACACAGTCACAGTCCCTCTCCCTCACACAGTCACAGTCCCTCTCCCTCACACAGTCACAGTCACAGTCCCTCTCCCTCACACAGTCACAGTCCCTCTACCTCACACAGTCACAATCCCTCTCCCTCACACAGTCACAGTCACAGTCCCTCTCCCTGACACAGTCACAGTCCCTCTCCCTCACACAGTCACAGTCCCTCTCCCTCACACAGTCACAGTCACAGTCCATCTCCCTCACACAGTAAGAGTCACAGTCACAGTCCCTCTCCCTCACACAGACACAGTCCCTCTCCCTCACAGAGTCACAGTCCCTCTCCCTCACACAGTCACAGTCACAGTCCCTCTCCCTCACACAGTCCTCACAGTAACAGTCACAGTCACAGTCCCTCTCCCTCACACAGTCACAGTCACAGTCCCTCTCCCTCACACAGTCACAGTCACAGGCACAGTCCCTCTCCCTCACACAGTCACAGTCACAGTCCCTCTCCCTCACACAGTCACAGTCCCTCTCCCTCACACAGACACAGTCCCTCTCCCTCACACAGTCACAGTCCCTCTCCCTCACACAGTCACAGTCCCTCTCGCTCACACAGTCACAGTCAAACTCCCTCTCCCTCACACAGTTACAGTCCCTCTCCCTCACACAGTCACAGTCCCTCTCCCTCACACAGTCAAAGTCCCTCGCCCTCACACAGTCACAGTCCCTCTCCCTCACACAGTCACAGTCACAGTCACAGTCCCTCTCCCTCACACAGTCACAGTCCCTCTCCCTCACACAGTCACAGTCCCTCGCCCTCACACAGTCACAGTCCCTCTCCCTCACACAGTCACAGTCCCTCTCCCTCACACAGTCACAGTCAAAGTCCCTATCCCTCACACAGTCACAGTCACAGTCCCTCTCGCTCACACAGTCACAGTCCCTCTCCCTCACACAGTCACAGTCCCTCTACCTCACACAGTCACAGTCCCTCTCCCTGACACAGTCACAGTCCCTCTCCCTCACACAGTCACAGTCACAGTCCCTCTCCCTGACACAGTCACAGTCCCTCTCCCTCACACAGTCACAGTCACAGTCCCTCTCCCTGACACAGTCACAGTCCCTCTCCCTCACACAGTCAAAGTCCCTCTCCCTCACACAGTCACAGTCAACGTCTCTCTCCCTCACACAGTCACAGTCCCTCTCCCTCACACAGTCACAGTCACAGTCCCTCTCCCTCACACAGTCACTGTCACAGTCCCTCTCCCTCACACAGTCACAGTCACAGTCCCTCTCCCTCACACAGTCACAGTCACAGTCCCTCTCCCTCACACAGTCAGTCACAATCCATCTCCCTCACACAGTCACAGTCCCTCTCCCTCACACAGTCATAGTCCTTCTCCCTCACACAGTCACAGTCCCTCTCCCTCACACAGTCACAGTCACAGTCCCTCTCCCTCACACAGACACAGTCACAGTCCCTCTCCCTCACAGAGTCAGTCCCTCTCCCTCACACAGTCACAGTCACAGTCCCACTCCCTCACACAGTCCCTCACAGTCACAGTCACAGTCCCTCTACCTCACACAGTCCCTCACAGTCACAGTCACAGTCCCTCTCCCTCACACAGTCCCTCACAGTCACAGTCCCTCTCCCTCACACAGTCACAGTCACAGTCACAGTCCCTCTCCCTCACACAGTCAGTCACAGTCCCTCTCCCTCACACAGTCACAGTCCCTCTCCCTCACACAGACACAGTCCCTCTCCCTCACAGAGTCACAGTCCCTCTCCCTCACACAGTCACAGTCCTTCTCCCTCACACAGTCACAGTCACAGTCCCTCTCCCTCACACAGTCACAGTCCCTCTCCCTGACACAGTCACAGTCAACGTCCCTCTCCCTCACACAGTCAAAGTCACAGTCCCTCTCCCTCACACAGTCACAGTCACAGTCTCTCTCCCTCACACAGTGACAGTCACAGTCACAGTCACAGTCCCTCTCCCTCACACAGTCACAGTCAGTCACAGTCCCTCTCCCTCACACAGTCACAGTCCCTCTCCCTCACAGAGTCACAGTCCCTCTCCGTCACACAGTCATAGTCCTTCTCCCTCACACAGTCACAGTCACAGTCCCTCTACCTCACACAGTCACAGTCACAGTCACAGTCACAGTCCCTCTCCCTCACACAGACACAGTCACAGTCCCTCTCCCTCACACAGTCACAGTCACAGTCACAGTCAATCTCCCTCACACAGTCCCTCACAGTCACAGTCACAGTCCCTCTCCCTCACACAGTCCCTCACAGTCACAGTCCCTCTCCCTCACACAGTCACAGTCACAGACCCTCTCCCTCACACAGACACAGTCACAGTCCCTCTCCCTCACACAGTCACAGTCCCTCTCCCTCACACAGTCACAGTCACAGTCCCTCTCCCTCACACAGTCACAGTCCCTCTCCCTCACACAGTCACAGTCCCTCTCCCTCACACAGTCACAGTCACAGTCCCTCTCGCTCACACAGTCACAGTCACAGTCCCTCTCGCTCACAAAGTCACAATCCCTCTCCCTCACACAGTCACAGTCGCTCTGGCTCACACAGTCACAGTCACAGTCCCTCTCCCTCACACAGTCACAGTCCCTCTCCCTCACAGAGTCACAGTCCCTCTCCGTCACACAGTCATAGTCCTTCTCCCTCACACAGTCACAGTCACATTCCCTCTACCTCACACAGTCACAGTCACAGTCACAGTCACAGTCCCTCTCCCTCACACAGTCCCTCACAGTCACAGTCACAGTCCCTCTCCCTCACACAGTCCCTCACAGTCACAGTCACAGTCCCTCTCCCTCACACAGTCACAGTCACAGTCACAGTCCCTCTCCCTCACACAGTCACAGTCACAGTCACAGTCCCTCTCCCTCACACAGTCACAGTCACAGTCCCTTTCCCTCACACAGTGACAGTCACAGTCACAGTCCCTCTACCTCACACAGTCACAGTCACAGACACAGTCACAGTCCCTCTCCCTCACACAGTCCCTCACAGTCACAGTCACAGTCCCTCTCCCTCACACAGTCCCTCACAGTCACAGTCACAGTCCCTCTCCCTCACACAGTCACAGTCACAGTCACAGTCCCTCTCCCTCACACAGTCACAGTCACAGTCACAGTCCCTCTCCCTCACACAGTCACAGTCACAGTCCCTCTCCCTCACACAGTGACAGTCACAGTCACAGTCCCTCTCCCTCACACAGTGACAGTCACAGTCACAGTCACAGTCCCTCTCCCTCACACAGTCACAGTCACAGTCCCTCTCGCTCACACAGTCACAGTCCCTCTCCCTCACACAGTCACAGTCCCTCTACCTCACACAGTCACAGTCCCTCTCCCTGACACAGTCACAGTCCCTCTCCCTCACACAGTCACAGTCACAGTCCCTCTCCCTGACACAGTCACAGTCCCTCTCCCTCACACAGTCATGGTCACAGTCCCTCTCCCTGACACAGTCACAGTCCCTCTCCCTCACACAGTCAAAGTCCCTCTCCCTCACACAGTCACAGTCAACGTCTCTCTCCCTCACACAGTCACAGTCCCTCTCCCTCACACAGTCACAGTCACAGTCCCTCTCCCTCACACAGTCACAGTCACAGTCCCTCTCCCTCACACAGTCACAGTCACAGTCCCTCTCCCTCACACAGTCACAGTCACAGTCCCTCTCCCTCACACAGTCAGTCACAATCCCTCTCCCTCACACAGTCACAGTCCCTCTCCCTCACACAGTCATAGTCCTTCTCCCTCACACAGTCACAGTCCCTCTCACTCACACAGTCACAGTCACAGTCCCTCTCCCTCACACAGACACAGTCACAGTCCCTCTCCCTCACAGAGTCAGTCCCTCTCCCTCACACAGTCACAGTCACAGTCCCTCTCCCTCACACAGTCCCTCACAGTCACAGTCACAGTCCCTCTACCTCACACAGTCCCTCACAGTCACAGTCCCTCTCCCTCACACAGTCCCTCACAGTCACAGTCCCTCTCCCTCACACAGTCACAGTCCCTCTCCCTCACACAGTAACAGTCACACTCCCTCTCCCTCACATAGTCAGTCACAGTCCCTCTCCCTCACACAGTCACAGTCCCTCTCCCTCACACAGACACAGTCCCTCTCCCTCACAGAGTCACAGTCCCTCTCCCTCACACAGTCACAGTCCTTCTCCCTCACACAGTCACAGTCACAGACCCTCTCCCTCACACAGTCACAGTCCCTCTCCCTGACACAGTCACAGTCACAGTCAACGTCCCTCTCCCTCACACAGTCACAGTCACAGTCCCTCTCCCTCACACAGTCACAGTCACAGTCTCTCTCCCTCACACAGTGACAGTCACAGTCACAGTCACAGTCCCTCTCCCTCACACAGTCACAGTCAGTCACAGTCACTCTCCCTCACACAGTCACAGTCCCTCTCCGTCACACAGTCATAGTCCTTCTCCCTCACACAGTCACAGTCACAGTCCCTCTACCTCACACAGTCACAGTCACAGTCACAGTCCCTCTCCCTCACACAGTCCAAGTCCCTCTCCCTCACACAGTCACAGTCAACGTCTCTCTCCCTCACACAGTCACAGTCCCTCTCCCTCACACAGTCACAGTCACAGTCCCTCTCCCTCACACAGTCACAGTCACAGTCCCTCTCCCTCACACAGTCACAGTCACAGTCCCTCTCCCTCACACAGTCACAGTCACAGTCCCTCTCCCTCACACAGTCAGTCACAATCCCTCTCCCTCACACAGTCACAGTCCCTCTCCCTCACACAGTCATAGTCCTTCTCCCTCACACAGTCACAGTCCCTCTCACTCACACAGTCACAGTCACAGTCCCTCTCCCTCACACAGACACAGTCACAGTCCCTCTCCCTCACAGAGTCAGTCCCTCTCCCTCACACAGTCACAGTCACAGTCCCTCTCCCTCACACAGTCCCTCACAGTCACAGTCACAGTCCCTCTACCTCACACAGTCCCTCACAGTCACAGTCCCTCTCCCTCACACAGTCCCTCACAGTCACAGTCCCTCTCCCTCACACAGTCACAGTCCCTCTCCCTCACACAGTAACAGTCACACTCCCTCTCCCTCACATAGTCAGTCACAGTCCCTCTCCCTCACACAGTCACAGTCCCTCTCCCTCACACAGACACAGTCCCTCTCCCTCACAGAGTCACAGTCCCTCTCCCTCACACAGTCACAGTCCTTCTCCCTCACACAGTCACAGTCACAGACCCTCTCCCTCACACAGTCACAGTCCCTCTCCCTGACACAGTCACAGTCACAGTCAACGTCCCTCTCCCTCACACAGTCACAGTCACAGTCCCTCTCCCTCACACAGTCACAGTCACAGTCTCTCTCCCTCACACAGTGACAGTCACAGTCACAGTCACAGTCCCTCTCCCTCACACAGTCACAGTCAGTCACAGTCCCTCTCCCTCACACAGTCACAGTCCCTCTCCCTCACAGAGTCACAGTCCCTCTCCGTCACACAGTCATAGTCCTTCTCCCTCACACAGTCACAGTCACAGTCCCTCTACCTCACACAGTCACAGTCACAGTCACAGTCCCTCTCCCTCACACAGTCCCACACAGTCACAGTCCCTCTCCCTCACACAGTCACAGTCACAGTCACAGTCCATCTCCCTCACACAGTCCCTCACAGTCACAGTCACAGTCCCTCTCCCTCACACAGTCCCTCACAGTCACAGTCCCTCTCCCTCACACAGTCACAGTCACAGACCCTCTCCCTCACACAGACACAGTCACAGTCCCTCTCCCTCACACAGTCACAGTCCCTCTCCCTCACACAGTCACAGTCACAGTCCCTCTCCCTCACACAGTCACAGTCCCTCTCCCTCACACAGTCACAGTCACAGTCCCTCTCGCTCACACAGTCACAGTCACAGTCCCTCTCGCTCACACAGTCACAGTCACAATCCCTCTCCCTCACACAGTCACAGTCGCTCTGGCTCACACAGTCACAGTCACAGTCCCTCTCCCTCACACAGTCACAGTCCCTCTCCCTCACAGAGTCACAGTCCCTCTCCGTCACACAGTCATAGTCCTTCTCCCTCACACAGTCACAGTCACAGTCCCTCTACCTCACACAGTCACAGTCACAGTCCCTCTCCCTCACACAGTCCCTCACAGTCACAGTCACAGTCCCTCTCCCTCACACAGTCCCTCACAGTCACAGTCACAGTCCCTCTCCCTCACACAGTCACAGTCACAGTCACAGTCCCTCTCCCTCACACAGTCACAGTCACAGTCACAGTCCCTCTCCCTCACACAGTCACAGTCACAGTCCCTTTCCCTCACACAGTGACAGTCACAGTCACAGTCCCTCTACCTCACACAGTCACAGTCACAGACACAGTCACAGTCCCTCTCCCTCACACAGTCCCTCACAGTCACAGTCACAGTCCCTCTCCCTCACACAGTCCCTCACAGTCACAGTCACAGTCCCTCTCCCTCACACAGTCACAGTCACAGTCACAGTCCCTCTCCCTCACACAGTCACAGTCACAGTCACAGTCCCTCTCCCTCACACAGTCACAGTCACAGTCCCTCTCCCTCACACAGTGACAGTCACAGTCAAAGTCCCTCTCCCTCACACAGTGACAGTCACAGTCACAGTCACAGTCCCTCTCCCTCACACAGTCACAGTCACAGTCCCTCTCCCTCACACAGTCACAGTCCCTCTCCCTCACACAGTCACAGTCCCTCTCGCTCACACAGTCCCTCACAGTCACAGTCACAGTCCCTCTCCCTCACACAGTCCCTCACAGTCACAGTCACAGTCCCTCTCCCTCATACAGTCACAGTCCCTCTCCCTCACACAGTCCCTCACAGTCACAGTCACAGTCCCTCACAGTCACAGTCACAGTCCTTCTCCCTCACACAGTCCCTCACAGTCACAGTGCCTCTCCCTCACACAGTCCCTCACAGTCACAGTCACAGTCCCTCTCCCTCATACAGTCCCTCACAGTCACAGTCCCTCTCCCTCACACAGTCCCTCACAGTCACAGTCCCTCTCCCTCACACAGTCCCTCACAGTCACAGTCACAGTCCCTCTCCCTCACACAGACACAGTCACAGTCCCTCTCCCTCACACAGTCACAGTCACAGACCCTCTCCCTCACACAGTCACAGTCACAGTCCCTCTCCCTCACACAGTCACAGTCCCTCTCCCTCACACAGTCACAGTCCCTCTCCCTCACACAGTCAAAGTCCCTCTCCCTCACACAGTCACAGTCACAGTCCCTCTCCCTCACACAGTCCCTCACAGTCACAGTCCCTCTCCCTCACACAGTCACAGTCCCTCTCCCTCACACAGTCACAGTCCCTCTCCCTCACACAGTCAAAGTCCCTCTCCCTCACACAGTCACAGTCACAGTCCCTCTCCCTCACACAGTCACAGTCCCTCTCCCTCACACAGTCACAGTCCCTCTCCCTCACACAGTCAAAGTCCCTCTCCCTCACAGTCACAGTCACAGTCCCTCTCCCTCACACAGTCCCTCACAGTCACAGTCCCTCTCCCTCACACAGTCACAGTCACAGTCACAGTCCCTCTCCCTCACACAGTCACAGTCACAGTCCCTCTCCCTCACACAGTCCCTCACAGTCACAGTCCCTCTCCCTCACACAGTCCCTCACAGTCACAGTCACAGTCCCTCTCCCTCACACAGTCACTCACAGTCACAGTCACAGACCCTCTCCCTCACACAGTCCCTCACAGTCACAGTCACATTCCCTCTCCCTCACACAGACACAGTCACAGTCCCTCTCCCTCACACAGACACAGTCACAGTCCCTCTCCCTCACACAGTCACAGTCACAGTCCCTCTCCCTCACACAGTCCCTCACAGTCACAGTCCCTCTCCCTCACACAGTCACAGTCACAGACACTCTCCCTCACACAGACACAGTCACAGTCCCTCTCCCTCACACAGTCACAGTCCCTCTCCCTCACACAGTCAAAGTCACAGTCCCTCTCCCTCACACAGTCACAGTCACAGTCCCTCTCACTCACACATTTACAGTAACAGTCACAGTCCCTCTCCCTCACAGAGTCACAGTCACAGTCCCTCTCCCTCACACAGTCACAGTCACAGTCCCTCTCCCTCACACAGACACAGTCCCTCTCCCTCACACAGACACAGTCCCTCTCCCTCACACAGTCACAGTCACAGTCCCTCTCCCTCACACAGTCACAGTCACAGTCACAGTCCCTCTCCCTCACACAGTCACAGTCACAGTCACAGTCCCTCTCCCTCACACAGTCACAGTCACAGTCCCTCTCCCTCACACAGTCACAGTCACAGTCCCTCTCCCTCACACAGTCACAGTCCCTCTCCCTCACACATACACAGTCCCTCTCGCTCACACAGTCACAGTCAAAGTCCCTCTCGCTCACACAGTCACAGTCACAGTCCCTCTCCCTCACACAGTCACAGTCACAGTCACAGTCCCTCTCCCTCACACAGTCACAGACTGTGACTGTGTGAGGGAGAGGGACTGTGACTGTGTCAGGGAGAGGGACTGTGACTGTGTGAGGGAGAGGGACTGTGACTGTTACTGTAAATGTGTGAGTGAGAGGGACTGTGTCTGTGACTGTGTGAGGGAGAGGGACTGTGACTGTGACTGTGTGAGGGAGAGGGACTGTGACTGTGACTGTGTGAGGGAGAGGGACTGTGACTGTGACTGACTGTGTGAGGGAGAGGGACTGTGACTGTGTGAGGGAGAGAGACTGTGACTGTGACTGTGACTCACAGTCACAGTCACAGTCTCTCTCCCTCACACAGTCACAGTCCCTCTCCCTCACACAGTCAAAGTCCCTCTCCCTCACACAGTCACAGTCACAGTCCCTCTCCCTCACACAGTCACAGTCACAGTCCCTCTCCCTCACACAGTCACAGTCACAGTCCCTCTCCCTCACACAGTCACAGTCACAGTCCCTCTCCCTCACACAGTCACAGTCACAGTCCCTCTCCCTCACACAGTCACAGTCCCTCTCCCTCACACAGACACAGTCCCTCTCCCTCACACAGACACAGTCCCTCTCCCTCACACAGACACAGTCCCTCTCCCTCACACAGTCAGTCACAGTCACAGTCCCTCTCCCTCACACAGTCACAGTCACAGTCCCTCTCCCTCACACAGTCACAGTCACAGTCCCTCTCCCTCACACAGTCACAGACACAGTCCCTCTCACTCACACATTTACAGTAACAGTCACAGTCCCTCTCCCTCACACAGTCACAGTCCCTCTCCCTGACACAGTCACAGTCCCTCTCCCTCACACAGTCACAGTCCCTCTCCCTCACACAGTCACAGTCACAGTCCCTCTCCCTCACACAGTAAGAGTCACAGTCACAGTCCCTCTCCCTCACACAGTCACAGTCCCTCTCCCTCACACAGTCACAGTCACAGTCCCTCTCCCTCACACAGTCACAGTCACAGTCACAGTCCCTCTCCCTCACACAGTCACAGTCACAGTCCCTCTCCCTCACACAGTCACAGTCCCTCACCCTCACACAGTCACAGTCCCTCTCCCTCACACAGTCACAGCCCCTTTCCCTCACACAGTCACAGTCACAGTCCCTCTCGCTCACACAGTCACAGTCACAGTCCCTCTCCCTCACACAGTCACAGTCCCTCTCCCTCACACAGTCACAGTCACAGTCACAGTCCCTCTCCCTCACACAGTCACAGTCACAGTCACAGTCCCTCTCCCTCACACAGTCAGTCACAGTCCCTCTCCCTCACACAGTCACAGACTGTGACTGTGTGAGGGAGAGGGACTGTGACTGTGTCAGGGAGAGGGACTGTGACTGTGTGAGGGAGAGGGACTGTGACTGTTACTGTAAATGTGTGAGTGAGAGGGACTGTGTCTGTGACTGTGTGAGGGAGAGGGACTGTGACTGTGACTGTGTGAGGGAGAGGGACTGTGACTGTGACTGTGTGAGGGAGAGGGACTGTGACTGTGACTGACTGTGTGAGGGAGAGGGACTGTGACTGTGTGAGGGAGAGAGACTGTGACTGTGACTGTGACTCACAGTCACAGTCACAGTCTCTCTCCCTCACACAGTCACAGTCCCTCTCCCTCACACAGTCAAAGTCCCTCTCCCTCACACAGTCACAGTCACAGTCCCTCTCCCTCACACAGTCACAGTCACAGTCCCTCTCCCTCACACAGTCACAGTCACATTCCCTCTCCCTCACACAGTCACAGTCACAGTCCCTCTCCCTCACACAGTCACAGTCACAGTCCCTCTCCCTCACACAGTCACAGTCCCTCTCCCTCACACAGACACAGTCCCTCTCCCTCACACAGACACAGTCCCTCTCCCTCACACAGACACAGTCCCTCTCCCTCACACAGTCAGTCACAGTCACAGTCCCTCTCCCTCACACAGTCACAGTCACAGTCCCTCTCCCTCACACAGTCACAGTCACAGTCCCTCTCCCTCACACAGTCACAGACACAGTCCCTCTCACTCACACATTTACAGTAACAGTCACAGTCCCTCTCCCTCACACAGTCACAGTCCCTCTCCCTGACACAGTCACAGTCCCTCTCCCTCACACAGTCACAGTCCCTCTCCCTCACACAGTCACAGTCACAGTCCCTCTCCCTCACACAGTAAGAGTCACAGTCACAGTCCCTCTCCCTCACACAGTCACAGTCCCTCTCCCTCACACAGTCACAGTCACAGTCCCTCTCCCTCACACAGTCACAGTCACAGTCACAGTCCCTCTCCCTCACACAGTCACAGTCACAGTCCCTCTCCCTCACACAGTCACAGTCCCTCACCCTCACACAGTCACAGTCCCTCTCCCTCACACAGTCACAGTCCCTCTCCCTCACACAGTCACAGTCACAGTCCCTCTCGCTCACACAGTCACAGTCACAGTCCCTCTCCCTCACACAGTCACAGTCCCTCTCCCTCACACAGTCACAGTCACAGTCACAGTCCCTCTCCCTCACACAGTCACAGTCACAGTCACAGTCCCTCTCCCTCACACAGTCAGTCACAGTCCCTCTCCCTCACACAGTCACAATACCTCTCCCTCACACAGACACAGTCCCTCTCCCTCACAGAGTCACAGTCCCTCTCCCTCACACAGTCATAGTCACAGTCACAGTCCCTCTCCCTCACACAGTCACAGTCACAGTCACAGTCCCTCTCCCTCACACAGTCACAGTCACAGTCACAGTCCCTCTCCCTCACACAGTCACGGTCCCTCGCCCTCACACAGTCACAGTCCCTCTCCCTCACACAGTCAAAGTCCCTCTCCCTCACACAGTCACAGTCACAGTCCCTCTCGCTCACACAGTCACAGTCACAGTCCCTCTCCCTCACACAGTCACAGTCCCTCTCCCTCACACAGTCACAGTCCCTCTCCCTCACACAGTCACAGTCCCTCTCCCTCACACAGTTACAGTCACAGTCACAGTCCCTCTCCCTCACACAGTCAGTCACAGTCTCTCTCCCTCACACAGTCATAGTCCTCCCTCACACAGTCACAGTCACAGTCCCTCTCCCTCACACAGACACAGTCCCTCTCCCTCACACAGTCATAGTCCTTCTCCCTCACACAGTCACAGTCACAGTCCCTCTCCCTCACACAGTCACAGTCACAGTCACAGTCCCTCTCCCTCACACAGTCACAGTCACAGTCACAGTCCCTCTGCCTCACACAGTCACAGTCCCTCTCCCTCACACAGTCACAATCACAGTCACAGTCCCTCTCCCTCACACAGTCACAGTCACAGTCCCTCTCCCTCACACAGTCACAGTCACAGTCCCTCTCCCTCACACAGTCACAGTCCCTCGCCCTCACACAGTCACAGTCCCTCTCCCTCACACAGTCACAGTCCCTCTCCCTCACACAGTCACAGTCACAGTCCCTCTCCCTCACACAGTCACAGTCCCTCTCCCTCACACAGTCCCTCTCCCTCACACAGTAACAGTCACAGTCACAGTCCCTCTCCCTCACACAGTCACAGTCCCTCTCCCTCACACAGTCACAGTCACAGTCCCTCTCGCTCACACAGTCACACCCACAGTCCCTCTCGCTCACACAGTCACAGTCACAATCCCTCTCCCTCACACAGTCACAGTCCCTCTCACTCACACAGTCACAGTCCCTCGCCCTCACACAGTCACAATCACAGTCACAGTCCCTCTACCTCACACAGTCACAGTCACAGTCCCTCTCCCTCACACAGTCACAGTCACAGTCCCTCTCGCTCACACAGTCACAGTCACAGTCCCTCTCCCTCACACAGTCACAGTCCCTCTAACTCACACAGTCACAGTCCCTCTCCCTCACACAGTCCCTCACAGTCACAGTCCCTCTCCCTCACACAGTCACAGTCACAGTCACAGTCCCTCTCCCTCACACAGTCACAGTCACAGTCCCCCTCCCTCACACAGTCCCTCACAGTCACAGTCACAGTCAACGTCCCTCTCCCTCATACAGTCCCTCACAGTCACAGTCACAGTCCCTCTCCCTCACACAGTGCCTCACGGTCACAGTCACAGTCCCTCTCCCTGACACAGTCACAGTCACAGTCAACGTCCCTCTCCCTCACACAGTCACAGTCCCTCTCGCTCACACAGTCCCTCTTCCTCACACAGTCCCTCACAGTCACAGTCACAGTCCCTCTCCCTCACACAGTCACAGTCCCTCTCCCTCACACAGTCACAGTCACAGTCCATCTCCCTCACACAGTCACAGTCACAGTCACAGTCCATCTCCTTCACACAGTCCCTCACAGTCACAGTCCCTCTCCCTCACACAGTCACAGTCCCTCTTCCTCACACAGTCCCTCATAGTCACAGTCACAGTCCCTCTCCCTCACACAGTCACAGTCACAGTCACAGTCCCTCTCCCTCACACAGTCACAGTCACAGTCACAGTCCCTCTCCCTCATACAGTCCGTCACAGTCACAGTCCCTCTCCCTCACACAGTCCCTCACAGTCACAGTCCCTCTCCCTCACACAGTCCCTCACAGTCACAGTCACAGTCCCTCTCCCTCACACAGTCCTTCACAGTCACAGTCCCTCTCCCTCACACAGTCCCTCACAGTCACAGTCCCTCTCCCTCACACAGTCACAGTCACAGTCACAGTCCCTCTCCCTCATACAGTCCGTCACAGTCACAGTCCCTCTCCCTCACACAGTCCCTCACAGTCACAGTCCCTCTCCCTCACACAGTCCCTCACAGTCACAGTCACAGTCCCTCTCCCTCACACAGTCCCTCACAGTCACAGTCCCTCTCCCTCACACAGTCACAGTCACAGACCCTCTCCCTCACACAGACACAGTCACAGTCCCTCTCCCTCACACAGTCACAGTCCCTCTCCCTCACACAGTCACAGTCCCTTTCCCTCACACAGTCACAGTCACAGTCCCTCTCGCTCAAACAGTCACAGTCACAGTCCCTCTCCCTCACACAGTCACAGTCACAGTCCCTCTCTCTCACACAGTCACAGTCCCTCTCCCTCACACAGTCACAGTCCCTCTCCCTCACACAGTCACAGTCACAGTCCCTCTCCCTCACACAGTCACAGTCCCTCTCGCTCACACAGTCACAGTCACAGTCCCTCTCCCTCAAACAGTCACATTCCCTCTCCCTCACACAGTCACAGTCCCTCTCCCTCACACAGTCACAGTCCCTCTCGCTCACACAGTCACAGTCACAGTCCCTCTCCCTCACACAGTCACAGTCCCTCTCCCTCACACAGTCACAGTCCCTCTCCCTCACACAGTCACAGTCCCTCTCCCTCACACAGTCACAGTCACAGTCCCTCTCGCTCACACAGTCACAGTCACAATCCCTCTCCCTCACACAGTCACAGTCCCTCTCGCCCACACAGTCACAGTCACAGTCCCTCTCCCTCACACAGTCACAGTCCCTCTCCCTCACACAGTCACAGTCCCTCTCCCTCACACAGTCACAGTCCCTCTCCCTCACACAGTCAAAGTCACAGTCCCTCTCCCTCACACAGTCACCGTCACAGTCCCTCTCCCTCACACAGTAACAGTCACAGTCCCTCTCCCTCACACAGTCACAGTCCCTCTCCCTCACACAGTAACAGTCACAGTCACAGTCCCTCTCCCTCACACAGTCACAGTCACAGTCCCTCTCCCTCACACAGTCACAGTCCCTCTCCCTCACACAGTAACAGTCACAGTCACAGTCCCTCTCCCTCACACAGTCACAGTCACAGTCACAGTCCCTCTCCCTCACACAGTCACAGTCACAGTCCCTCTCCCTCAAACAGTCACAGTCACAGTCCCTCTCCCTCACACAGTCACAGTCCCTCTCCCTCAAACAGTCACAGTCACAGTCCCTCTCCCTCACACAGACACAGTCCCTCTCCCTCACACAGTCACAGTCCCTCTCCCTCACACAGTCACAGTCACAGTCCCTCTCCCTCACACAGTCACAGTCACAGTCCCTCTCGCTCACACAGTCACAGTCAAAGTCCCTCTCCCTCACACAGTCACAGTCACAGTCCCTCTCGCTCACACAGTCACAGTCACAATTCCTCTCCCTCACACAGTTACAGTCCCTCTCCCTCACACAGTCACAGTCACAGTCCCTCTCCCTCACACAGTCACAGTCACAGTCACAGTCCCTCTCCCTCACACAGTGACAGTCACAGTCCCTCTCCCTCACACAGTCACAGTCCCTCTCCCTCACACAGTCACAGTCCCTCGCCCTCACTCAGTCACAGTCCCTCTCCCTCACACAGTCACAGTCCCTCTCCCTCACACAGTCACAGTCACAGTCCCTCTCCCTCACACAGTCACAGTCACAGTCACAGTCCCTCTCGCTCACACAGTCACAGTCACAGTCCCTCTCCCTTACACAGTCACAGTCCCTCTCCCTCACACAGTCACAGTCCCTCTCCCTCACACAGTCAAAGTCCCTCTCCCTCACACAGTCACAGTCACAGTCCCTCTCCCTGACACAGTCACAGTCACAGTCCCTCTCCCTCACACAGTCACAGTCCCTCTCCCTCACACAGTAACAGTCACAGTCCCTCTCCCTCACACAGTCAGTCACAGTCCCTCTCCCTCACACAGTCACAGTCACAGTAACAGTCCCTCTCCCTCACACAGTAAGAGTCACAGTCACAGTCCCTCTCCCTCAAACAGTCACAGTCACAGTCACAGTCCCTCTCCCTCACACAGTCACAGTGACAGTCACAGTCCCTCTCCCTCACACAGTCAGTCACAGTCCCTCTCCCTCACACAGACACAGTCCCTCTCCCTCACAGAGTCACAGTCCCTCTCCCTCACACAGTCACAGTCCTTCTCCTTCACACAGTCACAGTCACAGTCGCTCTCCCTCACACAGTCACAGTCCCTCTCCCTCACACAGTCACAGTCACAGTCCCTCTCCCTCACACAGTCACAGTCACAGTCCCTCACCCTCACACAGTCACAGTCACAGTCCCTCTCCCTCACACAGTCACAGTCACAGTCCCTCTCCCTCACACAGTCAAAGTCACAGTCCCTGTCCCTCACACAGTCACAGTCACAGTCCCTCTCCCTCACAAAGTCACAGAAACAGTCACAGTCACAGTCCCTCTCCCTCACACAGTCACAGTCACAGTCACAGTCCCTCTCCCTCACACAGTCACAGTCCCTCTCCCTCACACAGTCACAGTCTCTCTCCCTCACACAGTCACAGTCCCTCTCGCTCACACAGTCACAGTCAAAGTCCCTCTCCCTCACACAGTCACAGTCCCTCTCGCTCACACAGTCACAGTCACAGTCCCTCTCGCTCACACAGTCACAGTCACAATCCCTCTCCCTCACACAGTTACAGTCCCTCTCCCTCACACAGTCACAGTCACAGTCCCTCTCCCTCACACAGTCACAGTCACAGTCCATCTCCCTCACACAGTCACAGTCTCTCTCCCTCACACAGTCACAGTCCCTCGCCCTCACACAGTCACAGTCCCTCTCCCTCACACAGTCACAGTCCCTCTCCCTCACACAGTCACAGTCACAGTCACAGTCACAGTCCCTCTCCCTCACACAGTCACAGTCACAGTCCATCTCCCTCACACAGTCACAGTCCCTCTCCCTCACACAGTCACAGTCCCTCGCCCTCACACAGTCACAGTCCCTCTCCCTCACACAGTCACAGTCCCTCTCCCTCACACAGTCACAGTCACAGTCACAGTCCCTCTCCCTCACACAGTCACAGTCACAGTCCATCTCCCTCACACAGTCACAGTCCCTCTCCCTCACACAGTCAAAGTCCCTCTTCCTCACACAGTCACAGTCACAGTCCCTCTCCCTCACACAGTCACAGTCACAGTCCCTCTCCCTCACACAGTCACAGTCACAGTCCCTCTCCCTCACACAGTCACAGTCCCTCGCCCTCACACAGTCACAGTCCCTCTCCCTCACACAGTCACAGTCCCTCTCCCTCACACAGTCACAGTCACAGTCACAGTCACAGTCCCATTCCCTCACACAGTCACAGTCACAGTCCATCTCCCTCACACAGTCACAGTCCCTCTCCCTCACACAGTCACAGTCCCTCGCCCTCACACAGTCACAGTCCCTCTCCCTCACACAGTCACAGTCCCTCTCCCTCACACAGTCACAGTCACAGTCACAGTCCCTCTCCCTCACACAGTCACAGTCCCTCTCCCTCACACAGTCACAGTCCCTCTCCCTCACACAGTCAAAGTCCCTCTCCCTGACACAGTCGCAGTCACAGTCACAGTCCCTCTCCCTCACACAGTCACAGTCACAGTCCCTCTCCCTCACACAGTCACAGTCACAGTTCCTCTCCCTCACACAGTCACAGTCACAGTCACAGTCCCTCTCCCTCACACAGTCACAGTCACAGTCCCTCTCCCTCACACAGTAAGAGTCACAGTTCCTCTCCCTCACACAGTCACAGTCACAGTCACAGTCCCTCTCCCTCACACAGTCACAGTCACAGTCCCTCTCCCTCACACAGTCACAGTCACAGTTCCTCTCCCTCACACAGTCACAGTCACAGTCCCTCTCCCTCACACAGTCACAGTCACAGTCCCTCTTCCTCACACAGTAAGAGTCACAGTCACAGTCCCTCTCCCTCACACAGTAACAGTCACAGTCACAGTCCCTCTCCCTCACACAGTCACAGTCACAGTCCCTCTCCCTCACACAGTCACAGTCACAGTCACAGTCCCTCTCCCTCACACAGTCACAGTCACAGTCCCTCACCCTCACACAGTCACAGTCACAGTCCCTCTCCCTCACACAGTCACAGTCACAGTCACAGTCCCTCTCCCTCACAAAGTCACAGAAACAGTCACAGTCACAGTCACAGTCCCTCTCCCTCACACAGTCACAGTCACAGTCCCTCTCCCTCACAAAGTCACAGAAACAGTCACAGTCACAGTCCCTCTCCCTCACACAGTCAAAGTCACAGTCCCTCTCCCTCACACAGTCACAGTAACAGTCACAGTCACTGTCCCTCTCCCTCACACAGTCACAGTCCCTCTCCCTCACACAGTCACAGTCACAGTCACAGTCACTGTCCCTCTCCCTCACACAGTCACAGTCCCTCTCCCTCACACAGTCACAGTCACAGTCACAGTCCCTCTCCCTCACACAGTCACAGTCCCTCTCCCTCACACAGTCACAGTCACAGTCCCTCTCGCTCACACAGTCACAGTCAAAGTCCCTCTCCCTCACACAGTCACAGTCACAGTCCCTCTCGCTCACACAGTCACAGTCACAATCCCTCTCCCTCACACAGTTACAGTCCCTCTCCCTCACACAGTCACAGTCACAGTCCCTCTCCCTCACACAGTCACAGTCACAGTCCCTCTCCCTCACACAGTCACAGTCACAGTCCATCTCCCTCACACAGTCACAGTCCCTCTCCCTCACACAGTCACAGTCCCTCTCCCTCACACAGTCACAGTCACAGTCACAGTCACAGTCCCTCTCCCTCACACAGGCACATTCACAGTCCATCTCCCTCACACAGTCACAGTCCCTCTCCCTCACACAGTCACAGTCCCTCTCCCTCACACAGTCACAGTCCCTCGCCCTCACACAGTCACAGTCCCTCTCCCTCACACAGTCACAGTCCCTCTCCCTCACACAGTCACAGTCACAGTCACAGTCCCTCTCGCTCACACAGTCACAGTCACAGTCCCTCTCCCTCACACAGTCACAGTCCCTCTCCCTCACACAGTCACAGTCCCTCTCCCTCAACCCCCTCAAAGTCCCTCTCCCTCACACAGTCACAGTCACAGTCCCTCTCCCTGACACAGTCACAGTCACAGTCCCTCTACCTCACACAGTCACAGTCCCTCTCCCTCACACAGTAACAGTCACAGTCCCTCTCCCTCACACAGTCACAGTCACAGTCCCTCTTCCTCACACAGTCACAGTCACAGTCCCTCTCCCTCACACAGTAAGAGTCACAGTCACAGTCCCTCTCCCTCACACAGTCACAGTCACAGTAACAGTCCCTCTCCCTCACACAGTAAGAGTCACAGTCACAGTCCCTCTCCCTCACACAGTCACAGTCACAGTCACAGTCCCTCTCCCTCACACAGTCACAGTCACAGTCACAGTCCCTCTCCCTCACACAGTCAGTCACAGTCCCTCTCCCTCACACAGTCACAGTCACAGTAACAGTCCCTCTCCCTCACACAGTAAGAGTCACAGTCACAGTCCCTCTCCCTCACACAGTCAGTCACAGTCCCTCTCCCTCACACAGTCACAGTAACAGTCCCTCTCCCTCACACAGTAAGAGTGACAGTCACAGTCCCTCTCCCTCACACAGTCACAGTCACAGTCACAGTCCCTCTCCCTCACACAGTCACAGTCACAGTCACAGTCCCTCTCCCTCACACAGTCAATCACAGTCCCTCTCCCTCACAGAGTCACAGTCCCTCTCCCTCACACAGTCACAGTCCCTCTCCCTCACACAGTCACAGTCACAGTCCCTCTCGCTCACACAGTCCCTCAAAGTCACAGTCCCTCTCCCTCACACAGTCAGAGTCACAGTCACAGTCCCTCTCCCTCACACAGTCACAGTCACAGTCCCTCACCCTCACACAGTCACAGTCACAGTCCCTCTCCCTCACACAGTCACAGTCACAGTCACAGTCCCTCTCCCTCACACAGTCAAAGTCACAGTCCCTCTCCCTCACACAGTCACAATCCCTCTCCCTCACAAAGTCACAGAAACAGTCACAGTCACAGTCCCTCTCCCTCACACAGTAACAGTCACAGTCCCTCTCCCTCACACAGTCACAGTCAAAGTCCCTCTCCCTCACACAGTCACAGTCAAGGTCCCTCTCCCTCACACAGTCACAGTCACAGTCCCTCTCCCTCACACAGTCACAGTCAAGGTCCCTCTCCCTCACACAGTCACAGTCACAGTCCCTCTCCCTCACACAGTCACAGTCACAGTCACAGTCCCTCTCCCTCACACAGTCACAGTCCCTCTCCCTCACACAGTCACAGTCACAGTCCCTCTCGCTCACACAGTCACAGTCAAAGTCCCTCTCCCTCACACAGTCACAGTCACAGTCCCTCTCGCTCACACAGTCACAGTCACAGTCCCTCTCCCTCACACAGTCACAGTCACAGTCCCTCTCCCTCACACAGTCACAGTCACAGTCACAGTCCCTCTCCCTCACACAGTCACAGTCACAGTCCATCTCCCTCACACAGTCACAGTCCCTCTCCCTCACACAGTCACAGTCCCTCGCCCTCACACAGTCACAGTCCCTCTCCCTCACACAGTCACAGTCCCTCTCCCTCACACAGTCACAGTCACAGTACCTCTCCCTCACACAGTCACAGTCACAGTCACAGTCCCTCTCCCTCACACAGTCACAGTCACAGTCCATCTCCCTCACACAGTCACAGTCCCTCTCCCTCACACAGTTACAGTCCCTCGCCCTCACACAGTCACAGTCCCTCTCCCTCACACAGTCACAGTCCCTCTCCCTCACACAGTCACAGTCACAGTCCCTCTCGCTCACACAGTCACAGTCACAGTCCCTCTCCCTCACACAGTCACAGTCCCTCTCCCTGACACAGTCGCAGTCACAGTCACAGTCCCTCTCCCTCACACAGTCACAGTCACAGTTCCTCTCCCTCACACAGTCACAGTCACAGTCCCTCTCCCTCACACAGTCACAGTCACAGTCCCTCTCCCTCACACAGTAACAGTCACAGTCACTGTCCCTCTCCCTCACACAGTCACAGTCCCTCTCCCTCACACAGTCACAGTCACAGTCACAGTCCCTCTCCCTCACACAGTCACAGTCCCTCTCTCTCACACAGTCACAGTCCCTCTCCCTCACACAGTCACAGTCACAGTCCCTCTCGCTCACACAGTCACAGTCAAAGTCCCTCTCCCTCACACAGTCACAGTCCCTCTCCCTCACACAGTCACAGTCACAGTCCCTCTCGCTCACACAGTCACAGTCAAAGTCCCTCTCCCTCACACAGTCACAGTCACAATCCCTCTCCCTCACACAGTTACAGTCCCTCTCCCTCACACAGTCACAGTCACAGTCCCTCTCCCTCACAAAGTCACAGAAACAGTCACAGTCACAGTCCCTCTCCCTCACACAGTAACAGTCACAGTCACTGTCCCTCTCCCTCACACAGTCACAGTCCCTCTCCCTCACACAGTCACAGTCACAGTCACAGTCCCTCTCCCTCACACAGTCACAGTCCCTCTCTCTCTTACACAGTCACAGTCCCTCTCCCTCACACAGTCACAGTCACAGTCCCTCTCGCTCACACAGTCACAGTCAAAGTCCCTCTCCCTCACACAGTCACAGTCACAGTCCCTCTCGCTCACACAGTCACAGTCACAGTCCCTCTCCCTCACACAGTTACAGTCCCTCTCCCTCACACAGTTACAGTCCCTCTCCCTCACACAGTCACAGTCACAGTCCCTCTCCCTCACACAGTCACAGTCACAGTCACAGTCCATCTCCCTCACACAGTCACAGTCCCTCTCCCTCACACAGTCACAATCCCTCTCCCTCACACAGTCACAGTCCCTCTCCCTCACACAGTCACAGTCCCTCTCCCTCACACAGTCACAGTCCCTCTCCCTCACACAGTCACAGTCACAGTCACAGTCCCTCTCCCTCACACAGTCACAGTCACAGTCCATCTTCCTCACACAGTCACAGTCCCTCTCCCTCACACAGTCAAAGTCCCTCTCCCTCACACAGTCACAGTCCCTCGCCCTCACACAGTCACAGTCCCTCTCCCTCACACAGTCACAGTCCCTCTCGCTCACACAGTCACAGTCACAGTCCCTCTCCCTCACACAGTCACAGTCCCTCTCCCTCACACAGTCACAGTCCCTCTCCCTCACACAGTCAAAGTCCCTCTCCCTCACACAGTCACAGTCACAGTCCTTCTCCCTGACACAGTCACAGTCACAGTCCCTCTCCCTCACACAGTCACAGTCCCTCTCCCTCACACAGTAACAGTCACAGTCCCTCTCCCTCACACAGTCACAGTCACAGTCCCTCTCCCTCACACAGTCACAGTCACAGTCCCTCTCCCTCACACAGTAAGAGTCACAGTCCCTCTCGCTCACACAGTCACAGTCACAGTCCCTCTCCCTCACACAGTCACAGTCCCTCTCCCTCACACAGTCACAGTCCCTCTCCCTCACACAGTCAAAGTCCCTCTCCCTCACACAGTCACAGTCACAGTCCCTCTCCCTCACACAGTCACAGTCACAGTTCCTCTCCCTCACACAGTCACAGTCACAGTCACAGTCCCTCTCCCTCACACAGTCACAGTCACAGTCCCTCTCCCTCACACAGTCACAGTCACAGTCCCTCTCCCTCACACAGTAAGAGTCACAGTTCCTCTCCCTCACACAGTCACAGTCACAGTCACAGTCCCTCTCCCTCACACAGTCACAGTCACAGTCACAGTCCCTCTCCCTCACACAGTAACAGTCACAGTCACAGTCCCTCTCCCTCACACAGTAACAGTCACAGTCCCTCTCCCTCACACAGACACAGTCCCTCTCCCTCACACAGTCACAGTCCCTCTCCCTCACACAGTCACAGTCACAGTCCCTCTCGCTCACACAGTCACAGTCACAGTCCCTCTCGCTCACACAGTCACAGTCACAATTCCTCTCCCTCACACAGTTACAGTCCCTCTCCCTCACACAGTCACAGTCACAGTCCCTCTCCCTCACACAGTCACAGTCACAGTCACAGTCCCTCTCCCTCACACAGTGACAGTCACAGTCCCTCTCCCTCACACAGTCACAGTCCCTCTCCCTCACACAGTCACAGTCCCTCGCCCTCACTCAGTCACAGTCCCTCTCCCTCACACAGTCACAGTCCCTCTCCCTCACACAGTCACAGTCACAGTCACAGTCCCTCTCCCTCACACAGTCACAGTCACAGTCACAGTCCCTCTCGCTCACACAGTCACAGTCACAGTCCCTCTCCCTTACACAGTCACAGTCCCTCTCCCTCACACAGTCACAGTCCCTCTCCCTCACACAGTCAAAGTCCCTCTCCCTCACACAGTCACAGTCACAGTCCCTCTCCCTGACACAGTCACAGTCACAGTCCCTCTCCCTCACACAGTCACAGTCCCTCTCCCTCACACAGTAACAGTCACAGTCCCTCTCCCTCACACAGTCACAGTCATAGTCCCTCTCCCTCACTCAGTAAGAGTCACAGTCACAGTCCCTTTCCCTCACACAGTCACAGTCACAGTCACAGTCCCTCTCCCTCACACAGTCAGTCACAGTCCCTCTCCCTCACACAGTCACAGTCACAGTAACAGTCCCTCTCCCTCACACAGTAAGAGTCACAGTCACAGTCCCTCTCCCTCACACAGTCACAGTCACAGTCACAGTCCCTCTCCCTCACACAGTCACAGTGACAGTCACAGTCCCTCTCCCTCACACAGTCAGTCACAGTCCCTCTCCCTCACACAGACACAGTCCCTCTCCCTCACAGAGTCACAGTCCCTCTCCCTCACACAGTCACAGTCCTTCTCCTTCACACAGTCACAGTCACAGTCGCTCTCCCTCACACAGTCACAGTCCCTCTCCCTCACACAGTCACAGTCACAGTCCCTCTCGCTCACACAGTCCCTCAAAGTCACAGTCCCTCTCCCTCACACAGTCAGAGTCACAGTCACAGTCCCCCTCCCTCACACAGTCACAGTCACAGTCCCTCACCCTCACACAGTCACAGTCACAGTCCCTCTCCCTCACACAGTCACAGTCACAGTCCCTCTCCCTCACACAGTCAAAGTCACAGTCCCTGTCCCTCACACAGTCACAGTCACAGTCCCTCTCCCTCACAAAGTCACAGAAACAGTCACAGTCACAGTCCCTCTCCCTCACACAGTCACAGTCACAGTCACAGTCCCTCTCCCTCACACAGTCACAGTCCCTCTCCCTCACACAGTCACAGTCTCTCTCCCTCACACAGTCACAGTCAAAGTCCCTCTCCCTCACACAGTCACAGTCCCTCTCGCTCACACAGTCACAGTCACAGTCCCTCTCGCTCACACAGTCACAGTCACAATCCCTCTCCCTCACACAGTTACAGTCCCTCTCCCTCACACAGTCACAGTCACAGTCCCTCTCCCTCACACAGTCACAGTCACAGTCCATCTCCCTCACACAGTCACAGTCCCTCTCCCTCACACAGTCACAGTCCCTCGCCCTCACACAGTCACAGTCCCTCTCCCTCACACAGTCACATTCCCTCTCCCTCACACAGTCACAGTCACAGTCACAGTCACAGTCCCTCTCCCTCACACAGTCACAGTCACAGTCCATCTCCCTCACACAGTCACAGTCCCTCTCCCTCACACAGTCACAGTCCCTCGCCCTCACACAGTCACAGTCCCTCTCCCTCACACAGTCACAGTCCCTCTCCCTCACACAGTCACAGTCACAGTCACAGTCACAGTCCCTCTCCCTCACACAGTCACAGTCACAGTCACAGTCCCTCTCCCTCACACAGTCACAGTCACAGTCCATCTCCCTCACACAGTCACAGTCCCTCTCCCTCACACAGTCAAAGTCCCTCTTCCTCACACAGTCACAGTCACAGTCCCTCTCCCTCACACAGTCACAGTCACAGTCCCTCTCCCTCACACAGTCACAGTCACAGTCCCTCTCCCTCACACAGTCACAGTCCCTCGCCCTCACACAGTCACAGTCCCTCTCCCTCACACAGTCACAGTCCCTCTCCCTCACACAGTCACAGTCACAGTCACAGTCACAGTCCCTCTCCCTCACACAGTCACAGTCACAGTCCATCTCCCTCACACAGTCACAGTCCCTCTCCCTCACACAGTCACAGTCCCTCGCCCTCACACAGTCACAGTCCCTCTCCCTCACACAGTCACAGTCCCTCTCCCTCACACAGTCACAGTCACAGTCACAGTCCCTCTCCCTCACACAGTCACAGTCCCTCTCCCTCACACAGTCACAGTCCCTCTCCCTCACACAGTCAAAGTCCCTCTCCCTGACACAGTCGCAGTCACAGTCACAGTCCCTCTCCCTCACACAGTCACAGTCACAGTCCCTCTCCCTCACACAGTCACAGTCACAGTTCCTCTCCCTCACACAGTCACAGTCACAGTCCCTCTCCCTCACACAGTCACAGTCACAGTCCCTCTCCCTCACACAGTAAGAGTCACAGTTCCTCTCCCTCACACAGTCACAGTCACAGTCACAGTCCCTCTCCCTCACACAGTCACAGTCACAGTCCCTCTCCCTCACACAGTCACAGTCACAGTTCCTCTCCCTCACACAGTCACAGTCACAGTCCCTCTCCCTCACACAGTCACAGTCACAGTCCCTCTCCCTCACACAGTAAGAGTCACAGTCACAGTCCCTCTCCCTCACACAGTAACAGTCACAGTCACAGTCCCTCTCCCTCACACAGTCACAGTCACAGTCCCTCTCCCTCACACAGTCACAGTCACAGTCACAGTCCCTCTCCCTCACACAGTCACAGTCACAGTCCCTCACCCTCACACAGTCACAGTCACAGTCCCTCTCCCTCACACAGTCACAGTCACAGTCACAGTCCCTCTCCCTCATAAAGTCACAGAAACAGTCACAGTCACAGTCACAGTCCCTCTCCCTCACACAGTCACAGTCACAGTCCCTCTCCCTCACAAAGTCACAGAAACAGTCACAGTCACAGTCCCTCTCCCTCACACAGTCAAAGTCACAGTCCCTCTCCCTCACACAGTCACAGTCCCTCTCCCTCACAAAGTCACAGTAACAGTCACAGTCACTGTCCCTCTCCCTCACACAGTCACAGTCCCTCTCCCTCACACAGTCACAGTCACAGTCACAGTCCCTCTCCCTCACACAGTCACAGTCCCTCTCCCTCACACAGTCACAGTCACAGTCCCTCTCGCTCACACAGTCACAGTCAAAGTCCCTCTCCCTCACACAGTCACAGTCACAGTCCCTCTCGCTCACACAGTCACAGTCACAATCCCTCTCCCTCACACAGTTACAGTCCCTCTCCCTCACACAGTCACAGTCACAGTCCCTCTCCCTCACACAGTCACAGTCACAGTCCCTCTCCCTCACACAGTCACAGTCACAGTCCATCTCCTTCACACAGTCACAGTCCCTCTCCCTCACACAGTCACAGTCCCTCTCCCTCACACAGTCACAGTCACAGTCACAGTCACAGTCCCTCTCCCTCACACAGGCACATTCACAGTCCATCTCCCTCACACAGTCACAGTCCCTCTCCCTCACACAGTCACAGTCCCTCTCCCTCACACAGTCACAGTCCCTCGCCCTCACACAGTCACAGTCCCTCTCCCTCACACAGTCACAGTCACAGTCACAGTCCCTCTCGCTCACACAGTCACAGTCACAGTCCCTCTCCCTCACACAGTCACAGTCCCTCTCCCTCACACAGTCACAGTCCCTCTCCCTCAACCCCCTCAAAGTCCCTCTCCCTCACACAGTCACAGTCACAGTCCCTCTCCCTGACACAGTCACAGTCACAGTCCCTCTACCTCACACAGTCACAGTCCCTCTCCCTCACACAGTAACAGTCACAGTCCCTCTCCCTCACACAGTCACAGTCACAGTCCCTCTCCCTCACACAGTCACAGTCACAGTCCCTCTCCCTCACACAGTAAGAGTCACAGTCACAGTCCCTCTCCCTCACACAGTCACAGTCACAGTAACAGTCCCTCTCCCTCACACAGTAAGAGTCACAGTCACAGTCCCTCTCCCTCACACAGTCACAGTCACAGTCACAGTCCCTCTCCCTCACACAGTCACAGTCACAGTCACAGTCCCTCTCCCTCACACAGTCAGTCACAGTCCCTCTCCCTCACACAGTCACAGTCACAGTAACAGTCCCTCTCCCTCACACAGTAAGAGTCACAGTCACAGTCACAGTCACAGTCCCTCTCCCTCACACAGTCAGTCACAGTCCCTCTCCCTCACACAGTCACAGTAACAGTCCCTCTCCCTCACACAGTAAGAGTCACATTCACAGTCCCTCTCCCTCACACAGTCACAGTCACAGTCACAGTCCCTCTCCCTCACACAGTCACAGTCACAGTCACAGTCCCTCTCCCTCACACAGTCAGTCACAGTCCCTCTCCCTCACAGAGTCACAGTCCCTCTCCCTCACACAGTCACAGTCCCTCTCCCTCACACAGTCACAGTCACAGTCCCTCTCGCTCACACAGTCCCTCAAAGTCACAGTCCCTCTCCCTCACACAGTCAGAGTCACAGTCACAGTCCCTCTCCCTCACACAGTCACAGTCACAGTCCCTCACCCTCACACAGTCACAGTCACAGTCCCTCTCCCTCACACAGTCACAGTCACAGTCACAGTCCCTCTCCCTCACACAGTCAAAGTCACAGTCCCTCTCCCTCACACAGTCACAATCCCTCTCCCTCACAAAGTCACAGAAACAGTCACAGTCACAGTCCCTCTCCCTCACACAGTAACAGTCACAGTCCCTCTCCCTCACACAGTCACAGTCAAAGTCCCTCTCCCTCACACAGTCACAGTCAAGGTCCCTCTCCCTCACACAGTCACAGTCACAGTCCCTCTCCCTCACACAGTCACAGTCAAGGTCCCTCTCCCTCACACAGTCACAGTCACAGTCCCTCTCCCTCACACAGTCACAGTCACAGTCCCTCTCCCTCACACAGTCACAGTCCCTCTCCCTCACACAGTCACAGTCACAGTCCCTCTCGCTCACACAGTCACAGTCAAAGTCCCTCTCCCTCACACAGTCACAGTCACAGTCCCTCTCGCTCACACAGTCACAGTCACAGTCCCTCTCCCTCACACAGTCACAGTCACAGTCCCTCTCCCTCACACAGTCACAGTCACAGTCACAGTCCCTCTCCCTCACACAGTCACAGTCACAGTCCATCTCCCTCACACAGTCACAGTCCCTCTCCCTCACACAGTCACAGTCCCTCGCCCTCACACAGTCACAGTCCCTCTCCCTCACACAGTCACAGTCCCTCTCCCTCACACAGTCACAGTCACAGTCCCTCTCCCTCACACAGTCACAGTCACAGTCACAGTCCCTCTCCCTCACACAGTCACAGTCACAGTCCATCTCCCTCACACAGTCACAGTCCCTCTCCCTCACACAGTCACAGTCCCTCGCCCTCACACAGTCACAGTCCCTCTCCCTCACACAGTCACAGTCCCTCTCCCTCACACAGTCACAGTCACAGTCCCTCTCGCTCACACAGTCACAGTCACAGTCCCTCTCCCTCACACAGTCACAGTCCCTCTCCCTGACACAGTCGCAGTCACAGTCACAGTCCCTCTCCCTTACACAGTCACAGTCACAGTTCCTCTCCCTCACACAGTCACAGTCACAGTCCCTCTCCCTCACACAGTCACAGTCACAGTCCCTCTCCCTCACACAGTCACAGTCACAGTCACAGTCCCTCTCCCTCACAAATTCACAGAAACAGTCACAGTCACAGTCCCTCTCCCTCAAACAGTAACAGTCACAGTCACTGTCCCTCTCCCTCACACAGTCACAGTCCCTCTCCCTCACACAGTCACAGTCACAGTCACAGTCCCTCTCCCTCACACAGTCACAGTCCCTCTCTCTCACACAGTCACAGTCCCTCTCCCTCACACAGTCACAGTCACAGTCCCTCTCGCTCACACAGTCACAGTCAAAGTCCCTCTCCCTCACACAGTCACAGTCCCTCTCCCTCACACAGTCACAGTCACAGTCCCTCTCGCTCACACAGTCACAGTCAAAGTCCCTCTCCCTCACACAGTCACAGTCACAATCCCTCTCCCTCACACAGTTACAGTCCCTCTCCCTCACACAGTCACAGTCACAGTCCCTCTCCCTCACAAAGTCACAGAAACAGTCACAGTCACAGTCCCTCTCCCTCACACAGTAACAGTCACAGTCACTGTCCCTCTCCCTCACACAGTCACAGTACCTCTCCCTCACACAGTCACAGTCACAGTCACAGTCCCTCTCCCTCACACAGTCACAGTCCCTCTCTCTCACACAGTCACAGTCCCTCTCCCTCACACAGTCACAGTCACAGTCCCTCTCGCTCACACAGTCACAGTCAAAGTCCCTCTCCCTCACACAGTCACAGTCACAGTCCCTCTCGCTCACACAGTCACAGTCACAGTCACAGTCCCTCTCCCTCACACAGTTACAGTCCCTCTCCCTCACACAGTTACAGTCCCTCTCCCTCACACAGTCACAGTCACAGTCCCTCTCCCTCACACAGTCACAGTCACAGTCACAGTCCATCTCCCTCACACAGTCACAGTCCCTCTCCCTCACACAGTCACAGTCCCTCTCCCTCACACAGTCACAGTCCCTCTCCCTCACACAGTCACAGTCCCTCTCCCTCACACAGTCACAGTCCCTCTCCCTCACACAGTCACAGTCACAGTCACAGTCACAGTCCCTCTCCCTCACACAGTCACAGTCACAGTCCATCTTCCTCACACAGTCACAGTCCCTCTCCCTCACACAGTCACAGTCCCTCTCCCTCACACAGTCACAGTCCCTCGCCCTCACACAGTCACAGTCCCTCTCCCTCACACAGTCACAGTCCCTCTCGCTCACACAGTCACAGTCACAGTCCCTCTCCCTCACACAGTCACAGTCCCTCTCCCTCACACAGTCACAGTCCCTCTCCCTCACACAGTCAAAGTCCCTCTCCCTCACACAGTCACAGTCACAGTCCTTCTCCCTGACACAGTCACAGTCACAGTCCCTCTCCCTCACACAGTCACAGTCCCTCTCCCTCACACAGTAACAGTCACAGTCCCTCTCCCTCACACAGTCACAGTCACAGTCCCTCTCCCTCACACAGTCACAGTCACAGTCCCTCTCCCTCACACAGTAAGAGTCACAGTCCCTCTCGCTCACACAGTCTCAGTCACAGTCCCTCTCCCTCACACAGTCACAGTCCCTCTCCCTCACACAGTCACAGTCCCTCTCCCTCACACAGTCAAAGTCCCTCTCCCTCACACAGTCACAGTCACAGTCCCTCTCCCTCACACAGTCACAGTCACAGTTCCTCTCCCTCACACAGTCACAGTCACAGTCACAGTCCCTCTCCCTCACACAGTCACAGTCACAGTCCCTCTCCCTCACACAGTCACAGTCACAGTCCCTCTCCCTCACACAGTAAGAGTCACAGTTCCTCTCCCTCACACAGTCACAGTCACAGTCACAGTCCCTCTCCCTCACACAGTCACAGTCACAGTCACAGTCCCTCTCCCTCACACAGTAACAGTCACAGTCACAGTCCCTCTCCCTCACACAGTAACAGTCACAGTCACAGTCCCTCTCCCTCACACAGTCACAGTCACAGTCCCTCTCCCTCACACAGACACAGTCCCTCTCCCTCACACAGTCACAGTCCCTCTCCCTCACACAGTCACAGTCACAGTCCCTCACGCTCACACAGTCACAGTCAAAGTCCCTCTCCCTCACACAGTCACAGTCACAGTCCCTCTCCCTCACACAGACACAGTCCCTCTCCCTCACACAGTCACAGTCCCTCTCCCTCACACAGTCACAGTCCCTCTCCCTCACACAGTCACAGACACAGTCCCTCTCCCTCACACAGTCACAGTCCCTCTCGCTCACACAGTCACAGGCACAGTCCCTCTCGCTCACACAGTCACAGTCACAATCCCTCTCCCTCACACAGTCACAGTCACAATCCCTCTCCCTCACACAGTTACAGTCCCTCTCACTCACACAGTGACAGTCACAGTCCCTCTCCCTCACACAGTCACAGTCCCTCGCCCTCACACAGTCACAGTCCCTCTCCCTCACACAGTCACAGTCCCTCTCCCTCACACAGTAACAGTCACAGTCACAGTCCCTCTCCCTCACACAGTCACAGTCACAGTCACAGTCCCTCTCCCTCACACAGTCACAGTCCCTCTCACTCACACAGTCACAGTCACAGTCACAGTCCCTCTCCCTCACACAGTCACAGTCCCTCTCCCTCACACAGTCACAGTCCCTCTCCCTCACACAGTCACAGTCACAGTCACAGTCCCTCTCCCTCACACAGTCACAGTCACAGTCCCTCTCCCTCACACAGTCAGTCACAGTCCCTCTCCCTCACACAGTCAGTCACAGTCCCTCTCCCTCACACAGTCAGTCACAGTCCCTCTCCCTCACACAGTAAGAGTCAGTCACAGTCCGTCTCCCTCACACAGTCACAGTCACAGTCACAGTCCCTCTCCCTCACACAGTCACAGTCACAGTCACAGTCCCTCTCCCTCACATAGTCAGTCACAGTCCCTCTCCCTCACACAGACACAGTCCCTCTCCCTCACAGAGTCACAGTCCCTCTCCCTCACACAGTCACAGTCCTTCTCCCTCACACAGTCACAGTCACAGTCCCTCTCCCTCACACAGTCACAGTCACAGTCCCTCTCGCTCACACAGTCCCTCACAGTCACAGTCCCTCTCCCTCACACAGTCACAGTCACAGTCACAGTCCCTCTCCCTCACACAGTCACAGTCACAGTCCCTCGCCCTCACACAGTCACAGTCACAGTCCCTCTCCCTCACACAGTCACAGTCACAGTCACAGTCACAGTCCCTCTCCCTCACACAGTCAAAGTCACAGTCCCTCTCCCTCACACAGTCACAGTCACAGTCCCTCTCCCTCACAAAGTCACAGAAACAGTCACAGTCACAGTCCCTCTCCCTCACACAGTAACAGTCACAGTCACTGTCCCTCTCCCTCACACAGTCACAGTCACAGTCCCTCTCCCTCACACAGTCACAGTCACAGTCCCTCTCCCTCACACAGTCACAGTCACAGTCACAGTCCCTCTCCCTCATACAGTCACAGTCCCTCTCCCTCACACAGTCACAGTGACAGTCACAGTCCCTCTCCCTCACACAGTCACAGAAACAGTCACAGTCCCTCTCCCTCACACAGTAACAGTCACAGTCACTGTCCCTCTCCCTCACACAGTAACAGTCACAGTCACAGTCACAGTCCCTCTCCCTCACACAGTCACAGTCACAGTCCCTCTCCCTCACACAGTCACAGTCACAGTCACAGTCCCTCTCCCTCACACAGTCAGAGTAACAGTCACAGTCCCTCTCCCTCACACAGTAACAGTCACAGTCACAGTCACAGTCCCTCTCCCTCACACAGTCACAGTCACAGTCACAGTCACAGTCCCTCTCCCTCACACAGTCACAGTCACAGTCACAGTCCCTCTCCCTCACACAGTCAGTCACAGTCCCTCTCCCTCACACAGTCACAGTCACATTCCCTCTCCCTCACACAGTCACATTCACAGTCACAGTCCCTCTCCCTCACACAGTCAGTCACAGTCCCTCTCCCTCACACAGTCACAGTCACAGTCCCTCTCCCTCACACAGTCAGTCACAGTCCCTCTCCCTCACACAGTCACAGTCACAGTCCCTCTCCCTCAGACAGTCACAGTCACAGTCCCTCTCCCTCACACAGTCACGGTCCCTCTCCCTCACACAGTCCCTCACAGTCACAGTCCCTCTCCCTCATACAGTCCCTCACAGTCACAGTCACAGTCCCTCTCCCTCACACAGTCCCTCACAGTCACAGTCCCTCTCCCTCACACAGTCCCTCACAGTCACAGTCACAGTCCCTCTCCCTCACACAGTCCCTCACAGTCACAGTCACAGTCCCTCTCCCTCACACAGTCCCTCACAGTCACAGTCCCTCTCCCTCACACAGTCACAGTCACAATCCCTCTCCCTCACACAGTCACAGTCCGTCTCCCTCACACAGTCACAGTCCCTCTCGCTCACACAGTCACAGTCACAATCCCTCTCCCTCACACAGTCACAGTCCCTCTCCCTCACACAGTCACAGTCCGTCTCCCTCACACAGTCACAGTCCCTCTCGCTCACACAGTCACAGTCACAGTCCCTCTCCCTCACACAGTCACAGTCCCTCTCCCTCACACAGTCACAGTCCGTTTCCCTCACACAGTCACAGTCCCTCTCCCTCACACAGTCAAAGTCCCTCTCCCTCACACAGTCACAGTCACAATCCCTCTCCCTGACACAGTCACAGTCACAGTCACAGTCCCTCTCCTTCACACAGTCAATGTCACAGTCCCTCTCCCTCACACAGTCACAGTCACAGTCCCTCTCCCTCACACAGTCAAAGTCACAGTCCCTCTCCCTCACACAGTCACAGTCACAGTCACAGTCCCTCTCCCTCACACAGTCACAGTCACAGTCCTTCTCCCTCACACAGTCACAGTCACAGTCACAGTCACAGTCCCTCTCCCTCACAAAGTCACAGAAACAGTCACAGTCACAGTCCCTCTCCCTCACAAAGTCACAGTCACAGTCACAGTCCCTCTCCCTCACAAAGTCACAGAAACAGTCACAGTCACAGTCCCTCTCCCTCACACAGTCAAAGTCACAGTCCCTCTCCCTCACACAGTCACAGTCACAGTCACAGTCCCTCTCCCTCACAAAGTCACAGAAACAGTCACAGTCACAGTCTCTCTCCCTCACACAGTCACAGTCACAGTTACAGCCCCTCTCCCTCACACAGTCACAGTCACAGTCCCTCTCCCTCACACAGTCACAGTCACAGTCCCTCTCCCTCACACAGTCACAGTCCCTCTCCCTCACACAGACACAGTCCCTCTCCCTCACACAGTCACAGTCCCTCTCGCTCACACAGTCACAGTCACAATCCCTCTCCCTCACACAGTTACAGTCCCTCTCCCTCACACAGTCACAGTCACAGTCCCTCTCCCTCACACAGTCACAGTCTCAGTCCCTCTTCCTCACACAGTCACAGTCACAGTCACAGTCCCTCTCCCTCACACAGTCACAGTCCCTCGCACTCGCCCTCACACAGTCACAGTCCCTCTCCCTCACACAGTCACAGTCCCTCTCCCTCACACAGTCACAGTCACAGTCACAGTCCCTCTCCCTCACACAGTCACAGTCACAGTCCCTCTCCCTCACACAGTTACAGTCCCTCTCGCTCACACAGTCACAGTCACAGTCCCTCTCCCTCACACAGTCACAGTCCCTCTCCCTCACACAGTCACAGTCCCTCTCCCTCACACAGTCAAAGTCCCTCTCCCTCACACAGTCACAGTCACAGTCCCTCTCCCTGACACAGTCACAGTCACAGTCACAGTCCCTCTCCCTCACACAGTCACAGTCACAGTCACAGTCCCTCTCCCTCACACAGTCACAGTCACAGTCCCTCTCCCTGACACAGTCACAGTCACAGTCACAGTCACAGTCCCTCTCCCTCACACAGTCACAGTCACAGTCACAGTCCCTCTCCCTCACACAGTCACAGTCACAGTCCCTCTCCCTCACACAGACACAGTCACAGTCACAGTCCCTCTCCCTCACACAGTCACAGTCACAGTCCCTCTCCCTCACACAGACACAGTCACAGTCACAGTCCTTCTCCCTCACACAGTCACAGTCACAGTCCCTCTCCCTCACAAAGTCACAGTCACAGTCACAGTCCCTCTCCCTCACACAGTCACAGTCACAGTCCCTCTCCCTCACACAGTCACAGTCACAGTCACAGTCCCTCTCCCTCACACAGTCACAGTCACAGTCACAGTCCCTCTCCCTCACACAGTCACAGTCACAGTCCCAATCCCTCACACAGTCACAGTCACAGTCCCTCTCCCTCACACAGTCACAGTCACAGTCACAGTCCCTCTCCCTCACACAGACACAGTCACAGTCACAGTCCCTCTCCCTCACACAGTCACAGTCACAGTCCCACTCCCTCACACAGTCACAGTCACAGTCCCTCTCGCTCACACAGTCACAGTCACAGTCCCTCTCCCTCACACAGTCACAGTCCCTCTACCTCACACAGTCACAGTCCCTCTACCTCACACAGTCAATGTCCCTCTCCCTGACACAGTCACAACCCCTCTCCCTCACACAGTCACAGTCACAGTTACAGTCCCTCTCCCTCACACAGTCACAGTCACAGTCCCTCTCCCTCACACAGTCACAGTCCCTCTCCCTCGCACAGTAAGAGTCACAGTCCCTCTCCCTCACACAGTCACAGTCCCTCTCCCTCACACAGTCACAGTCACAGTCCCTCTCCCTCACACAGTCACAGTCACAGTCCCTCTCCCTCACACAGTGACAGTCACAGTCACAGTCACAGTCCCTCTCCCTCACACAGTCACAGTGACAGTCCCTCTCCCTCACACAGACACAGTCCCTCTCCCTCACAGAGTCACAGTCCCTCTCCCTCACACAGACACAGTCCCTCTCCCTCACAGAGTCACAGTCCCTCTCCCTCACACAGTCATAGTCCTTCTCCCTCACACAGTCACAGTCACAGTCCCTCTCCCTCACACAGTCACAGTCACAGTCACAGTCCCTCTCCCTCACACAGTCAAAGTCACATTCCCTCTCCCTCACACAGTCACAGTCCCTCTCCCTCACACAGTCATAGTCCTTCTCCCTCACACAGTCACAGTCCCTCTCCCTCACAGAGTCACAGTCACAGTCCCTCTCCCTCACACAGTCACAGTCCCTCTCCCTCACACAGACACAGTCCCCCTCCCTCACAGAGTCACATTCCCTCTCCCTCACACAGACACAGTCCCTCTCCCTCACAGAGTCACAGTCCCTCTCCCTCACACAGTCATAGGCCTTCTCCCTCACACAGTCACAGTCACAGTCCCTCTCCCTCACAAAGTCACAGTCACAGTCACAGTCCCTCTCCCTCACACAGTCACAGTCACTGTCCCTCTCCCTCACACATTTACAGTCACAGTTACAGTCCCTCTCCCTCACACAGTCACAGTCACAGTCCCTCTCCCTCACACAGTCACAGTCACAGTCACAGTCCCTCTCCCTCACACAGTCACAGTCACAGTCCCTCTCCCTCACACAGTCACAGTCACAGTCACAGTCCCTCACACAGTCACAGTCACAGTCCCTCTCGCTCACACAGTCACAGTCACAGTCCCTCTCCCTCACACAGTCACAGTCACAGTCCCTCTCCCTCACACAGTGACAGTCACAGTCACAGTCACAGTCCCTCTCTCTCACACAGTCACAGTCACAGTCCCTCTCCCTCACACAGTCACAGTCCCTCTCCCTCACACAGACACAGTCCCTCTCCCTCACAGAGTCACAGTCCCTCTCCCTCACACAGACACAGTCCCTCTCCCTCACAGAGTCACAGTCCCTCTCCCTCACACAGTCATAGTCCTTCTCCCTCACACAGTCACAGTCACAGTCCCTCTCCCTCACACAGTCACAGTCACAGTCACAGTCCCTCTCCCTCACACAGTCAAAGTCACATTCCCTCTCCCTCACACAGTCATAGTCCTTCTCCCTCACACAGTCACAGTCCCTCTCCCTCACACAGTCACAGTCACAGTCCCTCTCCCTCACACAGTCACAGTCACAGTCCCACTCCCTCACACAGTCACAGTCACAGTCCCTCTCGCTCACACAGTCACAGTCACAGTCCCTCTCCCTCACACAGTCACAGTCCCTCTCTCTCACACAGTCACAGTCCCTCTCCCTCACACAGTCACAGTCACAGTCCCTCTCTCTCACACAGTCACAGTCACAGTCCCTCTCCCTCACACAGACACAGTCCCTCTCCCTCACATAGTCACAGTCCCTCTCCCTCACACAGTCACAGACACAGTCCCTCTCCCTCACACAGTCACAGTCCCTCTCGCTCACACAGTCACAGGCACAGTCCCTCTCGCTCACACAGTCACAGTCACAATCCCTCTCCCTCACACAGTCACAGTCACAATCCCTCTCCCTCACACAGTTACAGTCCCTCTCACTCACACAGTGACAGTCACAGTCCCTCTCCCTCACACAGTCACAGTCCCTCGCCCTCACACAGTCACAGTCCCTCTCCCTCACACAGTCACAGTCCCTCTCCCTCACACAGTAACAGTCACAGTCACAGTCCCTCTCCCTCACACAGTCACAGTCACAGTCACAGTCCCTCTCCCTCACACAGTCACAGTCCCTCTCCCTCACACAGTCACAGTCACAGTCCCTCTCCCTCACACAGTCACAGTCCCTCTCCCTCACACACTCACAGTCCCTCTCCCTCACACAGTCACAGTCACAGTCACAGTCCCTCTCCCTCACACAGTCACAGTCACAGTCCCTCTCCCTCACACAGTCAGTCACAGTCCCTCTCCCTCACACAGTCAGTCACAGTCCCTCTCCCTCACACAGTAAGAGTCAGTCACAGTCCGTCTCCCTCACACAGTCACAGTCACAGTCACAGTCCCTCTCCCTCACACAGTCACAGTCACAGTCACAGTCCCTCTCCCTCACATAGTCAGTCACAGTCCCTCTCCCTCACACAGACACAGTGCCTCTCCCTCACAGAGTCACAGTCCCTCTCCCTCACACAGTCACAGTCCTTCTCCCTCACACAGTCACAGTCACAGTCCCTCTCCCTCACACAGTCACAGTCCCTCTCCCTCATACAGTCACAGTCACAGTCCCTCTCGCTCACACAGTCCCTCACAGTCACAGTCCCTCTCCCTCACACAGTCACAGTCACAGTCCCTCGCCCTCACACAGTCACAGTCACAGTCCCTCTCCCTCACACAGTCACAGTCACAGTCACAGTCACAGTCCCTCTCCCTCACACAGTCAAAGTCACAGTCCCTCTCCCTCACACAGTCACAGTCACAGTCCCTCTCCCTCACAAAGTCACAGAAACAGTCACAGTCACAGTCCCTCTCCCTCACACAGTAACAGTCACAGTCACTGTCCCTCTCCCTCACACAGTCACAGTCACAGTCCCTCTCCCTCACACAGTCACAGTCACAGTCCCTCTCCCTCATACAGTCACAGTCCCTCTCCCTCACACAGTCACAGTGACAGTCACAGTCCCTCTCCCTCACACAGTCACAGAAACAGTCACAGTCACAGTCCCTCTCCCTCACACAGTAACAGTCACAGTCACTGTCCCTCTCCCTCACACAGTAACAGTCACAGTCACAGTCACAGTCCCTCTCCCTCACACAGTCACAGTCACAGTCCCTCTCCCTCACACAGTCACAGTCACAGTCACAGTCCCTCTCCCTCACACAGTCAGAGTAACAGTCACAGTCCCTCTCCCTCACACAGTAACAGTCACAGTCACAGTCACAGTCCCTCTCCCTCACACAGTCACAGTCACAGTCACAGTCACAGTCCCTCTCCCTCACACAGTCACAGTCACAGTCACAGTCCCTCTCCCTCACACAGTCAGTCACAGTCCCTCTCCCTCACACAGTCACAGTCACATTCCCTCTCCCTCACACAGTCACATTCACAGTCACATTCCCTCTCCCTCACACAGTCAATCACAGTCCCTCTCCCTCACACAGTCACAGTCACAGTCCCTCTCCCTCACACAGTCAGTCACAGTCCCTCTCCCTCACACAGTCACAGTCACAGTCCCTCTCCCTCAGACAGTCACAGTCACAGTCCCTCTCCCTCACACAGTCACGGTCCCTCTCCCTCACACAGTCCCTCACAGTCACAGTCCCTCTCCCTCACACAGTCACGGTCCCTCTCCCTCACACAGTCCCTCACAGTCACAGTCACAGTCCCTCTCCCTCACACAGTCCCTCACAGTCACAGTCCCTCTCCCTCACACAGTCCCTCACAGTCACAGTCACAGTCCCTCTCCCTCACACAGTCCCTCACAGTGTAACGGAAACAAAGTGTTGTAACTAACCAAAGTTGTATTTTAATACACTGTTAGTAGTTCACTTTTATAAACAGAAGAATAGGCTGTTTTTATCATCAGGGAGTTTAATTAAACACTCTGCATTGACTTTGAGACAAGAAAAGAGAGAGATATGGGATCGTTTGAGAATCTTTAATTTCTGAATTATAAATTCTAAACAATCTACCAGGACTACTCTGTGATGGATGAGAATGGATTCGGATGTTGTGTTGGTGCGTGTGTGTGAGTGTGTGTGTGTCTGGTTCAGATTCTCTAGGATGACGTAATCGAATCTGGTCGTCTTTGTTATGACTAGATATCACGAGGCTTATAAAGTGATGACATGAGCCGCTATTTTGCCGTGTACGTACCCAGTGGGGTCTCCCAAGTAGATCAGGAATTGCCAGGTCTGGAAACCTCGGATGTACGGTGGAGCTGTCGGTGCAGCGATCACAACGTTTCAAAGCCCGTCTGGAGGGTCGACCCAGTACCGTTCGTCGGCGTCAGCAGGTGCTCTTATTTTGAAAGGACGTCGTCTGGTTGTTAACCGACGAAAATCTCCCATTTCACAGTTCTTAGTTTAAAGAAAACGCATCCGGCCAGGCTGCGCTTGTCTTTAGGATGATGGTGAATAGAACTGAAGTCAAAATGGAACTGACTTAAAATGGCGTTGCCTTGTTTTATATCTCTGAATTGTTGATAAGTTTCAATAAAGTAGATTGGACACTTGAAGTCAACACCAGATTCTCCTGCGGCAGCCGAAAGCTCTGATTGGTTGGAACAATGTGTCATGCGTTTCTATGGAGATGAGGATCAGTATGTCTGCACCGTAGTCCTGGTTTCATTAAACATAATTCATGACATATTTATTTCACAGATCATTCACTTGATTATTGTTGATCAACATCTGTTTTGCTTAATAATTTTAATCACAAATAAAGTACTTTGATTAAGTAAAGCTTCTTCTTCTCCTTCGGACTCTTCTCCTGGAATGTAAACAGTCTGAGGACAACCCGACCTTGGTTTTTCTACACGGTGTTATTGTGCCCAGGGGCCAGCTGTATGGAGTTGAAAACCATGAACTTCATAACCTTACATATCCCCCCTTTTCAAGGTCAATGTGGTCCTTCAAGAGACCACTTGGTCGTTGAACCAACCCAAGTTATGAAGAATCTTGACAACAGAACCGGATGTGATCCCAAGGGAACAGCCATCTGTGGTGAGGTACGAACCCCACGCCGGAGAACAGTCTCGCATACTCCTCAGGAAGAACACAAGTCAGCAGGTTATTAATTATTCCCCATGGAAGCCATAAACGAAGCAACAGCAACTTCATATCCTCACGGGCAATAAAGCAAAGCAGGAGCAAATCTTGAACGTATCCACGAACAGGGTAGTATTCCAATTAAAAATCGATTGTTGTATCCGCAGGCAGGGCAATATTCCAAATAAAAATTGAACTTTGAAAGAGTACTTATCGTAATCCACAAAAAGGGAAGAGCGGGTGACAGTAAACCCAACGAATGAGGCGTCCCAGCAGCCAAGCTGGAACCACAGTCGTCCAAGGCCAACGAGCCGGAGAACCCCCAGGAGTAGTCGATGCAGATGACGAGTCACGGATCCACCCCCAGGACGCAGGATCCTCACACGCTCAACAGAGGAGAGAGAGCACAGTGTAGGCACTTCAATGTAGACACGACAAAAGTGCATTTCATGTCATCAAAGAAATAAAAATAATAAAAACCTAACTCTATGAGTGCCTTTTGTACTATGTGTTAGTTTTAAGTGTAATTACCCATTAAGTGAAGAAATGGATGCAGCCCTGACTGTGTAAGATGCAAAAAGGGATGATGCGAGAAGCAGAAAAATGAAAGAAACCCTAACCGGTATCAGTGAATCCTCACTGTAAATACTTGTGTCAGGACAGGGGCAAAATTGGTTACAGCCCAGTAGGATAAATCAAAGAATTGATGATCACAAACATAATTTTCACTGTTAAAATCAACTGGTCAAAGGTACTATAAAAAAAATAAATGTAAATCAGCACTAAAATGTAAATCAGTGGTTAGTAATCATGTTCATGTCAATGTACCCCTAAGGCATTGTGATTAGTAAAGATTAAAAAAAAAATTTTGGACAACAGTACTACGTGACCTAACCCACTCACTGTAACCTGGCCTTTTACCTGACTCCAGGAGCCCACAGCACGTCCATCTCAACACACCTTAAGTCTGCACGTGACGTATAACAGGAAAGACAACCATGTACACTCACAAACACAAATTTGTGTAATCAGAGATAGAAATCTGTGGAACCAACGGGACGTATTTATCACCCCCCTTTTGAAGTCGGTGGATTGTTGTTGTTGGTATCGGCCAAATCTGTGGGACCCTTGTGCAGTTTGATATGGTCCCTGTGTACCCATTTGTAGACGGGCGCCTTGTTTTTGTCGGCGATCTTGATCTGATACACGACCGGAGAGATCTTATCTGTAATCAGGTATGGACCCGACCATTTGGGCAAAAGTTTCTTAGCCAGCTTCCCCGAGGTCGCATTGTTGTTACCCGTTTTGGGAGCGAAAATGTAGTACCAGGCCTGGTCACCCACATCGAGTTCGGAATGTGAGGCTTTCTTATCGTAATAAGTTTTTCTGCCTTCAGCTGACTTTCCCAGAGATGCCTGTGCGAACGAGAATGCTGCAAGCAGGTGATTTCTCAGGTCCTGCAAGTATTGGCTGCTCGTACACGCCGGGGCTGTGTCGGACTGAACCTGTCGTTGATACAGCAGGTGAAGCGGTAGGGTCATCTGTCTGCCCGTCATCATTTCAAACGGGGAGACACCTGTAGACTCGTGAGGGGTAGCGCGTATGGCCATGAGGACCAACGGAAGTTTTACATCCCAATCTCGGTGGTTAGCTTTCACATATTTTTTTAACATGCTAATAACCGTGCGGTTCACCCTTTCGACCTGTCCAGAGGACTGGGGCCGGTGGCTAATGTGGAACTTAGCCTTGACACCCAACAGTTCCCAAAGATGTTTCATCACGTCAGAGGTGAAATGGGTACCCCTGTCCGAGTCGACCCTCGTGGGCAAACCGAAGCGGGCAAAAACGTGATTCAGCAAGAGGATCGCTGTAGTCTTAGCCGTGTCATCAGGTGCTGGCAAACATTCAACCCATTTGGTGAATGCGCAGGTGACAGTCAGTATGTACTTACTCCCTCTGGTGGATTTGGTCAGAGGCCCCACCCAATCGAATTGCAAGTCCGACCACGGAGTGGTCGGCCCTTTTTCTTGTAGGGGAGCTCTGTGCGTAGGGTTGGACGGCTGAAACTGACAACAAACCAAGCAACGCTCGACGTGGTCCGAGATATCACGACGCATCCCCGGCCAATAAGCAACCTGGCACAGGGCACCGAACGTGGCCTTGACGCCTTTGTGACCGGCGGATGGAGAGTCATGAGCCTGCGAGATCATGTCCCTCCTCAGCGGTTTTGGAGTAACAAGGACAGGCGGCGAAGGTGGCTTGGCGGCGTGCATCAGCAGCCCTTCGACGACCCTCAGCGTGGACCGCACACGAAAGAGAGAGCGAAGCTCTGGAACGGAATCAAGCTCGACGGAAGTCGGTAGCTGGGTTTTAGGATCAGAAATATACTTGATCATCCTGCTGATAGCAGGGTCCCGGGATTGAAGACTGACAAGATCGGTATCCGAATAGGCAGGTTGAACGGCCACCGCACCTTTGGGTGGTTCCGAGTCGGACGCTCTAGCAGCCCGAGCTCGAGTAACCACACACACCTGGTTTTCATCAGGGAAAGACCACACATGCCCCTCAAGCCACCCGGGTTCGAAAACCCACAGGGGACCATCGGTTGCGCCCTGTTTGGCCAAAGAGTCTGCAAGATCGTTCAACTCCTTTTCAGGACCGGGTGCGCGAGAGTGACCTTTGACTTTACGCCAGTAAATGTGCATGTCAAGTGTAGTCACCAGAATGTCACACGCCCTGAAGAGGGCTTGATTTTTGACGGGCTTCCGGCTAGCGGTCTGGAACCCGTTACTCTTCCACGTTGGTAGATGACACAAGAAACTGAGACGCGCGTAGTCCGAGTCAGTGCAAACCACCAGTTCACGGAAGCCATGGTCCCTAGCGCTACGTAGCGCTATCACGATCCCCGCTACTTCAGCATACTGTGAGGTCTTCTCACCCAGAGAGTAACATCGGGACTCCCTGCGGTCACCGTCCACCCAGACGACACCCACGCCCGCACTAGGCGCAGAACCGTGCCGAAAAGCACTGCCATCCACGTATACGGTCGGTAAACCCGCACAGTACGACTGGTCGTAGTAGTGGTGGTTGCGGTTTAGAAGAGCCTGAGGGGGCCTGGCTGGCGGGACTGACGCGATGGCGTCGTCCGAGCAATGTTGGCACGCAGCCAAACCCATGCCAAGAGGGCTACGTCGGTTCTGGGCGTAGCGCACCTCGATGTCGAAACTTTGAAGAGCCAGCAGCCACGAAGCGATTCGGGAATTGGTCACCACACCATCTCTGATGCGCTGACTGTTAAGGAAGGTCACCGGCTGGTGCTGTGTCTCAATGATGATTTTCTGTCCGCCAATGTAGTTCGCAAAGTACTTAACTGCCCACATGGTGGAAAGCAAAGCCTTTTCACAGTCCGAGTATTTCAACTCAGGTCCAGTCAAGAGCTTACTAGCATAGGCCACGACACGCCTGTCGCAGTCATGAATCTGGTAGAGACCAGCACTCAAACAGTGAGCTGAGAAACCAACCTCAAGATGGAACTCCTTGTCACAGTCGGGGAGCGCCAAGCACGGAGCCGAGCACATGGCGGCCTTCAGGTCATCCATGGCCTGCTGATGCTGCTCCGCCCATTCGAACGCCACATCCTTCTTCAACAGATTAGTCAGAGGTCGTGCCAACTCAGCGTAATGTTCCACGAACTGACGCGAGTAGTTGCAGACCCCCAAGAAGCTGCGAAGTTCGGAGACGTTCTTCGGAGGTGTGATGGTGGCAACACCCTGAATCCTGCCAAGCTGAGGCTGCACTCCCTGTGGTCCCACAAGGAGGCCAACGTACTGAACTTGTGACCTGCACCACTGTCCCTTGGCGAGAGAGATCTTAGCACCCGCCGCCGCGAGCTGACCCATGACATGGTCCAGCTCGGCCAGGTGGTCATCCAATGTACGCCGACGAATAAGAATGTCGTCGACATAGATGAGTGTCCCACGCTCTCGAGCATCGGGGCAGGCCTTGTTCAAGAAGATGTTGAACTCAGCCGGCGAGTTGGAATAACCAAAAGGACACCGGGTGAAGGTGTATTGCCGGTTGGCAAAGGAGAAAGCAAGTTTGTGTTGGTCCGATTCGTGGACGGGAATCGTCCAGAATCCAGACGCAATGTCAAGGGTGGAAAAATACTTAGCATCCTTCACTTTTGGAAGCTCCTGCTCCAGGCGTGCCATAGGCCACCTAGACAAGGGGACCTGTTTGTTGAGTTGCCGGTAGTCAATGGTAAGTCGCCACTTACCATTAGGCTTCAGTACCGGCCACAACGGAGCCGAGTAGGTGCTGTTGCAGGGTCGAATGACCCCGTTAGCCAAGAGGCTGTCAATGATTTCCTGGACCGGTTCTATGGACGCCAGGGGAATCTTGTATTGCCGCACAAAGGACGGCGGTGCATCTGGCCTGGTAGGAATCCGGACCTCATGGATAGTGGTCAGACCACAGTCCAAGGAGTCAAGTGAAAGAAAATCCTGGTACTTTAGCAAAAGTTGTCTTAGCTGGTCTCGCTCGACATCGTTGGTGAGAGCATCCGCTTGGTCTATGACCTTCTCAATCTGTAACAGAAGTTCCGGGGGTCTACCCGGTGGCTTCGAGAGTGGTGGTGAGGTCGAAATCGCGTCCCCCCGCGAAAGACATGCCACCGAAGGGCGTCCGCCTGTGTCAGGCCACGGTTTGTACGGCTTTGGCTTCCGCACACGTGCAAACAGTTGTCCGGACGCACCGCTGAGTCTAGCGTCAAGGCGTTGGAGACAGTCCAACCCTAAGAGCATGGGCATCGGCATCTCCTCGGTGATGTACACGAGGTGTTTAAAGGACATGCCTCCTATCGAGATGTTGACCTCAGTCGTCGCAGCCGCGGGCGAGGGAGCGCCATAGAACTCGTCAAAATCCTTTGGGCCGGAAATGAGTGTGGGGGGTGAGATGTCCTCCCCCCTTTGTTCGCACATGCTGCTGTAAAGAGCTCCGCTGATGAGCGAGATGTCCGCTCCTGTGTCTAATAATGCGACACAGCGATGTCTCTGATTAACAGTGACCTCCACTGCGGGCCTATTAGATCCCTTTCTCACGACCAGAGGTGCAAGCAAAATTTTCTCAGTTACGGCGGTGGTAGTAGTGGTACTGCGGTCGTCATCTGCGGGTTCATCGCCTAACATCGCCACAGATGGAACGACCGGAGAGGTGTTGTCTCCTTCCTTTGAGGTGTTGTTGTTTTCCTGTGAATCAGAACCTGTGAAAACATCAACCTGCAGCATCCCAGTCTCATTTTGTGGCTTCTCAGGCAAACCCGGAGCTGCCGCCCGTGTCGCCTGAGAATCACGCATGAATTGTTTGATGACTTCGACGTCTTTCTGAAGATTGCAGATCATGTTCATCATGTTAGTCATCATTGGAAGGAAAGTGTTTTGCATCGCCTGAAGTTGAGATGATAATTGCATCGTTACCTCTGAGTCCATTTTCCAAAATATCAAATAGCCTTTTAATTAGATGTTTATTTAGAAACAACCTTACCTGTAGATTTTTTAAAAGAGGTAGTCACAGGGAAGTTTGGCTGGTGAATGATTATTTTGGGCAAAATTGTTCAATAATGCCAAAAATATCATTGTTATTTGACCTGCCCAAGATGGCGGGTCGAGCTACGTGTCGGGCACCTAAGATGGCGGACCGCCGCGCATGCGTCGTCCGACACCCGGCTTGGATCCCCGTAGCAATCACACGATTCTGAACACTGCAGCGTGTTTCAGAACCGCCGCCAACGTTACCTTAAAGTACTCCGTACCGGAAGGTTTAGCGGATTAAAGGACACAGTTCCGCTGCGTCGGAACGGCTAGAAAGCTGCGCGGGACGCGTTCCCGAGCCTTCTCACCGAGAAGAGTGGCTAGTTAGCTCGTCGGCTAATGCTAGCGAACGCCCTGTTGCAACCAGGGTCTCAACATTGCCTCGATCAACCAACGGGCATCTCGCGCCGTGACTGAAAGGGTCTCAATAGCGTACGCAAACCGGATGCAGTATCGCTCTGCGGTTGTTCTCGGCTGACAGCGTTTACCGAGCAAATCAAGCTACGGCAGGTGCTAACGAGAATTCCGACTAAGAACAGCGCGGATTCTGCGCTCATCGAACGGAAATAAATTTCCGACGGAGTCTTCTGTCTCCGATTACACAAATGGACGCACACAGTGTCACAAACACCACGACAAACAATAAACAGACGGTTCCAATGCAATAAAACAGGAGAAATGTTTACCCTTAGATGTAGGCCTCAAAATGGCCACCAGCACACGTCAGCACTTAAGGTGTTTTGATGAAACAGCGCCCCCTGTTGGAGGGTGATGAATGTGCACCCCCCCCCCCCCCCCTTTTCTGAGAGCTGAAGGAGGAAGCGCTCGCCTTTTTCCTTTTCTCTAACACAGACAGTGAACTAAAAATCCCAAATAAAATGTCTCAGAGTCGGCACAAAGTGTAATAAACTGTGCAGATATCAAGCTTGGCTCGCCATATGTAACGGAAACAAAGTGTTGTAACTAACCAAAGTTGTATTTTAATACACTGTTAGTAGTTCACTTTTATAAACAGAAGAATAGGCTGTTTTTATCATCAGGGAGTTTAATTAAACACTCTGCATTGACTTTGAGACAAGAAAAGAGAGAGATATGGGATCGTTTGAGAATCTTTAATTTCTGAATTATAAATTCTAAACAATCTACCAGGACTACTCTGTGATGGATGAGAATGGATTCGGATGTTGTGTTGGTGCGTGTGTGTGAGTGTGTGTGTGTCTGGTTCAGATTCTCTAGGATGACGTAATCGAATCTGGTCGTCTTTGTTATGACTAGATATCACGAGGCTTATAAAGTGATGACATGAGCCGCTATTTTGCCGTGTACGTACCCAGTGGGGTCTCCCAAGTAGATCAGGAATTGCCAGGTCTGGAAACCTCGGATGTACGGTGGAGCTGTCGGTGCAGCGATCACAACGTTTCAAAGCCCGTCTGGAGGGTCGACCCAGTACCGTTCGTCGGCGTCAGCAGGTGCTCTTATTTTGAAAGGACGTCGTCTGGTTGTTAACCGACGAAAATCTCCCGTTTCACAGTTCTTAGTTTAAAGAAAACGCATCCGGCCAGGCTGCGCTTGTCTTTAGGATGATGGTGAATAGAACTGAAGTCAAAATGGAACTGACTTAAAATGGCGTTGCCTTGTTTTATATCTCTGAATTGTTGATAAGTTTCAATAAAGTAGATTGGACACTTGAAGTCAACACCAGATTCTCCTGCGGCAGCCGAAAGCTCTGATTGGTTGGAACAATGTGTCATGCGTTTCTATGGAGATGAGGATCAGTATGTCTGCACCGTAGTCCTGGTTTCATTAAACATAATTCATGACATATTTATTTCACAGATCATTCACTTGATTATTGTTGATCAACATCTGTTTTGCTTAATAATTTTAATCACAAATAAAGTACTTTGATTAAGTAAAGCTTCTTCTTCTCCTTCGGACTCTTCTCCTGGAATGTAAACAGTCTGAGGACAACCCGACCTTGGTTTTTCTACACGGTGTTATTGTGCCCAGGGGCCAGCTGTATGGAGTTGAAAACCATGAACTTCATAACCTTACAACAGTCACAGTCACAGTCCCTCTCCCTCACACAGTCCCTCACAGTCACAGTCCCTCTCCCTCACACAGTCACAGTCACAATCCCTCTCCCTCACACAGTCACAGTCCGTCTCCCTCACACAGTCACAGTCCCTCTCGCTCACACAGTCACAGTCACAATCCCTCTCCCTCACACAGTCACAGTCCCTCTCCCTCACACAGTCACAGTCCGTCTCCCTCACACAGTCACAGTCCCTCTCCCTCACACAGTCACAGTCCCTCTCCCTCACACAGTCACAGTCCGTCTCCCTCACACAGTCACAGTCCCTCTCCCTCACACAGTCAAAGTCCCTCTCCCTCACACAGTCACAGTCACAATCCCTCTCCCTGACACAGTCACAGTCACAGTCCCTCTCCTTCACACAGTCAATGTCACAGTCCCTCTCCCTCACACAGTCACAGTCACAGTCCCTCTCCCTCACACAGTCAAAGTCACAGTCCCTCTCCCTCACACAGTCACAGTCACAGTCACAGTCCCTCTCCCTCACACAGTCACAGTCACAGTCCCTCTCCCTCACACAGTCACAGTCACAGTCACAGTCACAGTCCCTCTCCCTCACAAAGTCACAGAAACAGTCACAGTCACAGTCCCTCTCCCTCACAAAGTCACAGTCACAGTCACAGTCCCTCTCCCTCACAAAGTCACAGTCACAGTCACAGTCCCTCTCCCTCACAAAGTCACAGAAACAGTCACAGTCACAGTCCCTCTCCCTCACACAGTCAAAGTCACAGTCCCTCTCCCTCACACAGTCACAGTCACAGTCACAGTCACAGTCCCTCTCCCTCACAAAGTCACAGAAACAGTCACAGTCACAGTCTCTCTCCCTCACACAGTCACAGTCACAGTTACAGTCCCTCTCCCTCACACAGTCACAGTCACAGTCACAGTCCCTCTCCCTCACACAGTCACAGTCACAGTCCCTCTCCCTCACACAGTCACAGTCCCTCTCCCTCACACAGACACAGTCCCTCTCCCTCACACAGTCACAGTCCCTCTCGCTCACACAGTCACAGTCACAATCCCTCTCCCTCACACAGTTACAGTCCCTCTCCCTCACACAGTCACAGTCACAGTCCCTCTCCCTCACACAGTCACAGTCACAGTCCCTCTTCCTCACACAGTCACAGTCACAGTCACAGTCCCTCTCCCTCACACAGTCACAGTCCCTCGCCCTCGCCCTCACACAGTCACAGTCCCTCTCCCTCACACAGTCACAGTCACAGTCACAGTCCCTCTCCCTCACACAGTCACAGTCACAGTCCCTCTCCCTCACACAGTCACAGTCCCTCTCGCTCACACAGTCACAGTCACAGTCCCTCTCCCTCACACAGTCACAGTCCCTCTCCCTCACACAGTCACAGTCACAGTCACAGTCCCTCTCCCTCACACAGTCACAGTCCCTCTCGCTCACACAGTCACAGTCACAGTCCCTCTCCCTCACACAGTCACAGTCCCTCTCCCTCACACAGTCACAGTCCCTCTCCCTCACACAGTCAAAGTACATCTCCCTCACACAGTCACAGTCACAGTCCCTCTCCCTGACACAGTCACAGTCACAGTCACAGTCCCTCTCCCTCACACAGTCACAGTCACAGTCACAGTCCCTCTCCCTCACACAGTCACAGTCACAGTCCCTCTCCCTGACACAGTCACAGTCACAGTCACAGTCCCTCTCCCTCACACAGTCACAGTCACAGTCACAGTCCCTCTCCCTCACACAGTCACAGTCACAGTCCCTCTCCCTCACACAGACACAGTCACAGTCACAGTCCCTCTCCCTCACACAGTCACAGTCACAGTCCCTCTCCCTCACACAGACACAGTCACAGTCACAGTCCTTCTCCCTCACACAGTCACAGTCACAGTCCCTCTCCCTCACAAAGTCACAGTCACAGTCACAGTCCCTCTCCCTCACACAGTCACAGTCACAGTCCCTCTCCCTCACACAGTCACAGTCACAGTCACAGTCCCTCTCCCTCACACAGTCACAGTCACAGTCACAGTCCCTCTCCCTCACACAGTCACAGTCACAGTCCCAATCCCTCACACAGTCACAGTCACAGTCCCTCTCCCTCACACAGTCACAGTCACAGTCCCTCTCCCTCACACAGACACAGTCACAGTCACAGTCCCTCTCCCTCACACAGTCACAGTCACAGTCCCACTCCCTCACACAGTTACAGTCACAGTCCCTCTCGCTCACACAGTCACAGTCACAGTCCCTCTCCCTCACACAGTCACAGTCCCTCTACCTCACACAGTCACAGTCCCTCTACCTCACACAGTCAATGTCCCTCTCCCTGACACAGTCACAACCCCTCTCCCTCACACAGTCACAGTCACAGTTACAGTCCCTCTCCCTCACACAGTCACAGTCACAGTCCCTCTCCCTCACACAGTCACAGTCCCTCTCCCTCGCACAGTAAGAGTCACAGTCCCTCTCCCTCACACAGTCACAGTCCCTCTCCCTCACACAGTCACAGTCACAGTCCCTCTCCCTCACACAGTCACAGTCACAGTCCCTCTCCCTCACACAGTGACAGTCACAGTCACAGTCACAGTCCCTCTCCCTCACACAGTCACAGTCACAGTCCCTCTCCCTCACACAGTCACAGTCCCTCTCCCTCACACAGACACAGTCCCTCTCCCTCACAGAGTCCCAGTCCCTCTCCCTCACACAGACACAGTCCCTCTCCCTCACAGAGTCACAGTCCCTCTCCCTCACACAGTCATAGTCCTTCTCCCTCACACAGTCACAGTCACAGTCCCTCTCCCTCACACAGTCACAGTCACAGTCACAGTCCCTCTCCCTCACACAGTCAAAGTCACATTCCCTCTCCCTCACACAGTCACAGTCCCTCTCCCTCACACAGTCATAGTCCTTCTCCCTCACACAGTCACAGTCCCTCTCCCTCACAGAGTCACAGTCACAGTCCCTCTCCCTCACACAGTCACAGTCCCTCTCCCTCACACAGACACAGTCCCCCTCCCTCACAGAGTCACATTCCCTCTCCCTCACACAGACACAGTCCCTCTCCCTCACAGAGTCACAGTCCCTCTCCCTCACACAGTCATAGGCCTTCTCCCTCACACAGTCACAGTCACAGTCCCTCTCCCTCACACAGTCACAGTCACAGTCCCTCTCCCTCACACATTTACAGTCACAGTTACAGTCCCTCTCCCTCACACAGTCACAGTCACAGTCCCTCTCCCTCACACAGTCACAGTCACAGTCACAGTCCCTCTCCCTCACACAGTCACAGTCACAGTCCCTCTCCCTCACACAGTCACAGTCACAGTCACAGTCCCTCACACAGTCACAGTCACAGTCCCTCTCGCTCACACAGTCACAGTCACAGTCCCTCTCCCTCACACAGTCAAGGTCACAGTCCCTCTCCCTCACACAGTGACAGTCACAGTCACAGTCACAGTCCCTCTCTCTCACACAGTCACAGTCACAGTCCCTCACCCTCACACAGTCACAGTCCCTCTCCCTCACACAGACACAGTCCCTCTCCCTCACAGAGTCACAGTCCCTCTCCCTCACACAGACACAGTCCCTCTCCCTCACAGAGTCACAGTCCCTCTCCCTCACACAGTCATAGTCCTTCTCCCTCACACAGTCACAGTCACAGTCCCTCTCCCTCACACAGTCACAGTCACAGTCACAGTCCCTCTCCCTCACACAGTCAAAGTCACATTCCCTCTCCCTCACACAGTCATAGTCCTTCTCCCTCACACAGTCACAGTCCCTCTCCCTCACACAGTCACAGTCACAGTCCCTCTCCCTCACACAGTCACAGTCACAGTCCCACTCCCTCACACAGTCACAGTCACAGTCCCTCTCGCTCACACAGTCACAGTCACAGTCCCTCTCCCTCACACAGTCAAAGTCACATTCCCTCTCCCTCACACAGTCACAGTCCCTCTCCCTCACACAGTCATAGTCCTTCTCCCTCACACAGTCACAGTCCCTCTCCCTCACACAGTCACAGTCCCTCTCCCTCACACAGACACAGTCCCTCTCCCTCACAGAGTCACATTCCCTCTCCCTCACACAGACACAGCCCCTCTCTCTCACAGAGTCACAGTCCCTCTCCCTCACACAGTCATAGTCCTTCTCCCTCACACAGTCACAGTCACAGTCCCTCTCCCTCACACAGTCACAGTCACAGTCACAGTCCCTCTCCCTCACACAGTCACAGTCACAGTCCCTCTCCCTCACACATTTACAGACACAGTTACAGTCCCTCTCCCTCACACAGTCACAGTCACAGTCCCTCTCCCTCACACAGTCACAGTCACAGTCACAGTCCCTCTCCCTCACACAGTCACAGTCACAGTCCCTCTCCCTCACACAGTGACAGTCACAGTCACAGTCCCTCTCCCTCACACAGTCACAGTCACAGTCCCTCTCCCTCACACAGTCACAGTCACAGTCCCTCTCGCTCACACATTCACAGTCAAAGTCCCTCTCCCTCACACAGTCACAGTCACAGTCCCTCTCGCTCACACAGTCACAGTCACAATCCCTCTCCCTCACACAGTTACAGTCCCTCTCCCTCACACAGTCACAGTCACAGTCCCTCTCCCACACACAGTCACAGTCACAGTCCCTCTCCCTCACACAGTCACAGTCCCTCTCCCTTACACAGTCACAGTCCCTCGCCCTCGCCCTCACACAGTCAAAATCCCTTTCCCTCACACAGTCACAGTCCCTCTCCCTCACACAGTCACAGTCACAGTCCCTCTCGCTCACACAGTCACAGTCACAGTCCCTCTCCCTCACACAGTCACAGTCCCTCTCCCTCACAAAGTCACAGAAACAGTCACAGTCCCTCTCCCTCACACAGTCACAGTCACAGTCCCTCTCCCTCACACAATCACATTCACAGTCACAGTCCCTCTCCCTCACACAGTCAGTCACAGTCCCTCTCCCTCACACAGTCACAGTCACATTCCCTCTCCCTCACACAGTCACATTCACAGTCACAGTCCCTCTCCCTCACACAGTCAGTCACAGTCCCTCTCCCTCACACAGTCACAGTCCCTCTCCCTCACACAGTCACAGTCCTTCTCCCTCACACAGTCAGTCACAGTCCCTCTCCCACAAACAGTCACAGTCACAGTCCCTCTCCCTCACACAGTCACAGTCACAGTCCCTCTCCCTCAGACAGTCACAGTCACAGTCCCTCTCCCTCACACAGTCACGGTCCCTCTCCCTCACACAGTCCCTCACAGTCACAGTCCCTCTCCCTCACACAGTCACAGTCACAGTCACTGTCCCTCTCCCTCACACAGTCCCTCACAGTCACAGTCACAGTCACAGTCCCTCTCCCTCATACAGTCCCTCACAGTCACAGTCACAGTCCCTCTCCCTCACACAGTCCCTCACAGTCACAGTCCCTCTCCCTCACACAGTCCCTCACAGTCACAGTCACAGTCCCTCTCCCTCACACAGTCCCTCACAGTCACAGTCCCTCTCCCTCACACAGTCACAGTCACATACCCTCTCCCTCACACAGACACAGTAACAGTCCCTCTCCCTCACACAGTCCCTCACAGTCACAGTAACAGTCCCTCTCCCTCACACAGTCCCTCACAGTCACAGTCACATACCCTCTCCCTCACACAGACACAGTCACAGTCCCTCTCCCTCACACAGTCCCTCACAGTCACAGTCACAGTCCCTCTCCCTCACACAGTCCCTCACAGTCACAGTCACAGTCCCTCTCCCTCACACAGTCCCTCACAGTCACAGTCCCTCTCCCTCACACAGTCACAGTCACATACCCTCTCCCTCACACAGTCACAGTCACTCTCCCTCACACAGTCACAGTCCCTCTCCCTCACACAGTCACAGTCACAGTCCATCTCCCTCACACAGTCACAGTCACAGTCCCTCTCGCTCACACAGTCACAGTCACAGTCCCTCTCCCTCACACAGTCACAGTCCGTCTCCCTCACACAGTCACAGTCCCTCTCGCTCACACAGACACAGTCCCTCTCCCTCACAGAGTCACAGTCCCTCTCCCTCACACAGTCATAGTCCTTCTCCCTCACACAGTCACAGTCACAGTCCCTCTCCCTCACACAGTCACAGTCACAGTTCCTCTCCCTCACACAGTCAAAGTCACATTCCCTCTCCCTCACACAGTCATAGTCCTTCTCCCTCACACAGTCACAGTCCCTCTCCCTCACACAGTCACAGTCACAGTCCCTCTCCCTCACACAGTCACAGTCACAGTCCCACTCCCTCACACTGTCATAGTCCTTCTCCCTCACACAGTCACAGTCCCTCTCCCTCACACAGTCACAGTCACAGTCCCTCTCCCTCACACAGTCAAAGTCACATTCCCTCTCCCTCACACAGTCATAGTCCTTCTCCCTCACACAGTCACAGTCCCTCTCCCTCACACAGTCACAGTCCCTCTCCCTCACACATTCACAGTCACAGTCCCTCTCGCTCACACAGTCACAGTCACAGTCCCTCTCCCTCACACAGTCATAGTCACAGTCCCTCTCCCTCACACAGTGACAGTCACAGTCACAGTCACAGTCCCTCTCCCTCACACAGTCACAGTCACAGTCCCTCTCCCTCACACAGTCACAGTCCCTCTCCCTCACACAGACACAGTCCCTCTCCCTCACAGAGTCACAGTCCCTCTCCCTCACACAGACACAGTCCCTCTCCCTCACAGAGTCACAGTCCCTCTCCCTCACACAGTCATAGTCCTTCTCCCTCACACAGTCACAGTCACAGTCCCTCTCCCTCACACAGTCACAGTCACAGTCACAGTCCCTCTCCCTCACACAGTCAAAGTCACATTCCCTCTCCCTCACACAGTCACAGTCCCTCTCCTTCACACAGTCATAGTCCTTCTCCCTCACACAGTCACAGTCCCTCTCCCTCACACAGTCACAGTCCCTCTCCCTCACACAGACACAGTCCCTCTCCCTCACAGAGTCACATTCCCTCTCCCTCACACAGACACAGTCCCTCTCTCTCACAGAGTCACAGTCCCTCTCCCTCACACAGTCATAGTCCTTCTCCCTCACACAGTCGCAGTCACAGTCCCTCTCCCTCACACATTTACAGACACAGTTACAGTCCCTCTCCCTCACACAGTCACAGTCACAGTCCCTCTCCCTCACACAGTCACAGTCACAGTCACAGTCCCTCTCCCTCACACAGTCACAGTCACAGTCCCTCTCCCTCACACAGTCACAGTCACAGTCACAGTCCCTCTCCCTCACACAGTCACAGTCACAGTCCCTCTCCCTCACACAGTCACAGTCACAGTCCCTCTCGCTCACACATTCACAGTCAAAGTTCCTCTCCCTCACACAGTCACAGTCACAGTCCCTCTCGCTCACACAGTCACAGTCACAATCCCTCTCCCTCACACAGTTACAGTCCCTCTCCCTCACACAGTCACAGTCACAGTCCCTCTCCCTCACACAGTCACAGTCACAGTCACAGTCCCTCTCCCTCACACAGTCACAGTCCCTCTCCCTCACACAGTCACAGTCCCTCGCCCTCGCCCTCACACAGTCACAGTCCCTTTCCCTCACACAGTCACAGTCCCTCTCCCTCACACAGTCACAGTCACAGTCACAGTCCCTCTCCCTCACACAGTCACAGTCACAGTCCCTCTCGCTCACACAGTCACAGTCACAGTCCCTCTCCCTCACACAGTCACAGTCCCTCTCCCTCACAAAGTCACAGAAACAGTCACAGTCCCTCTCCCTCACACAGTCACAGTCACAGTCCCTCTCCCTCACACAGTCACATTCACAGTCACAGTCCCTCTCCCTCACGCAGTCAGTCACAGTCCCTCTCCCTCACACAGTCACAGTCACATTCCCTCTCCCTCACACAGTCACATTCACAGTCACAGTCCCTCTCCCTCACACAGTCAGTCACAGTCCCTCTCCCTCACACAGTCACAGTCCCTCTCCCTCACACAGTCACAGTCCCTCTCCCTCACACAGTCAGTCACAGTCCCTCTCCCACACACAGTCACAGTCACAGTCCCTCTCCCTCACACAGTCACAGTCACAGTCCCTCTCCCTCAGACAGTCACAGTCACAGTCCCTCTCCCTCACACAGTCACGGTCCCTCTCCCTCACACAGTCCCTCACAGTCACAGTCCCTCTCCCTCACACAGTCACAGTCACAGTCACAGTCACAGTCCCTCTCCCTCACACAGTCCCTCACAGTCACAGTCCCTCTCCCTCACACAGTCCCTCACAGTCACAATCACAGTCCCTCTCCCTCACACAGTCCCTCACAGTCACAGTCACAGTCCCTCTCCCTCACACAGTCCCTCACAGTCACAGTCACAGTCCCTCTCCCTCACACAGTCCCTCACAGTCACAGTCCCTCTCCCTCACACAGTCACAGTCACATCCCCTCTCCCTCACACAGACACAGTAACAGTCCCTCTCCCTCACACAGTCACAGTCACTCTCCCTCACACAGTCACAGTCCCTCTCCCTCACACAGTCACAGTCACAGTCCATCTCCCTCACACAGTCACAGTCACAGTCCCTCTCGCTCAGACAGTCACAGTCACAGTCCCTCTCCCTCACACAGTCACAGTCCGTCTCCCTCACACAGTCACAGTCCCTCTCGCTCACACAGTCACAGTCACAGTCCCTCTCCCTCACACAGTCACAGTCCCTCTCCCTCACACAGTCACAGTCCGTCTCCCTCACACAGTCACAGTCCCTCTCCCTCACACAGTCAAAGTCCCTCTCCCTCACACAGTCACAGTCACAATCCCTCTCCCTGACACAGTCACAGTCACAGTCACAGTCCCTCTCCCTCACACAGTCATAGTCACAGTCCCTCTCCCTCACACAGTGACAGTCACAGTCACAGTCACAGTCCCTCTCCCTCACACAGTCACAGTCACAGTCCCTCTCCCTCACACAGTCACAGTCCCTCTCCCTCACACAGACACAGTCCCTCTCCCTCACAGAGTCACAGTCCCTCTCCCTCACACAGACACAGTCCCTCTCCCTCACAGAGTCACAGTCCCTCTCCCTCACACAGTCATAGTCCTTCTCCCTCACACAGTCACAGTCACAGTCCCTCTCCCTCACACAGTCACAGTCACAGTCACAGTCCCTCTCCCTCACACAGTCAAAGTCACATTCCCTCTCCCTCACACAGTCACAGTCCCTCTCCTTCACACAGTCATAGTCCTTCTCCCTCACACAGTCACAGTCCCTCTCCCTCACACAGTCACAGTCCCTCTCCCTCACACAGACACAGTCCCTCTCCCTCACAGAGTCACATTCCCTCTCCCTCACACAGACACAGTCCCTCTCTCTCACAGAGTCACAGTCCCTCTCCCTCACACAGTCATAGTCCTTCTCCCTCACACAGTCGCAGTCACAGTCCCTCTCCCTCACACATTTACAGACACAGTTACAGTCCCTCTCCCTCACACAGTCACAGTCACAGTCCCTCTCCCTCACACAGTCACAGTCACAGTCACAGTCCCTCTCCCTCACACAGTCACAGTCACAGTCCCTCTCCCTCACACAGTCACAGTCACAGTCACAGTCCCTCTCCCTCACACAGTCACAGTCACAGTCCCTCTCCCTCACACAGTCACAGTCACAGTCCCTCTCGCTCACACATTCACAGTCAAAGTTCCTCTCCCTCACACAGTCACAGTCACAGTCCCTCTCGCTCACACAGTCACAGTCACAATCCCTCTCCCTCACACAGTTACAGTCCCTCTCCCTCACACAGTCACAGTCACAGTCCCTCTCCCTCACACAGTCACAGTCACAGTCACAGTCCCTCTCCCTCACACAGTCACAGTCCCTCTCCCTCACACAGTCACAGTCCCTCGCCCTCGCCCTCACACAGTCACAGTCCCTTTCCCTCACACAGTCACAGTCCCTCTCCCTCACACAGTCACAGTCACAGTCACAGTCCCTCTCCCTCACACAGTCACAGTCACAGTCCCTCTCGCTCACACAGTCACAGTCACAGTCCCTCTCCCTCACACAGTCACAGTCCCTCTCCCTCACAAAGTCACAGAAACAGTCACAGTCCCTCTCCCTCACACAGTCACAGTCACAGTCCCTCTCCCTCACACAGTCACATTCACAGTCACAGTCCCTCTCCCTCACGCAGTCAGTCACAGTCCCTCTCCCTCACACAGTCACAGTCACATTCCCTCTCCCTCACACAGTCACATTCACAGTCACAGTCCCTCTCCCTCACACAGTCAGTCACAGTCCCTCTCCCTCACACAGTCACAGTCCCTCTCCCTCACACAGTCACAGTCCCTCTCCCTCACACAGTCAGTCACAGTCCCTCTCCCACACACAGTCACAGTCACAGTCCCTCTCCCTCACACAGTCACAGTCACAGTCCCTCTCCCTCAGACAGTCACAGTCACAGTCCCTCTCCCTCACACAGTCACGGTCCCTCTCCCTCACACAGTCCCTCACAGTCACAGTCCCTCTCCCTCACACAGTCACAGTCACAGTCACAGTCACAGTCCCTCTCCCTCACACAGTCCCTCACAGTCACAGTCCCTCTCCCTCACACAGTCCCTCACAGTCACAATCACAGTCCCTCTCCCTCACACAGTCCCTCACAGTCACAGTCACAGTCCCTCTCCCTCACACAGTCCCTCACAGTCACAGTCACAGTCCCTCTCCCTCACACAGTCCCTCACAGTCACAGTCCCTCTCCCTCACACAGTCACAGTCACATACCCTCTCCCTCACACAGACACAGTAACAGTCCCTCTCCCTCACACAGTCACAGTCACTCTCCCTCACACAGTCACAGTCCCTCTCCCTCACACAGTCACAGTCACAGTCCATCTCCCTCACACAGTCACAGTCACAGTCCCTCTCGCTCAGACAGTCACAGTCACAGTCCCTCTCCCTCACACAGTCACAGTCCGTCTCCCTCACACAGTCACAGTCCCTCTCGCTCACACAGTCACAGTCACAGTCCCTCTCCCTCACACAGTCACAGTCCCTCTCCCTCACACAGTCACAGTCCGTCTCCCTCACACAGTCACAGTCCCTCTCCCTCACACAGTCAAAGTCCCTCTCCCTCACACAGTCACAGTCACAATCCCTCTCCCTGACACAGTCACAGTCACAGTCACAGTCCCTCTCCTTCACACAGTCAATGTCACAGTCCCTCTCCCTCACACAGTCACAGTCACAGTCCCTCTCCCTCACACAGTCAAAGTCACAGTCCCTCTCCCTCACACAGTCACAGTCACAGTCACAGTCCCTCTCCCTCACACAGTCACAGTCACAGTCACAGTCCCTCTCCCTCAGACAGTCAAAGTCACAGTCCCTCTCCCTCACACAGTCACAATCACAGTCACAGTCACAGTCCCTCTCCCTCACAAAGTCACAGAAACAGTCACAGTCACAGTCCCTCTCCCTCACACAGTCACAGTCACAGTTACAGTCCCTCTCCCTCACACATTTACAGTCACAGTTACAGTCCCTCTCCCTCACACAGTCACAGTCACAGTCACAGTCCCTCTCCCTCACACAGTCACAGTCACAGTCCCTCTCCCTCACACAGTCACAGTCCCTCTCCCTCACACAGACACAGTCCCTCTCCCTCACACAGTACCAGTCCCTCTCGCTCACACAGTCACAGTCACAGTCCCTCTCGCTCACAAATTCACAGTCACAATCCCTCTCCCTCACACAGTCAAAGTCCCTCTCGCTCACACAGTCACAGTCACAATCCCTCTCCCTCACACAGTTACAGTCCCTCTCCCTCACACAGTCACAGTCACAGTCCATCTCCCTCACACAGTCACAGTCACAGTCACAGTCCCTCTCCCTCACACAGTCACAGTCCCTCGCCCTCGCCCTCACACAGTCACAGTCCCTGTCCCTCACACAGTCACAGTCCCTCTCCCTCACACAGTCACAGTCACAGTCACAGTCCCTCTCCCTCACACAGTCACAGTCCCTCTCGCTCACACTGTCACAGTCACAGTCCCTCTCCCTCACACAGTCACAGTCCCTCTCGCTCACACAGTCACAGTCACAGTCCCTCTCCCTCACACAGTCACAGTCACAGTCCCTCTCCCTGACACAGTCACAGTCACAGTCACAGTCACAGTCCCTCTCCCTCACACAGTCACAGTCACAGTCCCTCTCCCTCACACAGTCACAGTCCCTCTCCCTCACACAGACACAGTCCCTCTCCCTCACAGAGTCACAGTCCCTCTCCCTCACACAGACACAGTCCCTCTCCCTCACAGAGTCACAGTCCCTCTCCCTCACACAGTCACAGTCACAGTCCCTCACACAGTCACAGTCACAGTCCCTCTCCCTCACACAGTCACAGTCACAGTCCCTCTCCCTCACACAGTCACAGTCACAGTCCATCTCCCTCACACATTTACAGTCACAGTTACAGTCCCTCTCCCTCACACAGTCACAGTCACAGTCCCTCTCGCTCACACAGTCACAGTCACAGTCCCTCTCCCTCACACAGTCACAGTCCCTCTACCTCACACAGTCAATGTCCCTCTCCCTGACACAGTCACAGTCCCTCTCCCTCACACAGTCACAGTCACAGTTACAGTCCCTCTCCCTCACACAGTCACAGTCACAGTCCCTCTCCCTCACACAGTCACAGTCACAGTCCCTCTCCCTCGCACAGTAAGAGTCACAGTCCCTCTCCCTCACACAGTCACAGTCCCTCTCCCTCACACAGTCACAGTCACAGTCCCTCTCCCCCACACAGTCACAGTCACAGTCCCTCTCCCTCACACAGTCACAGTCACAGTCCCTCTCCCTCACAGAGTCACAGTCCCTCTCCCTCACACAGACACAGTCCCTCTCCCTCACAGAGTCACAGTCCCTCTCCCTCACACAGTCATAGTCCTTCTCCCTCACACAGTCACAGTCACAGTCCCTCTCCCTCACACAGTCACAGTCACAGTCCCTCTCCCTCACACAGTCAAAGTCACAGTCCCTCTCCCTCACACAGTCACAGTTACAGTCCCTCTCCCTCACCAAGTCACAGTCACAGTCCCTCTCCCTCACACATTTACAGTCACAGTTACAGTCCCTCTCCCTCACACAGTCACAGTCACAGTCCCTCTCCCTCACACAGTCACAGTCACAGTCCCTCTCCCTCACACAGTCACAGTCACAGTCACAGTCCCTCTCCCTCACACAGTCACAGTCCCTCTCGCTTACGCAGTCACAGTCACAGTCCCTCTCGCTCACACAGTCACAGTCACAATCCCTCTCCCTCACACAGTTACAGTCCCTCTCCCTCACACAGTCACAGTCACAGTCCCTCTCCCTCACACAGTCACAGTCACAGTCACAGTCCCTCTCCCTCACACAGTCACAGTCCCTCGCCCTCGCCCTCACACAGTCACAGTCCCTTTCCCTCACACAGTCACAGTCCCTCTCCCTCACACAGTCACAGTCACAGTCACAGTCCCTCTCCCTCACACAGTCACAGTCACAGTCCCTCTCGCTCACACAGTCACAGTCACAGTCCCTCTCCCTCACACAGTCACAGTCCCTCTCCCTCACACAGTCACAGTCACAGTCCCTCTCCCTCACACAGTCACAGTCCATCTCCCTCACACATTTACAGTCACAGTTACAGTCCCTCTCCCTCACAAAGTCACAGAAACAGTCACAGTCCCTCTCCCTCACACAGTCACAGTCACAGTCCATCTCCCTCACACATTTACAGTCACAGTTACAGTCCCTCTCCCTCACACAGTCACAGTCACAGTCCCTCTCCCTCACACAGTCACAGTCACAGTCCCTCTCCCTGACACAGTCACAGTCACAGTCAACGTCCCTCTCCCTCACACAGTCACAGTCCCTCTCCCTCACACAGTCACAGTCACAGTCCCTCTCCCTCACACAGTCACAGTCACAGTCCCTCTCCCTGACACAGTCACAGTCACAGTCAACGTCCCTCTCCCTCACACAGTCACAGTCCCTCTCCCTCACACAGTCACAGTCACAGTCCCTCTCCCTCACACAGTCACAGTCACAGTCCCTCTCCCTCACACAGTGACAGTCACAGTCACAGTCACAGTCCCTCTCCCTCACACAGTCACAGTCACAGTCACAGCCCCTCTCCCTCACACAGTCAGTCACAGTCCCTCTCCCTCACACAGTCACAGTCCCTCACCCTCACACAGACACAGTCCCTCTCCCTCACAGAGTCACAGTCCCTCTCCCTCACACAGTCATAGTCCTTCTCCCTCACACAGTCACAGTCACAGTCCCTCTCCCTCACAAAGTCACAGTCACAGTCACATTCCCTCTCCCTCACACAGTCACAGTCACAGTCCCTCTCCCTCACACAGTCACAGTCACAGTCCCTCTCCCTCACACAGTCCATCACAGTCACAGTCAAAGTCCCTCTCCCTCACACAGTCCCTCACAGTCACAGTCCCTCTCCCTCACACAGTCACAGTCACAATCCCTCTCCCTCACACAGTCACAGTCACAGTCCCTCTCCCTCACACAGTCACAGTCACAGTCACAGTCCCTCTCCCTCACACAGTCACAGTCACAGTCACAGTCCCTCTCCCTCACACAGTCACAGTCCGTCTCCCTCACACAGTCACAGTCCCTCTCGCTCACACAGTCACAGTCACAGTCCCTCTCCCTCACACAGTCACAGTCCGTCTCCCTCACACAGTCACAGTCCCTCTCGCTCACACAGTCACAGTCACAGTCCCTCTCCCTCACACAGTCACAGTCCCTCTCACTCACACAGTCACATTCCGTCTCCCTCACACAGTCACAGTCCGTCTCCCTCACACAGTCACAGTCCCTCTCGCTCACACAGTCACAGTCACAGTCCCTCTCCCTCACACAGTCACAGTCCCTCTCACTCACACAGTCACATTCCGTCTCCCTCACACAGTCACAGTCAGTCTCCCTCACACAGTCACAGTCCCTCTCCCTCACACAGTCACAGTCACAATCCCTCTCCCTGACACAGTCACAGTCACAGTCACAGTCCCTCTCCCTCACACAGTCACAGTCACAGTCCCTCTCCCTCACACAGTCACAGTTACAGTCCCTCTCCCTCGCACAGTAAGAGTCACAGTCCCTCTCCCTCACACAGTCACAGTCACAGTCCCTCTCCCTCACACAGTCACAGTCCCTCTCCCTCACAGAGTCACAGTCCCTCTCCCTCACACAGTCATAGTCCTTCTCCCTCACACAGTCACAGTCACAGTCCCTCTCCCTCACACAGTCACAGTCACAGTCCCTCTACCTCACACAGTCACAGTCACAGTCCCTCTCCCTCACACAGTAAGAGTCACAGTCCCTCTCCCTCACACAGTCACAGTCACAGTCCCTCTCCCTCACACAGACACAGTCCCTCTCCCTCACAGAGTCACAGTCCCTCTCCCTCACACAGTCATAGTCCTTCTCCCTCACACAGTCACAGTCACAGTCCCTCTCCCTCACACAGTCACAGTCACAGTCACAGTCCCTCTCCCTCACACAGTCACAGTCACAGTCCCTCTCCCTCACACAGTCACAGTCACAGTCCCTCTCCCTCACACAGTCCCTCACAGTCACAGTCCCTCTCCCTCACACAGTCACAGTCACAGTCCCTCTCCCTCACACAGTCACAGTCACAGTCACAGTCCCTCTCCCTCACACAGTCACAATCACAGTCACAGTCCCTCTCCCTCACACAGTCACAGTCCCTCTCCCTCACACAGTGACAGTCACAGTCACAGTCACATTCCCTCTCCCTCACACAGTCACAGTCCGTCTCCCTCACACAGTCACAGTCCCTCTCGCTCACACAGTCACAGTCACAGTCCCTCTCCCTCACACAGTCACAGTCCCTCTCCCTCACACAGTCACAGTCCGTCTCCCTCACACAGTCACAGTCCCTCTCCCTCACACAGTCAAAGTCCCTCTCCCTCACACAGTCACAGTCACAATCCCTCTCCCTGACACAGTCACAGTCCCTCTCCCTCACACAGTCAAAGTCACAGTCCCTCTCCCTCACACAGTCACAGTCACAGTCACAGTCCCTCTCCCTCACACAGTCAAAGTCACAGTCCCTCTCCCTCACACAGTCACAGTCACAGTCACAGTCCCTCTCCCTCACAAAGTCACAGAAACAGTCACAGTCACAGTCCCTCTCCCTCACACAGTCACAGTCACAGTCCCTCTCCCTCACACAGTCACAGTCACAGTCACAGTCCCTCTCCCTCACACAGTCACAGTCACAGTCCCTCTCCCTCACACAGTCACAGTCCCTCTCCCTCACACAGTCACAGTCAAAGTCCCTCTCCCTCACACAGTCACAGTCAGAGTCCCTCTCGCTCACACAGTCACAGTCCCTCTCCCTCACACAGTCACAGTCCCTCTCCCTCACACAGTCACAGTCCCTCTCCCTCACACAGTCACAGTCACAGTCCCTCTCCCTCACACAGTCACAGTCACAGTCCCTCTCCCTCACACAGTCACAGTCCCTCTCCCTCACACAGTCACAGTCCCTCTCCCTCACACAGTCAAAGTCCCTCTCCCTCACACAGTCACAGTCACAGTCCCTCTCCCTCACACAGTCACAGTCACAGTCCCTCTCCTCACACAGTCACAGTCACAGTCACAGTCCCTCTCCCTCACACAGTCACAGTCACAGTCCCTCTCCCTCACACAGTCACAGTCACAGTCCCTCTCCCTCACACAGTCACAGTCACAGTCACAGCCCCTCTCCCTCACACAGTCACACTCACAGTCCCTCTCCCTCACACAGTCACAGTCACAGTCACAGTCCCTCTCCCTCACACAGTCACAGTCACAGTCCCTCTCCCTCAAACAGTCACAGTCACAGTCCCTCTCCCTCACACAGTTAAAGTCACAGTCACAGTCACAGTCCCTCTCCCTCACACAGTCACAGTCACAGTCCCTCTCCCTCACACAGTCAGTCACAGTCCCTCTCCCTCACACAGTCACAGTCACAGTCCCTCTCCCTCACACAGTCACAGTCACAGTCCCTCTCCCTCACACAGTCACAGTCACAGTCACGGTCCCTCTCCCTCACACAGTCACAGTCACAGTCACAGTCCATCTCCCTCACACAGTCACAGTCCCTCTCCCACACACAGTCACAGTCCCTAGCCCTCGCCCTCACACAGTCACAGTCCCTCTCCCTCACACAGTCAAAGTCCCTCTCCCTCACACAGTCACAGTCACAGTGACAGTCCCTCTCCCTCACACAGTCACAGTCACAGTCCCTCTCGCTCACACAGTCACAGTCACAGTCCTTCTCCCTCACACAGTCACAGTCCCTCTCCCTCACACAGTCACAGTCCCTCTCCCTCACACAGTCAAAGTACCTCTCCCTCACACAGTCACAGTCACAGTCCCTCTCCCTGACACAGTCACAGTCACAGTCCCTCTCCCTCACACAGTCACAGTCACAGTCCCTCTCCCTCACACAGTCACAGTCACAGTCAAAGTCCCTCTCCCTCACACAGTCACAGTCACAGTCCCTCTACCTCACACAGTCAGTCACAGTCCCTCTCCCTCACACAGACACAGTCCCTCTCCCTCACAGAGTCACAGTCCCTCTCCCTCACACAGTCACAGTCCTTCTCCCTCACACAGTCAAAGTCACAGTCACAGTCCCTCTCCCTCACACAGACACAGTCCCTCTCCCTCACACAGTCACAGTCACAGTCCCTCTCGCTCACACAGTCCCTCACAGTCACACTCCCTCTTCCTCACACAGTCCCTCACAGTCACAGTCACTGTCCCTCTCCCTCACACAGTCCCTCACAGTCACAGTCACAGTCCCTCTCCCTCACACAGTCACAGTCACAGTCCCTCTCCCTCACACAGTCACAGTCACAGTCCCTCTCCCTCACACAGTCACAGTCACAGTCCCTCTCCCTCACACAGTCACAGTCACAGTCACTCTCCCTCACAAAGTCACAGTCACAGTCCCTCTCCCTCACACAGTCACAGTCACAGTCCCTCTCCCTCACACAGTCACAGTCCCTCTCCCTCACACAGTCACAGTCCCTCTCCCTCACACAGTCACAGTCCCTCTCCCTCACACAGTCACAGTCACAGTCACAGTCCCTCTCCCTCACACAGTCACAGTCCCTCTCCCTCACACAGTGACAGTCACAGTCACAGTCCCTCTCCCTCACACAGTCACAGTCACAGTCTCTCTCCCTCACACAGTCAGGGACTGTCACTGTGACTGTGACTGTAACTGTGTGAGGGAGAGGGACTGTGACTGTGACTCTTACTGTGTGAGGGAGAGGGACTGTGACTGTGTGAGGGAGAGGGACTGTGACTGTGTGAGGGAGAGGGACTGTGGCTGTGTGAGGGAGAGGGACTGTGACTGAGTGAGGGAGAGGGATTGTGACTGTGTGAGGGAGAGGGACTGTGACTGTGTGAGGGAGAGGGACCGTGACTTTGACTATGTGAGGGAGAGGGACTGTGACTGTGATTGTGACTGTGACTGTGTGAGGGAGAGGGACTGTGACTGTGTGAGGGAGAGAGACTGTGACTTTGACTGTGTGAGGGAGAGGGACTGTGACTGTGATTGTGACTGTGACTGTGTGAGGGAGAGGGACTGTGACTGTGTGAGGGAGAGGGACTGTGACTGTGTGAGGGAGAGGGACTGTGACTGTGTGAGGGAAAGGGACTGTGACTGTGTGAGGGAGAGAGACTGTGACTGTGACTGTGTGAGGGAGAGGGACTGTGACTGTGATTGTGACTGTGACTGTGTGAGGGAGAGGGACTGTGACTGTGTGAGGGAGAGAGACTGTGATTGTGACTGTGTGAGGGAGAGGGACTGTGACTGTGACTGTGTGAGGGAGAGGGACTGTGACTGTGACTGTGTGAGGGAGAGGGACTGTGACTGTGACTGTGTGAGGGAGAGGGACTGTGACTGTGACTGTGACTGTGTGAGGGAGAGGGACTGTGACTGTGTGAGGGCGAGGGACTGTGACTGTGTGAGGGAGAGGGACTGTGACTGTGACTGTGACTGTGTGAGGGAGAGGGACTGTGACTGTGTGAGGGAGAGGGACTGTGACTGTGTGAGGGAGAGGGACTGTGACTGTGTGAGGGAGAGGGACTGTGACTGTGTGAATGAGAGGGACTTTGACTGTGACTGTGTGAGGGAGAGAGACTGTGACTGACTGTGTGAGGGAGAGAGACTGTGACTGTGACTGTGACTGTGTGAGGGAGAGGGACTGTCACTGTGACTGTGACTGTAACTGTGTGAGGGAGAGGGACTGTGACTGTGTGAGGGAGAGGGACTGTGACTGTGACTGTGTTAGGGAGAGGGACTGTGACTGTGACTCTTACTGTGTGAGGGAGAGGGACTGTGACTGTGTGAGGGAGAGGGACTGTGACTGTGACTGTGTTAGGGAGAGGGACTGTGACTGTGACTGTGACTGTGTGAGGGAGAGGGACTGTGACTGTGTGAGGGAGAGAGACTGTGACTGTGTGAGGGAGAGGGACTGTGACTGTGTGAGGGAAAGGGACTGTGACTGTGACTGTGTGAGGGAGAGGGACTGTGACTGTGATTGTGACTGTGACTGTGTGAGGGAGAGGGACTGTGACTGTGTGAGGGAGAGGGACTGTGATGGTGACTGTGACTGTGACTGTGTGAGAGAGAGGGACAGTGACTGTGACTGTGACTGTGTGAGGGAGAGGGACTGTGACTGTGATTGTGACTGTGACTGTGTGAGGGAGATTGAATGTGACTGTGTGAGGGAGAGGGACTGTGACTGTGTGAGGGAGAGGGACTGTGACTGTGTGAGGGAGACGGACTGTGACTGTGACTCTTACTGTGTGAGGGAGAGGGACTGTGACTGTGACTCTTACTGTGTGAGGGAGAGGGACTGTGACTGTGACTGTGACTGTGTGAGGGAGAGGGACTGTGACTGTGACTGTCACTGTGTGAGGGAGAGGGACTGTGACTGTGACTCTTATTGTGTGAGGGAGAGGGACTGTGACTGTGTGAGGGAGAGGGACTGTGACTGTGACTGTGAGGGAGAGGGACTTTGACTCTGTGAGGGAGATGGACTGTGACTGTGTGAGGGAGATGGACTGTGACTCTGTGAGGGAGATGGACTGTGACTGTGTGAGGGAGAGGGACTGTGACTGTGTGAGGGAGAGGGACTGTGACTGTGACTGTGAGGGAGAGGGACTTTGACTCTGTGAGGGAGATGGACTGTGACTGTGTGAGGGAGAGGGACTGTGACTGTGTGAGGGAGAGGGACTGTGACTGTGACTGTGAGGGAGAGGGACTTTGACTCTGTGAGGGAGATGGACTGTGACTGTGTGAGGGAGAGGGACTGTGACTCTGTGAGGGAGATGGACTGTGACTGTGTGAGGGAGAGGGACTGTGACTGTGTGAGGGAGAGGGACTGTGACTGTGACTGTGTGAGGGAGAGGGACTGTGACTGTGACTGTGTGAGGGAGAGGGACTGTGACTGTGACTTTGTGAGGGAGAGTGACTGTGACTGTGACTGTGTGAGGGAGAGGGACTGTGACTGTGACTGTGTGAGGGAGAGGGACTGTGACTGTGACTGTGTGAGGGAGAGGGACTGTGACTGTGACTGTGTGAGGGAGAGGGACTGTGACTGTGACTGTGTGAGGGAGAGGGACTGTGACTGTGACTTTGTGAGGGAGACGGACTGTGACTGTGACTCTTACTGTGTGAGGGAGAGGGACTGTGACTGTGACTGTCACTGTGTGAGGGACAGTGACTGTGACTGTGTGAGGGAGACGGACTGTGACTGTGACTCTTACTGTGTGAGGGAGAGGGACTGTGACTGTGACTCTTACTGTGTGAGGGAGAGGGACTGTGACTGTGACTGTGACTGTGTGAGGGAGAGGGACTGTGACTGTGACTGTCACTGTGTGAGGGAGAGGGACTGTGACTGTGACTCTTATTGTGTGAGGGAGAGGGACTGTGACTGTGTGAGGGAGAGGGACTGTGACTGTGACTGTGAGGGAGAGGGACTTTGACTGTGTGAGGGAGATGGACTGTGACTGTGTGAGGGAGAGGGACTGTGACTGTGTGAGGGAGAGGGACTGTGACTGTGACTGTGTGAGGGAGAGGGACTTTGACTGTGTGAGGGAGAGGGACTATGACTGTGTGAGGGAGAGGGACTGTGACTGTGTGAGGGAGAGGGACTGTGACTGTGACTGTGTGAGGGAGAGGGACTGTGACTGTGTGAGGGAGAGGGACTGTGACTGTGTGAGGGAGATGGACTGTGACTGTGAGGGACTGTGTGAGGGAGAGGGACTGTGACTGTGACTGTGTGAGGGAGAGGGACTTTGACTGTGTGAGGGAGAGGGACTGTGACTGTGTGAGGGAGAGGGACTGTGACTGTGTGAGCGAGAGGGACTGTGACTGTGACTGTGTGAGGGAGAGGGACTGTGACTGTGTGAGGGAGAGGGACTGTGACTGTGTGAGGGAGAGGGACTGTGACTGTGACTGTGTGAGGGAGAGGGACTGTGACTGTGTGAGGGAGAGGGACTGTGACTGTGTCTGTGTGAGGGAGAGGGTCTGTGACTGTGACTGTGTGAGGGAGAGGGACTGTGACTGTGAGGGACTGTGTGAGGGAGAGGGACTGTGACTGTGTCTGTGTGAGGGAGAGGGACTGTGACTGTGACTGTGAGGGAATGTGAGGGAGAGGGTCTGTGACTGTTACTGTGAGTGACTGTGTGAGGGAGAGGGACTGTGACTGTGACTGTGAGGGACTGTGTGAGGGAGAGGGACTGTGACTGTGAGGGACTGTATGAGGGAGAGGGACTGTGACTGTGACTGTGAGGGACTGTGTGAGGGAGAGGCACTGTGACTGTGAGGGACTGTGTGAGGGAGAAGGACTGTGACTGTATGAGGGAGAGGGACTGTGACTGTGACTGTGAGGGACTGTGTGAGGGAGAGGGACTGTGACTGTGTGAGCGAGAGGGACTGTGACTGTGTGAGGGAGAGGGACTGTGACTGTGTGAGGGAGAGGGACTGTGACTGTGACTGTGTGAGGGAGAGGGACTGTGACTGTGACTGTCACTGTGTGAGGGAGAGGGACTGTGACTGTGACTGTCACTGTGTGAGGGAGAGGGACTGTGACTGTGACTGTGTGAGGGAGAGGGACTGTGACTGTGACTGTGACTGTGTGAGGGAGAGGGACTGTGACTGTGACTGTGTGAGGGAGAGGGACTGTGACTTTGACTGTGACTGTGTGAGGGGGAGGGACTGTGACTGTGAGGGACTGTGTGAGGGAGAGGGACTGTGACTGTGACTGTGAGGGACTGTGTGAGGGAGAGGGACTGTGACTGTGACTGTGACGGACTGTGTGAGGGAGAGGGACTGTGACTGTGTCTGTGTGAGGGAGAGGGACTGTGACTGTGACTGTGACTGTGTGAGGTAGAGGGACTGTGACTGTGACTGTGTGAGAGAGAAGGACTATGACTGTGTGACGGAGAGGGACTGTGACTCTGTGAGGGAGAGGGACTGTGACTGTGTGAGGGAGAGGGACTGTGACTGTGACTGTGTGAGCGAGAGGGACTGTGACTGTGTGAGGGAGAGGGATTGTGACTGTGACTGTGTGAGCGAGAGGGACTGTGACTGTGACTGTGTGAGCGAGAGGAACTGTGACTGTGACTGTGTGAGGGAGAGGGACTGTGACTGTGTGAGGGAGAGGGACTGTGACTGTGTGAGGGAGAGGGACTGTGACTGTGACTGTGTGAGGGAGAGGGACTGTGACTGTGTGAGGGAGAGGGACTGTGACTGTGTCTGTGTGAGGGAGAGGGTCTGTGACTGTGACTGTGTGAGGGAGAGGGACTGTGACTGTGAGGGACTGTGTGAGGGAGAGGGACTGTGACTGTGACTGTGAGGGACTGTGTGAGGGAGATGGACTGTGACTGTGACTGTGTGAGGGAGAGGGACTGTGACTGTGAGGGACTGTGTGATGGAGAGGGACTGTGACTGTGACTGTGTGAGGGAGAAGGACTGTGACTGTGACTGTGACTGTGTGAGGGAGAGGGACTTTGACTGTGACTGTGTGAGGGAGAGGGACTGTGACTGTGTGAGGGAGAGGGACTGTGACTGTGTGAGGGAGAGGGACTGTGACTGTGACTGTGACTGTGTGAGGGAGAGGGAATGTGACTGTGACTGTGACTGTGTGAGGGAGAGGGACTGTGACTGTGACTGTGATTGTGACTGTGACTGTGTGAGGGAGAGGGACTGTGACTGTGTGAGGGAGAGGGACTGTGACTGTGTGAGGGAGAGGGACTGTGACTGTGACTGTGACTGTGTGATGGAGAGGGACTGTGACTGTGACTGTGTGAGATAGAGGGACTGTGACTGTGTGAGGGAGAGGGACTGTGACTGTGTGAGGGAGAGGGACTGTGACTGTGTGAGGGAGAGGGACTGTGACTGTGACTGTGTGAGGGAGAGGGACTGTGACTGTGTGAGGGAGAGGGACTGTGACTGTGACTGTGACTGTGTGAGGGAGAAGGACTGTGACTGTGACTGTGACTGTGTGAGGTAGAGGGACTGTGACTGCTGCTGTGTGAGCGAGAGGGACTGTGACTGTGTGAGGGAGAGGGACTGTGACTGTGACTGTGACTGTGTGAGGGAGAGGGACTGTGACTGTGTGAGGGAGAGGGACTATGACTGTGTGAGGGCGAGGGACTGTGACTGTGTGAGGGAGAGGGACTGTGACTGTGTGAGGGAGAGGGACTGTGACTGTGTGAGGGAGAGGGACTGTGACTGTGACTGTGTGAGGGAGAGGGACTGTGACTGTGTGAGGGAGAGGGACTGTGACTGTGACTGTGACTGTGTGAGGGAGAGGGACTGTGACCGTGACTGTGACTGTGTGAGGGAGAGGGACTGTGATGGTGACTGTGACTGTGTGAGGGAGAGGGACTGTGACTGTGTGAGGGAGAGGGACTGTGATTGTGTGAAGGAGAGGGACTGTGACTGTGTGAGGGAGAGGGACTGTGACTGTGACTGTGTGAGGGAGAGGGACTGTGACTGTGACTGTGACTGTGTGAGGGAGAGGGACTGTGACTGTGTGAGGGAGAGGGACTGTGACTGTGTGAGGGAGAAGGACTGTGACTGTGACTGTGACTGTGTGAGGGAGAGGGACTGTGACTGTGACTGTGTGAGGGAGAGGGACTGTGACTGTGGCTGTGACTGTGTGAGGGAGAGGGACTGTGACTGTGACTGTGACTGTGTGAGGGAGAGGGACTGTGACTGTGTGAGGGAGAGGGACTGTGACTGTGACTGTGACTGTGCTTGTGTGAGGGAGAGGGACTGTGACTGTGTGAGGGAGAGGGACTGTGACGTTGTGAGGGAGAGGGACTGTGACTGTGTGAGGGAGAGGGACTGCGACTGTGACTGTGCGAGGGAGAGGGACTGTGACTGTGTGAGGGAGAGGGACTGTGACTGTGTGAGGGTGAGGGACTGTGACTGTGACTGTGACTGTGTGAGGGAGAGGGACTGTGACTGTGTGAGGGTGAGGGACTGTGACTGTGACTGTGACTGTGTGAGGGAGAGGGACTGTGACTGTGTGAGGGAGAGGGACTGTGACTGTGTGATGGTGAGGGACTGTGACTGTGACTGTGACTGTGTGAGGGAGAGGGACTGTGACTGTGTGAGGGTGAGGGACTGTGACTGTGACTGTGACTGTGTGAGGGAGAGGGACTGTGACTGTGTGAGGGATAGGGACTGTGACTGTGTGAGGGAGAGGGACTGTGACTGTGTGAGGGAGGGGGACTGTGACTGTGACTGTGTGAGGGAGAGGGACTGTGACTGTGACTGTGACTGTGACTGTGTGAGGGAGAGGGACTGTGACTGTGACTGTGTGAGGGAGAGGGACTGTGACTGTGTGAGGGAGAGGGACTGTGACTGTGTGAGGGAGAGGGACTGTGACTGTGACTGTGACTGTGACCGTGTGAGGGAGAGGGACCTTGACTGTGTGAGGGAGAGGGACTGTGACTGTGTGAGGGAGAGGGAGAGGGACTGTGACTGTGACTGTGACTGTGACTGTGTGAGGGAGAGGGACTGTGACTGCGACTGTGTGAGGGAGAGGGACTGTGACTGTGACTGTGTGAGGGAGAGGAATTGTGACTGTGTGAGTGAGAGGGACTGTGTGAGAGAGAGGGACTGTGACTGTGTGAGGGAGAGGGACTGTGACTGTGTGAGGGAGGGGGACTGTGACTGTGTGAGGGAGAGGGACTGTGACTGTGACTGTGACTGTGTGAGGGAGAGGGACTGTGACTGTGTGATGGAGAGGGACTGTGACTGTGACTGTGACTGTGACTGTGTGAGGGAGAGGGACTGTGACTGCGACTGTGTGAGGGAGAGGGACTGTGACTGTGACTGTGTGAGGGAGAGGGACTGTGACTGCGACTGTGTGAGGGAGAGGGACTGTGACTGTGACTGTGTGAGGGAGAGGGACTGTGTGAGAGAGAGGGACTGTGACTGTGTGAGGGAGAGGGACTGTGACTGTGTGAGGGAGGGGGACTGTGACTGTGTGAGGGAGAGGGACTGTGACTGTGACTGTGTGAGGGAGAGGGACTGTGACTGTGTGAGGGCGAGGGACTGTGACTGTGACTGTGTGAGGGAGAGGGACTGTGACTGTGACTGTGATTGTGACTGTGACTGTGTGAGGGAGAGGGACTGTGACTGTGTGAGGGAGAGGGACTGTGACTGTGTGAGGGAGAGGGACTGTGACTGTGACTGTGACTGTGTGATGGAGAGGGACTGTGACTGTGACTGTGTGAGATAGAGGGACTGTGACTGTGTGAGGGAGAGGGACTGTGACTGTGTGAGGGAGAGGGACTGTGACTGTGTGAGGGAGAGGGACTGTGACTGTGACTGTGTGAGGGAGAGGGACTGTGACTGTGTGAGGGAGAGGGACTGTGACTGTGACTGTGACTGTGTGAGGGAGAAGGACTGTGACTGTGACTGTGACTGTGTGAGGTAGAGGGACTGTGACTGCTGCTGTGTGAGCGAGAGGGACTGTGACTGTGTGAGGGAGAGGGACTGTGACTGTGACTGTGACTGTGTGAGGGAGAGGGACTGTGACTGTGTGAGGGAGAGGGACTATGACTGTGTGAGGGCGAGGGACTGTGACTGTGTGAGGGAGAGGGACTGTGACTGTGTGAGGGAGAGGGACTGTGACTGTGTGAGGGAGAGGGACTGTGACTGTGACTGTGTGAGGGAGAGGGACTGTGACTGTGTGAGGGAGAGGGACTGTGACTGTGACTGTGACTGTGTGAGGGAGAGGGACTGTGACGGTGACTGTGACTGTGTGAGGGAGAGGGACTGTGATGGTGACTGTGACTGTGTGAGGGAGAGGGACTGTGACTGTGTGAGGGAGAGGGACTGTGATTGTGTGAAGGAGAGGGACTGTGACTGTGTGAGGGAGAGGGACTGTGACTGTGACTGTGTGAGGGAGAGGGACTGTGACTGTGACTGTGACTGTGTGAGGGAGAGGGACTGTGACTGTGTGAGGGAGAGGGACTGTGACTGTGTGAGGGAGAAGGACTGTGACTGTGACTGTGACTGTGTGAGGGAGAGGGACTGTGACTGTGACTGTGTGAGGGAGAGGGACTGTGACTGTGGCTGTGACTGTGTGAGGGAGAGGGACTGTGACTGTGACTGTGACTGTGTGAGGGAGAGGGACTGTGACTGTGTGAGGGAGAGGGACTGTGACTGTGACTGTGACTGTGCTTGTGTGAGGGAGAGGGACTGTGACTGTGTGAGGGAGAGGGACTGTGACGTTGTGAGGGAGAGGGACTGTGACTGTGTGAGGGAGAGGGACTGCGACTGTGACTGTGCGAGGGAGAGGGACTGTGACTGTGTGAGGGAGAGGGACTGTGACTGTGTGAGGGTGAGGGACTGTGACTGTGACTGTGACTGTGTGAGGGAGAGGGACTGTGACTGTGTGAGGGTGAGGGACTGTGACTGTGACTGTGACTGTGTGAGGGAGAGGGACTGTGACTGTGTGAGGGAGAGGGACTGTGACTGTGTGATGGTGAGGGACTGTGACTGTGACTGTGACTGTGTGAGGGAGAGGGACTGTGACTGTGTGAGAGTGAGGGACTGTGACTGTGACTGTGACTGTGTGAGGGAGAGGGACTGTGACTGTGTGAGGGATAGGGACTGTGACTGTGTGAGGGAGAGGGACTGTGACTGTGTGAGGGAGGGGGACTGTGACTGTGACTGTGTGAGGGAGAGGGACTGTGACTGTGACTGTGACTGTGACTGTGACTGTGTGAGGGAGAGGGACTGTGACTGTGACTGTGTGAGGGAGAGGGACTGTGACTGTGTGAGGGAGAGGGACTGTGACTGTGTTAGGGAGAGGGACTGTGACTGTGACTGTGACTGTGACCGTGTGAGGGAGAGGGACCTTGACTGTGTGAGGGAGAGGGACTGTGACTGTGTGAGGGAGAGGGAGAGGGACTGTGACTGTGACTGTGACTGTGACTGTGTGAGGGAGAGGGACTGTGACTGCGACTGTGTGAGGGAGAGGGACTGTGACTGTGACTGTGTGAGGGAGAGGAATTGTGACTGTGTGAGTGAGAGGGACTGTGTGAGAGAGAGGGACTGTGACTGTGTGAGGGAGAGGGACTGTGACTGTGTGAGGGAGGGGGACTGTGACTGTGTGAGGGAGAGGGACTGTGACTGTGACTGTGACTGTGTGAGGGAGAGGGACTGTGACTGTGTGATGGAGAGGGACTGTGACTGTGACTGTGACTGTGACTGTGTGAGGGAGAGGGACTGTGACTGCGACTGTGTGAGGGAGAGGGACTGTGACTGTGACTGTGTGAGGGAGAGGGACTGTGACTGCGACTGTGTGAGGGAGAGGGACTGTGACTGTGACTGTGTGAGGGAGAGGGACTGTGTGAGAGAGAGGGACTGTGACTGTGTGAGGGAGAGGGACTGTGACTGTGTGAGGGAGGGGGACTGTGACTGTGTGAGGGAGAGGGACTGTGACTGTGACTGTGACTGTGTGAGGGAGAGGGACTGTGACTGTGTGAGGGCGAGGGACTGTGACTGTGACTGTGTGAGGGAGAGGGACTGTGACTGTGTGACGGAGAGGGACTGTGACTGTGTGAGGGAGAGGTACTGTGACTGTGTGAGGGAGAGGGACTGTGACTGTGTGAGGGAGAGGGACTGTGACTCTGTGAGGGAGAGGGACTGTGACTGTGACTGTGTGAGGGAGAGGGACTGTGACTGTGTGAGGGAGAGGGACTGTGACTGTGTGAGGGAGAGGGGCTGTGACTGTGACTTTGACTGTGTGAGGGAGAGGGACTGTGACTGTGTGAGGGAGAGGGGCTGTGACTTTGACTGTGACTGTGTGAGGGAGAGGGACCGTGACTGTGTGAGGGAGAGGGACTGTGACTGTGTGAGGGAGAGTTACTGTGACTGCGACTGTGTGAGGGAGAGGGACTGTGACTGTGACTGTGACTGTGACTGTGTGAGGGAGATTGACTGTGACTGTGACTGTGTGAGGGAGAGGGACTGTGACTGTGTGAGGGAGAGGGACTGTGGCTGTGACTGTGTGAGGGAGAGGGACTGTGACTGTGTGAGGGAGAGGGACTGTGACTGTGTGAGGGAGAGGGACTGTGACTGTGTGAGGGAGAGGGACTGTGACTGTGTGAGGGAGAGGGACTGTAACTGTGACTGTGACCGTGTGAGGGAGAGGGACTGTGACTGTGTGAGGGAGAGGGACTGTGACTGTGTGACGGAGAGGGACTGTGACTGTGACTGTGCTTGTGTGAGGGAGAGGGACTGTGACTGTGTGAGGGCGAGGGACTGTGACTGTGACTGTGTGAGGGAGAGGGACTGTGACTGTGTGACGGAGAGGGACTGTGACTTTGTGAGGGAGAGGGACTGTGACTCTGTGAGGGAGAGGGACTGTGACTGTGACTGTGACTGTGTGAGGGAGAGGGACTGTGACTGTGACTGTGACTGTGTGAGGGAGAGGTACTGTGACTGTGACTGTGACTGTGTGAGGGAGAGGGACTGTGACTGTGTGAGGGAGAGGGACTGTGACTCTGTGAGGGAGAGGGACTGTGACTGTGACTGTGACTGTGTGAGGGAGAGGGACTGTGACTGTGTGAGGGAGAGGGACTGTGACTGTGTGAGGGCGAGGGACTGTGACTGTGACTGTGACTGTGTGAGGGAGAGGGACTGTGACTGTGTGAGGGAGAGGGACTGTGACTGTGAATGTGACTGTATGAGGGAGAGGGACTGTGACTGTGTGAGGGAGAGGGGCTGTGACTGTGACTGTGACTGTGTGAGGGAGAGGGACCGTGACTGTGTGAGGGAGAGGGACTGTGACTGTGTGAGGGAGAGGGACTGTGACTGCGACTGTGTGAGGGAGATTGACTGTGACTGTGACTGTGACTGTGACTGTGTGAGGGAGATTGACTGTGACTGTGACTGTGTGAGGGAGAGGGACTGTGACTGTGTGAGGGAGAGGGACTGTGACTGTGTGAGGGAGAGGGACTGTAACTGTGACTGTGACCGTGTGAGGGAGAGGGACTGTGACTGTGTGAGGGAGAGGGACTGTGACTGTGACTGTGACTGTGTGAGGTAGAGGGACTGTGACTGTGACTGTGTGAGGGAGAGGGACTGTGACTGTGTGAGGGAGAGGGACTGTGACTGTGTGAGGGAGAGGGACTGTGACTGTGTGAGGGAGAGGGACTGTGACTGTGTGAGGGAGGGGGACTGTGACTGTGACTGTGACTGTGTGAGGGAGAGGGACTGTGACTGTGACTGTGACTGTGACTGTGTGAGGGAGAGGGACTGTGACTGCGACTGTGTGAGGGAGAGGGACTGTGACTGTGACTGTGACTGTGTGAGGGAGAGGGACTGTGACTGTGTGAGGGAGAGGGACTGTGACTGTGAATGTGACTGTGTGAGGGAGAGGGACTGTGACTGTGTGAGGGAGAGGGGCTGTGACTGTGACTGTGACTGTGTGAGGGAGAGGGACCGTGACTGTGTGAGGGAGAGGGACTGTGACTGTGTGAGGGAGAGGGACTGTGACTGCGACTGTGTGAGGGAGAGGGACTGTGACTGTGACTGTGTGAGGGAGATTGACTGTGACTGTGACTGTGTGAGGGAGAGGGACTGTGACTGTGTGAGGGAGAGGGACTGTGACTGTGTGAGGGAGAGGGACTGTGACTGTGTGAGGGAGAGGGACTGTGACTGTGTGAGGGAGAGGGACTGTGACTGTGTGAGGGAGAGGGACTGTAACTGTGACTGTGACCGTGTGAGGGAGAGGGACTGTGACTGTGTGAGGGAGAGGGACTGTGACCGTGACTGTGACTGTGACTGTGACTGTGTGAGGTAGAGGGACTGTGACTGTGACTGTGTGAGGGAGAGGGACTGTGACTGTGTGAGGGAGAGGGACTGTGACTGTGTGAGGGAGAGGGACTGTGACTGTGTGAGGGAGAGGGACTGTGACTGTGACTGTGACTGTGACTGTGTGAGGGAGAGGGACTGTGACTGCGACTGTGTGAGGGAGAGGGACTGTGACTGTGACTGTGACTGTGTGAGGGAGAGGGACTGTGACTGTGTGAGGGAGAGGGACTGTGACTGTGACTGTGACTGTGACTGTGTGAGGGAGAGGGACTGTGACTGTGTGAGGGAGAGGGACTGTGACTGTGTGAGGGAGAGGGAGAGGGACTGTGACTGTGACTGTGTGAGGGAGAGGAACTGTGTCAGTGTGAGGGAGAGGGACTGTGTGAGAGAGAGGGACTGTGACTGTGTGAGGGAGAGGGACTGTGACTGTGTGAGGGAGAGGGACTGTGACTGTGACTGTGTGAGGGAGAAGGACTGTGACTGTGACTGTGACTGTGTGAGGGAGAGGGACTGTGACTGCTGCTGTGACTGTGTGAGCGAGAGGGACTGTGACTGTGACTGTGTGAGGGAGAGGGACTGTGACTGTGACTGTGACTGTGTGAGGGAGAGGGACTGTGACTGTGTGAGGGAGAGGGACTATGACTGTGTGAGGGCGAGGGACTGTGACTGTGTGAGGGAGAGGGACTGTGACTGTGTGAGGGAGAGGGACTGTGACTGTGTGAGGGAGAGGGACTGTGACTGTGTGAGGGAGAGGGACTGTGACTGTGTGAGGGAGAGGGACTGTGACTGTGTGAGGGAGAGGGACTGTGACTGTGTGAGGGAGAGGGACTGTGACTGTGACTGTGTGAGGGAGAGGGACTGTGACTGTGTGAGGGAGAGGGACTGTGACTGTGACTGTGACTGTGTGAGGGAGAGGGACTGTGACGGTGACTGTGACTGTGTGAGGGAGAGGGACTGTGACTGTGACTGTGTGAGGGAGAGGGACTGTGACTGTGTGAGGGAGAGGGACTGTGACTGTGTGAAGGAGAGGGACTGTGACTGTGACTGTGTGAGGGAGAGGGACTGTGACTGTGACTGTGACTGTGTGAGGGAGAGGGACTGTGACTGTGTGAGGGAGAGGGACTGTGACTGTGACTGTGACTGTGTGAGGGAGAGTGACTGTGACTGTGTGAGGGAGAGGGACTGTGACTGTGACTGTGACTGTGTGAGGGAGAGGGACTGTGACTGTGACTGTGTGAGGGAGAGGGACTGTGACTGTGGCTGTGACTGTGTGAGGGAGAGGGACTGTGACTGTGACTGTGACTGTGTGAGGGAGAGGGACTGTGACTGTGTGAGGGAGAGGGACTGTGACTGTGACTGTGACTGTGCTTGTGTGAGGGAGAGGGACTGTGACTGTGACTGTGACTGTGTGAGGGAGAGGGACTGTGACTGTGTGAGGGAGAGGGACTGTGACTGTGACTGTGACTGTGTGAGGGAGAGGGACTGTGACTGTGTGAGGGAGAGGGACTGTGACGTTGTGAGGGAGAGGGACTGTGACTGTGTGAGGGAGAGGGACTGCGACTGTGACTGTGACTGTGCGAGGGAGAGGGACTGTGACTGTGTGAGGGAGAGGGACTGTGACTGTGTGACGGAGAGGGACTGTGACTGTGTGAGGGAGAGGGACTGTGACTGTGACTGTGTGAGGGAGAGGGACTGTGACTGTGTGAGGGAGAGGGACTGTGACTGTGTGAGGGTGAGGGTGAGGGACTGTGACTGTGACTGTGACTGTGTGAGGGAGAGGGACTGTGACTGTGTGAGGGAGAGGGACTGTGACTGTGTGAGGGAGAGGGACTGTGACTGTGACTGTGTGAGGGAGAGGGACTGTGACTGTGTGAGGGAGGGGGACTGTGACTGTGACTGTGACTGTGTGAGGGAGAGGGACTGTGACTGTGACTGTGACTGTGACTGTGACTGTGTGAGGGAGAGGGACTGTGACTGCGACTGTGTGAGGGAGAGGGACTGTGTTGTGACTGTGACTGTGTGAGGGAGAGGGACTGTGACTGTGTGAGGGAGAGGGACTGTGACTGTGACTGTGACTGTGACCGTGTGAGGGAGAGGGACTGTGACTGTGTGAGGGAGAGGGACTGTGACTGTGTGAGGGAGAGGGAGAGGGACTGTGACTGTGACTGTGACTGTGTGAGGGAGAGGGACTGTGACTGCGACTGTGTGAGGGAGAGGGACTGTGACTGTGTGAGGGAGAGGGACTGTGTGAGAGAGAGGGACTGTGACTGTGTGACGGAGAGGGATTGTGACTGTGACTGCGCTTGTGTGAGGGAGAGGGACTGTGACTGTGTGAGGGCGAGGGACTGTGACTGTGACTGTGTGAGGGAGAGGGACTGTGACTGTGTGACGGAGAGGGACTGTGACTGTGTGAGGGAGAGGTACTGTGACTGTGTGAGGGAGAGGGACTGTGACTGTGTGAGGGAGAGGGACTGTGACTGTGTGAGGGCGAGGGACTGTGACTGTGTGAGGGAGAGGGACTGTGACTGTGTGAGGGAGAGGGACTGTGACTGTGAATGTGACTGTGTGAGGGAGAGGGACTGTGACTGTGTGAGGGAGAGGGGCTGTGACTGTGACTGTGACTGTGTGAGGGAGAGGGATCGTGACTGTGTGAGGGAGAGGGACTGTGACTGTGTGAGGGAGAGGGACTGTGACTGTGACTGTGTGAGGGAGAGGGACTGTGACTGTGTGAGGGAGATTGACTGTGACTGTGTGAGGGAGAGGGACTGTGACTATGTGAGGGAGAGGGACTGTGGCTGTGACTGTGTGAGGGAGAGGGACGGTGACTGTGTGAGGGAGAGGGACTGTGACTGTGTGAGGGAGAGGGACTGTGACTGTGTGAGGGAGAGGGACTGTGACTGTGTGAGGGAGAGGGACTGTGACTGTGTCTGTGTGAGGGAGAGGGTCTGTGACTGTGACTGTGTGAGGGAGAGGGACTGTGACTGTGAGGGACTGTGTGAGGGAGAGGGACTGTGACTGTGACTGTGTGAGGGAGAGGGACTGTGACTGTGTCTGTGTGAGGGAGAGGGACTGTGACTGTGTCTGTGTGAGGGAGAGGGAATGTGACTGTGACTGTGAGGGACTGTGTGAGGGAGAGGGTCTGTGACTGTGACTGTGAGTGACTGTGTGAGGGAGAGGGACTGTGACTGTGACTGTGAGGGACTGTGTGAGGGAGAGGGACTGTGACTGTGAGGGACTGTGTGAGGGAGAGGGACTGTGACTGTGACTGTGACTGTGAGAGACTGTGTGAGGGAGAGGGACTGTGACTGTGACTGTGTGAGGGAGAGGGACTGTGACTGTGTGAGGGAGAGGGACTGTGACTGTGACTGTGACTGTGTGAGGGAGAGGGACTGTGACTGTGTGAGGGAGAGGGACTGTGACTGTGAATGTGACTGTGTGAGGGAGAGGGACTGTGACTGTGTGAGGGAGAGGGGCTGTGACTGTGACTGTGACTGTGTGAGGGAGAGGGACCGTGACTGTGTGAGGGAGAGGGACTGTGACTGTGTGAGGGAGAGGGACTTTGACTGCGACTGTGTGAGGGAGAGGGACTGTGACTGTGACTGTGACTGTGTGAGGGAGATTGACTGTGACTGTGACTGTGTGAGGGAGAGGGACTGTGACTGTGAGGGAGAGGGACTGTGACTGTGTGAGGGAGAGGGACTGTGACTGTGTGAGGGAGAGGGACTGTGACTGTGTGAGGGAGAGGGACTGTGACTGTGTGAGGGAGAGGGACTGTGACTGTGTGAGGGAGAGGGACTGTAACTGTGACTGTGACCGTGTGAGGGAGAGGGACTGTGACTGTGTGAGGGAGAGGGACTGTGACTGTGACTGTGACTGTGACTGTGACTGTGTGAGGTAGAGGGACTGTGACTGTGACTGTGTGAGGGAGAGGGACTGTGACTGTGTGAGGGAGAGGGACTGTGACTGTGTGAGGGAGAGGGACTGTGACTGTGTGAGGGAGAGGGACTGTGACTGTGTGAGGGAGGGGGACTGTGACTGTGACTGTGACTGTGTGAGGGAGAGGGACTGTGACTGTGACTGTGACTGTGACTGTGTGAGGGAGAGGGACTGTGACTGCGACTGTGTGAGGGAGAGGGACTGTGACTGTGACTGTGTGAGGGAGAGGGACTGTGACTGTGTGAGGGAGAGGGACTGTGACTGTGTGAGGGAGAGGGACTGTGACTGTGACTGTGACTGTGACTGTGTGAGGGAGAGGGACTGTGACTGTGTGAGGGAGAGGGACTGTGACTGTGTGAGGGAGAGGGAGAGGGACTGTGACTGTGACTGTGTGAGGGAGAGGAACTGTGACTGTGTGAGGGAGAGGGACTGTGTGAGAGAGAGGGACTGTGACTGTGTGAGGGAGAGGGACTGTGACTGTGACTGTGTGAGGGAGAAGGACTGTGACTGTGACTGTGACTGTGTGAGGGAGAGGGACTGTGACTGCTGCTGTGACTGTGTGAGCGAGAGGGACTGTGACTGTGACTCTGTGAGGGAGAGGGACTGTGACTGTGACTGTGACTGTGTGAGGGAGAGGGACTGTGACTGTGTGAGGGAGAGGGACTATGACTGTGTGAGGGCGAGGGACTGTGACTGTGTGAGGGAGAGGGACTGTGACTGTGTGAGGGAGAGGGACTGTGACTGTGTGAGGGAGAGGGACTGTGACTGTGTGAGGGAGAGGGACTGTGACTGTGTGAGGGAGAGGGACTGTGACTGTGTGAGGGAGAGGGACTGTGACTGTGTGAGGGAGAGGGACTGTGACTGTGACTGTGTGAGGGAGAGGGACTGTGACTGTGTGAGGGAGAGGGACTGTGACTGTTACTGTGACTGTGTGAGGGAGAGGGACTGTGACGGTGACTGTGACTGTGTGAGGGAGAGGGACTGTGACTGTGACTGTGTGAGGGAGAGGGACTGTGACTGTGTGAGGGAGAGGGACTGTGACTGTGTGAAGGAGAGGGACTGTGACTGTGACTGTGTGAGGGAGAGGGACTGTGACTGTGTGAGGGAGAGGGACTGTGACTGTGACTGTGACTGTGTGAGGGAGAGTGACTGTGACTGTGTGAGGGAGAGGGACTGTGACTGTGACTGTGACTGTGTGAGGGAGAGGGACTGTGACTGTGACTGTGTGAGGGAGAGGGACTGTGACTGTGGCTGTGACTGTGTGAGGGAGAGGGACTGTGACTGTGACTGTGACTGTGTGAGGGAGAGGGACTGTGACTGTGTGAGGGAGAGGGACTGTGACTGTGACTGTGACTGTGCTTGTGTGAGGGAGAGGGACTGTGACTGTGACTGTGACTGTGTGAGGGAGAGGGACTGTGAATGTGTGAGGGAGAGGGACTGTGACTGTGACTGTGACTGTGTGAGGGAGAGGGACTGTGACTGTGTGAGGGAGAGGGACTGTGACGTTGTGAGGGAGAGGGACTGTGACTGTGTGAGGGAGAGGGACTGCGACTGTGACTGTGACTGTGTGAGGGAGAGGGACTGTGACTGTGTGAGGGAGAGGGACTGTGACGTTGTGAGGGAGAGGGACTGTGACTGTGTGAGGGAGAGGGACTGCGACTGTGACTGTGACTGTGCGAGGGAGAGGGACTGTGACTGTGTGAGGGAGAGGGACTGTGACTGTGTGACGGAGAGGGACTGTGACTGTGTGAGGGAGAGGGACTGTGACTGTGACTGTGTGAGGGAGAGGGACTGTGACTGTGTGAGGGTGAGGGTGAGGGACTGTGACTGTGACTGTGACTGTGTGAGGGAGAGGGACTGTGACTGTGTGAGGGAGAGGGACTGTGACTGTGACTGTGTGAGGGAGAGGGACTGTGACTGTGTGAGGGAGGGGGACTGTGACTGTGACTGTATGAGGGAGAGGGACTGTGACTGTGACTGTGACTGTGACTGTGTGAGGGAGAGGGACTGTGACTGCGACTGTGTGAGGGAGAGGGACTGTGTTGTGACTGTGACTGTGTGAGGGAGAGGGACTGTGACTGTGTGAGGGAGAGGGACTGTGACTGTGTGAGGGAGAGGGACTGTGACTGTGTGAGGGAGAGGGAGAGGGACTGTGACTGTGACTGTGACTGTGACTGTGTGAGGGAGAGGGACTGTGACTGCGACTGTGTGAGGGAGAGGGACTGTGACTGTGTGAGGGAGAGGGACTGTGTGAGAGAGAGGGACTGTGACTGTGTGACGGAGAGGGACTGTGACTGTGACTGTGCTTGTGTGAGGGAGAGGGACTGTGACTGTGTGAGGGCGAGGGACTGTGACTGTGACTGTGTGAGGGAGAGGGACTGTGACTGTGTGACGGAGAGGGACTGTGACTGTGTGAGGGAGAGGTACTGTGACTGTGTGAGGGAGAGGGACTGTGACTGTGTGAGGGAGAGGGACTGTGACTGTGTGAGGGCGAGGGACTGTGACTGTGACTGTGACTGTGTGAGGGAGAGGGACTGTGACTGTGTGAGGGAGAGGGACTGTGACTGTGAATGTGACTGTGTGAGGGAGAGGGACTGTGACTGTGTGAGGGAGAGGGGCTGTGACTGTGACTGTGACTGTGTGAGGGAGAGGGACCGTGACTGTGTGAGGGAGAGGGACTGTGACTGTGTGAGGGAGAGGGACTGTGACTGCGACTGTGTGAGGGAGAGGGACTGTGACTGTGTGAGGGAGATTGACTGTGACTGTGTGAGGGAGAGGGACTGTGACTGTGTGAGGGAGAGGGACTGTGGCTGTGACTGTGTGAGGGAGAGGGACGGTGACTGTGTGAGGGAGAGGGACTGTGACTGTGTGAGGGAGAGGGACTGTGACTGTGTGAGGGAGAGGGACTGTGACTGTGTGAGGGAGAGGGACTGTGACTGTGTGAGGGAGAGGGACTGTGACTGTGTCTGTGTGAGGGAGAGGGTCTGTGACTGTGACTGTGTGAGGGAGAGGGACTGTGACTGTGAGGGACTGTGTGAGGGAGAGGGACTGTGACTGTGACTGTGTGAGGGAGAGGGACTGTGACTGTGTCTGTGTGAGGGAGAGGGACTGTGACTGTGTCTGTGTGAGCGAGAGGGAATGTGACTGTGACTGTGAGGGACTGTGTGAGGGAGAGGGTCTGTGACTGTGACTGTGAGTGACTGTGTGAGGGAGAGGGACTGTGACTGTGACTGTGAGGGACTGTGTGAGGGAGAGGGACTGTGTGAGGGAGAGGGACTGTGACTGTGACTATGAGGGACTGTATGAGGGAGAGGGACTGTGACTGTGACTGTGACTGTGAGGGACTGTGTGAGGGAGAGGGACTGTGACTGTGTGAGGGAGAGGGACTGTGACTGTGACTGTGACTGTGTGAGGGAGAGGGACTGTGACTGTGAGGGACTGTGTGAGGGAGAGGGACTGTGACTGTGACTGTGAGGGAGAGGGACTTTGACTGTGTGAGGGAGAGGGACTGTGACTGTGTGAGGGAGAGGGACTGTGACTGTGTGAGGGAGAGGGACTGTGACTGTGACTGTGTGAGGGAGAGGGACTTTGACTGTGTGAGGGAGAGGGACTGTGACTGTGTGAGGGAGAGGGACTGTGACTGTGACTGTGTGAGGGAGAGGGACTGTGACTGTGTGAGGGAGAGGGACTGTGACTGTGAGGGACTGTGTGAGGGAGAGGGACTGTGACTGTGACTGTGTGAGGGAGAGGGACTTTGACTGTGTGAGGGAGAGGGACTGTGACTGTGTGAGGGAGAGGGACTGTGACTGTGTGAGGGAGAGGGACTGTGACTGTGACTGTGTGAGCGAGAGGGACTGTGACTGTGACTGTGTGAGGGAGAGGGACTGTGACAGTGTGAGGGAGAGGGACTGTGACTGTGTGAGGGAGAGGGACTGTGACTGTGACTGTGTGAGGGAGAGGGACTGTGACTGTGTGAGGGAGAGGGACTGTGACTGTGTCTGTGTGAGGGAGAGGGTCTGTGACTGTGACTGTGTGAGGGAGAGGGACTGTGACTGTGAGGGACTGTGTAAGGGAGAGGGACTGTGACTGTGACTGTGAGGGACTGTGTGAGGGAGAGGGTCTGTGACTGTGACTGTGATGGACTGTGTGAGGGAGAGGGACTGTGACTGTGAGGGACTGTGTGAGGGAGAGGGACTGTGACTGTGAGGGACTGTATGAGGGAGAGGGACTGTGACTGTGACTGTGAGGGACTGTGTGAGGGAGAGGCACTGTGACTGTGAGGGAATGTGTGAGGGAGAAGGACTGTGACTGTATGAGGGAGAGGGACTGTGACTGTGACTGTGAGGGACTGTGTGAGGGAGAGGGACTGTGACTGTGACTGTGAGGGACTGTGTGAGCGAGAGGGACTGTGACTGTGTGAGGGAGAGGGACTGTGACTGTGTGAGGGAGAGGGACTGTGACTGTGACTGTGACTGTGTGAGGGAGAGGGACTGTGACTGTGACTGTGACTGTCACTGTGTGAGGGAGAGGGACTGTGACTGTGACTGTCACTGTGTGAGGGAGAGGGACTGTGACTGTGACTGTGTGAGGGAGAGGGACTGTGACTGTGACTGTGACTGTGTGAGGGAGAGGGACTGTGACTGTGACTGTGTGAGGGAGAGGGACTGTGACTGTGACTGTGACTGTGTGAGGGGGAGGGACTGTGACTGTGAGGGACTGTGTGAGGGAGAGGGACTGTGACTGTGACTGTGAGGGACTGTGTGAGGGAGAGGGACTGTGACTGTGACTGTGAGGGACTGTGTGAGGGAGAGGGACTGTGACTGTGTCTGTGTGAGGGAGAGGGACTGTGACTGTGACTGTGACTGTGTGAGGTAGAGGGACTGTGACTGTGACTGTGTGAGGGAGAGGGACTGTGACTGTGACTGTGTGAGCGAGAGGGACTGTGACTGTGTGAGGGAGAGGGATTGTGACTGTGACTGTGTGAGCGAGAGGGACTGTGACTGTGACTGTGTGAGGGAGAGGGACTGTGACTGTGTGAGGGAGAGGGACTGTGACTGTGTGAGGGAGAGGGACTGTGACTGTGACTGTGTGAGGGAGAGGGACTGTGACTGTGTCTGTGTGAGGGAGAGGGTCTGTGACTGTGACTGTGTGAGGGAGAGGGACTGTGACTGTGAGGGACTGTGTGAGAGAGAGGGACTGTGACTGTGACTGTGTGAGGGAGAGGGACTGTGACTGTGACTGTGTGAGGGAGAAGGACTGTGACTGTGACTGTGACTGTGTGAGGGAGAGGGACTTTGACTGTGACTGTGTGAGGGAGAGGGACTGTGACTGTGTGAGGGAGAGGGACTGTGACTGTGTGAGGGATAGCGACTGTGACTGTGACTGTGACTGTGTGAGGGAGAGGGACTGTGACTGTGACTGTGACTGTGTGAGGGAGAGGGACTGTGACTGTGATTGTGACTGTGACTGTGTGAGGGAGAGGGACTGTGACTGTGTGAGGGAGAGGGACTGTGACTGTGTGAGGGAGAGGGACTGTGACTGTGACTGTGACTGTGTGATGGAGAGGGACTGTGACTGTGACTGTGTGAGATAGAGGGACTGTGACTGTGTGAGGGAGAGGGACTGTGACTGTGTGAGGGAGAGGGACTGTGACTGTGACTGTGTGAGGGAGAGGGACTGTGACTGTGACTGTGTGAGGGAGAGGGACTGTGACTGTGTGAGGGAGAGGGACTGTGACTGTGACTGTGACTGTGTGAGGGAGAAGGACTGTGACTGTGACTGTGACTGTGTGAGGGAGAGGGACTGTGACTGTGACTGTGTGAGCGAGAGGGACTGTGACTGTGACTGTGTGAGGGTGAGGGACTGTGACTGTGTGAGGGAGAGGGACTGTGACTGTGTGAGGGAGAGGGACTGTGACTGTGACTGTGTGAGGGAGAGGGACTGTGACTGTGTCTGTGTGAGGGAGAGGGTCTGTGACTGTGACTGTGTGAGGGAGAGGGACTGTGACTGTGAGGGACTGTGTGAGAGAGAGGGACTGTGACTGTGACTGTGTGAGGGAGAGGGACTGTGACTGTGACTGTGTGAGGGAGAAGGACTGTGACTGTGACTGTGACTGTGTGAGGGAGAGGGACTTTGACTGTGACTGTGTGAGGGAGAGGGACTGTGACTGTGTGAGGGAGAGGGACTGTGACTGTGTGAGGGATAGCGACTGTGACTGTGACTGTGACTGTGTGAGGGAGAGGGACTGTGACTGTGACTGTGACTGTGTGAGGGAGAGGGACTGTGACTGTGACTGTGATTGTGACTGTGACTGTGTGAGGGAGAGGGACTGTGACTGTGTGAGGGAGAGGGACTGTGACTGTGTGAGGGAGAGGGACTGTGACTGTGACTGTGACTGTGTGATGGAGAGGGACTGTGACTGTGACTGTGTGAGATAGAGGGACTGTGACTGTGTGAGGGAGAGGGACTGTGACTGTGTGAGGGAGAGGGACTGTGACTGTGACTGTGTGAGGGAGAGGGACTGTGACTGTGACTGTGTGAGGGAGAGGGACTGTGACTGTGTGAGGGAGAGGGACTGTGACTGTGACTGTGACTGTGTGAGGGAGAAGGACTGTGACTGTGACTGTGACTGTGTGAGGGAGAGGGACTGTGACTGCTGCTGTGACTGTGTGAGGGAGAGGGACTGTGACTGTGACTGTGTGAGCGAGAGGGACTGTGACTGTGTGAGGGAGAGGGACTGTGACTGTGACTGTGACTGTGTGAGGGAGAGGGACTGTGACTGTGTGAGGGAGAGGGACTATGACTGTGTGAGGGCGAGGGACTGTGACTGTGTGAGGGAGAGGGACTGTGACTGTGTGAGGGAGAGGGACTGTGACTGTGTGAGGGAGAGGGACTGTGACTGTGACTGTGTGAGGGAGAGGGACTGTGACTGTGTGAAGGAGAGGGACTGTGACTGTGTGAGGGAGAGGGACTGTGACTGTGACTGTGTGAGGGAGAGGGACTGTGACTGTGTGAGGGAGAGGGACTGTGACGGTGACTTTGACTGTGTGAGGGAGAGGGACTGTGACTGTGTGAGGGAGAGGGACTGTGACTGTGTGAAGGAGAGGGACTGTGACTGTGTGAGGGAGAGGGACTGTGACTGTGACTGTGTGAGGGAGAGGGACTGTGACTGTGACTGTGACTGTGTGAGGGAGAGGGACTGTGACTGTGTGAGGGAGAGGGACTGTGACTGTGACTGTGTGAGGGAGAGGGACTGTGACTGTGGCTGTGACTGTGTGAGGGAGAGGGACTGTGACTGTGACTGTGACTGTGTGAGGGAGATGGACTGTGACTGTGTGAGGGAGAGGGACTGTGACTGTGACTGTGACTGTGCTTGTGTGAGGGAGAGGGACTGTGACTGTGTGAGGGAGAGGGACTGTGACGTTGTGAGGGAGAGGGACTGTGACTGTGTGAGGGAGAGGGACTGCGACTGTGACTGTGACTGTGCGAGGGAGAGGGACTGTGACTGTGTGAGGGAGAGGGACTGTGACTGTTTGACGGAGAGGGACTGTGACTGTGTGAGGGTGAGGGACTGTGACTGTGACTGTGACTGTGTGAGGGAGAGGGACTGTGACTGTGTGAGGGTGAGGGACTGTGACTGTGACTGTGACTGTGTGAGGGAGAGGGACTGTGACTGTGTGAGGGAGAGGGACTGTGACTGTGTGAGGGTGAGGGACTGTGACTGTGACTGTGACTGTGTGAGGGAGAGGGACTGTGACTGTGTGAGGGTGAGGGACTGTGACTGTGACTGTGTGAGGGAGAGGGACTGTGACTGTGTGAGGGAGAGGGACTGTGACTGTGTGAGGGAGAGGGACTGTGACTGTGTGAGGGAGGGGGACTGTGACTGTGACTGTGACTGTGTGAGGGAGAGGGACTGTGACTGTGACTGTGACTGTGACTGTGTGAGGGAGAGGGACTGTGACTGTGACTGTGTGAGGGAGAGGGACTGTGACTGTGTGAGGGAGAGGGACTGTGACTGTGTGAGGGAGAGGGACTGTGACTGTGACTGTGACTGTGACCGTGTGAGGGAGAGGGACTGTGACTGTGTGAGGGAGAGGGACTGTGACTGTGTGAGGGAGAGGGAGAGGGACTGTGACTGTGACTGTGACTGTGTGAGGGAGAGGGACTGTGACTGCGACTGTGTGAGGGAGAGGGACTGTGACTGTGACTGTGTGAGGGAGAGGAATTGTGACTGTGTGAGGGAGAGGGACTGTGTGAGAGAGAGGGACTGTGACTGTGTGAGGGAGAGGGACTGTGACTGTGTGAGGGAGGGGGACTTTGACTGTGTGAGGGAGAGGGACTGTGACTGTGACTGTGACTGTGTGAGGGAGAGGGACTGTGACTGTGTGACGGAGAGGGACTGTGACTGTGACTGTGACTGTGACTGTGTGAGGGAGAGGGACTGTGACTGCGACTGTGTGAGGGAGAGGGACTGTGACTGTGACTGTGTGAGGGAGAGGAATTGTGACTGTGTGAGGGAGAGGGACTGTGTGAGAGAGAGGGACTGTGACTGTGTGAGGGAGAGGGACTGTGACTGTGTGAGGGAGGGGGACTGTGACTGTGTGAGGGAGAGGGACTGTGACTGTGACTGTGACTGTGTGAGGGAGAGGGACTGTGACTGTGTGAGGGCGAGGGACTGTGACTGTGACTGTGTGAGGGAGAGGGACTGTGACTGTGTGACGGAGAGGGACTGTGACTGTGTGAGGGAGAGGTACTGTGACTGTGTGAGGGAGAGGGACTGTGACTGTGTGAGGGAGAGGGACTGTGACTCTGTGAGGGAGAGGGACTGTGACTGTGACTGTGTGAGGGAGAGGGACTGTGACTCTGTGAGGGAGAGGGACTGTGACTGTGTGAGGGAGAGGGGCTGTGACTGTGACTTTGACTGTGTGAGGGAGAGGGACTGTGACTGTGTGAGGGAGAGGGGCTGTGACTGTGACTGTGACTGTGTGAGGGAGAGGGACCGTGACTGTGTGAGGGAGAGGGACTGTGACTGTGTGAGGGAGAGTTACTGTGACTGCGACTGTGTGAGGGAGAGGGACTGTGACTGTGACTGTGACTGTGACTGTGTGAGGGAGATTGACTGTGACTGTGACTGTGTGAGGGAGAGGGACTGTGACTGTGTGAGGGAGAGGGACTGTGGCTGTGACTGTGTGAGGTAGAGGGACTGTGACTGTGTGAGGGAGAGGGAATGTGACTGTGTGAGGGAGAGGGACTGTGACTGTGTGAGGGAGAGTTACTGTAACTGTGACTGTGACCGTGTGAGGGAGAGGGACTGTGACTGTGTGAGGGAGAGGGACTGTGACTGTGTGACGGAGAGGGACTGTGACTGTGACTGTGCTTGTGTGAGGGAGAGGGACTGTGACTGTGTGAGGGCGAGGGACTGTGACTGTGACTGTGTGAGGGAGAGGGACTGTGACTGTGTGACGGAGAGGGACTGTGACTTTGTGAGGGAGAGGGACTGTGACTCTGTGAGGGAGAGGGACTGTGACTGTGACTGTGTGAGGGAGAGGGACTGTGACTGTGACTGTGACTGTGTGAGGGAGAGGGACTGTGACTGTGACTGTGACTGTGTGAGGGAGAGGGACTGTGACTGTGTGAGGGAGAGGGACTGTGACTCTGTGAGGGAGAGGGACTGTGACTGTGTGAGGGAGAGGGACTGTGACTGTGTGAGGGAGAGGGACTGTGACTGTGTGAGGGCGAGGGACTGTGACTGTGACTGTGACTGTGTGAGGGAGAGGGACTGTGACTGTGTGAGGGAGAGGGACTGTGACTGTGAATGTGACTGTGTGAGGGAGAGGGACTGTGACTGTGAATGTGACTGTGTGAGGGAGAGGGACCGTGACTGTGTGAGGGAGAGGGACTGTGACTGTGTGAGGGAGAGGGACTGTGACTGCGACTGTGTGAGGGAGATTGACTGTGACTGTGACTGTGACTGTGTGAGGGAGAGGGACTGTGACTGTGTGAGGGAGAGGGACTGTGACTGTGTGAGGGAGAGGGACTGTGACTGTGTGAGGGAGAGGGACTGTGACTGTGTGAGGGAGAGGGACTGTGACTGTGTGAGGGAGAGGGACTGTAACTGTGACTGTGACCGTGTGAGGGAGAGGGACTGTGACTGTGTGAGGGAGAGGGACTGTGACTGTGACTGTGACTGTGACTGTGTGAGGTAGAGGGACTGTGACTGTGACTGTGTGAGGGAGAGGGACTGTGACTGTGTGAGGGAGAGGGACTGTGACTGTGTGAGGGAGAGGGACTGTGACTGTGTGAGGGAGAGGGACTGTGACTGTGTGAGGGAGGGGGACTGTGACTGTGACTGTGACTGTGTGAGGGAGAGGGACTGTGACTGTGACTGTGTGAGGGAGAGGGACTGTGACTGCGACTGTGTGAGGGAGAGGGACTGTGACTGTGACTGTGACTGTGTGAGGGACAGGGACTGTGACTGTGTGAGGGAGAGGGACTGTGACTGTGAATGTGACTGTGTGAGGGAGAGGGACTGTGACTGTGTGAGGGAGAGGGGCTGTGACTGTGTGAGGGAGAGGGACTGTGACTGTGTGAGGGAGAGGGACTGTGACTGCGACTGTGTGAGGGAGAGGGACTGTGACTGTGACTGTGACTGTGTGAGGGAGATTGACTGTGACTGTGACTGTGTGAGGGAGAGGGACTGTGACTGTGTGAGGGAGAGGGACTGTGACTGTGTGAGGGAGAGGGACTGTGACTGTGTGAGGGAGAGGGACTGTGACTGTGTGAGGGAGAGGGACTGTGACTGTGTGAGGGAGAGGGACTGTTACTGTGTGAGGGAGAGGGACTGTAACTGTGACTGTGACCGTGTGAGGGAGAGGGACTGTGACTGTGTGAGGGAGAGGGACTGTGACTGTGACTGTGACTGTGACTGTGACTGTGTGAGGTAGAGGGACTGTGACTGTGACTGTGTGAGGGAGAGGGACTGTGACTGTGTGAGGGAGAGGGACTGTGACTGTGTGAGGGAGAGGGACTGTGACTGTGTGAGGGAGAGGGACTGTGACTGTGTGAGGGAGGGGGACTGTGACTGTGACTGTGACTGTGTGAGGGAGAGGGACTGTGACTGTGACTGTGACTGTGACTGTGTGAGGGAGAGGGACTGTGACTGTGACTGTGACTGTGACTGTGACTGTGTGAGGTAGAGGGACTGTGACTGTGACTGTGTGAGGGAGAGGGACTGTGACTGTGTGAGGGAGAGGGACTGTGACTGTGTGAGGGAGAGGGACTGTGACTGTGTGAGGGAGGGGGACTTTGACTGTGTGAGGGAGAGGGACTGTGACTGTGACTGTGACTGTGTGAGGGAGAGGGACTGTGACTGTGTGACGGAGAGGGACTGTGACTGTGACTGTGACTGTGACTGTGTGAGGGAGAGGGACTGTGACTGCGACTGTGTGAGGGAGAGGGACTGTGACTGTGACTGTGTGAGGGAGAGGAATTGTGACTGTGTGAGGGAGAGGGACTGTGTGAGAGAGAGGGACTGTGACTGTGTGAGGGAGAGGGACTGTGACTGTGTGAGGGAGGGGGACTGTGACTGTGTGAGGGAGAGGGACTGTGACTGTGACTGTGACTGTGTGAGGGAGAGGGACTGTGACTGTGTGAGGGCGAGGGACTGTGACTGTGACTGTGTGAGGGAGAGGGACTGTGACTGTGTGACGGAGAGGGACTGTGACTGTGTGAGGGAGAGGTACTGTGACTGTGTGAGGGAGAGGGACTGTGACTGTGTGAGGGAGAGGGACTGTGACTCTGTGAGGGAGAGGGACTGTGACTGTGACTGTGTGAGGGAGAGGGACTGTGACTCTGTGAGGGAGAGGGACTGTGACTGTGTGAGGGAGAGGGGCTGTGACTGTGACTTTGACTGTGTGAGGGTGAGGGACTGTGACTGTGTGAGGGAGAGGGGCTGTGACTGTGACTGTGACTGTGTGAGGGAGAGGGACCATGACTGTGTGAGGGAGAGGGACTGTGACTGTGTGAGGGAGAGTTACTGTGACTGCGACTGTGTGAGGGAGAGGGACTGTGACTGTGACTGTGACTGTGACTGTGTGAGGGAGATTGACTGTGACTGTGACTGTGTGAGGGAGAGGGACTGTGACTGTGTGAGGGAGAGGGACTGTAACTGTGACTGTGACCGTGTGAGGGAGAGGGACTGTGACTGTGTGAGGGAGAGGGACTGTGACTGTGTGACGGAGAGGGACTGTGACTGTGACTGTGCTTGTGTGAGGGAGAGGGACTGTGACTGTGTGAGGGCGAGGGACTGTGACTGTGACTGTGTGAGGGAGAGGGACTGTGACTGTGTGACGGAGAGGGACTGTGACTTTGTGAGGGAGAGGGACTGTGACTCTGTGAGGGAGAGGGACTGTGACTGTGACTGTGACTGTGTGAGGGAGAGGGACTGTGACTGTGACTGTGACTGTGTGAGGGAGAGGGACTGTGACTGTGACTGTGACTGTGTGAGGGAGAGGGACTGTGACTGTGTGAGGGAGAGGGACTGTGACTCTGTGAGGGAGAGGGGCTGTGACTGTGACTGTGTGAGGGAGAGGGACTGTGACTGTGTGAGGGAGAGGGACTGTGACTGTGTGAGGGCGAGGGACTGTGACTGTGACTGTGTGAGGGAGAGGGACTGTGACTGTGTGAGGGAGAGGGACTGTGACTGTGAATGTGACTGTGTGAGGGAGAGGGACTGTGACTGTGAATGTGACTGTGTGAGGGAGAGGGACCGTGACTGTGTGAGGGAGAGGGACTGTGACTGTGTGAGGGAGAGGGACTGTGACTGCGACTGTGTGAGGGAGATTGACTGTGACTGTGACTGTGACTGTGACTCTGTGAGGGAGATTGACTGTGACTGTGACTGTGTGAGGGAGAGGGACTGTGACTGTGTGAGGGAGAGGGACTGTGACTGTGTGAGGGAGAGGGACTGTGACTGTGTGAGGGAGAGGGACTGTGACTGTGTGAGGGAGAGGGACTGTGACTGTGTGAGGGAGAGGGACTGTGACTGTGTGAGGGAGAGGGACTGTAACTGTGACTGTGACCGTGTGAGGGAGAGGGACTGTGACTGTGTGAGGGAGAGGGACTGTGACTGTGACTGTGACTGTGACTGTGTGAGGTAGAGGGACTGTGACTGTGACTGTGTGAGGGAGAGGGACTGTGACTGTGTGAGGGAGAGGGACTGTGACTGTGTGAGGGAGAGGGACTGTGACTGTGTGAGGGAGAGGGACTGTGACTGTGTGAGGGTGGGGGACTGTGACTGTGACTGTGACTGTGTGAGGGAGAGGGACTGTGACTGTGACTGTGTGAGGGAGAGGGACTGTGACTGCGACTGTGTGAGGGAGAGGGACTGTGACTGTGACTGTGACTGTGTGAGGGAGAGGGACTGTGACTGTGTGAGGGAGAGGGACTGTGACTGTGAATGTGACTGTGTGAGGGAGAGGGACTGTGACTGTGTGAGGGAGAGGGGCTGTGACTGTGTGAGGGAGAGGGACTGTGACTGTGTGAGGGAGAGGGACTGTGACTGCGACTGTGTGAGGGAGAGGGACTGTGACTGTGACTGTGACTGTGTGAGGGAGATTGACTGTGACTGTGACTGTGTGAGGGAGAGGGACTGTGACTGTGTGAGGGAGAGGGACTGTGACTGTGTGAGGGAGAGGGACTGTGACTGTGTGAGGGAGAGGGACTGTGACTGTGTGAGGGAGAGGGACTGTGACTGTGTGAGGGAGAGGGACTGTGACTGTGTGAGGGAGAGGGACTGTAAATGTGACTGTGACCGTGTGAGGGAGAGGGACTGTGACTGTGTGAGGGAGAGGGACTGTGACTGTGACTGTGACTGTGACTGTGACTGTGTGAGGGAGAGGGACTGTGACTGTGTGAGGGAGAGGGGCTGTGACTGTGTGAGGGAGAGGGACTGTGACTGTGTGAGGGAGGGGGACTGTGACTGTGACTGTGACTGTGTGAGGGAGAGGGACTGTGACTGTGACTGTGACTGTGACTGTGTGAGGGAGAGGGACTGTGACTGCGACTGTGTGAGGGAGAGGGACTGTGACTGTGACTGTGACTGTGTGAGGGAGAGGGACTGTGACTGTGTGAGGGAGAGGGACTGTGACTGTGTGAGGGAGAGGGACTGTGACTGTGACTGTGACTGTGACTGTGTGAGGGAGAGGGACTGTGACTGTGTGAGGGAGAGGGAGAGGGACTGTGACTGTGACTGTGTGAGGGAGAGGAACTGTGACTGTGTGAGGGAGAGGGACTGTGTGAGAGAGAGGGACCTTGACTGTGTGAGGGAGAGGGACTGTGACTGCGACTGTGTGAGGGAGAGGGACTGTGACTGTGACTGTGTGAGGGAGAGGGACTGTGACTGTGTGAGGGAGAGGGACTGTGTGAGAGAGAGGGACTGTGACTGTGTGACGGAGAGGGACTGTGACTGTGACTGTGCTTGTGTGAGGGAGAGGGACTGTGACTGTGTGAGGGCGAGGGACTGTGACTGTGTGACGGAGAGGGACTGTGACTGTGTGAGGGAGAGGGACTGTGACTGTGTGACGGAGAGGGACTGTGACTGTGTGAGGGAGAGGTACTGTGACTGTGTGAGGGAGAGGGACTGTGACTGTGTGAGGGAGAGGGACTGTGACTGTGACTGTGACTGTGTGAGGGAGAGGGACTGTGACTGTGTGAGGGAGAGGGACTGTGACTGTGTGAGGGCGAGGGACTGTGACTGTGACTGTGACTGTGTGAGGGAGAGGGACTGTGACTGTGTGAGGGAGAGGGACTGTGACTGTGAATGTGACTGTGTGAGGGAGAGGGACTGTGACTGTGTGAGGGAGAGGGGCTGTGACTGTGACTGTGACTGTGTGAGGGAGAGGGACCGTGACTGTGTGAGGGAGAGGGACTGTGACTGTGTGAGGGAGAGGGACTGTGACTGTGACTGTGTGAGGGAGAGGGACTGTGACTGTGTGAGGGAGATTGACTGTGACTGTGTGAGGGAGAGGGACTGTGACTGTGTGAGGGAGAGGGACTGTGGCTGTGACTGTGTGAGGGAGAGGGACGGTGACTGTGTGAGGGAGAGGGACTGTGACTGTGTGAGGGAGAGGGAGTGTGACTGTGTGAGGGAGAGGGACTGTGACTGTGACTGTGACTGTGTGAGGGAGAGGGACTGTGACTGTGTGAGGGAGAGGGACTGTGACTGTGTGAGGGAGAGGGACTGTGACTGTGTGAGGGAGAGGGACTGTGACTGTGACTGTGTGAGGGAGAGGGACTGTGACTGTGTGAGGGAGAGGGAGTGGGACTGTGTGAGGGAGAGGGACTGTGACTGTGTGAGGGAGAGGGACTGTGACTGTGTGAGGGAGAGGGACTGTGACTGTTACTGTGCTTGTGTGAGGGAGAGGGACTGTGACTGTGTGACGGAGAGGGACTGTGACTGTGTGAGGGAGAGGTACTGTGACTGTGTGAGGGAGAGGGACTGTGACTGTGTGAGGGAGAGGGACTGTGACTCTGTGAGGGAGAGGGACTGTGACTGTGACTGTGACTGTGTGAGGGAGAGGGACTGTGACTGTGTGAGCGAGAGGGACTGTGACTGTGTGAGGGCGAGGGACTGTGACTGTGACTGTGTGAGGGAGAGGGACTGTGTGAGGGAGAGGGACTGTGACTGTGTGAGGGAGAGGAACTGTGACTGTGTGAGGGAGAGGGACTGTGACTGTGACTGTGTGAGGGAGAGGGACTGTGACTGTGTGAGGGAGAGGGACTGTGACTGTGTGAGGGAGAGGGACTGTGACTGTGACTGTGACTGTGTGAGGGAGAGGGACTGTGACTGTGTGAGGGAGAGGGACTTTGACTGTGTGAGGGAGAGGGAGAGGGACTGTGACTGTGACTGTGTGAGGGAGAGGAACTGTGACTGTGTGAGGGAGAGGGACTGTGACTGTGTGAGGGAGAGGTACTGTGACTGTGTGAGGGAGAGGGACTGTGACTGTGTGAGGGAGAGCGACTGTGACTGTGACTGTGTGAGGGAGAGGGACTGTGACTGTGACTGTGTGAGGGAGAGGGACTGTGACTGTGTGAGGGAGAGGGACTGTGACTGTGACTGTGACTGTGTGAGGGAGAGGGACTGTGACTGTGTGACGGAGAGGGACTGTGACTGTGTGAGGGAGAGGGACTGTGACTGTGACTGTGACTGTGTGAGGGAGAGGGACTGTGACTGTGTGACGGAGAGGGACTGTGACTGTGTGAGGGAGAGGGACTGTGACTGTGTGAGGGAGAGGGACTGTGACTGTGACTGTGACTGTGCTTGTGTGAGGGAGAGGGACTGTGACTGTGTGAGGGAGAGGGACTGTGACTGTGTGACGGAGAGGGACTGTGACTGTGTGAGGGAGAGGTACTGTGACTGTGTGAGGGAGAGGGACTGTGACTGTGTGAGGGAGAGGGACTGTGACTCTGTGAGGGAGAGGGACTGTGACTGTGACTGTGACTGTGTGAGGGAGAGGGACTGTGACTGTGTGAGGGAGAGGGACTGTGACTGTGACTGTGACTGTGTGAGGGAGAGGGACTGTGACTGTGTGAGGGCGAGGGACTGTGACTGAGACTGTGACTGTGTGAGGGAGAGGGACTGTGACTGTGTGAGGGAGAGGGACTGTGACTGTGACTGTGACTGTGTGAGGGAGAGGGACTGTGACTGTGTGAGGGAGAGGGACTGTGACTGTGACTGTGACTGTGTGAGGGAGAGGGACTGTGACTGTGTGAGGGAGAGGGACTGTGACTGTGTGAGGGAGAGGGACTGTGACTGCGACTGTGTGAGGGAGAGGGACTGTGACTGTGACTGTGACTGTGACTGTGTGAGGGAGATTGACTGTGACTGTGACTGTGTGAGGGAGAGAGACTGTGACTGTGTGAGGGAGAGGGACTGTGGCTGTGACTGTGTGAGGGAGAGGGTCTGTGACTGTGTGAGGGAGAGGGACTGTGACTGTGTGAGGGAGAGGGACTGTGACTGTGTGAGGGAGAGGGACTGTGACTGTGTGAGGGAGAGGGACTGTGACTGTGTGAGGGAGAGGGACTGTGACTGTGTGAGGGAGAGGGAGTGTGACTGTGTGAGGGAGAGGGACTGTGACTGTGACTGTGACTGTGTGAGGGAGAGGGACTGTGACTGTGACTGTGACTGTGTGAGGGAGAGGGACTGTGACTGTGTGAGGGAGAGGGACTGTGACTGTGACTGTGTGAGGGAGAGGGACTGTGACTGTGTGAGGGAGAGGGACTGTGACTGTGTGAGGGAGAGGGACTGTGACTGTGTGAGGGAGAGGGACTGTGACTGTGTGAGGGAGAGGGACTGTGACTGTGTGAGGGAGAGGGACTGTGACTTTGACTGTGACTGTGTGAGGGACTGTGTGAGGGAGAGGGACTGTGACTGTGTGAGGGAGAGGGACTGTGACTGTGACTGTGAGGGACTGTGTGAGGGAGAGGGACTGTGACTGTGTGAGGGAGAGGGGCTGTGACTGTGACTGTGACTGTGTGAGGGAGAGGGACCGTGACTGTGTGAGGGAGAGGGACTGTGACTGTGTGAGGGAGAGTTACTGTGACTGCGACTGTGGGAGGGAGAGGGACTGTGACTGTGACTGTGACTGTGACTGTGTGAGGGAGATTGACTGTGACTGTGACTGTGTGAGGGAGAGGGACTGTGACTGTGTGAGGGAGAGGGACTGTGGCTGTGACTGTGTGAGGGAGAGGGACTGTGACTGTGTGAGGGAGAGGGACTGTGACTGTGTGAGGGAGAGGGACTGTGATTGTGTGAGGGAGAGGGACTGTGACTGTGTGAGGGAGAGGGACTGTAACTGTGACTGTGACCGTGTGAGGGAGAGGGACTGTGACTGTGTGAGGGAGAGGGACTGTGACTGTGTGACGGAGAGGGACTGTGACTGTGACTGTGCTTGTGTGAGGGAGAGGGACTGTGACTGTGTGAGGGCGAGGGACTGTGACTGTGACTGTGTGAGGGAGAGGGACTGTGACTGTGTGACGGAGAGGGACTGTGACTTTGTGAGGGAGAGGGACTGTGACTCTGTGAGGGAGAGGGACTGTGACTGTGACTGTGACTGTGTGAGGGAGAGGGACTGTGACTGTGACTGTGACTGTGTGAGGGAGAGGGACTGTGACTGTGTGAGGGAGAGGGACTGTGACTCTGTGAGGGAGAGGGACTGTGACTGTGACTGTGACTGTGTGAGGGAGAGGGACTGTGACTGTGTGAGGGAGAGGGACTGTGACTGTGTGAGGGCGAGGGACTGTGACTGTGACTGTGACTGTGTGAGGGAGAGGGACTGTGACTGTGTGAGGGAGAGGGACTGTGACTGTGTGAGTTAGAGGGACTGTGACTGTGTGAGGGAGAGGGACTGTGACTGTGTGAGGGAGAGGGAGTGTGACTGTGTGAGGGAGAGGGACTGTGACTTTGACTGTGACTGTGTGAGGGACTGTGTGAGGGAGAGGGACTGTGACTGTGTGAGGGAGAGGGACTGTGACTGTGACTGTGAGGGACTGTGTGAGGGAGAGGGACTGTGACTGTGTGAGGGAGAGGGGCTGTGACTGTGACTGTGACTGTGTGAGGGAGAGGGACCGTGACTGTGTGAGGGAGAGGGACTGTGACTGTGTGAGGGAGAGTTACTGTGACTGCGACTGTGGGAGGGAGAGGGACTGTGACTGTGACTGTGACTGTGACTGTGTGAGGGAGATTGACTGTGACTGTGACTGTGTGAGGGAGAGGGACTGTGACTGTGTGAGGGAGAGGGACTGTGGCTGTGACTGTGTGAGGGAGAGGGACTGTGACTGTGTGAGGGAGAGGGACTGTGACTGTGTGAGGGAGAGGGACTGTGATTGTGTGAGGGAGAGGGACTGTGACTGTGACTGTGACTGTGTGAGGGAGAGGGACTGTGACTGTGTGACGGAGAGGGACTGTGACTGTGTGAGGGAGAGGGACTGTGACTGTGTGAGGGAGAGGGACTGTGACTGTGACTGTGACTGTGCTTGTGTGAGGGAGAGGGACTGTGACTGTGTGAGGGAGAGGGACTGTGACTGTGTGACGGAGAGGGACTGTGACTGTGTGAGGGAGAGGTACTGTGACTGTGTGAGGGAGAGGGACTGTGACTGTGTGAGGGAGAGGGACTGTGACTCTGTGAGGGAGAGGGACTGTGACTGTGACTGTGACTGTGTGAGGGAGAGGGACTGTGACTGTGTGAGGGAGAGGGACTGTGACTGTGACTGTGACTGTGTGAGGGAGAGGGACTGTGACTGTGTGAGGGCGAGGGACTGTGACTGAGACTGTGACTGTGTGAGGGAGAGGGACTGTGACTGTGTGAGGGAGAGGGACTGTGACTGTGACTGTGACTGTGTGAGGGAGAGGGACTGTGACTGTGTGAGGGAGAGGGACTGTGACTGTGACTGTGACTGTGTGAGGGAGAGGGACTGTGACTGTGTGAGGGAGAGGGACTGTGACTGTGTGAGGGAGAGGGACTGTGACTGCGACTGTGTGAGGGAGAGGGACTGTGACTGTGACTGTGACTGTGACTGTGTGAGGGAGATTGACTGTGACTGTGACTGTGTGAGGGAGAGAGACTGTGACTGTGTGAGGGAGAGGGACTGTGGCTGTGACTGTGTGAGGGAGAGGGTCTGTGACTGTGTGAGGGAGAGGGACTGTGACTGTGTGAGGGAGAGGGACTGTGACTGTGTGAGGGAGAGGGACTGTGACTGTGTGAGGGAGAGGGACTGTGACTGTGTGAGGGAGAGGGACTGTGACTGTGTGAGGGAGAGGGAGTGTGACTGTGTGAGGGAGAGGGACTGTGACTGTGACTGTGACTGTGTGAGGGAGAGGGACTGTGACTGTGACTGTGACTGTGTGAGGGAGAGGGACTGTGACTGTGTGAGGGAGAGGGACTGTGACTGTGACTGTGTGAGGGAGAGGGACTGTGACTGTGTGAGGGAGAGGGACTGTGACTGTGTGAGGGAGAGGGACTGTGACTGTGTGAGGGAGAGGGACTGTGACTTTGACTGTGACTGTGTGAGGGACTGTGTGAGGGAGAGGGACTGTGACTGTGTGAGGGAGAGGGACTGTGACTGTGACTGTGAGGGACTGTGTGAGGGAGAGGGACTGTGACTGTGTGAGGGAGAGGGGCTGTGACTGTGACTGTGACTGTGTGAGGGAGAGGGACCGTGACTGTGTGAGGGAGAGGGACTGTGACTGTGTGAGGGAGAGTTACTGTGACTGCGACTGTGGGAGGGAGAGGGACTGTGACTGTGACTGTGACTGTGACTGTGTGAGGGAGATTGACTGTGACTGTGACTGTGTGAGGGAGAGGGACTGTGACTGTGTGAGGGAGAGGGACTGTGGCTGTGACTGTGTGAGGGAGAGGGACTGTGACTGTGTGAGGGAGAGGGACTGTGACTGTGTGAGGGAGAGGGACTGTGATTGTGTGAGGGAGAGGGACTGTGACTGTGTGAGGGAGAGGGACTGTAACTGTGACTGTGACCGTGTGAGGGAGAGGGACTGTGACTGTGTGAGGGAGAGGGACTGTGACTGTGTGACGGAGAGGGACTGTGACTGTGACTGTGCTTGTGTGAGGGAGAGGGACTGTGACTGTGTGAGGGCGAGGGACTGTGACTGTGACTGTGTGAGGGAGAGGGACTGTGACTGTGTGACGGAGAGGGACTGTGACTTTGTGAGGGAGAGGGACTGTGACTCTGTGAGGGAGAGGGACTGTGACTGTGACTGTGACTGTGTGAGGGAGAGGGACTGTGACTGTGACTGTGACTGTGTGAGGGAGAGGGACTGTGACTGTGTGAGGGAGAGGGACTGTGACTCTGTGAGGGAGAGGGACTGTGACTGTGACTGTGACTGTGTGAGGGAGAGGGACTGTGACTGTGTGAGGGAGAGGGACTGTGACTGTGTGAGGGCGAGGGACTGTGACTGTGACTGTGACTGTGTGAGGGAGAGGGACTGTGACTGTGTGAGGGAGAGGGACTGTGACTGTGTGAGTTAGAGGGACTGTGACTGTGTGAGGGAGAGGGACTGTGACTGTGTGAGGGAGAGGGAGTGTGACTGTGTGAGGGAGAGGGACTGTGACTGTGACTGTGACTGTGTGAGGGAGAGGGACTGTGACTGTGTGAGGGAGAGGGACTGTGACTGTGTGAGGGAGAGGGACTGTGACTGTGTGAGGGAGAGGGACTGTGACTGTGACTGTGTGAGGGAGAGGGACTGTGACTGTGTGAGGGAGAGGGAGTGGGACTGTGTGAGGGAGAGGGACTGTGACTGTGTGAGGGAGAGGGACTGTGACTGTGTGAGGGAGAGGGACTGTGACTGTTACTGTGCTTGTGTGAGGGAGAGGGACTGTGACTGTGTGACGGAGAGGGACTGTGACTGTGTGAGGGAGAGGTACTGTGACTGTGTGAGGGAGAGGGACTGTGACTGTGTGAGGGAGAGGGACTGTGACTCTGTGAGGGAGAGGGACTGTGACTGTGACTGTGACTGTGTGAGGGAGAGGGACTGTGACTGTGTGAGCGAGAGGGACTGTGACTGTGTGAGGGCGAGGGACTGTGACTGTGACTGTGACTGTGTGAGGGAGAGGGACTGTGTGAGGGAGAGGGACTGTGACTGTGTGAGGGAGAGGAACTGTGACTGTGTGAGGGAGAGGGACTGTGACTGTGACTGTGTGAGGGAGAGGGACTGTGACTGTGTGAGGGAGAGGGACTGTGACTGTGTGAGGGAGAGGGACTGTGACTGTGACTGTGACTGTGTGAGGGAGAGGGACTGTGACTGTGTGAGGGAGAGGGACTTTGACTGTGTGAGGGAGAGGGAGAGGGACTGTGACTGTGACTGTGTGAGGGAGAGGAACTGTGACTGTGTGAGGGAGAGGGACTGTGACTGTGTGAGGGAGAGGTACTGTGACTGTGTGAGGGAGAGGGACTGTGACTGTGTGAGGGAGAGCGACTGTGACTGTGACTGTGTGAGGGAGAGGGACTGTGACTGTGACTGTGTGAGGGAGAGGGACTGTGACTGTGTGAGGGAGAGGGACTGTGACTGTGACTGTGACTGTGTGAGGGAGAGGGACTGTGACTGTGTGACGGAGAGGGACTGTGACTGTGTGAGGGAGAGGGACTGTGACTGTGACTGTGACTGTGTGAGGGAGAGGGACTGTGACTGTGTGACGGAGAGGGACTGTGACTGTGTGAGGGAGAGGGACTGTGACTGTGTGAGGGAGAGGGACTGTGACTGTGACTGTGACTGTGCTTGTGTGAGGGAGAGGGACTGTGACTGTGTGAGGGAGAGGGACTGTGACTGTGTGACGGAGAGGGACTGTGACTGTGTGAGGGAGAGGTACTGTGACTGTGTGAGGGAGAGGGACTGTGACTGTGTGAGGGAGAGGGACTGTGACTCTGTGAGGGAGAGGGACTGTGACTGTGACTGTGACTGTGTGAGGGAGAGGGACTGTGACTGTGTGAGGGAGAGGGACTGTGACTGTGACTGTGACTGTGTGAGGGAGAGGGACTGTGACTGTGTGAGGGCGAGGGACTGTGACTGAGACTGTGACTGTGTGAGGGAGAGGGACTGTGACTGTGTGAGGGAGAGGGACTGTGACTGCTACTGTGACTGTGTGAGGGAGAGGGACTGTGACTGTGTGAGGGAGAGGGACTGTGACTGTGACTGTGACTGTGTGAGGGAGAGGGACTGTGACTGTGTGAGGGAGAGGGACTGTGACTGTGTGAGGGAGAGGGACTGTGACTGCGACTGTGTGAGGGAGAGGGACTGTGACTGTGACTGTGACTGTGACTGTGTGAGGGAGATTGACTGTGACTGTGACTGTGTGAGGGAGAGAGACTGTGACTGTGTGAGGGAGAGGGACTGTGGCTGTGACTGTGTGAGGGAGAGGGTCTGTGACTGTGTGAGGGAGAGGGACTGTGACTGTGTGAGGGAGAGGGACTGTGACTGTGTGAGGGAGAGGGACTGTGACTGTGTGAGGGAGAGGGACTGTGACTGTGTGAGGGAGAGGGACTGTGACTGTGTGAGGGAGAGGGAGTGTGACTGTGTGAGGGAGAGGGACTGTGACTGTGACTGTGACTGTGTGAGGGAGAGGGACTGTGACTGTGACTGTGACTGTGTGAGGGAGAGGGACTGTGACTGTGTGAGGGAGAGGGACTGTGACTGTGACTGTGTGAGGGAGAGGGACTGTGACTGTGTGAGGGAGAGGGACTGTGACTGTGTGAGGGAGAGGGACTGTGACTGTGTGAGGGAGAGGGACTGTGACTTTGACTGTGACTGTGTGAGGGACTGTGTGAGGGAGAGGGACTGTGACTGTGTGAGGGAGAGGGACTGTGACTGTGACTGTGAGGGACTGTGTGAGGGAGAGGGACTGTGACTGTGTGAGGGAGAGGGGCTGTGACTGTGACTGTGTGAGGGAGAGGGACCGTGACTGTGTGAGGGAGAGGGACTGTGACTGTGTGAGGGAGAGTTACTGTGACTGCGACTGTGGGAGGGAGAGGGACTGTGACTGTGACTGTGACTGTGACTGTGTGAGGGAGATTGACTGTGACTGTGACTGTGTGAGGGAGAGGGACTGTGACTGTGTGAGGGAGAGGGACTGTGGCTGTGACTGTGTGAGGGAGAGGGACTGTGACTGTGTGAGGGAGAGGGACTGTGACTGTGTGAGGGAGAGGGACTGTGATTGTGTGAGGGAGAGGGACTGTGACTGTGTGAGGGAGAGGGACTGTAACTGTGACTGTGACCGTGTGAGGGAGAGGGACTGTGACTGTGTGAGGGAGAGGGACTGTGACTGTGTGACGGAGAGGGACTGTGACTGTGACTGTGCTTGTGTGAGGGAGAGGGACTGTGACTGTGTGAGGGCGAGGGACTGTGACTGTGACTGTGTGAGGGAGAGGGACTGTGACTGTGTGACGGAGAGGGACTGTGACTTTGTGAGGGAGAGGGACTGTGACTCTGTGAGGGAGAGGGACTGTGACTGTGACTGTGACTGTGTGAGGGAGAGGGACTGTGACTGTGACTGTGACTGTGTGAGGGAGAGGGACTGTGACTGTGTGAGGGAGAGGGACTGTGACTCTGTGAGGGAGAGGGACTGTGACTGTGACTGTGACTGTGTGAGGGAGAGGGACTGTGACTGTGTGAGGGAGAGGGACTGTGACTGTGTGAGGGCGAGGGACTGTGACTGTGACTGTGACTGTGTGAGGGAGAGGGACTGTGACTGTGTGAGGGAGAGGGACTGTGACTGTGAATGTGACTGTGTGAGGGAGAGGGACTGTGACTGTGAATGTGACTGTGTGAGGGAGAGGGACCGTGACTGTGTGAGGGAGAGGGACTGTGACTGTGTGAGGGAGAGGGACTGTGACTGCGACTGTGTGAGGGAGATTGACTGTGACTGTGTGAGGGAGAGGGACTGTGACTGTGACTGTGTGAGGGAGATTGACTGTGACTGTGACTGTGTGTGACTGTGTGAGGGAGAGGGACTGTGACTGTGTGAGGGAGAGGGACTGTGACTGTGTGAGGGAGAGGGACTGTGACTGTGACTGTGACTGTGTGAGGGAGAGGGACTGTGACGGTGACTGTGACTGTGTGAGGGAGAGGGACTGTGACTGTGACTGTGTGAGGGAGAGGGACTGTGACTGTGTGAAGGAGAGGGACTGTGACTGTGTGATGGAGAGGGACTGTGACTGTGACTGTGTGAGGGAGAGGGACTGTGACTGTGTGAGGGAGAGGGACTGTGACTGTGACTGTGACTGTGTGAGGGAGAGTGACTGTGACTGTGTGAGGGAGAGGGACTGTGACTGTGACTGTGACTGTGTGATGGAGAGGGACTGTGACTGTGACTGTGTGAGGGAGAAGGACTGTGACTGTGACTGTGACTGTGTGAGGGAGAGGGACTGTGACTGTGACTGTGTGAGGGAGAGGGACTGTGACTGTGACTGTGTGAGGGAGAGGGACTGTGACTGTGTGAGGGAGAGGGACTGTGACTGTGACTGTGCTTGTGTGAGGGAGAGGGACTGTGACGTTGTGAGGGAGAGGGACTGTGACTGTGTGAGGGAGAGGGACTGCGACTGTGACTGTGACTGTGCGAGGGAGAGGGACTGTGACTGTGTGAGGGAGAGGGACTGTGACTGTGTGACGGAGAGGGACTGTGACTGTGTGAGGGAAAGGGACTGTGACTGTGACTGTGTGAGGGAGAGGGACTGTGACTGTGTGAGGGAGAGGGACTGCGACTGTGACTGTGACTGTGCGAGGGAGAGGGACTGTGACTGTGTGAGGGAGAGGGACTGTGACTGTGTGACGGAGAGGGACTGTGACTGTGTGAGGGAGAGGGACTGTGACTGTGACTGTGACTGTGTGAGGGAGAGGGACTGTGACTGTGTGAGGGAGAGGGACTGTGACTGTGTGAGGGTGAGGGACTGTGACTGTGACTGTGACTGTGTGAGGGAGAGGGACTGTGACTGTGTGAGGGTGAGGGACTGTGACTGTGACTGTGACTGTGTGAGGGAGAGGGACTGTGACTGTGTGAGGGAGAGGGACTGTGACTGTGTGAGGGAGAGGGACTGTGACTGTGACTGTGACTGTGTGAGGGAGAGGGACTGTGACTGCGACTGTGTGAGGGAGAGGGACTGTGACTGTGACTGTGACTGTGTGAGGGAGAGGGACTGTGACTGTGTGAGGGAGAGGGAATGTGACTGTGTGAGGGAGAGGGACTGTGACTGTGACTGTGACTGTGACCGTGTGAGGGAGAGGGACTGTGACTGTGTGAGGGAGAGGGACTGTGACTGTGTGAGGGAGAGGGAGAGGGACTGTGACTGTGACTGTGACTGTGTGAGGGAGAGGGACTGTGACTGCGACTCTGTGAGGGAGAGGGACTGTGACTGTGTGAGGGAGAGGGACTGTGTGAGAGAGAGGGACTGTGACTGTGTGAGGGAGAGGAACTGTGACTGTGTGAGGGAGAGGGATTGTGTGAGAGAGAGGGACTGTGACTGTGTGAGGGAGAGGGACTGTGACTGTGTGAGGGAGAGGGACTGTGACTGTGTGAGGGAGAGGGACTGTGACTGTGTGAGGGAGAGGGACTGTGACTGTGACTGTGTGAGGGAGAGGGACTGTGACTGTGTGACGGAGAGGGACTGTGACTGTGACTGTGACTGTGCTTGTGTGAGGGAGAGGGACTGTGACTGTGTGAGGGCGAGGGACTGTGACTGTGACTGTGTGAGGGAGAGGGACTGTGACTGTGTGACGGAGAGGGACTGTGACTGTGTGAGGGAGAGGTACTGTGACTGTGTGAGGGAGAGGGACTGTGACTGTGTGAGGGAGAGGGACTGTGACTCTGTGAGGGAGAGGGACTGTGACTGTGAATGTGACTGTGTGAGGGAGAGGGACTGTGACTGTGTGAGGGAGAGGGACTGTGACTGTGTGAGGGCGAGGGACTGTGACTGTGACTGTGACTGTGTGAGGGAGAGGGACTGTGACTGTGTGAGGGAGAGGGACTGTGACTGTGACTGTGTGAGGGAGAGGGACTGTGACTGCGACTGTGTGAGGGAGATGGACTGTGACTGTGTGAGGGAGAGGGACTGTGACTGTGACTGTGTGAGGGAGAGGGACTGTGACTGTGTGAGGGAGAGGGACTGTGGCTGTGACTGTGTGAGGGAGAGGGACTGTGACTGTGTGAGGGAGAGGGACTGTGACTGTGTGAGGGAGAGGGACTGTGATTGTGTGAGGGAGAGGGACTGTGACTGTGTGAGGGAGAGGGACTGTAACTGTGACTGTGACCGTGTGAGGGAGAGGGACTGTGACTGTGTGAGGGAGAGGGACTGTGACTGTGTGACGGAGAGGGACTGTGACTGTGACTGTGCTTGTGTGAGGGAGAGGGACTGTGACTGTGTGAGGGCGAGGGACTGTGACTGTGACTGTGTGAGGGAGAGGGACTGTGACTGTGTGACGGAGAGGGACTGTGACTTTGTGAGGGAGAGGGACTGTGACTCTGTTAGGGAGAGGGACTGTGACTGTGACTGTGACTGTGTGAGGGAGAGGGACTGTGACTGTGACTGTGACTGTGTGAGGGAGAGGGACTGTGACTGTGTGAGGGAGAGGGACTGTGACTCTGTGAGGGAGAGGGACTGTGACTGTGACTGTGACTGTGTGAGGGAGAGGGACTGTGACTGTGTGAGGGAGAGGGACTGTGACTGTGTGAGGGCGAGGGACTGTGACTGTGACTGTGACTGTGTGAGGGAGAGGGACTGTGACTGTGTGAGGGAGAGGGACTGTGACTGTGAATGTGACTGTGTGAGGGAGAGGGACTGTGACTGTGAATGTGACTGTGTGAGGGAGAGGGACCGTGACTGTGTGAGGGAGAGGGACTGTGACTGTGTGAGGGAGAGGGACTGTGACTGCGACTGTGTGAGGGAGATTGACTGTGACTGTGTGAGGGAGAGGGACTGTGACTGTGACTGTGTGAGGGAGATTGACTGTGACTGTGACTGTGTGAGGGAGAGGGACTGTGACTGTGTGAGGGAGAGGGACTGTGACTGTGTGAGGGAGAGGGACTGTGACTGTGACTGTGACTGTGTGAGGGAGAGGGACTGTGACGGTGACTGTGACTGTGTGAGGGAGAGGGACTGTGACTGTGACTGTGTGAGGGAGAGGGACTGTGACTGTGTGAAGGAGAGGGACTGTGACTGTGTGATGGAGAGGGACTGTGACTGTGACTGTGTGAGGGAGAGGGACTGTGACTGTGTGAGGGAGAGGGACTGTGACTGTGACTGTGACTGTGTGAGGGAGAGTGACTGTGACTGTGTGAGGGAGAGGGATTGTGACTGTGACTGTGACTGTGTGATGGAGAGGGACTGTGACTGTGACTGTGTGAGGGAGAAGGACTGTGACTGTGACTGTGACTGTGTGAGGGAGAGGGACTGTGACTGTGACTGTGTGAGGGAGAGGGACTGTGACTGTGACTGTGTGAGGGAGAGGGACTGTGACTGTGTGAGGGAGAGGGACTGTGACTGTGACTGTGCTTGTGTGAGGGAGAGGGACTGTGACGTTGTGAGGGAGAGGGACTGTGACTGTGTGAGGGAGAGGGACTGCGACTGTGACTGTGACTGTGCGAGGGAGAGGGACTGTGACTGTGTGAGGGAGAGGGACTGTGACTGTGTGACGGAGAGGGACTGTGACTGTGTGAGGGAAAGGGACTGTGACTGTGACTGTGACTGTGTGAGGGAGAGGGACTGTGACTGTGTGAGGGAGAGGGACTGCGACTGTGACTGTGACTGTGCGAGGGAGAGGGACTGTGACTGTGTGAGGGAGAGGGACTGTGACTGTGTGACGGAGAGGGACTGTGACTGTGTGAGGGAGAGGGACTGTGACTGTGACTGTGACTGTGTGAGGGAGAGGGACTGTGACTGTGTGAGGGAGAGGGACTGTGACTGTGTGAGGGTGAGGGACTGTGACTGTGACTGTGACTGTGTGAGGGAGAGGGACTGTGACTGTGTGAGGGTGAGGGACTGTGACTGTGACTGTGACTGTGTGAGGGAGAGGGACTGTGACTGTGTGAGGGAGAGGGACTGTGACTGTGTGAGGGAGAGGGACTGTGACTGTGACTGTGACTGTGTGAGGGAGAGGGACTGTGACTGCGACTGTGTGAGGGAGAGGGACTGTGACTGTGACTGTGACTGTGTGAGGGAGAGGGACTGTGACTGTGTGAGGGAGAGGGAATGTGACTGTGTGAGGGAGAGGGACTGTGACTGTGACTGTGACTGTGACCGTGTGAGGGAGAGGGACTGTGACTGTGTGAGGGAGAGGGACTGTGACTGTGTGAGGGAGAGGGAGAGGGACTGTGACTGTGACTGTGACTGTGTGAGGGAGAGGGACTGTGACTGCGACTGTGTGAGGGAGAGGGACTGTGACTGTGTGAGGGAGAGGGACTGTGTGAGAGAGAGGGACTGTGACTGTGTGAGGGAGAGGAACTGTGACTGTGTGAGGGAGAGGGATTGTGTGAGAGAGAGGGACTGTGACTGTGTGAGGGAGAGGGACTGTGACTGTGTGAGGGAGAGGGACTGTGACTGTGTGAGGGAGAGGGACTGTGACTGTGTGAGGGAGAGGGACTGTGACTGTGACTGTGACTGTGTGAGGGAGAGGGACTGTGACTGTGTGACGGAGAGGGACTGTGACTGTGACTGTGACTGTGCTTGTGTGAGGGAGAGGGACTGTGACTGTGTGAGGGCGAGGGACTGTGACTGTGACTGTGTGAGGGAGAGGGACTGTGACTGTGTGACGGAGAGGGACTGTGACTGTGTGAGGGAGAGGTACTGTGACTGTGTGAGGGAGAGGGACTGTGACTGTGTGAGGGAGAGGGACTGTGACTCTGTGAGGGAGAGGGACTGTGACTGTGAATGTGACTGTGTGAGGGAGAGGGACTGTGACTGTGTGAGGGAGAGGGACTGTGACTGTGTGAGGGCGAGGGACTGTGACTGTGACTGTGACTGTGTGAGGGAGAGGGACTGTGACTGTGTGAGGGAGAGGGACTGTGACTGTGACTGTGTGAGGGAGAGGGACTGTGACTGCGACTGTGTGAGGGAGATGGACTGTGACTGTGTGAGGGAGAGGGACTGTGACTGTGACTGTGTGAGGGAGAGGGACTGTGACTGTGTGAGGGAGAGGGACTGTGACTGTGTGAGGGAGAGGGACTGTGACTGTGTGAGGAAGAGGGACTGTGACTGTGACTGTGACTGTGTGAGGGAGAGTGACTGTGACTGTGTGACTGAGAGGGACTGTGACTATGAATGTGACTGTGTGATGGAGAGGGACTGTGACTGTGACTGTGTGAGGGAGAGGGACTGTGACTGTGACTGTGTGAGGGAGAGCGACTGTGACTGTGTGAGGGAGAGGGATTGTGACTGTGACTGTGTGAGCGAGAGGGACTGTGACTGTGACTGTGTGAGGGAGAGTGACTGTGACTGTGTGAGGGAGAGGGACTGTGACTGTGTGAGGGAGAGGGACTGTGACTGTGTGAGGGCGAGGGACTGTGACTGTGTGAGGGAGAGGGACTGTGACTGTGTGAGTGAGAGGGACTGTGACTGTGACTGTGACTGTGTGAGGGAGAGTGACTGTGACTGTGTGAGGGAGAGGGACTGTGACTGTGACTGTGACTGTGTGAGGGAGAGTGACTGTGACTGTGTGAGGGAGAGGGACTGTGACTGTGACTGTGACTGTGTGAGGGAGAGCGACTGTGACTGTGTGAGGGAGAGGGATTGTGACTGTTACTGTGACTGTGTGAGGGAGAGGGAATGTGACTGTGACTGTGACTGTGTGAGGAAGAGGGACTGTGACTGTGTGAGGGAGAGGGACTGTGACTGTGTGAGGGAGAGGGACTGTGACTGTGTGAGGGCGAGGGACTGTGACTGTGACTGTGACTGTGTGAGGGAGAGGGACTGTGTCTGTGACTGTTATTGTGACTGTGACTGTGTGAGGAAGAGGGACTGTGACTGTGTGAGGGAGAGGGACTGTGACTGTGTGAGGAAGAGGGACTGTGACTGTGTAAGGGAGAGGGACTGTGACTGTGACTGTGTGAGGGAGAGGGACTGTGACTGTGTGAGGGAGAGGGACTGTGACTGTGACTGTGTGAGGGAGAGGGACTGTGACTGTGTGAGGGAGAGGGACTGTGACTGTGACTGTGACTGTGTGAGGGAGATGGACTGTGACTGTGTGAGGGAGAGGGACTGTGACTGTGACTGTGACTGTGTGAGGGACAGTGACTGTGACTGTGTGAGGGAGAGGGACTGTGACTATGACTGTGACTGTGTGTTCGAGAGGGACTGTGACTGTGTGAGGGAGAGGGACTGTGACTATGACTGTGTGAGGGAGAGGGACTGTGACTGTGACTGTTTGAGGGAGAGGGACTGTGACTGTGACTGTGTGAGGGAGAGGGACTGTGACTGTGACTGTGTGAGGGAGAGGGACTGTGACTGTGTGAGGGAGAGGGACTGTGACTGTGTGAGGGCGAGGGACTGTGACTGTGACTGTGACTGTGTGAGGGAGAGGGACTGTGACTGTGACTGTGACTGTGTGAGGGAGATTTACTGTGACTGTGACTGTGTGAGGGAGAGGGACTGTGACTGTGTGAGGGAGAGGGACTGTGGCTGTGACTGTGTGAGGGAGAGGGACTGTGACTGTGTGAGGGAGAGGGACTGTGACTGTGTGAGGGAGAGGGACTGTCACTGTGTGAGGGAGAGGGACTGTGACTGTGACTGTGTGAGGGAGAGGGACTGTGACTGTGTGAGGGAGAGGGACTGTGACTGTGTGAGGGAGAGGGACTGTGACTGTGACTGTGTGAGGGAGATGGACTGTGATTGTGTGAGGGAGAGGGACTGTGACTGTGTGAGGGAGAGGGACTGTGACTGTGTGAGGGAGAGGGACTGTGACTGTGTGAGGAAGAGGGACTGTAACTGTGACTGTGACTGTGTGAGGGAGAGGGACTGTGACTGTGTGAGGGAGAGGGACTGTGACTGTGTGAGGGAGAGGGAGTGTGACTGTGTGAGGGAGAGGGACTGTGACTGTGACTGTGACTTTGACTGTGTGATGGAGAGGGACTGTGACTGTGACTGTGTGAGGGAGAAGGACTGTGACTGTGACTGTGACTGTGTGAGGGAGAGGGACTGTGACTGTGACTGTGACTGTGTGAGGGAGAGGGACTGTGACTGTGTGAGGGAGAGGGACTGTGACTGTGACTGTGTGAGGGAGAGGGACTGTGACTGTGTGAGGGAGAGGGACTGTGACTGTGTGAGGGAGAGGGACTGTGACTGTGTGAGGGAGAGGGACTGTGACTGTGTGAGGGAGAGGGAGAGGGACTGTGACTGTGACTGTGTGAGGGAGAGGGACTGTGACTGTGTGAGGGAGAGGGACTGTGACTGTGTGAGGGAGAGGGACTGTGACTGTGACTGTGACTGTGTGATGGAGAGGGACTGTGACTGTGACTGTGTGAGGGAGAAGGACTTTGACTGTGACTGTGACTGTGTGAGGGAGAGGGACTGTGACTGTGACTGTGTGAGGGAGAGGGACTGTGACTGTGTGAGGGAGAGGTACTGTGACTGTGTGAGGGAGAGGGACTGTGACTGTGACTGTGACTGTGTGAGGGAGAGGGACTGTGACTGTGTGAGGGAGAGGGACTGTGACTGTGACTGTGAATGTGTGATGGAGAGGGACTGTGACTGTGACTGTGTGAGGGAGAAGGACTGTGACTGTGACTGTGACTGTGTGAGGGAGAGGGACTGTGACTGTGACTGTGTGAGGGAGAGGGACTGTGACTGTGTGAGGGAGAGGGACTGTGACAGTGACTGTGACTGTGTGAGGGAGAGGGACTGTGATTGTGACTGTGACTGTGTGAGGGAGAGGGACTGTGACTGTGTGAGGGAGAGGGACTGTGACTGTGTGAGGAAGAGGGACTGTGACTGTGTGAGGGAGAGGGACTGTGACGGTGACTGTGACTGTGTGAGGGAGAGGGACTGTGACTGTGACTGTGTGAGGGAGAGGGACTGTGACTGTGACTGTGATTGTGACTGTGACTGTGTGAGGGAGAGGGACTGTGACTGTGTGAGGAAGAGGGACTGTGACTGTGTGAGATAGAGGGACTGTGACTGTGTGAGGGAGAGGGACTGTGACTGTGTGAGGGAGAGGGACTGTGACTGTGACTGTGTGAGGGAGAGGGACTGTGACTGTGACTGTGTGAGGGAGAGGGACTGTGACTGTGTGAGGGAGAGGGACTGTGACTGTGACTGTGACTGTGTGATGGAGAGGGACTGTGACTGTGACTGTGTGAGGGAGAAGGACTGTGACTGTGACTGTGACTGTGTGAGGGAGAGGGACTGTGACTGCTGCTGTGACTGTGTGAGGGAGAGGGACTGTGACTGTGACTGTGTGAGCGAGAGGGACTGTGACTGTGACTGTGTGAGGGAGAGGGACTGTGACTGTGTGAGGGAGAGGGACTGTGACTGTGACTGTGACTGTGTGAGGGAGATGGACTGTGACTGTGACTGTGTGAGGGAGAGGGACTGTGACTGTGTGAGGGAGAGGGACTGTGACTGTGTGAGGGAGAGGGACTGTGACTGTGACTGTGTGAGGGAGATGGACTGTGATTGTGTGAGGGAGAGGGAATGTGACTGTGTGAGGGAGAGGGACTGTGACTGTGTGAGGGAGAGGGACTGTGACTGTGTGAGGAAGAGGGACTGTAACTGTGACTGTGACTGTGTGAGGGAGAGGGACTGTGACTGTGTGAGGGAGAGGGACTGTGACTGTGTGAGGGAGAGGGAGTGTGACTGTGTGAGGGAGAGGGACTGTGACTGTGACTGTGACTTTGACTGTGTGATGGAGAGGGACTGTGACTGTGACTGTGTGAGGGAGAAGGACTGTGACTGTGACTGTGACTGTGTGAGGGAGAGGGACTGTGACTGTGACTGTGACTGTGTGAGGGAGAGGGACTGTGACTGTGTGAGGGAGAGGGACTGTGACTGTGACTGTGTGAGGGAGAGGGACTGTGACTGTGTGAGGGAGAGGGACTGTGACTGTGTGAGGGAGAGGGACTGTGACTGTGTGAGGGAGAGGGACTGTGACTGTGTGAGGGAGAGGGAGAGGGACTGTGACTGTGACTGTGTGAGGGAGAGGGACTGTGACTGTGTGAGGGAGAGGGACTGTGACTGTGTGAGGGAGAGGGACTGTGACTGTGACTGTGACTGTGTGATGGAGAGGGACTGTGACTGTGACTGTGTGAGGGAGAAGGACTTTGACTGTGACTGTGACTGTGTGAGGGAGAGGGACTGTGACTGTGACTGTGTGAGGGAGAGGGACTGTGACTGTGTGAGGGAGAGGTACTGTGACTGTGTGAGGGAGAGGGACTGTGACTGTGACTGTGACTGTGTGAGGGAGAGGGACTGTGACTGTGTGAGGGAGAGGGACTGTGACTGTGACTGTGAATGTGTGATGGAGAGGGACTGTGACTGTGACTGTGTGAGGGAGAAGGACTGTGACTGTGACTGTGACTGTGTGAGGGAGAGGGACTGTGACTGTGTGAGGGAGAGGGACTGTGACAGTGACTGTGACTGTGTGAGGGAGAGGGACTGTGATTGTGACTGTGACTGTGTGAGGGAGAGGGACTGTGACTGTGTGAGGGAGAGGGACTGTGACTGTGTGAGGAAGAGGGACTGTGACTGTGTGAGGGAGAGGGACTGTGACGGTGACTGTGACTGTGTGAGGGAGAGGGACTGTGACTGTGACTGTGTGAGGGAGAGGGACTGTGACTGTGACTGTGATTGTGACTGTGACTGTGTGAGGGAGAGGGACTGTGACTGTGTGAGGAAGAGGGACTGTGACTGTGTGAGATAGAGGGACTGTGACTGTGTGAGGGAGAGGGACTGTGACTGTGTGAGGGAGAGGGACTGTGACTGTGACTGTGTGAGGGAGAGGGACTGTGACTGTGACTGTGTGAGGGAGAGGGACTGTGACTGTGTGAGGGAGAGGGACTGTGACTGTGACTGTGACTGTGTGATGGAGAGGGACTGTGACTGTGACTGTGTGAGGGAGAAGGACTGTGACTGTGACTGTGACTGTGTGAGGGAGAGGGACTGTGACTGCTGCTGTGACTGTGTGAGGGAGAGGGACTGTGACTGTGACTGTGTGAGCGAGAGGGACTGTGACTGTGACTGTGTGAGGGAGAGGGACTGTGACTGTGTGAGGGAGAGGGACTGTGACTGTGACTGTGACTGTGTGAGGGAGATGGACTGTGACTGTGTGAGGGAGAGGGACTGTGACTGTGACTGTGACTGTGTGAGGGACAGTGACTGTGACTGTGTGAGTGAGAGGGACTGTGACTATGACTGTGACTGTGTGTTCGAGAGGGACTGTGACTGTGTGAGGGAGAGGGACTGTGACTATGACTGTGTGAGGGAGAGGGACTGTGACTGTGACTGTTTGAGGGAGAGGGACTGTGACTGTGACTGTGTGAGGGAGAGGGACTGTGACTGTGACTGTGTGAGGGAGAGGGACTGTGACTGTGTGAGGGAGAGGGACTGTGACTGTGTGAGGGCGAGGGACTATGACTGTGACTGTGACTGTGTGAGGGAGAGGGACTGTGACTGTGACTGTGTGAGGGAGAGGGACTGTGACTGTGACTGTGACTGTGTGAGGGAGATTGACTGTGACTGTGACTGTGTGAGGGAGAGGGACTGTGGCTGTGACTGTGTGAGGGAGAGGGACTCTGACTGTGTGAGGGAGAGGGACTGTGGCTGTGACTGTGTGAGGGAGAGGGACTGTGACTGTGTGAGGGAGAGGGACTGTGACTGTGACTGTGTGAGGGAGAGGGACTGTGACTGTGTGAGGGAGAGGGACTGTGACTGTGTGAGGGAGAGGGACTGTGACTCTGACTGTGACTGTGTGAGGGAGATGGACTGTGATTGTGTGAGGGAGAGGGACTGTGACTGTGTGAGGGAGAGGGACTGTGACTGTGTGAGGGAGAGGGACTGTGACTGTGTGAGGAAGAGGGACTGTAACTGTGACTGTGACTGTGTGAGGGAGAGGGACTGTGACTGTGTGAGGGAGAGGGACTGTGACTGTGTGAGGGAGAGGGAGTGTGACTGTGTGAGGGAGAGGGACTGTGACTGTGACTGTGACTATGACTGTGTGATGGAGAGGGACCGTGACTGGGACTGTGTGAGGGAGAAGGACTGTGACTGTGACTGTGTGAGGGAGAGGTTGTGGGTTTAATACACATTATTATGATCAACCTGTTGAATAGTATAATAACAATATTCCTGTAAAAGTCATTTAGTAATGAACAACCTCAGTTCTATGAAAGAACATCATGTCTCTGATGTGTACACTGCAGGCCTGACCGGGGTTTGCACGCAAGGGCCTGTGTGTGTGTGTGTGTGTGTGTGTGTGTGTGTGTGTGTGTGTGTGTGTGTGTGTGTGTGTGTGTGTGTGTGTGTGTGTGTGTGTGTATGTGTGTGTGTGTGTGTGTTTGTGTGTGTGTGTGTGTTTGTGTGTGTGTGTGAAACAAATAAAGATAAATATAGCTAGTGCGGCCACGAGCGGTAATGCAGGGTAGAGGCGGCGCGAAAACGCCTCTAAAAACAAGCGCGTGCCCACGCCCGATCCGTGGAAGCACGTAGAACTAGCAAACGTACTAGCAGAAATCAACAATCGCACACGGGTCATTGAGTGTGTACAGGGTTCGTCTGCGTGTGTGGCATTGGGCAATCTAGCGGCAACCGAGTGGCCTGAAGGCAGAACCGGCCAACCCGTCGCCCTCACCATCGTTGCGCTTCGAGATGAACTATTGCTAAAGATGATCGTCCTCATCAACCAAGGCGCTACCAGAGTAGCTCGTAACAAAGACCCTCTCCGCCACCTCGCGGCCAGTGTACGCAGTGTACAGCAAATGACAAACGATGTTGCGAGCGATATATCGGAAAAACTTTGCACTGACGCGACGGTCGCCACTGAAGGTTGTGTGAGTCTCGCGCAAAGTGCCATATCAAACGTGCGCAAGCTAGTGACAAGCAACTTCACCAGATCTGTAGATTCTGCATACGCTCGGATACGAATGAAAGTATCGAGAGATAACACCGACACGAGTTGCGCGACGGCGCTGGCTGCAGTCACTACAACACTGGATTTATTAATCAACGTAATTGTGATCTTAATGGCGTATCGAGTGTGCACCAGAAACTACAACCAGTACTACAGAAAACTGGCATGAGGGTCACGGTCTAACGTTATGTTGGTGTCTCGCATCGACCGTCGACGGCCGTTTGCCAGCGGCTGAAAATGGCACAGTTGACGAAATGGAAACGCCGACCATCGATAGTGCACTCTCGCAAGTTCCAACCGCACCATCTCAGGAGACAGACCACAGAGTCATATTAGCGGAGGGTAGATAGAAAATGCGCAAATCGCCGCAACCGCCCATATACATACTATACGAGTTCAACATAGAGTAGAGTAAGAAGTTACTACCGATTGTATTTCCAACGTGCAAGCAGCTGGTGTGTGACGCTTTACTTGAGTATCACAGAGGTTGCGATGTCCTGTGTTCCACGAGCGCATGGAAACAAGTGAACGAACTTCTACGGACCGTACTGTTGGGGTATGAGCGAGCTGTAAAATCAATACACGCTAGACACGCGGACTTTGCCGCGTTAATGGACACGCATATCGCCACAACAAAACCGGGTCAAGTGTTCGGGGCGTCACCGCGCTCAACTATACACGTCTTGGCCTACCACGAGTACATGAGCCCACAGATCCTAAGCGAGGTCGAAGCCGTTGTGTCTACCCAACGCAAATTCAGCACAGCCGTGCGCGCTAAGACAAGTCCCTCTGGACTGCTGGAAATTTTGGAAACGTGGAAGGCTGGCGTGTACGCGCTTTCTACACAACAATATTCCTGTAAAAGTGATTTAGTAATGAACAACCTCAGTTCTGTGAAAGAACATCATGTTTCTGATGTGTACACTGCAGGCCTGACCGGTCTTGCTGGGGCCTCTCTCCTGGAGGCGCTCAATCAGACCCAGTGGTGACACGTGGCAAGAAGCTCCTCGGGGCGCGTCTTGCTGGGGCTTCTCTCATGGAGGCACTCAGTCAGACCCAGTATTGACATGTGGCAAGATGCTCCTCGGGGCACGTCTTGCTTGGGCCTCTCTCCTGGAGGCGCTCAGTCAGACCCAGAGGAGACATGTGTCAAGACGCTCCTCGGGGCACGTCTTGCTTGGGCCTCTCTCCTGGAGGCGCTCAGTCAGACCAAGTGGTGACATGTGGCAAGACACTCCTCGGGGCGCGTCTTGCTTGGGCCTCTCTCCTGGAGGCCCTCTGTCAGACCCAGTGTTGACATGTGTCAAGACGCTCCTCGGGGCGTGTCTTGCTTGGGCTTCTCTCCTGGAGGCCCTCAGTCATACCCATTGTTGACATGTGGCAAGACGCTCCTCGGGGCGCGTCATGCTTTGGCCTCTCTCCTGGAGGCGCTCAGTCAGACCCAGTGTTGACACGTGGCAAGACGCTCCTCGGGGCGCGTCTTGCTTGGGCCTCTCTCCTGTAGGCGCTCAGTCAGACCCAGTGTTGACATGTGGCAAGACACTCCTCGGAGCGCGTCTTGCTTGGGCCTCTCTCATGGAGGCCCTCTGTCAGACCCAGTGTTGACATGTGTCAAGACGTTCCTCGTTGCGCGTCTTGCTTTGGCCTCTCTCCTGGAGGCGCTCAGTCAGACCGAATGCTGACATGTGGCAAGAAGCTCCTCGGGGCGCGTGTTGCTTGGGCTTCTCTCCTGGAGGCCCTCAGTAAGACCCATTGTTGACATGTGAAAAGACGCTCCTCGGGGCGCGTCTTGCTTGGGCCTCTCTCCAGAAGGCCCTCAATCAGGCCCAGTGTTGACACGTGGCAAGACGCTCCTCGGGGCGCGTCTTGCTTGGGCCTCTCTCCTGGAGGCGCTCAGTCAGACTGAGTAGTGACATGTGGCCTGACGCTCCTCGGGGCGCGTGTTGCTTGGGCCTCTCTCCTGGAGGCGCTCAGTCAGACCAAGTGGTGACATGTGGCAAGACACTCCTCGGGGCGCGTCTTGCTTGGGCCTCTCTCCTGGAGGCCCTCAGTCAGACCCAGTGTTGACATGTGGCAAGACGCTCCTCGGGGCGCGTCTTGCTTGGACCTCTCTCCCTGAGGCGCTCAGTCAGACCGAGTAGTGACATGTGGCAAGACGCTCCTCGGGGCGCGTCTTGCTTGGACCTCTCTCCCTGAGGCGCTCAGTCAGACCCAGTGTTGACTATGGCAAGACACTCCTCGGGACGCGTCTTGATTGGGCCTCTCTCATGGAGGCCCTCTGTCAGACCCAGTGTTGACATGTGGCAAGACGCTCCTCAGGGGGCGTCTTGCTTTGGCCTCTCACCTGGAGGCGCTCAGTCAGACCGAGTGCTGACATGTGGCAAGAAGCTCCTCGGGGCGCGTCTTGCTTGGGCCTCTCTCCTGGAGGCGCTCAGTCAGACTGACTAGTGACATGTGGCCTGACGCTCCTCGGGGCGCGTGTTGCTTGGGCCTCTCTCCTGGAGGCGCTCAGTCAGACCCAGTGTTGACACGTGGCAAGACGCTCCTCGGGGCGCGTCTTGCTTGGGCCTCTCTCCTGGAGGCGCTCAGTCAGACCCAGTGTTGACATGTGGCAAGACACTCCTCGGGGCGCGTCTTGCTTGGGCCTCTCTCATGGAGGCCCTCTGTCAGACCCAGTGTTGACATGTGTCAAGACGCTCTTCGGGGCGCGTCTTGCTTTGGCCTCTCTCCTGGAGGCGCTCAGTCAGACCGAGTGCTGACATGTGGCAAGAAGCTCCTCGGGGCGCGTGTTGCTTGGGCTTCTCTCCTGGAGGCCCTCAGTAAGACCCATTGGTGACATGTGGCAAGACGCTCCTCGAGGCGCGTCTTGCTTGGGCCTCTCTCCAGAAGGCCCTCAATCAGACCCAGTGTTGACACGTGGCAAGACGCTCCTCGGGGCGCGTCTTGCTTGGGCCTCTCTCCTGGAGGCGCTCAGTCAGACCGAGTAGTGACATGTGGCCTGACGCTCCTCGGGGCGCATGTTGCTTGGGCCTCTCTCCTGGAGGCGCTCAGTCAGACCAAGTGGTGACATGTGGCATGACACTCCTCGGGGCGCGTCTTGCTTGGGCCTCTCTCCTGGAGGCCCTCTGTCAGACCCAGTGTTGACATGTGTCAAGACGCTCCTCGGGGCGTGTCTTGCTTGGGCTTCTCTCCTGGAGGCCCTCAGTCATACCCATTGTTGACATGTGGCAAGACGCTCCTCGGGGCGCGTCTTGCTTTGGCCTCTCTCCTGGAGGCGCTCAGTCAGACCGAGTGCTGACATGTGGCAAGACGCTCCTCGGGCCGCGTGTTGCTTGGGCTTCTCTCCTGGAGGCCCTCAGTCAGACCCATTGTTGACATGTTGCAAGACGCTCCTTTGGGCGCGTCTTGCTTGGGCCTCTCTCCTGGAGGCGCTCAGTCAGACCCAGTGTTGACACGTGGCAAGACGCTCCTCGGGGCGCGTCTTGCTTGGGCCTCTCTCCTGGAGGCGCTCAGTCAGACCCAGTGTTGACATGTGGCAAGACACTCCTCGGGGCGTGTCTTGCTTGGGCCTCTCTCATGGAGGCCCTCTGTCAGACCCAGTGTTGACATTTGTCAAGATGCTCCTCGGGGCGCGTCTTGCTTTGGCCTCTCTCCTGGAGGCGCTCAGTCAGACCGAGTGCTGACATGTGGCAAGAAGCTCCTCGGGGCGCGTGTTGCTTGGGCTTCTCTCCTGGAGGCTCTCAGTAAGACCCATTGTTGACATGTGGCAAGACGCTCCTCGGGGCGCGTCTTGCTTGGGCCTCTCTCCAGAAGGCCCTCAATCAGACCCAGTGTTGACACGTGGCAAGACGCTCCTCGGGGCGCGTCTTGCTTGGGCCTCTCTCCTGGAGGCGCTCAGTCAGACCCAGTGTTGACACGTGGCAAGACACTCCTCGGGGCGCGTCTTGCTTGGGCTTCTCTCCTGGAGGCCCTCAGTCAGACCCATTGTTGACATGTGGCAAGACGCTCCTCGGGGCACGTCTTGCTTGGACCTCCCTCCTGGAGGCGCTCAGTCAGACCGAGTAGTGACATGTGGCCTGACGCTCCTCGGGGCGCGTGTTGCTTGGGCCTCTCTCCTGGAGGCGCTCAGTCAGACCAAGTGGTGACATGTGGCAAGACACTCCTCGGGCCGCGTGTTGCTTGGGCTTCTCTCCTGGAGGCCCTCAGTCAGACCCATTGTTGACATGTTGCAAGAAGCTCCTTTGGGCGCGTCTTGCTTGGGCCTCTCTCCTGGAGGCGCTCAGTCAGACCGAGTGCTGACATGTGGAAAGACGCTCCTCGGGGCGCGTCTTGCTTGGGCTTCTCTCCTGGAGGCGCTCAGATAGACCCAGTGTTGACATGTGACAAGACGCACCTCGGGGCGCGTCTCGCTTGGGCCTCTCTCCTGGAGGCGCTCAGTCAGAACAAGTGGTGACTTGTGGCAAGACACTCCTCGGGGCGCGTCTTGCTTGGGCCTCTCTCCTGGAGGCGCTCAGTCAGACCCAGAGGAGACATGTGTCAAGACGCTCCTCGGGGCACGTCTGTCTTGGGCCTCTCTCCTGGAGGCGCTCAGTCAGACCAAGTGGTGACATGTGGCAAGACACTCCTCGGGGCGCGTCTTGCTTGGGCCTCTCTCCTGGAGGCCCTCTGTCAGACCCAGTGTTGACATGTGTCAAGACGCTCCTCGGGGCGTGTCTTGCTTGGGCTTCTCTCCTGGAGGCCCTCAGTCATACCCATTGTTGACATGTGGCAAGACGCTCCTCGGGGCGCGTCTTGCTTTGGCCTCTCTCCTGGAGGCGCTCAGTCAGACCCAGTGTTGACACGTGGCAAGACGCTCCTCGGGGCGCGTCTTGCTTGGGCCTCTCTCCTGGAGGCGCTCAGTCAGACCCAGTGTTGACATGTGGCAAGACACTCCTCGGGGCGCGTCTTGCTTGGGCCTCTCTCATGGAGGCCCTCTGTCAGACCCAGTGTTGACATGTGTCAAGACGCTCCTCGGGGCGCGTCTTGCTTTGGCCTCTCTCCTGGAGGCGCTCAGTCAGACCGAATGCTGACATGTGGCAAGAAGCTCCTCGGGGCGCGTGTTGCTTGGGCTTCTCTCCTGGAGGCCCTCAGTAAGACCCATTGTTGACATGTGAAAAGAGGCTCCTCGGGGCGCGTCTTGCTTGGGCCTCTCTCCAGAAGGCCCTCAATCAGGCCCAGTGTTGACACGTGGCAAGACGCTCCTCGGGCGCGTCTTGCTTGGGCCTCTCTCCTGGAGGCGCTCAGTCAGACCAAGTGGTGACATGTTGCAAGACACTCCTCGGGGCGCGTCTTGCTTGGGCCTCTCTCCTGGAGGCCCTCAGTCAGACCCAGTGTTGACATGTGGCAAGACGCTCCTCGGGGCGCGTCTTGCTTGGACCTCTCTCCCTGAGGCGCTCAGTCAGACCGAGTAGTGACATGTGGCAAGACGCTCCTCGGGGCGCGTCTTGCTTGGACCTCTCTCCCTGAGGAGCTCAGTCAGACCCAGTGTTGACTATGGCAAGACACTCCTCGGGGCGCGTCTTGATAGGGCCTCTCTCATGGAGGCCCTCTGTCAGACCCAGTGTTGACATGTGCCAAGACGCTCCTCAGGGGGCGTCTTGCTTTGGCCTCTCTCCTGGAGGCGCTCAGTCAGACCGAATGCTGACATGTGGCAAGAAGCTCCTCGGGGCGCGTCTTGCTTGGGCTTCTCTCCTGGAGGCCCTCAGTAAGAACCATTGTTGATATGTGGCAAGACACTCCTCGGGGCGCGTCTTGCTTGGGCCTCTCTCATGGAGGCCCTCTGTCAGACCCAGTGTTGACATGTGGCAAGACGCTCCTCGGGGCGCGTCTTGCTTGGGCCTCTCTCCTGGAGGCGCTCAGTCAGACTGAGTAGTGACATGTGGCCTGACGCTCCTCGGGGCGCGTGTTGCTTGGGCCTCTCTCCTGGAGGCGCTCAGTCAGACCCAGTGTTGACACGTGGCAAGACGCTCCTCGGGGCGCGTCTTGCTTGGGCCTCTCTCCTGGAGGCGCTCAGTCAGACCCAGTGTTGACATGTGGCAAGACACTCCTCGGGGCGCGTCTTGCTTGGGCCTCTCTCATGGAGGCCCTCTGTCAGACCCAGTGTTGACATGTGTCAAGACGCTCCTCGGGGCGCGTCTTGCTTTGGCCTCTCTCCTGGAGGCGCTCAGTCAGACCGAGTGCTGACATGTGGCAAGAAGCTCCTCGGGGCACGTGTTGCTTGGGCTTCTCTCCTGGAGGCCCTCAGTAAGACCCATTGGTGACATGTGGCAAGACGCTCCTCGGGGCGCGTCTTGCTTGGGCCTCTCTCCTGGAGGCGCTCAGTCAGACCGAGTAGTGACATGTGGCCTGACGCTCCTCGGGGCACATGTTGCTTGGGCCTCTCTCCTGGAGGCGCTCAGTCAGACCAAGTGGTGACATGTGGCATGACACTCCTCGGGGCGCGTCTTGCTTGGGCCTCTCTCCTGGAGGCCCTCTGTCAGACCCAGTGTTGACATGTGTCAAGACGCTCCTCGGGGCGTGTCTTGCTTGGGCTTCTCTCCTGGAGGCCCTCAGTCATACCCATTGTTGCCATGTGGCAAGACGCTCCTCGGGGCGCGTCTTGCTTTGGCCTCTCTCCTGGAGGCGCTCAGTCAGACCGAGTGCTGACATGTGGCAAGACGCTCCTCGGGCCGCGTGTTGCTTGGGCTTCTCTCCTGGAGGCCCTCAGTCAGACCCATTGTTGACATGTTGCAAGACGCTCCTTTGGGCGCGTCTTGCTTGGGCCTCTCTCCTGGAGGCGCTCAGTCAGACCCAGTGTTGACACGTGGCAAGACGCTCCTCGGGGCGCGTCTTGCTTGGGCCTCTCTCCTGGAGGCGCTCAGTCAGACCCAGTGTTGACATGTGGCAAGACACTCCTCGGGGCGTGTCTTGCTTGGGCCTCTCTCATGGAGGCCCTCTGTCAGACCCAGTGTTGACATTTGTCAAGATGCTCCTCGGGGCGCGTCTTGCTTTGGCCTCTCTCCTGGAGGCGCTCAGTCAGACCGAGTGCTGACATGTGGCAAGAAGCTCCTCGGGGCGCGTGTTGCTTGGGCTTCTCTCCTGGAGGCCCTCAGTCAGACCCATTGTTGACATGTTGCAAGAAGCTCCTTTGGGCGCGTCTTGCTTGGGCCTCTCTCCTGGAGGCGCTCAGTCAGACCGAGTGCTGACATGTGGAAAGACGCTCCTCGGGGCGCGTCTTGCTTGGGCTTCTCTCCTGGAGGCGCTCAGAAAGACCCAGTGTTGACATGTGACAAGACGCTCCTCGGGGCGCGTCTCGCTTGGGCCTCTCTCCTGGAGGCGCTCAGTCAGACCAAGTGGTGACTTGTGGCAAGACACTCCTCGGGGCGCGTCTTGCTTGGGCCTCTCTCCTGGAGGCCCTCTGTCAGACCCAGTGTTGGCATGTGGCAAGACGCTCCTCAGGGCGCGTCTTGGTTGGGCCTCTCTCCTGGAGGCGCTCAGTCAGACCCAGTGGTGACATGTGGCAAGACGCTCCTCGGGGCGCGTATTGCTTGGGCCTCTCTCCTGGATGCCCTCTGTCAGACCGAGTGTTGACATGTGGCAAGACTCTCCTCGGGGCGCGTCTTGCTTGGGCTTCTCTCATGGAGGCCCTCAGTCAGACCCAGTGTTGACATGTGTCAAGACGCTCCTCGGGGCGCGTCTTGCTTGGACCTCTCTCCCTGAGGCGCTCAGTCAGACCCAGTGTTGACATTTGGCAAGACAGTCCTCGGGGCGCGTCTTGCTTGGGCCTCTCTCATGGAGGCCCTCTGTCAGACCCAGTGTTGACATGTGTCAAGACGCTCCTCGGGGGGCGTCTTGCTTTGGCCTCTCTCCTGGAGGCGCTCAGTCAGACCGAGTGCTGACATGTGGCAAGAAGCTCCTCGGGGCGCGTCTTGCTTGGGCTTCTCTCCTGGAGGCCCTCAGTAAGAACCATTGTTGACATGTGGCAAGACGCTCCTTGGGGCGCGTCTTGCTTGGGCCTCTCTCCAGAAGGCCCTCAATCAGACCCAGTGTTGACACGTGGCAAGACGCTCCTCGGGGCGCGTCTTGCTTGGGCATCTCTCCTGGAGGCGCTCAGTCAGACTGAGTAGTGACATGTGGCCTGACGCTCCTCGGGGCGCGTGTTGCTTGGGCCTCTCTCCTGGAGGCGCTCAGTCAGACCAAGTGGTGACATGTGGCAAGACACTCCTCGGGGCGCGTCTTGCTTGGGCCTCTCTCATGGAGGCCCTCTGTCAGACCCAGTGTTGACATGTGTCAAGACGCTCCTCGGGGTGCGTCTTGCTTTGGCCTCTCTCCTGGAGGCGCTCAGTCAGACCGAGTGCTGACATGTGGCAAGACGCTCCTCGGGCCGCGTGTTGCTTGGGCTTCTCTCCTGGAGGCCCTCAGTCAGACCCATTGTTGACATGTGGCAAGACGCTCCTCGGGGCGCGTCTTGCTTGGGCTTCTCTCCTGGAGGCGCTCAGAAAGACCCAGTGTTGACATGTGACAAGACGCTCCTCGGGGCACGTCTTGCTTGGGCCTCTCTCTTGGAGACTCTCAGTCAGAACCAGAGGTGACATGTGGCAAGACGCTCCTCGGGGCGCGTCTTGCTTGGGCCTCTCTCCTGGAGGCCCTCTGTCAGACCCAGTGTTGACATGTGGCAAGACGCTCCTCCGGGCGCATCTTGCTTGGGCCTCTCTCCTGGAGGCCCTCAGTCAGACCCATTGTTGACATGTGGCAAGACGCTCCTAGGGGCGCGTCTTGCTTGGGCCTCTCTCCTGGAGGCGCTCAGTCAGACCGAGTGCTGACATAAGGCAAGACGCTCCTTGGGGCGCGTCTTGCTGGGGCCTCTCTCCTGGAGGCGCTCAGTCAGACCCAGTGCTGACATGTGGCAAGATGCTCCTCTGGGCGCGTCTTGCTTGGGCCTCTCTCCTGGAGGCCCTCTGTCAGACCCAGTGTTGGCATGTGGCAAGACGCTCCTCAGGGCGCGTCTTGGTTGGGCCTCTCTCCTGGAGGCGCTCAGTCAGACCCAGTGGTGACATGTGGCAAGACGCTCCTCGGGGCGCGTATTGCTTGGGCCTCTCTCCTGGATGCCCTCTGTCAGACCGAGTGTTGACATGTGGCAAGACTCTCCTCGGGGCGCGTCTTGCTTGGGCTTCTCTCATGGAGGCCCTCAGTCAGACCCAGTGTTGACATGTGTCAAGACGCTCCTCGGGGCGCGTCTTGCTTGGACCTCTCTCCCTGAGGCGCTCAGTCAGACCCAGTGTTGACATTTGGCAAGACACTCCTCGGGGCGCGTCTTGCTTGGGCCTCTCTCATGGAGGCCCTCTGTCAGACCCAGTGTTGACATGTGTCAAGACGCTCCTCGGGGGGCGTCTTGCTTTGGCCTCTCTCCTGGAGGCGCTCAGTCAGACCGAGTGCTGACATGTGGCAAGAAGCTCCTCGGGGCGCGTCTTGCTTGGGCTTCTCTCCTGGAGGCCCTCAGTAAGAACCATTGTTGACATGTGGCAAGACGCTCCTTGGGGCGCGTCTTGCTTGGGCCTCTCTCCAGAAGGCCCTCAATCAGACCCAGTGTTGACACGTGGCAAGACGCTCCTCGGGGCGCGTCTTGCTTGGGCCTCTCTCCTGGAGGCGCTCAGTCAGACCGAGTAGTGACATGTGGCAAGACGCTCCTCGGGGCGCGTCTTGCTTGGACCTCCCTCCTGGAGGCGCTCAGTCAGACCGAGTAGTGGAATTTGGCAAGACGCTCCTCGGGGCGCGTCTTGCTTGGACTTCTCTCCTGGAGGCGCTCAGTTAGACCGAGTAGTGACATGTGGCAAGACGCTCCTCGGGGCGCGTCTTGCTTGGGTCTCTCTCCTGGAGGCGATCAGTCAGACCGAGTGCTGGCATAAGGCAAGACGCTCCTCGGGGCACGTCTTGCTGGGGCCTCTCTCCTGGAGGTGCTCAATCAGACCCAGTGGTGACACGTGGCAAGACGCTCCTCTGGGCGCGTCTTGCTTGGGCCTCTTTCCTGGAGGAGCTCAGTCAGACCCAGTGGTGACACGTGGCAAGACGCTCCTCGGGGCGCATCTTGCTTGGGCCTCTCTCCTGGAGGCGCTACGTCAGACCCAGTGTTGACACGTGGCAAGACGCTCCTCGGGGCGCGTCTTGCTTGGGCCTCTCTCCTGGAGGCGCTACGTCAGACCCAGTGTTGACACGTGGCAAGACGCTCCTCGGGGCGCGTATTGCTTGGGCCTCTCTCCTGGATGCCCTCTGTCAGACCCAGTGTTGACATGTGGCAAGACTCTCCTCGGGGCGCGTCTTGCTTGGGCTTCTATCATGGAGGCCCTCAGTCAGACCCAGTGTTGACATGTGTCAAGACGCTCCTCGGGGCGTGTCTTGCTTGGGCCTCTCTCCTGGAGGCGCTCAGTCAGACCAAGTGGTGACATGTGGCAAGACACTCCTCGGGGCGCGTCTTGCTTGGGCCTCTCTCCTGGAGGCCCTCTGTCAGACCCAGTGTTGGCATGTGGCAAGACGCTCCTCAGGGCGCGTCTTGGTTGGGCCTCTCTCCTGGAGGCGCTCAGTCAGACCCAGTGGTGACATGTGTTAAGACGCTCCTCGGGGCGCGTATTGCTTGGGCCTCTCTCCTGGATGCCCTCTGTCAGACCGAGTGTTGACATGTGGCAAGACTCTCCTCGGGGCGCGTCTTGCTTGGGCTTCTCTCATGGAGGCCCTCAGTCAGACCCAGTGTTGACATGTGTCAAGACGCTCCTCGGGGCGCGTCTTGCTTGGACCTCTCTCCCTGAGGCGCTCAGTCAGACCCAGTGTTGACATTTGGCAAGACACTCCTCGGGGCGCGTCTTGCTTGGGCCTCTCTCATGGAGGCCCTCTGTCAGACCCAGTGTTGACATGTGTCAAGACGCTCCTCGGGGGGCGTCTTGCTTTGGCCTCTCTCCTGGAGGCGCTCAGTCAGACCGAGTGCTGACATGTGGCAAGAAGCTCCTCGGGGCGCGTCTTGCTTGGGCTTCTCTCCTGGAGGCCCTCAGTAAGAACCATTGTTGACATGTGGCAAGACGCTCCTTGGGGCGCGTCTTGCTTGGGCCTCTCTCCAGAAGGCCCTCAATCAGACCCAGTGTTGACACGTGGCAAGACGCTCCTCGGGGCGCGTCTTGCTTGGGCCTCTCTCCTGGAGGCGCTCAGTCAGACTGAGTAGTGACATGTGGCCTGACGCTCCTCGGGGCTCGTGTTGCTTGGGCCTCTCTCCTGGAGGCGCTCAGTCAGACCAAGTGGTGACATGTGGCAAGACACTCCTCGGGGCGCGTCTTGCTTGGGCCTCTCTCATGGAGGCCCTCTGTCAGACCCAGTGTTGACATGTGTCAAGACGCTCCTCGGGGCGCGTCTTGCTTTGGCCTCTCTCCTGGAGGCGCTTAGTCAGACCGAGTGCTGACATGTGGCAAGACGCTCCTCGGGCCGCGTGTTGCTTGGGCTTCTCTCCTGGAGGCCCTCAGTCAGACCCATTGTTGACATGTGGCAAGACGCTCCTCGGGGCGCGTCTTGCTTGGGCTTCTCTCCTGGAGGCGCTCAGAAAGACCCAGTGTTGACATGTGACAAGACGCTCCTCGGGGCACGTCTTGCTTGGGCCTCTCTCTTGGAGACTCTCAGTCAGAACCAGAGGTGACATGTGGCAAGACGCTCCTCGGGGCGCGTCTTGCTTGGGCCTCTCTCCTGGAGGCCCTCTGTCAGACCCAGTGTTGACATGTGGCAAGACGCTCCTCCGGGCGCATCTTGCTTGGGCCTCTCTCCAGGAGGCCCTCAGTCAGACCCATTGTTGACATGTGGCAAGACGCTCCTCGGGGCGCGTCTTGCTTGGGCCTCTCTCCTGGAGGCGCTCAGTCAGACCGAGTGCTGACATAAGGCAAGACGCTCCTCGGGGCGTGTCTTGCTGGGGCCTCTCTCCTGGAGGCGCTCAGTCAGACCCAGTGCTGACATGTGGCAAGACGCTCCTCTGGGCGCGTCTTGCTTGGGCTTCTCTCCTGGAGGCCCTCAGTCAGACCCATTGTTGACATGTGGCAAGACGCTCCTCGGGGCACTTCTTGCTTGGGCCTCTCTTCTGGAGGCGCTCAGTCAGACCGAGTAGTGACATGTGGCAAGACGCTCCTCGGGGCGCGTCTTGCTTGGACCTCCCTCCTGGAGGCGCTCAGTCAGACCGAGTAGTGGAATTTGGCAAGATGCTCCTCGGGGCGCGTCTTGCTTGGACCTCTCTCCTGGAGGCGCTCAGTTAGACCGAGTAGTGACATGTGGCAAGACGCTCCTCGGGGCGCGTCTTGCTTGGGTCTCTCTCCTGGAGGCGATCAGTCAGACCGAGTGCTGACATAAGGCAAGACGCTCCTCGGGGCGCGTCTTGCTGGGGCCTCTCTCCTGGAGGTGCTCAATCAGACCCAGTGGTGACACGTGGCAAGACGCTCCTCGGGGCGCGTCTTGCTTGGGCCTCTCTCCTGGAGGAGCTCAGTCAGACCCAGTGGTGACACGTGGCAAGACGCTCCTCGGGGCGCATCTTGCTTGGGCCTCTCTCCTGGAGGCGCTACGTCAGACCCAGTGTTGACACGTGGCAAGACGCTCCTCGGGGCGCGTCTTGCTTGGGCCTCTCTCCTGGAGGCGCTCAGTCAGACACAGTGTTGACATGTGGCAAGACGCTCCTCGGGGCGCGTATTGCTTGGGCCTCTCTCCTGGATGCCCTCTGTCAGACCCAGTGTTGACATGTGGCAAGACTCTCCTCGGGGCGCGTCTTGCTTGGGCTTCTATCATGGAGGCCCTCAGTCAGACCCAGTGTTGACATGTGTCAAGACGCTCCTCGGGGCGTGTCTTGCTTGGGCCTCTCTCCTGGAGGCGCTCAGCCAGACCCAGTGTTGACATGTGGCAAGACGCTCCTCGGGGCGCGTCTTGCTTGGGCCTCTCTCCTGGAGGCGCTCAGTCAGACCGAGTGCTGACATAAGGCAAGACGCTCCTCGGGGCGCGTCTTGCTGGGGCCTCTCTCCTGGAGGCGCTCAGTCAGACCCAGTGCTGACATGTGGCAAGATGCTCCTCTGGGCGCGTCTTGCTTGGGCTTCTCTCCTGGAGGCCCTCAGTCAGACCCATTGTTGACATGTGGCAAGACGCTCCTCGGGGCACGTCTTGCTTGGGCCTCTCTTCTGGAGGCGCTCAGTCAGACCGAGTAGTGACATGTGGCAAGACGCTCCTCGGGGCGCGTCTTGCTTGGACCTCCCTCCTGGAGGCGCTCAGTCAGACCGAGTAGTGGAATTTGGCAAGACGCTCCTCGGGGCGCGTCTTGCTTGGACTTCTCTCCTGGAGGCGCTCAGTTAGACCGAGTAGTGACATGTGGCAAGACGCTCCTCGGGGCGCGTCTTGCTTGGGTCTCTCTCCTGGAGGCGATCAGTCAGACCGAGTGCTGACATAAGGCAAGACGCTCCTCGGGGCACGTCTTGCTGGGGCCTCTCTCCTGGAGGTGCTCAATCAGACCCAGTGGTGACACGTGGCAAGACGCTCCTCTGGGCGCGTCTTGCTTGGGCCTCTCTCCTGGAGGAGCTCAGTCAGACCCAGTGGTGACACGTGGCAAGACGCTCCTCGGGGCGCATCTTGCTTGGGCCTCTCTCCTGGAGGCGCTACGTCAGACCCAGTGTTGACACGTGGCAAGACGCTCCTCGGGGCGCGTCTTGCTTGGGCCTCTCTCCTGGAGGCGCTACGTCAGACCCAGTGTTGACACGTGGCAAGACGCTCCTCGGGGCGCGTATTGCTTGGGCCTCTCTCCTGGATGCCCTCTGTCAGACCCAGTGTTCACATGTGGCAAGACTCTCCTCGGGGCGCGTCTTGCTTGGGCTTCTATCATGGAGGCCCTCAGTCAGACCCAGTGTTGACATGTGTCAAGACGCTCCTCGGGGCGTGTCTTGCTTGGGCCTCTCTCCTGGAGGCGCTCAGTCAGACCAAGTGGTGACATGTGGCAAGACACTCCTCGGGGCGCGTCTTGCTTGGGCCTCTCTCCTGGAGGCCCTCTGTCAGACCCAGTGTTGGCATGTGGCAAGACGCTCCTCGGGGCACGTCTTGCTGGGGCCTCTCTCCTGGAGGTGCTCAATCAGACCCAGTGGTGACACGTGGCAAGACGCTCCTCTGGGCGCGTCTTGCTTGGGCCTCTCTCCTGGAGGAGCTCAGTCAGACCCAGTGGTGACACGTGGCAAGACGCTCCTCGGGGCGCATCTTGCTTGGCCCTCTCTCCTGGAGGCGCTACGTCAGACCCAGTGTTGACACGTGGCAAGACGCTCCTCGGGGCGCGTCTTGCTTGGGCCTCTCTCCTGGAGGCGCTACGTCAGACCCAGTGTTGACACGTGGCAAGACGCTCCTCGGGGCGCGTATTGCTTGGGCCTCTCTCCTGGATGCCCTCTGTCAGACCCAGTGTTCACATGTGGCAAGACTCTCCTCGGGGCGCGTCTTGCTTGGGCTTCTATCATGGAGGCCCTCAGTCAGACCCAGTGTTGACATGTGTCAAGACGCTCCTCGGGGCGTGTCTTGCTTGGGCCTCTCTCCTGGAGGCGCTCAGTCAGACCAAGTGGTGACATGTGGCAAGACACTCCTCGGGGCGCGTCTTGCTTGGGCCTCTCTCCTGGAGGCCCTCTGTCAGACCCAGTGTTGGCATGTGGCAAGACGCTCCTCAGGGCGCGTCTTGGTTGGGCCTCTCTCCTGGAGGCGCTCAGTCAGACCCAGTGGTGACATGTATTAAGACGCTCCTCGGGGCGCGTATTGCTTGGGCCTCTCTCCTGGATGCCCTCTGTCAGACCGAGTGTTGACATGTGGCAAGACTCTCCTCCGGGCGCGTCTTGCTTGGGCTTCTCTCATGGAGGCCCTCAGTCAGACCCAGTGTTGACATGTGTCAAGACGCTCCTCGGGGCGCGTCTTGCTTGGACCTCTCTCCCTGAGGCGCTCAGTCAGACCCAGTGTTGACATTTGGCAAGACACTCCTCGGGGCGCGTCTTGCTTGGGCCTCTCTCATGGAGGCCCTCTGTCAGACCCAGTGTTGACATGTGTCAAGACGCTCCTCGGGGGGCGTCTTGCTTTGGCCTCTCTCCTGGAGGCGCTCAGTCAGACCGAGTGCTGACATGTGGCAAGAAGCTCCTCGGGGCGCGTCTTGCTTGGGCTTCTCTCCTGGAGGCCCTCAGTAAGAACCATTGTTGACATGTGGCAAGACGCTCCTTGGGGCGCATCTTGCTTGGGCCTCTCTCCAGAAGGCCCTCAATCAGACCCAGTGTTGACACGTGGCAAGACGCTCCTCGGGGCGCGTCTTGCTTGGGCCTCTCTCCTGGAGGCGCTCAGTCAGACTGAGTAGTGACATGTGGCCTGACGCTCCTCGGGGCGCGTGTTGCTTGGGCCTCTCTCCTGGAGGCGCTCAGTCAGACCAAGTGGTGACATGTGGTAAGACACTCCTCGGGGCGCGTCTTGCTTGGGCCTCTCTCATGGAGGCCCTCTGTCAGACCCAGTGTTGACATGTGTCAAGACGCTCCTCGGGGCGCGTCTTGCTTTGGCCTCTCTCCTGGAGGCGCTCAGTCAGACCGAGTGCTGACATGTGGCAAGACGCTCCTCGGGCCGCGTGTTGCTTGGGCTTCTCTCCTGGAGGCCCTCAGTCAGACCCATTGTTGACATGTGGCAAGACGCTCCTCGGGGCGCGTCTTGCTTGGGCTTCTCTCCTGGAGGCGCTCAGAAAGACCCAGTGTTGACATGTGACAAGACGCTCCTCGGGGCACGTCTTGCTTGGGCCTCTCTCTTGGGGACTCTCAGTCAGAACCAGAGGTGACATGTGGCAAGACGCTCCTCGGGGCGCGTCTTGCTTGGGCCTCTCTCCTGGAGGCCCTCTGTCAGACCCAGTGTTTACATGTGGCAAGACGCTCCTCCGGGCGCATCTTGCTTGGGCCTCTCTCCAGGAGGCCCTCAGTCAGACCCATTGTTGACATGTGGCAAGACGCTCCTCGGGGCGCGTCTTGCTTGGGCCTCTCTCCTGGAGGCGCTCAGTCAGACCGAGTGCTGACATAAGGCAAGACGCTCCTCGGGGCGCGTCTTGCTGGGGCCTCTCTCCTGGAGGCGCTCAGTCAGACCCAGTGCTGACATGTGGCAAGACGCTCCTCTGGGCTCGTCTTGCTTGGGCTTCTCTCCTGGAGGCCCTCAGTCAGACCCATTGTTGACATGTGGCAAGACGCTCCTCGGGGCACGTCTTGCTTGGGCCTCTCTTCTGGAGGCGCTCAGTCAGACCGAGTAGTGACATGTGGCAAGACGCTCCTCGGGGCGCGTCTTGCTTGGACCTCCCTCCTGGAGGCGCTCAGTCAGACCGAGTAGTGGAATTTGGCAAGACGCTCCTCGGGGCGCGTCTTGCTTGGACCTCTCTCCTGGAGGCGCTCAGTTAGACCGAGTAGTGACATGTGGCAAGACGCTCCTCGGGGCGCGTCTTGCTTGGGTCTCTCTCCTGGAGGCGATCAGTCAGACCGAGTGCTGACATAAGGCAAGACGCTCCTCGGGGCGCGTCTTGCTGGGGCCTCTCTCCTGGAGGTGCTCAATCAGACCCAGTGATGACACGTGGCAAGACGCTCCTCTGGGCGCGTCTTGCTTGGGCCTCTCTCCTGGAGGAGCTCAGTCAGACCCAGTGGTGACACGTGGCAAGACGCTCCTCGGGGCGCATCTTGCTTGGGCCTCTCTCCTGGAGGCGCTACGTCAGACCCAGTGTTGACACGTGGCAAGACGCTCCTCGGGGCGCGTCTTGCTTGGGCCTCTCTCCTGGAGGCGCTCAGTCAGACACAGTGTTGACATGTGGCAAGACGCTCCTCGGGGCGCGTATTGCTTGGGCCTCTCTCCTGGATGCCCTCTGTCAGACCCAGTGTTGACATGTGGCAAGACTCTCCTCGGGGCGCGTCTTGCTTGGGCTTCTATCATGGAGGCCCTCAGTCAGACCCAGTGTTGACATGTGTCAAGACGCTCCTCGGGGCGTGTCTTGCTTGGGCCTCTCTCCTGGAGGCGCTCAGTCAGACCCAGTGTTGACATGTGGCAAGACGCTCCTCGGGGCGCTTCTTGCTTGGGCTTCTCTCCTGGAGGCCCTCAGTCAGACCCATTGTTCACATGTGGCAAGAGTCTCCTCGGGGCACGTCTTGCTTGGGCCTCTCTCCTGGAGGCACTCAGTCAGACCGAGTAGTGACATGTGGCAAGACGCTCCTTGGGGCGCGTCTTGCTGGGGCTTCTCTCATGGAGGCACTCAGTCAGACCGAGTAGTGACATGTGGCAAGACGCTCCTCGGGGCGCGTCTTGCTTGGGCCTCTCTCCTGGAGGCGCTCAATTAGACCCAGTGTTGACATGTGGCTAGACGCTCCTCGGGGCGCGTCTTGCTTGGGCTTCTCTCCTGGAGGCCCTCAGTCAGACCCATTGTTGACATGTGGCAAGAAGCTCCTCGGGGCGCTTCTTGCTTGGGCCTCTCTCCTGGAGGCGCTCAGTCAAACCCAGTGTTGACATGTGTCAAGACGCTCCTCGGGCGTTTCTTGCTTGCGCCTCTCTCCTGGAGGCGCTCAGTCAGACCCAGAGGTGACATGTGGCAAGACGCTCCTCGGGCCTCTCTCCTGGAGGCGCTCAGTCAGACCCAGTGTTGACATGTGGCAAGACGCTCCTCGGGGCGCGTCTTGCTTGGGCCTCTCTCCTGGAGGTGCTCAGTCAGACCCAGTGTTGACATGTGGCAAGACGCTCCTCGGGGCGCGTCTTGCTGGGGCTTCTCTCATGGAGGCACTCAGTCAGACCCAGTGTTGACATGTGGCAAGACACTCCTCGGGGCGCGTCTTGCTTGGGCCTCTCTAATGGAGACGCTCAGTCAGACCGAGTGCTGACATAAGGCAAGACGCGCCCCGAGGAGCGTCTTGCCACGTGTCAACACTGGGTCTGATTGAGGGCCTTCTGGAGAGAGGCCCAAGCAAGACGCGCCCCGAGGAGCGTCTTGACACATGTCACTACTCGGTCTGACTGAGTGCCTCCGGGGCACATGTCAGCACTCGGTCGGACTGAGCGCCTCCAGGAGAGAGGCCAAAGCAAGACGCGCCCCGAGGAGCGTCTTGACACATGTCAACACTGGGTCTGACAGAGGGTATTCAGGAGAGAGGCCCAAGCAATACGCGCCCCGAGGAGCATCTTGCCACATGTCACCACTGGGTCTGAATGAGCGCCTCCAGGAGAGAAGCCCAAGCAAAACGCGCCCCGAGGAGCGTCTTGCCACATGTCAACACTGGGTCTAATTGAGCGCCTCCAGGAGAGAGGCCCAAGCAAGACGCGCCCGGAGGAGCGTCTTGCCACATGTCATTACTCGGTCTGACTGAGCGCCTCCAGGAGAGAGGTCCAAGCAAGACGCGCCCCAGGAGAGTCTTGCCACATGTCAACACTGGGTCTGACTGAGCGCCTCCAGGAGAGAGGCCCAAGCACGACGCGCCCCGAGGAGCGTCTTGCCACGTGTCAACACCGGGTCTGACTTAGCGCCTCCAGGAGAGAGGCCCAAGAAAGGTGCGCCCCGAGGGGCGTCTTGCCACGTGACACCACTGGGTCTGACTGAGCTCCTCCAGGAGAGAGGCCCCAGCAAGACACGCCCCGAGGAGCGTCTTGCCTTATGTCAGCACTCGGTCTGACTGAGCGCCTCCATTAGAGAGGCCCAAGCAAGACGTGCCCCGAGGAGCGTCTTGCCACATGTCACTACTCGGTCTAACTGAGCGCCTCCAGGAGAGAGGTCCAAGCAAGAAGCGCCCCGAGGAGCGTCTTGCCAAATGTCACTACTCGGTCTGACTGTGCGCCTCCAGGAGGGAGGTCCAAGCAAGACGCGCCCCGAGGAGCATCTTGCAACATGTCACTACTCGGTCTGACTGAGTGCCTCCAGGAGAGAGGCCCAAGCAAGACGTGCCCCGAGGAGCGTCTTGCCACATGTCAACAATGGGTCTGACTGAGGGCCTCCAGGAGAGAAGCCCAAGCAAGACGCGCCCAGAGGAGCGTCTTGCCACATGTCAACACTGGGTCGGAAAGAGGAACTCCATGAGAGAAGCCCAAGCAAGACGCGCCCCGAGGAGAGTCTTGCCACATGTCAACACTCGGTCTGACAGAGGGCATTCAGGAGAGAGGCCCAAGCAATACGCGCCCCGAGGAGCGTCTTGCCACATGTCACCACTGGGTCTGAATGAGCGCCTCCAGGAGAGAGGCCCAACCAAGACGCGCCCCGAGGAGTGTCTTGCCACATGCCAACACTGGGTCTGACTGAGCGCCTCCAGGAGAGAGGCCCAAGCAAGACGCGCCCCGAGGAGCTTCTTGCCACGTGTCAACACTGGGTCTGACTGAGCGCCTCCAAGAGAGAGGCCCAAACAAGACGCGCCCCGAGGAGCTTCTTTCCACATGTCAACAATGGGTCTTACTGAGGGCCTCCATGAGAGAAGCCCAAGCAAGACGCGCCCCGAGGAGTGTCTTGCCACATGTCAACACTGTGTCTGACTGAGCGCCTCCAGGAGAGAGGCCCAAGCAAGATGCGCCCGGAGGAGCGTCTTGCTACATGTCAACACTGGGTCTGACAGAGGGCCTCCAGGAGAGAGGCCCAAGCAAGACGTGCCCCGAGGAGCGTCTTGTCACATGTCAACACTGGGTCTTTCTGAGCGCCTCCAGGAGAGAAGCCCAAGCAAGACGCGCCCCGAGGAGCGTCTTGCCAAATGTCAGCACTCGGTCTGACTGAGCGCCTCCAGGAGAGAGGCCCAAGCAAGACGCGCCCCGAGGAGCGTCTTGACACATGTCAACAATGGGTCTGACTGAGGGCCTCCAGGAGAGAAGCCCAAGCAACACACGGCCCGAGGAGCGTCATGCCACATGTCAGCACTCGGTCTGACTGAGCGCCTCCAGGAGAGAGGCCAAAGCAAGACGCGCCCCGAGGAGCGTCTTGACACATGTCAACACTGGGTCTGACAGAGGGCCTCCATGAGAGAGGCCCAAGCAAGACGCGCCCCGAGGAGTGTCTTGCCACATGTCAACACTGGGTCTGACAGAGGGCCTCCAGGAGAGAGGCCCAAGCAAGACGCGCCCCGAGAAGTGTCTTGACACATATCACCACTTGGTCTGACTGAGCGCCTCCAGGAGAGAGGCCCAAGCAACACGCGCCCCGAGGAGCGTCAGACCACATGTCACTACTCATTCTGACTGAGCGCCTCCAGGAGAGAGGCCCAAGCAAGACGCGCCCCGAGGAGCGTCTTGCCACGTGTCAACACTGGGTCTGATTGAGGGCCTTCTGGAGAGAGGCCCAAGCAAGACGCGCCCCGAGGAGCGTCTTGCCACATGTCACCACTTGGTCTGACTGAGCGCCTCCAGGAGAGAGGCCCAAGCAACACGCGCCCCGAGGAGCGTCAGGCCACATGTCACTACTCAGTCTGACTGAGCGCCTCCTGGAGAGAGGCCCAAGCAAGACGCGCCCCGAGGAGCGTCTTGCCACATGTCAACAATGGGTCTTACTGAGGGCCTCCAGGAGAGAAGCCCAAGCAAGACGCGCCCCGAGGAGCTTCTTGCCACATGTCAGCACTCGGTCTGAATGAGCGCCTCCAGGAGAGAGGCCAAAGCAAGACGCGCCCCGAGGAGCGTCTTGACACATGTCAACACTGGGTCTGACAGAGGGCCTCCATGAGAGAGGCCCAAGCAAGACGCGCCCCGAGGACTGTCTTGCCACATGTCAACACTGGGTCTGACAGAGGGCCTCCAGGAGAGAGGCCCAAGCAAGACGCGCCCCGAGGAGTGTCTTGCCACATGTCACCACTTGGTCTGACTGAGCGCCTCCAGGAGAGAGGCCCAAGCAAGACGCGCCCCGAGGAGCGTCTTGCCACGTGTCAACACTGGGTCTGATTGAGGGCCTTCTGGAGAGAGGCCCAAGCAAGACGCGCCCCGAGGAGCGTCTTGCCACATGTCAACAATGGTTCTTACTGACGGCCTCCAGGTGAGAAGCCCAAGCAAGACGCGCCCCGAGGAGCTTCTTGCCACATGTCAGCACTCGGTCTGACTGAGCGCCTCCAGGAGAGAGGCCAAAGCAAGACGCCCCCCGAGGAGCTTCTTGACACATGTCAACACTGGGTCTGACAGAGGGCCTCCATGAGAGAGGCCCAAGCAAGACGCGCCCCGAGGAGTGTCTTGCCAAATGTCAACACTGGGTCTGACTGAGCTCCTCAGGGAGAGAGGTCCAAGCAAGACGCGCCCCGAGGAGCGTCTTGCCACATGTCACTACTCTTTCTGACTGAGCGCCTCAGGGAGAGAGGTCCAAGCAAGACGCGCCCCGAGGAGCGTCTTGACACATGTCAACACTGGGTCTGACTGAGGGCCTCCATGAGAGAAGCCCAAGCAAGACGCGCCCCGAGGAGCGTCTTGCCACATGTCAACACTGGGTCTGATTGAGGGCCTTCTGGAGAGAGGCCCAAGCAAGACGCGCCCCGAGGAGCGTCTTGCCACATGTCAACAATGGGTCTTACTGAGGGCCTCCAGGAGAGAGGCCCAAGCAAGATGCGCCCGGAGGAGCGTTTTGCCAGATGTCAACACTGGGTCTGACAGAGGGCCTCCAGGAGAGAGGCCCAAGCAAGACGCACCCCGAGGAGCGTCTTGCAATATGTCACCTCTGGGTCTGACTGAGCGCCTCCAGGAGAGAGGCCCAAGCAAGACGCGCCCCGAGGAGCGTCTTGCCACATGTCAACACTGGGTCTGACAGAGGGCCTCCATGAGAGAGGCCCAAGCAAGACGTGCCCCGAGGAGCGTCTTGCGACATGTCACTACTCGGTCTAACTGAGCGCCTCCAGGAGAGAGGTCCAAGCAAGACGCGCCCCGAGGAGCGTCTTGCCACATGTCACTACTCGGTCTGACTGAGCGCCTCCAGGAGAGAGGCCCAAGCAAGACGTGCCCCGAGGAGCGTCTTGCCACATGTCAACAATGGGTCTGACTGAGGGCCTCCAGGAGAGAAGCCCAAGCAAGACGCGCCCCGTGGAGCGTCTTGCCACATGTCAACACTGGGTCTGACTGAGCGCCTCCAGGAGAGAGGCCCAAGCAAGACGCGCCCCGAGGAGCGTCTTGCCACATGTCAACAATGGGTCTGACTGAGGGCCTCCAGGAGAGAAGCCCAAGCAAGACGCGCCCCGTGGAGCGTCTTGCCACATGTCAACACTGGGTCTTATTGAGGGCCTTCTGGAGAGAGGCCCAAGCAATACGCGCCCCGAGGAGCGTCTTGCCACATGTCAACAATGGGTCTTACTGAGGGCCTCCAGGAGAGAGGCCCAAGCAAGATGCGCCCGGAGGAGCGTCTTGCCACATGTCAACACTGGGTCTGACAGAGGGCCTCCAGGAGAGAGGCCCAAGCAAGACGCGCCCCGAGGAGCGTCTTGCCACATGTCACCTCTGGTTCTGACTGAGCGCCTCCAGGAGAGAGGCACAAGCAAGACGCGCCCCGAGGAGCGTCTTGCCACATGTCAACAATGGGTCTGACTGAGGGCCTCCAGGAGAGAAGCCCAAGCAAGACGCGCCCCGTGGAGCGTCTTGACACATGTCAACACTGGGTCTGACAGAGGGCCTCCAGGAGAGGGGCCCAAGCAAGACGCGCCCCGAGGAGTGTCTTGCCACATGTCACCAATGGGTCTGACTGAGCGCCTCCAGGAGAGAGGCCCAAGCAAGACGCGCCCCGAGGACCGTCAGGCCACATGTCACTACTCAGTCTGACTGAGCGCCTCCAGGAGAGAGGCCCAAGCAAGACGCGCCCCGAGGAGCGTCTTGCCACGTGTCAACACTGGGTCTGATTGAGGGCCTTCTGGAGAGAGGCCCAAGCAAGACGCACCACGAGGAGCGTCTTGCCACATGTCAACAATGGGTCTTACTGAGGGCCTCCAGGAGAGAAGCCCAAGCAAGACGCGCCCCGAGGAGCGTCTTGCCACATGTCAACACTGGGTCTAATTGAGCGCCTCCAGGAGAGACGCCCAAGCAAGACATACCCCGAGGAGCGTCTTGCCACATGTCACTACTCGGTCTGACTGAGCGCCTCCAGGAGAGAGGCCCAAGCAAGACGCGCCCCGAGGAGCGTCTTGCCACGTGTCAACACTGGGTCTGACTTAGCGCCTCCAGGAGAGAGGCCCAAGCAAGATGCGCCTCGAGGAGCGTCTTGCCACGTGTCACCACTGGGTCTGACTGAGCTCCTCCAGGAGAGAGGCACAAGCAAGACGCGCCCAGAGGAGCGTCTTGCCACGTGTCACCACTGGGTCTGATTGAGCACCTCCAGGAGAGAGGCCCCAGCAAGACGCGCCCCGAGGAGCGTCTTGCCTTATGTCAGCACTCGGTCTGACTGAGCGCCTCCAGGAGAGAGGCCCAAGCAAGACGCGCCCCGAGGAGCGTCTTGCCAAATGTCACTACTCGGTCTGACTGAGCGCCTCCAGGAGGGAGGTCCAAGCAAGACGCGCCCCGAGGAGCGTCTTGCCACATGTCACTACTCGGTCTGACTGAGCGCCTCCAGGAGAGAGGCCCAAGAAAGACGTGCCCCGAGGAGCGTCTTGCCACATGTCAACAATGGGTCTGACTGAGGGCCTCAAGGAGAGAAGCCCAAGCAAGACGCGCCCAGAGGAGCGTCTTGCCACATGTCAACACTGGGTCTGACTGAGCGCCTCCAGGAGAGAGGCCCAAGCAAGACACGCCCCGAGGAGCGTCTTGACACATGTCAACAATGGGTCGGACTAAGGGCCTCCATGAGAGAAGCCCAAGCAAGACGCGCCCCGAGGAGAGTCTTGCCACATGTCAACACTCGGTCTGACAGAGGGCATTCAGGAGAGAGGCCCAAGCAATGAGCGCCCCGAGGAGCGTCTTGCCTTATGTCAGCACTTGGTCTTACTGAGCGCCTCCAGGAGAGAGGCCCAAGCAAGATGCGCCCGGAGGAGCGTCTTGCCACATGTCAACACTGGGTCTGACAGAGGGCCTCCAGGAGAGAGGCCCAAGCAAGACGCGCCCCGAGGAGCGTCTTGCCACGTGTCAACACTGGGTCTGATTGAGGGCCTTCTGGAGAGAGGCCCAAGCAAGACGCGCCCCGAGGAGCGTCTTGCCACATGTCACTACTCGGTCTGACTGAGTGCCTCCGGGGCACATGTCAGCACTCGGTCGGACTGAGCGCCTCCAGGAGAGAGGCCAAAGCAAGAGGCGCCCCGAGGAGCGTCTTGACACATGTCAACACTGGGTCTGACAGAGGGTATTCAGGAGAGAGGCCCAAGCAATACGCGCCCCGAGGAGCATCTTGCCACATGTCACCACTGGGTCTGAATGAGCGCCTCCTGGAGAGAGGCCCCAGCAAGACGCGCCCCGAGGAGCGTCTTGCCTTATGTCAGCACTCGGTCTGACTGAGCGCCTCCATTAGAGAGGCCCAAGCAAGACGTGCCCCGAGGAGCGTCTTGCCACATGTCACTACTCGGTCTAACTGAGCGCCTCCAGGAGAGAGGTCCAAGCAAGAAGCGCCCCGAGGAGCGTCTTGCCAAATGTCACTACTCGGTCTGACTGTGCGCCTCCAGGAGGGAGGTCCAAGCAAGACGCGCCCCGAGGAGCATCTTGCCACATGTCACTACTCGGTCTGACTGAGTGCCTCCAGGAGAGAGGCCCAAGCAAGATGTGCCCCGAGGAGCGTCTTGCCACATGTCAACAATGGGTCTGACTGAGGGCCTCCAGGAGAGAAGCCCAAGCAAGAAGCGCCCAGAGGAGCGTCTTGCCACATGTCAACAATGGGTCGGACTGAGGAACTCCATGAGAGAAGCCCAAGCAAGACGCGCCCCGAGGAGAGTCTTGCCACATGTCAACACTCGGTCTGACAGAGGGCATTCAGGAGAGAGGCTCAAGCAATACGCGCCCCGAGGAGCGTCTTGCCACATGTCACCACTGGGTCTGAATGAGCGCCTCCAGGAGAGAGGCCCAACCAAGACGCGCCCCGAGGAGTGTCTTGCCACATGCCAACACTGGGTCTGACTGAGCGCCTCCAGGAGAGAGGCCCAAGCAAGACGCGCCCCGAGGAGCTTCTTGCCACGTGTCAACACTGGGTCTGACTGAGCGCCTCCAAGAGAGAGGCCCAAGCAAGACGCGCCCCGAGGAGAGTCTTGCCACATGTCAACACTCGGTCTGACAGAGGGCATTCAGGAGAGAGGCCCAAGCAATACGCGCCCCGAGGAGCGTCTTGCCACATGTCACCACTGGGTCTGAATGAGCGCCTCCAGGAGAGAGGCCCAACCAAGACGCGCCCCGAGGAGTGTCTTGCCACATGCCAACACTGGGTCTGACTGAGCGCCTCCAGGAGAGAGGCCCAAGCAAGACGCGCCCCGAGGAGCTTCTTGCCACGTGTCAACACTGGGTCTGACTGAGCGCCTCCAAGAGAGAGGCCCAAGCAAGACGCGCCCCGAGGAGCTTCTTTCCACATGTCAACAATGGGTCTTACTGAGGGCCTCCATGAGAGAAGCCCAAGCAAGACGCGCCCCGAGGAGTGTCTTGCCACATGTCAACACTGTGTCTGACTGAGCGCCTCCAGGAGAGAGGCCCAAGCAAGATGCGCCCGGAGGAGCGTCTTGCCACATGTCAACACTGGGTCTGACAGAGGGCCTCCAGGAGAGAGGCCCAAGCAAGACGTGCCCCGAGGAGCGTCTTGTCACATGTCAACACTGGGTCTTTCTGAGCGCCTCCAGGAGAGAAGCCCAAGCAAGACGCGCCCCGAGGAGCGTCTTGCCAAATGTCAGCACTCGGTCTTACTGAGCGCCTCCAGGAGAGAGGCCCAAGCAAGACGCGCCCCGAGGAGCGTCTTGCCACATGTCAACAATGGGTCTGACTGAGGGCCTCCAGGAGAGAAGCCCAAGCAACACACGGCCCGAGGAGCGTCATGCCACATGTCAGCACTCGGTCTGACTGAGCGCCTCCAGGAGAGAGGCCAAAGCAAGACGCGCCCCGAGGAGCGTCTTGACACATGTCAACACTGGGTCTGACAGAGGGCCTCCATGAGAGAGGCCCAAGCAAGACGCGCCCCGAGGAGTGTCTTGCCACATGTCAACACTGGGTCTGACAGAGGGCCTCCAGGAGAGAGGCCCAAGCAAGACGCGCCCCGAGAAGTGTCTTGACACATGTCACCACTTGGTCTGACTGAGCGCCTCCAGGAGAGAGGCCCAAGCAACACGCGCCCCGAGGAGCGTCAGACCACATGTCACTACTCATTCTGACTGAGCGCCTCCAGGAGAGAGGCCCAAGCAAGACGCGCCCCGAGGAGCGTCTTGCCACGTGTCAACACTGGGTCTGATTGAGGGCCTTCTGGAGACAGGCCCAAGCAAGACGCGCCCCGAGGAGCGTCTTGCCACATGTCACCACTTGGTCTGACTGAGCGCCTCCAGGAGAGAGGCCCAAGCAACACGCGCCCCGAGGAGCGTCAGGCCACATGTCACTACTCAGTCTGACTGAGCGCCTCCTGGAGAGAGGCCCAAGCAAGACGCGCCCCGAGGAGCGTCTTGCCACGTGTCAACACTGGGTCTGATTGAGGGCCTTCTGGAGAGAGGCCCAAGCAAGACGCGCCCCGAGGAGCGTCTTGCCACATGTCAACAATGGTTCTTACTGACGGCCTCCAGGTGAGAAGCACAAGCAAGACGCGCCCCGAGGAGCTTCTTGCCACATGTCAGCACTCGGTCTGACTGAGCGCCTCCAGGAGAGAGGCCAAAGCAAGACGCCCCCCGAGGAGCTTCTTGACACATGTCAACACTGGGTCTGACAGAGGGCCTCCATGAGAGAGGCCCAAGCAAGACGCGCCCCGAGGAGTGTCTTGCCAAATGTCAACACTGGGTCTGACTGAGCGCCTCAGGGAGAGAGGTCCAAGCAAGACGCGCCCCGAGGAGCGTCTTGCCACATGTCACTACTCGGTCTGACTGAGCGCCTCAGGGAGAGAGGTCCAAGCAAGACGCGCCCCGAGGAGCGTCTTGCCACATGTCAACACTGGGTCTGATTGAGGGCCTTCTGGAGAGAGGCCCAAGCAAGACGCGCCCCGAGGAGCGTCTTGCCACATGTCAACAATGGGTCTTACTGAGGGCCTCCAGGAGAGAGGCCCAAGCAAGATGCGCCCGGAGGAGCGTTTTGCCGCATGTCAACACTGGGTCTGACAGAGGGCCTCCAGGAGAGAGGCCCAAGCAAGACGCACCCCGAGGAGCGTCTTGCCACATGTCACCTCTGGTTCTGACTGAGCGCCTCCAGGAGAGAGGCCCAAGCAAGACGCGCCCCGAGGAGCGTCTTGCCACATGTCAACACTGGGTCTGACAGAGGGCCTCCATGAGAGAGGCCCAAGCAAGACGTGCCCCGAGGAGCGTCTTGCGACATGTCACTACTCGGTGTAACTGAGCGCCTCCAGGAGAGAGGTCCAAGCAAGACGGGCCCCGAGGAGCGTCTTGCCACATGTCACTACTCGGTCTGACTGAGCGCCTCCAGGAGAGAGGCCCAAGCAAGACGTGCCCCGAGGAGCGTCTTGCCACATGTCAACAATGGGTCTGACTGAGGGCCTCCAGGAGAGAAGCCCAAGCAAGACGCGCCCCGTGGAGCGTCTTGCCACATGTCAACACTGGGTCTGACTGAGCGCCTCCAGGAGAGAGGCCCAAGCAAGAGGCTCCCCGAGGAGCGTCTTGCCACATGTCAACAATGGGTCTGACTGAGGGCCTCCAGGAGAGAAGCCCAAGCAAGACGCGCCCCGTGGAGCGTCTTGCCACATGTCAACACTGGGTCTTATTGAGGGCCTTCTGGAGAGAGGCCCAAGCAATACGCGCCCCGAGGAGCGTCTTGCCACATGTCAACAATGGGTCTTACTGAGGGCCTCCAGGAGAGAGGCCCAAGCAAGATGCGCCCGGAGGAGCGTCTTGCCACATGTCAACACTGGGTCTGACAGAGGGCCTCCAGGAGAGAGGCCCAAGCAAGACGTGCCCCGAGGAGCGTCTTGCCACATGTCACCTCTGGTTCTGACTGAGCGCCTCCAAGAGAGAGGCACAAGCAAGACGCGCCCCGAGGAGCGTCTTGCCACATGTCAACAATGGGTCTGACTGAGGGCCTCCAGGAGAGAAGCCCAAGCAAGACGCGCCCCGTGGAGCGTCTTGACACATGTCAACACTGGGTCTGACAGAGGGCCTCCAGGAGAGGGGCCCAAGCAAGACGCGCCCCGAGGAGTGTCTTGCCACATGTCACCAATGGGTCTGACTGAGCGCCTCCAGGAGAGAGGCCCAAGCAAGACGCGCCCCGAGGAGCGTCAGGCCACATGTCACTACTCAGTCTGACTGAGCGCCTCCAGGAGAGAGGCCCAAGCAAGACGCGCCCCGAGGAGCGTCTTGCCACAGGTCAACAATGGGTCTGACTGAGGGCCTCCAGGAGAGAAGCCGAAGCAAGAAGCGCCCCGAGGAGCGTCTTGCCACATGTCAACACTGGGTCTGACTGAGCGCCTCCAGGAGAGAGGCCCAAGCAAAACACGCCCCGAGGAGCGTCTTGACACATGTCAACACTGGGTCTAATTGAGCGCCTCCAGGAGAGACGCCCAAGCAAGACATACCCCGAGGAGCGTCTTGCCACATGTCACTACTCGGTCTGACTGAGCGCCTCCAGGAGAGAGGTCCAAGCAACACGTGCCCCGAGGAGCTTCTTGCCACAGGTCAACAATGGGTCTGACTGAGGGCCTCCAGGAGAGAAGCCGAAGCAAGAAGCGCCCCGAGGAGCGTCTTGCCACATGTCAACAATGGGTCTGACTGAGGGCCTCCAGGAGAGAAGCCCAAGCAAGACGCGCCCCGTGGAGCGTCTTGCCACGTGTCAACACTGGGTCTGATTGAGGGCCTTCTGGAGAGAGGCCCAAGCAAGACGCACCACGAGGAGCGTCTTGCCACATGTCAACAATGGGTCTTACTGAGCGCCTCCAGGAGAGAAGCCCAAGCAAGACGCGCCCCGAGGAGCGTCTTGCCACATGTCAACACTGGGTCTAATTGAGCGCCTCCAGGAGAGACGCCCAAGCAAGACATACCCCGAGGAGCGTCTTGCCACATGTCACTACTCGGTCTGACTGAGCGCCTCCAGGAGAGAGGTCCAAGCAACACGTGCCCCGAGGAGCTTCTTGCCACAGGTCAACAATGGGTCTGACTGAGGGCCTCCAGGAGAGAAGCCGAAGCAAGAAGCGCCCCGAGGAGCGTCTTGCCACATGTCAACACTGGGTCTGACTGAGCGCCTCCAGGAGAGAGGCCCAAGCAAAACACGCCCCGAGGAGCGTCTTGACACATGTCAACACTGGGTCTGAATGAGCGCCTCCAGGAGAGAGGCCCAACCAAGACGCGCCCCGAGGAGTGTCTTGCCACATGCCAACACTGGGTCTGACTGAGCGCCTCCAGGAGAGAGGCCCAAGCAAGACGCGCCCCGAGGAGCTTCTTGCCACGTGTCAACACTGGGTCTGACTGAGCGCCTCCAAGAGAGAGGCCCAAGCAAGACGCGCCCTGAGGAGCTTCTTTCCACATGTCAACAATGGGTCTTACTGAGGGCCTCCATGAGAGAAGCCCAAGCAAGACGCGCCCCGAGGAGTGTCTTGCCACATGTCAACACTGTGTCTGACTGAGCGCCTCCAGGAGAGAGGCCCAAGCAAGATGCGCCCGGAGGAGCGTCTTGCCACATGTCAACACTGGGTCTGACAGAGGGCCTCCAGGAGAGAGAACCAAGCAAGACGTGCCCCGAGGAGCGTCTTGTCACATGTCAACACTGGGTCTTTCTGAGCGCCTCCAGGAGAGAAGCCCAAGCAAGACGCGCCCCGAGGAGCGTCTTGCCAAATGTCAGCACTCGGTCTTACTGAGCGCCTCCAGGAGAGAGGCCCAAGCAAGACGCGCCCCGAGGAGCGTCTTGCCACATGTCAACAATGGGTCTGACTGAGGGCCTCCAGGAGAGAAGCCCAAGCAACACACGGCCCGAGGAGCGTCATGCCACATGTCAGCACTCGGTCTGACTGAGCGCCTCCAGGAGAGAGGCCAAAGCAAGACGCGCCCCGAGGAGCGTCTTGACACATGTCAACACTGGGTCTGACAGAGGGCCTCCATGAGAGAGGCCCAAGCAAGACGCGCCCCGAGGAGTGTCTTGCCACATGTCAACACTGGGTCTGACAGAGGGCCTCCAGGAGAGAGGCCCAAGCAAGACGCGCCCCGAGAAGTGTCTTGACACATGTCACCACTTGGTCTGACTGAGCGCCTCCAGGAGAGAGGCCCAAGCAACACGCGCCCCGAGGAGCGTCAGACCACATGTCACTACTCATTCTGACTGAGCGCCTCCAGGAGAGAGGCCCAAGCAAGACGCGCCCCGAGGAGCGTCTTGCCACGTGTCAACACTGGGTCTGATTGAGGGCCTTCTGGAGACAGGCCCAAGCAAGACGCGCCCCGAGGAGCGTCTTGCCACATGTCACCACTTGGTCTGACTGAGCGCCTCCAGGAGAGAGGCCCAAGCAACACGCGCCCCGAGGAGCGTCAGGCCACATGTCACTACTCAGTCTGACTGAGCGCCTCCTGGAGAGAGGCCCAAGCAAGACGCGCCCCGAGGAGCGTCTTGCCACGTGTCAACACTGGGTCTGATTGAGGGCCTTCTGGAGAGAGGCCCAAGCAAGACGCGCCCCGAGGAGCGTCTTGCCACATGTCAACAATGGTTCTTACTGACGGCCTCCAGGTGAGAAGCACAAGCAAGACGCGCCCCGAGGAGCTTCTTGCCACATGTCAGCACTCGGTCTGACTGAGCGCCTCCAGGAGAGAGGCCAAAGCAAGACGCCCCCCGAGGAGCTTCTTGACACATGTCAACACTGGGTCTGACAGAGGGCCTCCATGAGAGAGGCCCAAGCAAGACGCGCCCCGAGGAGTGTCTTGCCAAATGTCAACACTGGGTCTGACTGAGCGCCTCAGGGAGAGAGGTCCAAGCAAGACGCGCCCCGAGGAGCGTCTTGCCACATGTCACTACTCGGTCTGACTGAGCGCCTCAGGGAGAGAGGTCCAAGCAAGACGCGCCCCGAGGAGCGTCTTGCCACATGTCAACACTGGGTCTGATTGAGGGCCTTCTGGAGAGAGGCCCAAGCAAGACGCGCCCCGAGGAGCGTCTTGCCACATGTCAACAATGGGTCTTACTGAGGGCCTCCAGGAGAGAGGCCCAAGCAAGATGCGCCCGGAGGAGCGTTTTGCCGCATGTCAACACTGGGTCTGACAGAGGGCCTCCAGGAGAGAGGCCCAAGCAAGACGCACCCCGAGGAGCGTCTTGCCACATGTCACCTCTGGTTCTGACTGAGCGCCTCCAGGAGAGAGGCCCAAGCAAGACGCGCCCCGAGGAGCGTCTTGCCACATGTCAACACTGGGTCTGACAGAAGGCCTCCATGAGAGAGGCCCAAGCAAGACGTGCCCCGAGGAGCGTCTTGCGACATGTCACTACTCGGTGTAACTGAGCGCCTCCAGGAGAGAGGTCCAAGCAAGACGCGCCCCGAGGAGCGTCTTGCCACATGTCACTACTCGGTCTGACTGAGCGCCTCCAGGAGAGAGGCCCAAGCAAGACGTGCCCCGAGGAGCGTCTTGCCACATGTCAACAATGGGTCTGACTGAGGGCCTCCAGGAGAGAAGCCCAAGCAAGACGCGCCCCGTGGAGCGTCTTGCCACATGTCAACACTGGGTCTGACTGAGCGCCTCCAGGAGAGAGGCCCAAGCAAGAGGCTCCCCGAGGAGCGTCTTGCCACATGTCAACAATGGGTCAAACTGAGGGCCTCCAGGAGAGAAGCCCAAGCAAGACGCGCCCCGTGGAGCGTCTTGCCACATGTCAACACTGGGTCTTATTGAGGGCCTTCTGGAGAGAGGCCCAAGCAATACGCGCCCCGAGGAGCGTCTTGCCACATGTCAACAATGGGTCTTACTGAGGGCCTCCAGGAGAGAGGCCCAAGCAAGATGCGCCCGGAGGAGCGTCTTGCCACATGTCAACACTGGGTCTGACAGAGGGCCTCCAGGAGAGAGGCCCAAGCAAGACGTGCCCCGAGGAGCGTCTTGCCACATGTCACCTCTGGTTCTGACTGAGCGCCTCCAAGAGAGAGGCACAAGCAAGACGCGCCCCGAGGAGCGTCTTGCCACATGTCAACAATGGGTCTGACTGAGGGCCTCCAGGAGAGAAGCCCAAGCAAGACGCGCCCCGTGGAGCGTCTTGACACATGTCAACACTGGGTCTGACAGAGGGCCTCCAGGAGAGGGGCCCAAGCAAGACGCGCCCCGAGGAGTGTCTTGCCACATGTCACCAATGGGTCTGACTGAGCGCCTCCAGGAGAGAGGCCCAAGCAAGACGCGCCCCGAGGAGCGTCAGGCCACATGTCACTACTCAGTCTGACTGAGCGCCTCCAGGAGAGAGGCCCAAGCAAGACGCGCCCCGAGGAGCGTCTTGCCACGTGTCAACACTGGGTCTGATTGAGGGCCTTCTGGAGAGAGGCCCAAGCAAGACGCACCACGAGGAGCGTCTTGCCACATGTCAACAATGGGTCTTACTGAGCGCCTCCAGGAGAGAAGCCCAAGCAAGACGCGCCCAGAGGAGAGTCTTGCCACATGTCAACACTGTGTCTGACTGAGCGCCTCCAGGAGAGAGGCCCAAGCAAGACGCGCCCCGAGGAGCGTCTTGCCACGTGTCAACACTGGGTCTGACTTAGCGCCTCCAGGAGAGAGGCCCAAGCAAGACGCGCCCAGAGGAGCGTCTTGCCACATGTCAACACTGGGTCTAATTGAGCGCCTCCAGGAGAGACGCCCAAGCAAGACATACCCCGAGGAGCGTCTTGCCACATGTCACTACTCGGTCTGACTGAGCGCCTCCAGGAGAGAGGTCCAAGCAACACGTGCCCCGAGGAGCTTCTTGCCACAGGTCAACAATGGGTCTGACTGAGGGCCTCCAGGAGAGAAGCCGAAGCAAGAAGCGCCCCGAGGAGCGTCTTGCCACATGTCAACACTGGGTCTGACTGAGCGCCTCCAGGAGAGAGGCCCAAGCAAAACACGCCCCGAGGAGCGTCTTGACACATGTCAACACTGGGTCTGACTGAGGGCCTCCATGAGAGAAGCCCAAGCAAGACGCGCCCAGAGGAGAGTCTTGCCACATGTCAACACTGTGTCTGACTGAGCGCCTCCAGGAGAGAGGCCCAAGCAAGACGCGCCCCGAGGAGCGTCTTGCCACGTGTCAACACTGGGTCTGACTTAGCGCCTCCAGGAGAGAGGCCCAAGCAAGACGCGCCCAGAGGAGCGTCTTGCCACGTGTCACCACTGGGTCTGATTGAGCACCTCCAGGAGAGAGGCCCCAGCAAGACGCGCCCCGAGGAGCGTCTTGCCTTATGTCAGCACTCGGTCTGACTGAGCGCCTCCAGGAGAGAGGCCCAAGCAAGACGCGCCCCGAGGAGCGTCTTGCCAAATGTCACTACTCGGTCTGACTGAGCGCCTCCAGGAGGGAGGTCCAAGCAAGACGCGCCCCGAGGAGCGTCTTGCCACATGTCACTACTCGGTCTGACTGAGCGCCTCCAGGAGAGAGGCCCAAGCAAGACGTGCCCCGAGGAGCGTCTTGCCACATGTCAACAATGGGTCTGACTGAGGGCCTCCAGGAGAGAAGCCCAAGCAATACGCGCACAGAGGAGCGTCTTGCCACATGTCAACACTGGGTCTGACTGAGCGCCTCCAGGAGAGAGGCCCAAGCAAGACACGCCCCGAGGAGCGTCTTGACACATGTCAACACTGGGTCGGACTGAGGGCCTCCATGAGAGAAGCCCAAGCAAGACGCGCCCCGAGGAGAGTCTTGCCACATGTCAACACTCGGTCTGACAGAGGGCATTCAGGAGAGAGGCCCAAGCAATGAGCGCCCCGAGGAGCGTCTTGCCTTATGTCAGCACTTGGTCTTACTGAGCGCCTCCAGGAGAGAGGCCCAAGCAAGACGCGCCCCGAGGAGCGTCTTGCGACATGTCACTACTCGGTCTGACTGAGCGCCTCCAGGAGAGAGGCCCAAGCAAGACGTGCCCCGAGGAGCGTCTTGCCACATGTCAACAATGGGTCTGACTGAGCGCCTCCAGGAGAGAGGCCCAAGCAAGCCGCGCCCCGAGGAGCGTCTTGCCACATGTCAACAATGGGTCTGACTGAGGGCCTCCAGGAGAGAAGCCCAAGCAAGACGCGCCCCGTGGAGCGTCTTGCCACATGTCAACACTGGGTCTTATTGAGGGCCTTCTGGAGAGAGGCCCAAGCAATACGCGCCCCGAGGAGCGTCTTGCCACATGTCAACAATGGGTCTTACTGAGGGCCTCCAGGAGAGAGGCCCAAGCAAGATGCGCCCGGAGGAGCGTCTTGCCACATGTCAACACTGGGTCTGACAGAGGGCCTCCAGGAGAGAGGCCCAAGCAAGACGCGCCCCGAGGAGCGTCTTGCCACATGTCACCTCTGGTTCTGACTGAGCGCCTCCAGGAGAGAGGCACAAGCAAGACGCGCCCCGAGGAGCGTCTTGCCACATGTCAACAATGGGTCTGACTGAGGGCCTCCAGGAGAGAAGCCCAAGCAAGACGCGCCCCGTGGAGCGTCTTGACACATGTCAACACTGGGTCTGACAGAGGGCCTCTAGGAGAGGGGCCCAAGCAAGACGCGCCCCGAGGAGTGTCTTGCCACATGTCACCAATGGGTCTGACTGAGCGCCTCCAGGAGAGAGGCCCAAGCAAGACGCGCCCCGAGGAGCGTCAGGCCACATGTCACTACTCAGTCTGACTGAGCGCCTCCAGGAGAGAGGCCCAAGCAAGACGCGCCCCGAGGAGCGTCTTGCCACGTGTCAACACTGGGTCTGATTGAGGGCCTTCTGGAGAGAGGCCCAAGCAAGACGCACCACGAGGAGCTTCTTGCCACATGTCAACAATGGGTCTTACTGAGGGCCTCCAGGAGAGAAGCCCAAGCAAGACGCGCCCCGAGGAGCGTCTTGCCACGTGTCAACACTGGGTCTAATTGAGCGCCTCCAGGAGAGACGCCCAAGCAACACATACCCCGAGGAGCGTCTTGCCACATGTCACTACTCGGTCTGACTGAGCGCCTCCAGGAGAGAGGTCCAAGCAACACGTGCCCCGAGGAGCGTCTTGCCACAGGTCAACAATGGGTCTGACTGAGGGCCTCCAGGAGAGAAGCCGAAGCAAGAAGCGCCCCGAGGAGCGTCTTGCCACATGTAAACACTGGGTCTGACTGAGCGCCTCCAGGAGAGAGGCCCAAGCAAAACACGCCCCGAGGAGCGTCTTGACACATGTCAACACTGGGTCTGACAGAGGGCATCCAGGAGAGAGGCCCAAGCAATACGCGCCCCGGGGAGCGTCTTGCCACATGTCAACAATGGGTCTGACTGAGGGCCTCCAGGAGAGAAGCCAAAGCAAGACGCGCCCCGAGGAGCTTCTTTCCACATGTCAACAATGGGTCCTACTGAGGGCCTCCATGAGAGAAGCCCAAGCAAGACGCGCCCCGAGGTGTGTCTTGCCACATGTCAACACTGTGTCTGACTGAGCGCCTCCAGGAGAGAGGCCCAAGCAAGACGCGCCCCGAGGAGCGTCTTGCCACGTGTCAACACTGGGTCTGACTTAGCGCCTCCAGGAGAGAGGCCCAAGCAAGATGTGCCTCGAGGAGCGTCTTGCCACGTGTCACCACTGGGTCTGACTGAGCTCCTCCAGGAGAGAGGCCCAAGCAAGACGCGCCCAGAGGAGCGTCTTGCCACGTGTCACCACTGGGTCTGATTGAGCACCTCCAGGAGAGAGGCCCCAGCAAGACGCGCCCCGAGGAGCGTCTTGCCTTATGTCAGCACTCGGTCTGACTGAGCGCCTCCAGGAGAGAGGCCGAAGCAAGACGCGCCCCGAGGAGCGTCTTGCCAAATGTCACTACTCGGTCTGACTGAGCGCCTCCAGGAGGGAGGCCCAAGCAAGACGTGCCCCGAGGAGCGTCTTGCCACATGTCAACAATGGGTCTGACTGAGGGCCTCCAGGAGAGAGGCCCAAGCAAGATGCGCCCGGAGGAGCGTCTTGCCACATGTCAACACTGGGTCTGACAGAGGGCATTCAGGAGAGAGGCCCAAGCAATGAGCGCCCCGAGGAGCGTCTTGCCTTATGTCAGCACTTGGTCTTACTGAGCGCCTCCAGGAGAGAGGCCCAAGCAAGACGCGCCCCGAGGAGCGTCTTGCCACATGTCAACAATGGGTCTGACAGAGGGCCTCCAGGAGAGAGGCCCAAGCAAGATGCGCCCGGAGGAGCGTCTTGCCACATGTCAACACTGGGTCTGACAGAGGGCCTCCAGGAGAGAGGCCCAAGCAAGACGCGCCCCGAGGAGCGTCTTGCCACATGTCACCTCTGGTTCTGACTGAGCGCCTCCAGGAGAGAGGCCCAAGCAAGACGCGCCCCGAGGAGCGTCTTGTCACATGTCAACACTGGGTCTGTCTGAGCGCCTCCAGGAGAGAAGCCCAAGCAAGACGCGCCCCGAGGAGTGTCTTGCCACATGTCAACAATGGGTCTGACTGAGGGCCTCCAGGAGAGAAGCCCAAGCAAGACGCGCCCCGAGGAGCGTCTTGACACATGTCAACACTGGGTCTGACAGAGGGCCTCCAGGAGAGAGGCCCAAGCAAGACGCGACCCGAGGAGTGTCTTGCCACATGTCACCACTGGGTCTGACTGAGCGCCTCCAGGAGAGAGGCCCAAGCAAGACGCGCCCCGAGGAACGTCAGGCCACATGTCACTACTCAGTCTGACTGAGCGCCTCCAGGAGAGAGGCCCAAGCAAGACGCGCCCCGAGGAGCGTCTTGCCACATGTCAGCACTGGGTCTGACTGAGCGCCTCCAGGAGAGAGGCCCCAGCAAGACGCGCCCCGAGGAGCATCTTGCCTTATGTCAGCACTCGGTCTGACTGAGGGCCTCCAGGAGAGAAGCCAAAGCAAGACGCGCCCCGAGGAGCTTCTTTCCACATGTCAACAATGGGTCTTACTGAGGGCCTCCATGAGAGAAGCCCAAGCAAGACGCGCCCCGAGGAGTGTCTTGCCACGTGTCACCACTGGGTCTGACTGAGCTCCTCCAGGAGAGAAGCTCAAGCAAGACGCGCCCCGAGGAGCGTCTTGCCTTATGTCAGCACTCGGTCTGACTGAGCGCCTCCAGGAGGGAGGTCCAAGCAAGACGCGCCCCGAGGAGCGTCTTGCCACATGTCACTACTCGGTCTGACTGAGCGCCTCTAGGAGAGAGGCCCAAGCAAGACGTGCCCCGTGGAGCGTCTTGCCACATGTCAACAATGGGTCTGACTGAGGGCCTCCAGGAGAGAAGCCCAAGCAAGACGCGTCCAGAGGAGCGTCTTGCCACATGTCAACACTGGGTCTGACAGAGCGCCTCCAGGAGAGAGGCCCAAGCAAGACACGCCCCGAGGAGCGTCTTGACACATGTCAACACTGGGTCGGACTGAGGGCCTCCATGAGAGAAGCCCAAGCAAGACGCGCCCCGAGGAGAGTCTTGCCACATGTCAACACTCGGTCTGACAGAGGGCATTCAGGAGAGAGGCCCAAGCAATGAGCGCCCCGAGGAGCGTCTTGCCTTATGTCAGCACTCGGTCTTACTGAGCGCCTCCAGGAGAGAGGCCCAAGCAAGACGCGCCCAAAGGAGCGTCTTGCCACATGTCAACAATGGGTCTGACTGAGGGCCTCCAAGAGAGAGGCCCAAGCAAGATGCGCCCGGAGGAGCGTCTTGCCACATGTCAACACTGGGTCTGACAGAGGGCCTCCAGGAGAGAGGCCCAAGCAAGACGCGCCCCGAGGAGCGTCTTGCCACATGTCACCTCTGGTTCTGACTGAGTGCCTCCAGGAGAGAGGCCCAAGCAAGAGGCGCCCCGAGGAGCGTCTTGTCACATGTCAACACTGGGTCTGTCTGAGCGCCTCCAGGAGAGAAGCCCAAGCAAGACGCGCCCCGAGGAGTGTCTTGCCACATGTCAACAATGGGTCTGACTGAGGGCCTCCAGGAGAGAAGCCCAAGCAAGACGCGCCCCGAGGAGCGTCTTGACACATGTCAACACTGGGTCTGACAGAGGGCCTCCAGGAGAGAGGCCAAAGCAAGACGCGCCCCGAGGAGTGTCTTGCCACAACTCACCACTGGGTCTGACTGAGCGCCTCCAGGAGAGAGGACCAAGCAAGACGCGCCCCGAGGAGCGTCAGGCCACATGTCACTACTCAGTCTGACTGAGCGCCTCCAGGAGAGAGGCCCAAGCAAGACGCGCCCCGAGGAGCGTCTTGCCACATGTCAGCACTGGGTCTGACTGAGCGCCTCCAGGAGAGAGGCCCCAGCAAGACGCGCCCCGAGGAGCGTCTTGCCTTATGTCAGCACTCGGTCTGACTGAGCGCCTCCAGGAGAGAGGCCCAAGCAAGACGCGCCCCGAGGAGCGTCTTGCCACATGTCAACAATGGGTCTGACTGAGGGCCTCCAGGAGAGAGGCCCAAGCAAGATGCACCCGGAGGAGCGTCTTGCCACATGTCAACACTGGGTCTGACAGAGGCCCTCCAGGAGAGAGGCCCAAGCAAGACGTGCCCCGAGGAGCGTCTTGTCACATGTCAACACTGGGTCTTTCTGAGCGCCTCCAGGAGAGAAGCTCAAGCAAGACGCGCCCCGAGGAGCGTCTTGCCAAATGTCAGCACTCGGTCTGACTGAGCGCCTCCAGGAGAGAGGCCCAAGCAAGACGCGCCCAGAGGAGCGTCTTGCCACATGTCAACAATGGGTCTGACTGAGGGCCTCCAGGAGAGAAGCCCAAGCAACACGCGGCCCGAGGAGCGTCATGCCACATGTCAGCACTCGGTCTGACTGAGCGCCTCCAGGAGACAGGCCAAAGCAAGACGCGCCCCGAGGAGCGTCTTGACACATGTCAACACTGGGTCTGACAGAGGGCCTCCATGAGAGAGGCCCAAGCAAGACGCGCCCCGAGGAGTGTCTTGCCACATGTCAACACTGGGTCTGACAGAGGGCCACCAGGAGAGAGGCCCAAGCAAGACGCGCCCCGAGAAGTGTCTTGACACATGTCACCACTTGGTCTGACTGAGCGCCTCCAGGAGAGAGGCCCAAGCAACACGCGCCCCGAGGAGTGTCAGACCACATGTCACTACTCATTCTGACTGAGCGCCTCCAGGAGAGAGGCCCAAGCAAGACGCGCCCCGAGGAGCGTCTTGCCACATGTCAACACTGGGTCTGACAGAGGGCCTCCAGGAGAGAAGCTCAAGCAAGACGCGCCCCGAGGAGCGTCTTGCCAAATGTCAGCACTCGGTCTGACTGAGCGCCTCCAGGAGAGAGGCCCAAGCAAGACGCGCCCAGAGGAGCGTCTTGCCACATGTCAACAATGGGTCTGACTGAGGGCCTCCAGGAGAGAAGCCCAAGCAACACGCGGCCCGAGGAGCGTCATGCCACATGTCAGCACTCGGTCTGACTGAGCGCCTCCAGGAGACAGGCCAAAGCAAGACGCGCCCCGAGGAGCGTCTTGACACATGTCAACACTGGGTCTGACAGAGGGCCTCCATGAGAGAGGCCCAAGCAAGACGCGCCCCGAGGAGTGTCTTGCCACATGTCAACACTGGGTCTGACAGAGGGCCACCAGGAGAGAGGCCCAAGCAAGACGCGCCCCGAGAAGTGTCTTGACACATGTCACCACTTGGTCTGACTGAGCGCCTCCAGGAGAGAGGCCCAAGCAACACGCGCCCCGAGGAGTGTCAGACCACATGTCACTACTCATTCTGACTGAGCGCCTCCAGGAGAGAGGCCCAAGCAAGACGCGCCCCGAGGAGCGTCTTGCCACGTGTCAACACTGGGTCTGATTGAGGGCCTTCTGGAGAGAGGCCCAAGCAAGACGCGCCCCGAGGAGCGTCTTGCCACATGTCACCACTTGGTCTGACTGAGCGCCTCCAGGAGAGAGGCCCAAGCAACACGCGCCCCGAGGAGCGTCAGGCCACATGTCACTACTCAGTCTGACTGAGCGCCTCCTGGAGAGAGGCCCAAGCAAGACGCGCCCCGAGGAGCGTCTTGCCACATGTCAACAATGGGTCTTACTGAGGGCCTCCAGGAGAGAAGCCCAAGCAAGACGCGCCCCGAGGAGCTTCTTGCCACATGTCAGCACTCGGTCTGAATGAGCGCCTCCAGGAGAGAGGCCAAAGCAAGACGCGCCCCGAGGAGCGTCTTGACACATGTCAACACTGGGTCTGACAGAGGGCCTCCATGAGAGAGGCCCAAGCAAGACGCGCCCCGAGGAGTGTCTTGCCACATGTCAACACTGGGTCTGACAGAGGGCCTCCATGAGAGAGGCCCAAGCAAGACGCGCCCCGAGGAGTGTCTTGCCACATGTCAACACTGGGTCTGACAGAGGGCCTCCATGAGAGAGGCCCAAGCAAGACGCGCCCCGAGGAGTGTCTTGCCAAATGTCAACACTGGGTCTGACTGAGCGCCTCAGGGAGAGAGGTCCAAGCAAGACGCGCCCCGAGGAGCGTCTTGCCACATGTCACTACTCGGTCTGACTGAGCGCCTCAGGGAGAGAGGTCCAAGCAAGACGCGCCCCGAGGAGCGTCTTGCCACATGTCAACACTGGATCTGACTGAGTGCCTCCATGAGAGAAGCCCCAGCAAGACGCGCCCCGAGGAGCGTGTTGCCACATGTCACTACTCGGTCTGTTTGAGCGCCTCCAGGAGAGAGGCCCAAGCAAGACACGCCCCGAGGAGCGTCTTGACACATGTCAACACTGGGTCTGACTGAGGGCCTCCATGAGAGAAGCCCAAGCAAGACGCGCCCCGAGGAGCGTCTATCCACATGTCAACACTGGGTCTGATTGAGGGCCTTCTGGAGAGAGGCCCAAGCAAGACGCGCCCCGAGGAGCGACTTGCCACATGTCAACAATGGGTCTTACTGAGGGCCTCCAGGAGAGAGGCCCAAGCAAGATGTGCCCGGAGGAGCGTTTTGCCACATGTCAACACTGGGTCTGACAGAGGGCCTCCAGGAGAGAGGCCCAAGCAAGACGCACCCCGAGGAGCGTCTTGCCACATGTCACCTCTGGTTCTGACTGAGCGCCTCCAGGAGAGAGGCCCAAGCAAGACGCGCCCCGAGGAGCGTCTTGCCACATGTCAACACTGGGTCTGACAGAGGGCCTCCATGAGAGAGGCCCAAGCAAGACGCGCCCCGAGGAGCGTCTTGCGACATGTCACTACTCGGTCTAACTGAGCACCTCCAGGAGAGAGGCCCAAGCAAGACGTGCCCCGAGGAGCGTCTTGCCACATGTCAACAATGGGTCTGACTGAGGGCCTCCAGGAGAGAAGCCCAAGCAAGACGCCCCCGTGGAGCGTCTTGCCACATGTCAACACTGGGTCTGACTGAGCGCCTCCAGGAGAGAGGCCCAAGCAAGACGTGCCCCGAGGAGCGTCTTGCCACATGTCACTACTCGGTCTGACTGAGCGCCTCCAGGAGAGAGGCCCAAGCAAGACGTGCCCCGAGGAGCGTCTTGCCACATGTCAACAATGGGTCTGACTGAGGGCCTCCAGGAGAGAAGCCCAAGCAAGACGCGCCCCGTGGAGCGTCTTGCCACATGTCAACACTGGGTCTGACTGAGCGCCTCCAGGAGAGAGGCCCAAGCAAGACGCGCCCCGAGGAGCGTCTTGCCACATGTCAACAATGGGTCTGACTTTGGGCCTCCCAGAGAGAAGCCCAAGCAAGACGCGCTTCGTGGAGCGTCTTGCCACATGTCAACACTGGGTCTTATTGAGGGCCTTCTGGAGAGAGGCCCAAGCAATACGCGCCCCGAGGAGCGTCTTGCCACATGTCAACAATGGGTCTTACTGAGGGCCTCCAGGAGAGAGGCCCAAGCAAGATGCGCCCGGAGGAGCGTCTTGCCACATGTCAACACTGGGTCTGACAGAGGGCCTCCAGGAGAGAGGCCCAAGCAAGACGCGCCCCGAGGAGCGTCTTGCCACATGTCACCTCTGGTTCTGACTGAGCGCCTCCAGGAGAGAGGCCCAAGCAAGACGCGCCCCGAGGAGCGTCTTGCCAATGGCAAAAATGGGTCTGACTAAGGACCTCCAGGAGAGAAGCCCAAGCAAGACGCGCCCCGTGGAGCGTCTTGACACATGTCAACACTGGGTCTGACAGAGGGCCTCCAGGAGAGGGGCCCAAGCAAGACGCGCCCCGAGGAGTGTCTTGCCACATGTCACCAATGGGTCTGACTGAGCGCCTCCAGGAGAGAGGCCCAAGCAAGACGCGCCCCGAGGAGCGTCAGGCCACATGTCACTACTCAGTCTGACTGAGCGCCTCCAGGAGAGAGGCCCAAGCAAGACGCGCCCCGAGGAGCGTCTTGCCACGTGTCAACACTGGGTCTGATTGAGGGCCTTCTGGAGAGAGGCCCAAGGAAGACGCACCACGAGGAGCGTCTTGCCACATGTCAACAATGGGTCTTACTGAGGGCCTCCAGGAGAGAAGCCCAAGCAAGACGCGCCCCGAGGAGCTTCTTGCCACATGTCAGCACTCGGTCTGACTGAGCGCCTCCAGGAGAGAAGCCAAAGCAAGACGCGCCCCGAGGAGCTTCTTGCCACGTGTCACCACTGAGTCTGACTGAGCGCCTCCAGGAGAGAGGCCCAAGCAAGACGCGCCCCGAGGAGCGTCTTGCCACGTGTCACCACTGGGTCTGATTGAGCGCCTCCAGGAGAGAGGCCCCAGCAAGACCGGTCAGGCCTGCAGTGTACACATCAGAGACATGATGTTCTTTCACAGAACTGAGGTTGTTCATTACTAAATGACTTTTACAGGAATATTGTTATTATACTATTCAACAGGTTGATCATAATAATGTGTATTAAACCCACAACCTAGCACTGAGGACAGAGGGACTTTATTTAAATTAGTACTTAATGGAAACGATTCATAATGATACACAAGAGCCATGTCATACATTCAGCCTAGGAATAGTAGCATTGTGCACTAATAAAAATATACACATCAATTGCTCGAATCCCATTGTTGCAAAGTAAAACTCTAATAAAACTCTAGTCTGACATCAACAGAGAAGACTTAGTGTATGCACTACAAATACAGCATTAGGATTTCGAGTGGACCGTGCACCTTGTGAACCATCAGAGGCTTATGACGCAACATATCTTCCAGTTGCTATTAGACAAGTTATAATTCTCGACCATTTTTCGGAACTGGTTTCTTGGGTCCGTGAGTAAATGCAAAATGAGATGATAGTCCTTAAGTAAGTTCCTTGCGATCCCATGTCACGCTCTTGCCCATCAGCCGGTGAACGCTGAGACGGAACTCGATGAGAGCGATGTATTTTTTAAGTGCTCCGAATGTACTTCTAACAAGCGTGCGATTCACTTTGTGAGTAAACTGCAGCTGCAGCTGATTCAAACAGTCGAGCCAACTTTCTACATCACAATGTTCGTTTTGTAGTTAGTCGAGTTACCTTTTGTGTGGCGCATGCACGGGTCGTTAGCGTCCAGCTCCCAGCTTAGAGAGTCCTGTATTGACACAGACGTCAATACATCTCGATGTCATGCAACACACAAAGTCTGTCGCATACAGGTGGGTTAACACATGTACGATACCTTTTGTGTGGCGCATGCACGGGTCGTTAGCGTCCAGCTCCCGGCTTATAGAGAGTCCTGTATTGACACAGACGTCAATACATCTCGATGTCATGCAACACACAAAGTCTGTCGCATACAGGTGGGTTAACACACATGTACGATGTGTGCGATGGCACGCCCAGTTTACAATGGGACACGACGATGATCATTGTTAACCAAACTCTTGTTTCTCACGACAGGTGGTAGCGTTGTCTCCTGCACCTGGTCTTCGTGCACAGAGGGTGCTGTAATGTGCTCGTCATAGTCGCGATCGTTGTCACTCGAATCCGTTGTTCTCACGACAGGTGGTAGCGTTGTCTCCTGCATGTTGTCTTCGCGTGCGGCAAGCGTTGTGCTGTGCTCGTTATAATGGTTGTCTTCGTACAAAGGGGGTGTTGAATACTCCTTCGCGAGTAGTGTAGGAGGTGGTGTGATGGGACGTATCTCAGAGGCGTTATGTGAGCGTACCACCATGGCCTGAGCAACTGCGACTACTGAGAGTACACCCAGTACAGACAGCGAGATCATTTTTTTTACTTGGGTGTTGTACGTGTGGGTACAGCCGCTTTAATGGCAGTGAGAGCAAGTGGTCAAATGTATTTATAGGTCACTAGCAGAAACTAAGGCACGTGGTCAGAGTGTAATCGTAACCACCGTAGCTCTTGTCATAATTTAATTAACATAGAAATCAGAAACGGGCATGTCAGGATAGACATCGCGAGTGATAATGCGGCCAGTATCTGTGTGCGCTTGAGAGCACCTTGTTGTTCTACTGTGGTGCCCACGCCGCCGGGTCTGTAAATGTCATCGACCTTCTTTATATACGCATACGCTAAAGACCGTATATTCTCTATGGATTTGAACACGTCCTTTGTTTTGCGTAACACTTGAGCTGTCTCGAGCGTGATTTTGTGAGTGTACGCCAGTGTTTCGCGTGCACCGAGGTCCGAAAGGGCATGCGCTACAACTATTAACCTTGGTTTGGGAGTGTGGCGAAACGCTCGCTCCGCTGTAATGGGCAGATGCAATGTTATCACCTGGTACGTTTCGTTAGTCGGGTCGTAACACACCGGTCCGTGACACGGACCGTCACATTGTATGGGGCACAGTAAGGACAACACGCCGCCGACCGTGACTTCGCACTCGACCGCGGTGGTGTTGTCGATTTGCAAAGGATCACATACGCCTCTACAGTCGCAATGAGGCACATTGTAGTCGACGCGACCGTCGGTCACCATAGCTTTCGTCAGCCAACACACTCGATTGCCCTTCGAAACATCGGCGATCAACGTGAGCGTAGAGGTCGCTGTCGCTTTACTGTACGCCAGGATATCCGTGTGTGAGTGCACGCTCGACGTCGATTGACAACCGGTCATGTCAGACCTGATCAGACCTTCCGAACACATGACCATTAGTTGTTGTGCGGCCGAGAGTATCGCGATCATACCGTTGAGATGTGTAGAAAGCGCGTACACGCCAGCCTTCCACGTTTCCAAAGTTTCCAGCAATCTAGAGGGACTTGTCTTAGCGCGCACGGCTGTGCTGAATTTGCGTTGGGTAGACACAACGGCTTCTACCTCGTTTAGGATCTTGTGGGCTCATGTACTCGTGGTAGGCCAAGACGTGTATAGTCGAGCGCGGTGACGCCCCGAACACTTGACCCGGTTTTGTTGTGGCGATATGCGTGTCCAGTAATGCGGCAAAGTCCGCGTGTCTAGCGTGTATTGATTTTACAGCTCGCTCATACCCCAACAGTACGGTCCGTAGAAGTTCGTTCACTTGTTTCCATGCGCTCGTGGAACACAGGACATCGCAACCTCTGTGATAATCAAGTAAAGCGTCACACACCAGCTGCTTGCACGTTGTAAATACAATCGGTAGTAACTTCTTACTCCACTCTATGTTGAACTTGTATAGTATGTATATGGGCGGTTGCGGCGGTTTGCGCATTTTCTATCTACCCCCCGCTAATATGACTCTGTGGTCTGTCTCCTGAGATGGTGCGGTTGGAACTTGCGAGAGTGCACTATGGACGGTCGGCGTTTCCATTTCGTCAACTGTGCCATTTTCAGCCGCTGGCAAACGGCCGTCGACGGTCGATGCGAGACACCAACATAACGTTAGACCGCGACCCTCATGCCAGTTTTCTGTAGTACTGGTTGTAGTTTCTGGTGCACACTCGATACGCCATTACGATCACAATTACGTTGATTAATAAATCCAGTGTTGTAGCGACTGCAGCCAGCGCCGTCGCGCAACTCGTGTCGGTGTTATCTCTCGATACTTTCGTTGGTATTCAAGCGTATGCAGAATCTACGGATCTGGTGAAGTTGCTTGTCACTAGCTTGCGCACGTTTGATATGGCACTTTGCGTGAGACTCACACAACCTGCAGTGGCGACCGTCGCGTCAGTGCAAAGTTTTTCCGATATATCGCTCGCAACATCGTTTGTCATTTGCTGTACACTGCGCACACTGGCCGCGAGGTCGCGGAGAGGGTCTTCGTTACGAGCTACTCTGGTAGCGCCGTGGTTGATGAGGACGATCATCTTTAGCAATAGTTCATCTCGAAGCGCAACGATGGTGAGGGCGACGGGTTGGCCGGTTCCGCCTTCAGGCCACTCGGTTGCCGCTAGATTGCCCAATGCCACACACGCAGACGAACCCTGTACACACTCAATGACCCGTGTGCGATCGGTGATTTCTGCTAGTACGTTTGCTAGGTCTACGTGCTTCCACGGATCGGGCGTGGGCACGCGCTTGTTTTTAGAGGCGTTTTCGCGCAGCCTCTACCCTGCACGACCGCTCGTGGCCGCACTAGCTATATTTATCTTTATTTGTTTCACACACACACACACACACACACACACACACACACACACACACACACACACACACACACACACACACACACACAGACACACACACACACACACACACACACACACACACACGCACGCACGCACACACACACAAACACACACACACAGGCCCTTGCGTGCAAACCCCGGTCAGGCCTGCAGTGTACACATCAGAGACATGATGTGCTTTCACAGAACTGAGGTTGTTCATTACTAAATGACTTTTACAGGAATATTGTTATTATACTATTCAACAGGTTGATCATTATAATGTGTATTAAACCCACAACCTAGCACTGAGGACAGAGGGACTTTATTTAAATTAGTACTTAATGGAAACGATACATAATGATACATAAGAGCCATGTCATACATTCAGCCTAGGAATAGTAGCATTGTGCATTATTAAAAATATACAGATCAATTGCTCGAATCCCATTGTTGCAAAGTAAAACTCTAATAAAACTCTAGTCTGACATCAACAGAGAAGACTTAGTGTATGTACTACAAATACAGCATTAGGATTTCGAGTGGACCGTGCACCTTGTGAACCATCAGAGGCTTATGACGCTGTCACTACTCGGTCTGACTGAGCGCCTCAGTGAGAGAGGTCCAAGCAAGACGCGCCCCGAGGAGCTTCTTGCCACATGTCAGCACTCGGTCTGACAGAGGGCCTCCATGAGAGAGGCCCAAGCAAGACGCGCCCCGAGGAGTGTCTTGCCACATGTCAACACTGGGTCTGACTGAGTGCCTCCATGAGAGAAGCCCCAGCAAGATGCGCCCCGAAGAGCGTCTTGCCACATTTCACTTCTCGGTCTGTTTGAGCGCCTCCAGGAGAGAGACCCAAGCAAGACGTGCCCCGAGGAGCGTCTTGCCACATGTCAACAATGGGTCTGACTGAGGGCCTCCAGGAGAGAAGCCCAAGCAAGACGCGCCCCGAGGAGCGTCTTGCCACATGTCAACACTGGGTCTGACTGAGCGCCTCCAGGAGAGAGGCCCAAGCAAGACACGCCCCGAGGAGCGTCTTGACACATGTCAACACTGGGTCTGACTGAGGGCCTCCATGAGAGAAACCCAAGCAAGACGCGCCCCGAGGAGAGTCTTGCCACATGTCAACACTCGGTCTGACAGAGGGCCTCCAGGAGAGAGGCCCAAGCAAGACGCGCCCCGAGGAGTGTCTTGCCACATGTCACCACTGGGTCTGACTGAGCGCCTCCAGGAGAGAGGCCCAAGCAAGACGCGCCCCGTGGAGCGTCTTGTCACATGTCAACACTGGGTCTTTCTGAGCGCCTCCAGGAGAGAAGCCCAAGCAAGACGCGCCCCGAGGAGCGTCTTTCCACATGTCAACACCGGGTCTGACAGAGGGCATCCAGGAGAGAGGCCCAAGCAATACGCGCCCCGAGGAGTGTCTTGCCACATGTCAACAATGGGTCTGACTGAGGGCCTCCAGAAGAGAAGCCAAAGCAAGACGCGCCCCGAGGAGCTTCTTTCCACATGTCAACAATGGGTCTGACTGAGTTCCTCCAGGAGAGAGGCCCAAGCAACACGCGCCCCGAGGAGCGTCAGGCCACATGTCACTACTCATTCTGACTGAGCGCCTCCAGGAGAGAGGCCCTAGCAAGACGCGCCCCGAGGAGCGTCCTGCCACATGTCACCACTTGGTCTGACTGAGCGCCTCCAGGAGAGAGGCCCAAGCAACACGCGCCCCGAGGAGCGTCAGGCCACATGTCACTACTCAGTCTGACTGAGCGCCTCCAGGAGAGAGGCCCAAGCAAGACGCGCCCCGAGGAGCGTCTTGCCACATGTCAACAATGGGTCTGACTGAGGGCCTCCAGGAGAGAAGCCCAAGCAAGAAGCGCCCCGAGGAGCGTCTTGCCACATGTCAACACTGGGTCTGACTGAGCGCCTCCAGGAGAGAGGCCCAAGCAAGACACGCCCCGAGGAGCGTCTTGACACATGTCAACACTGGGTCTGACTGAGGGCCTCCATGAGAGAAGCCCAAGCAAGACGCGCCCCGAGGAGAGTCTTGCCACATGTCAACACCGGGTCTGACAGAGGGAATCCAGGAGAGAGCCCCAAGCAATACGCGCCCCGAGGAGTGTCTTGCCACATGTCAACAATGGGTCTGACTGAGGGCCTCCAGAAGAGAAGCCAAAGCAAGACGCGCCCCGTGGAGCTTCTTTCCACATGTCAACAATGGGTCTTACTGAGGGCCTCCATGAGAGAAGCCCAAGCAAGACGCGCCCCGAGGAGTGTCTTGCCACATGTCAACACTGTGTCTGACTGAGCGCCTCCAGGAGAGAGGCCCAAGCAAGATGCGCCCCGAGGAGCGTCTTGCCACGTGTCACCACTGGGTCTGACTGAGCTCCTCCAGGAGAGAGGCCCAAGCAAGACGCGCCCCGAGGAGCGTCTTGCCACGTGTCACCACTGGGTCTGATTGAGCACCTCCAGGAGAGAGGCCCCAGCAAGACGCGCCCCGAGGAGCGTCTTGCCTTATATCAGCACTCGGTCTGACTGAGCGCCTCCAGGAGAGAGGCCCAAGTAAGACGCGCCCCGAGGAGCGTCTTGCCACGTGTCAACACTGGGTCTGATTGAGGGCCTTCTGGAGAGAGGCCCAAGCAAGACGCGACCCGAGGAGCGTCTTGCCACATGTCACTATTCGGTCTGACTGAGCGCCTCCAGGAGAGAGGCACAAGCAAGACGTGCCCCGAGGAGCGTCTTGCCACATGTCAACAATGGGTCTGACTGAGGGCCTCCAGGAGAGAAGCCCAAGCAAGACGCGCCCAGAGGAGCGTCTTGCCACATTTCAACACTGGGTCTGACTGAGGGCCTCCAGGAGAGAGGCCCAAATAAGACGCGCCCCGGAGAGCGTCTTGCCACATGTCAACACTGCGTCTGACTGAGGGCCTCCAGGAGAGAAGCCCAAGCAAGATGCGCCCCGAGGAGCGTCTTGCCACATGTCAGCACTCGGTCTGACAGAGCGCCTCCAGGAGAGAGGCCCAAGCAAGACGCGCCCCGAGGAGCGTCTTGCCACATGTCAACACTGGGTCTGACTGAGCGCCTCTAGGAGAGAGGCCCAAGCAAGATGCGCCCCGAGGAGCGTCTTGCCACATGTGAAAACTGGGTTTGACTGAGCGCCTCCAGGAGAGAGGCCCAAGCAAGACGCGCCCGGAGGAGCGTCTTGCAACATGTCAGCACTCGGTCTGACTGAGCGCCTCCAGGAGAGAGGCCCAAGCAAGACGCGCCCCGAGGAGGGTCTTGACACATGTCTCCTCAGGGTTTGAGTGAGCGCCTCCAGGAGAGAGGCCCAAGCAAGACGTGCCCCGACGAGCATCTTGCCACATGTCAACACTGGGTCTGACTGAGTGCCTCCATGAGAGAAGCCCCAGCAGGACGCGCCCCGAGGAGCGTCTTGCCACATGTCAACAATGGGTCTGACTGAGGGCCTCCAGGAGAGAAGCCCAAGCAAGATGCGCCCCGAGGCGCGTCTTGCCACATGTCAACACTGGGTCTGACTGAGCGCCTCCAGGAGAGAGGCCCAAGCAAGACGCGCCCCGAGGAGCGTCTTGCCACATGTCACTACTCGCTCTAACTGAGCGCCTCCAGGAGAGAGGTCCAAGCAAGACGCGCCCCGAGGAGCGTCTTGCCAAATGTCACTACTCGGTCTGACTGAGCGCCTCCAGGAGGGAGGTCCAAGCAAGTCGCGCCCCGAGGAGCGTCTTGCCACATGTCACTACTCGGTCTGACTGAGCGCCTCCAGGAGAGAAGCCCAAGCAAGACGCGCCCAGCGGAGCGTCTTGCCACATGTCAACACTGGGTCTGACTGAGCGCCTCCAGGAGAGAGGCCCAAGCAAGACACGCCCCGAGGAGCGTCTTGACACATGTCAACACTGGGTCGGACTGAGGGCCTCCATGAGAGAAGCCCAAGCAAGACGCGCCCCGAGGAGAGTCTTGCCACATGTCAACACTCGGTCTGACAGAGGGCATTCAGGAGAGAGGCCCAAGCAATACGCGCCCCGAGGAGCGTCTTGCCACATGTCACCACTGGGTCTGAATGAGCGCCTCCAGGAGAGAGGCCCAACCAAGACGCGCCCCGAGGAGTGTCTTGCCACATGCCAACACTGGGTCTGACTGAGCGCCTCCAGGAGAGAGGCCCAAGCAAGACGCGCCCCGAGGAGCGTCTTGCACCGTGTCAACACTGGGTCTGACTGAGCGCCTCCAGGAGAGAGGCCCAAGCAAGACGCGCCCCGAGGAGCGTCTTGTCACATGTCAACACTGGGTCTGTCTGAGCGCCTCCAGGAGAGAAGCCCAAGCAAGACGCGCCCCGAGGAGTGTCTTGCCACATGTCAACAATGGGTCTGACTGAAGGCCTCCAGGAGAGAAGCCCAAGCAAGACGCGCCCCGAGGAGCGTCTTGACACATGTCAACACTGGGTCTGACAGAGGGTCTCCAGGAGAGAGGCCCAAGCAAGATGCGCACCGAGGAGTGTCTTGCCACATGTCACCACTGGGTCTGACTGAGCGCCTCCAGGAGAGAGGCCCAAGCAAGACGCGCCCCGAGGAGCGTCAGGCCACATGTCACTACTCAGTCTGACTGAGCGCCTCCAGGAGAGAGGCCCAAGCAAGACGCGCCCCGAGGAGCGTCTTGCCACATGTCAGCACTGGGTCTGACTGAGCGCCTCCAGGAGAGAGGCCCCAGCAAGACGCGCCCCGAGGAGCGTCGTGCCTCATGTCAGCACTCGGTCTGACTGAGCGCCTCCAGGAGAGAGGCCCAAGCAAGACGCGCCCCGAGGAGCGTCTTGCCACATGTCAACAATGGGTCTGACTGAGGGCCTCCAGGAGAGAGGCCCAAGCAAGATGCGCCCGGAGGACCGTCTTGCCACATGTCAACACTGGGTCTGACAGAGGGCCTCCAGGAGAGAGGCCCAAGCAAGACGCGCCCCGAGGAGCGTCTTGCCACATGTCACCTCTGGTTCTGACTGAGCGCCTCCAGGAGAGAGGCCCAAGCAAGACACGCCCCAAGGAGCGTCTTGTCACATGTCAACACTGGGTCTGTCTGAGCGCCTCCAGGAGAGAAGCCCAAGCAAGACGCGCCCCGAGGAGTGTCTTGTCACATGTCAACACTGGGTCTGTCTGAGCGCCTCCAGGAGAGAAGCCCAAGCAAGACGCGCCCCGAGGAGTGTCTTGCCACATGTCAACAATGGGTCTGACTGAGGGCCTCCAGGAGAGAAGCCCAAGCAAGACGCGCCCCGAGGAGCGTCTTGACACATGTCAACACTGGGTCTGACAGAGGGCCTCCAGGAGAGAGGCCCAAGCAAGACGCGCCCCGAGGAGTGTCTTGCCACATGTCACCACTGGGTCTGACTGAGCGCCTCCAGGAGAGAGGCCCAAGCAAGACGTGCCCCGACGAGCATCTTGCCACATGTCAACACTGGGTCTGACTGAGCGCCTCCAGGAGAGAGGCCCAAGCAAGACGCGCCCCGAGGAGCATCTTGCCACATGTCAGCACTGGGTCTGACTGAGCGCCTCCAGGAGAGAGGCTCCAGCAAGACGCACCCCGAGGAGCGTCAGGCCACATGTCACTACTCAGTCTGACTGAGCGCCTCCAGGAGAGAGGCCCAAGCAAGACGCGCCCCGAGGAGCGTCTTGCCACATGTCACCTCTGGGTTTGAGTGAGCGCCTCCAGGAGAGAGGCCCAAGCAAGATGTGCCCCGAGGAGCGTCTTGTCACATGTCAACACTGGGTCTTTCTGAGCGCCTCCAGGAGAGAAGCCCAAGCAAGACGCGCCCCGAGGAGCGTCTTGCCACATGTCAACAATGGGTCTTACTGAGGGCCTCCAGGAGAGAAGCCCAAGCAACACGCGGCCCGAGGAGCGTCTTGCCCCATGTCAGCACTCGGTCTGACTGAGCGCCTCCAGGAGAGAGGCCCAAGCAAGACGCGCCCCGAGGAGCGTCTTGCCACATGTCAACAATGGGTCTGACTGAGGGCCTCCAGGAGAGAAGCCCAAGCAACACGCGGCCCGAGGAGCGTCTTGCCACATGTCAGCACTCGGTCTGACTAAGCGCCTCCAGGAGAGAGGCCAAAGCAAGACGCGCCCCGAGGAGCGTCTTGACACATGTCAACAATGGGTCTGACAGAGGGCCTCCATGAGAGAGGCCCAAACAAGACGCGCCCCGAGGAGTGTCTTGCCACATGTCAACACTGGGTCTGACAGAGGGCCTCCAGGAGAGAGGCCCAAGCAAGACGCGCCCCGAGAAGTGTCTTGCCACATGTCACCACTTGGTCTGACTGAGCACCTCCAGGAGAGAGGCCCAAGCATTACGCGCCCGAGGAGCGTCAGGCCACATGTCACTACTCATTCTGACTGAGCGCCTCCAGGAGAGAGGCCCAAGCAAGACGCGCCCCGAGGAGCGTCTTGCCACATGTCACCACTTGGTCTGACTGAGCGCCTCCAGGAGAGAGGCCCAAGCAACACGCGCCCCGAGGAGCGTCAGGCCACATGTCACTACTCAGTCTGACTGAGCGCCTCCAGGAGAGAGGCCCAAGCAAGATGCGCCCCGAGGAGCGTCTTGCCACATGTCAGCACTGGGTCTGACTGAGCGCCTCCAGGAGATAGGCCCCAGCAAGACGCGCCCCGAGGAGCGTCTTGCCTTATGTCAGCACTCGGTCTGACTGAGCGCCTCCAGGAGAGAGGCCCAAGCAAGACGCGCCCCGAGGAGCGTCCTGCCACATGTCAACAATGGGTCCGACTGAGGGCCTCCAGGAGAGAGGCCCAAGCAAGATGCGCCCGGAGGAGCGTCTTGCCACATTTCAACACTGGGTCTGACAGAGGGCCTCCAGGAGAGAGGCCCAAGCAAGACGCGCCACGAGGAGCGTCTTGCCACATGTCACCTCTGGTTCTGACTGAGAGCCTCCAGGAGAGAGGCCCCAGCAAGACGCGCCCCAAGGAGCGTCTTGTCACATGTCAACACTGGGTCTGTCTGAGCGCCTCCAGGAGAGAAGCCCAAGCAAGACGCGCCCCGAGGAGTGTCTTGTCACATGTCAACACTGGGTCTGTCTGAGCGCCTCCAGGAGAGAAGCCCAAGCAAGACGCGCCCCGAGGAGTGTCTTGCCACATGTCAACAATGGGTCTGACTGAGGGCCTCCAGGAGAGAAGCCCAAGCAAGACGCGCCCCGAGGAGCGTCTTGACACATGTCAACACTGGGTCTGACAGAGGGCCTCCAGGAGAGAGGCCCAAGCAAGACGCGCCCCGAGGAGTGTCTTGCCACATGTCACCACTGGGTCTGACTGAGCGCCTCCAGGAGAGAGGCCCAAGCAAGACGCGCCCCGAGGAGCGTCAGGCCACATGTCACTACTCAGTCTGACTGAGCGCCTCCAGGAGTGAGGCCCAAGCAAGACGTGCCCCGACGAGCATCTTGCCACATGTCAACACTGGGTCTGACTGAGCGCCTCCAGGAGAGAGGCCCAAGCAAGACGCACCCCGAGGAGCGTCAGGCCACATGTCACTACTCAGTCTGACTGAGTGCCTCCAGGAGAGAGGCCCAAGCAAGACGCGCCCCGAGGAGCGTCTTGCCACATGTCACCTCTGGTTCTGACTGAGCGCCTCCAGGAGAGAGGCCCAAGCAAGACGTGCCCCGAGGAGCGTCTTGTCACGTGTCAACACTGGGTCTTTCTGAGCGCCTCCAGGAGAGAAGCCCAAGCAAGACGCGCCCCGAGGAGCGTCTTGCCACATGTCAACAATGGGTCTGACTGAGGGCCTCCAGGAGAGAAGCCCAAGCAACACGCTCCCCGAGGAGCGTCTTGACACATGTCAGCACTCGGTCTGACTGAGCGCCTCCAGGAGAGAGGCCCAAGCAAGACGCGCCCCGAGGAGCGTCTTGCCACATGTTAACAATGGGTCTAACTGAGAGGCTCCAGGAGAGAAGCCCAAGCAACACGCGGCCCGAGGAGCGTCTTGCCACATGTCAGCACTCGGTCTGACTGAGCGCCTCCAGGAGAGAGGCCAAAGCAAGACGCGCCCCGAGGAGCGTCTTGACACATGTCAACAATGGGTCTGACAGAGGGCCTCTATGAGAGAGGCCCAAGCAAGACGCGCCCCGAGGAGTGTCTTGCCACATGTCAACACTGGGTCTGACAGAGGGCCTCCAGGAGAGAGGCCCAAGCAAGACGCGCCCCGAGAAGTGTCTTGCCACATGTCACCACTTGGTCTGACTGAGCGCCTCCAGGAGAGAGGCCCAAGCAACACGCGCCCCGAGGAGCGTCAGGCCACATGTCACTACTCATTCTGACTGAGCGCCTCCAGGAGAGAGGCCCAAGCAAGACGCGCCCCGAGGAGCGTATTGCCACATGTCACCACTTGGTCTGACTGAGCGCCTCCAGGAGAGAGGCCCAAGCAACACGCGCCCCGAGGAGCGTCAGGCCACATGTCACTACTCAGTCTGACTGAGCGCCTCCAGGAGAGAGGCCCAAGCAAGACGCGCCCCGAGGAGCGTCTTGCCACATGTCAACAATGGGTCTTACTGAGGGCCTCCAGGAGAGAAGCCCAAGCAAGTTGCGCCCCGAGGAGCTTCTTGCCACATGTCAGCACTCGGTCTGACTGAGCGCCTCCAGGAGAGAGGCCAAAGCAAGACGCGCCCCGAGGAGCGTCTTGACACATGTCAACACTGGGTCTGACAGAGCGCCTCCATGAGAGAGGCCCGAGCAAGTAGCGCCCCGAGGAGTGTCTTGCCACATGTCAACACTGGGTCTGACAGAGGGCCTCCAGGAGAGAGGCCCAAGCAAGACGCGCCCCGAGGAGTGTCTTGCCACATGTCACCACTTGGTCTGACTGAGTTCCTCCAAGAGAGAGGCCCAAGCAAGACACGCCCCGAGGAGCGTCTTGACACATGTCAACACTGGGTCTGACTGAGGGCCTCCATGAGAGAAGCCCAAGCAAGACGCGCCCCGAGGAGAGTCTTGCCACATGTCAACACCGGGTCTGACAGAGGGCATCCAGGAGAGAGGCCCAAGCAATACGCGCCCCGAGGAGCGTCTTGCCACATGTCAACAATGGGTCTGACTGAGGGCCTCCAGAAGAGAAGCCAAAGCAAGACGCGCCCCGAGGAGCTTCTTTCCACATGTCAACAATGGGTCTTACTGAGGGCCTCCATGAGAGAAGCCCAAGCAAGACGCGCCCCGAGGAGTGTCTTGCCACATGTCAACACCGGGTCTGACTGAGCGCCTCCAGGAGAGAGGCCCAAGCAAGATGCGCCCCGAGGAGCGTCTTGCCACGTGTCACCACTGGGTCTGACTGAGCTCCTCCAGGAGAGAGGCCCAAGCAAGACGCGCCCCGAGGAGCGTCTTGCCACGTGTCACCACTGGGTCTCATTGAGCACCTCCAGGAGAGAGGCCCCAGCAAGACGCGCCCCGAGGTGCGTCTTGCCTTATATCAGCACTCGGTCTGACTGAGCGCCTCCAGGAGAGAGGCCCAAGTAAGACGCGCCCCGAGGAGCGTCTTGCCACGTGTCAACACTGGGTCTGATTGAGGGCCTTCTGGAGAGAGACCCAAGCAAGACGCGACCCGAGGAGCGTCTTGCCACATGTCACCTCTGGTTCTGACTGAGCGCCTCCAGGAGAGAGGCCCAAGCAAGACGTGCCCCGAGGAGCGTCTTGTCACGTGTCAACACTGGTCTTTCTGAGCGCCTCCAGGAGAGAAGCCCAAGCAAGACGCGCCCCGAGGAGCGTCTTGCCACATGTCAACAATGGGTCTGACTGAGGGCCTCCAGGAGAGAAGCCCAAGCAACACGCTGCCCGAGGAGCGTCTTGACACATGTCAGCACTCGGTCTGACTGAGCGCCTCCAGGAGAGAGGCCCAAGCAAGACGCGCCCCGAGGAGCGTCTTGCCACATGTTAACAATGGGTCTAACTGAGAGGCTCCAGGAGAGAAGCCCAAGCAACACGCGGCCCGAGGAGCGTCTTGCCACATGTCAGCACTCGGTCTGACTGAGCGCCTCCAGGAGAGAGGCCAAAGCAAGACGCGCCCCGAGGAGCGTCTTGACACATGTCAACAATGGGTCTGACAGAGGGCCTCTATGAGAGAGGCCCAAGCAAGACGCGCCCCGAGGAGTGTCTTGCCACATGTCAACACTGGGTCTGACAGAGGGCCTCCAGGAGAGAGGCCCAAGCAAGACGCGCCCCGAGAAGTGTCTTGCCACATGTCACCACTTGGTCTGACTGAGCGCCTCCAGGAGAGAGGCCCAAGCAACACGCGCCCCGAGGAGCGTCAGGCCACATGTCACTACTCAGTCTGACTGAGCGCCTCCAGGAGAGAGGCCCAAGCAAGACGCGCCCCGAGGAGCGTCTTGCCACATGTCAACAATGGGTCTTACTGAGGGCCTCCAGGAGAGAAGCCCAAGCAAGACGCGCCCCGAGGAGCTTCTTGCCACATGTCAGCACTCGGTCTGACTGAGCGCCTCCAGGAGAGAGGCCAAAGCAAGACGCGCCCCGAGGAGCGTCTTGACACATGTCAACACTGGGTCTGACAGAGCGCCTCCATGAGAGAGGCCCGAGCAAGTAGCGCCCCGAGGAGTGTCTTGCCACATGTCAACACTGGGTCTGACAGAGGGCCTCCAGGAGAGAGGCCCAAGCAAGACGCGCCCCGAGGAGTGTCTTGCCACATGTCACCACTTGGTCTGACTGAGTTCCTCCAAGAGAGAGGCCCAAGCAAGACACGCCCCGAGGAGCGTCTTGACACATGTCAACACTGGGTCTGACTGAGGGCCTCCATGAGAGAAGCCCAAGCAAGACGCGCCCCGAGGAGAGTCTTGCCACATGTCAACACCGGGTCTGACAGAGGGCATCCAGGAGAGAGGCCCAAGCAATACGCGCCCCGAGGAGCGTCTTGCCACATGTCAACAATGGGTCTGACTGAGGGCCTCCAGAAGAGAAGCCAAAGCAAGACGCGCCCCGAGGAGCTTCTTTCCACATGTCAACAATGGGTCTTACTGAGGGCCTCCATGAGAGAAGCCCAAGCAAGACGCGCCCCGAGGAGTGTCTTGCCACATGTCAACACCGGGTCTGACTGAGCGCCTCCAGGAGAGAGGCCCAAGCAAGATGCGCCCCGAGGAGCGTCTTGCCACGTGTCACCACTGGGTCTGACTGAGCTCCTCCAGGAGAGAGGCCCAAGCAAGACGCGCCCCGAGGAGCGTCTTGCCACGTGTCACCACTGGGTCTCATTGAGCACCTCCAGGAGAGAGGCCCCAGCAAGACGCGCCCCGAGGTGCGTCTTGCCTTATATCAGCACTCGGTCTGACTGAGCGCCTCCAGGAGAGAGGCCCAAGTAAGACGCGCCCCGAGGAGCGTCTTGCCACGTGTCAACACTGGGTCTGATTGAGGGCCTTCTGGAGAGAGACCCAAGCAAGACGCGACCCGAGGAGCGTCTTGCCACATGTCACTATTCGGTCTGACTGAGCGCCTCCAGGAGAGAGGCACAAGCAAGACGTGCCCCGAGGAGCGTCTTGCCACATGTCAACAATGGGTCTGACTGAGGGCCTCCAGGAGAGAAGCCCAAGCAAGACGCGCCCCGAGGAGCATCTTGCCACATTTCAACACTGGGTCTGACTGAGGGCCTCCAGGAGAGAGGCCCAAATAAGACGCGCCCCGAGGAGCGTCTTGCCACATGTCAACACTGGGTCTGACTGAGGGCCTCCAGGAGAGAAGCCCAAGCAAGATGCGCCCCGAGGAGCGTCTTGCCACATGTCAGCACTCGGTCTGACTGAGCGCCTCCAGGAGAGAGGCCCAAGCAAGACGCGCCCCGAGGAGCGTCTTGCCACATGTCAACACTGGGTCTGACTGAGCGCCTCCAGGAGAGAGGCCCAAGCAAGACGCGCCCCGAGGAGCGTCTTGCCACATGTGAAAACTGGGTCTGACTGAGTGCCTCCAGGAGAGAGGCCCAAGCAAGACGCGCCCCGAGGAGCGTCTTGCAACATGTCAGCACTCGGTCTGACTGAGCGCCTCCAGGAGAGAGGCCCAAGCAAGACGCGCCCCGAGGAGGGTCTTGACACATGTCTCCTCTGGGTTTGACTGAGCGCCTCCAGGAGAGAGGCCCAAGCAAGACGTGCCCCGACGAGCATCTTGCCACATGTCAACACTGGGTCTGACTGAGAGCCTCTAGGAGAGAGGCCCGAGGAGCTTCTTGCCACATGTCACCTCTGGGTCTGACTGAGCGCCTCCAGGAGAGAGGCGCAAGCAAGAAACGCCCGAGGAGCGTCTTGACACATGTCAACACTGGGTTTGACTGAGCGCCTCCAGGAGAGAGGCCCCAGCAAGACGCGCCCCGAGGCGCGTCTTGCCACCTGTCAACAATGGGTCTGACTGAGCGCCTCCAGGAGAGAGGCCCAAGCAAGACACGCCCCGAGGAGCGTCTTGACACATGTCAACACTGGGTCTGACTGAGGGCCTCCATGAGAGAAGCCCAAGCAAGACGCGCCCCGAGGAGAGTCTTGCCACATGTCAACACTGGGTCTGACAGAGGGCATCCAGGAGAGAGGCCCAAGCAATACGCGCCCCGAGGAGCGTCTTGCCACATGTCAACAATGGGTCTGACTGAGGGCCTCCAGAAGAGAAGCCAAAGCAAGACGCGCCCCGAGGAGCTTCTTTCCACATGTCAACAATGGGTCTTACTGAGGGCCTCCATGAGAGAAGCCCAAGCAAGACGCGCCCCGAGGAGCGTCTTGCCACATGTCAGCACTGGGTCTGACTGAGCGCCTCCAGGAGAGAGGCCCCAGCAAGACGCGCCCAGAGGAGCGTCTTGCCTTATGTCAGCACTCGATCTGACTGAGCACCTCCAGGAGAGAGGCCCAAGCAAGACGCGCCCCAAGGAGCGTCTTGCCACATGTCAACAATGGGTCTGACTGAGGGCCTCCAGGAGAGAGGCCCAAGCAAGATGCGCCCGGAGGAGCGTCTTGCCACATGTCAACACTGGGTCTGACAGAGGGCCTCCAGGAGAGAGGCCCAAGCAACACGCGCCCCGAGGAGCGTCAGGCCACATGTCACTACTCAGTCTGACTGAGCGCCTCCAGGAGAGAGGCCCAAGCAAGACGCGCCCCGAGGAGCGTCTTGCCACATGTCAACAATGGGTCTTACTGAGGGCCTCCAGGAGAGAAGCCCAAGCAAGACGCGCCCCGAGGAGCTTCTTGCCACATGTCAGCACTCGGTCTTACTGAGCGCCTCCAGGAGAGAGGCCAAAGCAAGACGCGCCCCGAGGAGCGTCTTGACACATGTCAACACTGGGTCTGACAGAGCGCCTCCATGAGAGAGGCCCGAGCAAGTAGCGCCCCGAGGAGTGTCTTGCCACATGTCAACACTGGGTCTGACAGAGGGCCTCCAGGAGAGAGGCCCAAGCAAGACGCGCCCCGAGGAGTGTCTTGCCACATGTCACCACTTGGTCTGACTGAGTTCCTCCAAGAGAGAGGCCCAAGCAAGACACGCCCCGAGGAGCGTCTTGACACATGTCAACACTGGGTCTGACTGAGGGCCTCCATGAGAGAAGCCCAAGCAAGACGCGCCCCGAGGAGAGTCTTGCCACATGTCAACACCGGGTCTGACAGAGGGCATCCAGGAGAGAGGCCCAAGCAATACGCGCCCCGAGGAGCGTCTTGCCACATGTCAACAATGGGTCTGACTGAGGGCCTCCAGAAGAGAAGCCAAAGCAAGACGCGCCCCGAGGAGCTTCTTTCCACATGTCAACAATGGGTCTTACTGAGGGCCTCCATGAGAGAAGCCCAAGCAAGACGCGCCCCGAGGAGTGTCTTGCCACATGTCAACACCGGGTCTGACTGAGCGCCTCCAGGAGAGAGGCCCAAGCAAGATGCGCCCCGAGGAGCGTCTTGCCACGTGTCACCACTGGGTCTGACTGAGCTCCTCCAGGAGAGAGGCCCAAGCAAGACGCGCCCCGAGGAGCGTCTTGCCACGTGTCACCACTGGGTCTCATTGAGCACCTCCAGGAGAGAGGCCCCAGCAAGACGCGCCCCGAGGTGCGTCTTGCCTTATATCAGCACTCGGTCTGACTGAGCGCCTCCAGGAGAGAGGCCCAAGTAAGACGCGCCCCGAGGAGCGTCTTGCCACGTGTCAACACTGGGTCTGATTGAGGGCCTTCTGGAGAGAGACCCAAGCAAGACGCGACCCGAGGAGCGTCTTGCCACATGTCACTATTCGGTCTGACTGAGCGCCTCCAGGAGAGAGGCACAAGCAAGACGTGCCCCGAGGAGCGTCTTGCCACATGTCAACAATGGGTCTGACTGAGGGCCTCCAGGAGAGAAGCCCAAGCAAGACGCGCCCCGAGGAGCATCTTGCCACATTTCAACACTGGGTCTGACTGAGGGCCTCCAGGAGAGAGGCCCAAATAAGACGCGCCCCGAGGAGCGTCTTGCCACATGTCAACACTGGGTCTGACTGAGGGCCTCCAGGAGAGAAGCCCAAGCAAGATGCGCCCCGAGGAGCGTCTTGCCACATGTCAGCACTCGGTCTGACTGAGCGCCTCCAGGAGAGAGGCCCAAGCAAGACGCGCCCCGAGGAGCGTCTTGCCACATGTCAACACTGGGTCTGACTGAGCGCCTCCAGGAGAGAGGCCCAAGCAAGACGCGCCCCGAGGAGCGTCTTGCCACATGTGAAAACTGGGTCTGACTGAGTGCCTCCAGGAGAGAGGCCCAAGCAAGACGCGCCCCGAGGAGCGTCTTGCAACATGTCAGCACTCGGTCTGACTGAGCGCCTCCAGGAGAGAGGCCCAAGCAAGACGCGCCCCGAGGAGGGTCTTGACACATGTCTCCTCTGGGTTTGACTGAGCGCCTCCAGGAGAGAGGCCCAAGCAAGACGTGCCCCGACGAGCATCTTGCCACATGTCAACACTGGGTCTGACTGAGAGCCTCTAGGAGAGAGGCCCGAGGAGCTTCTTGCCACATGTCACCTCTGGGTCTGACTGAGCGCCTCCAGGAGAGAGGCGCAAGCAAGAAACGCCCGAGGAGCGTCTTGCCACCTGTCAACAATGGGTCTGACTGAGCGCCTCCAGGAGAGAGGCCCAAGCAAGACACGCCCCGAGGAGCGTCTTGACACATGTCAACACTGGGTCTGACTGAGGGCCTCCATGAGAGAAGCCCAAGCAAGACGCGCCCCGAGGAGAGTCTTGCCACATGTCAACACTGGGTCTGACAGAGGGCATCCAGGAGAGAGGCCCAAGCAATACGCGCCCCGAGGAGCGTCTTGCCACATGTCAACAATGGGTCTGACTGAGGGCCTCCAGAAGAGAAGCCAAAGCAAGACGCGCCCCGAGGAGCTTCTTTCCACATGTCAACAATGGGTCTTACTGAGGGCCTCCATGAGAGAAGCCCAAGCAAGACGCGCCCCGAGGAGCGTCTTGCCACATGTCAGCACTGGGTCTGACTGAGCGCCTCCAGGAGAGAGGCCCCAGCAAGACGCGCCCAGAGGAGCGTCTTGCCTTATGTCAGCACTCGATCTGACTGAGCACCTCCAGGAGAGAGGCCCAAGCAAGACGCGCCCCAAGGAGCGTCTTGCCACATGTCAACAATGGGTCTGACTGAGGGCCTCCAGGAGAGAGGCCCAAGCAAGATGCGCCCGGAGGAGCGTCTTGCCACATGTCAACACTGGGTCTGACAGAGGGCCTCCATGAGAGAGGCCCAAGCAAGACGCGCCCCGAGGAGCGTCTTGCCACATGTCACCTCTGGTTCTGACTGAGCGCCTCCAGGAGAGAGGCCCAAGCAAGACGCGCCCCGAGGAGCGTCTTGTCACATGTCAACACCGGGTCTGTCTGAGCGCCTCCAGGAGAGAAGCCCAAGCAAGACGCGCCCCGAGGAGTGTCTTGCCACATGTCAACAATGGGTCTGACTGAGGGCCTCCAGGAGAGAAGCCCAAGCAAGACGCGCCCCGAGGAGCGTCTTGACACATGTCAACACTGGGTCTGACAGAGGGCCTCCAGGAGAGAGGCCCAAGCAAGACGCGCCCCGAGGAGTGTCTTGCCACATGTCACCACTGGGTCTGACTGAGCGCCTCCAGGAGAGAGGCCCAAGCAAGACGCGCCCCGAGGAGCGTCAGGCCACATGTCACTACTCAGTCTGACTGAGCGCCTCCAGGAGAGAGGCCCAAGCAAGACGCGCCCCGAGGAGCGTCTTGCCACATGTCAGCACTGGGTCTGACTGAGCGCCTCCAGGAGAGAGGCCCCAGCAAGACGCGCCCCGAGGAGCGTCGTGCCTTATGTCAGCACTCGGTCTGACTGAGCGCCTCCAGGAGAGAGGCCAAAGCAAGACGCGCCCCGAGGAGCGTCTTGCCACATGTCAACAATGGGTCTGACTGAGGGCTTCCAGGAGAGAGGCCCAAGCAAGATGCGCCCGGAGGAGCGTCTTGCCACATGTCAACACTGGGTCTGACAGAGGGCCTCCAGGAGAGAGGCCCAAGCAAGACGCGCCCCGAGGAGCGTCTTGCCACATGTCACCTCTGGGTCTGACTGAGCGCCTCCAGGAGAGAGGCCCAAGCAAGACGCGCCCCAAGGAGCGTCTTGTCACATGTCAACACTGGGTCTGTCTGAGCGCCTCCAGGAGAGAAGCCCAAGCAAGACGTGCCCCGAGGAGTGTCTTGTCACATGTCAACACTGGGTCTGTCTGAGCGCCTCCAGGAGAGAAGCCCAAGCAAGACGCGCCCCGAGGAGTGTCTTGCCACATGTCAACAATGGGTCTGACACAGGGGCCTCCAGGAGAGAAGCCCAAGCAAGACGCGCCCCGAGGAGCGTCTTGACACATGTCAACACTGGGTCTGACAGAGGGCCTCCAGGAGAGAGGCCCAAGCAAGACGCGCCCCGAGGAGTGTCTTGCCACATGTCACCACTGGGTCTGACTGAGCGCCTCCAGGAGAGAGGCCCAAGCAAGACGCGCCCCGAGGAGCTTCAAGCCACATGTCACTACTCAGTCTGACTGAGCGCCTCCAGGAGAGAGGCCCAAGCAAGACGTGCCCCGACGAGCATCTTGCCACATGTCAACACTGGGTCTGACTGAGCGTCTCCAGGAGAGAGGCCCAAGCAAGACGCGCCCCGAGGAGCATCTTGCCACATGTCAACACCGGGTCTGTCTGAGCGCCTCCAGGAGAGAAGCCCATGCAAGACGCGCCCCGAGGAGTGTCTTGCCACATGTCAACAATGGGTCTGACTGAGGGCCTCCAGGAGAGAAGCCCAAGCAAGACGCGCCCCGAGGAGCGTCTTGACACATGTCAACACTGGGTCTGACAGAGGGCCTCCAGGAGAGAGGCCCAAGCAAGACGCGCCCCGAGGAGTGTCTTGCCACATGTCACCACTGGGTCTGACTGAGCGCCTCCAGGAGAGAGGCCCAAGCAAGACGCGCCCCGAGGAGCGTCAGGCCACATGTCACTACTCAGTCTGACTGAGCGCCTCCAGGAGAGAGGCCCAAGCAAGACGCGCCCCGAGGAGCATCTTGCCACATGTCAGCACTGGGTCTGACTGAGCGCCTCCAGGAGAGAGGCTCCAGCAAGACGCACCCCGAGGAGCGGCAGGCCACATGTCACTACTCAGTGTGACTGAGCGCCTCCAGGAGAGAGGCCCAAGCAAGACGCGCCCCGAGGAGCGTCTTGCCACATGTCAACAATGGGTCTGACTGAGGGCCTCCAGGAGAGAAGCCCAAGCAACACGCGGCCCGAGGAGCGTCTTGCCACATGTCAGCACTCGGTCTGACTGAGCGCCTCCAGGAGAGAGGCCCAAGCAAGACGCGCCCCGAGGAGCGTCTTGCCACATGTCAACAATGGGTCTGACTGAGGGCCTCCAGGAGAGAAGCCCAAGCAACACGCGGCCCGAGGAGCGTCTTGCCACATGTCAACACTGGGTCTGACAGAGGGCCTCCATGAGAGAGGCCCAAGCAAGACGCGCCCCGAGGAGCGTCTTGCCACATGTCACCTCTGGTTCTGACTGAGCGCCTCCAGGAGAGAGGCCCAAGCAAGACGCGCCCCGAGGAGCGTCTTGTCACATGTCAACACCGGGTCTGTCTGAGCGCCTCCAGGAGAGAAGCCCAAGCAAGACGCGCCCCGAGGAGTGTCTTGCCACATGTCAACAATGGGTCTGACTGAGGGCCTCCAGGAGAGAAGCCCAAGCAAGACGCGCCCCGAGGAGCGTCTTGACACATGTCAACACTGGGTCTGACAGAGGGCCTCCAGGAGAGAGGCCCAAGCAAGACGCGCCCCGAGGAGAGTCTTGCCACATGTCACCTCTGGTTCTGACTGAGCGCCTCCAGGAGAGAGGCCCAAGCAAGACGCGCCCCGAGGAGCGTCTTGTCACATGTCAACACCGGGTCTGTCTGAGCGCCTCCAGGAGAGAAGCCCAAGCAAGACGCGCCCCGAGGAGTGTCTTGCCACATGTCAACAATGGGTCTGACTGAGGGCCTCCAGGAGAGAAGCCCAAGCAAGACGCGCCCCGAGGAGCGTCTTGACACATGTCAACACTGGGTCTGACAGAGGGCCTCCAGGAGAGAGGCCCAAGCAAGACGCGCCCCGAGGAGTGTCTTGCCACATGTCACCACTGGGTCTGACTGAGCGCCTCCAGGAGAGAGGCCCAAGCAAGACACGCCCCGAGGAGCGTCAGGCCACATGTCACTACTCAGTCTGACTGAGCGCCTCCAGGAGAGAGGCCCAAGCAAGACGCGCCCCGAGGAGCGTCTTGCCACATGTCAGCACTGGGTCTGACTGAGCGCCTCCAGGAGAGAGGCCCCAGCAAGACGCGCCCCGAGGAGCGTCGTGCCTTATGTCAGCACTCGGTCTGACTGAGCGCCTCCTGGAGAGAGGCCAAAGCAAGACGCGCCCCGAGGAGCGTCTTGCCACATGTCAACAATGGGTCTGACTGAGGGCCTCCAGGAGAGAGGCCCAAGCAAGATGCGCCCGGAGGAGCGTCTTGCCACATGTCAACACTGGGTCTGACAGAGGGCCTCCAGGAGAGAGGCCCAAGCAAGACGCGCCCCGAGGAGCGTCTTGCCACATGTCACCTCTGGGTCTGACTGAGCGCCTCCAGGAGAGAGGCCCAAGCAAGACGCACCCCAAGGAGCGTCTTGTCACATGTCAACACTGGGTCTGTCTGAGCGCCTCCAGGAGAGAAGCCCAAGCAAGACGCGCCCCGAGGAGTGTCTTGTCACATGTCAACACTGGGTCTGTCTGAGCGCCTCCAGGAGAGAAGCCCAAGCAAGACGCGCCCCGAGGAGTGTCTTGCCACATGTCAACAATGGGTCTGACTGAGGGCCTCCAGGAGAGAAGCCCAAGCAAGACGCGCCCCGAGGAGCGTCTTGACACATGTCAACACTGGGTCTGACAGAGGGCCTCCAGGAGAGAGGCCCAAGCAAGACGCGCCCCGAGGAGTGTCTTGCCACATGTCACCACTGGGTCTGACTGAGCGCCTCCAGGAGAGAGGCCCAAGCAAGACGCGCCCCGAGGAGCGTCAAGCCACATGTCACTACTCAGTCTGACTGAGCGCCTCCAGGAGAGAGGCCCAAGCAAGACGTGCCCCGACGAGCATCTTGCCACATGTCAACACTGGGTCTGACTGAGCGTCTCCAGGAGAGAGGCCCAAGCAAGACGCGCCCCGAGGAGCATCTTGCCACATGTCAGCACTGGGTCTGACTGAGCGCCTCCAGGAGAGAGGCTCCAGCAAGACGCACCCCGAGGAGCGTCAGGCCACATGTCACTACTCAGTGTGACTGAGCGCCTCCAGGAGAGAGGCCCAAGCAAGACGCGCCCCGAGGAGCGTCTTGCCACATGTCAGCACTCGGTCTGACTGAGCGCCTCCAGGAGAGACGCCCAAGCAAGACGCGCCCCGAGGAGCGTCTTGCCACATGTCAACAATGGGTCTGACTGAGGGCCTCCAGGAGAGAAGCCCAAGCAACACGCGGCCCGAGGAGCGTCTTGCCACATGTCAGCACTCGGTCTGACTGAGCGCCTCCAGGAGAGAGGCCAAAGCAAGACGCGCCCCGAGGAGCGTCTTGACACATGTCAACAATGGGTCTGACAGAAGGCCTCCATGAGAGAGGCCCAAACAAGACGCGCCCCGAGGAGTGTCTTGCCAAATGTCAACACTGGGTCTGACAGAGGGCCTCCAGGAGAGAGGCCCAAGCAAGACGTGCCCCGAGAAGTGTCTTGCCACATGTCACCACTTGGTCTGACTGAGCGCCTCCAGGAGAGAGGCCCAAGCAACACGCGCCCTGAGGAGCGTCAGGCCACATGTAACTACTCATTCTGACTGAGCGCCTCCAGGAGAGAGGCCCAAGCAAGACGCGCCCCGAGGAGCGTCTTGCCACATGTCACTACTCAGTCTGACTGAGCGCCTCCAGGAGAGAGGCCCAAGCAACACGCGCCCCGAGGAGCGTCAGGCCACATGTCAGCGCTGGGTCTGACTGAGCGCCTCCAGGAGATAGGCCCCAGCAAGACGCGCCCCGAGGAGCGTCTTGCCTTATGTCAGCACTCGGTCTGACTGAGCGCCTCCAGGAGAGAGGCCCAAGCAAGACGCGCCCCGAGGAGCGTCTTGCCACATGTCAACAATGGGTCTGACTGAGGGCCTCCAGGAGAGAGGCCCAAGCAAGATGCGCCCGGAGGAGCGTCTTGCCACATGTCAACACTTGGTCTGACAGAGGGCCTCCAGGAGAGAGGCCCAAGCAACACGCGCCCCGAGGAGCGTCTTGCCACATGTCACCTCTGGTTCTGACTGAGCGCCTCCAGGAGAGAGGCCCCAGCAAGACGCGCCCCAAGGAGCGTCTTGTCACATGTCAACACTGGGTCTGTCTGAGCGCCTCCAGGAGAAAAGCCCAAGCAAGACGCGCCCCGAGGAGTGTCTTGTCACATGTCAACACTGGGTCTGTCTGAGCGCCTCCAGGAGAGAGGCCCAAGCAAGATGCGCCCGGAGGAGCGTCTTGCCACATGTCAACAATGGGTCTGACAGAGGGCCTCCAGGAGAGAGGCCCAAGCAAGACGCGCCCCGAGGAGCGTCTTGCCACATGTCACCTCTGGGTCTGACTGAGCGCCTCCAGGAGAGAGGCCCAAGCAAGACGCACCCCAAGGAGCGTCTTGTCACATGTCAACACTGGGTCTGTCTGAGCGCCTCCAGGAGAGAAGCCCAAGCAAGACGCGCCCCGAGGAGTGTCTTGTCACATGTCAACACTTGGTCTGTCTGAGCGCCTCCAGGAGAGAAGCCCAAGCAAGACGCGCCCCGAGGAGTGTCTTGCCACATGTCAACAATGGGTCTGACTGAGGGCCTCCAGGAGAGAAGCCCAAGCAAGACGCGCCCCGAGGAGCGTCTTGACACATGTCAACACTGGGTCTGACAGAGGGCCTCCAGGAGAGAGGCCCAAGCAAGACGCGCCCCGAGGAGTGTCTTGCCACATGTCACCACTGGGTCTGACTGAGCGCCTCCAGGAGAGAGGCCCAAGCAAGACGCGCCCCGAGGAGCGTCAAGCCACATGTCACTACTCAGTCTGACTGAGCGCCTCCAGGAGAGAGGCCCAAGCAAGACGTGCCCCGACGAGCATCTTGCCACATGTCAACACTGGGTCTGACTGAGCGTCTCCAGGAGAGAGGCCCAAGCAAGACGCGCCCCGAGGAGCATCTTGCCACATGTCAGCACTGGGTCTGACTGAGCGCCTCCAGGAGAGAGGCTCCAGCAAGACGCACCCCGAGGAGCGTCAGGCCACATGTCACTACTCAGTGTGACTGAGCGCCTCCAGGAGAGAGGCCCAAGCAAGACGCGCCCCGAGGAGCGTCTTGCCACATGTCAGCACTCGGTCTGACTGAGCGCCTCCAGGAGAGACGCCCAAGCAAGACGCGCCCCGAGGAGCGTCTTGCCACATGTCAACAATGGGTCTGACTGAGGGCCTCCAGGAGAGAAGCCCAAGCAACACGCGGCCCGAGGAGCGTCTTGCCACATGTCAGCACTCGGTCTGACTGAGCGCCTCCAGGAGAGAGGCCAAAGCAAGACGCGCCCCGAGGAGCGTCTTGACACATGTCAACAATGGGTCTGACAGAAGGCCTCCATGAGAGAGGCCCAAACAAGACGCGCCCCGAGGAGTGTCTTGCCAAATGTCAACACTGGGTCTGACAGAGGGCCTCCAGGAGAGAGGCCCAAGCAAGACGTGCCCCGAGAAGTGTCTTGCCACATGTCACCACTTGGTCTGACTGAGCGCCTCCAGGAGAGAGGCCCAAGCAACACGCGCCCTGAGGAGCGTCAGGCCACATGTAACTACTCATTCTGACTGAGCGCCTCCAGGAGAGAGGCCCAAGCAAGACGCGCCCCGAGGAGCGTCTTGCCACATGTCACTACTCAGTCTGACTGAGCGCCTCCAGGAGAGAGGCCCAAGCAACACGCGCCCCGAGGAGCGTCAGGCCACATGTCAGCGCTGGGTCTGACTGAGCGCCTCCAGGAGATAGGCCCCAGCAAGACGCGCCCCGAGGAGCGTCTTGCCTTATGTCAGCACTCGGTCTGACTGAGCGCCTCCAGGAGAGAGGCCCAAGCAAGACGCGCCCCGAGGAGCGTCTTGCCACATGTCAACAATGGGTCTGACTGAGGGCCTCCAGGAGAGAGGCCCAAGCAAGATGCGCCCGGAGGAGCGTCTTGCCACATGTCAACACTTGGTCTGACAGAGGGCCTCCAGGAGAGAGGCCCAAGCAAGACGCGCCCCGAGGAGCGTCTTGCCACATGTCACCTCTGGTTCTGACTGAGCGCCTCCAGGAGAGAGGCCCCAGCAAGACGCGCCCCAAGGAGCGTCTTGTCACATGTCAACACTGGGTCTGTCTGAGCGCCTCCAGGAGAAAAGCCCAAGCAAGACGCGCCCCGAGGAGTGTCTTGTCACATGTCAACACTGGGTCTGTCTGAGCGCCTCCAGGAGAGAGGCCCAAGCAAGATGCGCCCGGAGGAGCGTCTTGCCACATGTCAACAATGGGTCTGACTGAGGGCCTCCAGGAGAGAGGCCCAAGCAAGATGCGCCCGGAGGAGCGTCTTGCCACATGTCAACACTTGGTCTGACAGAGGGCCTCCAGGAGAGAGGCCCAAGCAAGACGCGCCCCGAGGAGCGTCTTGCCACATGTCACCTCTGGTTCTGACTGAGCGCCTCCAGGAGAGAGGCCCCAGCAAGACGCGCCCCAAGGAGCGTCTTGTCACATGTCAACACTGGGTCTGTCTGAGCGCCTCCAGGAGAGAAGCCCAAGCAAGACGCGCCCCGAGGAGTGTCTTGTCACATGTCAACACTGGGTCTGTCTGAGCGCCTCCAGGAGAGAAGCCCAAGCAAGACGCGCCCCGAGGAGTGTCTTGCCACATGTCAACAATGGGTCTGACTGAGGGCCTCCAGGAGAGAAGCCCAAGCAAGACGCGCCCCGAGGAGCGTCTTGAAACATGTCAACACTGGGTCTGACAGAGGGCCTCCAGGAGAGAGGCCCAAGCAAGACGCGCCCCGAGGAGTGTCTGTCCACATGTCACCACTGGGTCTGACTGAGCGCCTCCAGGAGAGAGGCCCAAGCAAGACGCGCCCCGAGGAGCGTCAGGCCACATGTCACTACTCAGTCTGACTGAGCACCTCCAGGAGAGAGGCCCAAGCAAGACGTGCCCCGAGGAGCGTCTTGCCACATGTCAGCACTGGGTCTGACTGAGCGCCTCCAGGAGAGAGGCCCCAGCAAGATGCACCCCGAGGAGCGTCAGGCCACATGTCACTACTCAGTCTGACTGAGCGCCTCCAGGAGAGAGGCCCAAGCAAGACGCGCCCCGAGGAGCGTCTTGCCACATGTCACCTCTGGTTCTGACTGAGCGCCTCCAGGAGAGAGGCCCAAGCAAGACGTGCCCCGAGGAGCGTCTTGCCACATGTCAACAATGGGTCTGACTGAGGGCCTCCAGGAGAGAAGCCCAAGCAACACGCGGTCCGAGGAGCGTCTTGCCACATGTCAGCACTCGGTCTGAATGAGCGCCTCCAGGAGAGAGGCCCAAGCAAGACGCGCCCCGAGGAGCATCTTGCCACATGTCAACAATGGGTCTGACTGAGGGCCTCCTGGAGAGAAGCCCAAGCAACACGCGGCCCGAGGAGCGTCTTGCCACATGTCAGCACTCGGTCTGACTGAGCGCCTCCAGGAGAGAGGCCAAAGCAAGACGCGCCCCGAGGAGCGTCTTGACACATGTCAACAATGGGTCTGACAGAGGGCCTCCATGAGAGAGGCCCAAGCAAGACGCGCCCCGAGGAGTGTCTTGCCACATGTTAACACTGGGTCTGACAGAGGGCCTCCAGGAGAGAGGCCCAAGCAAGACGCGCCCCGAGAAGTGTCTTGCCACATGTCACCACTTGGTCTGACTGAGCGCCTCCAGGAGAGAGGCCCAAGCAACACGCGCCCCGAGGAGCGTCAGGCCACATGTCACTACTCATTCTGACTGAGCGCCTCCAGGAGAGAGGCCCAAGCAAGACGCGCCCCGAGGAGCGTATTGCCACATGTCACCACTTGGTCTGACTGAGCGCCTCCAGGAGAGAGGCCCAAGCAACACGCGCCCCGAGGAGCGTCAGGCCACATGTCACTACTCAGTCCTACTGAGCGCCTCCAGGAGAGAGGCCCAAGCAAGACGCGCCCCGAGGAGCGTCTTGCCACATGTCAACAATGGGTCTTACTGAGGGCCTCCAGGAGAGAAGCCCAAGCAAGACGCGCCCCGAGGACCTTCTTGCCACATGTCAACACTCGGTCTGACTGAGCGCCTCCAGGAGAGAGGCCAAAGCAAGACGCGCCCCGAGGAGCGTCTTGACACATGTCAACACTGGGTCTGACAGAGGGCCTCCATGAGAGAGGCCCAAGCAAGACGCGCCCCGAGGAGTGTCTTGCCACATGTCAACACTGGGTCTGACAGAGGGCCTCCAGGAGAGAGGCCCAAGCAAGACGCGCCCCGAGGAGTGTCTTGCCACATGTCACCACTTGGTCTGACTTAGTTCCTCCAGGAGAGAGGCCCAAGCAACACGCGCCCCGAGGAGCGTCAGGCCACATGTCACTACTCATTCTGACTGAGCGCCTCCAGGAGAGAGGCCCAAGCAAGACGCGCCCCGAGGAGCGTCTTGCCACATGTCACCACTTGGTCTGACTGAGCGCCTCCAGGAGAGAGGCCCAAGCACCACGCGCCCCGAGGAGCGTCAGGCCACATGTCACTACTCAGTCTGACTGAGCGCCTCCAGGAGAGAGGCCCAAGCAAGACGAGCCCCGAGGAGCGTCTTGCCACATATCAACAATGGGTCTTACTGAGGGCCTCCAGGAGAGAAGCCCAAGCAAGACGCGCCCCGAGGAGCTTCTTGCCACATGTCAACACTGGGTCTGACAGAGGGCCTCCAGGAGAGAGGCCCAAGCAAGACGCGCCCCGAGGAGTGTCTTGCCACATGTCACCACTTGGTCTGACTGAGCGCCTCCAGGAGAGAGGCCCAAGCAACACGCGCCCCGAGGAGCGTCAGGCCACATGTCACTACTCATTCTGACTGAGCGCCTCCAGGAGAGAGGCCCAAGCAAGACGCGCCCCGAGGAGCGTATTGCCACATGTCACCACTTGGTCTGACTGAGCGCCTCCAGGAGAGAGGCCCAAGCAACACGCGCCCCGAGGAGCGTCAGGCCACATGTCACTACTCAGTCTGACTGAGCGCCTCCAGGAGAGAGGCCCAAGCAAGACGCGCCCCGAGGAGCGTCTTGCCACATGTCAACAATGGGTCTTACTGAGGGCCTCCAGGAGAGAAGCCCAAGCAAGACACGCCCCGAGGAGCTTCTTGCCACATGTCAGCACTCGGTCTGACTGAGCGCCTCCAGGAGAGAGGCCAAAGCAAGACGCGCCCCGAGGAGCGTCTTGACACATGTCAACACTGGGTCTGACAGAGGGCCTCCATGAGAGAGGCCCAAGCAAGACGCGCCCCGAGGAGTGTCTTGCCACATGTCAACACTGGGTCTGACAGAGGGCCTCCAGGAGAGAGGACCAAGCAAGACGCGCCCCGAGGAGTGTCTTGCCACATGTCACCACTTGGTCTGACTGAGTTCCTCCAGGAGAGAGGCCCAAGCAACACGCGCCCCGAGGAGCGTCAGGCCACATGTCACTACTCATTCTGACTGAGCGCCTCCAGGAGAGAGGCCCAAGCAAGACGCGCCCCGAGGAGCGTCTTGCCACATGTCACCACTTGGTCTGACTGAGCGCCTCCAGGAGAGAGGCCCAAGCAACACGCGCCCCGAGGAGCGTCAGGCCACATGTCACTACTCAGTCTGACTGAGCGCTTCCAGGAGAGAGGCCCAAGCAAGACGCGCCCCGAGGAGCGTCTTGCCACATATCAACAATGGGTCTTACTGAGGGCCTCCAGGAGAGAAGCCCAAGCAAGACGCGCCCCGAGGAGCTTCTTGCCACATGTCAACACTGGGTCTGACAGAGGGCCTCCAGGAGAGAGGCCCAAGCAAGACGCGCCCCGAGGAGTGTCTTGCCACATGTCACCACTTGGTCTGACTGAGCGCCTCCAGGAGAGAGGCCCAAGCAACACGCGCCCCGAGGAGCGTCAGGCCACATGTCACTACTCAGTCTGACTGAGCGCCTCCAGGAGAGAGGCCCAAGCAAGACGCGCCCCGAGGAGCGTCTTGCCACGTGTCAACACTGGGTCTGATTGAGGGCCTTCTGGAGAGAGGCCCAAGCAAGACGCGCCCCGAGGAGCGTCTTGCCACATGTCAACAATGGTTCTTACTGAGGGCCTCCAGGAGAGAAGCCCAAGCAAGACGCGCCCCGAGGAGCTTCTTGCCACATGTAAGCACTCGGTCTGACTGAGCGCCTCCAGGAGAGAGGCCAAAGCAAGACGCCCACCGAGGAGCTTCTTGACACATGTCAACACTGGGTCTGACAGAGGGCCTCCATGAGAGAGGCCCAAGCAAGACGCGCCCCGAGGAGTGTCTTGCCAAATGTCAACACTGGGTCTGACTGAGCGCCTCAGGGAGAGAGGTCCAAGCAAGACGCGCCCCGAGGAGCGTCTTGCCACATGTCAATACTGGGTCTGACTGAGTGCCTCCATGAGAGAAGCCCCAGCAAGACGCGCCCCGAGGAGCGTCTTGCCACATGTCACTACTCGGTCTGTTTGAGCGCCTCCAGGAGAGAGGCCCAAGCAAGACGCGCCCCGAGGAGCGTCTTGCCACATGTCAGCACTAGGTCTGACTGAGCGGCTCCAGGAGAGAGGCCAGAGCAAGACGCGCCCCGAGGAGCGTCTTGCCACATGTCAACACTGGGTCTGACTGAGCGCCTCCAGGAGAGAGGCCCAAGCAAGAAACGCCCGAGGAACCTCTTGACGCATGTCAACACTGGGTCTGAATGATCGCCTCCCCAGGAGAGAGGCCCAAGCAAGACGCGCCCCGAGGAGCGTCTTGCCACATGTCAACAATCGGTCTGACTGAGGGCCTCCAGGAGAGAAGCCCAAGCAAGACGCGCCCCGAGGAGCTTCTTGCCACATGTCAACACTGGGTCTGACAGAGGGCCTCCAGGAGAGAGGCCCAAGCAAGACGCGCCCCGAGGAGTGTCTTACCACATGTCACCACTTGGTCTGACTGAGAGCCTCCAGGAGAGAGGCCCAAGCAACACGCGCCCCGAGGAGCGTCAGGCCACATGTCACTACTCAGTCTGACTGAGCGCCTCCAGGAGAGAGGCCCAAGCAAGACGCGCCCCGAGGAGCGTCTTGCCACGTGTCAACACTGGGTCTGATTGAGGGCCTTCTGGAGAGAGGCCCAAGCAAGACGCGCCCCGAGGAGCGTCTTGCCACATGTCAACAATGGTTCTTACTGAGGGCCTCCAGGAGAGAAGCCCAAGCAAGACGCGCCCCGAGGAGCTTCTTGCCACATGTAAGCACTCGGTCTGACTGAGCGCCTCCAGGAGAGAGGCCAAAGCAAGACGCCCACCGAGGAGCGTCTTGACACATGTCAACACTGGGTCTGACAGAGGGCCTCCATGAGAGAGGCCCAAGCAAGACGCGCCCCGAGGAGTGTCTTGCCAAATGTCAACACTGGGTCTGACTGAGCGCCTCAGGGAGAGAGGTCCAAGCAAGACGCGCCCCGAGGAGCGTCTTGCCACATGTCAATACTGGGTCTGACTGAGCGGCTCCAGGAGAGAGGCCCAAGCAAGACTCGCCCCGAGGAGCGTCTTGCCACATGTCAACACTGGGTCTGACTGAGCGCCTCCAGGAGAGAGGCCCAAGCAAGAAACGCCCGAGGAACCTCTTGACACATGTCAACACTGGGTCTGACTGATCTCCTCCCCAGGAGAGAGGCCCAAGCAAGACGCGCCCCGAGGAGCGTCTTGCCACATGTCAACAATCGGTCTGACTGAGGGCCTCCAGGAGAGAAGCCCAAGCAAGACGCGCCCCAAGGAGCATCTTGCCACATGTCAGCACTCTGTCTGACTGAGCGCCTCCAGGAGAGAGGCCCAAGCAAGACGCGCCCCGAGGAGCATCTTGCCACATGTCACCTCTGGGTCTGACTGAGCACCTCCAGGAGAGAGGCCCAAGCAAGACGCGCCCCGAGGAGCGTCTTGTCACATGTCAACACTGGGTCTGACTGAGCGCCTCCAGGAGAGAGGCCCAAGCAAGAAACGCCCGAGGAGCGTCTTGACACATGTCAACACTGGGTCTGACTGATCGCCTCCCCAGGAGAGAGGCCCAAGCAAGACGCGCCCTGAGGAGTGTCTTGCCACATGTCAACACTGGGTCTGACAGAGGTTCTCAAGGGGAGAGGCCCAAGCAAGATGCACCCCGAGGAGCATCTTGCCACATATCAACAATGGGTCTGACTGAGGGCCTCCAGGAGAGAGGCCCAAGCAAGACGCACCCCGAGGAGCGTCTTGCCACATGTCAGCACTCGGTCTGACTGAGCGCCTCCAGGAGAGAGGCCCAAGCAAGACGTGCCCCGAGGAGCGTCTTGCCACATGTCAACACTGGGTCTGACTGAGCGCCTCCAGGAGAGAGGCCCAAGCAAGACGCGCCCCGAGGAGCGTCTTGCCACATGTGAACATTGGGTCTGACTGAGCGCCTCCAGGAGAGAGGCCCAAGCAAGACGCGCCCGGAGGAGCGTCTTGCCACATGTCAGCACTCGGTCTGACTGAGCGCCTCCAGGAGAGAGGCCCAAGCAAGACGCGCCCCGAGGAGCGTCTTGCCACATGTCAACACTGGGTCTGACTGAGCGCCTCCAGGAGAGAGGCCCAAGCAAGACGTGACCCGAGGAGCGTCTTGCCAGATGTCAACACTGGGTCTGACTGAGCTTGTCCAGGAGAGAGGCCCAAGCAAGACGCGCCCCGAGGAGCGTCTTGCCACATGTCACCTCTGGGTCTGACTGAGCGCCTCCAGGAGAGAGGCCCAAGCAAGACGCGCCCCGAGGAGCGTCTTGTCACATGTCAACACTGGGTCTGACTGAGCGCCTCCAGGAGAGAGGCCCAAGCAAGAAACGCCCGAGGAGCGTCTTGACACATGTCAACACTGGGTCTGACTGATCGCCTCCCCAGGAGAGAGGCCCAAGCAAGACGCGCCCTGAGGAGTGTCTTGCCACATGTCAACACTGGGTCTGACTGAGCGCCTCCAGGAGAGAGGCCCAAGCAAGACGCGCCTGGAGGAGCGTTTTGCCAAATGTCAACACTGGGTCTGACAGAGGGCCTCAAGGGGAGAGGCCCAAGCAAGATGCGCCCCGAGGAGCTTCTTGCCACATGTCAGCACTCGGTCTGACTGAGCGCCTCCAGGAGAGAGGCCCAGGCAAGACGTGCCCCGAGGAGCGTCTTGCCACATGTCAACACTGGGTCTGACTGAGCGCCTCCAGGAGAGAGGCCCAAGCAAGACGCGCCCCGAGGAGGGTCTTGCCACATGTGAACACTGGGTCTGACTGAGCGCCTCCAGGAGAGAGGCCCAAGCAAGACGCACCCGGAGGAGCGTCTTCCCACATGTCAGCACTCGGTCTGACTGAGCGCCTCCAGGAGAGAGGCCCAAGCAAGACGTGCCGCGAGGAGCATCTTGACACATGTCTCCTCTGGGTCTGACTGAGCGCCTCCAGGAGAGAGGCCCCAGCAAGACGCGCCCCGAGGAGCATCTTGCGACATGTCAACACTGGGTCTGACTGAGTTCCTCCATTAGAGAACCCAAGCAAGACGCGCCCCGAGGAGCGTCTTGCCACATTTCAACACTGGGTCTGACTGAGCGCCTCCAGGATTGAGGCCCAAGCAAGACGCGCCCCGAGGAGCGTCTTGTCACATGTCACTACTCGGTCTGACTGAGCGCCTCCAGGAGAGAGGCCCAAGCAAGACGTGCCCCGAGGAGCGTCTTGCCACATGTCAACAATGGGTCTGACTGAGGGCCTCCAGGAGAGAAGCCCAAGCAAGAAGCGCCCCGAGGAGCGTCTTGCCACATGTCAACACTGGGTCTGACTGAGCGCCTCCAGGAGAGAGGCCCAAGCAAGACACGCCCCGAGGAGCGTCTTGACACATGTCAACACTGGGTCTGACTGAGGGCCTCAAGGAGAGAAGCCCAAGCAAGACGCACCCCGAGGAGAGTCTTGCCACATGTCAACACTGGGTCTGACAGAGGGCATCCAGGAGAGAGGCCCAAGCAATACGCGCCCCGAGGAGCGTCTTGCCACATGTCACCACTGGGTCTGACTGAGCGCCTCCAGGATAGAGGCCCAAGCAAGAAGCGCCCCGAGGAGCGCTTTGCCACGTGTCAACACTGGGTCTGATTGAGGGCCTTCTGGAGAGAGGCCCAAGCAAGACGCGCCCCGAGGAGCGTCTTGCCACATGTGAACACTGGGTCTGACTGAGCGCCTCCAGGAGAGAGGCCCAAGCAAGACGCGCCCCGAGGAGCATCTTGACACATGTCTCCTCTGGGTCTGACTGAGCGCCTCCAGGAGTGAGGCCCAAGCAAGACATGCCCCGAGGAGTGTCTTGCCACATGTCAACACTGGGTCTGACTGAGTGACTCCATGAGAGAAGCCCCAGCAAGACGCGCCCCGAGGAGCATCTTGCCACATGTCAACACTGGGTCTGACTGAGAACCTCCAGGAGAGAGGCCCAAGCAAGACGCGCCCCGAGGAGCGTCTTGCCACATGTCAACACTGGGTCTGACTGAGCGCCTCCAAGAGAGAGGCCCAAGCAAGACGCGCCCCGAGGAGCGTCTTGTCACATGTCACTACTCGGTCTGACTGAGCGCCTCCAGGAGAGAGGCCCAAGCAAGACGTGCCCCGAGGAGCGTCTTGCCACATGTCAACAATGGGTCTGACTGAGGGCCTCCAGGAGAGAAGCCCAAGCAAGAAGCGCCCCAAGGAGCGTCTTGCCCCATGTCAACACTGGGTCTGACTGAGCGCCTCCAGGAGAGAGGCCCAATTAAGACGCGCCCCGAGGAGCATCTTGACACATGTCTCCTCTGGGTCTGACTGAGCGCCTCCAGGAGAGAGGCCCCAGCAATACGCGCACAGAGGAGCATCTTGCCACATGTCAACACTGGGTCTGACTGAGTTCCTCCATTAGAGAAGCCCAAGCAAGACGCGCCCCGAGGAGCGTCTTGCCACATTTCAACACTGGGTCTGACTGAGCGCCTCCAGGATTGAGGCCCAAGCAAGACGCGCCCCGAGGAGCGTCTTGTCACATGTCACTACTCGGTCTGACTGAGCGCCTCCAGGAGAGAGGCCCAAGCAAGACGTGCCCCGAGGAGCGTCTTGCCACATGTCAACAATGGGTCTGACTGAGGGCCTCCAGGAGAGAAGCCCAAGCAAGAAGCGCCCCGAGGAGCGTCTTGCCACATGTCAACACTGGGTCTGACTGAGGGCCTCCAAGAGAGAAGCCCAAGCAAGACGCGCCCCGAGGAGAGTCTTGCCACATGTCAACACTGGGTCTGACAGAGGGCATCCAGGAGAAAGGCCCAAGCAATACGCGCCCCGAGGAGCGTCTTGCCACATGTCACCACTGGGTCTGACTGAGCGCCTCCAGGAGAGAGGCCCAAGCAAGAAGCGCCCCGAGGAGCGCTTTGCCACGTGTCAACACTGGGTCTGATTGAGGGCCTTCTGGAGAGAGTCCCAAGCAAGACGTGCCCCGAGGAGCGTCTTGCCACATGTCAACAATGGGTCTGACTGAGCGCCTCCAGGAGAGAGGCCCAAGCAAGACGTGCCCCGAGGAGCGTCTTGCCACATGTCAACACTGGGTCTGACTGAGCGCCTCCAGGAGAGAGGCCCAAGCAAGACGCGCCCCGAGGAGCGTCTTGCCACATGTGAACACTGGGTCTGACTGAGCGCCTCCAGGAGAGAGGCCCAAGCAAGACGCGCCCCGAGGAGCATCTTGACACATGTCTCCTCTGGGTCTGACTGAGCGCCTCCAGGAGAGAGGCCCAAGCAAGACGTGCCCCGAGGAGCGTCTTGCCACATGTCAACACTGGGTCTGACTGAGTGACTCCATGAGAGAAGCCCCAGCAAGACGCGCCCCGAGGAGCATCTTGCCACATGTCAACACTGGGTCTGACTGAGTTCCTCCATTAGAGAAGCCCAATTAAGACGCGCCCCGAGGAGCGTCTTGCCACATTTCAACACTGGGTCTGACTGAGCGCCCCCAAGAGAGAGGCCCAAGCAAGACGCGCCCCGAGGAGCGTCTTGTCCCATGTCACTACTCGGTCTGACTGAGCGCCTCCAGGAGAGAGGCCCAAGCAAGACGTGCCCCGAGGAGCGTCTTGCCACATGTCAACAATGGGTCTGACTGAGGGCCTCCAGGAGAGAAGCCCAAGCAAGAAGCGCCCCAAGGAGCGTCTTGCCACATGTCAACACTGGGTCTGACTGAGCGCCTCCAGGAGAGAGGCCCAAGCAAGACACGCCCCGAGGAGCGTCTTGACACATGTCAACACTGGGTCTGACTGAGCGCCTCCAGGATTGAGGCCCAAGCAAGACGCGCCCCGAGGAGCGTCTTGTCACATGTCACTACTCGGTCTGACTGAGCGCCTCCAGGAGAGAGGCCCAAGCAAGACGTGCCCCGAGGAGCGTCTTGCCACATGTCAACAATGGGTCTGACTGAGGGCCTCCAGGAGAGAAGCCCAAGCAAGAAGCGCCCCGAGGAGCGTCTTGCCACATGTCAACACTGGGTCTGACTGAGGGCCTCCAAGAGAGAAGCCCAAGCAAGACGCGCCCCGAGGAGAGTCTTGCCACATGTCAACACTGGGTCTGACAGAGGGCATCCAGGAGAAAGGCCCAAGCAATACGCGCCCCGAGGAGCGTCTTGCCACATGTCACCACTGGGTCTGACTGAGCGCCTCCAGGAGAGAGGCCCAAGCAAGAAGCGCCCCGAGGAGCGCTTTGCCACGTGTCAACACTGGGTCTGATTGAGGGCCTTCTGGAGAGAGTCCCAAGCAAGACGTGCCCCGAGGAGCGTCTTGCCACATGTCAACAATGGGTCTGACTGAGCGCCTCCAGGAGAGAGGCCCAAGCAAGACGTGCCCCGAGGAGCGTCTTGCCACATGTCAACACTGGGTCTGACTGAGCGCCTCCAGGAGAGAGGCCCAAGCAAGACGCGCCCCGAGGAGCGTCTTGCCACATGTGAACACTGGGTCTGACTGAGCGCCTCCAGGAGAGAGGCCCAAGCAAGACGCGCCCCGAGGAGCATCTTGACACATGTCTCCTCTGGGTCTGACTGAGCGCCTCCAGGAGAGAGGCCCAAGCAAGACGTGCCCCGAGGAGCGTCTTGCCACATGTCAACACTGGGTCTGACTGAGTGACTCCATGAGAGAAGCCCCAGCAAGACGCGCCCCGAGGAGCATCTTGCCACATGTCAACACTGGGTCTGACTGAGTTCCTCCATTAGAGAAGCCCAATTAAGACGCGCCCCGAGGAGCGTCTTGCCACATTTCAACACTGGGTCTGACTGAGCGCCCCCAAGAGAGAGGCCCAAGCAAGACGCGCCCCGAGGAGCGTCTTGTCCCATGTCACTACTCGGTCTGACTGAGCGCCTCCAGGAGAGAGGCCCAAGCAAGACGTGCCCCGAGGAGCGTCTTGCCACATGTCAACAATGGGTCTGACTGAGGGCCTCCAGGAGAGAAGCCCAAGCAAGAAGCGCCCCAAGGAGCGTCTTGCCACATGTCAACACTGGGTCTGACTGAGCGCCTCCAGGAGAGAGGCCCAAGCAAGACACGCCCCGAGGAGCGTCTTGACACATGTCAACACTGGGTCTGACTGAGGGCCTCCATGAGAGAAGCCCAAGCAAGACGCGCCCCGAGGAGAGTCTTGCCACAGGTCAACACTGGGTCTGACAGAGGGCATCCAGGAGAGAGGCCCAAGCAATACGCGCCTCGAGGAGCGTCTTGCCACATGTCACCACTGGGTCAGACTGAGCGCCTCCAGGAGAGAGGCCCAAGCAAGACGCGCCCGGAGGAGCGTCTTGCCACATGTCAGCACTCGGTCTGACTGAGCGCCTCCAGGAGAGAGGCCCAAGCAAGACACGCCCCGAGGAGCATCTTGACACATGTCTCCTCTGGGTCTGACTGAGCGCCTCCAGGAGAGAGGCCCAAGCAAGACGTGCCCCGAGGAGCGTCTTGCCACATGTCAACACTGGGTCTGACTGAGTGCCTCCATGAGAGAAGCCCCAGCAAGACGCGCCCCGAGGAGCATCTTGCCACATTTCAACACTGGGTCTGACTGAGAACCTCCCGGAGAGAGTTCCAAGCAAGACGGGACCCGAGGAGCGTCTTGCCACATGTCAACACTGGGTCTGACTGAGCGCCTCCAGGAGAGAGGCCCAAGCAAGATGCGCCCCGAGGAGCGTCTTGTCACATGTCACTACTCGGTCTGACTGAGCGCCTCCAGGAGAGAGGCCCAAGCAAGACGTGCCCCGAGGAGCGTCTTGCCACATGTCAACAATGGGTCTGACAGAAGGCCTCCAGGAGAGAAGCCCAAGCAAGAAGCGCCCCGAGGAGCGTCTTGCCTTATGTCAGCACTCGTCTGACTGAGCGCCTCCAGGAGAGAGGCCCAAGCAAGACCCGCCCCAAGGAGCGTCTTGCCAGATGTCACTACTCGGTCTAACTGAGCGCCTCCAGGAGAGAGGTCCAAGCAAGACACGCCCCGAGGAGCGTCTTGCCACATGTCACTACTCGGTCTGACTGAGCACCTCCAGGAGGGAGGTCCAAGCAAGACGCGCCCCGAGGAGCGTCTTGCCACATGTCACTTCTCGGTCTGACTGAGCGCCTCCAGGAGAGAGGCCCAAGCCAGACGTGCCCCGAGGAGCGTCTTGCCACATGTCAACAATGGGTCTGCCTGAGGGCCTCCAGGAGAGAAGCCCAAGCAAGATGCGCCCCGAGGAGCGTCTTGCCACATGTCAGCACTCGGTCTGACTGAGCGCCTCCAGGAGAGAGGCCCAAGCAAGACGCGCCCCGAGGAGCGTCTTGCCACATGTGAACACTGGGTCTGATTGAGCACCTCCAGGAGAGAGGCCCCAGCAAGACGCGCCGCGAGGAGCATCTTGCCTTATGTTAGCACTCGGTCTGACTGAGCGCCTCCAGGAGAGAGGCCCAAGCAAGACCCGCCCCGAGGAGCGTCTTGCCACATGTCACTACTCGGTCTAACTGAGCGCCTCCAGGAGAGAGGTCCAAGCAAGACACGCCCCGAGGAGCGTCTTGCCACATGTCACTACTCGGTCTGACTGAGCGCCTCCAGGAGGGAGGTCCAAGCAAGACGTGCCCCGAGGAGCGTCTTGCCACATGTCAACAATTGGTCTGACTGAGGGCCTCCAGGAGAGAAGCCCAAGCAAGACGCGCCCCGAGGAGCGTCTTGCCACATGTCAACACTGGGTCTGACTGAGGGCCTCCAGGAGAGAAGCCCAAGCAAGATGCGCCCGAGGAGCTTCTTGCCACATGTCAGCACTCGGTCTGACTGAGGGCCTCCAGGAGAGAAGCCCAAGCAAGATGCGCCCCGAGGAGCGTCTTGCCACATGTCAACACTGGGTCTGACTGAGGGCCTCCAGGAGAGAAGCCCAAGCAAGATGCGCCCCGAGGAGCGTCTTGCCACATGTCAGCACTCGGTCTGACTGAGCGCCTCCAGGAGAGAGGCCCAAGCAAGACGCGCCCCGAGGAGCGTCTTGCCACATGTCAACACTGGGTCTGACTGAGTGCCTCCAGGAGAGAGGCCCAAGCAAGACGCGCCCCGAGGAGCGTCTTGCCACATGTGAACACTGGGTCTGATTGAGCACCTCCAGGAGAGAGGCCCCAGCAAGACGCGCCGCGAGGATAATCTTGCCTTATGTCAACACTCGGTCTGACTTAGCGCCTCCAGGAGAGAGGCCCAAGCAAGACCCGCCCCGAGGAGCGTCTTGCCACATGTCACTACTCGGTCTAACTGAGCGCCTCCAGGAGAGAGGTCCAAGCAAGACACACACTGAGGAGCGTCTTGCCACATGTCACTACTCGGTCTGACTGAGCGCCTCCAGGAGGGAGGTCCAAGCAAGACGTGCCACGAGGAGCGTCTTGCCACATGTCAACAATGGGTCTGACTGAGGGCCTCCAGGAGAGAAGCCCAAGCAAGACGCGCCCCGAGGAGCGTCTTGCCACATGTCAACACTGGGTCTGACTGAGGGCCCCCAGGAGAGAGGCCCAAATAAGACGCGCCCCGAGGAGCGTCTTGCCACATGTCAACACTGGGTCTGACTGAGGGCCTCCAGGAGAGAAGCCCAAGCAAGATGCGCCCCGAGGAGCGTCTTGCCACATGTCAGCACTCGGTCTGACTGAGCGCCTCCAGGAGAGAGGCCCAAGCAAGACGCGCCCCGAGGAGCGTCTTGCCACATGTCAACAATGGGTCTGACTGAGGGCCTCCAGGAGAGAAGCCCAAGCAAGACGCGCCCCGAGGAGCGTCTTGCCACATGTCAACACTGGGTCTGACTGAGGGCCCCCAGGAGAGAGGCCCAAATAAGACGCGCCCCGAGGAGCGTCTTGCCACATGTCAACACTGGGTCTGACTGAGGGCCTCAAGGAGAGAAGCCCAAGCAAGAAGCGCCCCGAGGAGCGTCTTGCCACGTGTCAACACTGGGTCTGACTGAGCGCCTCCAGGAGAGAGGCCCAAGCATGACGCGCCCCGAGGAGCGTCTTGTCACATGTCACTACTCGGTCAGACTGAGCGCCTCCAGGAGAGAGGCCCAAGCAAGACGTGCCCCGAGGAGTGTCTTGCCACATGTCAACAATGGGTCTGACTGAGGGCCTCCAGGAGAGAAGCCCAAGCAAGAAGCGCCCCAAGGAGCGTCTTGCCACATGTCAACACTGGGTCTGACTGAGCGCCTCCAGGAGAGAGGCCCAAGCAAGACGCGCCCCGAGGAGAGTCTTGCCACATGTAAACACTGGGTCTGACAGAGGGCATCCAGGAGAGAGGCCCAAGCAATACGCGCCCCGAGGTGCGTCTTGCCACATGTCACCACTGGGTCTGACTGAGCGCCTCCAGGAGAGAGGCCCAAGCAAGAAGCGCCCCGAGGAGCGTCTTGCCACATGTGAACACTGGGTCTGACTGAGCGCCTCCAGGAGAGAGGCCCAAGCAAGACGTGCCCCGAGGAGCGTCTTGCTACATGTCAACACTGGGTCTGACTGAGCGCCTCCAGGAGAGAGGCCCAAGCAAGACGCGCCCTGAGGAGTGTCTTGCCACATGTGAACACTGGGTCCGACTGAGCGCCTCCAGGAGAGAGGCCCAAGCAAGACGCGCCCGGAGGAGCGTCTTGCCACATGTCAGCACTCGGTCTGACTGAGAGCCTCCAGGAGAGAGGCCCAAGCAAGACGCGCCCCGAGGAGCATCTTGACACATGTCTCCTCTGGGTCTGACTGAGCGCCTCCAGGAGAGAGGCCCAAGCAAGACGTGCCCCGAGGAGCGTCTTGCCACATGTCAACACTGGGTCTGACTGAGTGCCTCCATGAGAGAAGCCCCAGCAAGACGCGCCCCGAGGAGCATCTTGCCACATTTCAACACTGGGTCTGACTGAGAACCTCCAGGAGAGAGGCCCAAGCAAGACGCGCCCCGAGGAGCGTCTTGCCACATGTCAACACTGGGTCTGACTGAGCACCTCCAGGAGAGAGGCCCAAGCAAGACGCGCCCCGAGGAGCGTCTTGTCACATGTCACTACTCGGTCTGACTGAGCGCCTCCAGGAGAAGGGCCCAAGCAAGACGTGCCCCGAGGAGCGTCTTGCCACATGTCAACAATGGGTCTGACTGAGGGCCTCCAGGAGAGAAGCCCAAGCAATAAGCGCCCCGAGGAGCGTCTTGCCACATGTCAACACTGGGTCTGACTGAGCGCCTCCAGGATAGAGGCCCAAGCAAGACACGCCCCGAGGAGCGTCTTGACACATGTCAACACTGGGTCTGACTGAGGGCCTCCATGAGAGAAGCCCAAGCAAGACGCACCCCGAGGAGAGTCTTGCCACATGTCAACACTGGGTCTGACAGAGGGCATCCAGGAGAGAGGCCCAAGCAATACGCGTCGCGAGGAGCGTCTTGCCACATGTCACCACTGGGTCTGACTGAGCGCCTCCAGGAGAGAGGCCCAAGCAAGAAGCGCCCCGAAGACCGTCTTGCCACGTGTCAACACTGGGTCTGATTGAGGGCCTTCTGGAGAGAGGCCCAAGCAAGACGCGCCCCGAGGAGCGTCTTGCCACATGTCAACAATGGGTCTGACTGAGGGCCTCCAGGAGAGAAGCCCAAGCAAGACGCGCCCCGAGGAGCTTCTTGCCACATGTCAGCACTCGGTCTGACTGAGCGCCTCCAGGAGAGAGGCCCAAGCAAGACGCGCCCCGAGGAGTGTCTAGCCACGTGTCACCACTGGGTCTGATTGAGCACCTCCAGGAGAGAGGCCCCAGCAAGACGCGCCGCGAGGAGCATCTTGCCTTATGTCAGCACTCGGTCTGACTGAGCGCCTCCAGGAGAGAGGCCCAAGCAAGACCCGCCCCGAGGAGCGTCTTGCCACATGTCACTACTCGGTCTAACTGAGCGCCTCCAGGAGAGAGGTCCAAGCAAGACACGCCCCGAGGAGCGTTTTGCCACATGTCACTTCTCGGTCTGACTGAGCGCCTCCAGGAGAGAGGCCCAAGCAAGACGTGCCCCGAGGAGCGTCTTGCCACATGTCAACAATGGGTCTGACTGAGGGCCTCCAGGAGAGAAGCCCAAGCAAGACGCGCCCCGAGGAGCGTCTTGCCACATGTCAACACTGGGTCTGACTGAGGAACCCCAGGAGAGAGGCCCAAATAAGACGCGCCGGAGGAGCGTCTTGCCACATGTCAACACTGGGTCTGACTGAGGGCCTCCAGGAGAGAAACCCAAGCAAGATGCGCCCCGAGGAGCGTCTTGCCACATGTCAGCACTCGGTCTGACTGAGCACCTCCAGGAGAGAGGCCCAAGCAAGATGCGCCCCGAGGAGCGTCTTGCCACATGTCAACACTGGGTCTGACTGAGCGCCTCCAGGAGAGAGGACCAAGCAAGACGCGCCCCGAGGAGCGTCTTGCCACATGTGAACACTGGGTCTGATTGAGCACCTCCAGGAGAGAGGCCCCAGCAAGACGCGCCGCGAGGAGCATCTTGCCTTATGTCAGCACTCGGTCTGACTGAGCGCCTCCAGGAGAGAGGCCCAAGCAAGACCCGCCCCGAGGAGCGTCTTGCCACATGTCACTACTCGGTCTAACTGAGCGCCTCCAGGAGAGAGGTCCAAGCAAGACACGCCCCGAGGAGCGTCTTGCCACATGTCACTACTCGGTCTGACTGAGCGCCTCCAGGAGAGAAGCCCAAGCAAGACGTGCCCCGAGGAGCGTCTTGCCACATGTCAACACTGGGTCTGACTGAGGGCCCCCAGGAGAGAGGCCCAAATAAGACGCGCCCCGAGGAGCGTCTTGCCACATGTCAAAACTGGGTCTGACTGAGGGCCTTCAGGAGAGAAGCCCAAGCAAGCTGCGCCCCGAGGAGCGTCTTGCCACATGTCAGCACTCGGTCTGACTGAGCGCCTCCAGGAGAGAGGCCCAAGCAAGACGCGCCCCGAGGAGCGTCTTGCCACATGTCAACACTGGGTCTGACTGAGCGCCTCCAGGAGAGAGAACCAAGCAAGACGCGCCCCGAGGAGCGTCTTGCCACATGTGAACACTAGGTCTGACTGAGCGCCTCCAGGAGAGAGGCCCAAGAAAGACGCGCCCGGAGGAGCGTCTTGCCACATGTCAGCACTCGGTCTGACTGAGCGCCTCCAGGAGAGAGGCCCAAGCAAGACGCGCCCCGAGGAGCGTCTTGACACATGTCGCCTCTGGGTCTGACTGAGCGCCTCCAGGAGAGAGGCCCAAGCAAGACGTGCCCCGAGGAGCATCTTGCCACATGTCAACACTCGGTTTGACTGAGCGCCTCCAGGAGAGAGGCCCAAGCAAGACGCGCCCCGAGGAGCGTCTTGCCACTTGTCAACACTGGGTCTGACTGAGCGCCTCCAGGAGAGAGGCCCGAGGAGCGTCTTGACACATGTCACCTCTGGGTCTGACTGAGCGCCTCCAGGAGAGAGGCCCAAGCAAGACGCGCCCCGAGGAGCGTCTTGTCACATGTCAACACTGGGTCTGACTGAGCGCCTCCAGGAGCGAGGCCCAAGCAAGAAACGCCCGAGGAGCGTCTTGACACATGTCAACACTGGGTCTGACTGAGCGCCTCCGGGAGAGAGGTCCAAGCAACACGCGCCCCGAGGAGCGTCTTGCCACATGTCAACACTGGGTCTGACTGAGTGCCTCCATGAGAGAAGCCCCAGCAAGACGCGCCCCGAGGAGCGTCTTGTCACATGTCATTACTCGGTCTGACTGAGCGCCTCCAGGAGAGAGGCCCAAGCAAGACGTGCCCCGAGGAGCGTCTTGCCACATGTCAACAATGGGTCTGACTGAGGGCCTCCAGGAGAGAAGCCCAAGCAAGAAGCGCCCCGAGGAGCGTCTTGCCACATGTCAACACTGGGTCTGACTGAGCGCCTCCAGGAGAGAGGCCCAAGCAAGACACGCCCCGAGGAGAGTCTTGACACATGTTAACACTGGGTCTGACTGAGGGCCTCCATGTGAGAAGCCCAAGCAAGACGCGCCCCGAGGAGTGTCTTGCCACATGTCAACACTGGGTCTGACTGAGCGCCTCCAGGAGAGAGGCCCAAGCAAGAATCGCCCCGAGGAGCGTCTTGCCACATGTCAACAATGGGTCTGACTGAGGGCCTCCAGGAGAGAAGCCCAAGCAAGTTGCGCCCCGAGGAGTGTCTTGCCACATGTCAACACTGGGTCTGACTGAGCGCCTCCAGGAGAGAGGCCCAAGCAAGACGCGCCCCGAGGAGCGTCTTGCCACGTGTCAACACTGGGTCTGACTTAGCGCTTCCAGGAGAGAGGCCCAAGCAAAATGCGCCCCGAGGAGCGTCTTGCCACGTGTCACCACTGGGTCTGACTGAGCTCCTCCAGGAGAGAGGCCCAAGCAAGACGCGCCCCGAGGAGTGTCTTGCCACGTGTCACCACTGGGTCTGATTGAGCACCGCCAGGAGAGAGGCCCCAGCAAGACGCGCCGCGAGGAGCATCTTGCCTTATGTCAGCACTCGGTCTGACTGAGCGCCTCCAGGAGAGAGGCCCAAGCAAGACCCGCCCCGAGTAGCGTCTTGCCACATGTCACTACTCGGTCTAACTGAGCGCCTCCAGGAGAGAGGTGCAAGCAAGACACGCCCCGAGGAGTGTCTTGCCACATGTCACTACTCGGTCTTACTGAGCGCCTCCAGGAGAGAGGCCCAAGCAAGACGTGCCCCGAGGAGCGTCTTGCCACATGTCAACAATGGGTCTGACTGAGGGCCTCCAGGAGAGAAGCCCAAGCAAGACGCGCCCCGAGGAGCGTCTTGCCACATGTCAACACTGGGTCTGACTGAGGGCCCCCAGGAGAGAGGCCCAAATACGACGCGCCCCGAGGAGCGTCTTGCCACATGTCAACACTGGGTCTGACTGAGGGCCTCCAGGAGAGAAGCCCAAGCAAAATGCGCCCCGAGAAGCGTCTTGCCACATGTCAGCACTCGGTCTGACTGAGCGCCTCCAGGAGAGAGGCCCAAGCAAGACGCGCCCCGAGGAGCGTCTTGCCACATGTGAACACTGGGTCTGACTGTGCGCCTCCAGGAGAGAGGCCCAAGCAAGACGCGCCCGGAGGAGCGTCTTGCCACATGTCAGCACCCGGTCTGACTGAGCGCCTCCAGGAGAGAGGCCCAAGCAAGACGCGCCCCGAGGAGCGTCTTGACACATGTCTCCTCTGGGTCTGACTGAGCGCCTCCAGGAGAGAGGCCCAAGCAAGATGTGCCCCGAGGAGCATCTTGCCACATGTCAACACTGGGTCTGACTGAGTGCCTCCATGAGAGAAGCCCCAGCAAGACGCGCCCCGAGGAGTGTCTTGCCACATGTCAACACTGGGTCTGACTGAGCACCTCCAGGAGAGAGGCCCAAGCAAGACGCACCCCGAGGAGCGTCTTGCCACATGTCAACACTGGGTCTGACTGAGTGCCTCCAGGAGAGAGGCCCGAGGAGCGTCTTGCCACATGTCACCTCTGGGTCTAACTGAGCGCCTCCAGGAGAGAGGCGCAAGCAAGAAATGCCCGAGGAGCGTCTTGACACATGTCAACACTGGGTCTAATTGAGCGCCTCCAGAAGAGAAGCCAAAGCAAGACGCGCCCCGAGGAGCGTCTTGCCACATGTCACTACTCGGTCTTACTGAGCGCCTCCAGGAGAGAGGTGCAAGCAACACGCGCCCCGAGGAGCGTCTTGCCACATGTCAACACTGGGTCTGACTGAGTGCCTCCATGAGAGAAGCCCCAGCAAGACGCGCCCCGAGGAGCGTCTTGCCACATGTCACTACTCGGTCTGACTGAGCGCCTCCAGGAGAGAGGTGCAAGCACCACGCGCCCCGAGGAGCATATTGCCACATGTCATCACTGGGTCTGACTGAGTGCCTCCAGGAGAGAGGCCCAAGCAAGATGCGCCCCGAGGAGCGTCTTGCCACATGTGAACACTGGGTCTGACTGAGGGCCTCCAGGAGAGAAGCCCAAGCAAGAAGTGCCCCGAGGAGCGTCTTGCCAAATGTCACTACTCTGTCTGTCTGAGTGCCTCCAGGAGAGAGGCCCAAGCAAGATGCGCCCCGAGGAGCGTCTTGCCACATGTGAACACTGGGTCTGACTGAGCGCCTCCAGGAGAGAGGCCCAAGCAAGACGCGCCCGGAGGAGCGTCTTGCCACATGTCAGCACTCGGTCTGCCTGAGCGCCTCCAGGAGAGAGGCCAAAGCAAGACGCGCCCCGAGGAGCGTCTTGCCACATGTGAACACTGGGTCTGACTGAGGGCCTCCAGGAGAGAAGCCCAAGCAAGACACGCCCCGAGGAGCGTCTTGCCACATGTCACTACTCGGTCTGACTGAGCGCCTCCAGGAGAGAGGCCCAAGCAAGACGTGCCCCGAGGAGCGTCTTGCCACATGTCACCTCTGGGTCTAACTGAGCGCCTCCAGGAGAGAGGCGCAAGCAAGAAACGCCCGAGGAGCGTCTTGACACATGTCAACACTGGGTCTGACTGAGCGCCTCCAGGAGAGAGGCCCCAGCAAGACGCGCCCCGAGGAGCGTCTTGCCACATGTCACTACTCGGTCTGACTGAGCGCCTCCAGGAGAGAGGTGCAAGCAACACGCGCCCCGAGGAGCGTCTTGCCACATGTCAACACTGGGTCTGACTGAGTGCCTCCATGAGAGAAGCCCCAGCAAGACGCGCCCCGAGGAGCGTCTTGCCACATGTCACTACTCGGTCTGACTGAGCGCCTCCAGGAGAGAGGTGCAAGCACCACGCGCCCCGAGGAGCGTCTTGCCACATGTCATCACTGGGTCTGACTGAGTGCCTCCAGGAGAGAGGCCCAAGCAAGACGTGCCCCGAGGAGCGTCTTGCCACATGTCAACAATGGGTCTGACTGAGGGCCTCCAGGAGAGAAGCCCAAGCAAGACGCGCCCCGAGGAGCGTCTTGCCACATGTCAACACTGGGTCTGACTGAGGGCCTCCAGGAGAGATGCCCAAGCAAAATGCGCCCCGAGAGGCGTCTTGCCACATGTCAGCACTCGGTCTGACTGAGTGCCTCCAGGAGAGAGGCCAAAGCAAGACGCGCCCCGAGGAGCGTCTTGCCACATGTCAACACTGGGTCTGACTGAGCGCCTCCAGGAGAGAGGCCCAAGCAAGACGCGCCCCGAGGAGCGTCTTGCCACATGTGAACACTGGGTCTGACTGTGCGCCTCCAGGAGAGAGGCCCAAGCAAGACGCGCCCGGAGGAGCGTCTTGCCGCATGTCAGCACTCGGTCTGCCTGAGCGCCTCCAGGAGAGAGGCCCAAGCAAGACGCGCCCCGAGGAGCGTCTTGACACATGTCTCCTCTGGGTCTGACTGAGCGCCTCCAGGAGAGAGGCCCAAGCACGACGTGCCCCGAGGAGCGTCTTGCCACATGTCAACACTGGGTCTGACTGAATGCCTCCAGGAGAGAGGCCCGAGGACCGTCTTGCCACATGTCACCTCTGGGTCTAACTGAGCGCCTCCAGGAGAGAGGCGCAAGCAAGAAACGCCCGAGGAGCGTCTTGACACATGTCAACACTGGGTCTGACTGAGCGCCTCCAGGAGAGAGGCCCCAGCAAGACGCGCCCCGAGGAGCGTCTTGCCACATGTCAGCACTTGGTCTGACTGAGCGCCTCCAGGAGAGAGGCCCAAGCAAGACGCGCCCCGAGGAGCGTCTTGCCACATGTCACTACTCGGTCTGACTGAGCGCCTCCAGGAGAGAGGTGCAAGCAACACGCGCCCCGAGGAGCGTCTTGCCACATGTCAACACTGGGTCTGACTGAGTTCCTCCATGAGAGAAGCCCCAGCAAGACGCGCCCCGAGGTGCGTCTTGCCACATGTCACTACTCGGTCTGACTGAGCGCCTCCAGGAGAGAGGCCCAAGCAAGACGTGCCCCGAGGAGCGTCTTGCCACATGTCAACAATGGGTCTGACTGAGGGCCTCCAGGAGAGAAGCCCAAGCAAGAAGTGCCCCGAGGAGCGTCTTGCCAAATGTCACTACTCGGTCTGTCTGAGTGCCTCCAGGAGAGAGGCCCAAGCAAGATGCGCCCCGAGGAGCGTCTTGCCACATGTGAACACTGGGTCTGACTGAGCGCCTCCAGGAGAGAGGCCCAAGCAAGACGCGCCCGGAGGAGCGTCTTGCCACATGTCAGCACTCGGTCTGCCTGAGCGCCTCCAGGAGAGAGGCCCAAGCAAGACGCGCCCCGAGGAGCGTCTTGACACATGTCTCCTCTGGGTCTGACTGAGCGCCTCCAGGAGAGAGGCCCAATCAAGACGTGCCCCGAGGAGCATCTTGCCACATGTCAACACTGGGTCTGACTGAGTGCCTCCATGAGAGAGGCCCCAGCAAGACGCGCTGCGAGGAGCATCTTGCCTTATGTCAGCACTCGGTCTGACTGAGCGCCTCCAGGAGAGAGGCCCAAGCAAGACCCGCCCCGAGGAGCGTCTTGCCACATGTCACTACTCGGTCTAACTGAGCGCCTCCAGGAGAGAGGTCCAAGCAAGACACGCCCCGAGGAGCGTCTTGCCAAATGTCACTACTCGGTCTGACTGAGCGCCTCCAGGAGGGAGGTCCAAGCAAGACGCGCCCCGAGGAGCGTCTTGCCACATGTCACTACTTGGTCTGACTGAGCGCCTCCAGGAGAGAGGCCCAAGCAAGACGTGCCCCGAGGAGCGTCTTGCCACATGTCAACACTGGGTCTGACTGAGCGCCTCCAGGAGAGAGGCCCGAGGAGCGTCTTGCCACATGTCACTACTCGGTCTGACTGAGCGCCTCCAGGAGAGAGGCCCAAGCAAGACGTGCCCCGAGGAGCGTCTTGCCACATGTCAACAATGGGTCTGACTGAGGGCCTCCAGGAGAGAAGCCCAAGCAAGACGCGCCCCGAGGAGCGTCTTGCCACATGTCAACACTGGGTCTGACTGAGGGCCTCCAGGAGAGATGCCCAAGCAAAATGCGCCCCGAGAGGCGTCTTGCCACATGTCAGCACTCGGTCTGACTGAGTGCCTCCAGGAGAGAGGCCAAAGCAAGACGCGCCCCGAGGAGCGTCTTGCCACATGTCAACACTGGGTCTGACTGAGCGCCTCCAGGAGAGAGGCCCAAGCAAGACGCGCCCCGAGGAGCGTCTTGCCACGTGTGAACACTGGGTCTGACTGTGCGCCTCCAGGAGAGAGGCCCAAGCAAGACGCGCCCGGAGGAGCGTCTTGCCGCATGTCAGCACTCGGTCTGCCTGAGCGCCTCCAGGAGAGAGGCCCAAGCAAGACGCGCCCCGAGGAGCGTCTTGACACATGTCTCCTCTGGGTCTGACTGAGCACCTCCAGGAGAGAGGCCCAAGCACGACGTGCCCCGAGGAGCGTCTTGCCACATGTCAACACTGGGTCTGACTGAGTGCCTCCAGGAGAGAGGCCCGAGGACCGTCTTGCCACATGTCACCTCTGGGTCTAACTGAGCGCCTCCAGGAGAGAGGCGCAAGCAAGAAACGCCCGAGGAGCGTCTTGACACATGTCAACACTGGGTCTGACTGAGCGCCTCCAGGAGAGAGGCCCCAGCAAGACGCGCCCCGAGGAGCGTCTTGCCACATGTCAGCACTTGGTCTGACTGAGCGCCTCCAGGAGAGAGGCCCAAGCAAGACGCGCCCCGAGGAGCGTCTTGCCACATGTCACTACTCGGTCTGACTGAGCGCCTCCAGGAGAGAGGTGCAAGCAACACGCGCCCCGAGGAGCGTCTTGCCACATGTCAACACTGGGTCTGACTGAGTTCCTCCATGAGAGAAGCCCCAGCAAGACGCGCCCCGAGGTGCGTCTTGCCACATGTCACTACTCGGTCTGACTGAGCGCCTCCAGGAGAGAGGCCCAAGCAAGACGTGCCCCGAGGAGCGTCTTGCCACATGTCAACAATGGGTCTGACTGAGGGCCTCCAGGAGAGAAGCCCAAGCAAGAAGTGCCCCGAGGAGCGTCTTGCAAAATGTCACTACTCGGTCTGTCTGAGTGCCTCCAGGAGAGAGGCCCAAGCAAGATGCGCCCCGAGGAGCGTCTTGCCACATGTGAACACTGGGTCTGACTGAGCGCCTCCAGGAGAGAGGCCCAAGCAAGACGCGCCCGGAGGAGCGTCTTGCCACATGTCAGCACTCGGTCTGCCTGAGCGCCTCCAGGAGAGAGGCCCAAGCAAGACGCGCCCCGAGGAGCGTCTTGACACATGTCTCCTCTGGGTCTGACTGAGCGCCTCCAGGAGAGAGGCCCAATCAAGACGTGCCCCGAGGAGCATCTTGCCACATGTCAACACTGGGTCTGACTGAGTGCCTCCATGAGAGAGGCCCCAGCAAGACGCGCTGCGAGGAGAATCTTGCCTTATGTCAGCACTCGGTCTGACTGAGCGCCTCCAGGAGAGAGGCCCAAGCAAGACCCGCCCCGAGGAGCGTCTTGCCACATGTCACTACTCGGTCTAACTGAGCGCCTCCAGGAGAGAGGTCCAAGCAAGACACGCCCCGAGGAGCGTCTTGCCAAATGTCACTACTCGGTCTGACTGAGCGCCTCCAGGAGGGAGGTCCAAGCAAGACGCGCCCCGAGGAGCGTCTTGCCACATGTCACTACTTGGTCTGACTGAGCGCCTCCAGGAGAGAGGCCCAAGCAAGACGTGCCCCGAGGAGCGTCTTGCCACATGTCAACACTGGGTCTGACTGAGCGCCTCCAGGAGAGAGGCCCGAGGAGCGTCTTGACACATGTCACCTCTGGGTCTGACTGAGCGCCTCCAGGAGAGAGGCCCAAGCAAGACGCGTCCCGAGGAGCGTCTTGTCACATGTCAACACTGGGTCTGACTGAGCGCCTCCAGGAGCGAGGCCCAAGCAAGAAACGCCCGAGGAGCGTCTTGACACATGTCAACACTGGGTCTGACTGAGCGCCTCCAGGAGAGAGGTCCAAGCAACACGCGCCCCGAGGAGCGTCTTGCCACATGTCAACACTGGGTCTGACTGAGTGCCTCCATGAGAGAAGCCCCAGCAAGACGCGCCCCGAGGAGCGTCTTGTCACATGTCACTACTCGGTCTGACTGAGCACCTCCAGGAGAGAGGCCCAAGCAAGACGTGCCCCGAGGAGCGTCTTGCCACATGTCAACAATGGGTCTGACTGAGGGCCTCCAGGAGAGAAGCCCAAGCAAGAAGCGCCCCGAGGAGCGTCTTGCCACATGTCAACACTGGTTCTGACTGAGCGCCTCCAGGAGAGAGGCCCAAGCAAGACACGCCCCGAGGAGAGTCTTGACACATGTTAACACTGGGTCTGACTGAGGGCCTCCATGTGAGAAGCCCAAAGAAGACGCGCCCCGAGGAGAGTCTTGCCACATGTCAACACTGGGTCTGACAGAGGGCATCCAGGAGAGAGGCCCAAGCAATACGCGCCCCGAGGAGCGTCTTGCCACATGTCAACAATGGGTCTGACTGAGGGCCTCCAGGAGAGAAGCCCAAGGAAGACGCGCCACAAGGAGCTTCTTGCCACATGTCAGCACTCGGTCTGACTGAGCGCCTCCAGGAGAGAGGCCAAAGCAAGATGCGCCCCGAGGAGCGTCTTGACACATGTCAACACTGGGTCTGACTGAGCGCCTCCAGGAGAGAAGCCCAAGCAAGACGCGCCCCGAGGAGCGTCTTGACACATGTTAACACTGGGTCTGACTGAGGGCCTCCATGTGAGAAGCCCAAGCAAGACGCGCCCCGAGGAGAGTCTTAACACATGTTAACACTGGGTCTGACTGAGGGCCTCCATGTGAGAAGCCCAAGCAAGACGCGCCCCGAGGAGAGTCTTGCCACATGTCAACACTGGGTCTGACAGAGGGCATCCAGGAGAGAGGCCCAAGCAATACGCGCCCCGAGGAGCGTCTTGCCACATGTCAACAATGGGTCTGACTGAGGGCCTCCAGGAGAGAAGCCCAAGGAAGACGCGCCCCGAGGAGCGTCTTGCCACGTGTCAACACTGGGTCTGACTTAGCGCCTCCAGGAGAGAGGCCCAAGCAAGACACGCCCCGAGGAGAGTCTTGACACATGTTAACACTGGGTCTGACAGAGGGCCTCCATGAGAGAGGCCCAAGCAAGACGCGCCCCGAGGAGTGTCTTGCCACATGTCAACACTGGGTCTGACTGAGCGCCTCCAGGAGAGAGGCCCAAGCAAGACGCGCCCCGAGGAGCGTCTTGCCACGTGTCAACACTGGGTCTGACTTAGCGCCTCCAGGAGAGAGGCCCAAGCAAGATGCGGCCCGAGGAGCGTCTTGCCACGTGTCACCACTGGGTCTGACTGAGCTCTTTCAGGAGAGAGGCCCAAGCAAGACGCGCCCCGAGGAGCGTCTTGCCACGTGTCACCACTGGGTCTGATTGAGCACCTCCAGGAGAGAGGCCCCAGCAAGACGCGCCGCGAGGAGCATCTTGCCTTATGTCAGCACTCGGTCTGACTGAGCGCCTCCAGGAGAGAGGCCCAAGCAAGACCCGCCCCGAGGAGCGTCTTGCCACATGTCATGACTCGGTCTAACTGAGCGCCTCCAGGAGAGAGGTCCAAGCAAGACAAGCCCCGAGGAGCGTCTTGCCACATGTCACTACTCGGTCTGACTGAGCGCCTCCAGGAGAGAGGCCCAAGCAAGACGTGCCCCGAGGAGCGTCTTGCCACTTGTCAACAATGGGTCTGACTGAGGTCCTCCAAGAGGGAAGCCCAAGCAAGACGCGCCCCGAGGAGCGTCTTGCCACATGTCAACACTGGGTCTGACTGAGGGCCCCCAGGAGAGAGGCCAAAATAAGACGCGCCCCGAGGAGTGTCTTGCCACATGTCCACACTGGGTCTGACTGAGGGCCTCCAGGAGAGAAGCCCAAGCAAGATGCGCCCCGAGGAGCGTCTTGCCACATGTCAGCACTCGGTCTGACTGAGCGCCTCCAGGAGAGAGGCCCAATTAAGACGCACCCCGAGGAGCGTCTTGCCACATGTCAACACTGGGTCTGACTGAGCGCCTCCAGGAGAGAGGCCCAAGCAAGACGCGCCCCGAGGAGCGTCTTGCCACATGTGAACACTGGGTCTGACTGAGCGCCTCCAGGAGAGAGGCCCAAGCAAGACACGCCCGGAGGAGCGTCTTGCCACATGTCAGCACTCGGTCTGACTGAGCGCCTCCAGGAGAGAGGCCCAAGCAAGACGTGCCCCGAGGAGCATCTTGCCACATGTCAACACTGGGTCTGACTGAGTGCCTCCATGAGAGAAGCCCCAGCAAGACGCGCCCCGAGGAGCGTCTTGCCACATGTCAACACTGGGTCTGACTGAGTGCCTCCAGGAGAGAGGCCCGAGGAGCGTCTTGCCACATGTCACCTCTGGGTCTGACTGAGCGCCTCCAGGAGAGAGGCGCAAGCAAGAAACGCCCGAGGAGCGTCTTGACACATGTCAACACTGGGTCTGATTGAGCGCCTCCAGGAGAGAGGCCCCAGCAAGACGCGCCCCGAGGAGCGTCTTGCCACATGTCAGCACTCGGTCTGACTGAGCGCCTCCAGGAGAGAGGCCCAAGCAAGAAGTGCCCCGAGGAGCGTCTTGCCACATGTCAACACTGGGTCTAATTGAGCGCCTCCAGGAGAGAGGCCCAAGCAAGACGCGCCCCGAGGAGCGTCTTGCCACATGTCACTACTCGGTCTGACTCAGCGCCTCCAGGAGAGAGGCCCAAGCAAGACGTGCCCCGAGGAGCGTCTTGCCACATGTCAACAATGGGTCTGACTGAGGGCCTCCAGGAGAGAAGCCCAAGCAAGAAGCGCCCCGAGGAGCGTCTTGCCAAATGTCTGCACTCGGTCTGACTGAGCGCCTCCAGGAGAGAGGCCCAAGCAAGACCCGCCCCGAGGAGCGTCTTGCCACATGTCATGACTCGGTCTAACTGAGCGCCTCCAGGAGAGAGGTCCAAGCAAGACACGCCCCGAGGAGCGTCTTGACACATGTCACTACTCGGTCTGACTGAGCGCCTCCAGGAGGGAGGTCCAAGCAAGACGCGCCCCGAGGAGCGTCTTGCCACATGTCACTACTCGGTCTGACTGAGCGCCTCCAGGAGAGAGGCCCAAGCAAGACGTGCCCCGAGGAGCGTCTTGCCACATGTCAACAATGGGTCTGACTGAGGGCCTCCAAGAGAGAAGCCCAAGCAAGACGCGCCCCGAGGAGCGTCTTGCCACATGTCAACACTGGGTCTGACTGAGGGCCCCCAGGAGAGAGGCCAAAATAAGACGCGCCCCGAGGAGTGTCTTGCCACATGTCAACACTGGGTCTGACTGAGGGCCTCCAGGAGAGAAGCCCAAGCAAGACACGCCCCGAGGAGCGTCTTGACACATGTCAACACTGGGTCTGACTGAGGGCCTCCATGAGAGAAGCCCAAGCAAGACGCGCCCCGAGGAGAGTCTTGCCACAGGTCAACACTGGGTCTGACAGAGGGCATCCAGGAGAGAGGCCCAAGCAATACGCGCCTCGAGGAGCGTCTTGCCACATGTCACCACTGGGTCTGACTGAGCGCCTCCAGGAGAGAGGCCCAAGCAAGACGCGCCCGGAGGAGCGTCTTGCCACATGTCAGCACTCGGTCTGACTGAGCGCCTCCAGGAGAGAGGCCCAAGCAAGACACGCCCCGAGGAGCATCTTGACACATGTCTCCTCTGGGTCTGACTGAGCGCCTCCAGGAGAGAGGCCCAAGCAAGACGTGCCCCGAGGAGCGTCTTGCCACATGTCAACACTGGGTCTGACTGAGTGCCTCCATGAGAGAAGCCCCAGCAAGACGCACCCCGAGGAGCATCTTGCCACATTTCAACACTGGGTATGACTGAGAACCTCCCGGAGAGAGTTCCAAGCAAGACGGGACCCGAGGAGCGTCTTGCCACATGTCAACACTGGGTCTGACTGAGCGCCTCCAGGAGAGAGGCCCAAGCAAGATGCGCCCCGAGGAGCGTCTTGTCACATGTCACTACTCGGTCTGACTGAGCACCTCCAGGAGCGAGGCCCAAGCAAGAAACGCCCGAGGAGCGTCTTGACACATGTCAACACTGGGTCTGACTGAGCGCCTCCAGGAGAGAGGTCCAAGCAACACGCGCCCCGAGGAGCGTCTTGCCACATGTCAACACTGGGTCTGACTGAGTGCCTCCATGAGAGAAGCCCCAGCAAGACGCGCCCCGAGGAGCGTCTTGTCACATGTCACTACTCGGTCTGACTGAGCACCTCCAGGAGAGAGGCCCAAGCAAGACGTGCCCCGAGGAGCGTCTTGCCACATGTCAACAATGGGTCTGACTGAGGGCCTCCAGGAGAGAAGCCCAAGCAAGAAGCGCCCCGAGGAGCGTCTTGCCACATGTCAACACTGGTTCTGACTGAGCGCCTCCAGGAGAGAGGCCCAAGCAAGACACGCCCCGAGGAGAGTCTTGACACATGTTAACACTGGGTCTGACTGAGGGCCTCCATGTGAGAAGCCCAAAGAAGACGCGCCCCGAGGAGAGTTTTGCCACATGTCAACACTGGGTCTGACAGAGGGCATCCAGGAGAGAGGCCCAAGCAATACGCGCCCCGAGGAGCGTCTTGCCACATGTCAACAATGGGTCTGACTGAGGGCCTCCAGGAGAGAAGCCCAAGGAAGACGCGCCATAAGGAGCTTCTTGCCACATGTCAGCACTCGGTCTGACTGAGCGCCTCCAGGAGAGAGGCCAAAGCAAGATGCGCCCCGAGGAGCGTCTTGACACATGTCAACACTGGGTCTGACTGAGCGCCTCCAGGAGAGAAGCCCAAGCAAGACGCGCCCCGAGGAGCGTCTTGACACATGTTAACACTGGGTCTGACTGAGGGCCTCCATGTGAGAAGCCCAAGCAAGACGCGCCCCGAGGAGAGTCTTGACACATGTTAACACTGGGTCTGACTGAGGGCCTCCATGTGAGAAGCCCAAGCAAGACGCGCCCCGAGGAGAGTCTTGCCACATGTCAACACTGGGTCTGACAGAGGGCATCCAGGAGAAAGGCCCAAGCAATACGCGCCCCGAGGAGCGTCTTGCCACATGTCAACAATGGGTCTGACTGAGGGCCTCCAGGAGAGAAGCCCAAGGAAGACGCGCCCCGAGGAGCGTCTTGCCACGTGTCAACACTGGGTCTGACTTAGCGCCTCCAGGAGAGAGGCCCAAGCAAGACACGCCCCGAGGAGAGTCTTGACACATGTTAACACTGGGTCTGACAGAGGGCCTCCATGAGAGAGGCCCAAGCAAGACGCGCCCCGAGGAGTGTCTTGCCACATGTCAACACTGGGTCTGACTGAGCGCCTCCAGGAGAGAGGCCCAAGCAAGACGCGCCCCGAGGAGCGTCTTGCCACGTGTCAACACTGGGTCTGACTTAGCGCCTCCAGGAGAGAGGCCCAAGCAAGATGCGGCCCGAGGAGCGTCTTGCCACGTGTCACCACTGGGTCTGACTGAGCTCTTTCAGGAGAGAGGCCCAAGCAAGACGCGCCCCGAGGAGCGTCTTGCCACGTGTCACCACTGGGTCTGATTGAGCACCTCCAGGAGAGAGGCCCCAGCAAGACGCGCCGCGAGGAGCATCTTGCCTTATGTCAGCACTCGGTCTGACTGAGCGCCTCCAGGAGAGAGGCCCAAGCAAGACCCGCCCCGAGGAGCGTCTTGCCACATGTCATGACTCGGTCTAACTGAGCGCCTCCAGGAGAGAGGTCCAAGCAAGACAAGCCCCGAGGAGCGTCTTGCCACATGTCACTACTCGGTCTGACTGAGCGCCTCCAGGAGAGAGGCCCAAGCAAGACGTGCCCCGAGGAGCGTCTTGCCACATGTCAACAATTGGTCTGACTGAGGTCCTCCAAGAGGGAAGCCCAAGCAAGACGCGCCCCGAGGAGCGTCTTGCCACATGTCAACACTGGGTCTGACTGAGGGCCCCCAGGAGAGAGGCCAAAATAAGACGCGCCCCGAGGAGTGTCTTGCCACATGTCCACACTGGGTCTGACTGAGGGCCTCCAGGAGAGAAGCCCAAGCAAGATGCGCCCCGAGGAGCGTCTTGCCACATGTCAGCACTCGGTCTGACTGAGCGCCTCCAGGAGAAAGGCCCAATTAAGACGCACCCCGAGGAGCGTCTTGCCACATGTCAACACTGGGTCTGACTGAGCGCCTCCAGGAGAGAGGCCCAAGCAAGACGCGCCCCGAGGAGCGTCTTGCCACATGTGAACACTGGGTCTGACTGAGCGCCTCCAGGAGAGAGGCCCAAGCAAGACACGCCCGGAGGAGCGTCTTGCCACATGTCAGCACTCGGTCTGACTGAGCGCCTCCAGGAGAGAGGCCCAAGCAAGACGCGCCCCGAGGAGCGTCTTGACACATGTCTCCTCTGGATCTGACTGAGCGCCTCCAGGAGAGAGGCCCAAGCAAGACGTGCCCCGAGGAGCATCTTGCCACATGTCAACACTGGGTCTGACTGAGTGCCTCCATGAGAGAAGCCCCAGCAAGACGCGCCCCGAGGAGCGTCTTGCCACATGTCAACACTGGGTCTGACTGAGTGCCTCCAGGAGAGAGGCCCGAGGAGCGTCTTGCCACATGTCTTCTCTGGGTCTGACTGAGCGCCTCCAGGAGAGAGGCGCAAGCAAGAAACGCCCGAGGAGCGTCTTGACACATGTCAACACTGGGTCTGATTGAGCGCCTCCAGGAGAGAGGCCCCAGCAAGACGCGCCCCGAGGAGCGTCTTGCCACATGTCAGCACTCGGTCTGACTGAGCGCCTCCAGGAGAGAGGCCCAAGCAAGAAGTGCCCCGAGGAGCGTCTTGCCACATGTCAACACTGGGTCTAATTGAGCTTCTCCAGGAGAGAGGCCCAAGCAAGACGCGCCCCGAGGAGCGTCTTGCCACATGTCACTACTCGGTCTGACTCAGCGCCTCCAGGAGAGAGGCCCAAGCAAGACGTGCCCCGAGGAGCGTCTTGCCACATGTCAACAATGGGTCTGACTGAGGGCCTCCAGGAGAGAAGCCCAAGCAAGAAGCGCCCCGAGGAGCGTCTTGCCAAATGTCTGCACTCGGTCTGACTGAGCGCCTCCAGGAGAGAGGCCCAAGCAAGACCCGCCCCGAGGAGCGTCTTGCCACATGTCATGACTCGGTCTAACTGAGCGCCTCCAGGAGAGAGGTCCAAGCAAGACACGCCCCGAGGAGCGTCTTGACACATGTCACTACTCGGTCTGACTGAGCGCCTCCAGGAGGGAGGTCCAAGCAAGACGCGCCCCGAGGAGCGTCTTGCCACATGTCACTACTCGGTCTGACTGAGCGCCTCCAGGAGAGAGGCCCAAGCAAGACGTGCCCCGAGGAGCGTCTTGCCACATGTCAACAATGGGTCTGACTGAGGGCCTCCAAGAGAGAAGCCCAAGCAAGACGCGCCCCGAGGAGCGTCTTGCCACATGTCAACACTGGGTCTGACTGAGGGCCCCCAGGAGAGAGGCCAAAATAAGACGCGCCCCGAGGAGTGTCTTGCCACATGTCAACACTGGGTCTGACTGAGGGCCTCCAGGAGAGAAGCCCAAGCAAGACACGCCCCGAGGAGCGTCTTGACACATGTCAACACTGGGTCTGACTGAGGGCCTCCATGAGAGAAGCCCAAGCAAGACGCGCCCCGAGGAGAGTCTTGCCACAGGTCAACACTGGGTCTGACAGAGGGCATCCAGGAGAGAGGCCCAAGCAATACGCGCCTCGAGGAGCGTCTTGCCACATGTCACCACTGGGTCTGACTGAGCGCCTCCAGGAGAGAGGCCCAAGCAAGACGCGCCCGGAGGAGCGTCTTGCCACATGTCAGCACTCGGTCTGACTGAGCGCCTCCAGGAGAGAGGCCCAAGCAAGACACGCCCCGAGGAGCATCTTGACACATGTCTCCTCTGGGTCTGACTGAGCGCCTCCAGGAGAGAGGCCCAAGCAAGACGTGCCCCGAGGAGCGTCTTGCCACATGTCAACACTGGGTCTGACTGAGTGCCTCAATGAGAGAAGCCCCAGCAAGACGCGGCCCGAGGAGCATCTTGCCACATTTCAACACTGGGTCTGCCTGAGAACCTCCCGGAGAGAGTTCCAAGCAAGACGGGACCCGAGGAGCGTCTTGCCACATGTCAACACTGGGTCTGACTGAGCGCCTCCAGGAGAGAGGCCCAAGCAAGATGCGCCCCGAGGAGCGTCTTGTCACATGTCACTACTCGGTCTGACTGAGCGCCTCCAGGAGAGAGGCCCAAGCAAGACGTGCCCCGAGGAGCGTCTTGCCACATGTCAACAATGGGTCTGACAGAAGGCCTCCAGGAGAGAAGCCCAAGCAAGAAGCGCCCCGAGGAGCGTCTTGCCTTATGTCAGCACTCGTCTGACTGAGCGCCTCCAGGAGAGAGGCCCAAGCAAGACCCGCCCCAAGGAGCGTCTTGCCAGATGTCACTACTCGGTCTAACTGAGCGCCTCCAGGAGAGAGGTCCAAGCAAGACACGCCCCGAGGAGCGTCTTGCCACATGTCACTACTCGGTCTGACTGAGCACCTCCAGGAGGGAGGTCCAAGCAAGGCGCGCCCCGAGGAGCGTCTTGCCACATGTCACTTCTCGGTCTGACTGAGCGCCTCCAGGAGAGAGGCCCAAGCCAGACGTGCCCCGAGGAGCGTCTTGCCACATGTCAAGAATGGGTCTGCCTGAGGGCCTCCAGGAGAGAAGCCCAAGCAAGACGCGCCCCGAGGAGCGTCCTACCACATGTCAACAATGGGTCTGACTGAGGGCCCCCAGGAGAGAGGCCCAAATAAGACGCGCCCCGAGGAGCGTCTTGCCACATTTCAACACTGGGTCTGACTGAGGGCCTCCAGGAGAGAAGCCCAAGCAAGATGCGCCCCGAGGAGCGTCTTGCCACATGTCAGCACTCGGTCTGACTGAGCGCCTCCAGGAGAGAGGCCCAAGCAAGACGCGCCCCGAGGAGCGTCTTGCCACATGTGAACACTGGGTCTGATTGAGCACCTCCAGGAGAGAGGCCCCAGCAAGACGCGCCGCGAGGAGCATCTTGCCTTATGTTAGCACTCGGTCTGACTGAGCGCCTCCAGGAGAGAGGCCCAAGCAAGACCCGCCCCGAGGAGCGTCTTGCCACATGTCACTACTCGGTCTAACTGAGCGCCTCCAGGAGAGAGGTCCAAGCAAGACACGCCCCGAGGAGCGTCTTGCCACATGTCACTACTCGGTCTGACTGAGCGCCTCCAGGAGGGAGGTCCAAGCAAGACGTGCCCCGAGGAGCGTCTTGCCACATGTCAACAATGGGTCTGACTGAGGGCCTCCAGGAGAGAAGCCCAAGCAAGACGCGCCCCGAGGAGCGTCTTGCCACATGTCAACACTGGGTCTGACTGAGGGCCTCCAGGAGAGAAGCCCAAGCAAGATGCGCCCGAGGAGCTTCTTGCCACATGTCAGCACTCGGTCTGACTGAGGGCCTCCAGGAGAGAAGCCCAAGCAAGATGCGCCCCGAGGAGCGTCTTGCCACATGTCAACACTGGGTCTGACTGAGGGCCTCCAGGAGAGAAGCCCAAGCAAGATGCGCCCCGAGGAGCGTCTTGCCACATGTCAGCACTCGGTCTGACTGAGCGCCTCCAGGAGAGAGGCCCAAGCAAGACGCGCCCCGAGGAGCGTCTTGCCACATGTCAACACTGGGTCTGACTGAGCGCCTCCAGGAGAGAGGCCCAAGCAAGACGCGCCCCGAGGAGCGTCTTGCCACATGTGAACACTGGGTCTGATTGAGCACCTCCAGGAGAGAGGCCCCAGCAAGACGCGCCGCGAGGATAATCTTGCCTTATGTCAACACTCGGTCTGACTTAGCGCCTCCAGGAGAGAGGCCCAAGCAAGACCCGCCCCGAGGAGCGTCTTGCCACATGTCACTACTCGGTCTAACTGAGCGCCTCCAGGAGAGAGGTCCAAGCAAGACACACACTGAGGAGCGTCTTGCCACATGTCACTACTCGGTCTGACTGAGCGCCTCCAGGAGGGAGGTCCAAGCAAGACGTGCCCCGAGGAGCGTCTTGCCACATGTCAACAATGGGTCTGACTGAGGGCCTCCAGGAGAGAAGCCCAAGCAAGACGCGCCCCGAGGAGCGTCTTGCCACATGTCAACACTGGGTCTGACTGAGGGCCTCCAGGAGAGAAGCCCAAGCAAGATGCGCCCCGAGGAGCGTCTTGCCACATGTCAGCACTCGGTCTGACTGAGCGCCTCCAGGAGAGAGGCCCAAGCAAGACGCGCCCCGAGGAGCGTCTTGCCACATGTCAACAATGGGTCTGACTGAGGGCCTCCAGGAGAGAAGCCCAAGCAAGACGCGCCCCGAGGAGCGTCTTGCCACATGTCAACACTGGGTCTGACTGAGGGCCCCCAGGAGAGAGGCCCAAATAAGACGCGCCCCGAGGAGCATCTTGCCACATGTCAACACTGGGTCTGACTGAGGGCCTCCAGGAGAGAAGCCCAAGCAAGAAGCGCCCCGAGGAGCGTCTTGCCACGTGTCAACACTGTGTCTGACTGAGCGCCTCCAGGAGAGAGGCCCAAGCATGACGCGCCCCGAGGAGCGTCTTGTCACATGTCACTACTCGGTCAGACTGAGCGCCTCCAGGAGAGAGGCCCAAGCAAGACGTGCCCCGAGGAGTGTCTTGCCACATGTCAACAATGGGTCTGACTGAGGGCCTCCAGGAGAAAAGCCCAAGCAAGAAGCGCCCCAAGGAGCGTCTTGCCACATGTCAACACTGGGTCTGACTGAGCGCCTCCAGGAGAGAGGCCCAAGCAAGACGCGCCCCGAGGAGAGTCTTGCCACATGTAAACACTGGGTCTGACAGAGGGCATCCAGGAGAGAGGCCCAAGCAATACGCGCCCCGAGGTGCGTCTTGCCACATGTCACCACTGGGTCTGACTGAGCGCCTCCAGGAGAGAGGCCCAAGCAAGAAGCGCCCCGAGGAGCGTCTTGCCACATGTGAACACTGGGTCTGACTGAGCGCCTCCAGGAGAGAGGCCCAAGCAAGACGTGCCCCGAGGAGCGTCTTGCCACATGTCAACACTGGGTCTGACTGAGCGCCTCCAGGAGAGAGGCCCAAGCAAGACGCGCCCTGAGGAGTGTCTTGCCACATGTGAACACTGGGTCCGACTGAGCGCCTCCAGGAGAGAGGCCCAAGCAAGACGCGCCTGGAGGAGCGTCTTGCCACATGTCAGCACTCGGTCTGACTGAGAGCCTCCAGGAGAGAGGCCCAAGCAAGACGCGCCCCGAGGAGCATCTTGACACATGTCTCCTCTGGGTCTGACTGAGCGCCTCCAGGAGAGAGGCCCAAGCAAGACGTGCCCCGAGGAGCGTCTTGCCACATGTCAACACTGGGTCTGACTGAGTGCCTCCATGAGAGAAGCCCCAGCAAGACGCGCCCCGAGGAGCATCTTGCCACATTTCAACACTGGGTCTGACTGAGAACCTCCAGGAGAGAGGCCCAAGCAAGACGCGCCCCGAGGAGCGTCTTGCCACATGTCAACACTGGGTCTGACTGAGCACCTCCAGGAGAGAGGCCCAAGCAAGACGCGCCCCGAGGAGCGTCTTGTCACATGTCACTACTCGGTCTGACTGAGCGCCTCCAGGAGAAGGGCCCAAGCAAGACGTGCCCCGAGGAGCGTCTTGCCACATGTCAACAATGGGTCTGACTGAGGGCCTCCAGGAGAGAAGCCCAAGCAATAAGCGCCCCGAGGAGCGTCTTGCCACATGTCAACACTGGGTCTGACTGAGCGCCTCCAGGAAAGAGGCCCAAGCAAGACACGCCCCGAGGAGCGTCTTGACACATGTCAACACTGGGTCTGACTGAGGGCCTCCATGAGAGAAGCCCAAGTAAGACGCACCCCGAGGAGAGTCTTGCCACATGTCAACACTGGGTCTGACAGAGGGCATCCAGGAGAGAGGCCCAAGCAATACGCGTCGCGAGGAGCGTCTTGCCACATGTCACCACTGGGTCTGACTGAGCGCCTCCAGGAGAGAGGCCCAAGCAAGAAGCGCCCCGAAGACCGTCTTGCCACGTGTCAACACTGGGTCTGATTGAGGGCCTTCTGGAGAGAGGCCCAAGCAAGACGCGCCCCGAGGAGCGTCTTGCCACATGTCAACAATGGGTCTGACTGAGGGCCTCCAGGAGAGAAGCCCAAGCAAGACGCGCCCCGAGGAGCTTCTTGCCACATGTCAGCACTCGGTCTGACTGAGCGCCTCCAGGAGAGAGGCCCAAGCAAGACGCGCCCCGAGGAGTGTCTAGCCACGTGTCACCACTGGGTCTGATTGAGCACCTCCAGGAGAGAGGCCCCAGCAAGACGCGCCGCGAGGAGCATCTTGCCTTATGTCAGCACTCGGTCTGACTGAGCGCCTCCAGGAGAGAGGCCCAAGCAAGACCCGCCCCGAGGAGCGTCTTGCCACATGTCACTACTCGGTCTAACTGAGCGCCTCCAGGAGAGAGGTCCAAGCAAGACACGCCCCGAGGAGCGTTTTGCCACATGTCACTTCTCAGTCTGACTGAGCGCCTCCAGGAGAGAGGCCCAAGCAAGACGTGCCCCGAGGAGCGTCTTGCCACATGTCAACAATGGGTCTGACTGAGGGCCTCCAGGAGAGAAGCCCAAGCAAGACGCGCCCCGAGGAGCGTCTTGCCACATGTCAACACTGGGTCTGACTGAGGAACCCCAGGAGAGAGGCCCAAATAAGACGCGCCGGAGGAGCGTCTTGCCACATGTCAACACTGGGTCTGACTGAGGGCCTCCAGGAGAGAAACCCAAGCAAGATGCGCCCCGAGGAGCGTCTTGCCACATGTCAGCACTCGGTCTGACTGAGCACCTCCAGGAGAGAGGCCCAAGCAAGATGCGCCCCGAGGAGCGTCTTGCCACATGTCAACACTGGGTCTGACTGAGCGCCTCCAGGAGAGAGGCCCAAGCAAGACGCGCCCCGAGGAGCGTCTTGCCACATGTGAACACTGGGTCTAATTGAGCACCTCCAGGAGAGAGGCCCCAGCAAGACGCGCCGCGAGGAGCATCTTGCCTTATGTCAGCACTCGGTCTGACTGAGCGCCTCCAGGAGAGAGGCCCAAGCAAGACCCGCCCCGAGGAGCGTCTTGCCACATGTCACTACTCGGTCTAACTGAGCGCCTCCAGGAGAGAGGTCCAAGCAAGACACGCCCCGAGGAGCGTCTTGCCACATGTCACTACTCGGTCTGACTGAGCGCCTCCAGGAGAGAAGCCCAAGCAAGACGTGCCCCGAGGAGCGTCTTGCCACATGTCAACACTGGGTCTGACTGAGGGCCCCCAGGAGAGAGGCCCAAATAAGACGCGCCCCGAGGAGCGTCTTGCCACATGTCAAAACTGGGTCTGACTGAGGGCCTCCAGGAGAGAAGCCCAAGCAAGATGCGCCCCGAGGAGCGTCTTGCCACATGTCAGCACTCGGTCTGACTGAGCGCCTCCAGGAGAGAGGCCCAAGCAAGACGCGCCCCGAGGAGCGTCTTGCCACATGTCACTACTCGGTCTAACTGAGCGCCTCCAGGAGAGAGGTCCAAGCAAGACACGCCCCGAGGAGCGTCTTGCCACATGTCACTACTCGGTCTTACTGAGCGCCTCCAGGAGAGAGGCCCAAGCAAGACGTGCCCCGAGGAGCGTCTTGCCACATGTCAACAATGGGTCTGACTGAGGGCCTCCAGGAGAGAAGCCCAAGCAAGACGCGCCCCGAGGAGCGTCTTGCCACATGTCAACACTGGGTCTGACTGAGGGCCCCCAGGAGAGAGGCCCAAATACGACGCGCCCCGAGGAGCGTCTTGCCACATGTCAACACTGGGTCTGACTGAGGGCCTCCAGGAGAGAAGCCCAAGCAAAATGCGCCCCGAGAAGCGTCTTGCCACAGGTCAGCACTCGGTCTGACTGAGCGCCTCCAGGAGAGAGGCCCAAGCAAGACGCGCCCCGAGGAGCGTCTTGCCACATGTGAACACTGGGTCTGACTGTGCGCCTCCAGGAGAGAGGCCCAAGCAAGACGCGCCCGGAGGAGCGTCTTGCCACATGTCAGCACCCGGTCTGACTGAGCGCCTCCAGGAGAGAGGCCCAAGCAAGACGCGCCCCGAGGAGCGTCTTGACACATGTCTCCTCTGGGTCTGACTGAGCGCCTCCAGGAGAGAGGCCCAAGCAAGATGTGCCCCGAGGAGCATCTTGCCACATGTCAACACTGGGTCTGACTGAGTGCCTCCATGAGAGAAGCCCCAGCAAGACGCGCCCCGAGGAGTGTCTTGCCACATGTCAACACTGGGTCTGACTGAGCACCTCCAGGAGAGAGGCCCAAGCAAGACGCACCCCGAGGAGCGTCTTGCCACATGTCAACACTGGGTCTGACTGAGTGCCTCCAGGAGAGAGGCCCGAGGAGCGTCTTGCCACATGTCACCTCTGGGTCTAACTGAGCGCCTCCAGGAGAGAGGCGCAAGCAAGAAACGCCCGAGGAGCGTCTTGACACATGTCAACACTGGGTCTAATTGAGGGCCTCCAGGAAAAAGGCCCAAGCAAGACGCGCCCCGAGGAGCGTCTTGCCACATGTCACTACTCGGTCTGACTGAGCGCCTCCAGGAGAGAGGCCCAAGCAAGACGTGCCCCGAGGAGCGTCTTGCCACATGTCAACAATGGGTCTGACTGTGGGCCTCCAGGAGAGAAGCCCAAGCAAGAAGCGCCCCGAGGAGCGTCTTGCCACATGTCAACACTGGGTCTGACTGAGCGCCTCCAGGAGAGAGGCCCAAGCAAGACACGCCCCGAGGAGAGTCTTGACACATGTTAACACTGGGTCTGACTGAGGGCCTCCATGTGAGAAGCCCAAGCAAGACGCGCCCCGAGGAGTGTCTTGCCACATGTCAACACTGGGTCTGACTGAGCGCCTCCAGGAGAGATGCCCAAGCAAGACGCGCCCCGAGGAGCGTCTTGCCACATGTCAACAATGGGTCTGACTGAGGGCCTCCAGGAGAGAAGCCCAAGCAAGATGCGCCCCGAGGAGTGTCTTGCCACATGTCAACACTGGGTCTGACTGAGCGCCTCCAGGAGAGAGGCCCAAGCAAGACGCGCCCCGAGGAGCGTCTTGCCACGTGTCAACACTGGGTCTGACTTAGCGCTTCCAGGAGAGAGGCCCAAGCAAAATGCGCCCCGAGGAGCGTCTTGCCACGTGTCACCACTGGGTCTGACTGAGCTCCTCCAGGAGAGAGGCCCAAGCAAGACGCGCCCCGAGGAGTGTCTTGCCACGTGTCACCACTGGGTCTGATTGAGCACCGCCAGGAGAGAGGCCCCAGCAAGACGCGCCGCGAGGAGCATCTTGCCTTATGTCAGCACTCGGTCTGACTGAGCGCCTCCAGGAGAGAGGCCCAAGCAAGACCCGCCCCGAGTAGCGTCTTGCCACATGTCACTACTCGGTCTAACTGAGCGCCTCCAGGAGAGAGGTCCAAGCAAGACACGCCCCGAGGAGCGTCTTGCCACATGTCACTACTCGGTCTTACTGAGCGCCTCCAGGAGAGAGGCCCAAGCAAGACGTGCCCCGAGGAGCGTCTTGCCACATGTCAACAATGGGTCTGACTGAGGGCCTCCAGGAGAGAAGCCCAAGCAAGACGCGCCCCGAGGAGCGTCTTGCCACATGTCAACACTGGGTCTGACTGAGGGCCCCCAGGAGAGAGGCCCAAATACGACGCGCCCCGAGGAGCGTCTTGCCACATGTCAACACTGGGTCTGACTGAGGGCCTCCAGGAGAGAAGCCCAAGCAAAATGCGCCCCGAGAAGCGTCTTGCCACATGTCAGCACTCGGTCTGACTGAGCGCCTCCAGGAGAGAGGCCCAAGCAAGACGCGCCCCGAGGAGCGTCTTGCCACATGTGAACACTGGGTCTGACTGTGCGCCTCCAGGAGAGAGGCCCAAGTAAGACGCGCCCGGAGGAGCGTCTTGCCACATGTCAGCACCCGGTCTGACTGAGCGCCTCCAGGAGAGAGGCCCAAGCAAGACGCGCCCCGAGGAGCGTCTTGACACATGTCTCCTCTGGGTCTGACTGAGCGCCTCCAGGAGAGAGGCCCAAGCAAGATGTGCCCCGAGGAGCATCTTGCCACATGTCAACACTGGGTCTGACTGAGTGCCTCCATGAGAGAAGCCCCAGCAAGACGCGCCCCGAGGAGTGTCTTGCCACATGTCAACACTGGGTCTGACTGAGCACCTCCAGGAGAGAGGCCCAAGCAAGACGCACCCCGAGGAGCGTCTTGCCACATGTCAACACTGGGTCTGACTGAGTGCCTCCAGGAGAGAGGCCCGAGGAGCGTCTTGCCACATGTCACCTCTGGGTCTAACTGAGCGCCTCCAGGAGAGAGGCGCAAGCAAGAAACGCCCGAGGAGCGTCTTGACACATGTCAACACTGGGTCTAATTGAGCGCCACCAGGAAAAAGGCACAAGCAAGACGCGCCCCGAGGAGCGTCTTGCCACATGTCACTACTCGGTCTTACTGAGCGCCTCCAGGAGAGAGGTGCAAGCAACACGCGCCCCGAGGAGCATCTTGCCACATGTCAACACTGGGTCTGACTGAGTGCCTCCATGAGAGAAGCCCCAGCAAGACGCGCCCCGAGGAGCGTCTTGCCACATGTCACTACTCGGTCTGACTGAGCGCCTCCAGGAGAGAGGTGCAAGCACCACGCGCCCCGAGGAGCGTATTGCCACATGTCATCACTGGGTCTGACTGAGTGCCTCCAGGAGAGAGGCCCAAGCAAGATGCGCCCCGAGGAGCGTCTTGCCACATGTGAACACTGGGTCTGACTGAGGGCCTCCAGGAGAGAAGCCCAAGCAAGAAGTGCCCCGAGGAGCGTCTTGCCAAATGTCACTACTCGGTCTGTCTGAGTGCCTCCAGGAGAGAGGCCCAAGCAAGATGCGCCCCGAGGAGCGTCTTGCCACATGTGAACACTGGGTCTGACTGAGCGCCTCCAGGAGAGAGGCCCAAGCAAGACGCGCCCGGAGGAGCGTCTTGCCACATGTCAGCACTCGGTCTGCCTGAGCGCCTCCAGGAGAGAGGCCAAAGCAAGACGCGCCCCGAGGAGCGTCTTGCCACATGTGAACACTGGGTCTGACTGAGGGCCTCCAGGAGAGAAGCCCAAGCAAGACACGCCCCGAGGAGCGTCTTGCCACATGTCACTACTCGGTCTGACTGAGCGCCTCCAGGAGAGAGGCCCAAGCAAGACGTGCCCCGAGGAGCGTCTTGCCACATGTCACCTCTGGGTCTAACTGAGCGCCTCCAGGAGAGAGGCGCAAGCAAGAAACGCCCGAGGAGCGTCTTGACACATGTCAACACTGGGTCTGACTGAGCGCCTCCAGGAGAGAGGCCCCAGCAAGACGCGCCCCGAGGAGCGTCTTGCCACATGTCACTACTCGGTCTGACTGAGCGCCTCCAGGAGAGAGGTGCAAGCAACACGCGCCCCGAGGAGCGTCTTGCCACATGTCAACACTGGGTCTGACTGAGTGCCTCCATGAGAGAAGCCCCAGCAAGACGCGCCCCGAGGAGCGTCTTGCCACATGTCACTACTCGGTCTGACTGAGCGCCTCCAGGAGAGAGGTGCAAGCACCACGCGCCCCGAGGAGCGTCTTGCCACATGTCATCACTGGGTCTGACTGAGTGCCTCCATGAGAGAAGCCCCAGCAAGACGCGCCCCGAGGAGCGTCTTGCCACATGTCACTACTCGGTCTGACTGAGCGCCTCCAGGAGAGAGGCCCAAGCAAGACGTGCCCCGAGGAGCGTCTTGCCACATGTCAACAATGGGTCTGACTGAGGGCCTCCAGGAGAGAAGCCCAAGCAAGAAGTGCCCCGAGGAGCGTCTTGCCAAATGTCACTACTCGGTCTGTCTGAGCGCCTCCAGGAGAGAGGCCCAAGCAAGATGCGCCCCGAGGAGCGTATTGCCACATGTGAACACTGGGTCTGACTGAGCGCCTCCAGGAGAGAGGCCCAAGCAAGACGCGCCCGGAGGAGCGTCTTGCCACATGTCAGCACTCGGTCTGCCTGAGCGCCTCCAGGAGAGAGGCCAAAGCAAGACGCGCCCCGAGGAGCGTCTTGCCACATATGAACACTGGGTCTGACTGAGGGCCTCCAGGAGAGAAGCCCAAGCAAGACACGCCCCGAGGAGCGTCTTGCCACATGTCACTACTCGGTCTGACTGAGCGCCTCCAGGAGGGAGGTCCAAGCAAGACGCGCCCCGAGGAGCGTCTTGCCACATGTCACTACTCGGTCTTACTGAGCGCCTCCAGGAGAGAGGCCCAAGCAAGACGTGCCCCGAGGAGCGTCTTGCCACATGTCAACAATGGGTCTGACTGAGGGCCTCCAGGAGAGAAGCCCAAGCAAGACGCGCCCCGAGGAGCGTCTTGCCACATGTCAACACTGGGTCTGACTGAGGGCCTCCAGGAGAGAAGCCCAAGCAAAATGCGCCCCGAGAGGCGTCTTGCCACATGTCAGCACTCGGTCTGACTGAGTGCCTCCAGGAGAGAGGCCAAAGCAAGACGCGCCCCGAGGAGCGTCTTGCCACATGTCAACACTGGGTCTGACTGAGCGCCTCCAGGAGAGAGGCCCAAGCAAGACGCGCCCCGAGGAGCGTCTTGCCACATGTGAACACTGGGTCTGACTGAGTGCCTCCAGGAGAGAGGCCAAAGCAAGACGCGCCCCGAGGAGCGTCTTGCCACATGTCAACACTGGGTCTGACTGAGCGCCTCCAGGAGAGAGGCCCAAGCAAGACGCGCCCCGAGGAGCGTCTTGCCACATGTCAGCACTCGGTCTGCCTGAGCGCCTCCAGGAGAGAGGCCCAAGCAAGACGCGCCCCGAGGAGCGTCTTGACACATGTCTCCTCTGGGTCTGACTGAGCGCCTCCAGGAGAGAGGCCCAAGCAAGACGTGCCCCGAGGAGCGTCTTGCCACATGTCAACACTGGGTCTGACTGAGTGCCTCCAGGAGAGAGGCCCGAGGAGCGTCTTGCCACATGTCACCTCTGGGTCTAACTGAGCGCCTCCAGGAGAGAGGCGCAAGCAAGAAACGCCCGAGGAGCGTCTTGACACATGTCAACACTGGGTCTGACTGAGCGCCTCCAGGAGAGAGGCCCCAGCAAGACGCGCCCCGAGGAGCGTCTTGCCACATGTCAGCACTTGGTCTGACTGAGCGCCTCCAGGAGAGAGGCCCAAGCAAGACGCGCCCCGAGGAGCGTCTTGCCGCATGTCACTACTCGGTCTTACTGAGCGCCTCCAGGAGAGAGGTGCAAGCACCACGCGCCCCGAGGAGCGTATTGCCACATGTCATCACTGGGTCTGACTGAGTGCCTCCAGGAGAGAGGCCCAAGCAAGATGCGCCCCGAGGAGCGTCTTGCCACATGTGAACACTGGGTCTGACTGAGGGCCTCCAGGAGAGAAGCCCAAGCAAGAAGTGCCCCGAGGAGCGTCTTGCCAAATGTCACTACTCGGTCTGTCTGAGTGCCTCCAGGAGAGAGGCCCAAGCAAGATGCGCCCCGAGGAGCGTCTTGCCACATGTGAACACTGGGTCTGACTGAGCGCCTCCAGGAGAGAGGCCCAAGCAAGACGCGCCCGGAGGAGCATCTTGCCACATGTCAGCACTCGGTCTGCCTGAGCGCCTCCAGGAGAGAGGCCAAAGCAAGACGCGCCCCGAGGAGCGTCTTGCCACATGTGAACACTGGGTCTGACTGAGGGACTCCAGGAGAGAAGCCCAAGCAAGACACGCCCCAAGGAGCGTCTTGCCACATGTCACTACTCGGTCTGACTGAGCGCCTCCAGGAGAGAGGCCCAAGCAAGACGTGCCCCGAGGAGCGTCTTGCCACATGTCACCTCTGGGTCTAACTGAGCGCCTCCAGGAGAGAGGCGCAAGCAAGAAACGCCCGAGGAGCGTCTTGACACATGTCAACACTGGGTCTGACTGAGCGCCTCCAGGAGAGAGGCCCCAGCAAGACGCGCCCCGAGGAGCGTCTTGCCACATGTCACTACTCGGTCTGACTGAGCGCCTCCAGGAGAGAGGTGCAAGCAACACGCGCCCCGAGGAGCGTCTTGCCACATGTCAACACTGGGTCTGACTGAGTGCCTCCATGAGAGAAGCCCCAGCAAGACACCGCCCCGAGGAGCGTCTTGCCACATGTCACTACTCGGTCTGACTGAGCGCCTCCAGGAGAGAGGTGCAAGCACCACGCGCCCCGAGGAGCGTCTTGCCGCATGTCATCACTGGGTCTGACTGAGTGCCTCCATGAGAGAAGCCCCAGCAAGACGCGCCCCGAGGAGCGTCTTGCCACATGTCACTACTCGGTCTGACTGAGCGCCTCCAGGAGAGAGGCCCAAGCAAGACGTGCCCCGAGGAGCGTCTTGCCACATGTCAACAATGGGTCTGACTGAGGGCCTCCAGGAGAGAAGCCCAAGCAAGAAGTGCCCCGAGGAGCGTCTTGCCAAATGTCACTACTCGGTCTGTCTGAGCGCCTCCAGGAGAGAGGCCCAAGCAAGATGCGCCCCGAGGAGCGTATTGCCACATGTGAACACTGGGTCTGACTGAGCGCCTCCAGGAGAGAGGCCCAAGCAAGACGCGCCCGGAGGAGCGTCTTGCCACATGTCAGCACTCGGTCTGCCTGAGCGCCTCCAGGAGAGAGGCCAAAGCAAGACGCGCCCCGAGGAGCGTCTTGCCACATATGAACACTGGGTCTGACTGAGGGCCTCCAGGAGAGAAGCCCAAGCAAGACACGTCCCGAGGAGCGTCTTGCCACATGTCACTACTCGGTCTGACTGAGCGCCTCCAGGAGGGAGGTCCAAGCAAGACGCGCCCCGAGGAGCGTCTTGCCACATGTCACTACTCGGTCTTACTGAGCGCCTCCAGGAGAGAGGCCCAAGCAAGACGTGCCCCGAGGAGCGTCTTGCCACATGTCAACAATGGGTCTGACTGAGGGCCTCCAGGAGAGAAGCCCAAGCAAGACGCGCCCCGAGGAGCGTCTTGCCACATGTCAACACTGGGTCTGACTGAGGGCCTCCAGGAGAGAAGCCCAAGCAAAATGCGCCCCGAGAGGCGTCTTGCCACATGTCAGCACTCGGTCTGACTGAGTGCCTCCAGGAGAGAGGCCAAAGCAAGACGCGCCCCGAGGAGCGTCTTGCCACATGTCAACACTGGGTCTGACTGAGCGCCTCCAGGAGAGAGGCCCAAGCAAGACGCGCCCCGAGGAGCGTCTTGCCACATGTGAACACTGGGTCTGACTGTGCGCCTCCAGGAGAGAGGCCCAAGCAAGACGCGCCCGGAGGAGCGTCTTGCCACATGTCAGCACTCGGTCTGCCTGAGCGCCTCCAGGAGAGAGGCCCAAGCAAGACGCGCCCCGAGGAGCGTCTTGACACATGTCTCCTCTGGGTCTGACTGAGCGCCTCCAGGAGAGAGGCCCAAGCAAGACGTGCCCCGAGGAGCGTCTTGCCACATGTCAACACTGGGTCTGACTGAGTGCCTCCAGGAGAGAGGCCCGAGGAGCGTCTTGCCACATGTCACCTCTGGGTCTAACTGAGCGCCTCCAGGAGAGAGGCGCAAGCAAGAAACGCCCGAGGAGCGTCTTGACACATGTCAACACTGGGTCTGACTGAGCGCCTCCAGGAGAGAGGCCCCAGCAAGACGCGCCCCGAGGAGCGTCTTGCCACATGTCAGCACTTGGTCTGACTGAGCGCCTCCAGGAGAGAGGCCCAAGCAAGACGCGCCCCGAGGAGCGTCTTGCCACATGTCACTACTCGGTCTGACTGAGCGCCTCCAGGAGAGAGGTGCAAGCAACACGCGCCCCGAGGAGCGTCTTGCCACATGTCAACACTGGGTCTGACTGAGTTCCTCCATGAGAGAAGCCCCAGCAAGACGCGCCCCGAGGTGCGTCTTGCCACATGTCACTACTCGGTCTGACTGAGCGCCTCCAGGAGAGAGGCCCAAGCAAGACGTGCCCCGAGGAGCGTCTTGCCACATGTCAACAATGGGTCTGACTGAGGGCCTCCAGGAGAGAAGCCCAAGCAAGAAGTGCCCCGAGGAGCGTCTTGCCAAATGTCACTACTCGGTCTGTCTGAGTGCCTCCAGGAGAGAGGCCCAAGCAAGATGCGCCCCGAGGAGCGTCTTGCCACATGTGAACACTGGGTCTGACTGAGCGCCTCCAGGAGAGAGGCCCAAGCAAGACGCGCCCGGAGGAGCGTCTTGCCACATGTCAGCACTCGGTCTGCCTGAGCGCCTCCAGGAGAGAGGCCCAAGCAAGACGCGCCCCGAGGAGCGTCTTGACACATGTCTCCTCTGGGTCTGACTGAGCGCCTCCAGGAGAGAGGCCCAATCAAGACGTGCCCCGAGGAGCATCTTGCCACATGTCAACACTGGGTCTGACTGAGCGCCTCCATGAGAGAGGCCCCAGCAAGACGCGCTGCGAGGAGCATCTTGCCTTATGTCAGCACTCGGTCTGACTGAGCGCCTCCAGGAGAGAGGCCCAAGCAAGACCCGCCCCGAGGAGCGTCTTGCCACATGTCACTACTCGGTCTAACTGAGCGCCTCCAGGAGAGAGGTCAGAGCAAGACACGCCCCGAGGAGCGTCTTGCCAAATGTCACTACTCGGTCTGACTGAGCGCCTCCAGGAGGGAGGTCCAAGCAAGACGCGCCCCGAGGAGCGTCTTGCCACATGTCACTACTTGGTCTGACTGAGCGCCTCCAGGAGAGAGGCCCAAGCAAGACGTGCCCCGAGGAGCGTCTTGCCACATGTCAACACTGGGTCTGACTGAGCGCCTCCAGGAGAGAGGCCCGCGGAGCGTCTTGACACATGTCACCTCTGGGTCTGACTGAGCGCCTCCAGGAGAGAGGCCCAAGCAAGACGCGTCCCGAGGAGCGTCTTGTCACATGTCAACACTGGGTCTGACTGAGCGCCTCCAGGAGCGAGGCCCAAGCAAGAAACGCCCGAGGAGCGTCTTGACACATGTCAACACTGGGTCTGACTGAGCGCCTCCAGGAGAGAGGTCCAAGCAACACGCGCCCCGAGGAGCGTCTTGCCACATGTCAACACTGGGTCTGACTGAGTGCCTCCATGAGAGAAGCCCCAGCAAGACGCGCCCCGAGGAGCGTCTTGTCACATGTCACTACTCGGTCTGACTGAGCACCTCCAGGAGAGAGGCCCAAGCAAGACGTGCCCCGAGGAGCGTCTTGCCACATGTCAACAATGGGTCTGACTGAGGGCCTCCAGGAGAGAAGCCCAAGCAAGAAGCGCCCCGAGGAGCGTCTTGCCACATGTCAACACTGGTTCTGACTGAGCGCCTCCAGGAGAGAGGCCCAAGCAAGACACGCCCCGAGGAGAGTCTTGACACATGTTAACACTGGGTCTGACTGAGGGCCTCCATGTGAGAAGCCCAAAGAAGACGCGCCCCGAGGAGAGTCTTGCCACATGTCAACACTGGGTCTGACAGAGGGCATCCAGGAGAGAGGCCCAAGCAATACGTGCCCCGAGGAGCGTCTTGCCACATGTCAACAATGGGTCTGACTGAGGGCCTCCAGGAGAGAAGCCCAAGGAAGACGCGCCACAAGGAGCTTCTTGCCACATGTCAGCACTCGGTCTGACTGAGCGCCTCCAGGAGAGAGGCCAAAGCAAGATGCGCCCCGAGGAGCGTCTTGACACATGTCAACACTGGGTCTGACTGAGCGCCTCCAGGAGAGAAGCCCAAGCAAGACGCGCCCCGAGGAGCGTCTTGACACATGTTAACACTGGGTCTGACTGAGGGCCTCCATGTGAGAAGCCCAAGCAAGACGCGCCCCGAGGAGAGTCTTGACACATGTTAACACTGGGTCTGACTGAGGGCCTCCATGTGAGAAGCCCAAGCAAGACGCGCCCCGAGGAGAGTCTTGCCACATGTCAACACTGGGTCTGACAGAGGGCATCCAGGAGAGAGGCCCAAGCAATACGCGCCCCGAGGAGCGTCTTGCCACATGTCAACAATGGGTCTGACTGAGGGCCTCCAGGAGAGAAGCCCAAGGAAGACGCGCCCCGAGGAGCGTCTTGCCACGTGTCAACACTGGGTCTGACTTAGCGCCTCCAGGAGAGAGGCCCAAGCAAGACACGCCCCGAGGAGAGTCTTGACACATGTTAACACTGGGTCTGACAGAGGGCCTCCATGAGAGAGGCCCAAGCAAGACGCGCCCCGAGGAGTGTCTTGCCACATGTCAACACTGGGTCTGACTGAGCGCCTCCAGGAGAGAGGCCCAAGCAAGACGCGCCCCGAGGAGCGTCTTGCCACATGTCACTACTCGGTCTGACTGAGCGCCTCCAGGAGAGAGGTGCAAGCAACACGCGCCCCGAGGAGCGTCTTGCCACATGTCAACACTGGGTCTGACTGAGTTCCTCCATGAGAGAAGCCCCAGCAAGACGCGCCCCGAGGTGCGTCTTGCCACATGTCACTACTCGGTCTGACTGAGCGCCTCCAGGAGAGAGGCCCAAGCAAGACGTGCCCCGAGGAGCGTCTTGCCACATGTCAACAATGGGTCTGACTGAGGGCCTCCAGGAGAGAAGCCCAAGCAAGAAGTGCCCCGAGGAGCGTCTTGCCAAATGTCACTACTCGGTCTGTCTGAGTGCCTCCAGGAGAGAGGCCCAAGCAAGATGCGCCCCGAGGAGCGTCTTGCCACATGTGAACACTGGGTCTGACTGAGCGCCTCCAGGAGAGAGGCCCAAGCAAGACGCGCCCGGAGGAGCGTCTTGCCACATGTCAGCACTCGGTCTGCCTGAGCGCCTCCAGGAGAGAGGCCCAAGCAAGACGCGCCCCGAGGAGCGTCTTGACACATGTCTCCTCTGGGTCTGACTGAGCGCCTCCAGGAGAGAGGCCCAATCAAGACGTGCCCCGAGGAGCATCTTGCCACATGTCAACACTGGGTCTGACTGAGTGCCTCCATGAGAGAGGCCCCAGCAAGACGCGCTGCGAGGAGCATCTTGCCTTATGTCAGCACTCGGTCTGACTGAGCGCCTCCAGGAGAGAGGCCCAAGCAAGACCCGCCCCGAGGAGCGTCTTGCCACATGTCACTACTCGGTCTAACTGAGCGCCTCCAGGAGAGAGGTCCAAGCAAGACACTCCCCGAGGAGCGTCTTGCCAAATGTCACTACTCGGTCTGACTGAGCGCCTCCAGGAGGGAGGTCCAAGCAAGACGCGCCCCGAGGAGCGTCTTGCCACATGTCACTACTTGGTCTGACTGAGCGCCTCCAGGAGAGAGGCCCAAGCAAGACGTGCCCCGAGGAGCGTCTTGCCACATGTCAACACTGGGTCTGACTGAGCGCCTCCAGGAGAGAGGCCCGAGGAGCGTCTTGACACATGTCACCTCTGGGTCTGACTGAGCGCCTCCAGGAGAGAGGCCCAAGCAAGACGCGTCCCGAGGAGCGTCTTGTCACATGTCAACACTGGGTCTGACTGAGCGCCTCCAGGAGCGAGGCCCAAGCAAGAAACGCCCGAGGAGCGTCTTGACACATGTCAACACTGGGTCTGACTGAGCGCCTCCATGAGAGAAGCCCCAGCAAGACGCGCCCCGAGGAGCGTCTTGTCACATGTCACTACTCGGTCTGACTGAGCACCTCCAGGAGAGAGGCCCAAGCAAGACGTGCCCCGAGGAGCGTCTTGCCACATGTCAACAATGGGTCTGACTGAGGGCCTCCAGGAGAGAAGCCCAAGCAAGAAGCGCCCCGAGGAGCGTCTTGCCACATGTCAACACTGGTTCTGACTGAGCGCCTCCAGGAGAGAGGCCCAAGCAAGACACGCCCCGAGGAGAGTCTTGACACATGTTAACACTGGGTCTGACTGAGGGCCTCCATGTGAGAAGCCCAAAGAAGACGCGCCCCGAGGAGAGTCTTGCCACATGTCAACACTGGGTCTGACAGAGGGCATCCAGGAGAGAGGCCCAAGCAATACGCGCCCCGAGGAGCGTCTTGCCACATGTCAACAATGGGTCTGACTGAGGGCCTCCAGGAGAGAAGCCCAAGGAAGACGCGCCACAAGGAGCTTCTTGCCACATGTCAGCACTCGGTCTGACTGAGCGCCTCCAGGAGAGAGGCCAAAGCAAGATGCGCCCCGAGGAGCGTCTTGACACATGTCAACACTGGGTCTGACTGAGCGCCTCCAGGAGAGAAGCCCAAGCAAGACGCGCCCCGAGGAGCGTCTTGACACATGTTAACACTGGGTCTGACTGAGGGCCTCCATGTGAGAAGCCCAAGCAAGACGCGCCCCGAGGAGAGTCTTGACACATGTTAACACTGGGTCTGACTGAGGGCCTCCATGTGAGAAGCCCAAGCAAGACGCGCCCCGAGGAGAGTCTTGCCACATGTCAACACTGGGTCTGACAGAGGGCATCCAGGAGAGAGGCCCAAGCAATACGCGCCCCGAGGAGCGTCTTGCCACATGTCAACAATGGGTCTGACTGAGGGCCTCCAGGAGAGAAGCCCAAGGAAGACGCGCCCCGAGGAGCGTCTTGCCACGTGTCAACACTGGGTCTGACTTAGCGCCTCCAGGAGAGAGGCCCAAGCAAGACACGCCCCGAGGAGAGTCTTGACACATGTTAACACTGGGTCTGACAGAGGGCCTCCATGAGAGAGGCCCAAGCAAGACGCGCCCCGAGGAGTGTCTTGCCACATGTCAACACTGGGTCTGACTGAGCGCCTCCAGGAGAGAGGCCCAAGCAAGACGCGCCCCGAGGAGCGTCTTGCCACGTGTCAACACTGGGTCTGACTTAGCGCCTCCAGGAGAGAGGCCCAAGCAAGATGCGGCCCGAGGAGCGTCTTGCCACGTGTCACCACTGGGTCTGACTGAGCTCTTTCAGGAGAGAGGCCCAAGCAAGACGCGCCCCGAGGAGCGTCTTGCCACGTGTCACCACTGGGTCTGATTGAGCACCTCCAGGAGAGAGGCCCCAGCAAGACGCGCCGCGAGGAGCATCTTGCCTTATGTCAGCACTCGGTCTGACTGAGCGCCTCCAGGAGAGAGGGCCAAGCAAGACCCGCCCCGAGGAGCGTCTTGCCACATGTCATGACTCGGTCTAACTGAGCGCCTCCAGGAGAGAGGTCCAAGCAAGACAAGCCCCGAGGAGCGTCTTGCCACATGTCACTACTCGGTCTGACTGAGCGCCTCCAGGAGAGAGGCCCAAGCAAGACGTGCCCCGAGGAGCGTCTTGCCACATGTCAACAATGGGTCTGACTGAGGTCCTCCAAGAGGGAAGCCCAAGCAAGACGCGCCCCGAGGAGCGTCTTGCCACATGTCAACACTGGGTCTGACTGAGGGCCCCCAGGAGAGAGGCCAAAATAAGACGCGCCCCGAGGAGTGTCTTGCCACATGTCCACACTGGGTCTGACTGAGGGCCTCCAGGAGAGAAGCCCAAGCAAGATAAGCCCCGAGGAGCGTCTTGCCACATGTCAGCACTCGGTCTGACTGAGCGCCTCCAGGAGAGAGGCCCAAGCAAGACGCACCCCGAGGAGCGTCTTGCCACATGTCAACACTGGGTCTGACTGAGCGCCTCCAGGAGAGAGGCCCAAGCAAGACGCGCCCCGAGGAGCGTCTTGCCACATGTGAACACTGGGTCTGACTGAGCGCCTCCAGGAGAGAGGCCCAAGCAAGACACGCCCAGAGGAGCGTCTTGCCACATGTCAGCACTCGGTCTGACTGAGCGCCTCCAGGAGAGAGGCCCAAGCAAGACGCGCCCCGAGGAGCGTCTTGACACATGTCTCCTCTGGATCTGACTGAGCGCCTCCAGGAGAGAGGCCCAAGCAAGACGTGCCCCGAGGAGCATCTTGCCACATGTCAACACTGGGTCTGACTGAGTGCCTCCATGAGAGAAGCCCCAGCAAGACGCGCCCCGAGGAGCGTCTTGCCACATGTCAACACTGGGTCTGACTGAGTGCCTCCAGGAGAGAGGCCCGAGGAGCGTCTTGCCACATGTCACCTCTGGGTCTGACTGAGCGCCTCCAGGAGAGAGGCGCAAGCAAGAAACGCCCGAGGAGCGTCTTGACACATGTCAACACTGGGTCTGATTGAGCGCCTCCAGGAGAGAGGCCCCAGCAAGACGCGCCCCGAGGAGCGTCTTGCCACATGTCAGCACTCGGTCTGACTGAGCGCCTCCAGGAGAGAGGCCCAAGCAAGAAGTGCCCCGAGGAGCGTCTTGCCACATGTCAACACTGGGTCTAATTGAGCGCCTCCAGGAGAGAGGCCCAAGCAAGACGCGCCCCGAGGAGCGTCTTGCCACATGTCACTACTCGGTCTGACTGAGCGCCTCCAGGAGAGAGGCCCAAGCAAGACGTGCCCCGAGGAGCGTCTTGCCACATGTCAACAATGGGTCTGACTGAGGGCCTCCAGGAGAGAAGCCCAAGCAAGAAGCGCCCCGAGGAGCGTCTTGCCAAATGTCTGCACTCGGTCTGACTGAGCGCCTCCAGGAGAGAGGCCCAAGCAAGACCCGCCCCGAGGAGCGTCTTGCCACATGTCATGACTCGGTCTAACTGAGCGCCTCCAGGAGAGAGGTCCAAGCAAGACACGCCCCGAGGAGCGTCTTGACACATGTCACTACTCGGTCTGACTGAGCGCCTCCAGGAGGGAGGTCCAAGCAAGACGCGCCCCGAGGAGCGTCTTGCCACATGTCACTACTCGGTCTGACTGAGCGCCTCCAGGAGAGAGGCCCAAGCAAGACGTGCCCCGAGGAGCGTCTTGCCACATGTCAACAATGGGTCTGACTGAGGGCCTCCAAGAGAGAAGCCCAAGCAAGACGCGCCCCGAGGAGCGTCTTGCCACATGTCAACACTGGGTCTGACTGAGGGCCCCCAGGAGAGAGGCCAAAATAAGACGCGCCCCGAGGAGTGTCTTGCCACATGTCAACACTGGGTCTGACTGAGGGCCTCCAGGAGAGAAGCCCAAGCAAGATGCGCCCCGAGGAGCGTCTTGCCACATGTCAGCACTCGGTCTGACTGAGCGCCTCCAGGAGAGAGGCCCAAGCAAGACGCACCCCGAGGAGCGTCTTGCCACATGTCAACACTGGGTCTGACTGAGCGCCTCCAGGAGAGAGGCCCAAGCAAGACGCGCCCCGAGGAGCGTCTTGCCACATGTGAACACTGGGTCTGACTGAGCGCCTCCAGGAGAGAGGCCCAAGCAAGACGCGCCCGGAGGAGCGTCTTGCCACATGTCAGCACTCGGTCTGACTGAGCGCCTCCAGGAGAGAGGCCCAAGCAAGACGTGCCCCGAGGAGCGTCTTGACACATGTCTCCTCTGGGTCTGACTGAGCGCCTCCAGGAGAGAGGCCCAAGCAAGACGTGCTCCGAGGAGCATCTTGCCACATGTCAACACTGGGTCTGACTGAGTGCCTCCATGAGAGAAGCCCCAGCAAGACGCGCCCCGAGGAGCGTCTTGCCACATGTCAACACTGGGTCTGACTGAGTGCCTCCAGGAGAGAGGCCCGAGGAGCGTCTTGCCACATGTCACCTCTGGGTCTGACTGAGCGCCTCCAGGAGAGAGGCGCAAGCAAGAAACGCCCGAGGAGCGTCCTGACACATGTCAACACTGGGTCTGACTGAGCGCCTCCAGGAGAGAGGCCCCAGCAAGACGCGCCCCGAGGAGCGTCTTGCCACATGTCAGCACTCGGTCTGACTGAGCGCCTCCAGGAGAGAGGCCCAAGCAAGAAGTGCCCCGAGGAGCGTCTTGCCACATGTCAACACTGGGTCTAATTGAGCGCCTCCAGGAGAGAGGCCCAAGCAAGACGCGCCCCGAGGAGCGTCTTGCCACATGTCACTACTCGGTCTGACTGAGCGCCTCCAGGAGAGAGGCCCAAGCAAGACGTGCCCCGAGGAGCGTCTTGCCACATGTCAACAATGGGTCTGACTGAGGGCCTCCAGGAGAGAAGCCCAAGCAAGAAGCGCCCCGAGGAGCGTCTTGCCAAATGTCACTACTCGGTCTGACTGAGCGCCTCCAGGAGAGAGGCCCAAGCAAGACGCGCCCCGAGGAGCGTCTTGCCACATGTGAACACTGGGTCTGACTGAGCGCCTCCAGGAGAGAGGCCCAAGCAAGACGCGCCCGGAGGAGCGTCTTGCCACATGTCAGCACTCGGTCTGACTGAGCGCCTCCAGGAGAGAGGCCCAAGCAAGACGCGCCCCGAGGAGCGTCTTGACACATGTCTCCTCTGGGTCTGACTGAGCGCCTCCAGGAGAGAGGCCCAAGACAGACGTGCCCCGAGGAGCATCTTGCCACATGTCAACACTGGGTCTGACTGAGTGCCTCCATGAGAGAAGCCCCAGCAAGACACGCCCCGAGGAGCGTCTTGCCACATGTCAACACTGGGTCTGACTGAGCACCTCCAGGAGAGAGGCCCCAGCAAGACGCGCCGCGAGGAGCATCTTGCCTTATGTCAGCACTCGGTCTGACTGAGCGCCTCCAGGAGAGAGGCCCAAGCAAGACCCGCCCCGAGGAGCGTCTTGCCACATGTCACTACTCGGTCTAACTGAGCGCCTCCAGGAGAGAGGCCCAAGCAAGACGTGCCCCGAGGAGCGTCTTGCCACATGTCAACAATGGGTCTGACTGAGGGCCTCCAGGAGAGAAGCCCAAGCAAGACGCGCCCCGAGGAGCGTCTTGCCACATGTCAACACTGGGTCTGACTGAGGGCCCCCAGGAGAGAGGCCCAAATAAGACGCGCCCCGAGGAGCGTCTTGCCACATATCAACACTGGGTCTGACTGAGGGCCTCCAGGAGAGAAGCCCAAGCAAGATGCGCCCCGAGGAGCGTCTTGCCACATGTCAGCACTCGGTCTGACTGAGCGCCTCCAGGAGAGAGGCCCAAGCAAGACGCGCCCCGAGGAGCGTCTTGCCACATGTCAAGACTGGGTCTGACTGAGCGCCTCCAGGAGAGAGACCCAAGCAAGACGCGCCCGGAGGAGCGTCTTGCCACATGTCAGCACTCTGCTGACTGAGCGCCTCCAGGAGAGAGGCCCAAGCAAGACGCGCCCCGAGGAGCGTCTTGACACATGTCTCCTCTGGGTCTGACTGAGCGCCTCCAGGAGAGAGGCCCAAGCAAGACGTGCCCCGAGGAGCATCTTGCCACATGTCAACACTGGGTCTGACTGAGCGCCTCCAGGAGAGAGGCCCCAGCAAGACGCGCCCCGAGGAGCGTCTTGCCATATGTCAGCACTCCGTCTGACTGAGCGCCTCCAGGAGAGAGGCCCAAGCAAGAAGCGCCCCGAGGAGCGTCTTGCCACATGTCAACACTGGGTCTGACTGAGTGCCTCCAGGAGAGAGGTCTGAGGAGCGTCTTGCCACATGTCACCTCTGGGTCTGACTGAGCGCCTCCTGGAGAGAGGCGCAAGCAAGAAACACCCAAGGAGCGTCTTGACACATGTCAACACTGGGTCTGACTGAGCGCCTCCAGGAGAGAGGCCCCAGCAAGACGCGCCCCGAGGAGCGTCTTGCCATATGTCAGCACTCCGTCTGACTGAGCGCCTCCAGGAGAGAGGCCCAAGCAAGAAGCGCCCCGAGGAGCGTCTTGCCACATGTCAACACTGGGTCTAATTGAGCGCCTCCAGGAGAGAGGCCCAAGCAAGACGCGCCCCGAGGAGCGTCTTGCCACATGTCACTACTCGGTCTGACTGAGCGCCTCCAGGAGAGAGGTGCAAGCAACACGCGCCCCGAGGAGCGTCTTGCCACATGTCAACACTGGGTCTGACTGAGTGCCTCCATGAGAGAAGCCCCAGCAAGACGCGCCCCGATGAGCGTCTTGCCACATGTCACTACTCGGTCTGACTGAGCGCCTCCAGGAGAGAGGCCCAAGCAAGACGTGCCCCGAGGAGCGTCTTGCCACATGTCAACAATGGGTCTGACTGAGGGCCTCCAGGAGAGAAGCCCAAGCAAGAAGCGCCCCGAGGAGCGTCTTGCCAAATGTCACTACTCGGTCTGACTGAGCGCCTCCAGGAGAGAGGCCCAAGCAAGACGTGCCCCGAGGAGCGTCTTGCCACATGTCAACAATGGGTCTGACTGAGGGCCTCCAGGAGAGAAGCCCAAGCAAGAAGCGCCCCGAGGAGCGTCTTGCCAAATGTCACTACTCGGTCTGACTGAGCGCCTCCAGGAGAGAGGCCCAAGCAAGACGCACCCGGAGGAGCGTCTTGCCACATGTCAACACTGGGTCTGACTGAGCGCCTCCAGGAGAGAGGCCCAAGCAAGACGCGCCACGAGGAGCGTCTTGCCACATGTGAACACTGGGTCTGACTGAGCTTCTCCAGGAGAGAGGCCCAAGCAATTCGCGACCGGAGGAGCGTCTTGCCACATGTCAGCACTCGGTCTGACTGAGCGCCTCCAGGAGAGAGGCCCAAGCAAGACGCGCCCCGAGGAGCGTCTTGACACATGTCTCCTCTGGGTCTGACTGAGCGCCTCCAGGAGAGAGGCCCAAGCAAGACGTGCCCCGAGGAGCATCTTGCCACATGTCAACACTGGGTCTGACTCAGTGCCTCCATGAGAGAAGCCCCAGCAAGACGCGCCCCGAGGAGCGTCTTGCCACATGTCAACAATGGGTCTGACTGAGCACCTCCAGGAGAGAGGCCCAAGCAAGACGCGCCCCGAGGAGCGTCTTGCCACATGTCAACACTGGGTCTGACTGAGTGCCTCCAGGAGAGAGGTCCGAGGAGCGTCTTGCCACATGTCACCTCTGGGTCTGACTGAGCGCCTCCAGGAGAGAGGCGCAAGCAAGAAACACCCGAGGAGCGTCTTGCCACATGTCACTACTCGGTCTGACTGAGCGCCTCCAGGAGAGAGGCCCAAGCAAGACGTGCCCCGAGGAGCGTCTTGCCACATGTCAACAATGGGTCTGACTGAGGGCCTCCAAGAGAGAAGCCCAAGCAAGACGCGCCCCGAGGAGCGTCTTGCCACATGTCAACACTGGGTCTGACTGAGGGCCCCCAGGAGAGAGGCCAAAATAAGACGCGCCCCGAGGAGTGTCTTGCCACATGTCAACACTGGGTCTGACTGAGGGCCTCCAGGAGAGAAGCCCAAGCAAGATGCGCCCCGAGGAGCGTCTTGCCACATGTCAGCACTCGGTCTGACTGAGCGCCTCCAGGAGAGAGGCCCAAGCAAGACGCACCCCGAGGAGCGTCTTGCCACATGTCAACACTGGGTCTGACTGAGCGCCTCCAGGAGAGAGGCCCAAGCAAGACGCGCCCCGAGGAGCGTCTTGCCACATGTGAACACTGGGTCTGACTGAGCGCCTCCAGGAGAGAGGCCCAAGCAAGACGCGCCCGGAGGAGCGTCTTGCCACATGTCAGCACTCGGTCTGACTGAGCGCCTCCAGGAGAGAGGCCCAAGCAAGACGTGCCCCGAGGAGCGTCTTGACACATGTCTCCTCTGGGTCTGACTGAGCGCCTCCAGGAGAGAGGCCCAAGCAAGACGTGCTCCGAGGAGCATCTTGCCACATGTCAACACTGGGTCTGACTGAGTGCCTCCATGAGAGAAGCCCCAGCAAGACGCGCCCCGAGGAGCGTCTTGCCACATGTCAACACTGGGTCTGACTGAGTGCCTCCAGGAGAGAGGCCCGAGGAGCGTCTTGCCACATGTCACCTCTGGGTCTGACTGAGCGCCTCCAGGAGAGAGGCGCAAGCAAGAAACGCCCGAGGAGCGTCCTGACACATGTCAACACTGGGTCTGACTGAGCGCCTCCAGGAGAGAGGCCCCAGCAAGACGCGCCCCGAGGAGCGTCTTGCCACATGTCAGCACTCGGTCTGACTGAGCGCCTCCAGGAGAGAGGCCCAAGCAAGAAGTGCCCCGAGGAGCGTCTTGCCACATGTCAACACTGGGTCTAATTGAGCGCCTCCAGGAGAGAGGCCCAAGCAAGACGCGCCCCGAGGAGCGTCTTGCCACATGTCACTACTCGGTCTGACTGAGCGCCTCCAGGAGAGAGGCCCAAGCAAGACGTGCCCCGAGGAGCGTCTTGCCACATGTCAACAATGGGTCTGACTGAGGGCCTCCAGGAGAGAAGCCCAAGCAAGAAGCGCCCCGAGGAGCGTCTTGCCAAATGTCACTACTCGGTCTGACTGAGCGCCTCCAGGAGAGAGGCCCAAGCAAGACGCGCCCCGAGGAGCGTCTTGCCACATGTGAACACTGGGTCTGACTGAGCGCCTCCAGGAGAGAGGCCCAAGCAAGACGCGCCCGGAGGAGCGTCTTGCCACATGTCAGCACTCGGTCTGACTGAGCGCCTCCAGGAGAGAGGCCCAAGCAAGACGCGCCCCGAGGAGCGTCTTGACACATGTCTCCTCTGGGTCTGACTGAGCGCCTCCAGGAGAGAGGCCCAAGACAGACGTGCCCCGAGGAGCATCTTGCCACATGTCAACACTGGGTCTGACTGAGTGCCTCCATGAGAGAAGCCCCAGCAAGACACGCCCCGAGGAGCGTCTTGCCACATGTCAACACTGGGTCTGACTGAGCACCTCCAGGAGAGAGGCCCCAGCAAGACGCGCCGCGAGGAGCATCTTGCCTTATGTCAGCACTCGGTCTGACTGAGCGCCTCCAGGAGAGAGGCCCAAGCAAGACCCGCCCCGAGGAGCGTCTTGCCACATGTCACTACTCGGTCTAACTGAGCGCCTCCAGGAGAGAGGCCCAAGCAAGACGTGCCCCGAGGAGCGTCTTGCCACATGTCAACAATGGGTCTGACTGAGGGCCTCCAGGAGAGAAGCCCAAGCAAGACGCGCCCCGAGGAGCGTCTTGCCACATGTCAACACTGGGTCTGACTGAGGGCCCCCAGGAGAGAGGCCCAAATAAGACGCGCCCCGAGGAGCGTCTTGCCACATATCAACACTGGGTCTGACTGAGGGCCTCCAGGAGAGAAGCCCAAGCAAGATGCGCCCCGAGGAGCGTCTTGCCACATGTCAAGACTGGGTCTGACTGAGCGCCTCCAGGAGAGAGACCCAAGCAAGACGCGCCCGGAGGAGCGTCTTGCCACATGTCAGCACTCTGCTGACTGAGCGCCTCCAGGAGAGAGGCCCAAGCAAGACGCGCCCCGAGGAGCGTCTTGACACATGTCTCCTCTGGGTCTGACTGAGCGCCTCCAGGAGAGAGGCCCAAGCAAGACGTGCCCCGAGGAGCATCTTGCCACATGTCAACACTGGGTCTGACTGAGCGCCTCCAGGAGAGAGGCCCCAGCAAGACGCGCCCCGAGGAGCGTCTTGCCATATGTCAGCACTCCGTCTGACTGAGCGCCTCCAGGAGAGAGGCCCAAGCAAGAAGCGCCCCGAGGAGCGTCTTGCCACATGTCAACACTGGGTCTGACTGAGTGCCTCCAGGAGAGAGGTCCGAGGAGCGTCTTGCCACATGTCACCTCTGGGTCTGACTGAGCGCCTCCTGGAGAGAGGCGCAAGCAAGAAACACCCAAGGAGCGTCTTGACACATGTCAACACTGGGTCTGACTGAGCGCCTCCAGGAGAGAGGCCCCAGCAAGACGCGCCCCGAGGAGCGTCTTGCCATATGTCAGCACTCCGTCTGACTGAGCGCCTCCAGGAGAGAGGCCCAAGCAAGAAGCGCCCCGAGGAGCGTCTTGCCACATGTCAACACTGGGTCTAATTGAGCGCCTCCAGGAGAGAGGCCCAAGCAAGACGCGCCCCGAGGAGCGTCTTGCCACATGTCACTACTCGGTCTGACTGAGCGCCTCCAGGAGAGAGGTGCAAGCAACACGCGCCCCGAGGAGCGTCTTGCCACATGTCAACACTGGGTCTGACTGAGTGCCTCCATGAGAGAAGCCCCAGCAAGACGCGCCCCGATGAGCGTCTTGCCACATGTCACTACTCGGTCTGACTGAGCGCCTCCAGGAGAGAGGCCCAAGCAAGACGTGCCCCGAGGAGCGTCTTGCCACATGTCAACAATGGGTCTGACTGAGGGCCTCCAGGAGAGAAGCCCAAGCAAGAAGCGCCCCGAGGAGCGTCTTGCCAAATGTCACTACTCGGTCTGACTGAGCGCCTCCAGGAGAGAGGCCCAAGCAAGACGCACCCGGAGGAGCGTCTTGCCACATGTCAACACTGGGTCTGACTGAGCGCCTCCAGGAGAGAGGCCCAAGCAAGACGCGCCACGAGGAGCGTCTTGCCACATGTGAACACTGGGTCTGACTGAGCTTCTCCAGGAGAGAGGCCCAAGCAATTCGCGACCGGAGGAGCGTCTTGCCACATGTCAGCACTCGGTCTGACTGAGCGCCTCCAGGAGAGAGGCCCAAGCAAGACGCGCCCCGAGGAGCGTCTTGACACATGTCTCCTCTGGGTCTGACTGAGCGCCTCCAGGAGAGAGGCCCAAGCAAGACGTGCCCCGAGGAGCATCTTGCCACATGTCAACACTGGGTCTGACTCAGTGCCTCCATGAGAGAAGCCCCAGCAAGACGCGCCCCGAGGAGCGTCTTGCCACATGTCAACAATGGGTCTGACTGAGCACCTCCAGGAGAGAGGCCCAAGCAAGACGCGCCCCGAGGAGCGTCTTGCCACATGTCAACACTGGGTCTGACTGAGTGCCTCCAGGAGAGAGGTCCGAGGAGCGTCTTGCCACATGTCACCTCTGGGTCTGACTGAGCGCCTCCAGGAGAGAGGCGCAAGCAAGAAACACCCGAGGAGCGTCTTGACACATGTCAACACTGGGTCTGACTGAGCGCCTCCAGGAGAGAGGCCCCAGCAAGACGCGCCCCGAGGAGCGTCTTGCCATATGTCAGCACTCCGTCTGACTGAGCGCCTCGAGGAGAGAGGCCCAAGCAAGAAGCGCCCCGAGGAGTGTCTTGCCACATGTCAACACTGGGTCTAATTGAGCGCCTCCAGGAGAGAGGCCCAAGCAAAACGCGCCCCGAGGAGCGTCTTGCCACATTTCACTACTCGGTCTGACTGAGCGCCTCCAGGAGAGAGGTGCAAGCAACACGCGCCCCGAGGAGCGTCTTGCCACATGTCAACACTGGGTCTGACTGAGTGCCTCCATGAGAGAAGCCCCAGCAAGACGCGCCCCGAGGAGCTTCTTGCCACATGTCACTACTCGGTCTGACTGAGCGCCTCCAGGAGAGAGGCCCAAGCAAGACGTGCCCCGAGGAGCGTCTTGCCACATGTCAACAATGGGTCTGACTGAGGGCCTCCAGGAGAGAAGCAAAAGCAAGAAGCGCCCCGAGGAGCGTCTTGCCGAATGTCACTACTCGGTCTGACTGAGCGCCTCCAGGAGAGAGGCCCAAGCAAGACGCGCCCCGAGGAGCGTCTTGCCACATGTGAACACTGGGTCTGACTGAGCGCCTCCAGGAGAGAGGCCCAAGCAAGACGCGCCCGGAGGAGCGTCTTGCCACATGTCAGCACTCGGTCTGACTGAGTGCCTCCAGGAGAGAGGCCCAAGCAAGACGCGCCCCGAGGAGCGTCTTGACACATGTCTCCTCTGGGTCTGACTGAGCGCCTCCAGGAGAGAGGCCCAAGCAAGACGCGCCCCGAGGAGCGTCTTGCCACATGTCAACACTGGGTCTGACTGAGCACCTCCAGGAGAGAGGCCCAAGCAAGACGCGCCCCGAGGAGCGTCTTGCCACATGTCAACACTGGGTCTGACTGAGCGCCTCCAGGAGAGAGGCCCGAGGAGCGTCTTGCCACATGTCACCTCTGGGTCTGACTGAGCGCCTCCAGGAGAGAAGCGCAAGCAAGAAACGCCCGAGGAGCGTCTTGACCCGTGTTAACACTGGGTCTGACTGAGCACCTCCAGGAGAGAGGCCCAAGCAAGACGCGCCCCGAGGAGCGTCTTGCCACATATCAACACTGGGTCTGACTGAGTGCCTCCAGGAGAGAGGTCCGAGGAGCGTCTTGCCACATGTCACCTCTGGGTCTGACTGAGCTCCTCCAGGAGATAGGCGCAAGCAAGAAACACCCGAGGAGCGTCTTGACACATGTCAACACTGGGTCTGACTGAGCGCCTCCAGGAGAGAGGTGCAAGCAACACGCGCCCCGAGGAGCGTCTTGCCATATGTCAGCACTCCGTCTGACTGAGCGCCTCCAGGAGAGAGGCCCAAGCAAGAAGCGCCCCGAGGAGCGTCTTGCCACATGTCACTACTCGGTCTGACTGAGCGCCTCCAGGAGAGAGGTGCAAGCAACACGCGCCCCGAGGAGCGTCTTGCCACATGTCAACACTGGGTCTGACTGAGTGCCTCCATGAGAGAAGCCCCAGCAAGAAGCGCCCCGAGGAGCGTCTTGCCAAATGTCACTACTCGGTCTGACTGAGCGCCTCCAGGAGAGAGGCCCAAGCAAGACGCGCCCCGAGGAGCGTCTTGCCACATGTGAACACTGGGTCTGACTGAGCGCCTCCAGGAGAGAGGCCCAAGCAAGACGCGCCCCGAGGAGCGTCTTGACACATGTCTCCTCTGGGTCTGACTGAGCGTCTCCAGGAGAGAGGCCCAAGCAAGACGTGCCCCGAGGAGCATCTTGCCACATGTCAACACTGGGTCTGACTGAGTGCCTCCATGAGAGAAGCCCCAGCAAGACGCGCCCCGAGGAGCGTCTTGCCACATGTCAACACTGGGTCTGACTGAGCACCTCCAGGAGAGAGGCCCAAGCAAGACGCTCCCCGAGGAGCGTTTTGCCACATGTCATCACTGGGTCTGACTGAGCGCCTCCAGGAGAGAGGCCCGAGGAGCGTCTTGCCACATGTCACCTCTGGGTCTGACTGAGCGCCTCCAGGAGAGAAGCGCAAGCAAGAAACGCCCGAGGAGCGTCTTGACACATGTCAACACTGGGTCTGACTGAGCGCCTCCAGGAGAGAGGCCCCAGCAAGACGCGCCCCGAGGAGCGTCTTGCCACATGTCAGCACTCGGTCTGACTGAGCGCCTCCAGGAGAGAGGCCCAAGCAAGAAGTGCCCCGAGGAGCGTCTTGCCACATGTCACCTCTGGGTCTGACTGAGCGCCTCCAGGAGAGAAGCGCAAGCAAGAAACGCCCGAGGAGCGTCTTGACCCATGTCAACACTGGGTCTGACTGAGCACCTCCAGGAGAGAGGCCCAAGCAAGATGCGCCCCGAGGAGCGTCTTGCCACATGTCAACACTGGGTCTGACTGAGTGCCTCCAGGAGAGAGGTCCGAGGAGCGTCTTGCCACATGTCACCTCTGGGTCTGACTGAGCGCCTCCAGGAGATAGGCGCAAGCAAGAAACACCCGAGGAGCGTCTTGACACATGTCAACACTGGGTCTGACTGAGCGCCTCCAGGAGAGAGGTGCAAGCAACACGCGCCCCGAGGAGCGTCTTGCCATATGTCAGCACTCCGTCTGACTGAGCGCCTCCAGGAGAGAGGCCAAAGCAAGAAGCGCCCCGAGGAGCGTCTTGCCACATGTCAACACTGGGTCTAATTGAGCGCCTCCAGGAGAGAGGCCCAAGCAAGACGCGCCCCGAGGAGCGTCTTGCCACATGTCACTACTCGGTCTGACTGAGCGCCTCCAGGAGAGAGGTGCAAGCAACACGCGCCCCGAGGAGCGTCTTGCCACATGTCAACACTGGGTCTGACTGAGTGCCTCCATGAGAGAAGCCCCAGCAAGACGCGCCCCGAGGAGCGTCTTGCCACATGTCACTACTCGGTCTGACTGAGCGCCTCCAGGAGAGACGCCCAAGCAAGACGTGCCCCGAGGAGCGTCTTGCCACATGTCAACAATGGGTCTGACTGAGGGCCTCCAGGAGAGAAGCCCAAGCAAGAAGCGCCCCGAGGAGCGTCTTGCCAAATGTCACTACTCGGTCTGACGGAGCGCCTCCAGGAGAGAGGCCCAAGCAAGACGCGCCCCGAGGAGCGTCTTGCCACATGTGAACACTGGGTCTGACTGAGCGCCTCCAGGAGAGAGGCCCAAGCAAGACGCGCCCGGAGGAGCGTCTTGCCACATGTCAGCACTCGGTCTGACTGAGCGCCTCCAGGAGAGAGGCCCAAGCAAGACGCGCCCCGAGGAGCGTCTTGACACATGTCTCCTCTGGGTCTGACTGAGCGCCTCCAGGAGAGAGGCCCAAGCAAGACGTGCCCCGAGGAGCATCTTGCCACATGTCAACACTGGGTCTGACTGAGTGCCTCCATGAGAGAAGCCCCAACAAGACGCGCCCCGAGGAGCGTCTTGCCACATGTCAACACTGGGTCTGACTGAGCACCTCCAGGAGAGAGGCCCAAGCAAGACGCGCCCCGAGGAGCGGCTTGCCACATGTCATCACTGGGTCTGACTGAGCGCCTCCAGGAGAGAGGCCCGAGGAGCGTCTTGCCACATGTCACCTCTGGGTCTGACTGAGCGCCTCCAGGAGATAAGCGCAAGCAAGAAACGCCCGAGGAGCGTCTTGACACATGTCAACACTGGGTCTGACTGAGCGCCTCCAGGAGAGAGGCCCCAGCAAGACGCGCCCCGAAGAGCGTCTTGCCACATGTCAGCACTCGGTCTGACTGAGCGCCTCCAGGAGAGAGGCCCAAGCAAGACGCGCCCCGAGGAGCGTCTTGCCACATGTCACTACTCGGTCTGACTGAGCGCCTCCAGGAGAGAGGTCCAAGCAACACGCGCCCCGAGGAGCGTCTTGCCACATGTCAACACTGGGTCTGACTGAGTGCCTCCATGAGAGAAGCCCCAGCTGTATTTGTAGTACATACACTAAGTCTTCTCTGTTGATGTCAGACTAGAGTTTTATTAGAGTTTTACTTTGCAACAATGGGATTCAAGCAATTGATGTGTATATTTTTAATAGTGCACAATGCTACTATTCCTAGGCTGAATGTATGACATGGCTCTTATGTATCATTATGAATCGTTTCCATTAAGTACTAATTTAAATAAAGTCCCTCTGTCCTCAGTGCTAGGTTGTGGGTTTAATACACATTATTATGATCAACCTGTTGAATAGTATAATAACAATATTCCTGTAAAAGTCATTTAGTAATGAACAACCTCAGTTCTGTGAAAGAACATCATGTCTCTGATGTGTACACTGCAGGCCTGACCGAGGTTTGCACGCAAGGGCCTGTGTGTGTGTGTGTGTGTGCGCGTGTGTGTGGTTGTGTGTGTGTGTGTGTGTGTGTGTGTGTGTGTGTGTGTGTGTGTGTGTGTGTGTGTGTGTGTGTGTGTGTGTGTGTGTATGTGTGTGTGTGTGTGTGTGTGTGAAACAAATAAAGATAAATATAGCTAGTGCGGCCACGAGCGGTCGTGCAGGCTAGAGGCTGCGCAAAAACGCCTCTACAACAAGCGCGTGCCCACGCCCGATCCGTGGAAGCACGTAGAACTAGCAAACGTACTAGCAGAAATCAACGATCGCACACGGGTCATTGATTGTGTACAGGGTTCGTCTGCGTGTGTGGCATTGGGCAATCTAGCGGCAACCGAGTGGCCTGAAGGCGGAACCGGCCAACCCATCGCCCTCACCATCGTTGTGCTTCGAGATGAACTATTGCTAAAGATGATCGTCCTCGTCAACCACGGCGCTACCAGAGTTACCACGACATGCGCCTTAAAAGCGTTCTCGTTTGGGTCAGCGCCACCAGAATTGAATCGGCAAGTCAGCGGATATTACACAACTCGTAACGAAGACCCTCTCCAGGACCTCGCGGCCAGTGTGCGCAGTGTACAGCAAAAGCATAAGTGCTAATGACTCCATTCCTTTTTGTGGTTGTAGGGGCTGTTGATTGGAGTACACTAAAACAAACCTAACCTCTCTAGGACATTCAGAAGCCAAGTTATAAGCCCACAAATGTGTAACTGGACAACTTTTTTAAATTTACACCAGATCCGGTGACCTTTGGGACATGGTTTGACCCCCTTAGGAAAGTGCTATCATCATGAAATGTTCAGATCACTTACAACTCAATAGATTCTACCTTCCTGTAACGTTTCAGCCTGACTGGACCTTGTTTTCACACAAATGAACCCAGAATGATGTGAAGTTGGGCTTCGTGCAACATAATTCTGGGTGCCATTTAAAAACCATAAGTGCTAATGACTCCATTCCTTTTTGTGGTTGTAGGGGCTGTTGATTGGAGTATACGAAAACAAACCTGATCTCTCTAGGACATTCAGAAGCCAAGTTATAATCCCACAAATGTGTAACTGGACTACTTCTTTAAATTGACACCAGATCCGGTGACCTTTGGGACATTGTTTGACCCCCTTAGGAAAGTGCTATCATCATGAAACGTTCAGATCACTTACAACTCAATAGATTCTACCTTCCTGTAATGTTTCAGCCTGAGTGGACCTTGTTTTAACACAAATGGACCCAGAATGATGTGAAATTGTGCTTCGTGCAACATAATTCTGGGTGCCATTTACAAACCATAAGTGCTAATGACTCCATTCCTTTTGGTGGTTGTAGGGGCTGTTGATTGGAGTACACTAAAACAAACCTGACCTCTCTAGGACATTCAGAAGCCAAGTTATAAGCCCACAAAGGTGTAACTGGACTACTTCTTTAAAGTGACACCAGGCCCGGTGACCTTTGGGACATGGTTTGACCCCCTATAGGAATGTGCGATCATCATTAAACGTTCAGATCACTTACAACTCAATAGATTCTACCTTCTTGTAACGTTTCAGCCTGATTGGACCTTGTTTTCACACAAATGAACCCAGAATGATGTGAAATTGTGCTTCGTGCAACATAATTCTGGGTGCCATTTAAAAACCATAAGTGCTAATGTCTCCATTCCTTTTTGTGGTTGTAGGGGCTGTTGATTGGAGTACACTAAAACAAACCTGACCTCTCTAGGACATTCAGAAGCCAAGTTATAAGCCCACAAATGTGTAACTGGACTACTTCTTTAAAGTGACACCAGATCCGGTGACCTTTGGGACATGGTTTGACCCCCTTAGAAAAGTGCTATCATCATGAAACGTTCAGATCACTTACAACTCAATAGATTCTACCTTCCTGTAACGTTTCAGCCTGATTGGACCTTGTTTTCACACAAATGAACCAAGAATGATGTGAAATTGGCCTTCGTGCAACATAATTCTGGGTACCATTTACAAACCATAAGTGCTAATGACTCCATTCCTTTTTGTGGTTGTAGGGGCTTTTGATTGGAGTACACTAAAACAAACCTAACCTCTCTAGGACATTCAGAAGCCAAGTTATAAGCCCACAAAGGTGTAAATGGACTACATCTTTAAAGTGACACCAGGCCCGATGACCTTTGGGACATGGTTTTACCCCCTATAGGAATGTGCGATCATCTTGAAACGTTCAGATCACTTACAACTGAATAGATTCTACCTTCTTGTAGCGTTTCAGCCTGATTGGACCTTGTTTTCACACAAATGAACCCAGAATGATGTGAAATTGTGCTTCGTGCAACATAATTCTGGGTGCCATTTAAAAACCATAAGTGCTAATGTCTCCATTCCTTTTTGTGGTTGTAGGGGCTGTTGATTGGAGTACACTAAAACAAACCTGATCGCTCTAGGACATTCAGAAGCCAAGTTATAAGCCCACAAATGTGTAACTGGACAACTTCTTTAAATTTACACCAGATCCGGTGACCTTTGGGACATGGTTTGACCCCCTTAGGAAAGTGCTATCATCATGAAATGTTCAGATCACTTACAACTCAATAGATTCTACCTTCCTGTAACGTTTCAGCCTGACTGGACCTTGTTTTCACACAAATGAACCCAGAATGATGTGAAGTTGGGCTTCGTGCAACATAATTCTGGGTGCCATTTAAAAACCATAAGTGCTAATGACTCCATTCCTTTTTGTGGTTGTAGGGGCTGTTGATTGGAGTATACTAAAACAAACCTGATCTCTCTAGGACATTCAGAAGCCAAGTTATAAGCCCACAAATGTGTAACTGGACAACTTCTTTAAATTGACACCAGATCCGGTGACCTTTGGGACATGGTTTGACCCCCTTAGGAAAGTGCTATCATCATGAAATGTTCAGATCACTTACAACTCAATAGATTCTACCTTCCTGTAACGTTTCAGCCTGACTGGACCTTGTTTTCACACAAATGAACCCAGAATGATGTGAAGTTGGGCTTCGTGCAACATAATTCTGGGTGCCATTTAAAAACCATAAGTGCTAATGACTCCATTCCTTTTTGTGGTTGTAGGGGCTGTTGATTAGAGTATACTAAAACAAACCTGATCTCTCTAGGACATTCAGAAGCCAAGTTATAAGCCCACAAATGTGTAACTGGACAACTTCTTTAAATTTACACCAGATCCGGTGACCTTTGGGACATGGTTTGACCCATTTAGGAAAGTGCTATCATCATGAAATGTTCAGATCACTTACAACTCAATAGATTCTACCTTCCTGTAACGTTTCAGCCTGACTGGACCTTGTTTTCACACAAATGAACCCAGAATGATGTGAAGTTGGGCTTCGTGCAACATAATTCTGGGTGCCATTTAAAAACCATAAGTGCTAATGACTCCATTCCTTTTTGTGGTTGTAGGGGCTGTTGATTGGAGTATACGAAAACAAACCTGATCTCTCTAGGACATTCAGAAGCCAAGTTATAAGCCCACAAATGTGTAACTGGACTACTTCTTTAAATTGACACCAGATCCGGTGACCTTTGGGACATTGTTTGACCCCCTTAGGAAAGTGCTATCATCATGAAACGTTCAGATCACTTACAACTCAATAGATTCTACCTTCCTGTAAAGTTTCAGCCTGAGTGGACCTTGTTTTAACACAAATGGACCCAGAATGATGTGAAATTGTGCTTCGTGCAACATAATTCTGGGTGCCATTTACAAACCATAAGTGCTAATGACTCCATTCCTTTTGGTGGTTGTAGGGGCTGTTGATTGGAGTACACTAAAACAAACCTGACCTCTCTAGGACATTCAGAAGCCAAGTTATAAGCCCACAAAGGTGTAACTGGACTACTTCTTTAAAGTGACACCAGGCCCGGTGACCTTTGGGACATGGTTTGACCCCCTATAGGAATGTGCGATCATCATTAAACGTTCAGATCACTTACAACTCAATAGATTCTACCTTCTTGTAACGTTTCAGCCTGATTGGACCTTGTTTTCACACAAATGAACCCAGAATGATGTGAAATTGTGCTTCGTGCAACATAATTCTGGGTGCCATTTAAAAACCATAAGTGCTAATGTCTCCATTCCTTTTTGTGGTTGTAGGGGCTGTTGATTGGAGTACACTAAAACAAACCTGACCTCTCTAGGACATTCAGAAGCCAAGTTATAAGCCCACAAATGTGTAACTGGACTACTTCTTTAAAGTGACACCAGATCCGGTGACCTTTGGGACATGGTTTGACCCCCTTAGAAAAGTGCTATCATCATGAAACGTTCAGATCACTTACAACTCAATAGATTCTACCTTCCTGTAACGTTTCAGCCTGATTGGACCTTGTTTTCACACAAATGAACCAAGAATGATGTGAAATTGGGCTTCGTGCAACATAATTCTGGGTACCATTTACAAACCATAAGTGCTAATGACTCCATTCCTTTTTGTGGTTGTAGGGGCTTTTGATTGGAGTACACTAAAACAAACCTAACCTCTCTAGGACATTCAGAAGCCAAGTTATAAGCCCACAAAGGTGTAAATGGACTACATCTTTAAAGTGACACCAGGCCCGATGACCTTTGGGACATGGTTTTACCCCCTATAGGAATGTGCGATCATCTTGAAACGTTCAGATCACTTACAACTCAATAGATTCTACCTTCTTGTAGCGTTTCAGCCTGATTGGACCTTGTTTTCACACAAATGGACCCAGAATGATGTGAAATTGTGCTTCGTGCAACATAATTCTGGGTGCCATTTACAAACCATAATTGCTAATGTCTCCATTCCTTTTTGTGGTTGTAGGGGCTGTTGATTGGAGTACAATAAAACAAACCTGACCTCTCTAGGACATTCAGAAGCCAAGTTGTAAGCCCACAAATGTGTAACTGGACTACTTCTTTAAAGTGACACCAGATCCGGTGACCTTTGGGACATGGTTTGACCCCCTTAGGAAAGTGCTATCATCATGAAACGTTCAGATCACTTAAACTCAATAGATTCTACCTTCCTGTAACGTTTCAGCCTGATTGGACCTTGTTTTCACACAAATGAACCCAGAATGATGTGAAATTGTGCTTCGTGCAACATAATTCTGGGTGCCATTTAAAAACCATAAGTGCTAATGTCTCCATTCCTTTTTGTGGTTGTAGGGGCTGTTGATTGGAGTACACTAAAACAAACCTGATCGCTCTAGGACATTCAGAAGCCAAGTTATAAGCCCACAAATGTGTAACTGGACAACTTTTTTAAATTTACACCAGATCCGGTGACCTTTGGGACATGGTTTGACCCCCTTAGGAAAGTGCTATCATCATGAAATGTTCAGATCACTTACAACTCAATAGATTCTACCTTCCTGTAACGTTTCAGCCTGACTGGACCTTGTTTTCCCACAAATGAACCCAGAATGATGTGAAGTTGGGCTTCGTGCAACATAATTCTTGGTGCCATTTAAAAACCATAAGTGCTAATGACTCCATTCCTTTTTGTGGTTGTAGGGGCTGTTGATTGGAGTATACTAAAACAAACCTGATCTCTCTAGGACATTCAGAAGCCAAGTTATAAGCCCACAAATGTGTAACTGGACTACTTCTTTAAATTGACACCAGATCCGGTGACCTTTGGGACATGGTTTGACCCCCTTAGGAAAGTGCTATCATCATGAAACGTTCAGATCACTTACAACTCAATAGATTCTACCTTCTTGTAGCGTTTCAGCCTGATTGGACCTTGTTTTCACACAAATGGACCCAGAATGATGTGAAATTGTGCTTCGTGCAACATAATTCTGGGTGCCATTTACAAACCATAAGTGCTAATGTCTCCATTCCTTTTTGTGGTTGTAGGGGCTGTTGACTGGAGTACAATAAAACAAACCTGACCTCTCTAGGACATTCAGAAGCCAAGTTGTAAGCCCACAAATGTGTAACTGGACTACTTCTTTAAAGTGACACCAGATCCGGTGACCTTTGGGACATGGTTTGACCCCCTATAGGAATGTGCGATCATCATTAAACGTTCAGATCACTTACAACTCAATAGATTCTACCTTCTTGTAATGTTTCAGCCTGATTGGACCTTGTTTTCACACAAATGAACCCAGAATGATGTGAAATTGTGCTTCGTGCAACATAATTCTGGGTGCCATTTACAAACCATAAGTGCTAATGACTCCATTCCTTTTTGTGGTTGTAGGGACTGTTTATTGGAGTACACCAAAACAAACCTGACCTCTCTAGGACATTCAGAAGCCAAGCTATAAGCCCACAAATGTGTAACTGGACTACTTCTTTAAAGTGACACCAGATCCGGTGACCTTTGGGACATGGTTTGACCCCCTTAGGAAAGTCCTATCATCATGAAACGTTCAGATCACTTACAACTCAATAGATTCTACCTTCCTGTAAAGTTTCCGCCTGATTGGACCTTGTTTTCACACAAATGAACCCGGAATGATGTGAAATTGTGCTTCGTGCAACATAATTCTGGGTGCCATTTACAAACCATAAGTGCTAATGACTCCATTCCTTTTTGTGGTTGTAGGGGCTGTTGATTGGAGTACACTAAAACAAACCTAACCTCTCTAGGACATTCAGAAGCCAAGTTATAAGCCCACAAATGTGTAACTGGACTACTTCTTTAAATTGACACAAGATCCGGTGACCTTTGGGACATGGTTTTACCCCCTTAGGAAAGTGCTATCATCATGAAACGTTCAGATTACTTAAAACTCAATAGATTCTACCTTCCTGTAACGTTTCAGCCTGATTGGACCTTGTTTTCACACAAATGAACCCAGAATGATGTGAAATTGTGCTTCGTGCAACATAATTCTGGATGCCATTTAAAAACCATAAGTGCTAATGACTCCATTCCTTTTTGTGGTTGTAGGGGCTGTTGATTGGAGTACCCTAAAACAAACCTGATCTCTCTAGGACATTCAGAAGCCAAATTATAAGCCCACAAAGGTGTAACTGGACAACTTCTTTAAATTGACACCAGATCCGGTGACATTTGGGACATGGTTTGACCCCCTTAGGAAAGTGCTATCATCATGAAACGTTCAGATCACTTACAACTCAATAGATTCTACCTTCCTGTAATGTTTCAGCCTGATTGGACCTTGTTTTCACACAAATGAACCCAGAATGATGTGAAATTGTGCTTCGTGCAACATAATTCTGGGTACCATTTACAAACCATAAGTGCTAATGACTCCATTCCTTTTTGTGGTTGTAGGGGCTTTTGATTGGCGTACACTAAAACAAACCTAACCTCTCTAGGACATTCAGAAGCCAAGTTATAAACCCACAAAGGTGTAACTGGACTACATCTTTAAAGTGACACCAGGCCCGGTGACCTTTGGGACATGGTTTTACCCCCTATAGGAATGTGCGATCATCTTGAAACGTTCAGATCACTTACAACTCAATAGATTCTACCTTCTTGTAGCGTTTCAGCCTGATTGGACCTTGTTTTCACACAAATGGACCCAGAATGATGTGAAATTGTGCTTCGTGCAACATAATTCTGGGTGCCATTTACAAACCATAAGTGCTAATGTCTCGATTCCTTTTTGTGGTTGTAGGGGCTGTTAATTGGAGTACATTAAAACAAACCTAACCTCTCTAGGACATTTAGAAGCCAAGTTATAAGCCCACAAATGTGTAACTGGACTACTTCTTTAAAGTGACACCAGATCCGGTGACCTTTGGGACATGGTTTGACCCCCTTAGGAAAGTGCTATCATCATGAAACGTTCAGATCACTTACAACTCAATAGATTCTACCTTCCTGTAACGTTTTAGCCTGATTGGACCTTGTTTTCACACAAATGAACCCAGAATGATGTGAAATAGTGCTTCGTGCAACATAATTCTGGGTGCCATTTAAAAACCATAAGTGCTAATGACTCCATTCCTTTTTGTGGTTGTAGGGGCTGTTGATTGGAGTATACTAAAACAAACCTGATCTCTCTAGGACATTCAGAAGCCAAGTTATAAGCCCACAAATGTGTAACTGGACTACTTCTTTAAATTGACACCAGATCCGGTGACCTTTGGGACATGGTTTGACCCCCTTAGGAAAGTGCAATCATCATGAAACGTTCAGATCACTTACAACTCAATAGATTCTACCTTCCTGTAACGTTTCAGCCTGAGTGGACCTTGTTTTAACACAAATGGACCCAGAATGATGTGAAATTGTGCTTCGTGCAACATAATTCTGGGTGCCATTTACAAACCATAAGTGCTAATGACTCCATTCCTTTTGGTGGTTGTAGGGGCTGTTGATTGGAGTACACTAAAACAAACCTGACCTCTCTAGGACATTCAGAAGCCAAGTTATAAGCCCACAAAGGTGTAACTGGACTACTTCTTTAAAGTGACACCAGGCCCGGTGACCTTTGGGACATGGTTTGACCCCCTATAGGAATGTGCGATCATCATTAAACGTTCAGATCACTTACAACTCAATAGATTCTACCTTCTTGTAACGTTTCAGCCTGATTGGACCTTGTTTTCACACAAATGAACCCAGAATGATGTGAAATTGTGCTTCGTGCAACATAATTCTGGGTGCCATTTAAAAACCATAAGTGCTAATGTCTCCATTCCTTTTTGTGGTTGTAGGGGCTGTTGATTGGAGTACACTAAAACAAACCTGACCTCTCTAGGACATTCAGAAGCCAAGTTATAAGCCCACAAATGTGTAACTGGACTACTTCTTTAAAGTGACACCAGATCCGGTGACCTTTGGGACATGGTTTGACCCCCTTAGAAAAGTGCTATCATCATGAAACGTTCAGATCACTTACAACTCAATAGATTCTGCCTTCCTGTAACGTTTCAGCCTGATTGGACCTTGTTTTCACACAAATGAACCAAGAATGATGTGAAATTGGGCTTCGTGCAACATAATTCTGGGTACCATTTACAAACAATAAGTGCTAATGACTCCATTCCTTTTTGTGGTTGTAGGGGCTTTTGATTGGAGTACACTAAAACAAACCTAACCTCTCTAGGACATTCAGAAGCCAAGTTATAAGCCCACAAAGGTGTAAATGGACTACATCTTTAAAGTGACACCAGGCCCGATGACCTTTGGGACATGGTTTTACCCCCTATAGGAATGTGCGATCATCTTGAAACGTTCAGATCACTTACAACTCAATAGATTCTACCTTCTTGTAGCGTTTCAGCCTGATTGGACCTTGTTTTCACACAAATGGACCCAGAATGATGTGAAATTGTGCTTCGTGCAACATAATTCTGGGTGCCATTTACAAACCATAAGTGCTAATGTCTCCATTCCTTTTTGTGGTTGTAGGGGCTGTTGATTGGAGTACAATAAAACAAACCTGACCTCTCTAGGACATTCAGAAGCCAAGTTGTAAGCCCACAAATGTGTAACTGGACTACTTCTTTAAAGTGACACCAGATCCGGTGACCTTTGGGACATGGTTTGACCCCCTTAGGAAAGTGCTATCATCATGAAACGTTCAGATCACTTACAACTCAATAGATTCTACCTTCCTGTAACGTTTCAGCCTGATTGGACCTTGTTTTCACACAAATGAACCCAGAATGATGTGAAATTGTGCTTCGTGCAACATAATTCTGGGTGCCATTTAAAAACCATAAGTGCTAATGTCTCCATTCCTTTTTGTGGTTGTAGGGGCTGTTGATTGGAGTACACTAAAACAAACCTGATCGCTCTAGGACATTCAGAAGCCAAGTTATAAGCCCACAAATGTGTAACTGGACAACTTTTTTAAATTTACACCAGATCCGGTGACCTTTGGGACATGGTTTGACCCCCTTAGGAAAGTGCTATCATCATGAAATGTTCAGATCACTTACAACTCAATAGATTCTACCTTCCTGTAACGTTTCAGCCTGACTGGACCTTGTTTTCACACAAATGAACCCAGAATGATGTGAAGTTGGGCTTCGTGCAACATAATTCTTGGTGCCATTTAAAAACCATAAGTGCTAATGACTCCATTCCTTTTTGTGGTTGTAGGGGCTGTTGATTGGAGTATACTAAAACAAACCTGATCTCTCTAGGACATTCAGAAGCCAAGTTATAAGCCCACAAATGTGTAACTGGACTACTTCTTTAAATTGACACCAGATCCGGTGACCTTTGGGACATGGTTTGACCCCCTTAGGAAAGTGCTATCATCATGAAACGTTCAGATCACTTACAACTCAATAGATTCTACCTTCTTGTAGCGTTTCAGCCTGATTGGACCTTGTTTTCACACAAATGGACCCAGAATGATGTGAAATTGTGCTTCGTGCAACATAATTCTGGGTGCCATTTACAAACCATAAGTGCTAATGTCTCCATTCCTTTTTGTGGTTGTAGGGGCTGTTGATTGGAGTACAATAAAACAAACCTGACCTCTCTAGGACATTCAGAAGCCAAGTTGTAAGCCCACAAATGTGTAACTGGACTACTTCTTTAAAGTGACACCAGATCCGGTGACCTTTGGGACATGGTTTGACCCCCTATAGGAATGTGCGATCATCATTAAACGTTCAGATCACTTACAACTCAATAGATTCTACCTTCTTGTAATGTTTCAGCCTGATTGGACCTTGTTTTCACACAAATGAACCCAGAATGATGTGAAATTGTGCTTCGTGCAACATAATTCTGGGTGCCATTTACAAACCATAAGTGCTAATGACTCCATTCCTTTTTGTGGTTGTAGGGACTGTTTATTGGAGTACACCAAAATAAACCTGACCTCTCTAGGACATTCAGAAGCCAAGCTATAAGCCCACAAATGTGTAACTGGACTACTTCTTTAAAGTGACACCAGATCCGGTGACCTTTGGGACATGGTTTGACCCCCTTAGGAAAGTCCTATCATCATGAAACGTTCAGATCACTTACAACTCAATAGATTCTACCTTCCTGTAAAGTTTCCGCCTGATTGGACCTTGTTTTCACACAAATGAACCCGGAATGATGTGAAATTGTGCTTCGTGCAACATAATTCTGGGTGCCATTTACAAACCATAAGTGCTAATGACTCCATTCCTTTTTGTGGTTGTAGGGGCTGTTGATTGGAGTACACTAAAACAAACCTAACCTCTCTAGGACATTCAGAAGCCAAGTTATAAGCCCACAAATGTGTAACTGGACTACTTCTTTAAATTGACACAAGATCCGGTGACCTTTGGGACATGGTTTTACCCCCTTAGGAAAGTGCTATCATCATGAAACGTTCAGATCACTTAAAACTCAATAGATTCTACCTTCCTGTAACGTTTCAGCCTGATTGGACCTTGTTTTCACACAAATGAACCCAGAATGATGTGAAATTGTGCTTCGTGCAACATAATTCTGGATGCCATTTAAAAACCATAAGTGCTAATGACTCCATTCCTTTTTGTGGTTGTAGGGGTTGTTGATTGGAGTACCCTAAAACAAACCTGATCTCTCTAGGACATTCAGAAGCCAAATTATAAGCCCACAAAGGTGTAACTGGACAACTTCTTTAAATTGACACCAGATCCGGTGACATTTGGGACATGGTTTGACCCCCTTAGGAAAGTGCTATCATCATGAAACGTTCAGATCACTTACAACTCAATAGATTCTACCTTCCTGTAATGTTTCAGCCTGATTGGACCTTGTTTTCACACAAATGAACCCAGAATGATGTGAAATTGTGCTTCGTGCAACATAATTCTGGGTACCATTTACAAACCATAAGTGCTAATGTCTCCATTCCTTTTTGTGGTTGTAGGGGCTTTTGATTGGCGTACACTAAAACAAACCTAACCTCTCTAGGACATTCAGAAGCCAAGTTATAAACCCACAAAGGTGTAACTGGACTACATCTTTAAAGTGACACCAGGCCCGGTGACCTTTGGGACATGGTTTTACCCCCTATAGGAATGTGCGATCATCTTGAAACGTTCAGATCACTTACAACTCAATAGATTCTACCTTCTTGTAGCGTTTCAGCCTGATTGCACCTTGTTTTCACACAAATGGACCCAGAATGATGTGAAATTGTGCTTCGTGCAACATAATTCTGGGTGCCATTTACAAACCATAAGTGCTAATGTCTCGATTCCTTTTTGTGGTTGTAGGGGCTGTTAATTGGAGTACATTAAAACAAACCTAACCTCTCTAGGACATTTAGAAGCCAAGTTATAAGCCCACAAATGTGTAACTGGACTACTTCTTTAAAGTGACACCAGATCCGGTGACCTTTGGGACATGGTTTGACCCCCTTAGGAAAGTGCTATCATCATGAAACGTTCAGATCACTTACAACTCAATAGATTCTACCTTCCTGTAACGTTTTAGCCTGATTGGACCTTGTTTTCACACAAATGAACCCAGAATGATGTGAAATAGTGCTTCGTGCAACCTAATTCTGGGTGCCATTTAAAAACCATAAGTGCTAATGACTCCATTCCTTTTTGTGGTTGTAGGGGCTGTTGATTGGAGTATACTAAAACAAACCTGATCTCTCTAGGACATTCAGAAGCCAAGTTATAAGCCCACAAATGTGTAACTGGACTACTTCTTTAAATTGACACCAGATCCGGTGACCTTTGGGACATGGTTTGACCCCCTTAGGAAAGTGCTATCATCATGAAACGTTCAGATCACTTACAACTCAATAGATTCTACCTTCCTGTAACGTTTCAGCCTGAGTGGACCTTGTTTTAACACAAATGGACCCAGAATGATGTGAAATTGTGCTTCGTGCAACATAATTCTGGGTGCCATTTACAAACCATAAGTACTAATGACTCCATTCCTTTTTGTGGTTCTAGGGGCTGTTGATTGGAGTACATTAAAACAAACCTGATCTCTCTAGGACATTCAGAAGCCAAGTTATAAGCCCACAAATGTGTAACTGGACTACTTTAAATTGACACCAGATCCGGTGACCTTTGGGACATTGTTTGACCCCCTTAGGAAAGTGCTATCATCATGAAACGTTCAGATCACTTACAACTCAATAGATTCTACCTTCCTGTAACGTTTCAACCTGACTGGACCTTGTTTTCACACAAATGAACCCAGAATGATGTGAAATTGGGCTTCGTGCAACATAATTCTGAGTGCCATTTAAAAACCATAAGTGCTAATGACTCCATTCCTTTTTGTGGTTGTAGGGGCTGTTGATTGGAGTACACTAAAACAAACCTGACCTCTCTAGGACATTCAGAAGCCAAGTTATAAGCCCACAAAGGTGTAACTGGACTACTTCTTTAAAGTGACACCAGGCCCGGTGACCTTTGGGACATGGTTTGACCACCTATAGAAATGTTCGATCATCATGAAACGTTCAGATCACTTACAACTCAATAGATTCTACCTTCCTGTAACGTTTCAGCCTGATTGGACCTTGTTTTCACACAAATGAACCCAGAATGATGTGAAATTGTGCTTCGTGCAACATAATTCTGGGTGCCATTTAAAAACCATAAGTGCTAATGTCTCCATTCCTTTTTGTGGTTGTAGCTTCTGTTGATTGGAGTACACTAAAACAAACCTGACCTCTCTAGGATATTCAGAAGCCAAGTTATAAGCCCACAAATGTGTAACTGGACTACTTCTTTAAAGTGACACCAGATCCGGTGACCTTTGGGACATGGGTTGACCCCCTTAGGAAAGTGCTATCATCATGAAACGTTCAGATCACTTACAACTCAATAGATTCTACCTTCCTGTAACGTTTCAGCCTGATTGGACCTTGTTTTCACACAAATGAACCCAGAATGATGTGAAATTTTGCTTCGTGCAACATAATTCTGGGTGCCATTTACAAACCATAAGTGCTAATGACTCCATTCCTTTTTGTGGTTGTAGGGGCTGTTGATTGGAGTACATTAAAAAATACCTGATCTCTCTAGGACATTCAGAAGCCAAGTTATAAGCCCACAAATGTGTAACTGGACTACTTCTTTAAAATTGACACCAGATCCGGTGATCTTTGGGACATGGTTTGACCCCCTTAGGAAAGTGCTATCATCATGAAACGTTCAGATCACTTACAACTCAATAGATTCTACCTTCCTGTAACGTTTCAGCCTGATTGGACCTTGTTTTCACACAAATGAACCCAGAATGATGTGAAATTGTGCTTCGTGCAACATAATTCTGGGTGCCATTTAAAAACCATAAGTGCTAATGACTCCATTCCTTTTTGTGGTTGTAGGGGCTGTTGATTGGAGTACCCTAAAACAAACATGATCTCTCTAGGACATTCAGAAGCCAAGTTATAAGCCCACAAATGTGTAACTGGACTACTTCTTTAAAGTGACACCAGATCCGGTGACCTTTGGGACATGGTTTGACCCCCTTAGGAAAGTGCTATCATCATGAAACGTTCAGATCACTTACAACTCAATAGAATCTACCTTTCTGTAACGTTTCAGCCTGATTGGACCTTGTTTTAACACAAATGGACCCAGAATGATGTGAAATTGTGCTTCGTGCAACATAATTCTGGGTGCCATTTACAAACCATAAGTGCTAATGACTCCATTCCTTTTTGTGGTTGTAGGGGCTGTTGATTGGAGTACACTAAAACAAACCTGACCTCTCTAGGACATTCAGAAGCCAAGTTATAAGCCCACAAAGGTGTAACTGGACTACTTCTTTAAAGTGACACCAGGCCCGGTGACCTTTGGGACATGGTTTGACCCCCTATAGGAATGTGCGATCATCATGAAACGTTCAGATCACTTTCAACTCAATAGATTCTACCTTCTTGTAACATTTCAGCCTGATTGGACCTTGTTTTCACACAAATGGACCCAGAATGATGTGAAATTGTGCTTCGTGCAATGTAATTCTGGGTGCCATTTACAAACCATAAGTGCTAATGACTCCATTCCTTTTTGTGGTTGTAGGGGCTGTTGATTGGAGTACATTAAAACAAACCTGATCTCTCTAGGACATTCAGAAGCCAAGTTATAAGCCCACAAATGTGTAACTGGACTACTTCTTTAAATTGACACCAGATCCGGTGACCTTTGGGACATCGTTTGACCCCCTTAGGAAAGTGCTATCATCATGAAACGTTCAGATCACTTACAACTCAATAGATTCTACCTTCCTGTAACGTTTCAGCCTGATTGGACCTTGTTTTCACACAAATGAACCCAGAATGATGTGAAATTGGGCTTCGTGCAACATAATTCTGGGTGCCATTTAAAAACCATAAGTGCTAATGACTCCATTCCTTTTTGTGGTTGTAGGGGCTGTTGATTGGAGTACAGTAAAACAAACCTGACCTCTCTAGGACATTCAGAAGCCAAGTTATAAGCCCACAAAGGTGTAACTGGACTACTTCTTTAAAGTGACACCAGGCCAGGTGACCTTTGGGACATGGTTTGACCCCCTTAGAAAAGTGCTATCATCATGAAACGTTCAGATCACTTACAACTCAATAGATTCTACCTTCCTGTAACGTTTCAGCCTGATTGGACCTTGTTTTCACACAAATGAACCAAGAATGATGTGAAATTGGGCTTCGTGCAACATAATTCTGGGTACCATTTACAAACCATAAGTGCTAATGACTCCATTCCTTTTTGTGGTTGTAGGGGCTTTTGATTGGAGTACACTAAAACAAACCTAACCTCTCTAGGACATTCAGAAGCCAAGTTATAAGCCCACAAAGGTGTAAATGGACTACATCTTTAAAGTGACACCAGGCCCGATGACCTTTGGGACATGGTTTTACCCCCTATAGGAATGTGCAATCATCTTGAAACGTTCAGATCACTTACAACTCAATAGATTCTACCTTCTTGTAGCGTTTCAGCCTGATTGGACCTTGTTTTCACACAAATGGACCCAGAATGATGTGAAATTGTGCTTCGTGCAACTTAATTCTGGGTGCCATTTACAAACCATAAGTGCTAATGTCTCCATTCCTTTTTGTGGTTGTAGGGGCTGTTGATTGGAGTACAATAAAACAAACCTGACCTCTCTAGGACATTCAGAAGCCAAGTTGTAAGCCCACAAATGTGTAACTGGACTACTTCTTTAAAGTGACACCAGATCCGGTGACCTTTGGGACATGGTTTGACCCCCTTAGGAAAGTGCTATCATCATGAAACGTTCAGATCACTTACAACTCAATAGATTCTACCTTCCTGTAACGTTTCAGCCTGATTGGACCTTGTTTTCACACAAATGAACCCAGAATGATGTGAAATTGTGCTTCGTGCAACATAATTCTGGGTGCCATTTAAAAACCATAAGTGCTAATGTCTCCATTCCTTTTTGTGGTTGTAGGGGCTGTTGATTGGAGTACACTAAAACAAACCTGATCGCTCTAGGACATTCAGAAGCCACGTTATAAGCCCACAAATGTGTAACTGGACAACTTCTTTAAATTTACACCAGATCCGGTGACCTTTGGGACATGGTTTGACCCCCTTAGGAAAGTGCTATCATCATGAAATGTTCAGATCACTTACAACTCAATAGATTCTACCTTCCTGTAACGTTTCAGCCTGACTGGACCTTGTTTTCACACAAATGAACCCAGAATGATGTGAAGTTGGGCTTCGTGCAACATAATTCTGGGTGCCATTTAAAAACCATAAGTGCTAATGACTCCATTCCTTTTTGTGGTTGTAGGGGCTGTTGATTGGAGTATACTAAAACAAACCTGATCTCTCTAGGACATTCAGAAGCCAAGTTATAAGCCCACAAATGTGTAACTGGACTACTTCTTTAAATTGACACCAGATCCGGTGACCTTTGGGACATGGTTTGACCCCCTTAGGAAAGTGCTATCATCATGAAACGTTCAGATCACTTACAACTCAATAGATTCTACCTTCCTGTAACGTTTCAGCCTGAGTGGACCTTGTTTTAACACAAATGGACCCAGAATGATGTGAAATTGTGCTTCGTGCAACATAATTCTGGGTGCCATTTACAAACCATAAGTGCTAATGACTCCATTCCTTTTGGTGGTTGTAGGGGCTGTTGATTGGAGTACACTAAAACAAACCTGACCTCTCTAGGACATTCAGAAGCCAAGTTATAAGCCCACAAAGGTGTAACTGGACTACTTCTTTAAAGTGACACCAGGCCCGGTGACCTTTGGGACATGGTTTGACCCCCTATAGGAATGTGCGATCATCATTAAACGTTCAGATCACTTACAACTCAATAGATTCTACCTTCTTGTAATGTTTCAGCCTGATTGGACCTTGTTTTCACACAAATGAACCCAGAATGATGTGAAATTGTGCTTCGTGCAACATAATTCTGGGTGCCATTTACAAACCATAAGTGCTAATGACTCCATTCCTTTTTGTGGTTGTAGGGACTGTTTATTGGAGTACACCAAAACAAACCTGACCTCTCTAGGACATTCAGAAGCCAAGCTATAAGCCCACAAATGTGTAACTGGACTACTTCTTTAAAGTGACACCAGATCCGGTGACCTTTGGGACATGGTTTGACCCCCTTAGGAAAGTGCTATCATCATGAAACGTTCAGATCACTTACAACTCAATAGATTCTACCTTCCTGTAAAGTTTCAGCCTGATTGGACCTTGTTTTCACACAAATGAACCCGGAATGATGTGAAATTGTGCTTCGTGCAACATAATTCTGGGTGCCATTTACAAACCATAAGTGCTAATGACTCCATTCCTTTTTGTGGTTGTAGGGGCTGTTGATTGGAGTACACTAAAACAAACCTAACCTCTCTAGGACATTCAGAAGCCAAGTTATAAGCCCACAAATGTGTAACTGGACTACTTCTTTAAATTGACACAAGATCCGGTGACCTTTGGGACATGGTTTTACCCCCTTAGGAAAGTGCTATCATCATGAAACGTTCAGATCACTTACAACTCAATAGATTCTACCTTCCTGTAACGTTTCAGCCTGATTGGACCTTGTTTTCACACAAATGAACCCAGAATGATGTGAAATTGTGCTTCGTGCAACATAATTCTGGATGCCATTTAAAAACCATAAGTGCTAATGACTCCATTCCTTTTTGTGGTTGTAGGGGCTGTTGATTGGAGTACCCTAAAACAAACCTGATCGTTCTAGGACATTCAGAAGCCAAGTTATAAGCCCACAAATGTGTAACTGGACAACTTCTTTAAATTGACACCAGATCCGGTGACATTTGGGACATGGTTTGACCCCCTTAGGAAAGTGCTATCATCATGAAACGTTCAGATCACTTACAACTCAATAGATTCTACCTTCCTGTAACGTTTCAGCCTGATTGGACCTGGTTTTCACACAAATGAACCCAGAATGATGTGAAATTGTGCTTCGTGCAACATAATTCTGGGTACCATTTACAAACCATAAGTGCTAATGACTCCATTCCTTTTTGTGGTTGTAGGGGCTTTTGATTGGCGTACACTAAAACAAACCTAACCTCTCTAGGACATTCAGAAGCCAAGTTATAAACCCACAAAGGTGTAACTGGACTACATCTTTAAAGTGACACCAGGCCCGGTGACCTTTGGGACATGGTTTTACCCCCTATAGGAATGTGCGATCATCTTGAAACGTTCAGATCACTTACAACTCAAGAGATTCTACCTTCTTGTAGCGTTTCAGCCTGATTGGACCTTGTTTTCACACAAATGGACCCAGAATGATGTGAAATTGTGCTTCGTGCAACATAATTCTGGGTGCCATTTACAAACCATAAGTGCTAATGTCTCGATTCCTTTTTGTGGTTGTAGGGGCTGTTAATTGGAGTACACTAAAACAAACCTAACCTCTCTAGGACATTCAGAAGCCAAGTTATAAGCCCACAAATGTGTAACTGGACTACTTCTTTAAAGTGACACCAGATCCGGTGACCTTTGGGACATGGTTTGACCCCCTTAGGAAAGTGCTATCATCATGAAACGTTCAGATCACTTACAACTCAATAGATTCTACCTTCCTGTAACGTTTTAGCCTGATTGGACCTTGTTTTCACACAAATGACCCAGAATGATGTGAAATAGTGCTTCGTGCAACATAATTCTGGGTGCCATTTAAAAACCATAAGTGCTAATGACTCCATTCCTTTTTGTGGTTGTAGGGGCTGTTGATTGGAGTACCCTAAAACAAACCTGATCTCTCCAGGACATTCAGAAGCCAAATTATAAGCCCACAAAGGTGTAACTGGACTACTTCTTTAAATTGACACCAGATCCGGTGACATTTGGGACATGGTTTGACCCCCTTAGGAAAGTGCTATCATCATGAAACGTTCAGATCACTTACAACTCAATAGATTCTACCTTCCTGTAACGTTTCAGCCTGATTGGACCTTGTTTTCACACAAATGAACCCAGAATGATGTGAAATTGTGCTTCGTGCAACATAATTCTGGGTGCCATTTAAAAACCATAAGTGCTAATGTCTCCATTCCTTTTTGTGGTTGTAGGGGCTGTTGAATGGAGTACACTAAAACAAACCTGACCTCTCTAGGACATTCAGAAGCCAAGTTATAAGCCCACAAATGTGTAACTGGATTACTTCTTTAAAGTGACACCAGATCCGGTGACCTTTGGGACATGGTTTGACCCCCTTAGGAAAGTGCTATCATCATGAAACGTTCAGATCACTTACAACTCAATAGATTCTACCTTCCTGTAACGTTTCAGCCTGATTGGACCTTGTTTTCACACAAATGAACCCGGAATGATGTGAAATTGTGCTTCGTGCAACATAATTCTGGGTACCATTTACAAACCATAAGTGCTAATGACTCCATTCCTTTTTGTGGTTGTAGGGGCTTTTGATTGGAGTACACTAAAACAAACCTAACCTCTCTAGGACATTCAGAAGCCAAGTTATAAGCCCACAAAGGTGTAACTGGACTACATCTTTAAAGTGACACCAGGCCCGGTGACCTTTGGGACATGGTTTGACCCCCTATAGGAATGTGCGATCATCTTGAAACGTTCAGATCACTTACAACTCAATAGATTCTACCTTCCTGTAACGTTTCAGCCTGATTGGACCTTGTTTTCACACAAATGAACCCAGAATGATGTGAAATTGTGCTTCGTGCAACATAATTCTGGGTACCATTTACAAACCATAAGTGCTAATGACTCCATTCCTTTTTGTGGTTGTAGGGGCTTTTGATTGGAGTACACTAAAACAAACCTAACCTCTCTAGGACATTCAGAAGCCAAGTTATAAGCCCACAAAGGTGTAACTGGACTACATCTTTAAAGTGACACCAGGCCCGGTGACCTTTGGGACATGGTTTTACCCCCTATAGGAATGTGCGATCATCTTGAAACGTTCAGATCACTTACAACTCAATAGATTCTACCTTCTTGTAGCGTTTAAGCCTGATTGGACCTTGTTTTCACACAAATGGACCCAGAATGATGTGAAATTGTGCTTCGTGCAACATAATTCTGGGTGCCATTTACAAACCATAAGTGCTAATGTCTCCATTCCTTTTTGTGGTTGTAGGGGCTGTTGATTGGAGTACACTAAAACAAACCTAACCTCTCTAGGACATTCAGAAGCCAAGTTATAAGCCCACAAATGTGTAACTGGACTACTTCTTTAAAGTGACACCAGATCCGGTGACCTTTGGGACATGGTTTGACCCCCTTAGGAAAGTGCTATCATCATGAAACGTTCAGATCACTTACAACTCAATAGATTCTACCTTCCTGTAACGTTTCAGCCTGATTGGACCTTGTTTTCACTCAAATGAACACAGAATGATGTGAAATTGTGCTTCGTGCAACATAATTCTGGGTGCCATTTAAAAAGCATAAGTGCTAATGTCTCCATTCCTTTTTGTGGTTGTAGGGGCTGTTGATTGGAGTACACTAAAACAAACCTGATCATTCTAGGACATTCAGAAGCCAAGTTATAAGCCCACAAATGTGTAACTGGACAACTTCTTTAAATTGACACCAGATCCGGTGACCTTTGAGACATGGTTTGACCCCCTTAGGAAAGGGCTATCATCATGAAACGTTCAGATCACTTACAACTCAATAGATTCTACCTTCCTGTAACGTTTCAGCCTGACTGGACCTTGTTTTCACACAAATGAACCCAGAATGATGTGAAATTGTGCTTCGTGCAACATAATTCTGGGTGCCATTTACAAACCATAAGTGCTAATGACTCCATTCCTTTTTGTGGTTGTAGGGGCTGTTGATTGGAGTACACTAAAACAAACCTGATCTCTCTAGGACATTCAGAAGCCAAGTTATAAGCCCACAAATGTGTAACTGGACTACTTCTTTGAATTGACACCAGATCCGGTGACCTTTGGGACATGGTTTGACCCCCTTAGGAAAGTGCTATCATCATGAAACGTTCAGATCACTTACAACTCAATAGATTCTACCTTCCTGTAACGTTTCAGCCTGATTGGACCTTGTTTTCACACAAATGAACCCAGAATGATGTGAAACTGTGCTTCGTGCAACATAATTCTGGGTGCCATTTACAAAGCATAAGTGCTAATGACTCCATTCCTTTTTGTGGTTGTAGGGGCTGTTGATTGGAGTTTACTAAAATAAACCTGATCTCTCTAGGACATTCAGAAGCCAAGTTATAAGCCCACACATGTGTAACTGGACTACTTCTTTAAATTGACACCAGATCCGGTGACCTTTGGGACATGGTTTGGCCCCCTTAGGAAAGTGCTATCATCATGAAACGTTCAGATCACTTACAACTCAATAGATTCTACCTTCCTGTAACGTTTCAGCCTGATTGGACCTTGTTTTCACACAAATGGACCCAGAATGATGTGAAATTGTGCTCCGTGCAACATAATTCTGGGTGCCATTTACAAACCATAAGTACTAATGACTCCATTCCTTTTTGTGGTTGTAGGGGCTGTTGATTGGAGTACACTAAAACAAACCTGACCTCTCTAGGACATTCAGAAGCCAAGTTATAAGCCCACAAAGGTGTAACTGGACTACTTCTTTAAAGTGACACCTGGCCCGGTGACCTTTGGGACATGGTTTGACCCCCTATAGGAATGTGCGATCATCATGAAACGTTCAGATCACTTACAACTCAATAGATTCTACCTTCTTGTAACGTTTCAGCCTGATTGGACCTTGTTTTCACACAAATGGACCCAGAATGATGTGAAATTGTGCTTCGTGCAACATAATTCTGGGTGCCATTTACAAACCATAAGTGCTAATGACTCCATTCCTTTTTGTGGTTGTAGGGACTGTTTATTGGAGTACACCAAAACAAACCTGACCTCTCTAGGACATTCAGAAGCCAAGCTATAAGCCCACAAATGTGTAACTGGACTACTTCTTTAAAGTGACACCAGATCCGGTGACCTTTGGGACATGGTTTGACCCCCTTAGGAAAGTGCTATCATCATGAAACGTTCAGATCACTTACAACTCAATAGATTCTACCTTCCTGTAACGTTTCAGCCTGATTGGACCTTGTTTTCACACAAATGAACCCGGAATGATGTGAAATTGTGCTTCGTGCAACATAATTCTGGGTACCATTTACAAACCATAAGTGCTAATGACTCCATTCCTTTTTGTGGTTGTAGGGGCTTTTGATTGGAGTACACTAAAACAAACCTAACCTCTCTAGGACATTCAGAAGCCAAGTTATAAGCCCACAAAGGTGTAACTGGACTACATCTTTAAAGTGACACCAGGCCCGGTGACCTTTGGGACATGGTTTTACCCCCTATAGGAATGTGCGATCATCTTGAAACGTTCAGATCACTTACAACTCAATAGATTCTACCTTCTTGTAGCGTTTAAGCCTGATTGGACCTTGTTTTCACACAAATGGACCCAGAATGATGTGAAATTGTGCTTCGTGCAACACAATTCTGGGTGCCATTTACAAACCATAAGTGCTAATGTCTCCATTCCTTTTTGTGGTTGTAGGGGCTGTTGATTGGAGTACACTAAAACAAACCTAACCTCTCTAGGACATTCAGAAGCCAAGTTATAAACCCACAAATGTGTAACTGGATTACTTCTTTAAAGTGACACCAGATCCGGTGACCTTTGGGACATGGTTTGACCCCCTTAGGAAAGTGCTATCATCATGAAACGTTCAGATCACTTACAACTCAATAGATTCTACCTTCCTGTAACGTTTCAGCCTGATTGGACCTTGTTTTCACTCAAATGAACACAGAATGATGTGAAATTGTGCTTCGTGCAACATAATTCTGGGTGCCATTTAAAAAGCATAAGTGCTAATGTCTCCATTCCTTTTTGTGGTTGTAGGGGCTGTTGATTGGAGTACACTAAAACAAACCTGATCATTCTAGGACATTCAGAAGCCAAGTTATAAGCCCACAAATGTGTAACTGGACAACTTCTTTAAATTGACACCAGATCCGGTGACCTTTGAGACATGGTTTGACCCCCTTAGGAAAGTGCTATCATCATGAAACGTTCAGATCACTTACAACTCAATAGATTCTACCTTCCTGTAACGTTTCAGCCTGACTGGACCTTGTTTTCACACAAATGAACCCAGAATGATGTGAAATTGTGCTTCGTGCAACATAATTCTGGGTGCCATTTACAAACCATAAGTGCTAATGACTCCATTCCTTTTTGTGGTTGTAGGGGCTGTTGATTGGAGTACACTAAAACAAACCTGATCTCTCTAGGACATTCAGAAGCCAAGTTATAAGCCCACAAATGTGTAACTGGACTACTTCTTTGAATTGACACCAGATCCGGTGACCTTTGGGACATGGTTTGACCCCCTTAGGAAAGTGCTATCATCATGAAACGTTCAGATCACTTACAACTCAATAGATTCTACCTTCCTGTAACGTTTCAGCCTGATTGGACCTTGTTTTCACACAAATGAACCCAGAATGATGTGAAACTGTGCTTCGTGCAACATAATTCTGGGTGCCATTTACAAAGCATAAGTGCTAATGACTCCATTCCTTTTTGTGGTTGTAGGGGCTGTTGATTGGAGTATACTAAAATAAACCTGATCTCTCCAGGACATTCAGAAGCCAAGTTATAAGCCCACAAATGTGTAACTGGACTACTTCTTTAAATTGACACCAGATCCGGTGACCTTTGGGACATGGTTTGGCCCCCTTAGGAAAGTGCTATCATCATGAAACGTTCAGATCACTTACAACTCAATAGATTCTACCTTCCTGTAACGTTTCAGCCTGATTGGACCTTGTTTTCACACAAATGGACCCAGAATGATGTGAAATTGTGCTCCGTGCAACATAATTCTGGGTGCCATTTACAAACCATAAGTACTAATGACTCCATTCCTTTTTGTGGTTGTAGGGGCTGTTGATTGGAGTACACTAAAACAAACCTGACCTCTCTAGGACATTCAGAAGCCAAGTTATAAGCCCACAAAGGTGTAACTGGACTACTTCTTTAAAGTGACACCTGGCCCGGTGACCTTTGGGACATGGTTTGACCCCCTATAGGAATGTGCGATCATCATGAAACGTTCAGATCACTTACAACTCAATAGATTCTACCTTCTTGTAACGTTTCAGCCTGATTGGACCTTGTTTTCACACAAATGGACCCAGAATGATGTGAAATTGTGCTTCGTGCAACATAATTCTGGGTGCCATTTACAAACCATAAGTGCTAATGACTCCATTCCTTTTTGTGGTTGTAGGGACTGTTTATTGGAGTACACCAAAACAAACCTGACCTCTCTAGGACATTCAGAAGCCAAGCTATAAGCCCACAAATGTGTAACTGGACTACTTCTTTAAAGTGACACCAGATCCGGTGACCTTTGGGACATGGTTTGACCCCCTTAGGAAAGTGCTATCATCATGAACCGTTCAGATCACTTACAACTCAATAGATTCTACCTTCCTGTAAAGTTTCAGCCTGATTGGACCTTGTTTTCACACAAATGAACCCAGAATGATGTGAAATTGTGCTTCGTGCAACATAATTCTGGGTGCCATTTACAAACCATAAGTGCTAATGACTCCATTCCTTTTTGTGGTTGTAGGGACTGTTGATTGGAGTACACTAAAACAAACCTAACCTCTCTAGGACATTCAGAAGCCAAGTTATAAGCCCACAAATGTGTAACTGGACTACTTCTTTAAATTGACACAAGATCCGGTGACCTTTGGGACATGGTTTTACCCCCTTAGGAAAGTGCTATCATCATGAAACGTTCAGATCACTTAAAACTCAATAGATTCTACCTTCCTGTAACGTTTCAGCCTGATTGGACCTTGTTTTCACACAAATGATCCCAGAATGATGTGAAATTGTGCTTCGTGCAACATAATTCTGGATGCCATTTAAAAACCATAAGTGCTAATGACTCCATTCCTTTTTGTGGTTGTAGGGGCTGTTGATTGGAGTACAATAAAACAAACCTGATCTCTCTAGGACATTCAGAAGCCAAATTATAAGCCCACAAAGGTGTAACTGGACAACTTCTTTAAATTGACACCAGATCCGGTGACATTTGGGACATGGTTTGACCCCCTTAGGAAAGTGCTATCATCATGAAACGTTCAGATCACTTACAACTCAATAGATTCTACCTTCCTGTAACGTTTCAGCCTGATTGGACCTTGTTTTCACACAAATGAACCCAGAATGATGTGAAATTGTGCTTCGTGCAACATAATTCTGGGTACCATTTACAAACCATAAGTGCTAATGACTCCATTCCTTTTTGTGGTTGTAGGGGCTTTTGATTGGCGTACACTAAAACAAACCTAACCTCTCTAGGACATTCAGAAGCCAAGTTATAAGCCCACAAAGGTGTAACTGGACTACATCTTTAAAGTGACACCAGGCCCGGTGACCTTTGGGACATGGTTTTACCCCCTATAGGAATGTGCGATCATCTTGAAACGTTCAGATCACTTACAACTCAATAGATTCTACCTTCTTGTAGCGTTTCAGCCTGATTGGACCTTGTTTTCACACAAATGGACCCAGAATGATGTGAAATTGTGCTTCGTGCAACATAATTCTGGGTGCCATTTACAAACCATAAGTGCTAATGTCTCGATTCCTTTTTGTGGTTGTCGGGGCTGTTAATTGGAGTACACTAAAACAAACCTAACCTCTCTAGGACATTCAGAAGCCAAGTTATAAGCCCACAAATGTGTAACTGGACTACTTCTTTAAAGTGACACCAGATCCGGTGACCTTTGGGACATGGTTTTACCCCCTATAGGAAAGTGCTATCATCATGAAACGTTCAGATCACTTACAACTCAATAGATTCTACCTTCCTGTAACGTTTCAGCCTGATTGGACCTTGTTTTCACACAAATGAACCCAGAATGATGTGAAATAGTGCTTCGTGCAACATAATTCTGGGTGCCATTTAAAAACCATAAGTGCTAATGACTCCATTCCTTTTTGTGGTTGTAGGGGCTGTTGATTGGAGTACCCTAAAACAAACCTGATCTCTCTAGGTCATTCAGAAGCCAAATTATAAGCCCACAAAGGTGTAACTGGACTACTTCTTTAAATTGACACCAGATCCGGTGACATTTGGGACATGGTTTGACCCCCTTAGGAAAGTGCTATCATCATTAAACGTTCAGATCACTTACAACTCAATAGATTCTACCTTCCTGTAACGTTTCAGCCTGATTGGACCTTGTTTTCACACAAATGAACCCAGAATGATGTGAAATTGTGCTTCGTGCAACATAATTCTGGGTGCCATTTAAAAACCATAAGTGCTAATGACTCCATTCCTTTTTGTGGTTGTAGGGGCTGTTGATTGGAGTACACTAAAACAAACCTGATCTCTCTAGGACATTCAGAAGCCAAATTATAAGCCCACAAAGGTGTAACTGGACAACTTCTTTAAATTGACACCAGATCCGGTGACATTTGGGACATGGTTTGACCCCCTTAGGAAAGTGCTATCATCATGAAACGTTCAGATCACTTACAACTCAATAGATTCTACCTTCCTGTAACGTTTCAGCCTGATTGGACCTTGTTTTCACACAAATGAACCCAGAATGATGTGAAATTGTGCATCGTGCCACATAATTCTGGGTGCCATTTAAAAACCATAAGTGCTAATGTCTCCATTCCTTTTTGTGGTTGTAGGGGCTGTTGATTGGAGTACACTAAAACAAACCTGACCTCTCTAGGACATTCAGAAGCCAAGTTATAAGCCCACAAATGTGTAACTGGACTACTTCTTTAAAGTGACACCAGATCCGGTGACCTTTGGGACATAGTTTGACCCCCTTAGGAAAGCGCTACCATCATGAAACGTTCAGATCACTTACAACGCAATAGATTCTACCTTCCTGTAACGTTTCAGCCTGATTGGACCTTGTTTTCACACAAATGAACCCAGAATGATGTGAAATTGTGCTTCGTGCAACATAATTCTGGGTACCATTTACAAACCATAAGTGCTAATGACTCCATTCCTTTTTGTGGTTGTAGGGGCTTTTGATTGGAGTACACTAAAACAAACCTAACCTCTCTAGGACATTCAGAAGCCAAGTTATAAGCCCACAAAGGTGTAACTGGACTACATCTTTAAAGTGACACCAGGCCCGGTGACCTTTGGGACATGGTTTTACCCCCTATAGGAATGTGCGATCATCTTGAAACGTTCAGATCACTTACAACTCAATAGATTCTACCTTCTTGTAGCGTTTCAGCCTGATTGGACCTTGTTTTCACACAAATGGACCCAGAATGATGTGAAATTGTGCTTCGTGCAACATAATTCTGGGTGCCATTTACAAACCATAAGTGCTAATGTCTCCATTCCTTTTTGTGGTTGTAGGGGCTGTTGATTGGAGTACACTAAAACAAACCTAACCTCTCTAGGACATTCAGAAGCCAAGTTATAAGCCCACAAATGTGTAACTGGACTACTTCTTTAAAGTGACACCAGATCCGGTGACATTTGGGACATGGTTTGACCCCCTTAGGAAAGTGCTATCATCATGAAACGTTCAGATCACTTACAACTCAATAGATTCTACCTTCCTGTAACGTTTCAGCCTGATTGGACCTTGTTTTCACTCAAATGAACACAGAATGATGTGAAATTGTGCTTTGTGCAACATAATTCTGGGTGCCATTTAAAAAGCATAAGTGCTAATGTCTCCATTCCTTTTTGTGGTTGTAGGGGCTGTTGATTGGAGTACAATAAAACAAACCTGATCGTTCTAGGACATTCAGAAGCCAAGTTATAAGCCCACAAATGTGTAACTGGACAACTTCTTTAAATTGACACCAGATCCGGTGACCTTTGAGACATGGTTTGACCCCCTTAGGAAAGTGCTATCATCATGAAACGTTCAGATCACTTACAACTCAATAGATTCTACCTTCCTGTAACGTTTCAGCCTGACTGGACCTTGTTTTCACACAAATGAACCCAGAATGATGTGAAGTTGGGCTTCGTGCAACATAATTCTGGGTGCCATTTAAAAACCATAAGTGCTAATGACTCCATTCCTTTTTGTGGTTGTAGGGGCTGTTGATTGGAGTATACTAAAACAAACCTGATCTCTCTATGACATTCAGAAGCCAAGTTATAAGCCCACAAATGTGTAACTGGACTACTTCTTTAAATTGACACCAGATCCGGTGACCTTTGGGACATGGTTTGACCCCCTTAGGAAAGTGCTATCATCATGAAACGTTCAGATCACTTACAAATCAATAGATTCTACCTTCCTGTAACGTTTCAGCCTGATTGGACCTTGTTTTCACACAAATGAACCCAGAATGATGTGAAACTGTGCTTCGTGCAACATAATTCTGGGTGCCATTTACAAACCATAAGTGCTAATGACTCCATTCCTTTTTGTGGTTGTAGGGGCTGTTGATTGGAGTACATTAAAACAAACCTGATCTCTCTAGGACATTCAGAAGCCAAGTTATAAGCCCACAAATGTGTAACTGGACTACTTCTTTAAATTGACACCAGATCCGGTGACCTTTGGGACATGGTTTGACCCCCTTAGGAAAGTGCTATCATCATGAAACGTTCAGATCACTTACAACTCAATAGATTCTACCTTCCTGTAACGTTTCAGCCTGATTGGACCTTGTTTTCACACAAATGAACCCAGAATGATGTGAAATTGTGCTTCGTTCAACATAATTCTGGGTGCCATTTACAAAGCATAAGTGCTAATGACTCCATTCCTTTTTGTGGTTGTAGGGGCTGTTGATTGGAGTATACTAAAATAAACCTGATCTCTCCAGGACATTCAGAAGCCAAGTTATAAGCCCACAAATGTGTAACTGGACTTCTTCTTCAAATTGACACCAGATCCGGTGACCTTTGGGACATGGTTTGACCCCCTTAGGAAAGTGCTATCATCATGAAACGTTCAGATCACTTACAACTCAATAGATTCTACCTTCCTGTAACGTTTCAGCCTGATTGGACCTTGTATTCACACAAATGGACCCAGAATGATGTGAAATTGTGCTTCGTGCAACATAATTCTGGGTGCCATTTACAAACCATAAGTGCTAATGACTCCATTCCTTTTTGTGGTTGTAGGGGCTGTTGATTGGAGTACACTAAAACAAACCTGACCTCTCTAGGACATTCAGAAGCCAAGTTATAAGCCCACAAAGGTGTAACTGGACTACTTCTTTAAAGTGACACCAGGCCCGGTGACCTTTGGGACATGGTTTGACCCCCTATAGGAATGTTCGATCATCATGAAACGTTCAGATCACTTACAACTCAAAAGATTCTACCTTCTTGTAACGTTTCAGCCTGATTGGACCTTGTTTTCACACAAATGAACCCAGAATGATGTGAAATTGTGCTTCGTGCAACATAATTCTGGGTGCCATTTACAAACCATAAGTGCTAATGACTCCATTCCTTTTTGTGGTTGTAGGGGCTGTTGATTGGAGTACACTAAAACAAACCTGACCTCTATAGGACATTCAGAAGCCAAGTTATAAGCCCACAAAGGTGTAACTGGACTACTTCTTTAAAGTGACACCAGGCCCGGTGACCTTTGGGACATGGTTTGACCCCCTATAGGAATGTGCGATCATCATTAAACGTTCAGATCACTTACAACTCAATAGATTCTACCTTCTTGTAACGTTTCAGCCTGATTGGACCTTGTTTTCACACAAATGAACCCAGAATGATGTGAAATTGTGCTTCGTGCAACATAATTCTGGGTGCCATTTACAAACCATAAGTGCTAATGACTCCATTCCTTTTTGTGGTTGTAGGGGCTGTTGATTGGAGTACACTAAAACAAACCTGATCTCTCTAGGACATTCAGAAGCCAAGTTATAAGCCCACAAATGTGTAACTGGACTACTTCTTTAAATTGACACCAGATCCGGTGAACTTTGGGACATGGTTTGACCCCCTTAGGAAAGTGCTATCATCGTGAAACGTTCAGTTCACTTACAACTCAATAGATTCTACCTTCCTGTAACGTTTTAGCCTGATTGGACCTTGTTTTCACACAAATGACCCCAGAATGATGTGAAATTGTGCTTCGTGCAACATAATTCTGGGTGCCATTTAAAAACCATAAGTGCTAATGACTCCATTCCTTTTTGTGGTTGTAGGGGCTGTTGATTGGAGTATACTAAAACAAACCTGATCTCTCTAGGACATTCAGAAGCCAAGTTATAAGCCCACAAATGTGTAACTGGACTACTTCTTTAAATTGACACCAGATCCGGTGACCTTTGGGACATGGTTTGACCCCCTTAGGAAAGTGCTATCATCATGAAACGTTCAGATCACTTACAACTCAATAGATTCTACCTTCCTGTAACGTTTCAGCCTGATTGGACCTTGTTTTCATACAAATGGACCCAGAATGATGTGAAATTGTGCTTCGTGCAACATAATTCTGGTTGCCATTTACAAACCATAAGTGCTAATGACTCCATTCCTTTTTGTGGCTGTAGGGGCTGTTTATTGGAGTACACTTAAACAAACCTGACCTCTCTAGGACATTCAGAAGCCAAGTTATAAGCCCAAAAAGGTGTAACTGGACTACTTCTTTAAAGTGACACCAGGCCCGGTGACCTTTGGGACATGGTTTGACCCCCTATAGGAATGTGCGATCATCATGAAACGTTCAGATCACTTACAACTCAATAGATTCTACCTTCTTGTAACGTTTCAGCCTGATTGGACATTGTTTTCACACAAATGGACCCAGAATGATGTGAAATTGTGCTTCGTGCAACATAATTCTGGGTGCCATTTACAAACCATAAGTGCTAATGACTCCATTCCTGTTTGTGGTTGTAGGGGCTGTTGATTGGAGTACACTAAAACAAAGCTAACCTCTCTAGGACATTCAGAAGCCAAGTTATAAGCCCACAAATGTGTAACTGGACTACTTCTTTAAATTGACACCAGATCCGGTGACCTTTGGGACATGGTTTTACCCCCTTAGGAAAGTGCTATCATCATGAAACGTTCAGATCACTTACAACTCAATAGATTATACCGTCCTGTAACGTTTCAGCCTGATTGGACCTTGTTTTCACACAAATGAACCCGGAATGATGTGAAATTGTGCTTCATGCAGCATAATTCTGGGTGCCATTTAAAAACCATAAGTGCTAATGACTCCATTCCTTTTTGTGGTTGTAGGGGCTGTTGATTGGAGTACCCTAAAACAAACCTGATCTCTCTAGGACATTCAGAAGCCAAATTATAAGCCCACAAAGGTGTAACTGGACTACTTCTTTAAATTGACACCAGATCCGGTGACATTTGGGACATGGTTTGACCCCCTTAGGAAAGTGCTATCATCATGAAACGTTCAGATCACTTACAACTCAATAGATTCTACCTTCTTGTAGCGTTTCAGCCTAATTGGACCTTGTTTTCACACAAATGGACCCAGAATGATGTGAATTTGTGCTTCGTGCAACATAATTCTGGGTGCCATTTACAAACCATAAGTGCTAATGTCTCCATTCCTTTTTGTGGTTGTAGGAGCTGTTGATTGGAGTACAATAAAACAAACCTGACCTCTCTAGGACATTCAGAAGCCAAGTTGTAAGCCCACAAATGTGTAACTGGACTACTTCTTTATAGTGACACCAGATCCGGTGACCTTTGGGACATAGTTTGACCCCTTTAGGAAGGTGCGATCATCTTGAAACGTTCAGATCACTTACAACTCAATAGATTCTACCTTCCTGTAACGTTTCAGCCTGATTGGACCTTGTTTTCACACAAATGGACCCAGAATGATGTGAAATTGTGCTTCGTGCAACATAATTCTGGGTGCCATTTACAAACCATAAGTGCTAATGTCTCCATTCCTTTTTGTGGTTGTAGGGGCTGTTGATTGGAGTACAATAAAACAAACATGACCTCTCTAGGACATTCAGAAGCCAAGTTGTAAGCCCACAAATGTGTAACTGGACTACTTCTTTAAAGTGACACCAGATCCGGTGACCTTTGGGACATGGTTTGACCCCCTTAGGAAAGTGCTATCATCATGAAACGTTCAGATCACTTACAACTCAATAGATTCTACCTTCCTGTAACGTTTCAGCCTGACTGGACCTTGTTTTCACACAAATGAACCCAGAATGATGTGAAATTGGGCTTCGTGCAACATAATTCTGGGTGCCATTTAAAAACCATAAGTGCTATTGACTCCATTCCTTTTTGTGGTTGTAGGGGCTGTTGATTGGAGTATACTAAAACAAACCTGATCTCTCTAGGACATTCAGAAGCCAAGTTATAAGCCCACAAATGTGTAACTGGACTACTTCTTTAAATTGACACCAGATCCGGTGACCTTTGGGACATGGTTTGACCCCCTTAGGAAAGTGCTATCATCATGAAACGTTCAGATCACTTACAACTCAATAGATTCTGCCTTCCTGTAACGTTTCAGCCTGATTGGACCTTGTTTTCACACAAATGAACCCAGAATGATGTGAAATTGTGCTTCGTGCAACATAATTCTGGGTGCCATTTAAAAACCAAAAGTGCTAATGACTCCATTCCTTTTTGTGGTTGTAGGGGCTGTTGATTGGAGTATACTAAAACAAACCTGATCTCTCAGGGACATTCAGAAGCCAAGTTATAAGCCCACAAATGTGTAACTGGACTACTTCTTTAAATTGACACCAGATCCGGTGACCTTTGGGACATGGTTTGACCCCCTTAGGAAAGTGCTATCATCATGAAACGTTCAGATCACTTACAACTCAATAGATTCTACCTTCCTGTAACGTTTCAGCCTGATTGGACCTTGTTTTCACACAAATGAACCCAGAATGATGTGAAATTGTGCTTCGTGCAACATAATTCTGGGTGCCATTTACAAACCATAAGTGCTAATGACTCCATTCCTTTTTGTGGTTGTAGGGGATTTTGATTGGAGTACACTAAAACAAACCTAACCTCTATAGGACATTCAGAAGCCAAGTTATAAGCCCACAAATGTGTAACTGGACTACTTCTTTAAAGTGGCACCAGATCCGGTGACCTTTGGGACATGGTTTGACCCCTTTAGGAATGTGCGATCATCTTGAAACGTTCAGATCACTTACAACTCAATAGATTCTACCTTCCTGTAACGTTTCAGCCTGATTGGACGTTGTTTTCACACAAATGGACCCAGAATGATGTGAAATTGTGCTTCGTGCAACATAATTCTGGGTGCCATTTACAAACCATAAGTGCTAATGACTCCATTCCTTTTTGTGGTTGTAGGGGCTGTTGATTGGAGTACAATAAAACAAACCTGACCTCTCTAGGACATTCAGAAGCCAAATTATAAGCCCACAAAGGTGTAACTGGACTACTTCTTTAAATTGACACCAGATCCGGTGACATTTGGGACATGGTTTGACCCCCTTAGGAAAGTGCTATCATCATGAAACGTTCAGATCACTTACAACTCAATAGATTCTACCTTCTTGTAGCGTTTCAGCCTGATTGGACCTTGTTTTCACACAAATGGACCCAGAATGATGTGAATTTGTGCTTCGTGCAACATAATTCTGGGTGCCATTTACAAACCATAAGTGCTAATGTCTCCATTCCTTTTTGTGGTTGTAGGAGCTGTTGATTGGAGTACAATAAAACAAACCTGACCTCTCTAGGACATTCAGAAGCCAAGTTGTAAGCCCACAAATGTGTAACTGGACTACTTCTTTAAAGTGACACCAGATCCGGTGACCTTTGGGACATAGTTTGACCCCTTTAGGAATGTGCGATCATCTTGAAACGTTCAGATCACTTACAACTCAATAGATTCTACCTTCCTGTAACGTTTCAGCCTGATTGGACCTTGTTTTCACACAAATGGACCCAGAATGATGTGAAATTGTGCTTCGTGCAACATAATTCTGGGTGCCATTTACAAACCATAAGTGCTAATGTCTCCATTCCTTTTTGTGGTTGTAGGGGCTGTTGATTGGAGTACAATAAAACAAACATGACCTCTCTAGGACATTCAGAAGCCAAGTTGTAAGCCCACAAATGTGTAACTGGACTACTTCTTTAAAGTGACACCAGATCCGGTGACCTTTGGGACATGGTTTGACCCCCTTAGGAAAGTGCTATCATCATGAAACGTTCAGATCACTTACAACTCAATAGATTCTACCTTCCTGTAACGTTTCAGCCTGACTGGACCTTGTTTTCACACAAATGAACCCAGAATGATGTGAAATTGGGCTTCGTGCAACATAATTCTGGGTGCCATTTAAAAACCATAAGTGCTAATGACTCCATTCCTTTTTGTGGTTGTAGGGGCTGTTGATTGGAGTATACTAAAACAAACCTGATCTCTCTAGGACAGTCAGAAGCCAAGTTATAAGCCCACAAATGTGTAACTGGACTACTTCTTTAAATTGACACCAGATCCGGTGACCTTTGGGACATGGTTTGACCCCCTTAGGAAAGTGCTATCATCATGAAACGTTCAGATCACTTACAACTCAATAGATTCTACCTTCCTGTAACGTTTCAGCCTGATTGGACCTTGTTTTCACACAAATGAACCCAGAATGATGTGAAATTGTGCTTCGTGCAACATAATTCTGGGTGCCATTTAAAAACCAAAAGTGCTAATGACTCCATTCCTTTTTGTGGTTGTAGGGGCTGTTGATTGGAGTATACTAAAACAAACCTGATCTCTCAGGGACATTCAGAAGCCAAGTTATAAGCCCACAAATGTGTAACTGGACTACTTCTTTAAATTGACACCAGATCCGGTGACCTTTGGGACATGGTTTGACCCCCTTAGGAAAGTGCTATCATCATGAAACGTTCAGATCACTTACAACTCAATAGATTCTACCTTCCTGTAACGTTTCAGCCTCATTGGACCTTGTTTTCACACAAATGAACCCAGAATGATGTGAAATTGTGCTTCGTGCAACATAATTCTGGGTGCCATTTACAAACCATAAGTGCTAATGACTCCATTCCTTTTTGTGGTTGTAGGGGATTTTGATTGGAGTACACTAAAACAAACCTAACCTCTATAGGACATTCAGAAGCCAAGTTATAAGCCCACAAATGTGTAACTGGACTACTTCTTTAAAGTGGCACCAGATCCGGTGACCTTTGGGACATGGTTTGACCCCTTTAGGAATGTGCGATCATCTTGAAACGTTCAGATCACTTACAACTCAATAGATTCTACCTTCCTGTAACGTTTCAGCCTGATTGGACGTTGTTTTCACACAAATGGACCCAGAATGATGTGAAATTGTGCTTCGTGCAACATAATTCTGGGTGCCATTTACAAACCATAAGTGCTAATGTCTCCATTCCTTTTTGTGGTTGTAGGGGCTGTTGATTGGAGTACAATAAAACAAACCTGACCTCTCTAGGACATTCAGAAGCCAAGTTGTAAGCCCACAAATGTGTAACTGGACTACTTCTTTAAAGTGACACCAGATCCGGTGACCTTTGGGACATGGTTTGACCCCCTTAGGAAAGTGCGATCATCTTGAAACGTTCAGATCACTTACAACTCAATAGATTCTACCTTCTTGTAGCGTTTCAGCCTGATTGGACCTTGTTTTCACACAAATGGACCCAGAATGATGTGAAATTGGGCTTCGTGCAACATAATTCTGGTTGCCATTTACAAACCATAAGTGCTAATGACTCCATTCCTTTTTGTTGCTTTAGGGGCTGTTTATTGGAGTACACTTAAACAAACCTGACCTCTCTAGGACATTCAGAAGCCAAGTTATAAGCCCACAAATGTGTAACTGGACTACTTCTTTAAAGTGACACCAGATCCGGTGACCTTTGGGACATGGTTTGACCCCCTTAGGAAAGTGCTACCATCATGAAACGTTCAGATCACTTACAACTCAATAGATTCTACCTTCTTGTAACGTTTCAGCCTGATTGGACCTTGTTTTCACACAAATGAACCCAGAATGATGTGAAATTGTGCTTCGTGCAACATAATTCTGGGTACCATTTACAAACCATAAGTGCTAATGACTCCATTCCTTTTTGTGGTTGTAGGGGCTGTTTATTGGAGTACACTAAAACAAACCTGACCTCTATAGGACATTCAGAAGCCAAGTTATAAGCCCACAAAGGTGTAACTGGACTACTTCTTTAAAGTGACACCAGGCCCGGTGACCTTTGGGACATGGTTTGACCCCCTATAGGAATGTGCGATCATCATTAAACGTTCAGATCACTTACAACTCAATAGATTCTACCTTCTTGTAACGTTTCAGCCTGATTGGACCTTGTTTTCACACAAATGAACCCAGAATGATGTGAAATTGTGCTTCGTGCAACATAATTCTGGGTGCCATTTACAAACCATAAGTGCTAATGACTCCATTCCTTTTTGTGGTTGTAGGGGCTGTTGATTGGAGTACACTAAAACAAACCTGATCTCTCTAGGACATTCAGAAGCCAAGTTATAAGCCCACAAATGTGTAACTGGACTACTTCTTTAAATTGACACCAGATCCGGTGAACTTTGGGACATGGTTTGACCCCCTTAGGAAAGTGCTATCATCGTGAAACGTTCAGATCACTTACAACTCAATAGATTCTACCTTCCTGTAACGTTTTAGCCTGATTGGACCTTGTTTTCACACAAATGACCCCAGAATGATGTGAAATTGTGCTTCGTGCAACATAATTCTGGGTGCCATTTAAAAACCATAAGTGCTAATGACTCCATTCCTTTTTGTGGTTGTAGGGGCTGTTGATTGGAGTATACTAAAACAAACCTGATCTCTCTAGGACATTCAGAAGCCAAGTTATAAGCCCACAAATGTGTAACTGGACTACTTCTTTAAATTGACACCAGATCCGGTGACCTTTGGGACATGGTTTGACCCCCTTAGGAAAGTGCTATCATCATGAAACGTTCAGATCACTTACAACTCAATAGATTCTACCTTCCTGTAACGTTTCAGCCTGATTGGACCTTGTTTTCATACAAATGGACCCAGAATGATGTGAAATTGTGCTTCGTGCAACATAATTCTGGTTGCCATTTACAAACCATAAGTGCTAATGACTCCATTCCTTTTTGTGGCTGTAGGGGCTGTTTATTGGAGTACACTTAAACAAACCTGACCTCTCTAGGACATTCAGAAGCCAAGTTATAAGCCCACAAAGGTGTAACTGGACTACTTCTTTAAAGTGACACCAGGCCCGGTGACCTTTGAGACATGGTTTGACCCCCTATAGGAATGTGCGATCATCATGAAACGTTCAGATCACTTACAACTCAATAGATTCTACCTTCTTGTAACGTTTCAGCCTGATTGGACATTGTTTTCACACAAATGGACCCAGAATGATGTGAAATTGTGCTTCGTGCAACATAATTCTGGGTGCCATTTACAAACCATAAGTGCTAATGACTCCATTCCTTTTTGTGGTTGTAGGGGCTGTTGATTGGAGTACACTAAAACAAAGCTAACCTCTCTAGGACATTCAGAAGCCAAGTTATAAGCCCACAAATGTGTAACTGGACTACTTCTTTAAATTGACACCAGATCCGGTGACCTTTGGGACATGGTTTGACCCCCTTAGGAAAGTGCTATCATCATGAAACGTTCAGATCACTTACAACTCAATAGATTCTACCTTCTTGTAGCGTTTCAGCCTGATTGGACCTTGTTTTCACACAAATGGACCCAGAATGATGTGAAATTGTGCTTCGTGCAACATAATTCTGGGTACCATTTACAAACCATAAGTGCTAATGACTCCATTCCTTTTTGTGGTTGTAGGGGCTGTTTATTGGAGTACACTAAAACAAACCTGACCTCTATAGGACATTCAGAAGCCAAGTTATAAGCCCACAAAGGTGTAACTGGACTACTTCTTTAAAGTGACACCAGGCCCGGTGACCTTTGGGACATGGTTTGACCCCCTATAGGAATGTGCGATCATCATTAAACGTTCAGATCACTTACAACTCAATAGATTCTACCTTCTTGTAACGTTTCAGCCTGATTGGACCTTGTTTTCACACAAATGAACCCAGAATGATGTGAAATTGTGCTTCGTGCAACATAATTCTGGGTGCCATTTACAAACCATAAGTGCTAATGACTCCATTCCTTTTTGTGGTTGTAGGGGCTGTTGATTGGAGTACACTAAAACAAACCTGATCTCTCTAGGACATTCAGAAGCCAAGTTATAAGCCCACAAATGTGTAACTGGACTACTTCTTTAAATTGACACCAGATCCGGTGAACTTTGGGACATGGTTTGACCCCCTTAGGAAAGGGCTATCATCGTGAAACGTTCAGATCACTTACAACTCAATAGATTCTACCTTCCTGTAACGTTTTAGCCTGATTGGACCTTGTTTTCACACAAATGACCCCAGAATGATGTGAAATTGTGCTTCGTGCAACATAATTCTGGGTGCCATTTAAAAACCATAAGTGCTAATGACTCCATTCCTTTTTGTGGTTGTAGGGGCTGTTGATTGGAGTATACTAAAACAAACCTGATCTCTCTAGGACATTCAGAAGCCAAGTTATAAGCCCACAAATGAGTAACTGGACTACTTCTTTAAATTGACACCAGATCCGGTGACCTTTGGGACATGGTTTGACCCCCTTAGGAAAGTGCTATCATCATGAAACGTTCAGATCACTTACAACTCAATAGATTCTACCTTCCTGTAACGTTTCAGCCTGATTGGACCTTGTTTTCATACAAATGGACCCAGAATGATGTGAAATTGTGCTTCGTGCAACATAATTCTGGTTGCCATTTACAAACCATAAGTGCTAATGACTCCATTCCTTTTTGTGGCTGTAGGGGCTGTTTATTGGAGTACACTTAAACAAACCTGACCTCTCTAGGACATTCAGAAGCCAAGTTATAAGCCCACAAAGGTGTAACTGGACTACTTCTTTAAAGTGACACCAGGCCCGGTGACCTTTGAGACATGGTTTGACCCCCTATAGGAATGTGCGATCATCATGAAACGTTCAGATCACTTACAACTCAATAGATTCTACCTTCTTGTAACGTTTCAGCCTGATTGGACATTGTTTTCACACAAATGGACCCAGAATGATGTGAAATTGTGCTTCGTGCAACATAATTCTGGGTGCCATTTACAAACCATAAGTGCTAATGACTCCATTCCTTTTTGTGGTTGTAGGGGCTGTTGATTGGAGTACACTAAAACAAAGATAACCTCTCTAGGACATTCAGAAGCCAAGTTATAAGCCCACAAATGTGTAACTGGACTACTTCTTTAAATTGACACCAGATCCGGTGACCTTTGGGACATGGTTTGACCCCCTTAGGAAAGTGCTATCATCATGAAACGTTCAGATCACTTACAACTCAATAGATTCTACCTTCCTGTAACGTTTCAGCCTGATTGGACCTTGTTTTCATACAAATGGACCCAGAATGATGTGAAATTGTGCTTCGTGCAACATAATTCTGGTTGCCATTTACAAACCATAAGTGCTAATGACTCCATTCCTTTTTGTGGCTGTAGGGGCTTTTTATTGGAGTACACTTAAACAAACCTGACCTCTCTAGGACATTCAGAAGCCAAGTTATAAGCCCACAAAGGTGTAACTGGACTACTTCTTTAAAGTGACACCAGGCCCGGTGACCTTTGGGACATTGTTTGACCCCCTATAGGAATGTGCGATCATCATGAAACGTTCAGATCACTTACAACTCAATAGATTCTACCTTCTTGTAACGTTTCAGCCTGATTGGACATTGTTTTCACACAAATGGACCCAGAATGATGTGAAATTGTGCTTCGTGCAACATAATTCTGGGTGCCATTTACAAACCATAAGTGCTAATGACTCCATTCCTTTTTGTGGTTGTAGGGGCTGTTGATTGGAGTACACTAAAACAAAGCTAACCTCTCTAGGACATTCAGAAGCCAAGTTATAACCCACAAATGTGTAACTGGACTACTTCTTTAAATTGACACCAGATCCGGTGACCTTTGGGACATGGTTTTACCCCCTTAGGAAAGTGCTATCATCATGAAACGTTCAGATCACTTACAACTCAATAGATTATACCTTCCTGTAACGTTTCAGCCTGATTGGACCTTGTTTTCACACAAATGAACCCGGAATGATGTGAAATTGTGCTTCGTGCAGCATAATTCTGGGTGCCATTTAAAAACCATAAGTGCTAATGACTCCATTCCTTTTTGTGGTTGTAGGGGCTGTTGATTGGAGTACCCTAAAACAAACCTGATCTCTCTAGGACATTCAGAAGCCAAATTAAAATCCCACAAAGGTGTAACTGGACTACCGTAAATCCTCTAATACAGGCCCGGGCCTGTATTTGACTCAAGCTCATCAAGCTCCAGGCCTTTATTGGAAGGAGGGCCAGTATTAGAGGCAGGCCTCTATTTCTATTTGAGCAAAATGAACTAATGGTTTGCTGGAGTTTTTGACAATTAAAATTGTGCCCACATTTTCAAAGTTAAACACATTTCTTTTAACAACGGTAGTTTCTGCTTCAGCCCTCTCCCCCCTCCCCCTGCGCAGCAGCCGCAAACTCACTGATTTGCCTGCAGCCTCTCGGAGTTCCTGCTGCTCTAAACATTAAAATAATTATTTCATTTTCTGTTCCTCACTTCTGATGACCTTCAATGGTGTCTGTTTGTTGCAACAGCAGGTACAAAAACTAACTTGTTTTTATTTGACTATTTTTCTGTCCTGTCTGTTTATTATCTTCCTGCATCTCCTCTCAATCCTAAAGAAAAACTGCTGCCTGGGTTCATATATATTCACCTCATGAGTTACCTTTGAACTGCAGTTCTAAAATATCTACCGACCGCAAAAACAGCGGAGCGCTCGCTGTTTGGCGGCCGTATCAGTGATCAGTGCGTTGGAGGACAAGTTGATGCGCGCACCGCCCCGCTCCACAGCATGCAGCGAAATGCATCAGGCGCAAATAAAAGACAGAAAACATTAAAGGAATTGAACCGACATGAACGATCGCGTGTCAGTACCTACGGTCTGGCACAGCGCATTGCTGATCACAGAGAATGTGATCATACGATAATTCAATAGGGAGCGTGGTTTCACAGACGCGGAAGTGAGAGCGTCGGTGAAACGCCGGCTGCTCTAGGAAACCCCCGAGCGTTCGAGCGTCAACGAAGTGACACAGAAATGCCGGGCTTTCCAGAAGTAAGTAAGATAACTTACTATGAGCTGATAGTTCGTTGGATTGATCGGTAGGTTGGAAACTCTGATCATGAATCTGAAGAAACGATGACTGAGCTGTAAAGGCGACTTCCGTTTATAGCCGCGGTTTGTGACGTAGATGCGACGTGGAGGGAATCCCCGCGAGGGGCATGCTGGGAGTCCCTACTTCGCGGATTTTCACCTATCGCGGCCAGGTCTGGAACGCATCTACCGCGATAAACGAGGGATTACTGTAGTTCATACACCCCCTACTGCTGCTCCCCATAGTGTTCTGCAGCATAATCAGCACGTTCTCTTTGAACTTGATAGTGTAATGACCTGGCTGGGGTTGTAAGCCAGGTGCATTCTGGGTATTGTGTTATATGTGTTTCCTATCGTTCTGCTAGTTCCTATGTGCTGATTTGCGTGTTGTGTGAGTGTTATGTAAGCCACAGGGAAGGTGATGTGTGTTCTGTGGAGCGGGTTGAATTAGCATGGTTAACTGACACCGTGACTCTGTGTGGTAGGAGCGTGATAGAGGATCGTGTCTGAAGCGTTATAAAGCTTGAAGAAAAAGCCTAATAAATGTCTGCGTGAACCCCTACTGCCCCCTGCTGGTTGATTTAGGGACTATAACCCTGCCGCTGGGACGCTTGTACTTGCTTGTTACCACATTCCATCCGGCCACAATAAGAGACCGGCCATTATTTACCTCCGCTGACTCTGACACCGGCCAAAATTGGAGACCCGGCCTTTAATTGAATACCGGCCTGTATTAGAGGATTTACGGTACTTCTTTAAATTGACACCAGATCCGGTGACATTTGGGACATGGTTTGACCCCCTTAGGAAAGTGCTATCATCATGAAACATTCAGATCACTTACAACTCAATAGATTCTACCTTCTTGTAGCGTTTCAGCCTGATTGGACCTTGTTTTCACACAAATGGACCCAGAATGATGTGAATTTGTGCTTCGTGCAACATAATTCTGGGTGCCATTTACAAACCATAAGTGCTAATGTCTCCATTCCTTTTTGTGGTTGTAGGAGCTGTTGATTGGAGTACAATAAAACAAACCTGACCTCTCTAGGACATTCAGAAGCCATGTTGTAAGCCCACAAATGTGTAACTGGACTACTTCTTTAAAGTGACACCAGATCCGGTGACCTTTGGGACATAGTTTGACCCCTTTAGGAATGTGCGATCATCTTGAAACGTTCAGATCACTTACAACTCAATAGATTCTACCTTCCTGTAACGTTTCAGCCTGATTGGACCTTGTTTTCACACAAATGGACCCAGAATGATGTGAAATTGTGCTTCGTGCAACATAATTCTGGGTGCCATTTAAAAACCAAAAGTGCTAATGACTCCATTCCTTTTTGTGGTTGTAGGGGCTGTTGATTGGAGTATAATAAAACAAACCTGATCTCTCAGGGACATTCAGAAGCCAAGTTATAAGCCCACAAATGTGTAACTGGACTACTTCTTTAAATTGACACCAGATCCGGTGACCTTTGGGACATGGTTTGACCCCCTTAGGAAAGTGCTATCATCATGAAACGTTCAGATCACTTACAACTCAATAGATTCTACCTTCCTGTAACGTTTCAGCCTGATTGGACCTTGTTTTCACACAAATGAACCCAGAATGATGTGAAATTGTGCTTCGTGCAACATAATTCTGGGTGCCATTTACAAACCATCAGTGCTAATTACTCCATTCCTTTTTGTGGTTGTAGGGGCTGTTGATTGGAGTACAATAAAACAAACCTGACCTCTCTAGGACATTCAGAAGCCAAGTTATAAGCCCACAAATGTGTAACTGGACTACTTCTTTAAAGTGACACCAGATCCGGTGACCTTTGGGACATGGTTTGACCCCTTTAGGAATGTGCGATCATCTTGAAACGTTCAGATCACTTACAACTCAAGAGATTCTACCTTCCTGTAACGTTTCAGCCTGATTGGACGTTGTTTTCACACAAATGGACCCAGAATGATGTGAAATTGTGCTTCGTGCAACATAATTCTGGGTGCCATTTACAAACCATAAGTGCTAATGTCTCCATTCCTTTTTGTGGTTGTAGGGGCTGTTGATTGGAGTACAATAAAACAAACCTGACCTCTCTAGGACATTCAGAAGCCAAGTTGTAAGCCCACAAATGTGTAACTGGACTACTTCTTTAAAGTGACACCAGATCCGGTGACCTTTGGGACATGGTTTGACCCCCTTAGGAAAGTGCGATCATCTTGAAACGTTCAGATCACTTACAACTCAATAGATTCTACCTTCTTGTAGCGTTTCAGCCTGATTGGACCTTGTTTTCACACAAATGGACCCAGAATGATGTGAAATTGGGCTTCGTGCAACATAATTCTGGTTGCCATTTACAAACCATAAGTGCTAATGACTCCATTCCTTTTTGTGGCTGTAGGGGCTGTTTATTGGAGTACACTTAAACAAACCTGACCTCTCTAGGACATTCAGAAGCCAAGTTATAAGCCCACAAATGTGTAACTGGACTACTTCTTTAAAGTGACACCAGATCCGGTGACCTTTGGGACATGGTTTGACCCCCTTAGGAAAGTGCTACCATCATGAAACGTTCAGATCACTTACAACTCAATAGATTCTACCTTCCTGTAACGTTTCAGCCTGATTGGACCTTGTTTTCACACAAATGAACCCAGAATGATGTGAAATTGTGCTTCGTGCAACATAATTCTGGGTACCATTTAAAAACCATAAGTGCTAATGTCTCCATTCCTTTTTGTGGTTGTAGGGGCTGTTGATTGGAGTACACTAAAACAAACCTGACCTCTCTAGGACATTCATAAGCCAAGATATAAGCCCACAAATGTGTAACTGGACTACTTCTTTAAAGTGACACCAGATCCGGTGACCTTTGGGACATGGTTTGACCCCCTTAGGAAAGTGCTACCATCATGAAACGTTCAGATCACTTACAACTCAATAGATTCTACCTTCCTGTAACGTTTCAGCCTGATTGGACCTTGTTTTCACACAAATGAACCCAGAATGATGTGAAATTGTGCTTTGTGCAACATAATTCTGGGTACCATTTACAAACCATAAGTGCTAATGACTCCATTCCTTTTTGTGGTTGTAGGGGCTTTTGATTGGAGTACACTAAAACAAACCTAACCTCTCTAGGACATTCATAAGCCAAGTTATAAGCCCACAAAGGTGTAACTGGACAACTTCTTTAAATTGACACCAGATCCGGTGACATTTGGGACATGGTTTGACCCCCTTAGGAAAGTGCTATCATCATGAAACGTTCAGATCACTTACAACTCAATAGATTCTACCTTCCTGTAACGTTTCAGCCTGATTGGACCTTGTTTTCACACAAATGAACCCAGAATGATGTGAAATTGTGCTTCGTGCAACATAATTCTGGGTGCCATTTAAAAACCATAAGTGCTAATGTCTCCATTCCTTTTTGTGGTTGTAGGGGCTGTTGATTGGAGTACACTAAAACAAACCTGACCTCTCTAGGACATTCAGAAGCCAAGATATAAGCCCACAAATGTGTAACTGGACTACTTCTTTAAAGTGACACCAGATCCGGTGACCTTTGGGACATGGTTTGACCCCCTTAGGAAAGTGCTACCATCATGAAACGTTCAGATCACTTACAACTCAATAGATTCTACCTTCCTGTAACGTTTCAGCCTGATTGGACCTTGTTTTCACACAAATGAACCCAGAATGATGTGAAATTGTGCTTTGTGCAACATAATTCTGGGTACCATTTACAAACCATAAGTGCTAATGACTCCATTCCTTTTTGTGGTTGTAGGGGCTTTTGATTGGAGTACACTAAAACAAACCTAACCTCTCTAGGACATTCAGAAGCCAAGTTATAAGCCCACAAATGTGTAACTGGACTACATCTTTAAAGTGACACCAGGCCCGGTGACCTTTGGGACATGGTTTTACCCCCTATAGGAATGTGCGATCATCTTGAAACGTTCAGATCACTTACAACTCAATAGATTCTACCTTCTTGTAGCGTTTCAGCCTGATTGGACCTTGTTTTCACACAAATGGACCCAGAATGATGTGAAATTGTGCTTCGTGCAACATAATTCTGGGTGCCATATACAAACCATAAGTGCTAATGTCTCCATTCCTTTTTGTGGTTGTAGGGGCTGTTGATTGGAGTACACTAAAACAAACCTAACCTCTCTAGGACATTCAGAAGCCAAGTTATAAGCCCACAAATGTGTAACTGGACTACTTCTTTAAAGTGACACCAGATCCGGTGACCTTTGGGACATGGTTTGACCCCCTTAGGAAAGTGCTATCATCATGAAACGTTCAGATCACTTACAACTCAATAGATTCTACCTTCCTGTAACGTTTCAGCCTGATTGGACCTTGTTTTCACTCAAATGAACACAGAATGATGTGAAATTGTGCTTCGTGCAACATAATTCTGGGTGCCATTTAAAAAGCATAAGTGCTAATGTCTCCATTCCTTTTTGTGGTTGTAGGGGCTGTTGATTGGAGTACACTAAAACAAACCTGATCGTTCTAGGACATTCAGAAGCCAAGTTATAAGCCCACAAATGTGTAACTGGACAACTTCTTTAAATTGACACCAGATCCGGTGACCTTTGAGACATGGTTTGACCCCCTTAGGAAAGTGCTATCATCATGAAACGTTCAGATAACTTACAACTCAATAGATTCTACCTTCCTGTAACGTTTCAGCCTGACTGGACCTTGTTTTCACACAAATGAGCCCTGAATGATGTGAAGTTGGGCTTCGTGCAACATAATTCTGGGTGCCATTTAAAAACCATAAGTGCTAATGACTCCATTCCTTTTTGTGATTGTAGGGGCTGTTGATTGGAGTATACAAAAACAAACCTGATCTCTCTAGGACATTCAGAAGCCAAGTTATAAGCCCACAAATGTGTAACTGGACTACTTCTTTAAATTGACACCAGATCCGGTGACCTTTGGGACATGGTTTGACCCCCTTAGGAAAGTGCTATCATCTTGAAACGTTCAGATCACTTACAACTCAATAGATTCTACCTTCCTGTAACGTTTCAGCCTAATTGGACCTTGTTTTCACACAAATGAACCCAGAATGATGTGAAATTGTGCTTCGTGCAACATAATTCTGGGTGCCATTTACAAACCATAAGTGCTAATGACTCCATTCCTTTTTGTGGTTGTAGGGGCTGTTGATTGGAGTACACTAAAACAAACCTGATCTCTCTAGGACATTCAGAAGCCAAGTTATAAGCCCACAAATGTGTAACTGGACTACTTTAAATTGACACCAGATCCGGTGACCTTTGGGACATGGTTTGACCCCCTTAGGAAAGTGCTACCATCATGAAACGTTCAGATCACTTACAACTCAATAGATTCTACCTTCCTGTAACGTTTCAGCCTGATTGGACCTTGTTTTCACACAAATGAACCCAGAATGATGTGAAATTGTGCTTCGTGCAACATAATTCTGGGTACCATTTACAAACCTAAGTGCTAATGACTCCATTCCTTTTTGTGGTTGTAGGGGCTTTTGATTGGAGTACACTAAAACAAACCTAACCTCTCTAGGACATTCATAAGCCAAGTTATAAGCCCACAAAGGTGTAACTGGACAACTTCTTTAAATTGACACCAGATCCGGTGACATTTGGGACATGGTTTGACCCCCTTAGGAAAGTGCTATCATCATGAAACGTTCAGATCACTTACAACTCAATAGATTCTACCTTCCTGTAACGTTTCAGCCTGATTGGACCTTGTTTTCACACAAATGAACCCAGAATGATGTGAAATTGTGCTTCGTGCAACATAATTCTGGGTGCCATTTAAAAACCATAAGTGCTAATGTCTCCATTCCTTTTTGTGGTTGTAGGGGCTGTTGATTGGAGTACACTAAAACAAACCTGACCTCTCTAGGACATTCAGAAGCCAAGATATAAGCCCACAAATGTGTAACTGGACTACTTCTTTAAAGTGACACCAGATCCGGTGACCTTTGGGACATGGTTTGACCCCCTTAGGAAAGTGCTACCATCATGAAACGTTCAGATCACTTACAACTCAATAGATTCTACCTTCCTGTAACGTTTCAGCCTGATTGGACCTTGTTTTCACACAAATGAACCCAGAATGATGTGAAATTGTGCTTCGTGCAACATAATTCTGGGTACCATTTACAAACCATAAGTGCTAATGACTCCATTCCTTTTTGTGGTTGTAGGGGCTTTTGATTGGAGTACACTAAAACAAACCTAACCTCTCTAGGACATTCAGAAGCCAAGTTATAAGCCCACAAAGGTGTAACTGGACTACATCTTTAAAGTGACACCAGGCCCGGTGACCTTTGGGACATGGTTTTACCCCCTATAGGAATGTGCGATCATCTTGAAACGTTCAGATCACTTACAACTCAATAGATTCTACCTTCTTGTAGCGTTTCAGCCTGATTGGACCTTGTTTTCACACAAATGGACCCAGAATGATGTGAAATTGTGCTTCGTGCAACATAATTCTGGGTGCCATTTACAAACCATAAGTGCTAATGTCTCCATTCCTTTTTGTGGTTGTAGGGGCTGTTGATTGGAGTACACTAAAACAAACCTAACCTCTCTAGGACATTCAGAAGCCAAGTTATAAGCCCACAAATGTGTAACTGGACTACTTCTTTAAAGTGACACCAGATCCGGTGACCTTTGGGACATGGTTTGACCCCCTTAGGAAAGTGCTATAATCATGAAACGTTCAGATCACTTACAACTCAATAGATTCTACCTTCCTGTAACGTTTCAGCCTGATTGGACCTTGTTTTCACTCAAATGAACACAGAATGATGTGAAATTGTGCTTCGTGCAACATAATTCTGGGTGCCATTTAAAAAGCATAAGTGCTAATGTCTCCATTCCTTTTTGTGGTTGTAGGGGCTGTTGATTGGAGTACACTAAAACAAACCTGATCGTTCTAGGACATTCAGAAGCCAAGTTATAAGCCCACAAATGTGTAACTGGACAACTTCTTTAAATTGACACCAGATCCGGTGACCTTTGAGACATGGTTTGACCCCCTTAGGAAAGTGCTATCATCATGAAACGTTCAGATCACTTACAACTCAATAGATTCTACCTTCCTGTAACGTTTCAGCCTGACTGGACCTTGTTTTCACACAAATGAGCCCTGAATGATGTGAAGTTGGGCTTCGTGCAACATAATTCTGGGTGCCATTTAAAAACCATAAGTGCTAATGACTCCATTCCTTTTTGTGGTTGTAGGGGCTGTTGATTGGAGTATACAAAAACAAACCTGATCTCTCTAGGACATTCAGAAGCCAAGTTATAAGCCCACAAATGTGTAACTGGACTACTTCTTTAAATTGACACCAGATCCGGTGACCTTTGGGACATGGTTTGACCCCCTTAGGAAAGTGCTATCATCTTGAAACGTTCAGATCACTTACAACTCAATAGATTCTACCTTCCTGTAACGTTTCAGCCTGATTGGACCTTGTTTTCACACAAATGAACCCAGAATGATGTGAAATTGTGCTTCGTGCAACATAATTCTGGGTGCCATTTACAAACCATAAGTGCTAATGACTCCATTCCTTTTTGTGGTTGTAGGGGCTGTTGATTGGAGTACACTAAAACAAACCTGATCTCTCTAGGACATTCAGAAGCCAAGTTATAAGCCCACAAATGTGTAACTGGACTACTTCTTTAAATTGACACCAGATCCGGTGACCTTTGGGACATGGTTTGACCCCCTTAGGAAAGTGCTATCATCATGAAACGTTCAGATAACTTACAACTCAATAGATTCTACCTTCCTGTAACGTTTCAGCCTGATTGGACCTTGTTTTCACACAAATGAACCCAGAATGATGTGAAACTGTGCTTCGTGCAACATAATTCTGGGTGCCATTTACAAACCATAAGTGCTAATGACTCCATTCCTTTTTGTGGTTGTAGGGGCTGTTGATTGGAGTACATTAAAACAAACCTGATCTCTCTAGGACATTCAGAAGCCAAGTTATAAGCCCACAAATGTGTAACTGGACTACTTCTTTAAATTGACACCAGATCCGGTGACCTTTGGGACATGGTTTGACCCCGTTAGGAAAGTGCTATCATCATGAAACGTTCAGATCACTTACATCTCAATAGATTCTACCTTCCTGTAACGTTTCAGCCTGATTGGACCTTGTTTTCACACAAATGAACCCAGAATGATGTGAAATTGTGCTTCGTTCAACATAATTCTGGGTGCCATTTACAAAGCATAAGTGCTAATGACTCCATTCCTTTTTGTGGTTGTAGGGGCTGTTGATTGGAGTATACTAAAATAAACCTGATCTCTCCAGGACATTCAGAAGCCAAGTTATAAGCCCACAAATGTGTAACTGGACTACTTCTTTAAATTGACACCAGATCTGGTGACCTTTGGGACATGGTTTGACCCCCTTAGGAAAGTGCTATCATCATTAAACGTTCAGATCACTTACAACTCAATAGATTCTACCTTCCTGTAACGTTTCAGCCTGATTGGACCTTGTTTTCACACAAATGGACCCAGAATTATGTGAAATTGTGCTTCGTGCAACATAATTCTGGGTGCCATTTACAAACCATAAGTGCTAATGACTCCATTCCTTTTTGTGGTTGTAGGGGCTGTTGATTGGAGTACATTAAAACAAACCTGATCTCTCTAGGACATTCAGAAGCCAAGTTATAAGCCCACAAAGGTGTAACTGGACTACTTCTTTAAAGTGACACCAGATCCGGTGACCTTTGGGACATGGTTTGACCCCCTTAGGAAAGTGCGATCATCTTGAAACGTTCAGATCACTTACAACTCAATAGATTCTACCTTCCTGTAACGTTTCAGCCTGATTGGACCTTGTTTTCATACAAATGGACCCAGAATGATGTGAAATTGTGCTTCGTGCAACATAATTCTGGTTGCCATTTACAAACCATAAGTGCTAATGACTCCATTCCTTTTTGTGGCTGTAGGGGCTTTTTATTGGAGTACACTTAAACAAACCTGACCTCTCTAGGACATTCAGAAGCCAAGTTATAAGCCCACAAAGGTGTAACTGGACTACTTCTTTAAAGTGACACCAGGCCCGGTGACCTTTGGGACATGGTTTGACCCCCTATAGGAATGTGCGATCATCATGAAACGTTCAGATCACTTACAACTCAATAGATTCTACCTTCTTGTAACGTTTCAGCCTGATTGGACATTGTTTTCACACAAATGGACCCAGAATGATGTGAAATTGTGCTTCGTGCAACATAATTCTGGGTGCCATTTACAAACCATAAGTGCTAATGACTCCATTCCTTTTTGTGGTTGTAGGGGCTGTTGATTGGAGTACACTAAAACAAAGCTAACCTCTCTAGGACATTCAGAAGCCAAGTTATAACCCACAAATGTGTAACTGGACTACTTCTTTAAATTGACACCAGATCCGGTGACCTTTGGGACATGGTTTTACCCCCTTAGGAAAGTGCTATCATCATGAAACGTTCAGATCACTTACAACTCAATAGATTATACCTTCCTGTAACGTTTCAGCCTGATTGGACCTTGTTTTCACACAAATGAACCCGGAATGATGTGAAATTGTGCTTCGTGCAGCATAATTCTGGGTGCCATTTAAAAACCATAAGTGCTAATGACTCCATTCCTTTTTGTGGTTGTAGGGGCTGTTGATTGGAGTACCCTAAAACAAACCTGATCTCTCTAGGACATTCAGAAGCCAAATTAAAATCCCACAAAGGTGTAACTGGACTACTTCTTTAAATTGACACCAGATCCGGTGACATTTGGGACATGGTTTGACCCCCTTAGGAAAGTGCTATCATCATGAAACATTCAGATCACTTACAACTCAATAGATTCTACCTTCTTGTAGCGTTTCAGCCTGATTGGACCTTGTTTTCACACAAATGGACCCAGAATGATGTGAATTTGTGCTTCGTGCAACATAATTCTGGGTGCCATTTACAAACCATGAGTGCTAATGTCTCCATTCCTTTTTGTGGTTGTAGGAGCTGTTGATTGGAGTACAATAAAACAAACCTGACCTCTCTAGGACATTCAGAAGCCAAGTTGTAAGCCCACAAATGTGTAACTGGACTACTTCTTTAAAGTGACACCAGATCCGGTGACCTTTGGGACATAGTTTGACCCCTTTAGGAATGTGCGATCATCTTGAAACGTTCAGATCACTTACAACTCAATAGATTCTACCTTCCTGTAACGTTTCAGCCTGATTGGACCTTGTTTTCACACAAATGGACCCAGAATGATGTGAAATTGTGCTTCGTGCAACATAATTCTGGGTGCCATTTAAAAACCAAAAGTGCTAATGACTCCATTCCTTTTTGTGGTTGTAGGGGCTGTTGATTGGAGTATAATAAAACAAACCTGATCTCTCAGGGACATTCAGAAGCCAAGTTATAAGCCCACAAATGTGTAACTGGACTACTTCTTTAAATTGACACCAGATCCGGTGACCTTTGGGACATGGTTTGACCCCCTTAGGAAAGTGCTATCATCATGAAACGTTCAGATCACTTACAACTCAATAGATTCTACCTTCCTGTAACGTTTCAGCCTGATTGGACCTTGTTTTCACACAAATGAACCCAGAATGATGTGAAATTGTGCTTCGTGCAACATAATTCTGGGTGCCATTTACAAACCATCAGTGCTAATGACTCCATTCCTTTTTGTGGTTGTAGGGGCTGTTGATTGGAGTACAATAAAACAAACCTGACCTCTCTAGGACATTCATAAGCCAAGTTATAAGCCCACAAATGTGTAACTGGACTACTTCTTTAAAGTGACACCAGATCCGGTGACCTTTGGGACATGGTTTGACCCCTTTAGGAATGTGCGATCATCTTGAAACGTTCAGATCACTTACAACTCAAGAGATTCTACCTTCCTGTAACGTTTCAGCCTGATTGGACGTTGTTTTCACACAAATGGACCCAGAATGATGTGAAATTGTGCTTCGTGCAACATAATTCTGGGTGCCATTTACAAACCATAAGTGCTAATGTCTCCATTCCTTTTTGTGGTTGTAGGGGCTGTTGATTGGAGTACAATAAAACAAACCTGACCTCTCTAGGACATTCAGAAGCCAAGTTGTAAGCCCACAAATGTGTAACTGGACTACTTCTTTAAAGTGACACCAGATCCAGTGACCTTTGGGACATGGTTTGACCCCCTTAGGAAAGTGCGATCATCTTGAAACGTTCAGATCACTTACAACTCAATAGATTCTACCTTCTTGTAGCGTTTCAGCCTGATTGGACCTTGTTTTCACACAAATGGACCCAGAATGATGTGAAATTGGGCTTCGTGCAACATAATTCTGGTTGCCATTTACAAACCATAAGTGCTAATGACTCCATTCCTTTTTGTGGCTGTAGGGGCTGTTTATTGGAGTACACTTAAACAAACCTGACCTCTCTAGGACATTCAGAAGCCAAGTTATAAGCCCACAAATGTGTAACTGGACTACTTCTTTAAAGTGACACCAGATCCGGTGACCTTTGGGACATGGTTTGACCCCCTTAGGAAAGTGCTACCATCATGAAACGTTCAGATCACTTACAACTCAATAGATTCTACCTTCCTGTAACGTTTCAGCCTGATTGGACCTTGTTTTCACACAAATGAACCCAGAATGATGTGAAATTGTGCTTCGTGCAACATAATTCTGGGTACCATTTAAAAACCATAAGTGCTAATGTCTCCATTCCTTTTTGTGGTTGTAGGGGCTGTTGATTGGAGTACACTAAAACAAACCTAACCTCTCTAGGACATTCATAAGCCAAGTTATAAGCCCACAAAGGTGTAACTGGACAACTTCTTTAAATTGACACCAGATCCGGTGACATTTGGGACATGGTTTGACCCCCTTAGGAAAGTGCTATCATCATGAAACGTTCAGATCACTTACAACTCAATAGATTCTACCTTCCTGTAACGTTTCAGCCTGATTGGACCTTGTTTTCACACAAATGAACCCAGAATGATGTGAAATTGTGCTTCGTGCAACATAATTCTGGGTGCCATTTAAAAACCATAAGTGCTAATGTCTCCATTCCTTTTTGTGGTTGTAGGGGCTGTTGATTGGAGTACACTAAAACAAACCTGACCTCTCTAGGACATTCAGAAGCCAAGATATAAGCCCACAAATGTGTAACTGGACTACTTCTTTAAAGTGACACCAGATCCGGTGACCTTTGGGACATGGTTTGACCCCCTTAGGAAAGTGCTACCATCATGAAACGTTCAGATCACTTACAACTCAATAGATTCTACCTTCCTGTAACGTTTCAGCCTGATTGGACCTTGTTTTCACACAAATGAACCCAGAATGATGTGAAATTGTGCTTTGTGCAACATAATTCTGGGTACCATTTACAAACCATAAGTGCTAATGACTCCATTCCTTTTTGTGGTTGTAGGGGCTTTTGATTGGAGTACACTAAAACAAACCTAACCTCTCTAGGACATTCAGAAGCCAAGTTATAAGCCCACAAAGGTGTAACTGGACTACATCTTTAAAGTGACACCAGGCCCGGTGACCTTTGGGACATGGTTTTACCCCCTATAGGAATGTGCGATCATCTTGAAACGTTCAGATCACTTACAACTCAATAGATTCTACCTTCTTGTAGCGTTTCAGCCTGATTGGACCTTGTTTTCACACAAATGGACCCAGAATGATGTGAAATTGTGCTTCGTGCAACATAATTCTGGGTGCCATTTACAAACCATAAGTGCTAATGTCTCCATTCCTTTTTGTGGTTGTAGGGGCTGTTGATTGGAGTACACTAAAACAAACCTAACCTCTCTAGGACATTCAGAAGCCAAGTTATAAGCCCACAAATGTGTAACTGGACTACTTCTTTAAAGTGACACCAGATCCGGTGACCTTTGGGACATGGTTTGACCCCCTTAGGAAAGTGCTATCATCATGAAACGTTCAGATCACTTACAACTCAATAGATTCTACCTTCCTGTAACGTTTCAGCCTGATTGGACCTTGTTTTCACTCAAATGAACACAGAATGATGTGAAATTGTGCTTCGTGCAACATAATTCTGGGTGCCATTTAAAAAGCATAAGTGCTAATGTCTCCATTCCTTTTTGTGGTTGTAGGGGCTGTTGATTGGAGTACACTAAAACAAACCTGATCGTTCTAGGACATTCAGAAGCCAAGTTATAAGCCCACAAATGTGTAACTGGACAACTTCTTTAAATTGACACCAGATCCGGTGACCTTTGAGACATGGTTTGACCCCCTTAGGAAAGTGCTATCATCATGAAACGTTCAGATAACTTATAACTCAATAGATTCTACCTTCCTGTAACGTTTCAGCCTGACTGGACCTTGTTTTCACACAAATGAGCCCTGAATGATGTGAAGTTGGGCTTCGTGCAACATAATTCTGGGTGCCATTTAAAAACCATAAGTGCTAATGACTCCATTCCTTTTTGTGATTGTAGGGGCTGTTGATTGGAGTATACAAAAACAAACCTGATCTCTCTAGGACATTCAGAAGCCAAGTTATAAGCCCACAAATGTGTAACTGGACTACTTCTTTAAATTGACACCAGATCCGGTGACCTTTGGGACATGGTTTGACCCCCTTAGGAAAGTGCTATCATCTTGAAACGTTCAGATCACTTACAACTCAATAGATTCTACCTTCCTGTAACGTTTCAGCCTAATTGGACCTTGTTTTCACACAAATGAACCCAGAATGATGTGAAATTGTGCTTCGTGCAACATAATTCTGGGTGCCATTTACAAACCATAAGTGCTAATGACTCCATTCCTTTTTGTGGTTGTAGGGGCTGTTGATTGGAGTACACTAAAACAAACCTGATCTCTCTAGGACATTCAGAAGCCAAGTTATAAGCCCACAAATGTGTAACTGGACTACTTTAAATTGACACCAGATCCGGTGACCTTTGGGACATGGTTTGACCCCCTTAGGAAAGTGCTACCATCATGAAACGTTCAGATCACTTACAACTCAATAGATTCTACCTTCCTGTAACGTTTCAGCCTGATTGGACCTTGTTTTCACACAAATGAACCCAGAATGATGTGAAATTGTGCTTCGTGCAACATAATTCTGGGTACCATTTACAAACCATAAGTGCTAATGACTCCATTCCTTTTTGTGGTTGTAGGGGCTTTTGATTGGAGTACACTAAAACAAACCTAACCTCTCTAGGACATTCATAAGCCAAGTTATAAGCCCACAAAGGTGTAACTGGACAACTTCTTTAAATTGACACCAGATCCGGTGACATTTGGGACATGGTTTGACCCCCTTAGGAAAGTGCTATCATCATGAAACGTTCAGATCACTTACAACTCAATAGATTCTACCTTCCTGTAACGTTTCAGCCTGATTGGACCTTGTTTTCACACAAATGAACCCAGAATGATGTGAAATTGTGCTTCGTGCAACATAATTCTGGGTGCCATTTAAAAACCATAAGTGCTAATGTCTCCATTCCTTTTTGTGGTTGTAGGGGCTGTTGATTGGAGTACACTAAAACAAACCTGACCTCTCTAGGACATTCAGAAGCCAAGATATAAGCCCACAAATGTGTAACTGGACTACTTCTTTAAAGTGACACCAGATCCGGTGACCTTTGGGACATGGTTTGACCCCCTTAGGAAAGTGCTACCATCATGAAACGTTCAGATCACTTACAACTCAATAGATTCTACCTTCCTGTAACGTTTCAGCCTGATTGGACCTTGTTTTCACACAAATGAACCCAGAATGATGTGAAATTGTGCTTCGTGCAACATAATTCTGGGTACCATTTACAAACCATAAGTGCTAATGACTCCATTCCTTTTTGTGGTTGTAGGGGCTTTTGATTGGAGTACACTAAAACAAACCTAACCTCTCTAGGACATTCAGAAGCCAAGTTATAAGCCCACAAAGGTGTAACTGGACTACATCTTTAAAGTGACACCAGGCCCGGTGACCTTTGGGACATGGTTTTACCCCCTATAGGAATGTGCGATCATCTTGAAACGTTCAGATCACTTACAACTCAATAGATTCTACCTTCTTGTAGCGTTTCAGCCTGATTGGACCTTGTTTTCACACAAATGGACCCAGAATGATGTGAAATTGTGCTTCGTGCAACATAATTCTGGGTGCCATTTACAAACCATAAGTGCTAATGTCTCCATTCCTTTTTGTGGTTGTAGGGGCTGTTGATTGGAGTACACTAAAACAAACCTAACCTCTCTAGGACATTCAGAAGCCAAGTTATAAGCCCACAAATGTGTAACTGGACTACTTCTTTAAAGTGACACCAGATCCGGTGACCTTTGGGACATGGTTTGACCCCCTTAGGAAAGTGCTATCATCATGAAACGTTCAGATCACTTACAACTCAATAGATTCTACCTTCCTGTAACGTTTCAGCCTGATTGGACCTTGTTTTCACTCAAATGAACACAGAATGATGTGAAATTGTGCTTCGTGCAACATAATTCTGGGTGCCATTTAAAAAGCATAAGTGCTAATGTCTCCATTCCTTTTTGTGGTTGTAGGGGCTGTTGATTGGAGTACACTAAAACAAACCTGATCGTTCTAGGACATTCAGAAGCCAAGTTATAAGCCCACAAATGTGTAACTGGACAACTTCTTTAAATTGACACCAGATCCGGTGACCTTTGAGACATGGTTTGACCCCCTTAGGAAAGTGCTATCATCATGAAACGTTCAGATCACTTACAACTCAATAGATTCTACCTTCCTGTAACGTTTCAGCCTGACTGGACCTTGTTTTCACACAAATGAGCCCTGAATGATGTGAAGTTGGGCTTCGTGCAACATAATTCTGGGTGCCATTTAAAAACCATAAGTGCTAATGACTCCATTCCTTTTTGTGGTTGTAGGGGCTGTTGATTGGAGTATACAAAAACAAACCTGATCTCTCTAGGACATTCAGAAGCCAAGTTATAAGCCCACAAATGTGTAACTGGACTACTTCTTTAAATTGACACCAGATCCGGTGACCTTTGGGACATGGTTTGACCCCCTTAGGAAAGTGCTATCATCTTGAAACGTTCAGATCACTTACAACTCAATAGATTCTACCTTCCTGTAACGTTTCAGCCTGATTGGACCTTGTTTTCACACAAATGAACCCAGAATGATGTGAAATTGTGCTTCGTGCAACATAATTCTGGGTGCCATTTACAAACCATAAGTGCTAATGACTCCATTCCTTTTTGTGGTTGTAGGGGCTGTTGATTGGAGTACACTAAAACAAACCTGATCTCTCTAGGACATTCAGAAGCCAAGTTATAAGCCCACAAATGTGTAACTGGACTACTTCTTTAAATTGACACCAGATCCGGTGACCTTTGGGACATGGTTTGACCCCCTTAGGAAAGTGCTATCATCATGAAACGTTCAGATAACTTACAACTCAATAGATTCTACCTTCCTGTAACGTTTCAGCCTGATTGGACCTTGTTTTCACACAAATGAACCCAGAATGATGTGAAACTGTGCTTCGTGCAACATAATTCTGGGTGCCATTTACAAACCATAAGTGCTAATGACTCCATTCCTTTTTGTGGTTGTAGGGGCTGTTGATTGGAGTACATTAAAACAAACCTGATCTCTCTAGGACATTCAGAAGCCAAGTTATAAGCCCACAAATGTGTAACTGGACTACTTCTTTAAATTGACACCAGATCCGGTGACCTTTGGGACATGGTTTGACCCCCTTAGGAAAGTGCTATCATCATGAAACGTTCAGATCACTTACATCTCAATAGATTCTACCTTCCTGTAACGTTTCAGCCTGATTGGACCTTGTTTTCACACAAATGAACCCAGAATGATGTGAAATTGTGCTTCGTTCAACATAATTCTGGGTGCCATTTACAAAGCATAAGTGCTAATGACTCCATTCCTTTTTGTGGTTGTAGGGGCTGTTGATTGGAGTATACTAAAATAAACCTGATCTCTCCAGGACATTCAGAAGCCAAGTTATAAGCCCACAAATGTGTAACTGGACTACTTCTTTAAATTGACACCAGATCTGGTGACCTTTGGGACATGGTTTGACCCCCTTAGGAAAGTGCTATCATCATTAAACGTTCAGATCACTTACAACTCAATAGATTCTACCTTCCTGTAACGTTTCAGCCTGATTGGACCTTGTTTTCACACAAATGAACCCAGAATGATGTGAAATTGTGCTTCGTGCAACATAATTCTGGGTGCCATTTACAAACCATAAGTGCTAATGACTCCATTCCTTTTTGTGGTTGTAGGGGCTGTTGATTGGAGTACATTAAAACAAACCTGATCTCTCTAGGACATTCAGAAGCCAAGTTATAAGCCCACAAAGGTGTAACTGGACTACTTCTTTAAAGTGACACCAGGCCCGGTGACCTTTGGGACATGGTTTGACCCCCTATAGGAATGTTCGATCATCATGAAACGTTCAGATCACTTACAACTCAATAGATTCTACCTTCTTGTAACGTTTCAGCCTGATTGGACCTTGTTTTCACACAAATGAACCCAGAATGATGTGAAATTGTGCTTCGTGCAACATAATTCTGGGTGCCATTTACAAACCATAAGTGCTAATGACTCCATTCCTTTTTGTGGTTGTAGGGGCTGTTGATTGGAGTACACTAAAACAAACCTAACCTCTCTAGGACATTCAGAAGCCAAGTTATAAGCCCACAAATGTGTAACTGGACTACTTCTTTAAAGTGACACCAGGCCCGGTGACCTTTGGGACATGGTTTGACCCCCTATAGGAATGTGCGATCATCATTAAACGTTCAGATCACTTACAACTCAATAGATTCTACCTTCTTGTAACGTTTCAGCCTGATTGGACCTTGTTTTCACACAAATGAACCCAGAATGATGTGAAATTGTGCTTCGTGCAACATAATTCTGGGTGCCATTTACAAACCATAAGTGCTAATGACTCCATTCCTTTTTGTGGTTGTAGGGGCTGTTGATTGGAGTACACTAAAACAAACCTGATCTCTCTAGGACATTCAGAAGCCAAGTTATAAGCCCACAAATGTGTAACTGGACTACTTCTTTAAATTGACACCAGATCCCGTGAACTTTGGGACATGGCTTGACCCCCTTAGGAAAGTGCTATCATCGTGAAACGTTCAGATCACTTACAACTCAATAGATTCTACCTTCCTGTAACGTTTTAGCCTGATTGGACCTTGTTTTCACACAAATGACCCCAGAATGATGTGAAATTGTGCTTCGTGCAACATAATTCTGGGTGCCATTTAAAAACCATAAGTGCTAATGACTCCATTCCTTTTTGTGGTTGTAGGGGCTGTTGATTGGAGTATACTAAAACAAACCTGATCTCTCTAGGACATTCAGAAGCCAAGTTATAAGCCCACAAATGTGTAACTGGACTACTTCTTTAAATTGACACCAGATCCGGTGACCTTTGGGACATGGTTTGACCCCCTTAGGAAAGTGCTATCATCATGAAACGTTCAGATCACTTACAACTCAATAGATTCTACCTTCCTGTAACGTTTCAGCCTGATTGGACCTTGTTTTCATACAAATGGACCCAGAATGATGTGAAATTGTGCTTCGTGCAACATAATTCTGGGTGCCATTTACAAACCATAAGTGCTAATGACTCCATTCCTTTTTGTGGCTGTAGGGGCTGTTTATTGGAGTACACTTAAACAAACCTGACCTCTCTAGGACATTCAGACACCAAGTTATAAGCCCACAAAGGTGTAACTGGACTACTTCTTTAAAGTGACACCAGGCCCGGTGACCTTTGGGACATGGTTTGACCCCCTATGGGAATGTGCGATCATCATGAAACGTTCAGATCACTTACAACTCAATAGATTCTACCTTCTTGTAACGTTTCAGCCTGATTGGACATTGTTTTCACACAAATGGACCCAGAATGATGTGAAATTGTGCTTCGTGCAACATAATTCTGGGTGCCATTTACAAACCATAAGTGCTAATGACTCCATTCCTTTTTGTGGTTGTAGGGGCTGTTGATTGGAGTACACTAAAACAAACCTAACCTCTCTAGGACATTCAGAAGCCAAGTTATAAGCCCACAAATGTGTAACTGGAATACTTCTTTAAATTGACACCAGATCCGGTGACCTTTGGGACATGGTTTTACCCCCTTAGGAAAGTGCTATCATCATGAAACGTTCAGATCACTTACAACTCAATAGATTCTACCTTCCTGTAACGTTTCAGCCTGATTGGACCTTGTTTTCACACAAATGAACCCAGAATGATGTGAAATTGTGCTTCGTGCAACATAATTCTGGGTGCCATTTACAAACCATAAGTGCTAATGACTCCATTCCTTTTTGTGGTTGTAGGGGATTTTGATTGGAGTACACTAAAACAAACCTAACCTCTATAGGACATTCAGAAGCCAAGTTATAAGCCCACAAATGTGTAACTGGACTACTTCTTTAAAGTGACACCAGGCCCGGTGACCTTTGGGACATGGTTTGACCCCCTATAGGAATGTGCGATCATCATTAAACGTTCAGATCACTTACAACTCAATAGATTCTACCTTCTTGTAACGTTTCAGCCTGATTGGACCTTGTTTTCACACAAATGAACCCAGAATGATGTGAAATTGTGCTTCGTGCAACATAACTCTGGGTGCCATTTACAAACCATAAGTGCTAATGACTCCATTCCTTTTTGTGGTTGTAGGGGCTGTTGATTGGAGTATACTAAAACAAACCTGATCTCTCTAGGACATTCAGAAGCCAAGTTATAAGCCCACAAATGTGTAACTGGACTACTTCTTTAAATTGACACCAGATCCGGTGACCTTTGGGACATGGTTTGACCCCCTTAGGAAAGTGCTATCATCATGAAACGTTCAGATCACTTACAACTCAATAGATTCTACCTTCCTGTAACGTTTCAGCCTGATTGGACCTTGTTTTCATACAAATGGACCCAGAATGATGTGAAATTGTGCTTCGTGCAACATAATTCTGGTTGCCATTTACAAACCATAAGTGCTAATGACTCCATTCCTTTTTGTGGCTGTAGGGGCTGTTTATTGGAGTACACTTAAAAAAACCTGACCTCTCTAGGACATTCAGAAGCCAAGTTATAAGCCCACAAAGGTGTAACTGGACTACTTCTTTAAAGTGACACCAGGCCCGGTGACCTTTGGGACATGGTTTGACCCCCTATAGGAATGTGCGATCATCATGAAACGTTCAGATCACTTACAACTCAATAGATTCTACCTTCTTGTAACGTTTCAGCCTGATTGGACATTGTTTTCACACAAATGGACCCAGAATGATGTGAAATTGTGCTTCATGCAACATAATTCTGGGTGCCATTTACAAACCATAAGTGCTAATGACTCCATTCCTTTTTGTGGTTGTAGGGGCTGTTGATTGGAGTACACTAAAACAAAGCTAACCTCTCTAGGACATTCAGAAGCCAAGTTATAAGCCCACAAATGTGTAACTGGACTACTTCTTTAAATTGACACCAGATCCGGTGACCTTTGGGACATGGTTTTACCCCCTTAGGAAAGTGCTATCATCATGAAACGTTCAGATCACTTACAACTCAATAGATTATACCTTCCTGTAACGTTTCAGCCTGATTGGACCTTGTTTTCACACAAATGAACCCGGAATGATGTGAAATTGTGCTTCGTGCAGCATAATTCTGGGTGCCATTTAAAAACCATAAGTGCTAATGACTCCATTCCTTTTTGTGGTTGTAGGGGCTGTTGATTGGAGTACCCTAAAACAAACCTGATCTCTCTAGGACATTCAGAAGCCAAATTATAAGCCCACAAAGGTGTAACTGGACTACTTCTTTAAATTGACACCAGATCCGGTGACATTTGGGACATGGTTTGACCCCCTTAGGAAAGTGCTATCATCATGAAACGTTCAGATCACTTACAACTCAATAGATTCTACCTTCTTGTAGCGTTTCAGCCTGATTGGACCTTGTTTTCACACAAATGGACCCAGAATGATGTGAATTTGTGCTTCGTCCAACATAATTCTGGGTGCCATTTACAAACCATAAGTGCTAATGTCTCCATTCCTTTTTGTGGTTGTAGGAGCTGTTGATTGGAGTACAATAAAACAAACCTGACCTCTCTAGGACATTCAGAAGCCAAGTTGTAAGCCCACAAATGTGTAACTGGACTACTTCTTTAAAGTGACACCAGATCCGGTGACCTTTGGGACATAGTTTGACCCCTTTAGGAATGTGCGATCATCTTGAAACGTTCAGATCACTTACAACTCAATAGATTCTTCCTTCCTGTAACGTTTCAGCCTGATTGGACCTTGTTTTCACACAAATGGACCCAGAATGATGTGAAATTGTTCTTCGTGCAACATAATTCTGGGTGCCATTTAAAAACCATAAGTGCTAATGACTCCATTCCTTTTTGTGGTTGTAGGGGCTGTTGATTGGAGTATACTAAAACACACCTGATCTCTCTAGGACATTCAGAAGCCAAGTTATAAGCCCACAAATGTGTAACTGGACTACTTCTTTAAATTGACACCAGATCCGGTGACCTTTGGGACATGGTTTGACCCCCTTAGGAAAGTGCTATCATCATGAAACGTTCAGATCACTTACAACTCAATAGATTCTACCTTCCTGTAACGTTTCAGCCTGACTGGACCTTGTTTTCACACAAATGAACCCAGAATGATGTGAAATTGGGCTTCGTGCAACATAATTCTGGGTGCCATTTAAAAACCATAAGTGCTAATGACTCCATTCCTTTTTGTGGTTGTAGGGGCTGTTGATTGGAGTATACTAAAACACACCTGATCTCTCTAGGACATTCAGAAGCCAAGTTATAAGCCCACAAATGTGTAACTGGACTACTTCTTTAAATTGACACCAGATCCGGTGACCTTTGGGACATGGTTTGACCCCCTTAGGAAAGTGCTATCATCATGAAACGTTCAGATCACTTACAACTCAATAGATTCTACCTTCCTGTAACGTTTCAGCCTGATTGGACCTTGTTTTCACACAAATGAACCCAGAATGATGTGAAATTGTGCTTCGTGCAACATAATTCTGGGTGCCATTTAAAAACCAAAAGTGCTAATGACTCCATTCCTTTTTGTGGTTGTAGGGGCTGTTGATTGGAGTATACTAAACAAACCTGATCTCTCAGGGACATTCAGAAGCCAAGTTATAAGCCCACAAATGTGTAACTGGACTACTTCTTTAAATTGACACCAGATCCGGTGACCTTTGGGACATGGTTTGACCCCCTTAGGAAAGTGCTATCATCATGAAACGTTCAGATCACTTACAACTCAATAGATTCTACCTTCCTGTAACGTTTCAGCCTGACTGGACCTTGTTTTCACACAAATGAACCCAGAATGATGTGAAATTGTGCTTTGTGCAACATAATTCTGGGTACCATTTACAAACCATAAGTGCTAATGACTCCATTCCTTTTTGTGGTTGTAGGGGCTTTTGATTGGAGTACACTAAAACAAACCTAACCTCTCTAGGACATTCAGAAGCCAAGTTATAAGCCCACAAAGGTGTAACTGGACTACATCTTTAAAGTGACACCAGGCCCGGTGACCTTTGGGACATGGTTTTACCCCCTATAGGAATGTGCGATCATCTTGAAACGTTCAGATCACTTACAACTCAATAGATTCTACCTTCTTGTAGCGTTTCAGCCTGATTGGACCTTGTTTTCACACAAATGGACCCAGAATGATGTGAAATTGTGCTTCGTGCAGCATAATTCTGGGTGCCATTTAAAAACCATAAGTGCTAATGACTCCATTCCTTTTTGTGGTTGTAGGGGCTGTTGATTGGAGTACCCTAAAACAAACCTGATCTCTCTAGGACATTCAGAAGCCAAATTATAAGCCCACAAAGGTGTAACTGGACTACTTCTTTAAATTGACACCAGATCCGGTGACATTTGGGACATGGTTTGACCCCCTTAGGAAAGTGCTATCATCATGAAACGTTCAGATCACTTACAACTCAATAGATTCTACCTTCTTGTAGCGTTTCAGCCTGATTGGACCTTGTTTTCACACAAATGGACCCAGAATGATGTGAATTTGTGCTTCGTCCAACATAATTCTGGGTGCCATTTACAAACCATAAGTGCTAATGTCTCCATTCCTTTTTGTGGTTGTAGGAGCTGTTGATTGGAGTACAATAAAACAAACCTGACCTCTCTAGGACATTCAGAAGCCAAGTTGTAAGCCCACAAATGTGTAACTGGACTACTTCTTTAAAGTGACACCAGATCCGGTGACCTTTGGGACATAGTTTGACCCCTTTAGGAATGTGCGATCATCTTGAAACGTTCAGATCACTTACAACTCAATAGATTCTTCCTTCCTGTAACGTTTCAGCCTGATTGGACCTTGTTTTCACACAAATGGACCCAGAATGATGTGAAATTGTTCTTCGTGCAACATAATTCTGGGTGCCATTTAAAAACCATAAGTGCTAATGACTCCATTCCTTTTTGTGGTTGTAGGGGCTGTTGATTGGAGTATACTAAAACACACCTGATCTCTCTAGGACATTCAGAAGCCAAGTTATAAGCCCACAAATGTGTAACTGGACTACTTCTTTAAATTGACACCAGATCCGGTGACCTTTGGGACATGGTTTGACCCCCTTAGGAAAGTGCTATCATCATGAAACGTTCAGATCACTTACAACTCAATAGATTCTACCTTCCTGTAACGTTTCAGCCTGACTGGACCTTGTTTTCACACAAATGAACCCAGAATGATGTGAAATTGGGCTTCGTGCAACATAATTCTGGGTGCCATTTAAAAACCATAAGTGCTAATGACTCCATTCCTTTTTGTGGTTGTAGGGGCTGTTGATTGGAGTATACTAAAACACACCTGATCTCTCTAGGACATTCAGAAGCCAAGTTATAAGCCCACAAATGTGTAACTGGACTACTTCTTTAAATTGACACCAGATCCGGTGACCTTTGGGACATGGTTTGACCCCCTTAGGAAAGTGCTATCATCATGAAACGTTCAGATCACTTACAACTCAATAGATTCTACCTTCCTGTAACGTTTCAGCCTGATTGGACCTTGTTTTCACACAAATGAACCCAGAATGATGTGAAATTGTGCTTCGTGCAACATAATTCTGGGTGCCATTTAAAAACCAAAAGTGCTAATGACTCCATTCCTTTTTGTGGTTGTAGGGGCTGTTGATTGGAGTATACTAAACAAACCTGATCTCTCAGGGACATTTAGAAGCCAAGTTATAAGCCCACAAATGTGTAACTGGACTACTTCTTTAAATTGACACCAGATCCGGTGACCTTTGGGACATGGTTTGACCCCCTTAGGAAAGTGCTATCATCATGAAACGTTCAGATCACTTACAACTCAATAGATTCTACCTTCCTGTAACGTTTCAGCCTGATTGGACCTTGTTTTCACACAAATGAACCCAGAATGATGTGAAATTGTGCTTCGTGCAACATAATTCTGGGTGCCATTTACAAACCATAAGTGCTAATGACTCCATTCCTTTTTGTGGTTGTAGGGGATTTTGATTGGAGTACACTAAAACAAACCTAACCTCTATAGGACATTCAGAAGCCAAGTTATAAGCCCACAAATGTGTAACTGAACTACTTCTTTAAAGTGACACTAGATCCGGTGACCTTTGGGACATGGTTTGACCCCTTTAGGAATGTGCGATCATCTTGAAACGTTCAGATCACTTACAACTCAATAGATTCTTCCTTCCTGTAACGTTTCAGCCTGATTGGACCTTGTTTTCACACAAATGGACCCAGAATGATGTGAAATTGTGCTTCGTGCAAAATAATTCTGGGTGCCATTTACAAACCATAAGTGCTAATGACTCCATTCCTTTTTGTGGTTGTAGGGGCTGTTGATTGGAGTACAATAAAACAAACCTGACCTCTCTAGGACATTCAGAAGCCAAGTTGTAAGCCCACAAATGTGTAACTGGACTACTTCTTTAAAGTGACACCAGATCCGGTGACCTTTGGGACATGGTTTGACCCCCTTAGGAAAGTGCTATCATCATGAAACGTTCAGATCACTTACAACTCAATAGATTCTACCTTCCTGTAACGTTTCAGCCTGACTGGACCTTGTTTTCACACAAATGAACCCAGAATGATGTGAAATTGGGCTTCGTGCAACATAATTCTGGGTGCCATTTAAAAACCATAAGTGCTAATGACTCCATTCCTTTTTGTGGTTGTAGGGGCTGTTGATTGGAGTATACTAAAACACACCTGATCTCTCTAGGACATTCAGAAGCCAAGTTATAAGCCCACAAATGTGTAACTGGACTACTTCTTTAAATTGACACCAGATCCGGTGACCTTTGGGACATGGTTTGACCCCCTTAGGAAAGTGCTATCATCATGAAACGTTCAGATCACTTACAACTCAATAGATTCTACCTTCCTGTAACGTTTCAGCCTGATTGGACCTTGTTTTCACACAAATGAACCCAGAATGATTTGATATTGTGCTTCGTGCAACATAATTCTGGGTGCCATTTAAAAACCAAAAGTGCTAATGACTCCATTCCTTTTTGTGGTTGTAGGGGCTGTTGATTGGAGTATACTAAACAAACCTGATCTCTCAGGGACATTCAGAAGCCAAGTTATAAGCCCACAAATGTGTAACTGGACTACTTCTTTAAATTGACACCAGATCCGGTGACCTTTGGGACATGGTTTGACCCCCTTAGGAAAGTGCTATCATCATGAAACGTTCAGATCACTTACAACTCAATAGATTCTACCTTCCTGTAACGTTTCAGCCTGATTGGACCTTGTTTTCACACAAATGAACCCAGAATGATGTGAAATTGTGCTTCGTGCAACATAATTCTGGGTGCCATTTACAAACCATAAGTGCTAATGACTCCATTCCTTTTTGTGGTTGTAGGGGATTTTGATTGGAGTACACTAAAAAAAACCTAACCTCTATAGGACATTCAGAAGCCAAGTTATAAGCCCACAAATGTGTAACTGGACTACTTCTTTAAAGTGACACTAGATCCGGTGACCTTTGGGACATGGTTTGACCCCTTTAGGAATGTGCGATCATCTTGAAACGTTCAGATCACTTACAACTCAATAGATTCTACCTTGCTGTAACGTTTCAGCCTGATTGGACCTTGTTTTCACACAAATGGACCCAGAATGATGTGAAATTGTGCTTCGTGCAACATAATTCTGGGTGCCATTTACAAACCATAAGTGCTAATTTCTCCATTCCTTTTTGTGGTTGTAGGGGCTGTTGATTGGAGTACAATAAAACAAACCTGACCTCTCTAGGATATTCAGAAGCCAAGTTGTAAGCCCACAAATGTGTAACTGGACTACTTCTTTAAAGTGACACCAGATCCGGTGACCTTTGGGACATAGTTTGACCCCTTTAGGAATGTGCGATCATCTTGAAACGTTCAGATCACTTACAACTCAATAGATTCTACCTTCCTGTAACGTTTCAGCCTGATTGGACCTTGTTTTCACACAAATGGACCCAGAATGATGTGAAATTGTGCTTCGTGCAACATAATTCTGGGTGCCATTTACAAACCATAAGTGCTAATGTCTCCATTCCTTTTTGTGGTTGTAGGGGCTGTTTATTGGAGTACACTTAAACAAACCTGACCTCTTTAGGACATTCAGAAGCCAAGTTATAAGCCCACAAAGGTGTAACTGGACTACTTCTTTAAAGTGACACCAGGCCCGGTGACCTTTGGGACATGGTTTGACCCCCTATAGGAATGTGCGATCATCATGAAACGTTCAGATCACTTACAACTCAATAGATTCTACCTTCTTGTAACGTTTCAGCCTGATTGGACATTGTTTTCACACAAATGGACCCAGAATGATGTGAAATTGTGCTTCATGCAACATAATTCTGGGTGCCATTTACAAACCATAAGTGATAATGACTCCATTCCTTTTTGTGGTTGTAGGGGCTGTTGATTGGAGTACACTAAAACAAAGCTAACCTCTCTAGGACATTCAGAAGCCAAGTTATAAGCCCACAAATGTGTAACTGGACTACTTCTTTAAATTGACACCAGATCCGGTGACCTTTGGGACATGGTTTTACCCCCTTAGGAAAGTGCTATCATCATGAAACGTTCAGATCACTTACAACTCAATAGATTATACCTTCCTGTAACGTTTCAGCCTGATTGGACCTTGTTTTCACACAAATGAACCCGGAATGATGTGAAATTGTGCTTCGTGCAGCATAATTCTGGGTGCCATTTAAAAACCATAAGTGCTAATGACTCCATTCCTTTTTGTGGTTGTAGGGGCTGTTGATTGGAGTACCCTAAAACAAACCTGATCTCTCTAGGACATTCAGAAGCCAAATTATAAGCCCACAAAGGTGTAACTGGACTACTTCTTTAAATTGACACCAGATCCGGTGACATTTGGGACATGGTTTGACCCCCTTAGGAAAGTGCTATCATCATGAAACGTTCAGATCACTTACAACTCAATAGATTATACCTTCCTGTAACGTTTCAGCCTGATTGGACCTTGTTTTCACACAAATGGACCCAGAATGATGTGAAATTGTGCTTCGTGCAACATAATTCTGGGTGCCATTTACAAACCATAAGTGCTAATGTCTCAATTCCTTTTTGTGGTTGTAGGAGCTGTTGATTGGAGTACAATAAAAAAAACCTGACCTCTCTAGGACATTCAGAAGCCAAGTTGTAAGCCCACAAATGTGTAACTGGACTACTTCTTTAAAGTGACACCAGATCCGGTGACCTTTGGGACATAGTTTGACCCCTTTAGGAATGTGCGATCATCTTGAAACGTTCAGATCACTTACAACTCAATAGATTCTACCTTCCTGTAACGTTTCAGCCTGATTGGACCTTGTTTTCACCCAAATGGACCCAGAATGATGTGAAATTGTGCTTCGTGCAACATAATTCTGGGTGCCATTTACAAACCATAAGTGCTAATGTCTCCATTCCTTTTTGTGGTTGTAGGGGCTGTTGATTGGAGTACAATAAAACAAACCTGACCTCTCTAGGACATTCAGAAGCCAAGTTGTAAGCCCACAAATGTGTAACTGGACTACTTCTTTAAAGTGACACCAGATCCGGTGACCTTTGGGACATGGTTTGACCCCCTTAGGAAAGTGCTATCATCATGAAACGTTCAGATCACTTACAACTCAATAGATTCTACCTTCCTGTAACGTTTCAGCCTGACTGGACCTTGTTTTCACACAAATGAACCCAGAATGATGTGAAATTGGGCTTCGTGCAACATAATTCTGGGTGCCATTTAAAAACCATAAGTGCTAATGACTCCATTCCTTTTTGTGGTTGTAGGGGCTGTTGATTGGAGTATACTAAAACACACCTGATCTCTCTAGGACATTCAGAAGCCAAGTTATAAGCCCACAAATGTGTAACTGGACTACTTCTTTAAATTGACACCAGATCCGGTGACCTTTGGGACATGGTTTGACCCCCTTAGGAAAGTGCTATCATCATGAAACTTTCAGATCACTTACAACTCAATAGATTCTACCTTCCTGTAACGTTTCAGCCTGATTGGACATTGTTTTCACACAAATGAACCCAGAATGATGTGAAATTGTGCTTCGTGCAACATAATTCTGGGTGCCATTTAAAAACCAAAAGTGCTAATGACTCCATTCCTTTTTGTGGTTGTAGGGGCTGTTGATTGGAGTATACTAAACAAACCTGATCTCTCAGGGACATTCAGAAGCCAAGTTATAAGCCCACAAATGTGTAACTGGACTACTTCTTTAAATTGACACCAGATCCGGTGACCTTTGGGACATGGTTTGACCCCCTTAGGAAAGTGCTATCATCATGAAACGTTCAGATCACTTACAACTCAATAGATTCTACCTTCCTGTAACGTTTCAGCCTGATTGGACCTTGTTTTCACACAAATGAACCCAGAATGATGTGAAATTGTGCTTCGTGCAACATAATTCTGGGTGCCATTTACAAACCATAAGTGCTAATGACTCCATTCCTTTTTGTGGTTGTAGGGGATTTTGATTGGAGTACACTAAAACAAACCTAACCTCTATAGGACATTCAGAAGCCAAGTTATAAGCCCACAAATGTGTAACTGGACTACTTCTTTAAAGTGACACTAGATCCGGTGACCTTTGGGACATGGTTTGACCCCTTTAGGAATGTGCGATCATCTTGAAACGTTCAGATCACTTACAACTCAATAGATTCTACCTTGCTGTAACGTTTCAGCCTGATTGGACCTTGTTTTCACACAAATGGACCCAGAATGATGTGAAATTGTGCTTCGTGCAACATAATTCTGGGTGCCATTTACAAACCATAAGTGCTAATGTCTCCATTCCTTTTTGTGGTTGTAGGGGCTGTTGATTGGAGTACAATAAAACAAACCTGACCTCTCTAGGATATTCTGAAGCCAAGTTGTAAGCCCACAAATGTGTAACTGGACTACTTCTTTAAAGTGACACCAGATCCGGTGACCTTTGGGACATAGTTTGACCCCTTTAGGAATGTGCGATCATCTTGAAACGTTCAGATCACTTACAACTCAATAGATTCTACCTTCCTGTAACGTTTCAGCCTGATTGGACCTTGTTTTCACACAAATGGACCCAGAATGATGTGAAATTGTGCTTCGTGCAACATAATTCTGGGTGCCATTTACAAACCATAAGTGCTAATGTCTCCATTCCTTTTTGTGGTTGTAGGGGCTGTTGATTGGAGTACAATAAAAAAAACCTGACCTCTCTAGGACATTCAGAAGCCAAGTTGTAAGCCCACAAATGAGTAACTGGACTACTTCTTTAAAGTGACACCAGATCCGGTGACCTTTGGGACATGGTTTGACCCCCTTAGGAAAGTGCTATCATCATGAAACGTTCAGATCACTTACAACTCAATAGATTCTACCTTCCTGTAACGTTTCAGCCTGACTGGACCTTGTTTTCACACAAATGAACCCAGAATGATGTGAAATTGGGCTTCGTGCAACATAATTCTGGGTGCCATTTAAAAACCATAAGTGCTAATGACTCCATTCCTTTTTGTGGTTGTAGGGGCTGTTGATTGGAGTATACTAAAACAAACCTGATCTCTCTAGGACATTCAGAAGCCAAGTTATGAGCCCACAAATGTGTAACTGGACTACTTCTTTAAATTGACACCAGATCCGGTGACCTTTGGGACATGGTTTGACCCCCTTATGAAAGTGCTATCATCATGAAACGTTCAGATCACTTACAACTCAATAGATTCTACCTTCCTGTAACGTTTCAGCCTGATTGGACCTTGTTTTCATACAAATGGACCCAGAATGATGTGAAATTGTGCTTCGTGCAACATAATTCTGGTTGCCATTTACAAACCATAAGTGCTAATGACTCCATTCCTTTTTTTGGCTGTAGGGGCTGTTTATTGGAGTACACTTAAACAAACCTGACCTCTCTAGGACATTCAGAAGCCAAGTTATAAGCCCACAAAGGTGTAACTGGACTACTTCTTTAAAGTGACACCAGGCCCGGTGACCTTTGGGACATGGTTTGACCCCCTATAGGAATGTGCGATCATCATGAAACGTTCAGATCACTTACAACTCAATAGATTCTACCTTCTTGTAACGTTTCAGCCTGATTGGACATTGTTTTCACACAAATGGACCCAGAATGATGTGAAATTGTGCTTCATGCAACATAATTCTGGGTGCCATTTACAAACCATAAGTGCTAATGACTCCATTCCTTTTTGTGGTTGTAGGGGCTGTTGATTGGAGTACACTAAAACAAAGCTAACCTCTCTAGGACATTCAGAAGCCAAGTTATAAGCCCACAAATGTGTAACTGGACTACTTCTTTAAATTGACACCAGATCCGGTGACCTTTGGGACATGGTTTTACCCCCTTAGGAAAGTGCTATCATCATGAAACGTTCAGATCACTTACAACTCAATAGATTCTACCTTCCTGTAACGTTTCAGCCTGATTGGACCTTGTTTTCACACAAATGAACCCGGAATGATGTGAAATTGTGCTTCGTGCAGCATAATTCTGGGTGCCATTTAAAAACCATAAGTGCTAATTACTCCATTCCTTTTTGTGGTTGTAGGGGCTGTTGATTGGAGTACCCTAAAACAAACCTGATCTCTCTAGGACATTCAGAAGCCAAATTATAAGCCCACAAAGGTGTAACTGGACTACTTCTTTAAATTGACACCAGATCCGGTGACATTTGGGACATGGTTTGACCCCCTTAGGAAAGTGCTATCATCATGAAACGTTCAGATCACTTACAACTCAATAGATTATACCTTCCTGTAACGTTTCAGCCTGATTGGACCTTGTTTTCACACAAATGGACCCAGAATGATGTGAATTTGTGCTTCGTGCAACATAATTCTGGGTGCCATTTACAAACCATAAGTGATAATGTCTCCATTCCTTTTTGTGGTTGTAGGAGCTGTTGATTGGAGTACAATAAAACAAACCTGACCTCTCTAGGACATTCAGAAGCCAAGTTGTAAGCCCACAAATGTGTAACTGGACTACTTCTTTAAAGTGACACCAGATCCGGTGACCTTTGGGACATAGTTTGACCCCTTTAGGAATGTGCGATCATCTTGAAACGTTCAGATCACTTACAACTCAATAGATTCTACCTTCCTGTAACGTTTCAGCCTGATTGGACCTTGTTTTCACCCAAATGGACCCAGAATGATGTGAAATTGTGCTTCGTGCAACATAATACTGGGTGCCATTTACAAACCATAAGTGCTAATGTCTCCATTCCTTTTTGTGGTTGTAGGGGCTGTTGATTGGAGTACAATAAAACAAACCTGACCTCTCTAGGACATTCAGAAGCCAAGTTGTAAGCCCACAAATGTGTAACTGGACTACTTCTTTAAAGTGACACCAGATCCGGTGACCTTTGGGACATGGTTTGACCCCCTTAGGAAAGTGCTATCATCATGAAACGTTCAGATCACTTACAACTCAATAGATTCTACCTTCCTGTAACGTTTCAGCCTGACTGGACCTTGTTTTCACACAAATGAACCCAGAATGATGTGAAATTGGGCTTCGTGCAACATAATTCTGGGTGCCATTTAAAAACCAAAAGTGCTAATGACTCCATTCCTTTTTGTGGTTGTAGGGGCTGTTGATTGGAGTATACTAAACAAACCTGATCTCTCAGGGACATTCAGAAGCCAAGTTATAAGCCCACAAATGTGTAACTGGACTACTTCTTTAAATTGACACCAGATCCGGTGACCTTTGGGACATGGTTTGACCCCCTTAGGAAAGTGCTATCATCATGAAACGTTCAGATCACTTACAACTCAATAGATTCTACCTTCCTGTAACGTTTCAGCCTGATTGGACCTTGTTTTCACACAAATGAACCCAGAATGATGTGAAATTGTGCTTCGTGCAACATAAATCTGGGTGCCATTTACAAACCATAAGTGCTAATGACTCCATTCCTTTTTGTGGTTGTAGGGGATTTTGATTGGAGTACACTAAAACAAACCTAACCTCTATAGGACATTCAGAAGCCAAGTTATAAGCCCACAAATGTGTAACTGGACTACTTCTTTAAAGTGACACTAGATTCGGTGACCTTTGGGACATGGTTTGACCCCTTTAGGAATGTGCGATCATCTTGAAACGTTCAGATCACTTACAACTCAATAGATTCTACCTTCCTGTAACGTTTCAGCCTGATTGGACGTTGTTTTCACACAAATGGACCCAGAATGATGTGAAATTGTGCTTCGTGCAACATAATTCTGGGTGCCATTTACAAACCATAAGTGCTAATGTCTCCATTCCTTTTTGTGGTTGTAGGGGCTGTTGATTGGAGTACAATAAAACAAACCTGACCTCTCTAGGACATTCAGAAGCCAAGTTGTAAGCCCACAAATGTGTAACTGGACTACTTCTTTAAAGTGACACCAGATCCGGTGACCTTTGGGACATGGTTTGACCCCCTTAGGAAAGTGCTATCATCATGAAACGTTCAGATCACTTACAACTCAATAGATTCTACCTTCCTGTAACGTTTCAGCCTGACTGGACCTTGTATTCACACAAATGAACCCAGAATGATGTGAAATTGGGCTTCGTGCAACATAATTCTGGGTGCCATTTAAAAACCATAAGTGCTAATGACTCCATTCCTTTTTGTGGTTGTAGGGGCTGTTGATTGAAGTATACTAAAACAAACCTGATCTCTCTAGGACATTCAGAAGCCAAGTTATAAGCCCACAAAAGTGTAACTGGACTACTTCTTTAAAGTGACACCAGATCCGGTGACCTTTGGGACATGGTTTGACCCCCTTAGGAAAGTGCTATCATCATGAAACGTTCAGATCACTTACAACTCAATAGATTCTACCTTCCTGTAACGTTTCAGCCTGACTGGACCTTGTTTTCACACAAATGAACCCAGAATGATGTGAAATTGGGCTTCGTGCAACATAATTCTGGGTGCCATTTACAAACCATAAGTGCTAATGACTCCATTCCTTTTTGTGGTTGTAGGGGCTGTTGATTGGAGTACAATAAAACAAACCTGACCTCTCTAGGACATTCAGAAGCCAAGTTGTAAGCCCACAAATGTGTAACTGGACTACTTCTTTAAAGTGACACCAGATCCGGTGACCTTTGGGACATGGTTTGACCCCCTTAGGAAAGTGCTATCATCATGAAACGTTCAGATCACTTACAACTCAATAGATTCTACCTTCCTGTAACGTTTCAGCCTGATTGGACCTTGTTTTCACACAAATGAACCCAGAATGATGTGAAATTGTGCTTCGTGCAACATAATTCTGGGTGCCATTTACAAACCATAAGTGCTAATGACTCCATTCCTTTTTGTGGTTGTAGGGGATTTTGATTGGAGTACACTAAAACAAACCTGACCTCTCTAGGACATTCAGAAGCCAAGTTATAAGCCCACAAATGTGTAACTGGACTACTTCTTTAAAGTGACACTAGATTCGGTGACCTTTGGGACATGGTTTGACCCCTTTAGGAATGTGCGATCATCTTGAAACGTTCAGATCACTTACAACTCAATAGATTCTACCTTCCTGTAACGTTTCAGCCTGATTGGACGTTGTTTTCACACAAATGGACCCAGAATGATGTGAAATTGTGCTTCGTGCAACATAATTCTGGGTGCCATTTACAAACCATAAGTGCTAATGTCTCCATTCCTTTTTGTGGTTGTAGGGGCTGTTGATTGGAGTACAATAAAACAAACCTGACCTCTCTAGGACATTCAGAAGCCAAGTTGTAAGCCCACAAATGTGTAACTGGACTACTTCTTTAAAGTGACACCAGATCCGGTGACCTTTGGGACATGGTTTGACCCCCTTAGGAAAGTGCTATCATCATGAAACGTTCAGATCACTTACAACTCAATAGATTCTACCTTCCTGTAACGTTTCAGCCTGACTGGACCTTGTATTCACACAAATGAACCCAGAATGATGTGAAATTGGGCTTCGTGCAACATAATTCTGGGTGCCATTTAAAAACCATAAGTGCTAATGACTCCATTCCTTTTTGTGGTTGTAGGGGCTGTTGATTGAAGTATACTAAAACAAACCTGATCTCTCTAGGACATTCAGAAGCCAAGTTATAAGCCCACAAAAGTGTAACTGGACTACTTCTTTAAAGTGACACCAGATCCGGTGACCTTTGGGACATGGTTTGACCCCCTTAGGAAAGTGCTATCATCATGAAACGTTCAGATCACTTACAACTCAATAGATTCTACCTTCCTGTAACGTTTCAGCCTGACTGGACCTTGTTTTCACACAAATGAACCCAGAATGATGTGAAATTGGGCTTCGTGCAACATAATTCTGGGTGCCATTTACAAACCATAAGTGCTAATGACTCCATTCCTTTTTGTGGTTGTAGGGGCTGTTGATTGGAGTACAATAAAACAAACCTGACCTCTCTAGGACATTCAGAAGCCAAGTTGTAAGCCCACAAATGTGTAACTGGACTACTTCTTTAAAGTGACACCAGATCCGGTGACCTTTGGGACATGGTTTGACCCCCTTAGGAAAGTGCTATCATCATGAAACGTTCAGATCACTTACAACTCAATAGATTCTACCTTCCTGTAACGTTTCAGCCTGATTGGACCTTGTTTTCACACAAATGGACCCAGAATGATGTGAAATTGTGCTTCGTGCAACATAATTCTGGGTGCCATTTACAAACCATAAGTGCTAATGTCTCCATTCCTTTTTGTGGTTGTAGGGGCTGTTGATTGGAGTACAATAAAACAAACCTGACCTCTCTAGGACATTCAGAAGTCAAGTTGTAAGCCCACAAATGTGTAACTGGACTACTTCTTTAAAGTGACACCAGATCCGGTGACCTTTGGGACATGGTTTGACCCCCTTAGGAAAGTGCTATCATCATGAAACGTTCAGATACCTTACAACTCAATAGATTCTACCTTCCTGTAACGTTTCAGCCTGATTGGACATTGTTTTCACACAAATGAACCCGGAATGATGTGAAATTGTGCTTCGTGCAGCATAATTCTGGGTGCCATTTAAAAACCATAAGTGCTAATGACTCCATTCCTTTTTGTGGTTGTAGGGGCTGTTGATTGGAGTACCCTAAAACAAACCTGATCTCTCTAGGACATTCAGAAGCCAAATTATAAGCCCACAAAGGTGTAACTGGACTACTTCTTTAAATTGACACCAGATCCGGTGACATTTGGGACATGGTTTGACCCCCTTAGGAAAGTGCTATCATCATGAAACGTTCAGATCACTTACAACTCAATAGATTATACCTTCCTGTAACGTTTCAGCCTGATTGGACCTTGTTTTCACACAAATGGACCCAGAATGATGTGAATTTGTGCTTCGTGCAACATAATTCTGGGTGCCATTTACAAACCATAAGTGATAATGTCTCCATTCCTTTTTGTGGTTGTAGGAGCTGTTGATTGGAGTACAATAAAACAAACCTGACCTCTCTAGGACATTCAGAAGCCAAGTTGTAAGCCCACAAATGTGTAACTGGACTACTTCTTTAAAGTGACACCAGATCCGGTGACCTTTGGGACATAGTTTGACCCCTTTAGGAATGTGCGATCATCTTGAAACGTTCAGATCACTTACAACTCAATAGATTCTACCTTCCTGTAACGTTTCAGCCTGATTGGACCTTGTTTTCACCCAAATGGACCCAGAATGATGTGAAATTGTGCTTCGTGCAACATAATACTGGGTGCCATTTACAAACCATAAGTGCTAATGTCTCCATTCCTTTTTGTGGTTGTAGGGGCTGTTGATTGGAGTACAATAAAACAAACCTGACCTCTCTAGGACATTCAGAAGCCAAGTTGTAAGCCCACAAATGTGTAACTGGACTACTTCTTTAAAGTGACACCAGATCCGGTGACCTTTGGGACATGGTTTGACCCCCTTAGGAAAGTGCTATCATCATGAAACGTTCAGATCACTTACAACTCAATAGATTCTACCTTCCTGTAACGTTTCAGCCTGACTGGACCTTGTTTTCACACAAATGAACCCAGAATGATGTGAAATTGGGCTTCGTGCAACATAATTCTGGGTGCCATTTAAAAACCAAAAGTGCTAATGACTCCATTCCTTTTTGTGGTTGTAGGGGCTGTTGATTGGAGTATACTAAACAAACCTGATCTCTCAGGGACATTCAGAAGCCAAGTTATAAGCCCACAAATGTGTAACTGGACTACTTCTTTAAATTGACACCAGATCCGGTGACCTTTGGGACATGGTTTGACCCCCTTAGGAAAGTGCTATCATCATGAAACGTTCAGATCACTTACAACTCAATAGATTCTACCTTCCTGTAACGTTTCAGCCTGATTGGACCTTGTTTTCACACAAATGAACCCAGAATGATGTGAAATTGTGCTTCGTGCAACATAAATCTGGGTGCCATTTACAAACCATAAGTGCTAATGACTCCATTCCTTTTTGTGGTTGTAGGGGATTTTGATTGGAGTACACTAAAACAAACCTAACCTCTATAGGACATTCAGAAGCCAAGTTATAAGCCCACAAATGTGTAACTGGACTACTTCTTTAAAGTGACACTAGATTCGGTGACCTTTGGGACATGGTTTGACCCCTTTAGGAATGTGCGATCATCTTGAAACGTTCAGATCACTTACAACTCAATAGATTCTACCTTCCTGTAACGTTTCAGCCTGATTGGACGTTGTTTTCACACAAATGGACCCAGAATGATGTGAAATTGTGCTTCGTGCAACATAAATCTGGGTGCCATTTACAAACCATAAGTGCTAATGACTCCATTCCTTTTTGTGGTTGTAGGGGCTGTTGATTGGAGTACAATAAAACAAACCTGACCTCTCTAGGACATTCAGAAGCCAAGTTGTAAGCCCACAAATGTGTAACTGGACTACTTCTTTAAAGTGACACCAGATCCGGTGACCTTTGGGACATGGTTTGACCCCCTTAGGAAAGTGCTATCATCATGAAACGTTCAGATCACTTACAACTCAATAGATTCTACCTTCCTGTAACGTTTCAGCCTGACTGGACCTTGTATTCACACAAATGAACCCAGAATGATGTGAAATTGGGCTTCGTGCAACATAATTCTGGGTGCCATTTAAAAACCATAAGTGCTAATGACTCCATTCCTTTTTGTGGTTGTAGGGGCTGTTGATTGAAGTATACTAAAACAAACCTGATCTCTCTAGGACATTCAGAAGCCAAGTTATAAGCCCACAAAAGTGTAACTGGACTACTTCTTTAAAGTGACACCAGATCCGGTGACCTTTGGGACATGGTTTGACCCCCTTAGGAAAGTGCTATCATCATGAAACGTTCAGATCACTTACAACTCAATAGATTCTACCTTCCTGTAACGTTTCAGCCTGACTGGACCTTGTTTTCACACAAATGAACCCAGAATGATGTGAAATTGGGCTTCGTGCAACATAATTCTGGGTGCCATTTACAAACCATAAGTGCTAATGACTCCATTCCTTTTTGTGGTTGTAGGGGCTGTTGATTGGAGTACAATAAAACAAACCTGACCTCTCTAGGACATTCAGAAGCCAAGTTGTAAGCCCACAAATGTGTAACTGGACTACTTCTTTAAAGTGACACCAGATCCGGTGACCTTTGGGACATGGTTTGACCCCCTTAGGAAAGTGCTATCATCATGAAACGTTCAGATCACTTACAACTCAATAGATTCTACCTTCCTGTAACGTTTCAGCCTGATTGGACCTTGTTTTCACACAAATGAACCCAGAATGATGTGAAATTGTGCTTCGTGCAACATAATTCTGGGTGCCATTTACAAACCATAAGTGCTAATGACTCCATTCCTTTTTGTGGTTGTAGGGGATTTTGATTGGAGTACACTAAAACAAACCTGACCTCTCTAGGACATTCAGAAGCCAAGTTATAAGCCCACAAATGTGTAACTGGACTACTTCTTTAAAGTGACACTAGATTCGGTGACCTTTGGGACATGGTTTGACCCCTTTAGGAATGTGCGATCATCTTGAAACGTTCAGATCACTTACAACTCAATAGATTCTACCTTCCTGTAACGTTTCAGCCTGATTGGACGTTGTTTTCACACAAATGGACCCAGAATGATGTGAAATTGTGCTTCGTGCAACATAATTCTGGGTGCCATTTACAAACCATAAGTGCTAATGTCTCCATTCCTTTTTGTGGTTGTAGGGGCTGTTGATTGGAGTACAATAAAACAAACCTGACCTCTCTAGGACATTCAGAAGCCAAGTTGTAAGCCCACAAATGTGTAACTGGACTACTTCTTTAAAGTGACACCAGATCCGGTGACCTTTGGGACATGGTTTGACCCCCTTAGGAAAGTGCTATCATCATGAAACGTTCAGATCACTTACAACTCAATAGATTCTACCTTCCTGTAACGTTTCAGCCTGACTGGACCTTGTATTCACACAAATGAACCCAGAATGATGTGAAATTGGGCTTCGTGCAACATAATTCTGGGTGCCATTTAAAAACCATAAGTGCTAATGACTCCATTCCTTTTTGTGGTTGTAGGGGCTGTTGATTGAAGTATACTAAAACAAACCTGATCTCTCTAGGACATTCAGAAGCCAAGTTATAAGCCCACAAAAGTGTAACTGGACTACTTCTTTAAAGTGACACCAGATCCGGTGACCTTTGGGACATGGTTTGACCCCCTTAGGAAAGTGCTATCATCATGAAACGTTCAGATCACTTACAACTCAATAGATTCTACCTTCCTGTAACGTTTCAGCCTGACTGGACCTTGTTTTCACACAAATGAACCCAGAATGATGTGAAATTGGGCTTCGTGCAACATAATTCTGGGTGCCATTTACAAACCATAAGTGCTAATGACTCCATTCCTTTTTGTGGTTGTAGGGGCTGTTGATTGGAGTACAATAAAACAAACCTGACCTCTCTAGGACATTCAGAAGCCAAGTTGTAAGCCCACAAATGTGTAACTGGACTACTTCTTTAAAGTGACACCAGATCCGGTGACCTTTGGGACATGGTTTGACCCCCTTAGGAAAGTGCTATCATCATGAAACGTTCAGATCACTTACAACTCAATAGATTCTACCTTCCTGTAACGTTTCAGCCTGATTGGACCTTGTTTTCACACAAATGGACCCAGAATGATGTGAAATTGTGCTTCGTGCAACATAATTCTGGGTGCCATTTACAAACCATAAGTGCTAATGTCTCCATTCCTTTTTGTGGTTGTAGGGGCTGTTGATTGGAGTACAATAAAACAAACCTGACCTCTCTAGGACATTCAGAAGTCAAGTTGTAAGCCCACAAATGTGTAACTGGACTACTTCTTTAAAGTGACACCAGATCCGGTGACCTTTGGGACATGGTTTGACCCCCTTAGGAAAGTGCTATCATCATGAAACGTTCAGATCACTTACAACTCAATAGATTCTACCTTCCTGTAACGTTTCAGCCTGACTGGACCTTGTTTTCACACAAATGAACCCAGAATGATGTGAAATTGGGCTTCGTGCAACATAATTCTGGGTGCCATTTAAAAACCATAAGTGCTAATGACTCCATTCCTTTTTGTGGTTGTAGGGGCTGTTGATTGGAGTATACTAAAACAAACCTGATCTCTCTAGGACATTCAGAAGCCAAGTTATAAGCCCACAAATGTGTCTCTGGACTACTTCTTTAAATTGACACCAGATCCGGTGACCTTTGGGACATGGTTTGACCCCCTTAAGAAAGTGCTATCATCTTGAAACGTTCAGATCACTTACAACTCAATAGATTCTACCTTCCTGTAACGTTTCAGCCTGATTGGACCTTGTTTTCACACAAATGGACCCAGAATGATGTGAAATTGTGCTTCGTGCAACATAATTCTGGGTGCCATTTACAAACCATAAGTGCTAATGACTCCATTCCTTTTTGTGGTTGTAGGGGCTGTTGATTGGAGTACACTAAAACAAACCTGATCTCTCTAGGACATTCAAAAGCCAAGTTATAAGCCCACAAATGTGTAACTGGACTACTTCTTTAAATTGACACCAGATCCGGTGACCTTTGGGACATGGTTTGACCCCCTTAGGAAAGTGCTATCATCATGAAACGTTCAGATCACTTACAACTCAATAGATTCTACCTTCGTGTAACGTTTCAGCCTGATTGGACCTTGTTTTCACACAAATGAACCCAGAATGATGTGAAATTGTGCTTCGTGCAACATAATTCTGGGTGCCATTTAAAAACCAAAAGTGCTAATGACTCCATTCCTTTTTGTGGTTGTAGGGGCTGTTGATTGGAGTATACTAAAACAAACCTGATCTCTCAGGGACATTCAGAAGCCAAGTTATAAGCCCACAAATGTGTAACTGGACTACTTCTTTAAATTGACACCAGATCCGGTGACCTTTGGGACATGGTTTGACCCCCTTAGGAAAGTGCTATCATCATGAAATGTTCAGATCACTTACAACTCAATAGATTCTACCTTCCTGTAACGTTTCAGCCTGATTGGACCTTGTTTTCACACAAATGAACCCAGAATGATGTGAAATTGTGCTTCGTGCAACATAATTCTCGGTGCCATTTACAAACCATAAGTGCTAATGACTCCATTCCTTTTTGTGGTTGTAGGGGATTTTGATTGGAGTACACTAAAACAAACCTAACCTCTATAGGACATTCAGAAGCCAAGTTATAAGCCCACAAAGGTGTAACTGGACTACATCTTTAAAGTGACACCAGGCCCGGTGACCTTTGGGACATGGTTTTACCCCCTATAGGAATGTGCGATCTTCTTGAAATGTTCAGATCACTTACAACTCAATAGATTCTACCTTCTTGTAGCGTTTCAGCCTGATTGGACCTTGTTTTCACACAAATGGACCCAGAATGATGTGAAATTGTGCTTCGTGCAACATAATTCTGGGTGCCATTTACAAACCATAAGTGCTAATGTCTCCATTCCTTTTTGTGGTTGTAGGGGCTGTTGATTGGAGTACAATAAAACAAACCTGACCTCTCTAGGACATTCAGAAGCCAAGTTATAATCCCACAAATGTGTAACTGGACTACTTCTTTAAAGTGACACCAGATCCGGTGACCTTTGGGACATGGTTTGACCCCTTAGGAAAGTGCTATCATCATGAAACGTTCAGATCACTTACAACTCAATAGATTCTACCTTCCTGTAACGTTTCAGCCTGATTGGACCTTGTTTTCACACAAATGAACCCAGAATGATGTGAAATTGTGCTTCGTGCAACATAATTCTGGGTGCCATTTACAAACCATAAGTGCTAATTTCTCCATTCCTTTTTGTGGTTGTAGGGGCTGTTGATTGGAGTACAATAAAACAAACCTGACCTCTCTAGGACATTCAGAAGCCAAGTTGTAAGCCCACAAATGTGTAACTGGACTACTTCTTTAAAGTGACACCAGATCCGGTGACCTTTGGGACATGGTTTGACCCCCTTAGGAAAGTGCTATCATCATGAAACGTTCAGATCACTTACAACTCAATAGATTCTACCTTCCTGTAACGTTTCAGCCTGATTGGACCTTGTTTTCACACAAATGAACCCAGAATGATGTGAAATTGTGCTTCGTGCAACATAATTCTGGGTGCCATTTACAAACCATAAGTGCTAATGACTCCATTCCTTTTTGTGGTTGTAGGGGCTGTTGATTGGAGTACACTAAAACAAACCTGATCACTCTAGGACATTCAGAAGCCAAGTTATAAGCCCACAAATGTGTAACTGGACTACTTCTTTAAATTGACACGAGATCCGGTGACCTTTGGGACATGGTTTGACCCCCTTAGGAAAGCGCTATCATCATGAAACGTTCAGATCACTTACAACTCAATAGATTCTACCTTCCTGTAACGTTTCAGCCTGACTGGACCTTGTTTTCACACAAATGAACCCAAAATGATGTGAAATTGTGCTTCGTGCAACATAATTCTGGGTGCCATTTAAAAACCAAAAGTGCTAATGACTCCATTCCTTTTTGTGGTTGTAGGGGCTGTTGATTGGAGTATACTAAAACAAACCTGATCTCTCAGGGACATTCAGAAGCCAAGTTATAAGCCCACAAATGTGTAACTGGACTACTTCTTTAAATTGACACCAGATCCGGTGACCTTTGGGACATGGTTTGACCCCCTTAGGAAAGTGCTATCATCATGAAATGTTCAGATCACTTACAACTCAATAGATTCTACCTTCCTGTAACGTTTCAGCCTGATTGGACCTTGTTTTCACACAAATGAACCCAGAATGATGTGAAATTGTGCTTCGTGCAACATAATTCTGGGTGCCATTTACAAACCATAAGTGCTAATGTCTCCATTCCTTTTTGTGGTTGTAGGGGCTGTTGATTGGAGTACAATAAAACAAACCTGACCTCTCTAGGACATTCAGAAGCCAAGTTATAATCCCACAAATGTGTAACTGGACTACTTCTTTAAAGTGACACCAGATCCGGTGACCTTTGGGACATGGTTTGACCCCTTAGGAAAGTGCTATCATCATGAAACGTTCAGATCACTTACAACTCAATAGATTCTACCTTCCTGTAACGTTTCAGCCTGATTGGACCTTGTTTTCACACAAATGAACCCAGAATGATGTGAAATCGTGCTTCGTGCAACATAATTCTGGGTGCCATTTACAAACCATAAGTGCTAATGTCTCCATTCCTTTTTGTGGTTGTAGGGGCTGTTGATTGGAGTACAATAAAACAAACCTGACCTCTCTAGGACATTCAGAAGCCAAGTTGTAAGCCCACAAATGTGTAACTGGACTACTTCTTTAAATTGACACCAGATCCAGTGACCTTTGGGACATGGTTTGACCCCTTAGGAAAGGGCTATCATCATGAAACGTTCAGATCACTTACAACTCAATAGATTCTACCTTCCTGTAACGTTTCAGCCTGATTGGACCTTGTTTTCACACAAATGAACCCAGAATGATGTGAAATCGTGCTTCGTGCAACATAATTCTGGGTGCCATTTACAAACCATAAGTGCTAATGTCTCCATTCCTTTTTGTGGTTGTAGGGGCTGTTGATTGGAGTACAATAAAACAAACCTGACCTCTCTAGGACATTCAGAAGCCAAGTTGTAAGCCCACAAATGTGTAACTGGACTACTTCTTTAAATTGACACCAGATCCGGTGACCTTTGGGACATGGTTTGACCCCCTTAGGAAAGTGCTATCATCTTGAAACGTTCAGATCACTTACAACTCAATAGATTCTACCTTCCTGTAACGTTTCAGCCTGATTGGACCTTGTTTTCACACAAATGGACCCAGAATGATGTGAAATTGTGCTTCGTGCAACATAATTCTGGGTGCAATTTACAAACCATAAGTGCTAATGACTCCATTCCTTTTTGTGGTTGTAGGGGCTGTTGATTGGAGTACACTAAAACAAACTTGATCTCTCTAGGACATTCAGAAGCCAAGTTATAAGCCCACAAATGTGTAACTGGACTACTTCTTTAAATTGACACGAGATCCGGTGACCTTTGGGACATGGTTTTACCCCCTTAGGAAAGTGCTATCATCATGAAAAGTTCAGATCACTTACAACTCAATAGATTCTACCTTCCTGTAACGTTTCAGCCTGATTGGACCTTGTTTTCACACAAATGAACCCAGAATGATGTGAAATTGTGCTTCGTGCAACATAATTCTGGGTGCCATTTACAAACCATAAGTGCTAATGACTCCATTCCTTTTTGTGGTTGTAGGGGCTGTTGATTGGAGTACACTAAAACAAACCTGATCACTCTAGGACATTCAGAAGCCAAGTTATAAGCCCACAAATGTGTAACTGGACTACTTCTTTAAATTGACACGAGATCCGGTGACCTTTGGGACATGGTTTGACCCCCTTAGGAAAGCGCTATCATCATGAAACGTTCAGATCACTTACAACTCAATAGATTCTACCTTCCTGTAACGTTTCAGCCTGACTGGACCTTGTTTTCACACAAATGAACCCAGAATGATGTGAAATTGTGCTTCGTGCAACATAATTCTGGGTGCCATTTAAAAACCAAAAGTGCTAATGACTCCATTCCTTTTTGTGGTTGTAGGGGCTGTTGATTGGAGTATACTAAAACAAACCTGATCTCTCAGGGACATTCAGAAGCCAAGTTATAAGCCCACAAATGTGTAACTGGACTACTACTTTAAATTGACACCAGATCCGGTGACCTTTGGGACATGGTTTGACCCCCTTAGGAAAGTGCTATCATCATGAAACGTTCAGATCACTTACAACTCAATAGATTCTACCTTCCTGTAACGTTTCAGCCTGATTGGACCTTGTTTTCACACAAATGAACCCAGAATGATGTGAAATTGTGCTTCGTGCAACATAATTCTTGGTGCCATTTAAAAACCATAAGTGCTAATGTCTCCATTCCTTTTTGTGGTTGTAGGGGCTGTTGATTGGAGTAAACTAAAACAAACCTGACCTCTCTAGGACATTCAGAAGCCAAGTTATAAGCCCACAAATGTGTAACTGGACTACTTCTTTAAAGTGACACCAGATCCGGTGACCTTTGGGACATGGTTTGACCCCCTTAGGAAAGTGCTATCATCATGAAACGTTCAGATCACTTACAACTCAATAGATTCTACCTTCCTGTAACGTTTCAGCCTGATTGGACCTTGTTTTCACACAAATGAACCCAGAATGATGTGAAATTGTGCTTCGTGCAAAATAATTCTGGGTGCCATTTACAAACCATAAGTGCTAATGACTCCATTCCTTTTTGTGGTTGTAGGGGCTGTTGATTGGAGTATACTAAAACAAACCTGATCTCTCTAGGACATTCAGAAGCCAAGTTATAAGCCCACAAATGTGTAACTGGACTACTTCTTTAAATTGACACCAGATCCGGTGACCTTTGGGACATGGATTGACCCCCTTAGGAAAGTGCTATCATCATGAAACGTTCAGATCACTTACAACTCAATAGATTCTACCTTCCTGTAACGTTTCAGCCTGATTGGACCTTGTTTTCACACAAATGAACCCAGAATGATGTGAAATTGTGCTTCGTGCAACATAATTCTGGGTGCCATTTACAAACCATAATTGCTAATGACTCCATTCCTTTTTGTGGTTGTAGGGGCTGTTGATTGGAGTACACTAAAACAAACCTGATCACTCTAGGACATTCAGAAGCCAAGTTATAAGCCCACAAATGTGTAACTGGACTACTTCTTTAAATTGACACGAGATCCTGTGACCTTTGGGACATGGCTTAACCCCCTTAGGAAAGCGCTATCATCATGAAACGTTCAGATCACTTACAACTCAATAGATTCTACCTTCCTGTAACGTTTCAGCCTGACTGGACCTTGTTTTCACACAAATGAACCCAGAATGATGTGAAATTGTGCTTCGTGCAACATAATTCTGGGTGCCATTTACAAACCATAAGTGCTAATGACTCCATTCCTTTTTGTGGTTGTAGGGGCTTTTGATTGGAGTACACTAAAACAAACCTAACCTCTATAGGACATTCAGAAGCCAAGTTATAAGCCCACAAAGGTGTAACTGGACTACATCTTTAAAGTGAGACCAGTCCCCGTGACCTTTGGGACATGGTTTTACCCCCTATAGGAATGTGCGATCTTCTTGAAACGTTCAGATCACTTACAACTCAATAGATTCTACCTTCCTGTAACGTTTCAGCCTGATTGGACCTTGTTTTCACACAAATGGACCCAGAATGATGTGAAATTGTGCTTCGTGCAACATAATTCTGGGTGCCATTTACAAATCATAAGTGCTAATGTCTCCATTCCTTTTTGTGGTTGTAGGGGCTGTTGATTGGAGTACATTAAAACAAACCTGATCTCTCTAGGACATTCAGAAGCCAAGTTATAAGCCCACAAATGTGTAACTGGACTACTTTAAATTGACACCAGATCCGGTGACCTTTGGGGCATGGTTTGACCCCCTTAGGAAAGTGCTATCATCATGAAACGTTCAGATCACTTACAACTCAATAGATTCTACCTTCCTGTAACGTTTCAGCCTGATTGGACCTTGTTTTCACACAAATGAACCCAGAATGATGTGAAATTGTGCTTCGTGCAACATAATTCTGGGTGCCATTTAAAAACCAAAAGTGCTAATGACTCCATTCCTTTTTGTGGTTGTAGGGGCTGTTGATTGGAGTATACTAAACAAACCTGATCTCTCAGGGACATTCAGAAGCCAAGTTATAAGCCCACAAATGTGTAACTGGACTACTTCTTTAAATTGACACCAGATCCGGTGACCTTTGGGACATGGTTTGAACCCCTTAGGAAAGTGCTATCATCATGAAACGTTCAGATCACTTACAACTCAATAGATTCTACCTTCCTGTAACGTTTCAGCCTGACTGGACCTTGTTTTCACACAAATGAACCCAGAATGATGTGAAATTGGGCTTCGTGCAACATAATTCTGGGTGCCATTTAAAAACCATAAGTGCTAATGACTCCATTCCTTTTTGTGGTTGTAGGGGCTGTTGATTGGAGTATACTAAAACAAACCTGATCTCTCTAGGACATTCAGAAGCCAAGTTATAAGCCCACAAATGTGTATCTGGACTACTTCTTTAAATTGACACCAGATCCGGTGACCTTTGGGACATGGTTTGACCCCCTTAAGAAAGTGCTATCATCTTGAAACGTTCAGATCACTTACAACTCAATAGATTCTACCTTCCTGTAACGTTTCAGCCTGATTGGACCTTGTTTTCACACAAATGGACCCAGAATGATGTGAAATTGTGCTTCGTGCAACATAATTCTGGGTGCCATTTACAAACCATAAGTGCTAATGACTCCATTCCTTTTTGTGGTTGTAGGGGCTGTTGATTGGAGTACACTAAAAAAAACCTGATCTCTCTAGGACATTCAGAAGCCAAGTTATAAGCCCACAAATGTGTAACTGGACTACTTCTTTAAATTGACACCAGATCCGGTGACCTTTGGGACATGGTTTGACCCCCTTAGGAAAGTGCTATCATCATGAAACGTTCAGATCACTTACAACTCAATAGATTCTATCTTCGTGTAACGTTTCAGCCTGATTGGACCTTGTTTTCACACAAATGAACCCAGAATGATGTGAAATTGTGCTTCGTGCAACATAATTCTGGGTGCCATTTAAAAACCAAAAGTGCTAATGACTCCATTCCTTTTTGTGGTTGTAGGGGCTGTTGATTGGAGTATACTAAAACAAACCTGATCTCTCAGGGACATTCAGAAGCCAAGTTATAAGCCCACAAATGTGTAACTGGACTACTTCTTTAAATTGACACCAGATCCGGTGACCTTTGGGACATGGTTTGACCCCCTTAGGAAAGTGCTATCATCATGAAATGTTCAGATCACTTACAACTCAATAGATTCTACCTTCCTGTAACGTTTCAGCCTGATTGGACCTTGTTTTCACACAAATGAACCCAGAATGATGTGAAATTGTGCTTCGTGCAACATAATTCTGGGTGCCATTTACAAACCATAAGTGCTAATGACTCCATTCCTTTTTGTGGTTGTAGGGGATTTTGATTGGAGTACACTAAAACAAACCTAACCTCTATAGGACATTCAGAAGCCAAGTTATAAGCCCACAAAGGTGTAACTGGACTACATCTTTAAAGTGACACCAGGCCCGGTGACCTTTGGGACATGGTTTTACCCCCTATAGGAATGTGCGATCTTCTTGAAATGTTCAGATCACTTACAACTCAATAGATTCTACCTTCTTGTAGCGTTTCAGCCTGATTGGACCTTGTTTTCACACAAATGGACCCAGAATGATGTGAAATTGTGCTTCGTGCAACATAATTCTGGGTGCCATTTACAAACCATAAGTGCTAATGTCTCCATTCCTTTTTGTGGTTGTAGGGGCTGTTGATTGGAGTACAATAAAACAAACCTGACCTCTCTAGGACATTCAGAAGCCAAGTTATAATCCCACAAATGTGTAACTGGACTACTTCTTTAAAGTGACACCAGATCCGGTGACCTTTGGGACATGGTTTGACCCCTTAGGAAAGTGCTATCATCATGAAACGTTCAGATCACTTACAACTCAATAGATTCTACCTTCCTGTAACGTTTCAGCCTGATTGGACCTTGTTTTCACACAAATGAACCCAGAATGATGTGAAATTGTGCTTCGTGCAACATAATTCTGGGTGCCATTTACAAACCATAAGTGCTAATTTCTCCATTCCTTTTTGTGGTTGTAGGGGCTGTTGATTGGAGTACAATAAAACAAACCTGACCTCTCTAGGACATTCAGAAGCCAAGTTGTAAGCCCACAAATGTGTAACTGGACTACTTCTTTAAAGTGACACCAGATCCGGTGACCTTTGGGACATGGTTTGACCCCCTTAGGAAAGTGCTATCATCATGAAACGTTCAGATCACTTACAACTCAATAGATTCTACCTTCCTGTAACGTTTCAGCCTGATTGGACCTTGTTTTCACACAAATGAACCCAGAATGATGTGAAATTGTGCTTCGTGCAACATAATTCTGGGTGCCATTTACAAACCATAAGTGCTAATGACTCCATTCCTTTTTGTGGTTGTAGGGGCTGTTGATTGGAGTACACTAAAACAAACCTGATCACTCTAGGACATTCAGAAGCCAAGTTATAAGCCCACAAATGTGTAACTGGACTACTTCTTTAAATTGACACGAGATCCGGTGACCTTTGGGACATGGTTTGACCCCCTTAGGAAAGTGCTATCATCATGAAACGTTCAGATCACTTACAACTCAATAGATTCTACCTTCCTGTAACGTTTCAGCCTGACTGGACCTTGTTTTCACACAAATGAACCCAGAATGATGTGAAATTGTGCTTCGTGCAACATAATTCTGGGTGCCATTTAAAAACCAAAAGTGCTAATGACTCCATTCCTTTTTGTGGTTGTAGGGGCTGTTGATTGGAGTATACTAAAACAAACCTGATCTCTCAGGGACATTCAGAAGCCAAGTTATCAGCCCACAAATGTGTAACTGGACTACTTCTTTAAATTGACACCAGATCCGGTGACCTTTGGGACATGGTTTGACCCCCTTAGGAAAGTGCTATCATCATGAAATGTTCAGATCACTTACAACTCAATAGATTCTACCTTCCTGTAACGTTTCAGCCTGATTGGACCTTGTTTTCACACAAATGAACCCAGAATGATGTGAAATTGTGTTTCGTGCAACATAATTCTGGGTGCCATTTACAAACCATAAGTGCTAATGACTCCATTCCTTTTTGTGGTTGTAGGGGATTTTGATTGGAGTACACTAAAACAAACCTAACCTCTATAGGACATTCAGAAGCCAAGTTATAAGCCCACAAAGGTGTAACTGGACTACATCTTTAAAGTGACACCAGGCCCGGTGACCTTTGGGACATGGTTTTACCCCCTATAGGAATGTGCGATCTTCTTGAAATGTTCAGATCACTTACAACTCAATAGATTCTACCTTCTTGTAGCGTTTCAGCCTGATTGGACCTTGTTTTCACACAAATGGACCCAGAATGATGTGAAATTGTGCTTCGTGCAACATAATTCTGGGTGCCATTTACAAACCATAAGTGCTAATGTCTCCATTCCTTTTTGTGGTTGTAGGGGCTGTTGATTGGAGTACAATAAAACAAACCTGACCTCTCTAGGACATTCAGAAGCCAAGTTATAATCCCACAAATGTGTAACTGGACTACTTCTTTAAAGTGACACCAGATCCGGTGACCTTTGGGACATGGTTTGACCCCTTAGGAAAGTGCTATCATCATGAAACGTTCAGATCACTTACAACTCAATAGATTCTACCTTCCTGTAACGTTTCAGCCTGACTGGACCTTGTTTTCACACAAATGAACCCAGAATGATGTGAAATCGTGCTTCGTGCAACATAATTCTGGGTGCCATTTACAAACCATAAGTGCTAATGTCTCCATTCCTTTTTGTGGTTGTAGGGGCTGTTGATTGGAGTACAATAAAACAAACCTGACCTCTCTAGGACATTCAGAAGCCAAGTTGTAAGCCCACAAATGTGTAACTGGACTACTTCTTTAAATTGACACCAGATCCGGTGACCTTTGGGACATGGTTTGACCCCTTAGGAAAGTGCTATCATCATGAAACGTTCAGATCACTTACAACTCAATAGATTCTACCTTCCTGTAACGTTTCAGCCTGATTGGACCTTGTTTTCACACAAATGAACCCAGAATGATGTGAAATCGTGCTTCGTGCAACATAATTCTGGGTGCCATTTACAAACCATAAGTGCTAATGTCTCCATTCCTTTTTGTGGTTGTAGGGGCTGTTGATTGGAGTACAATAAAACAAACCTGACCTCTCTAGGACATTCAGAAGCCAAGTTGTAAGCCCACAAATGTGTAACTGGACTACTTCTTTAAATTGACACCAGATCTGGTGACCTTTGGGACATGGTTTGACCCCCTTAGGAAAGTGCTATCATCTTGAAACGTTCAGATCACTTACAACTCAATAGATTCTACCTTCCTGTAACGTTTCAGCCTGATTGGACCTTGTTTTCACACAAATGGACCCAGAATGATGTGAAATTGTGCTTCGTGCAACATAATTCTGGGTGCAATTTACAAACCATAAGTGCTAATGACTCCATTCCTTTTTGTGGTTGTAGGGGCTGTTGATTGGAGTACACTAAAACAAACTTGATCTCTCTAGGACATTCAGAAGCCAAGTTATAAGCCCACAAATGTGTAACTGGACTACTTCTTTAAATTGACACGAGATCCGGTGACCTTTGGGACATGGTTTTACCCCCTTAGGAAAGTGCTATCATCATGAAAAGTTCAGATCACTTACAACTCAATAGATTCTACCTTCCTGTAACGTTTCAGCCTGATTGGACCTTGTTTTCACACAAATGAACCCAGAATGATGTGAAATTGTGCTTCGTGCAACATAATTCTGGGTGCCATTTACAAACCATAAGTGCTAATGACTCCATTCCTTTTTGTGGTTGTAGGGGCTGTTGATTGGAGTACACTAAAACAAACCTGATCACTCTAGGACATTCAGAAGCCAAGTTATAAGCCCACAAATGTGTAACTGGACTACTTCTTTAAATTGACACGAGATCCGGTGACCTTTGGGACATGGTTTGACCCCCTTAGGAAAGCGCTATCATCATGAAACGTTCAGATCACTTACAACTCAATAGATTCTACCTTCCTGTATTGTTTCAGCCTGACTGGACCTTGTTTTCACACAAATGAACCCAGAATGATGTGAAATTGTGCTTCGTGCAACATAATTCTGGGTGCCATTTAAAAACCAAAAGTGCTAATGACTCCATTCCTTTTTGTGGTTGTAGGGGCTGTTGATTGGAGTATACTAAAACAAACCTGATCTCTCAGGGACATTCAGAAGCCAAGTTATAAGCCCACAAATGTGTAACTGGACTACTACTTTAAATTGACACCAGATCCGGTGACCTTTGGGACATGGTTTGACCCCCTTAGGAAAGTGCTATCATCATGAAACGTTCAGATCACTTACAACTCAATAGATTCTACCTTCCTGTAACGTTTCAGCCTGATTGGACCTTGTTTTCACACAAATGAACCCAGAATGATGTGAAATTGTGCTTCGTGCAACATAATTCTTGGTGCCATTTAAAAACCATAAGTGCTAATGTCTCCATTCCTTTTTGTGGTTGTAGGGGCTGTTGATTGGAGTAAACTAAAACAAACCTGACCTCTCTAGGACATTCAGAAGCCAAGTTATAAGCCCACAAATGTGTAACTGGACTACTTCTTTAAAGTGACACCAGATCCGGTGACCTTTGGGACATGGTTTGACCCCCTTAGGAAAGTGCTATCATCATGAAACGTTCAGATCACTTACAACTCAATAGATTCTACCTTCCTGTAACGTTTCAGCCTGATTGGACCTTGTTTTCACACAAATGAACCCAGAATGATGTGAAATTGTGCTTCGTGCAAAATAATTCTGGGTGCCATTTACAAACCATAAGTGCTAATGACTCCATTCCTTTTTGTGGTTGTAGGGGCTGTTGATTGGAGTATACTAAAACAAACCTGATCTCTCTAGGACATTCAGAAGCCAAGTTATAAGCCCACAAATGTGTAACTGGACTACTTCTTTAAATTGACACCAGATCCGGTGACCTTTGGGACATGGATTGACCCCCTTAGGAAAGTGCTATCATCATGAAACGTTCAGATCACTTACAACTCAATAGATTCTACCTTCCTGTAACGTTTCAGCCTGATTGGACCTTGTTTTCACACAAATGAACCCAGAATGATGTGAAATTGTGCTTCGTGCAACATAATTCTGGGTGCCATTTACAAACCATAATTGCTAATGACTCCATTCCTTTTTGTGGTTGTAGGGGCTGTTGATTGGAGTACACTAAAACAAACCTGATCACTCTAGGACATTCAGAAGCCAAGTTATAAGCCCACAAATGTGTAACTGGACTACTTCTTTAAATTGACACGAGATCCTGTGACCTTTGGGACATGGCTTGACCCCCTTAGGAAAGCGCTATCATCATGAAACGTTCAGATCACTTACAACTCAATAGATTCTACCTTCCTGTAACGTTTCAGCCTGACTGGACCTTGTTTTCACACAAATGAACCCAGAATGATGTGAAATTGTGCTTCGTGCAACATAATTCTGGGTGCCATTTACAAACCATAAGTGCTAATGACTCCATTCCTTTTTGTGGTTGTAGGGGCTTTTGATTGGAGTACACTAAAACAAACCTAACCTCTATAGGACATTCAGAAGCCAAGTTATAAGCCCACAAAGGTGTAACTGGACTACATCTTTAAAGTGACACCAGTCCCGGTGACCTTTGGGACATGGTTTTACCCCCTATAGGAATGTGCGATCTTCTTGAAACGTTCAGATCACTTACAACTCAATAGATTCTACCTTCCTGTAACGTTTCAGCCTGATTGGACCTTGTTTTCACACAAATGGACCCAGAATGATGTGAAATTGTGCTTCGTGCAACATAATTCTGGGTGCCATTTACAAACCATAAGTGCTAATGTCTCCATTCCTTTTTGTGGTTGTAGGGGCTGTTGATTGGAGTACATTAAAACAAACCTGATCTCTCTAGGACATTCAGAAGCCAAGTTATAAGCCCACAAATGTGTAACTGGACTACTTTAAATTGACACCAGATCCGGTGACCTTTGGGGCATGGTTTGACCCCCTTAGGAAAGTGCTATCATCATGAAACGTTCAGATCACTTACAACTCAATAGATTCTACCTTCCTGTAACGTTTCAGCCTGATTGGACCTTGTTTTCACACAAATGAACCCAGAATGATGTTAAATTGTGCTTCGTGCAACATAATTCTGGGTGCCATTTACAAACCATAAGTGCTAATGACTCCATTCCTTTTTGTGGTTGTAGGGGCTGTTGATTGGAGTACATTAAAACAAACCTGATCTCTCTAGGACATTCAGAAGCCAAGTTATAAGCCCACAAATGTGTAACTGGACTACTTCTTTAAATTGACACCAGATCCGGTGACCTTTGGGACATGGTTTGACCCCCTTAGGAAAGTGCTATCATCATGAAACGTTCAGATCACTTACAACTCAATAGATTCTACCTTCCTGTAACGTTTCAGCCTGATTGGACCTTGTTTTCACACAAATGAACCCAGAAAGATGTGAAATTGTGCTTCGTTCAACATAATTCTGGGTGCCATTTACAAAGCATAAGTGCTAATGACTCCATTCCTTTTTGTGGTTGTAGGGGCTGTTGATTGGAGTATACTAAAACAAACCTGATCTCTCTAGGACATTCAGAAGCCAAGTTATGAGCCCACAAATGTGTAACTGGACTACTTCTTTAAATTGACACCAGATCCGGTGACCTTTGGGACATGGTTTGACCCCCTTATGAAAGTGCTATCATCATGAAACGTTCAGATCACTTACAACTCAATAGATTCTACCTTCCTGTAACATTTCAGCCTGATTGGACCTTGTTTTCACACAAATGGACGCAGAATGATGTGAAATTGTGCTTCGTGCAACATAATTCTGGGTGCCATTTAAAAACCATAAGTGATAATGACTCCATTCCTTTTTGTGGTTGTAGGGGCTGTTGATTGGAGTACAATAAAACAAACCTGACCTCTCTAGGACATTCAGAAGCCAAGTTATAAGCCCACAAAGGTGTAACTGGACTACTTCTTAAAAGTGACACCAGGCCCGGTGACCTTTGGGACATGGTTTGACCCCCTATAGCAGGGGTGGGCAATTATTTTTTCCATGGGGCCACATGAGAAATAGAAAATATTGTGGAGGGCCGCAGGCCAAAAGGCTGAAGTCAATTATGCATAATATTAATGGTATTTCTTTATAAAAAGCAGTAAATACCATTGTTTCTTCAAGCTGGTAAGAGTAGACTATATGTTATAAATGAGCAAAAAGGAAAAAGTGAGGTTGGCTTACAAAAATGTGATTTATTCAAATTTCCCAAGGCAATGGTAAACAAAGTGTGCACATTTGGTTTTTGTTAAACATTTGTGACTTATATTAGTTAACAGTTTCAGTCACATTCACTCCAAAACACATTCTGAGTTTCAAATATTGTTGGAAAGAGGTTCTTAGCATTCTACAGACACACAGTATCGTCTGTAAAATAAAATCACTGAACTGTGATCTTGAGAAAGAGGTTTAAAAAAAGTGTCCCAGTTCACTGCTAGTTGCCTACATTTGTGGTCCAAACACCTTATTTTGTGTTTTTAAGCAATTTTTTTCTTATTCAGTGAGAGAAATCTAGTCTCTGCTGGGCTTTAACGAGTGCATCAAAGTCAGGTTGGATGTCTGAGGTGGAGAAGCGAAGCACAGCTGACAAATGATCATCAGTGAGAGAGGATCTTTACCTGGATTTTGTAAACTTCATCATTGAAAATGTTTGTTCACAAATGTAGGTAGAGCTGAAGAGAACCAACATCTTCTGAGCATGTCTCTTCAGGTTTGGAAAATCCTCCTTAAGAGAAGAGTAGAAATCCAGCAGAGATCCTGAATCTCTGCTTTCGAGTCCCAAACCTTCTTCAGCACTTTCCCCAGGCTGAGCCATCTGACAGCTGTGTGGAGTCCTCCACAAGAGCCACAAACTGTCTGTGATTCATCGCCCGCGCCCTGATGAAGTTTATTATTTTAGTAACAACATCAGTAACATGGTTGATTTTTAGCACTGACTTGCACAACACATGTTGGTGTATAATACAATGCAAAAACACCTATTTTTGATCTGCATCGATTTCTGTCACTTTATCTTGCATGCGTTTCAAAAGTCCGACATTTTTCCCTGTAAAGCCGGACGTACACTGTGCGACTTTTTCACTCGCAGCACTCAGCTTCAGCTCAAACTGTACGACTTCCCCGCAGAGCAGATCTCACGAGTCATGTGCTCACACTGTACGACCCAGTTCTCGCATGCGACCTGACTGCTCACACTGTACGTCTGGTAGCAACATGTCGGCCCTAAAAATGTGCTAAAAATAGCAGTTTTTACTCAACACGTTAGACTTTTTTGTCTTGTTTTGCCTGTTGTCCTTCGGGAGTGCTGCTGGAGGACACACAGGGATTTATGGGGGTTGGATGAGGAAAACGAAATAAAGAAAGTAAATCTGTGTTTTGTGATCAGTTTAATTTGACATGAACACGACAAACACACTTTCTTGACAATCTTTGTGAGTAAAAAAAATGTGTAGAAACAAAAACGAACAGCGTGTGTTATTAGGGAAATAGCGAGCGACAAGCGTTGATGCAGGATTGCGCGCGCATGCGCCGTGAGTGGTTCTGATACTTTTTGGGTCGCAGCTGCTCACAGCGCCGCTTCAACAGTGCGATACCCTCACGAGGGACGAGCGAAATATTAAACACACCAGAGTGCGACCTCACGACTGCTGATCGGCGGCTGGTCACGTGGTGTTAATCGCCTCTCGTAACCCCCTGTACACTACACGACCGCTCGGCGCAAAACTCGCCCCGATGTCGTGGCTTCTCGCACGACTGGAAAATCGGCTCAAAAATGTGAAAAAGTCGCACAGTGTACGCCCGGCTGTGACAGTCTCTCCCATTTCAATCCCAGAGTGTCCATGCACGCATTTACCTCTGTAAAAAGATCACTCCCTGTCGTTGTCCCTCTCATCGACCGCATTGCTGCCCGCTCCTCTGTGAGCTTGAAGTCCGTTATCCCCCGGACAAATACGAGGAGCTGGGCTGTGTCCCGGACATCACAGCTCCCGTCTAATGAGAAAAAGTCAAAACTTGCCACTTCACGTTGCAGCTGAAGCTCCAGGTTCCCCGCAATGTCCTCGATCCTCCTGGTCACGGTTCGCTGTTTTTAGCTATTTTGTGGGATATCACAAAGCTGGTCCTGGTTGCTGCATCCCTGGATGTGTGAAGCTTAGTAAAAAAGCCTTGCTGCTTTTGCAACTTTGCTAGCAAAGCTTCGGATGTCCGTGCCCTCTCAGCATCAGACAAGTTCTTGTATTTTTCCGAGTGTTTCTTGTCGTAATGCCGACTCAAATTGTAGTCCTTAAACACGGCAATCTCCTCCCCGCAAACCAAACACACGGTTTAACCTCCGACTTCAGTAAAAAAAAATACTTAGCAGTCCAATTTTTGTTGAAAATCCTGCATTCGGCATCTTTCTTTTTTTTTTTTTTTTTGCATGAGCGGACATTTCTCAGGCTACAATCACCATGTCAACCGCGGGCACTTGTTGCTATACGTATTGCGTCATTGTGCACGTAAAATACAACTTCAAAATAAAAGCAATGCAGCCTTAGCCCATGCATGAGGTAAAATGAGAAAATACATTTATTTTGTAATTTCCAATTAACCTTACGCGGGCCGGTCAAAGTCAACCAAAGGGCCGGATGTGGCCCGCGGGCCGTAAAATGCCCAGGTCTGCCCTATAGGAATGTGTGATCATCATGAAACGTTCAGATCACTTACAACTCAATAGATTCTACCTTCTTGTAACGTTTCAGCCTGATTGGACCTTGTTTTCACACAAATGAACCCAGAATGATGTGAAATTGTGCTTCGTGCAACATAATTCTGGGTGCCATTTACAAACCATAAGTGCTAATGACTCCATTCCTTTTTGTGGTTGTAGGGGCTGTTTGTTGGAGTACACTAAAACAAACCTGACCTCTCTAGGACATTCAGAAGCCAAGTTATAAGCCCACAAATGTGTAACTGGACTACTTGACACCAGATCCGGTGACCTTTGGGACATGGTTTGACCCCCTTAGGAAAGTGCTATCATCATGAAACGTTCAGATCACTTACAACTCAATAGATTCTACCTTCCTGTAACGTTTCAGCCTGATTGGACCTTGTTTTCACACAAATGAACCCAGAATGATGTGAAATTGTGCTTTGTGCAACATAATTCTGGGTGCCATTTACAAACCATAAGTGCTAATGACTCCATTCCTTTTTGTGGTTGTAGGGGCTGTTGATTGGAGTACACTAAAACAAGCCTGACCTCTCTAGGACATTCAGAAGCCAAGTTATAAGCCCACAAATGTGTAACTGGACTACTTCTTTAAATTGACACCAGATCCGGTGACCTTTGGGACATGGTTTGACCCCCTATAGGAATTTGCTATCATCATGAAACGTTCAGATCACTTACAACTCAATAGATTCTACCTTCCTGTAACGTTTCAGCCTGATTGGACCTTGTTTTCACACAAATGGACCCAGAATGATGTGAAATTGTGCTTCGTGCAACATAATTCTGGGTGCCATTTACAAACCATAAGTGCTAATGACTCCATTCCTTTTTGTGGTTGTAGAGGCTGTTGATTGGAGTACACTAAAACAAACCTGACCTCTTTAGGATATTCAGAAGCCAAGTTATTAGCTCACAAAGGTGTAACTGGACTACTTCTTTAAAGTGACACGAGGCCCGGTGACCTTTGGGACATGGTTTTACCCCCTATAGGAATGTGCGATCATCATGAAACGTTCAGATCACTTACAACTCAATAGATTCTACCTTCTTGTAACGTTTCAGCCTGATTGGACCTTGTTTTCACACAAATGGACCCAGAATGATGTGAAATTGTGCTTCGTGCAACATAATTCTGGGTGCCATTTACAAACCATAAGTGCTAATGACTCCATTTCTTTTTGTGGTTGTAGTGGCTGTTGATTGGAGTACACTAAACCAAACCTGATCTCTCTAGGACATTCAGAAGCCAAGTTATAAGCCCACAAATGTGTAACTGGACTACTTTAAATTGACACCAGATCTGGTGACATTTTGGGACATGGTTTGACCCCCTTAGGAAAGTGCTATCATCATGAAACGTTCAGATCACTTACAACTCAATAGATTCTACCTTCCTGTAACGTTTCAGCCTGATTGGACCTTGATTTCACACAAATGAACCCAGAATGATGTGAAATTGTGCTTCGTGCAACATAATTCTGGGTGCCATTTAAAAACCATAAGTGCTAATGACTCCATTCCTTTTTGTGGTTGTAGGGGCTGTTGATTGGAGTACATTAAAACAAACCTGATCTCTCTAGGACATTCAGAAGCCAAGTTATAAGCCCACAAATGTGTAACTGGACTACTTCTTTAAATTGACACCAGATCCGGTGACCTTTGGGACATGGTTTGACCCCCTTAGGAAAGTGCTATCATCATGAAACGTTCAGATCACTTACAACTCAATAGATTCTACCTTCCTGTAACGTTTCAGCCTGATTGGACCTTGTTTTCACACAAATGAACCCAGAAAGATGTGAAATTGTGCTTCGTTCAACATAATTCTGGGTGCCATTTACAAAGCATAAGTGCTAATGACTCCATTCCTTTTTGTGGTTGTAGGGGCTGTTGATTGGAGTATACTAAAACAAACCTGATCTCTCTAGGACATTCAGAAGCCAAGTTATGAGCCCACAAATGTGTAACTGGACTACTTCTTTAAATTGACACCAGATCCGGTGACCTTTGGGACATGGTTTGACCCCCTTATGAAAGTGCTATCATCATGAAACGTTCAGATCACTTACAACTCAATAGATTCTACCTTCCTGTAACATTTCAGCCTGATTGGACCTTGTTTTCACACAAATGGACGCAGAATGATGTGAAATTGTGCTTCGTGCAACATAATTCTGGGTGCCATTTAAAAACCATAAGTGATAATGACTCCATTCCTTTTTGTGGTTGTAGGGGCTGTTGATTGGAGTACAATAAAACAAACCTGACCTCTCTAGGACATTCAGAAGCCAAGTTATAAGCCCACAAAGGTGTAACTGGACTACTTCTTAAAAGTGACACCAGGCCCGGTGACCTTTGGGACATGGTTTGACCCCCTATAGCAGGGGTGGGCAATTATTTTTTCCATGGGGCCACATGAGAAATAGAAAATATTGTGGAGGGCCGCAGGCCAAAAGGCTGAAGTCAATTATGCATAATATTAATGGTATTTCTTTATAAAAAGCAGTAAATACCATTGTTTCTTCAAGCTGGTAAGAGTAGACTATATGTTATAAATGAGCAAAAAGGAAAAAGTGAGGTTGGCTTACAAAAATGTGATTTATTCAAATTTCCCAAGGCAATGGTAAACAAAGTGTGCACATTTGGTTTTTGTTAAACATTTGTGACTTATATTAGTTAACAGTTTCAGTCACATTCACTCCAAAACACATTCTGAGTTTCAAATATTGTTGGAAAGAGGTTCTTAGCATTCTACAGACACACAGTATCGTCTGTAAAATAAAATCACTGAACTGTGATCTTGAGAAAGAGGTTTAAAAAAAGTGTCCCAGTTCACTGCTAGTTGCCTACATTTGTGGTCCAAACACCTTATTTTGTGTTTTTAAGCAATTTTTTTCTTATTCAGTGAGAGAAATCTAGTCTCTGCTGGGCTTTAACGAGTGCATCAAAGTCAGGTTGGATGTCTGAGGTGGAGAAGCGAAGCACAGCTGACAAATGATCATCAGTGAGAGAGGATCTTTACCTGGATTTTGTAAACTTCATCATTGAAAATGTTTGTTCACAAATGTAGGTAGAGCTGAAGAGAACCAACATCTTCTGAGCATGTCTCTTCAGGTTTGGAAAATCCTCCTTAAGAGAAGAGTAGAAATCCAGCAGAGATCCTGAATCTCTGCTTTCGAGTCCCAAACCTTCTTCAGCACTTTCCCCAGGCTGAGCCATCTGACAGCTGTGTGGAGTCCTCCACAAGAGCCACAAACTGTCTGTGATTCATCGCCCGCGCCCTGATGAAGTTTATTATTTTAGTAACAACATCAGTAACATGGTTGATTTTTAGCACTGACTTGCACAACACATGTTGGTGTATAATACAATGCAAAAACACCTATTTTTGATCTGCATCGATTTCTGTCACTTTATCTTGCATGCGTTTCAAAAGTCCGACATTTTTCCCTGTAAAGCCGGACGTACACTGTGCGACTTTTTCACTCGCAGCACTCAGCTTCAGCTCAAACTGTACGACTTCCCCGCAGAGCAGATCTCACGAGTCATGTGCTCACACTGTACGACCCAGTTCTCGCATGCGACCTGACTGCTCACACTGTACGTCTGGTAGCAACATGTCGGCCCTAAAAATGTGCTAAAAATAGCAGTTTTTACTCAACACGTTAGACTTTTTTGTCTTGTTTTGCCTGTTGTCCTTCGGGAGTGCTGCTGGAGGACACACAGGGATTTATGGGGGTTGGATGAGGAAAACGAAATAAAGAAAGTAAATCTGTGTTTTGTGATCAGTTTAATTTGACATGAACACGACAAACACACTTTCTTGACAATCTTTGTGAGTAAAAAAAATGTGTAGAAACAAAAACGAACAGCGTGTGTTATTAGGGAAATAGCGAGCGACAAGCGTTGATGCAGGATTGCGCGCGCATGCGCCGTGAGTGGTTCTGATACTTTTTGGGTCGCAGCTGCTCACAGCGCCGCTTCAACAGTGCGATACCCTCACGAGGGACGAGCGAAATATTAAACACACCAGAGTGCGACCTCACGACTGCTGATCGGCGGCTGGTCACGTGGTGTTAATCGCCTCTCGTAACCCCCTGTACACTACACGACCGCTCGGCGCAAAACTCGCCCCGATGTCGTGGCTTCTCGCACGACTGGAAAATCGGCTCAAAAATGTGAAAAAGTCGCACAGTGTACGCCCGGCTGTGACAGTCTCTCCCATTTCAATCCCAGAGTGTCCATGCACGCATTTACCTCTGTAAAAAGATCACTCCCTGTCGTTGTCCCTCTCATCGACCGCATTGCTGCCCGCTCCTCTGTGAGCTTGAAGTCCGTTATCCCCCGGACAAATACGAGGAGCTGGGCTGTGTCCCGGACATCACAGCTCCCGTCTAATGAGAAAAAGTCAAAACTTGCCACTTCACGTTGCAGCTGAAGCTCCAGGTTCCCCGCAATGTCCTCGATCCTCCTGGTCACGGTTCGCTGTTTTTAGCTATTTTGTGGGATATCACAAAGCTGGTCCTGGTTGCTGCATCCCTGGATGTGTGAAGCTTAGTAAAAAAGCCTTGCTGCTTTTGCAACTTTGCTAGCAAAGCTTCGGATGTCCGTGCCCTCTCAGCATCAGACAAGTTCTTGTATTTTTCCGAGTGTTTCTTGTCGTAATGCCGACTCAAATTGTAGTCCTTAAACACGGCAATCTCCTCCCCGCAAACCAAACACACGGTTTAACCTCCGACTTCAGTAAAAAAAAATACTTAGCAGTCCAATTTTTGTTGAAAATCCTGCATTCGGCATCTTTCTTTTTTTTTTTTTTTTTGCATGAGCGGACATTTCTCAGGCTACAATCACCATGTCAACCGCGGGCACTTGTTGCTATACGTATTGCGTCATTGTGCACGTAAAATACAACTTCAAAATAAAAGCAATGCAGCCTTAGCCCATGCATGAGGTAAAATGAGAAAATACATTTATTTTGTAATTTCCAATTAACCTTACGCGGGCCGGTCAAAGTCAACCAAAGGGCCGGATGTGGCCCGCGGGCCGTAAAATGCCCAGGTCTGCCCTATAGGAATGTGTGATCATCATGAAACGTTCAGATCACTTACAACTCAATAGATTCTACCTTCTTGTAACGTTTCAGCCTGATTGGACCTTGTTTTCACACAAATGAACCCAGAATGATGTGAAATTGTGCTTCGTGCAACATAATTCTGGGTGCCATTTACAAACCATAAGTGCTAATGACTCCATTCCTTTTTGTGGTTGTAGGGGCTGTTTGTTGGAGTACACTAAAACAAACCTGACCTCTCTAGGACATTCAGAAGCCAAGTTATAAGCCCACAAATGTGTAACTGGACTACTTGACACCAGATCCGGTGACCTTTGGGACATGGTTTGACCCCCTTAGGAAAGTGCTATCATCATGAAACGTTCAGATCACTTACAACTCAATAGATTCTACCTTCCTGTAACGTTTCAGCCTGATTGGACCTTGTTTTCACACAAATGAACCCAGAATGATGTGAAATTGTGCTTTGTGCAACATAATTCTGGGTGCCATTTACAAACCATAAGTGCTAATGACTCCATTCCTTTTTGTGGTTGTAGGGGCTGTTGATTGGAGTACACTAAAACAAGCCTGACCTCTCTAGGACATTCAGAAGCCAAGTTATAAGCCCACAAATGTGTAACTGGACTACTTCTTTAAATTGACACCAGATCCGGTGACCTTTGGGACATGGTTTGACCCCCTATAGGAATTTGCTATCATCATGAAACGTTCAGATCACTTACAACTCAATAGATTCTACCTTCCTGTAACGTTTCAGCCTGATTGGACCTTGTTTTCACACAAATGGACCCAGAATGATGTGAAATTGTGCTTCGTGCAACATAATTCTGGGTGCCATTTACAAACCATAAGTGCTAATGACTCCATTCCTTTTTGTGGTTGTAGAGGCTGTTGATTGGAGTACACTAAAACAAACCTGACCTCTTTAGGATATTCAGAAGCCAAGTTATTAGCTCACAAAGGTGTAACTGGACTACTTCTTTAAAGTGACACGAGGCCCGGTGACCTTTGGGACATGGTTTTACCCCCTATAGGAATGTGCGATCATCATGAAACGTTCAGATCACTTACAACTCAATAGATTCTACCTTCTTGTAACGTTTCAGCCTGATTGGACCTTGTTTTCACACAAATGGACCCAGAATGATGTGAAATTGTGCTTCGTGCAACATAATTCTGGGTGCCATTTACAAACCATAAGTGCTAATGACTCCATTTCTTTTTGTGGTTGTAGTGGCTGTTGATTGGAGTACACTAAACCAAACCTGATCTCTCTAGGACATTCAGAAGCCAAGTTATAAGCCCACAAATGTGTAACTGGACTACTTTAAATTGACACCAGATCTGGTGACATTTTGGGACATGGTTTGACCCCCTTAGGAAAGTGCTATCATCATGAAACGTTCAGATCACTTACAACTCAATAGATTCTACCTTCCTGTAACGTTTCAGCCTGATTGGACCTTGATTTCACACAAATGAACCCAGAATGATGTGAAATTGTGCTTCGTGCAACATAATTCTGGGTGCCATTTAAAAACCATAAGTGCTAATGACTCCATTCCTTTTTGTGGTTGTAGGGGCTGTTAATTGGAGTACTCTTAAACAAACCTGACCTCTCTAGGATGTTCAGAAGCCAAGTTATAAGCCCACAAATGTGTAACTGGACTACTTCTTTAAATTGACACCAGATCCGGTGACCTTTGGGACATGGTTTGACCCCCTTAGGAAAGTGCTATCATCATGAAACGTTCAGATCACTTACAACTCAATAGATTCTACCTTCCTGTAACGTTTCAGCCTGATTGGACCTTGTTTTCACACAAATGAACCCAGAATGATGTGAAATTGTGCTTCGTGCAACATAATTCTTGGTGCCATTTAAAAACCATAAGTGCTAATGTCTCCATTCCTTTTTGTGGTTTTAGGGGCTGTTGATTGGAGTATACTAAAACAAACCTGACCTCTCTAGGACATTCAGAAGCCAAGTTATAAGCCCACAAATGTGTAACTGGACTACTTCTTTAAATTGACACCAGATCCGGTGACCTTTGGGACATGGATTGACCCCCTTAGGAAAGTGCTATCATCATGAAACGTTCAGATCACTTACAACTCAATAGATTCTACCTTCCTGTAACGTTTCAGCCTGATTGGACCTTGTTTTCACACAAATGAACCCAGAATGATGTGAAATTGTGCTTCGTGCAACATAATTCTGGGTGCCATTTACAAACCATAATTGCTAATGACTCCATTCCTTTTTGTGGTTGTAGGGGCTGTTGATTGGAGTACACTAAAACAAACCTGATCACTCTAGGACATTCAGAAGCCAAGTTATAAGCCCACAAATGTGTAACTGGACTACTTCTTTAAATTGACACGAGATCCTGTGACCTTTGGGACATGGCTTGACCCCCTTAGGAAAGCGCTATCATCATGAAACGTTCAGATCACTTACAACTCAATAGATTCTACCTTCCTGTAACGTTTCAGCCTGACTGGACCTTGTTTTCACACAAATGAACCCAGAATGATGTGAAATTGTGCTTCGTGCAACATAATTCTGGGTGCCATTTACAAACCATAAGTGCTAATGACTCCATTCCTTTTTGTGGTTGTAGGGGCTTTTGATTGGAGTACACTAAAACAAACCTAACCTCTATAGGACATTCAGAAGCCAAGTTATAAGCCCACAAAGGTGTAACTGGACTACATCTTTAAAGTGACACCAGTCCCGGTGACCTTTGGGACATGGTTTTACCCCCTATAGGAATGTGCGATCTTCTTGAAACGTTCAGATCACTTACAACTCAATAGATTCTACCTTCCTGTAACGTTTCAGCCTGATTGGACCTTGTTTTCACACAAATGGACCCAGAATGATGTGAAATTGTGCTTCGTGCAACATAATTCTGGGTGCCATTTACAAACCATAAGTGCTAATGTCTCCATTCCTTTTTGTGGTTGTAGGGGCTGTTGATTGGAGTACATTAAAACAAACCTGATCTCTCTAGGACATTCAGAAGCCAAGTTATAAGCCCACAAATGTGTAACTGGACTACTTTAAATTGACACCAGATCCGGTGACCTTTGGGGCATGGTTTGACCCCCTTAGGAAAGTGCTATCATCATGAAACGTTCAGATCACTTACAACTCAATAGATTCTACCTTCCTGTAACGTTTCAGCCTGATTGGACCTTGTTTTCACACAAATGAACCCAGAATGATGTTAAATTGCGCTTCGTGCAACATAATTCTGGGTGCCATTTACAAACCATAAGTGCTAATGACTCCATTCCTTTTTGTGGTTGTAGGGGCTGTTGATTGGAGTACATTAAAACAAACCTGATCTCTCTAGGACATTCAGAAGCCAAGTTATAAGCCCACAAATGTGTAACTGGACTACTTCTTTAAAGTGACACCAGATCCGGTGACCTTTGGGACATGGTTTGACCCCCTTAGGAAAGTGCTATCATCATGAAACGTTCAGATCACTTACAACTCAATAGATTCTACCTTCCTGTAACGTTTCAGCCTGATTGGACCTTGTTTTCACACAAATGAACCCAGAATGATGTGAAATTGTGCTTCGTGCAACATAATTCTGGGTGCCATTTACAAACCATAAGTGCTAATGACTCCATTCCTTTTTTTGGTTGTAGAAGCTATTAATTGAAGTACTCTAAAACAAACCTGACCTCTCTAGGGCATTCAGAAGAAAAGTTATAAGCAGACAAAGGTGTTACTGGACTACTTCTTTAAAGTGACACCAGGCCGCGTGACCTTTGGGACATGGTTTGACCCCCTATAGTAATGTGCAATCATCTTGAAACGTTCAGATCACTTACAACTCAATAGATTCTACCTTCTTGTAACGTTTCAGCCTGATTGGACCTTGTTTTCACACAAATGGACCCAGAATGATGTGAAATTGTGCTTCTTGCAACATAATTCTGGGTGCCATTTACAAACCATAAGTGCTAATGACTCCATTCCTTTTTGTGGTTGTAGAGGCTGTTGATTGGAGTACACTGAAACAAACCTGACCTCTTTAGGATATTCAGAAGCCAAGTTATAAGCCCACAAAGGTGTAACTGGACTACTTCTTTAAAATGACACCAGGCCCGGTGACCTTTGGGACATGGTTTGACCCCCTATAGGAAAGTGCAATCATCATGAAATGTTCAGATCACTTACAACTCAATAGATTCTACCTTCTTGTAACGTTTCAGCCTGATTGGACCTTGTTTTCACACAAATGGACCCAGAATGATGTGAAATTGTGCGTCGTGCAACATAATTCTGGGTGCCATTTACAAACCATAAGTGCTAATGACTCCATTCCTTTTTGTGGTTGTAGGGGCTGTTGGTTGGAGTTGTAAGTGATCTGAACGTTTCATGATGATATCACTTTCCTAAGGGGGTCAAACCATGTCCCAAAGGTCACCGGATCTGGTGTCACTTTAAAGAAGTAGTCCAGTTACACATTTGTGGGCTTATAACTTGGCTTCTGAATGTCCTAGAGAGGTCAGGTTTGTTTTATTGTACTCCAATCAACAGCCCCTACAACCACAAAAAGGAATGGAGACATTAGCACTTATGGTTTGTAAATGGCACCCAGAATTATGTTGCACGAAGAACAATTTCACATCATTCTGGGTCCATTTGTGTGAAAACAAGGTCCAATCAGGCTGAAACGCTACAAGAAGGTTGAATCTATTGAGTTGTAAGTGATCTGAACGTTTCAAGAAGATCACACATTCCTATAGGGGGTAAAACCATGTCCCAAAGGTCACCGGGCCTGGTGTCACTTTAAAGATGTAGTCCAGTTACACCTTTGTGGGCTTATAACTTGGCTTCTGAATGTCCTATAGAGGTTAGGTTTGTTTTATTGTACTCCAATCAAAATCCCCTACAACCACAAAAAGGAATGGAGACATTAGCACTTATGGTTTTTAAATGGCACCCAGAATTATGTTGCACGAAGCACAATTTCACATCATTCTGGGTCCATTTGTGTGAAAACAAGGTCCAATCAGGCTGAAACGCTACAAGAAGGTAGAATCTATTGAGTTGTAAGTGATCAGAACGTTTCAAGAAGATCACACATTCCTATAGGGGGTAAAACCATGTCCCAAAGGTCACCGGGCCTGGTGTCACTTTAAAGATGTAGTCCAGTTACACCTTTGTGGGCTTATAACTTGGCTTCTGAATGTCCTATAGAGGTTAGGTTTGTTTTAGTGTACTCCAATCAAAATCCCCTACAACCACAAAAAGGAATGGAGTCATTAGCACTTATGGTTTGTAAATGGCACCCAGAATTATGTTGCACGAAGCACAATTTCACATCATTCTGGGTTCATTTGTGTGAAAACAAGGTCCAATCAGGCTGAAACGTTACAGGAAGGTAGACTCTATTGAGTTGTAAGTGATCTGAACGTTTCATGATGATAGCACTTTCCTAAGGGGGTCAAACCATGTCCCAAAGGTCACCGGATCTGGTGTCACTTTAAAGAAGTAGTCCAGTTACACATTTGTGGGCTTATAACTTGGCTTCTGAATGTCCCTGAGAGATCAGGTTTGTTTTAGTATACTCCAATCAACAGCCCCTACAACCACAAAAAGGAATGGAGTCATTAGCACTTTTGGTTTTTAAATGGCACCCAGAATTATGTTGCACGAAGCACAATTTCACATCATTCTGGGTTCATTTGTGTGAAAACAAGGTCCAGTCAGGCTGAAACGTTACAGGAAGGTAGAATCTATTGAGTTGTAAGTGATCTGAACGTTTCATGATGATAGCGCTTTCCTAAGGGGGTCAAACCATGTCCCAAAGGTCACCGGATCTCGTGTCAATTTAAAGAAGTAGTCCAGTTACACATTTGTGGGCTTATAACTTGGCTTCTGAATGTCCTAGAGTGATCAGGTTTGTTTTAGTGTACTCCAATCAACAGCCCCTACAACCACAAAAAGGAATGGAGTCATTAGCACTTATGGTTTGTAAATGGCACCCAGAATTATGTTGCACGAAGCACAATTTCACATCATTCTGGGTTCATTTGTGTGAAAACAAGGTCCAATCAGGCTGAAACGTTACAGGAAGGTAGAATCTATTGAGTTGTAAGTGATCTGAAAGTTTCATGATGATAGCACTTTCCTAAGGGGGTCAAACCATGTCCCAAAGGTCACCGGATCTGGTGTCACTTTAAAGAAGTAGTCCAGTTACACATTTGTGGGCTTACAACTTGGCTTCTGAATGTCCTAGAGAGGTCAGGTTTGTTTTATTGTACTCCAATCAACAGCCCCTACAACCACAAAAAGGAATGGAGACATTAGCACTTATGGTTTGTAAATGGCACCCAGAATTATGTTGCACGAAGCACAATTTCACATCATTCTGGGTCCATTTGTGTGAAAACAAGGTCCAATCAGGCTGAAACGTTACAGGAAGGTAGAATCTATTGAGTTGTAAGTGATCTGAACGTTTCATGATGATAGCACTTTCCTAAGGGGTCAAACCATGTCCCAAAGGTCACCGGATCTGGTGTCACTTTAAAGAAGTAGTCCAGTTACACATTTGTGGGATTATAACTTGGCTTCTGAATGTCCTAGAGAGGTCAGGTTTGTTTTATTGTACTCCAATCAACAGCCCCTACAACCACAAAAAGGAATGGAGTCATTAGCAATTATGGTTTGTAAATGGCACCCAGAATTATGTTGCACGAAGCACAATTTCACATCATTCTGGGTTCATTTGTGTGAAAACAAGGTCCAATCAGGCTGAAACGTTACAGGAAGGTAGAATCTATTGAGTTGTAAGTGATCTGAACGTTTCATGATGATAGCACTTTCCTAAGGGGGTCAATCCATGTCCCAAAGGTCACCGGATCTGGTGTCAATTTAAAGAAGTAGTCCAGTTACACATTTGTGGGCTTATAACTTGGCTTCTGAATGTCCTAGAGTGATCAGGTTTGTTTTAGTGTACTCCAATCAACAGCCCCTACAACCACAAAAAGGAATGGAGTCATTAGCACTTATGGTTTGTAAATGGCACCCAGAATTATGTTGCACGAAGCCCAATTTCACATCATTCTGGGTTCATTTGTGTGAAAACAAGGTCCAATCAGGCTGAAACGTTACAGGAAGGTAGAATCTATTGAGTTGTAAGTGATCTGAACGTTTCATGATGATAGCACTTTCCTAAGGGGGTCAAACCATGTCCCAAAGGTCACCGGATCTGGTGTCACTTTAAAGAAGTAGTCCAGTTACACATTTGTGGGCTTACAACTTGGCTTCTGAATGTCCTAGAGAGGTCAGGTTTGTTTTATTGTACTCCAATCAACAGCCCCTACAACCACAAAAAGGAATGGAGACATTAGCACTTATGGTTTGTAAATGGCACCCAGAATTATGTTGCACGAAGCACAATTTCACATCATTCTGGGTCCATTTGTGTGAAAACAAGGTCCAATCAGGCTGAAACGTTACAGGAAGGTAGAATCTATTGAGTTGTAAGTGATCTGAACGTTTCATGATGATAGCACTTTCCTAAGGGGTCAAACCATGTCCCAAAGGTCACCGGATCTGGTGTCACTTTAAAGAAGTAGTCCAGTTACACATTTGTGGGATTATAACTTGGCTTCTGAATGTCCTAGAGAGGTCAGGTTTGTTTTATTGTACTCCAATCAACAGCCCCTACAACCACAAAAAGGAATGGAGACATTAGCACTTATGGGTTGTAAATGGCACCCAGAATTATGTTGCACGAAGCACAATTTCACATCATTCTGGGTCCATTTGTGTGAAAACAAGGTCCAATCAGGCTGAAACGCTACAAGAAGGTAGAATCTATTGAGTTGTAAGTGATCTGAACGTTTCAAGAAGATCGCACATTCCTATAGGGGGTAAAACCATGTCCCAAAGGTCACCGGGCCTGGTGTCACTTTAAAGATGTAGTCCAGTTACACCTTTGTGGGCTTATAACTTGGCTTCTGAATGTCCTATAGAGGTTAGGTTTGTTTTAGTGTACTCCAATCAAAATCCCCTACAACCACAAAAAGGAATGGAGTCATTAGCACTTATGGTTTGTAAATGGCACCCAGAATTATGTTGCACGAAGCACAATTTCACATCATTCTGGGTTCATTTGTGTGAAATCAAGGTCCAATCAGGCTGAAACGTTACAGGAAGGTAGAATCTATTGAGTTGTAAGTGATCTGAACATTTCATGATGATAGCACTTTCCTAAGCGGGTCAAACCATGTCCCAAAGGTCACCGGATCTGGTGTCAATTTAAAGAAGTAGTCCAGTTACACATTTGTGGGCTTATAACTTGGCTTCTGAATGTCCCTGAGAGATCAGGTTTGTTTTAGTATACTCCTGTTGAGGGTCTGACCTCATGAGGAAATTACTATGCAGTGATTTTCTCCAAAATGACTGTGCTTAAATTGCTCTGAAAAGCAAATAATCACATCAGCGCCAAGAAACTTCATTTCCCATGATGCTTTGCACACGGAAGCATTGTGATGACGTCACCGCCTAGTACCAGAAACACGATCTGCGGGAGGCGGGAGCTTGGAGCTTTCCCGCGACTTCAAAGACTATAAATCATGAATGAGACAAAGAAACCTCGTTCTTTTGCCCAGGATACCTGGCGGTGAGGACACGCTTGTCGAACGCTCCGACTTCTTTGAGCACGCGGAAGCTCTAAGAGCCAAGTTGAGCCCACGGGACCGCTGATCTGCTCGTTTCTGCTCCCCTCCAGCTGATGTTTGAGGACACAGAACTGCGGAGGGAAACAACAACTCCATCCAGCTCTCAGAAACGCTGTAAGTTATAACTCAGCACAGAAAGAAACTTTGCTGTCTCTGTCCAGCCCGTGGAGAAACACTCGTGAACGCCAAACAACGGAGAAAGCATCAAACCGACGGATGACGCCGGAAACTGCGGAGAAAAACGGAGAACCGTCAAGTCATAACAGCGGGGGACGCCTTGCTGCTTTGGTGATCAGGAAACTCATTTTTTTCTCTCCTTTTCTTCTCCCGTTTCCTCTATAGTCTCAAATAAGCAATAAACCGCGTCTATTGCTTAAAAAGTAGCTTCGTGTTTTCCTCTTTCGTCCCAAACACGTCCGTCGGGTCATTTTGAAAGAATAAACTGCTTATTGATCATTGTTTGGTATCTTAAAATGGTTTCTGTCATGGCCAGGCTGAAACTAAAAGATATTAATTTGTGATTAATCTTTTGTGTTGTTTCATGATCTTTTGAAATGTTTTGAGTGATTTAAGGTTAAGTTACTACTGATTCTAAGTGCTTTGGAAGTTAAAGTGCAAGTTGCCACCCACACTTTAGCCAGACAAAGGGGTCAGCCATCTTGTATTCAAGACTCCATTTTGAATCCATACACACGCACACACACACACACACACACATACACACTACTCCTTTGTGAGAACAAAGGACCCCATTCATACATCCTCCATCACATGCAAACACATCCATCTTCAATCATATCACACGGTTATTATTCATCTATTCCACTGTTTATTCATTTGACAAATTGTTAATTAAATGTTATAAAATTCAGATTTTTGTGTCCAGTAGCTTTGTTGTGTCGAAGAGAAGTCTCTGCTCCAAGGATTCTACGAACTTCAAGAAAGACTGATAAGAGTTTTGGATTCAATTTTTCCCCGGAAAAAGGGGAATGGTGCCCCGTATATCTAAGAATATCTTAATTAATTAATAAATCAGTAAATATTCCCATATTTACAGAATTTATTGAAGAATCCAAAAGTAAGTTGAAGCTTACTAATTGTTCGCTCCTAATAACCCCAACATTTTATTGGTGCCCCGCGTGAGGCTTGGATACACAGAGATTTCTATCCGGCACAAACAAACAAATAAATCCAAAGAGCTTGAATTAAAAATAATCCGTTGTTCAGCCTTGAACCAGCAACAGAGTGGTGCTGATTTCGCTGAGCAGGAAGCTGCATCGAACTCTCACCAGTAACTCAGTGCTTCTTTAAAGGTGCAACGTGTAAATTAATTCTGGTTGACTTTTAGGTTAAAAATTCAGTTTTTTCCTTAAAGGTGCAACGTGTAATTAATTCTGGCTAACCTTTTAGGTTAAAATTCAGCTTTTCCTTAAAGGTGCAACGTGTAATTAATTCTGGCTAACCTTTTAGGTTAAAATTCAGTTTTTCCTTAAAGGTGCAACGTGTAATTAATTCTGGCTAACCTTTTAGGTTAAAATTCAGTTCCTCATTAAAGGTGCAGCGTGTAAGTAATTCTGACTAACCCTTTTAGGCTAAAATTAACTGCTAATTTAGCGACTTTAACTCACAGTGGCTATTATAACTAACTGAAACCTTCACTCAAAGACTGATAACACCTTGTTTGCTAATATTCTGAAGGAATAACTAGCATATTTAACACTGCAAGTGTTGTAAGACGTTGCTACGGCAACGCACCAGCTTTTGCTAAAATACTGAAAGGAATAGTATTTTAAGCGTCAGTCACGGCATTCCGTGCAATCTTAAAACGCTAAAACCTGTGCGCACAAAGGTTAATTTAGTGTTTTTCTGCTACAAAGCTAGCAGTTGCTGCCCAAAAGGTGCAGCTTGAGCTATCTGCAGAAGCTCTACTAGGCTATTTTTGGTTCGGTTGTTAAAATGGAGGGACAGAGTAGTGAACTGACCAACTCCCAGCAACCAGGTGACGCTGCGGCCCACGACTATGAACCTGGCCTACTTTCTGGACAAATATTGTCCAAACTGGTTGCGGTTGCTCGAGAACCCGACTACCCTTCTAGGGATTTCACTGAAGAACAGCGTAGCGTCGAGCTAGAAGCTGTAATTGATCAAATAGAAAACCCGGATGGTACAAAACCAATCCAGGTTCACTTAGCTAAGTTAGCCCTGATCCTCTATCAGAGAGGACTCCAACGTGGTCAGAAGATCATGAACCTCCAGAGTATGCTAGCTGAAAAACAGCGAAATGGAAGGCTGATCGAGGAAGACGACACCCGCACCGATTCTGGGGAAGATGGGGAGGAGACCCTGCCCCCCTCTGCTGATGACAACAGACAGTGGGAAGGGGGGAAACACCAGGACTCTCTGGACGGACGCACGCCGCAGGGGAGAGATGAAGCTCATCTGTTCCAACCTTCGGCCCCGTTCCCTACACACACTATAGGGCATTCAGGACCACCTAGGGGCCGAGAGCAGTTCACCCTCGAATCCCAGGTTGGACCCTCATCTTCACGGCCTTCTCAATCAGTGAGAAGTCGACCAGCTGAGCGGCACCTCTATTTAGACCGCTCCCCCAGTCCACGAAGGGTGCAAGGTGCCGATTGGGGTTATGCACCCCAACCTGCACCTCAACCATCCACCCATCCTAGCTACTCCGGTATTCGGCATGCCGGTAACCAGCTGCAGGACAAAGCATCATACGCCAGTCCGTATCCGGACAAAGTGTATTACGCAGAAGCCCCAGTTGAAAGACGCAGGCTGCACTACGCAGACGTGCCCCGGGAGGAGGACCTCCCAAGACACCCACGTGACGTGCCAGCAGCCCGCCACAGCATGCCGAACCCCGATTTGGGCCCCAGGAGTCAACATTGGGAGCCCAGAGCACACCAGCGATATCCAGCGCCCTCTGAGACAGACCGTGGGTCAGAGTCAGAGGATGACGCGCCGTACCGTGAGTCAGGGCTCCGTGTACGTCAAATTGAATCGCTAGCTAAAGACATAGAACGCTTTGATCCTAACACCAATGAATCCAATGTCGACGATTATCTCAGGGAGATAGAATGTTGTCTGCTTGATCTTCCAGCACCCTCTTCAAGGGAAAAGCTCAAGCTAATTTGGAAAACCACATCTAGAACGGTGCACGGTTTCATGGAAACTCTACCACCTGACATTCGTGATCGGTACTCCTCGCTCTGCCGAGCGTTGAGAGATGAATACGCCACGTATGCAGACTCTGCGTCAGCTACAATGGGGGCCTTCTCCATCAAACACGGGAGGAACGAACCCCCCAGAGAGTATTATCGCCGACTCAAAAGTGCTTATTTCCAAGGTCGAAACGGCCCTGGGCTCGAGGAAGACCCTGCCTTCAGATCCCTGTTCATTCACAACCTGCACGAGTGTGTTCGATCCGAAGTCTCAATGTATTGTCGGATGAAAAAACTGACAACTCAGGAGATTAGGAGATATGCTCAACAGGCTTGGGAAGCCGGCGGAAAGCCCCAAAAGCCTGACGCACATCACCGCGTCATGCACCTTGCTCCCGACGCCGAGCCGCGTTTGGAGCTTGAAGGCACAGAAGCTCCACCCACTAAGCCAAAATCTGCTAAACCTAGACCTGTTAAACCGCGAGAGCAGTCCCAATCTCCTCAACAGGGGAAGGGGGGTGCTGATTGGCCGCCTAGGTCTGGACAATCAGACAGGAAGTGGCCCAACCAAAACCAACGGCAGGCAGGTCGGAACAGTGGAAGGTTTAAGGAGCGCCGCCCACAGGTAGGTCCCGAACACAAGTCCGCAGGTGAGTACTTGACCAAAGCCGACCTCCAGGAGATGTTTCAGCAGTTCCTAGCTAAACAGAAGGAACAGCTGAGATCTGCAGATGAGACCCCTGCACCAAAGTCTGCTTCTAAGAAGCCAGACCCAGAGCCAACGTCCGCATGACTAGGCGTGGCTCAACCTCCCAGCGTGGCCAGGACCTACCTGATCAGCTGGGGGAACACTACTGGTAGATCACAGGAGTCTCCTGAAATCTACCCCCCAGAGAAACCTGATACTAAATTTCTGAAGTTCCTTGGTGACTTAACAAACCATGATCATGCTCGCCGTTTGTACTGTAGCACCAACGTAGGTGGATGCATACAGGTTGATGCTCTGCTGGATACCGGCTCAGAAATCACCCTGATGTGCTCCACGCTGTTCCATCGCGTGTCTGACACCATGCGGTCGCTCGGGAAACCAGTCCAGGTTGAACCTTGTGACCTGAAAATCACCAGCTACACCCAGACCCGGGAGTGTATCACTCACCGGGCGTGGCTGGACATCACCTTCCAAGACATGACTCTGGTTCACCCGTTTTATGTCTGCCAGCTAGACACTGAACCACTTCTCGTTGGTCAGGACCTGCTTGAACGTCTAGCTCCCCTCATCGACTGCCAGAAGGGTCAACTGTGGGCCCAGGTGGACACACCTAAGCCCTGGAACCCAGATAGCAGCCGACCATCCTCCATTCTTGAAGTCAGCATAAGTGAGCCGCAAAACCCTTGTTCCAAGGTCATGCCCCTCCCTACGGCTCCCACAGACGATGTCCGCCTGCAAAGGCATGAAACCGCTCCTGGAACTCCGTTCCGCACACATTCATCTTTTCTCTGCTCGCTGAAGAACGTCAGCCTGCAGCCATATGCACCACACATAGTTGGTGGTCTTACCATCAACTGCACCCACATCTCAGATGCTCGCCTTGCTCTTTGGTCTGAAAAGTCAGCCATCAGCCAGCAGACGTTTGAACACCTGCGTCAGAAGGACCCCCTTTTGGTCAGTGTGACAAGTAGCCATCGGCTCTTGTCAGCTACTTGGCCGCAGAGGCTCCTGAAAGCGCCAGAGGTCTGCTCTCTGACTATCCAACTTGGAGTAAGACAGCTCACACATACATTCAGCATCATACCACAGCTTGATCCACCTGCACTCATCGGAGCAGATCTGCTGGTTCGACTCGGTGCCCAGCTGGACACTTGCAATCAAGTCCTTTGGGCCCGGGCCACACCTTCCTCTGAGCCTCGCTCAGAAGGCCGTGAACACTTGCTGTCCGGACAGACCATTCCACAGGCCTGCCGTGCAGTGGTTGAGGCCAGCACGCTTCTGCCCCCACTGGTCAAAGGAGTGCCTGTTCGTCTGACTCTGATGAAGCATCAGAAGCTGCCAGGCACACAGGCCTTCTTCCAGCCATCACCACACTTCTTGGAGCTCAACTTAGCCGTCTGTGGCACGCCACTCTTGGAGCTGAACAATCGTTCTGCGTACTTGTTGGTCGAAAATCCGACCCAGAGTCCTATCCACATGCCGGCAGGAAAGCCCTTGGGCATGCTGATAGATAGCTCATTCCATGACTTCGAACTTTCAGCCCCCGTGATCGGACAACTTCCGTTGTTCTTGAACGACAGACAGGTTGGTGTAGACACATTCAGTACTTTCCCTTCACAAATGATTACCATCAAGCGGCATGAAGCCCTTCCTGAGGAACCTATTTGCAGTGCAACCTTAGATACTGACTGCGGTCAGTGTCTAACGGTTTTTGCAATAAATACTCAACCCTCTGAGTCACCGGTTGAAAGCCCGGAACATCAGAGACCCTCCTCCTCTGAACCTTATGACGGCTTCGAGGCCGAAGTCAGCCAGCAGCTTGACAAAGCGGATGCGCTGGAGTCAGAGGAGCAGAGAGCAGCGCTTAGAAGCCTGTTCTATGAGTTTCAGTCCGTCTTATCCAGGGACTCCCTGGACTGTGGACTCACAAACCTGCACACGGTTCGCATTCCGACGAACCCGAATGCCCCTCCTACTTATGTACGTCAGTACAAGATTCCCCTCGCTGCTTATGAGTCGATCCAGGAGATCCTCGATCAGCTGAAGGAGAAAAACATCATCAGAGAGTGTAACTCCACTTACAACTCTCCCATCTGGCCGGTTCTGAAACCGACTGGGAAATGGCGTCTGACCATAGACTATCGTGCACTGAACAAACAAGTACCTCTCTCCAGATGGCCTATGATCCATTTAGATCAAGAGCTAGCCAGAGTCAGAGATGCTCGTTTCTTCTCTACGGTTGACGTAGCCAACGGCTTCTGGACCATGAAGGTTGAGCCGGCGGACCAGTATAAACTGGCTTTCTCCTTTGGAAATCGCCAATATACTTGGAACCGCTGCCCCTTTGGCTACTCTAACTCACCTGCCGAGTTCAACATCTTCCTCCACAAAGCCATGTCAGATGCTGCCTCCAGAGGGAACCTCATATATGTCGATGACATCTTGATGAGGAGTCGAACCTTCGAGGAGCACTTGGCCGAACTCCGTCACGTGCTGCGACAGCTCGCTGACGCCGGAGCTAAATTGACGATTCTCAAAGGACAGTGGTGTAGAACCAAAGTGGAGTATGTTGGACTGCTGGTTGGCCCTAATGGAGTCGAGCCCCAAGCGGGACGCATTAGAGCCATTCAGGACATCAAAGCCCCAGCTAATCTGACTGAACTCAGGAGCTTCCTCGGAGTCTGCAACTACTCCAGACAGTTCTTTGAGGAGTACGCTGAAACAGCGAGGCCCCTCACTGAGCTGCTTCGGAACGACACACCTTTCGTGTGGGACAGACCCCAAGAACTCTCCTTCCAGTTCCTAAAACAGAAGTTGGCGTCCGCACCCTGTCTGGCTTACCCAGACAAGGATAAAGAGTTCTACATAGAGGCTACTTTCTCCTCTCACTGCCTGAGCGCTGCTTTGAAGCAAAAACACGATCAGGACATGAGAGTTGTGGCATACGCCAGCAAGCCTCTGAGCAAGGTGGAACTCCAATTCTCAGACTGCGAGAGAGCTCTCCTCTCTACAGTCTGGGCCGTCGAACACTTTCGTAGTTACATCGGTGGACAGAAAGTGATCATTGAAACGTGTCATCAGCCTGTCACCTTCCTAAACAGCCAGCGACTGCGCGAAGGAAGAGTGTCAAACAGCCGCATTGCGACGTGGATGATGGTGCTCCAAGGATACAACATTGAGGTCAAGTATGGTCAGAACACCAAGCTAGCGCTAGGACAAGGGCTAGCAGGCTGCCAGCACTGTGACTCTGACTCCGTCATGGGCCCCCTGGACACACCTGCCGCAGTCTACCCAACCGCATCCAATCATCGCTACTTTGATGAGAATGTTTGCCAAGGGCTTCCGAAAGTTTACACTGACGGATGCGCCTACCTTCACGAAGGCCAGCTCCGTGCCGGGGTTGGAGTCGTTTGGGTGGACTGTGACACTAAGCAACCAAATCACTACCGGTTGGGCCAAAAGTCTAGTCAGTACGCCGAAATTGCTGCAGTGTTGATAACCCTCCAGCAGGCGGCAGCCTTGGACATCACTCAAATCGTCCTTTGCTCTGATTCAAACTACGCTAGACACAGCTTCATCTCTCACTTCCCCATGTGGAAGGAGAACCACATGAAAAACGCCAGGAACAGAGACGTGAAACACTCGGAGTTATTCCTAGCGTGTGATCTGCTCACCACTGAGAAAGGCATAATGGTCTACTGGAAAAAGGTCAAAGGTCACTCCAGGACCCTAGGTCCAGAGAAAGATGGTAATGACGAAGCTGACCGCCTTGCTAAGCTCGGTGCTGACCAGGGAACCTGCTGGGAATTCAAAGACGAGTGGCTTCCACCCAAGGCCGTTCACAAGGTCTGCGCGATTACTCGTCGCCATGCTAAACAGGCAGACGAACCTCGGACCGTTGAGGTACCCGTGTTTCTAGGCAGAAAACCACAGGACGCGGACCTAGTCACCATGCAGGAACAAGATCCTGACCTGAAGCTCATCCGCGAGCTTCTCCAAAAGGGCCCGATGCCTGAACAACCGTCACCACCTACTGGCGCAAGCCGAGATTTGGTAACCCTGCATCGTCAACTCGCGCACCTGAAACTACAAAACGATTTGTTAGTTTACATGCGTGACGATCACAGCCCGCCGCGCTGGGTTGTTCCACTTGACCACAGAGGAGTCATGCTTGCCTACGCCCACGACACTCCGGTTGGAGGTCACCGCGGAGCAAAAGCTACCCTCGCGTCACTGACAGAAGTAGCATATTGGCCATCGATGTCCAAGGACGTACACAGCTATGTCCAAGGCTGCCTCATCTGTGCCCAGTTTCAACCCTCCCAGCCGCTTGCTAGAGCACCACTGCAACGCAGGGGAATAACCTTCCCTTGGTCCCACCTGCAGATCGACTGGGTTGGACCGGTTCCCAAATCGGCAAGAGGAAACAAATATATGCTAACTGTAACTTGCAGTTTCACAAAGTGGGTTGAGTGCCTTCCAGCGCCAAACGATACAGCCGTCACAACCGCTGTACTGCTGATTAACCACGTTTTCAGTCGATGGGGACTTCCACTCTGCATTGACTCTGACCGGGGAACTCATTTCACATCCAGTGTAATGACGTCCCTGTTTGAACTTCTGGGAGTGGAAGTGAGATTCCACCTCCCCTATCACCCACAGTCATCCGGACAGGTCGAACGGATGAACCGCACGGTCGTCTCTATGCTCAAAAAGTACGTCTGCTCCACTGGGAAGGACTGGGACGTCAAGCTCCCTCTGGTCCTGATGGCCATACGGTCCACTCCACAGCGATCCACGGGGGTTACGCCCTTTGAGATGATGACCGGCAGACTGATGACTCTACCACTGCACCTCCTGTATCACCCAGAGGATGTCAGTGTTGCCACTGCCTATACCGCTCATCAGTATGTGGCAGACTTGAAAACACACCTCAGAGCTACGTTCGCGCACGCTCAGAAGAAACTGGAGACCAACGTAGAAGGCGCTAAAGCCTACTACGACCAAAAGACAACCAGCCGCGAATACGAGGTGGGTGACAAAGTATTCTACTTTCGGTTCGCCCAACCGGCACGCAAAGCTAAGAAGTTCCTGCCCTGCTGGTCAGGACCATTTGAGATCGTGGCAAAACTCTCTCCAGTTGCATACAGGTTACGCATCACCAAAGCGAGACAGGAGCCTGTCTACAAATGGGTGCATGCAAACCAAATCAAACCCTACGTCAAACCGTCCCCGCGGGTACAGAGACCAGACTCCCCGCAGGAGGTAGACGTAGTCTCGACATAGTTCTATGCATGGAAATGGAAACGGGGGGAAAGTGCACGTTTAACCCACTAACATGTACTAACCGACAAAGAACCAAGCCCCCCCGCCGTCATTTTCACTAACCAAGAGAAACTCCTTCCTAGACCGCTAACAGGATGTACCTACTAAAACCTTACAGAGTACTCTGGTACCTACACTAGGCTCTGATTAATGGATCTCTACGTGCAATCAAGACTTTGTCTGAAACCATACATCAGGATATTGTGTACACATGAGTGGTGAGAGATTTGATGCAGGACCTGCTCAGGGAAGTAAGTTCCACGCTGGACAGCTTGGTTGAAAGTCGTATTTCCCCGTACTTGGTACCACTGGACCTGCTCAAAGATAGCTTGACAGCTGCTACCCCTCTACTGTGCACCTTTCACAAATCCACCTAGCGTACAGCCTAGGTAGTGCAATTCCCATTCACGTTGATGCAGAAAATTAGAACTCGGTTTCCTGTTACATGTTCCCATAATTGTGACACCTCACATCTATAGGTTTAAGTCGATGCTGAACATTGGTATTTGAAAGGACGGTAGGCATTTCCACTTTGAACTAGAAACCTGACACTCCATCACCTCAACCTCGAACAGCATGACTCAGAGATTGAGATCATGGACGCTTTCCGGGGTTGTAACTTTGCCTTCGATTTAGAAATTGACCAACAATTACTGATTGAAGGAACCAAATTTGCTAAGTTCACACAAAACCCGCGTGAACTTACTTTGACGCCCAAGACGCTACATTGACACAGATTATACGACTTTAATCTGCACATTGGTCGCCCTGGGGATGGAATGGCTCATCACGGCCGTGATAGCTTATTCCGCCTACAGGCGTGTTAATAAACTCCAAGATAAGATGCACTTGCTCACCTACGGTGTGCCTCGTAACCGCGTTCGGGGAGACTCCAAGCGTGAATGTACCACACCTGTCTAAAGGGGGTGAGCAACATTTTCTTTGTTATTCTGTAAACCTAAGAGTAGTTCTCAATTTAGTCTACCTCACATTTTTATCTGAGTGTTGCATTATGTCACATTCTTTATAAGCTACACACTGAATGTATGACCTAAGAATGTATTTTATGAGACCTCAAGGTTGCTATGAATTTTCTTGGATGTTATATGTTACATGTTTTTTTTTGGGTTTTCTGTATTTTTGTTTCTTACTTGG